>NC_135233.1:1039987805-1041237805 GCF_051348905.1 Ranitomeya variabilis
CCATCACATATATAATATTCATTGCTATAGTGCTTTTTCTTCCCTTTTAACTCTAGTCTTTTTTCTTCATTTTTATCTCATTCTCTTTATTCCTTTATACTTATTTTCCATTGAGTTCATCACACCTTGAGTCTTTTGTTTGGCTTGTATTGAGAATGGTACAAGTCACATGTTATTGATTTTGGATTGTACAGACAAGATCACAGAAAAGATCTTTAACACTTTTATTTTTCTGCTTTTCTTATCCTTTATTTTATTATATAAATACACATATTGAACTGAAAGTGTCCTTTCTTCCTGGAACTGTCAAAATGAATAAAACAATAAAATCTTTGATTACCAAATAATGAACCTCTACCACATGAAATAAAATTAAAGGAAAGACAGGATGTTATTGTGACGCCCGGGAGACCGAGGTACCCAGCACCAGATCAATGAGGTCCGTCTCTTGAGGGGGATGTCACTAGTGGCTTGACCCGGTGCTGTGGCCTCAGGCGATGCACAATGTAAGGGATATCATGAAGGAACAGACACTTACTTGATCAGCAGCAGGTCCTCTCAGCTGTGATGACCCCGATCCTGGATCGATGGCTTTTGTCCAAATGAAATACTGAGGCGCTGAAACGTTTAACCAGTTTACTTCAACACAAAGGGAATTGCAATCAATACTGTCACCGGAGTCTGTATAAGAACTCTGAATTACTTTGACCCTGTCAGGATTTCCACCTCTTATTATGCGCAGTTTCTATATGGCCCTGCTGCTGTTTGTGAACTGGCTGCCGACCCAATCTGTCTCTTCTGTGCTCTGGTTTGACGGACAACCCGAGTCCTTTTTGTCGGCTTACCCCCTCTGGGAGTACCGCTGAACTCTGTGTCTGTTGCTGCGTCTTACCCTGGTGAAGCTGATATCACCTCACTTCCTTCCGGTTGCTGTATTATATATAATAAATATAGCCACGGATCCGGTATCCGTCTCTGCGCCTATTCTGGGTAGAGGTTATTGCTACCCGGTTCTCACAATGTCTTTTTTCTCTATTCCTCTTTTCCTACTATGGGTATTACGGGCCTATAATCCGTCATAGGGCTGTTAAGAGTTCAGTTATACGACCTCTCACTTTCAGCTCCTCAACCCAACTGCCAGTCCTTTTCTCAAACCAGAATAGATCAAGGGGAATCTCTGGAGCTCCCCCTTCTGGCCGGAGATGGTAGTGCAGTCTTGCTATTCTAGTATTTGTATTTGGTGTCAATAACTATTTTTGTGGCAAATACCCCTAGGGGCGCCACATTCCCCCTTAGTTAAGAACAGTACTCCGGGACTGTGGGATGATAACATTTTGAAATAACAATTGATATGTACAGAGTCTTAAAAATGAAAAGTTACAAAAACCACTCAAAGAAACCAAAAAAAATGGAATTCTGTAAAAAGTCACTTCAAATAGCGTCCATTAATACAGTTCTATCCTTGAAGGTACTAGGAAGCAAAGTTCACAAAGCAGTCTTTCCAGAGCTTTGATTTAGTATTTCTGGGCTGATAAAAAGTTCAAGAATATGCAAAAAGTTCATACAGGTAAGTCTCTGTAGGTACTGGGCTTAAACGTTACAGAACGATAACAATGACTATAGTCTTATAGTTGGTAATCCGCATACCTGGCCGGTAATTGACCCTGGGTACTACGCTGGGATCTACGTAATAGCGGTGTCTCTTTATGTGGTGTATTACTGTCTACTGCGGATATAGTATCTGCCCTCTCTGCTAAAGATAATTCCACCACTATGGGGTTGGCAAGTCCACCGTGAATGGGTTGAATAACTTCTGATTCTGGCTGGACAACTTCTGGCTCTTTCAACGTTTCCGGACATAATTTAAGATTGTCTCTTGACACTAGTACAGATGTTAAACCTCCATTTTTGCTAATGAGATACATTTTAGGATTATCCATTCTTGTTGGTAAAACTGTGTAGGGTACGGCTTCCCACTGATTATCCAGTTTATTGGTTCGACGATTCCTCTTGAGTACTTGGTCACCCGGTCTTAATGGAGTTGCTAGAGCATTCTGGTTGAAAGTTCGCTCTTGTCTTTCTCTGGTTTGCTGGAGGCTTCTTTCCACACTCTCTTGTACTTGGCGATACTGCTTTTGCCGTACGACATCCCAATTGGAGTCTTGAACTTCTGCGTCTGGTTTCAGAATTCCCATTTCTAGATCGATTGGCAATTGGCCGGGTCTCGCACGCATAAGATAAGCTGGGGTGCAGTTGGTAGAGCTCACCGGGACATGATTATACAGATCCACCAAGTCAGGCAATTTCTCTGGCCATTGATTCCTTTCCGTTTCAGGTAAAGTCTTTAGTAGGTCTATCACAATATGGTTCATCTTCTCACATAAGCCGTTTGTTTGCGGATGATAGGCCGTCGTCCGGATCTTTTTACAACCATACATATTACAGAATTCTCTGAAGATTTCTGATTCAAACGCTGTACCCTGGTCAGTGAGAACCTGTTCCGGATATCCATGGGGTCTACAAAAGTACGTTTGGAACGCTTTGGCTGCTGTTTTTGCAGTCAGATCTTTTACAGGTACTACTACCAAGAAACGCGAATAATGGTCCACGATGGTCAAGGCATAGACGTAACCAGACCGGCTCGGTGTCAACTTCACGTGGTCCATGGCTACCAGTTCAAGTGGTTGTTTGGTGATTATGGGCTGCAGTGGTGCTCTTTGGCTCTTTTGATCGTTCCTTCTGAGGTTGCACGGGCCACAGTTTCTACACCACTGTTCGATTGATTTTCTCATCCCGACCCAATAAAATCTTTCTCTCAGAAGTACTTCTAGCTTTTTCCAACCAAAGTGACCAGCACCATTGTGGTAAGCCTCGAGGACCATCCTCACATCTTGTTTAGGCACGATAATCTGCCAAACCAATTCATGTGTTTTCGGATTGGTGTATCTTCTACAGAGTTTCCCTTGATACAGGAACATTTTGCCTCTCTCTTTCCAGAGTTGATGCGTCTCTTCTGGGGCATCCTTATCGGGATATACACTTTGCTCAGTCAATAGTTCCTTCACTAGCTTCACAGCTGGATTACTATCTTGGGTGTCAGCCCATCTATGGTGTGCTAACGGATTAAAATTCACTTATTGTTGTTTCTGATAGGTATTTGACTGACGATGTTTTACCTTGGGCTGATGAAAGGCTGGTAGTTCAATTTCTTCAAGCTCCCCCGTTTCTTATTCTACATCTCTCAAGTGTGGCATCCGGGATAGGGCATCGGCATTTCCATTCTTGCGACCTGCTCGATACTTGATCACGAAGTTGTAATTAGATAACCGGGCTATCCATCGCTGTTCTAACGCACCTAATTTAGCCGTGTCTAGGTGGGTCAATGGATTATTGTCAGTATAGACAATAAATTCTGCACCGGTCAAATAGTGTTTGAAACGTTCAGTCACAGCCCAAACTACTGCCAGTAGCTCCAATTTGAAGGAACTATAATTTTCAGAATTTCTTTCAGTAGGCCGGAGTTTTCTACTTGCAAAGGCGATGACTTTCTCCCGACCTTCTTGCTTTTGTGACAGCACCGCTCCCAATCCCACATTACTGGCATCGGTGTAGAGGATGAAAGGTTGATGGTAATCCGGGTACGCCAGAACTTCTTTTCCGGTTAGTGCCTTCTTTAGTTGTTCAAAGGAGTCTTCTCTTTCGTCGTTCCACTGAAAAGGAGGGTTTCGGTTTGAAGGTTTCTTCGTCTGTCCTATTAAAGCATCTTGCAAGGGCGCTGCCAATTTGGTAAATCCTTTTATAAATCTACGATAGTAACCCACTAATCCCAAGAATTGCCTCACTTCTTTTGCGTTGTTAGGTCTTGGCCAATCCCTTATGGCAGTTATTTTCTCGGGATCCGGTGCTACTCCCTCCGAACTCACAATGTGCCCTAAGTATTGTACCTTTGGCTTGAGAAGGTGACATTTGGATGGTTTGATTTTCATACCATACTTGGATAAGGCTTCGAACACCTCTGCCAGGTCTGTTAAGTGCTGTTCGTAAGTCTTTGAGTAGACGATCACATCATCTAGGTACAGGAGGACGGTCTCGAAGTTCTTGTGTCCGAGGCAACATTCCATCAGTCGCTGGAAAGTACCGGATGCGTTGCAGAGTCCGAACGGCATGCGATTAAATTCCCTTAGACCCATTGGTGTGGTGAATGCCATTTTTTCTTTATCTCTCTCAGCCACAGGGACTTGCCAATACCCGCTTGTTAAGTCTAAGGTGGAAAAATAATTAGCAGATTTTAAAGCAGTCAAGGACTCTTCTATCCTAGGCAAGGGATAGGCGTCTTTATGGGTGATGTTATTAACCCGCCGGTAGTCTACGCACATTCTCATGGTTCCATCCTTTTTTTTGACAATCACCAGAGGGGCCGCCCAAGGGCTACAACTATCTCTTATTACTCCGGCCTGTTTCATCTCTCTCAGCATGTCCTTCGCGCATTGATAGTGAGTGGGCGGTACCTGTTCATATTCCGTCACTAATCTATACACCCCTTGTCTTTGATAGGTAGGTGTTGAATCTACACCCACGTCTAGCTGTTGGCACCAATCCTCCGATTCTCCATCTGAGCCGTTATCTTCCACCTGACAGGTTGATTCTAAGGGCTCAACGGTTGTGATGGCATTGTTGTCAACAGTATATAACTTTGCCACTGTAGCGTACCTTGGCAAAGTGACCTCTTCCTCTCCACAGTTCAAAAGTCGTACCGGCACCCGTCCCCGGTGTACCTCGACCACCCCTCGTGCCGTGAGTATAGTGGGCCTGCTGTCGGTGTACGCTGGTTCTATTAAGGCTTGATAGTCTCGTCCTTTAGTACCAATGGCCGCTCTACACCATACCAGCATTTCTGTCTTTGGTGGGATTACAATAGACGTTGGATCACTCACCCTCACACTGCCGATTTCTCCACCTGCAACTTCTATCTGTTGTCTTAACATTGTCATGGTTCCCAATGGCAGGGAAACATCAGAACACAAAAATAACGGACGAGCTCTGGGAGATGGAATCTTGAGCTGACCGTGAGCTAAATCTACCACACAACTAATAATAGCCAGGGAGCATACCTACGACTTCCTAGATGCCACGCGCCAGCCGGAGGACTAACTACGCCTGGTAGAGGAAGGAACAGACCTGGCTTACCTCTAGGGAAATACCCCAAAAGATGATAGCAGCCCCCCACATGTAATAACGGTGAGTTAAGAGGAAAAGACATACACAGTATGAAAGTAGATTTAGCAAAGAGAGGTCCACTTACTAGATAGCAGAAGGATACAAAAGAGGACTTCACGGTCAACTGAAAACCCTTTCAAAAACCATCCTGAAATTACTTTAAGACTCCTGTGTCAACTCATGACACAGGAGTGGCAATTTCAGCCCGCGAGAGCTTCCAGCTACAGAGAATAACAAAAACTGCAAACTGGACAAAAGATACAAAAAAAAGGACAAAGTCCACTTAGCTGATCAGCAGACTAGTAGCAGGAACATGCAACCGAAGGCTCTGGTTATAATGATGACCGGCAAGGAAATGACTGGAGAGCAAGGCTAAATAGGAAACTCCCAAACACTGATGGAAGCAGGTGAACAGAAACAGCAAAGTGCAAACAAGTCACCAGTACCACCAGCAACCACCAGGGGAGCCCAAAAAGCAGATACACAACAGTACCCTCCCCTTAAGGAGGGGGCACCGAACCCTCACAAGAACCGCCAGGGCGATCTGGATGAGCCCTATGAAAGGCACGAACCAAATCCGAGGCATGAACATCAGAGGCAGTTACCCAAGAATTATCTTCCTGACCATAGCCCTTCCATTTAACCAGATATTGAAGTCTCCGTCTGGAAATACGGGAGTCCAAGATCTTCTCTACCACGTACTCCAATTCACCCTCCACCAGCACAGGAGCAGGAGGTTCAGTAGAAGGAACCACCGGTACCTCATATCTCCGCAACAACGACCGATGGAACACATTATGGATAGCGAAAGATGCCGGGAGGTCCAAACGAAAGGAAACAGGGTTAAGAATCTCCAAAATCCTATAAGGACCGATGAACCGAGGCTTAAATTTAGGAGACAAAACCCTCATAGGGACAAAACGGGAAGACAACCACACCAAGTCCCCAACACGAAGGTGAGGACCAACACGACGACGGCGGTTAGCAAACTGCTGAGTCCTCTCCTGGGACAATTCCAAATTATCCACCACTTGTCCCCAAATCCGATGCAACCGGTCCACTACCGCATCCACTCCAGGACAATCCGAAGATTCAACCTGACCAGATGAAAAACGCGGATGAAACCCTGAATTGCAAAAGAAAGGAGAAACCAAAGTGGCAGAACTAGCCCGATTATTAAGCGCAAACTCTGCCAACGGCAGAAAGGCAACCCAATCATCCTGATCCGCAGACACAAAACACCTCAAATAAGTCTCCAAAGTTTGATTAGTTCGCTCCGTCTGGCCATTGGTCTGAGGATGGAATGCAGACGAAAAAGACAAATCAATGCCCAACCTGGCACAGACTGCCCGCCAAAATCTAGACACGAACTGGGTACCCCTGTCAGAAACGATGTTTTCCGGAATACCATGCAAGCGAACCACATTTTGAAAAAACAGAGGGACCAACTCAGATGAGGAAGGCAACTTAGGCAATGGCACCAAATGAACCATTTTAGAAAAACGGTCACACACCACCCAGATGACAGACATCTTCTGAGAAACAGGGAGATCCGAGATAAAGTCCATAGAGATGTGCGTCCAAGGCCTCTTCGGAATAGGCAAGGGCAACAATAACCCACTAGCCCTAGAACAAGAAGGCTTGGCCCGAGCACACACATCGCAAGACTGCACAAAAACACGCACATCTCGAGACAGAGAAGGCCACCAGAAGGATCTAGCCACCAAATCTCTGGTGCCAAAAATTCCCGGATGACCTGCCAGAGTAGAAGAATGGACTTCCGAGATGACTCTACTGGTCCAATCATCAGGAACAAACAGTCTACCAGACGGACAACGATCAGGTCTATCCGCCTGAAATTCTTGCAAAGCACGTCGCAGATCTGGGGAGACAGCAGACAAAACTACCCCATCCTTAAGGAGACCAGCAGGTTCAGAATTCCCAGGAGAGTCAGGCTCAAAACTCCTAGAAAGAGCATCTGCCTTCACATTCCTAGAACCCGGTAAGTACGAGACCACAAAATTAAACCGAGAAAAGAACAACGACCAACGTGCCTGTCTAGGATTCAGGCGCCTGGCAGACTCTAAATAAATCAGATTCTTGTGATCAGTCAAAACTACCACCTGATGTCTGGCACCCTCAAGCCAATGACGCCACTCCTCAAATGCCCACTTCATGGCCAAAAGCTCCCGATTACCAATATCATAGTTTCGCTCGGCGGCCGAAAATTTTCGAGAAAAGAATGCGCAAGGTCTCAGCACCGAGCAGTCGGAACTTTTCTGCGACAAGACCGCCCCCGCTCCGATCTCGGAAGCATCGACCTCAACCTGAAAGGGAAGAGAAACATCAGGCTGGCGCAACACAGGGGCAGACAAAAAGCGGCGCTTAAGCTCCCTAAAGGCCTCCACAGCAGCAGGGGACCAATTGACAACATCAGCACCCTTCTTAGTCAAATCCGTCAGAGGTTCAGCAACGCCAGAAATACCAGCTATAAATCGACGATAAAAATTAGCAAAGCCCAAGAATTTCTGAAGGCTCTTCAGAGAAGTAGGCTGCGTCCAGTCATAAATAGCCCGAACCTTGACAGGGTCCATCTCAATAGAAGAAGGGGAAAAAATATACCCCAAAAAGGAAATTTTTTGAACCCCAAAAACACACTTTGAACCCTTTACACACAAAGAATTCTCCCGCAAAACCTGAAAAACCCTCCTGACCTGCTGAACATGAGACTCCCAGTCATCAGAAAAAATCAAAATATCATCCAAATACACAATCATAAATTTATCCAAATATTCACGGAAAATATCATGCATTAAGGACTGAAAGACCGAAGGTGCATTAGAAAGGCCGAAAGGCATTACTAAATACTCAAAATGGCCCTCAGGCGTATTAAATGCGGTTTTCCACTCATCCCCCTGCTTAATTCGCACCAAATTATACGCCCCACGAAGATCAATCTTAGAGAACCACTTAGCCCCCCTTATGCGAGCAAACAAATCAGTCAGCAAAGGCAACGGATACTGATATTTGACTGTAATTTTATTCAGGAGTTGATAATCAATACAAGGCCTCAGAGAGCCATCCTTTTTAGAGACAAAGAAAAAACCGGCTCCTAAAGGTGATGACGAAGGACGAATATGTCCCTTTTCCAGGGACTCCTTAATATACTCGCGCATAGCAGCATGTTCAGGTACAGATAGGTTAAATAAACGACCCTTTGGAAATTTACTGCCAGGAATCAGATCTATGGCGCAATCACAATCTCTGTGGGGAGGGAGTGAACCAATTTTAGGCTCTTCAAAAATATCACGATAATCGGACAAAAATGCCGGAATCTCAGAGGGAATAGATGACGAAATGGACACCAAAGGTATGTCCCCATGAACCCCCCGACATCCCCAGCTTAACACAGACATAGCTTTCCAGTCAAGGACTGGGTTATGTGATTGTAACCATGGTAATCCAAGCACCAAAACATCATGTAAATTGTACAACACAAGGAAGCGAATCACCTCCTGATGGTCTGGAGTCATACGCATAGTCACTTGCGTCCAGAATTGTGGTTTATTACAAGCCAAAGGTGTAGAATCAATACCCTTCAGAGGTATAGGGACTTCCAGAGGCTCTAAATCAAACCCACAGCGCCTGGCAAAGGACCAGTCCATAAGACTCAGAGCGGCGCCAGAGTCCACATAGGCATCCACGGTAATAACTGATAATGAACAAATCAAGGTTACAGACAAAATAAATTTGGACTGCAAAGTGCCAATTGAAATAGACTTGTCAACCTTCCTAGTACGCTTGGAGCATGCTGATATAACATGAGCAGAATCACCACAATAAAAGCATAACCCATTTTTACACCTATAATTCTGCCGCTCGCTTCTGGACATAATTCTGTCACATTGCATTTTGTTGTGAATTTGGATTCTGGGCTCCCCCGGTGGCCGCTTGTGGAATTGGACTTGTCATCCTCTTTCCTGTTTCACCTGATTCCATCAGTAGTGGGTGTCGCTATTTAAGCTCATTTCTCTGGTGGTTTCTTGCCGGTCAACAATGTTATCTGATGCCTCTCAGTGCTTGTTCCTGCTTCTGACAACTACTAGATAAGTTGGACTTTTGTCCATGTTTTGTTTTGCCTATTTGTTCCAGTTCACAGCTGAAGTTTTGTTACTGTGTCTGGAAAGCTCTCGTGGATCAGGGATTGCTACTCTGGCGTTATGAGTTAATGCCAGAGTTTAAGGTAATCTCTGGATGGTGTTTTGTTAGTGTTTTTCTGCTGACCATGAAAGTATACTATCTGTCTTCTGCTATCTAGTAAGCGGACCTCAAATTTGCTAAGACTATTTTCCTGCTGCGTTTGTTGTTTCATCTGAACTCACCGTCATTATATGTGGGGGGCTACTGTCTTCTTGGGAATATTTCTCTAGAGGTGAGCCAGGTCTTATATTTCCCTCTGCTAGCTATTTAGGTCTTAGGCCAGAGCTGGGCATCTAGCGATAAATAGGAAATGCTACCTGGCTATTTCTAGTTGCGCGGCAGGCTTAGTTCATGGTCAGTATAGTTCCATCTTCCGAGAGCTTGTCCCTCTATAGGCTTGCTATGATCTCTGCCTGCAGAGATCATGACAGTTTGACCGGCCAATAAAGTGTTAAAGACCCAGGTTGAGAAAGGAGAGTGATAAGAAGTCTGCTGGAATTTTTTTTTTTTTTTTTTTTTTTCCTCCAGTCTGCCTTGCTGCAGTCTTTTTTCTCTCCCTCCTCCTAATCTCTGTATGCTCTGTGTGCACCTGACAATAATGGATCTCCAGAGTGTAACTGCGGGTTTGAATAATCTCATCACGAAAGTACAAAATTTACAAGATTTTGTGGTACATGCTCCGGTATCTGAGCCGAGAATTCCTTTGCCGGAGTTCTTCACAGGGAATAGAGCTAGCTTCCAGAATTTCCGAAATAATTGTAAGCTTTATTTGTCCCTGAAGTCTCGTTTAGCTGGAGACCCTGCTCAGCAGGTTAGGATTGTGATTTCCTTGCTCAGGGGTGACCCTCAAGATTGGGCCTTCTCATTGCCAGCAGGGGATCCTGCGTTACGCGATGTGGATGCGTTTTTTCTGGCCTTGGGCTTGCTTTATGAGGAACCTCATTTGGAACTTCAGGCAGAAAAAACTTTGATGGCACTATCTCAGGGGCAAGACGAAGCTGAAGTTTTCTGCCAAAAATTCCGTAAATGGTCTGTGCTTACTCAGTGGAATGAGTGCGCCTTGGCGGCAACTTTCAGAGAAGGTCTCTCTGATGCCGTTAAGGATGTTATGGTGGGGTTCCCTTTGCCTGCAGGTCTGAATGAGTCCATGACAATGGCTATTCAGATTGATAGGCGTCTGCGGGAGCGCAAACCGGTGCACCATCTGGCGGTGTCTATGGAAAAGACGCCAGAAAGTATGCAGTGTGATAGAATTCTGTCCAGGAGCGAGCGACAGAATTTTAGACGGAAGAATGGATTGTGTTTCTATTGTGGGGATTCTACTCATGTTATATCGGCATGCTCTAGGCGTACAAAGAAGCTTGATAAGTCTGTTTCCATTGGCACCATTCAGTCTAAGTTTATTTTGTCTGTAACCCTGATTTGCTCTTTGTCATCCATTGCCACGGACGCCTATGTTGACTCTGGCGCCGCTCTGAGTCTTATGGATTGGTCCTTTGCCAATCGTTGTGGTTTTGATTTAGAGCCTTTGGAGACTCTTATTCCTCTGAAGGGGATTGACTCCACCCCATTGGCTAATAATAAACCACAATACTGGACACAAGTAACCATGCGTATCAATCCGGATCACCAGGAGATTATTCGTTTCCTGGTACTGTATAATTTACATGACGATGTGGTACTGGGATTGCCATGGTTGCAGTCTCACAACCCAGTCTTGGACTGGAGAGCAATGTCTGTGTTGAGCTGGGGATGTAAGGGTATTCATGGGGACGTACCTTTGGTTTCTATTTCGTCGTCCATTCCCTCTGAAGTCCCTGAGTTCCTTTCTGATTATCAAGACGTCTTTGACGAACCCAAGCTTGGGTCGTTACCTCCGCACCGTGAGTGCGATTGTGCCATAGATTTGATACCGGGTTGTAAATATCCAAAGGGTCGTTTGTTTAATTTGTCTGTGCCGGAACATGCTGCTATGCGGGAATATATAAAGGAGTCTTTGGAAAAGGGACATATTCGTCCATCTTCTTCTCCCTTGGGAGCTGGGTTTTTCTTTGTCTCAAAAAAAGACGGCTCTTTGAGACCATGTATTGATTATCGGCTTCTGAATAAGATCACTGTTAAGTATCAATACCCATTGCCATTGCTTACTGATTTGTTTGCTCGTATAGAGGGTGCTAAGTGGTTCTCTAAAATTGATCTTCGTGGGGCGTATAATTTGGTGCGGATCAGGCAGGGGGATGAGTGGAAGACCGCATTTAATACGCCCGAGGGCCACTTTGAGTATTTGGTCATGCCTTTTGGTCTTTCTAATGCCCCTTCAGTTTTCCAGTCTTTTATGCATGATATTTTCCGCGATTTTCTGGATAAATTTATGATAATATATCTGGATGATATTCTGATTTTTTCTGATGACTGGGACTCTCATGTCCAGCAGGTCAGGAGAGTTTTTCAGGTTCTGCGGTCTAATTCTTTATGTGTGAAGGGGTCTAAGTGCGTTTTTGGAGTCCAGAAAATTTCCTTTTTGGGGTATATTTTTTCTCCCTCTTCCATTGAGATGGATCCCGTCAAGGTGCAAGCTATTTGTGACTGGACTCAGCCCTCCTCTCTTAAGGGTCTTCAGAGATTTTTGGGCTTTGCCAACTTTTACCGCCGATTTATTGCTGGTTTTTCGGATGTCGTTAAACCACTGACTGATTTGACCAGACAAGGCGCTGATGTTGCTAATTGGTCCCCTCATGCTGTAGAGGCCTTTCAGGAGCTTAAGCGCCGTTTTGCCTCTGCCCCTGTGTTGCGTCAGCCTGATGTGAATCTGCCTTTTCAGGTTGAGGTTGACGCTTCGGAGATCGGAGCTGGGGCAGTGTTGTCGCAGAAAGGTTCCGACTGCTCCGTCATTAGGCCTTGTGCTTTCTTTTCTCGCAAATTTTCGCCCGCAGAGCGGAATTATGATGTTGGGAATCGGGAGCTTTTGGCCATGAAGTGGGCGTTTGAGGAGTGGCGCCATTGGCTCGAGGGGGCTAGGCATCAGGTGGTGGTATTGACTGACCACAAAAATTTGATTTATCTTGAGACTGCCAGACGCCTGAATCCTAGACAGGCGCGCTGGTCTTTATTTTTTTCTCGCTTTAATTTTGTGGTGTCATACCTACCGGGTTCTAAGAATGTTAAGGCAGATGCCCTTTCTAGGAGTTTTGACCCGGACTCTCCTGGTAATTCTGAACCCACAGGTATCCTTAGGGAGGGAGTAATTTTGTCGGCCGTTTCTCCTGATCTGCGGCGGTCCTTGCAAGAGTTTCAGGCGGATAGACCGGATCGTTGTCCGCCTGATAGACTGTTTGTTCCGGATGATTGGACCAGCAGAGTCATCTCTGAGGTACATTCTTCTGCATTGGCAGGTCATCCCGGAATTTTTGGTACCAGGGATTTGGTGGCAAGATCCTTCTGGTGGCCTTCTCTGTCACGAGATGTGCGAGTCTTTGTGCAGTCATGTGACGTTTGTGCTCGGGCCAAGTCTTGTAGTTCTCGGGCTAGCGGACTGCTGTTGCCCTTGCCTATTCCTAAGAGGCCTTGGACACACATCTCGATGGATTTTATTTCAGATCTGCCTGTTTCCCAGAAGATGTCTGTCATCTGGGTGGTCTGTGACCGTTTCTCTAAAATGGTCCATTTGGTTCCTCTGCCCAAGTTGCCTTCTTCTTCTGAGTTGGTTCCTCTGTTTTTTCAGAATGTTGTCCGATTGCACGGTATTCCTGAGAATATTGTTTCTGACAGAGGTACCCAATTTGTGTCTAGATTTTGGCGGGCATTCTGTGCTAGGATGGGCATAGATTTGTCTTTTTCATCTGCTTTTCACCCTCAGACTAATGGCCAGACCGAGCGGACTAATCAGACCCTTGAGACATATCTGAGGTGTTTTGTCTCTGCTGACCAGGATGATTGGGTTGCTTTTTTGCCATTGGCAGAGTTCGCCCTCAATAATCGGGCCAGTTCTTCCACCTTGGTGTCCCCGTTTTTCTGTAATTCGGGGTTTCATCCTCGATTTTCCTCCGGTCAGGTGGAATCCTCGGATTGTCCTGGAGTGGATGCGGTGGTGGAGAGATTGCATCACATCTGGGGGCAGGTTATGGACAATTTGAAGTTGTCCCAGGAGAAGACTCAGCGTTTTGCCAACCGTCATCGTCGTGTTGGTTCTCGGCTTTGTGTTGGAGATTTGGTGTGGTTGTCTTCTCGTTTTGTCCCTATGAGGGTCTCTTCTCCTAAGTTTAAACCTCGGTTCATCGGCCCTTATAGAATATTGGAGATCCTTAATCCTGTTTCTTTCCGTTTGGACCTCCCTGCGTCCTTTTCCATTCATAACGTTTTTCATCGGTCGTTATTGCGCAGGTATGAGGTACCTGTTGTACCTTCAGTTGAGCCTCCTGCTCCGGTGTTGGTTGAGGGTGAGTTGGAGTACGTTGTGGAGAAAATTTTGGACTCTCGTGTTTCCAGACGGAAACTCCAGTATCTGGTCAACTGGAAGGGTTACGGCCAGGAGGATAATTCTTGGGTCAATGCATCTGATGTTCATGCTTCTGATCTTGTTCGTGCCTTCCATAGGGCTCATCCTGGTCGCCCTGGTGGATCTGGTGAGGGTTCGGTGCCCCCTCCTTGAGGGGGGGGTACTGTTGTGAATTTGGATTCTGGGCTCCCCCGGTGGCCGCTTGTGGAATTGGACTTGTCATCCTCTTTCCTGTTTCACCTGATTCCATCAGTAGTGGGTGTCGCTATTTAAGCTCATTTCTCTGGTGGTTTCTTGCCGGTCAACAATGTTATCTGATGCCTCTCAGTGCTTGTTCCTGCTTCTGACAACTACTAGATAAGTTGGACTTTTGTCCATGTTTTGTTTTGCCTATTTGTTCCAGTTCACAGCTGAAGTTTTGTTACTGTGTCTGGAAAGCTCTCGTGGATCAGGGATTGCTACTCTGGCGTTATGAGTTAATGCCAGAGTTTAAGGTAATCTCTGGATGGTGTTTTGTTAGTGTTTTTCTGCTGACCATGAAAGTATACTATCTGTCTTCTGCTATCTAGTAAGCGGACCTCAAATTTGCTAAGACTATTTTCCTGCTGCGTTTGTTGTTTCATCTGAACTCACCGTCATTATATGTGGGGGGCTACTGTCTTCTTGGGAATATTTCTCTAGAGGTGAGCCAGGTCTTATATTTCCCTCTGCTAGCTATTTAGGTCTTAGGCCAGAGCTGGGCATCTAGCGATAAATAGGAAATGCTACCTGGCTATTTCTAGTTGCGCGGCAGGCTTAGTTCATGGTCAGTATAGTTCCATCTTCCGAGAGCTTGTCCCTCTATAGGCTTGCTATGATCTCTGCCTGCAGAGATCATGACAGCATTTTCTCTGGCGTCTCATCAGAAGATACCGCCAAATGGTGCACGGGTTTGCGCTCCCGCAAACGCCGATCAATCTGAATAGCCATTGTCATGGACTCATTCAGACCTGTAGGCGCAGGGAACCCGACCATAACATCTTTAACGGCATCAGAAAGGCCCTCTCTGAAATTTGCCGCTAGGGCGCACTCATTCCACTGAGTAAGTACAGACCATTTACGAAATTTTTGGCAGTATATCTCAGCTTCATCTTGCCCTTGAGAAAGGGCTATCAAAGCTTTTTCAGCTTGAATCTCCAAATTAGGTTCCTCATAAAGCAACCCTAAAGCCAGAAAAAACGCATCCACATTGAGCAACGCAGGATCCCCTGGTGCCAATGAAAATGCCCAATTTTGAGGGTCACCTCGCAGCAAAGAGATTACAATCTTAACCTGCTGGACAGGATCTCCTGAGGAGTGAGGTCTGAGAGAAAGGAATAAATTACAATTATATTTGAAATTCAGAAACCGAGATCTATCTCCGGAAAACACCTCTGGTGTAGGGATTTTAGGTTCAGAAATAGGAGCATGAATAACAAAATCTTGTAAATTTTGCACCTTCGTAGCAAGATTATTTAAACCTGCAGCCAAACTCTGAGGATCCATCTTTAAACAGGTGAGCTCGGAGCCATTCAAGGATTATAAGGAGAGAAAGGCAAAGGCTGTAATTAGAGCTGAAATACAACTGATCCAACTATGGAGCAAGCATAGGGGAAAAAAAAATAAAAAATTTACAGACTTCTTTTTTCTCTCCTTTCTTCTGCCAATAAGTTTAACACAGGCCGGTCATACTGTCATGGTTCCCAATGGCAGGGAAACATCAGAACACAAAAATAACGGACGAGCTCTGGGAGATGGAATCTTGAGCTGACCGTGAGCTAAATCTACCACACAACTAATAATAGCCAGGGAGCATACCTACGACTTCCTAGATGCCACGAGCCAGCCGGAGGACTAACTACGCCTGGTAGAGGAAGGAACAGACCTGGCTTACCTCTAGGGAAATACCCCAAAAGATGATAGCAGCCCCCCACATGTAATAACGGTGAGTTAAGAGGAAAAGACATACACAGTATGAAAGTAGATTTAGCAAAGAGAGGTCCACTTACTAGATAGCAGAAGGATACAAAAGAGGACTTCACGGTCAACTGAAAACCCTTTCAAAAACCATCCTGAAATTACTTTAAGACTCCTGTGTCAACTCATGACACAGGAGTGGCAATTTCAGCCCGCAAGAGCTTCCAGCTACAGAGAATAACAAAAACTGCAAACTGGACAAAAGATACAAAAAAAAGGACAAAGTCCACTTAGCTGATCAGCAGACTAGTAGCAGGAACATGCAACCGAAGGCTCTGGTTACAATGATGACCGGCAAGGAAATGACTGGAGAGCAAGGCTAAATAGGAAACTCCCAAACACTGATGGAAGCAGGTGAACAGAAACAGCAAAGTGCAAACAAGTCACCAGTACCACCAGCAACCACCAGGGGAGCCCAAAAAGCAGATACACAAAATAACACCAACACTTTTATTTCCCTCCGGAGAACTCTCTGCTGGCAGTGCTTTCAAATGTAGCTTTTAATCCAGCAAATATGCGTTCAACAGTACCTTTTAGATCAGTTGCCCATGCCGTGACTCCTCGCTTAGCATGGCCACTTAACTGCATCATCAGGAGACTAACACGCTGAGCTTCACCCACGGGGAACATATCAAAATGAGCCAGCATCTTTTCCCTGAAACCATCAAGGGTATTAGGTTCACCTTCATACATTGGAAGCCATGGGCCACCCGGGGTATATGGCATCAACACCGGCATGATGGGCGCCACTCCTTGCACTGCTGCGCTGCCAGGCTCTCTATCGGCACTCTGTCTTTCAGCTGCATTAGCGTCGCCGGGTGCTGCGGCGTCTCCGTGCTGCGACATACTGTACCCCCTTAGTTAATCCAGACCCCTCCGGTCCCAGCTTCCGTCCAGATAATGTAGATTCGTTCCTCTGTGCAGCAGGATGACAATGACACGCCCCCTGCTGCCTCTAACTGCCGCACGCTCTGTGATGGTGGATTTTGAAGTTTTTCAGTTAGACTGGGGCTTGGGTAATGACGTAGCTCGATTAACAGTTTTGTGCCTAACGGTTATGAGATGATTACATCAGGGGATGGCGGCCATTTTTACCCCATTATAACCAATGGAGAAAAGTCACTTTCAATAGTTTTCAATGGGGAACGGGATTTTCTTTAACAAAGTCAATTTCCAAGATTTTTCATCCAAATTTTCACAGTTTCAGACTCCAATTACGGCACACAATACCCGGTGTATGGGCTGGCCCAATCCTGTTTGTGACGCCAGTTGTGACGCCCGGGAGACCGAGGTACCCAGCACCAGATCAATGAGGTCCGTCTCTTGAGGGGGATGTCACTAGTGGCTTGACCCGGTGCTGTGGCCTCAGGCGATGCACAATGTAAGGGATATCATGAAGGAACAGACACTTACTTGATCAGCAGCAGGTCCTCTCAGCTGTGATGACCCCGATCCTGGATCGATGGCTATTGTCCAAATGAAATACTGAGGCGCTGAAACGTTTAACCAGTTTACTTCAACACAAAGGGAATTGCAATCAATACTGTCACCGGAGTCTGTATGAGAATTCTGAATTATTCTGACCCTGTCAGGATTTCCACCTCTTATTATGCGCAGTTTCTATATGACCCTGCTGCTGTTTGTGAACTGGCTGCCGACCCAATCTGTCTCTTCTGTGCTCTGGTTTGACGGACAACCCGAGTCCTTTTTGTCGGCTTACCCCCTCTGGGAGTACCGCTGAACTCTGTGTCTGTTGCTGCGTCTTACCCTGGTGAAGCTGATATCACCTCACTTCCTTCCGGTTGCTGTATTATATCTAATGAATATAGCCACGGATCCGGTATCCGTCTCTGCGCCTATTCTGGGTAGAGGTTATTGCTACCCGGTTCTCACAATGTCTTTTTTCTCTATTCCTCTTTTCCTACTATGGGTATTACAGGCCTATAATCCGTCATAGGGCTGTTAGGAGCTCAGTTATACGACCTCTCACTTTCAGCTCCTCAGCCCAACTGCCAGTCCTTTTCTCAAACCAGAATAGATCAAGGGGAGTCTCTGGAGCTCCCCCTTCTGGCCGGAGATGGTAGTGCAGTCTTGCTATTCCTAGTATTTGTATTTGGTGTCAATAACTATTTTTGTGGCAAATACCCCTAGGGGCGCCACATTATGAAACAGGAGGAGCTGATCCGACTGATATACATCTTTGAGGGAAAAGTTTCAGTAAACCAGTCTTTCCTGTATGACTGTGCATGAAGAGAGAGAGAGCTGTCAATCACTGAGTAGGACCGCCCACTGGACTCATATGAATACAAACTCCGGGGATTTCAATGAATAAACTACAAATTATAGAGATGGGTGAATTTATTCAAGTGGAATTCATTTCTACTCAAATTTTACAAAAAAAAATTCTAAAATTCTCAAAAATACAGACCTGTAATTTGCTCCTCTCAAGTTCAGCAAAATGGTGACCAGTTGGCTGCCATAGAAGGACAGCAAGAGGATTAAACCCCCAAAACATGGTATTTGCCTTTCTGCTGACCTGTCCAGAGTCCTCAGCTGTTCACAGCGACAGGGACTGTATGTCGCAAGGTTGCGATGTATGCTGCATCAGCATGGTCATACCTGGTCATGCCTGGAAGTCCTGGCCTAGAGTGGATAAGCCAGAGATATGGCGAGCAACAGCGGAAAGAATAGCCATGGAGGATGGCGTGCAATAAGTGAGTGTTAGGTTTTATTTTGTTTGTTTTGCTTTTACATCTGTCGTTTATTATGCTTTGGAGTTTGGAGAGACCCTAGAGCATAATAATAAGGAACATTCATTTTGAAGAGAGTAAAATTCCACAATTTGGCAAACTCTAACATCGCTAAATCCGATCTCAAACAATTTACAATGAACCTGAATCTAAATCCGACTGCTTGTGCAAGGTGACAGGATCCATTTAATTATTTTTCTTCTGCTGACACTCAAGTCCCCTATATGCATTACGCAAAAGTTGTGCAAACCCATCAAGTTCAGCCTGATCAGCAAACCACTAATGTACTTGGGAGCCTCCAGACTCACACCTGAGATATCACAGTGGAGGATGTAAGAATCAGAATTTTAAATTCAATCACCTCATCCTTTTGTATTGCGGGGAGATAAGTCGCTGTCAGATGATTACAGCAGCTACCCTCTCTTGGTTGAGCGGAGTATTCTTGTGTATGGGGGAGTTAAGAGAGACCTGTTACTGCAATGAGCCTTGAGACAGCTGCTAGTGGCGTAACTACCACGGTTGCAGAGGTCACCACTGCAACCAGGCCCGGGGGGCGAGGAGTTCGCTGACAGCAGCAAATACTTCAGATGGATGTGTGTCTTTGGATGGACATACAGATGAAGTGTATTGTGGCACACAGACCAGTCGGGTCTATGCGTGGCAATACACGCTTCCGGCCAGTCAGAGACTAGCAGCTGATGTCGGCATGCATGAGTAAAATTATTTATTTTTTTCTATATATTAAGGAACAGCACCAGAATGGGGCACATATACCAGGATGGGGGATATATACATCAGGATGGGGCCCCGGATAAGGCACATACATGCCAGGATGAAGAATAAATATTTACCAGGATGGGGCCCAGGATGAGGGATATAAATACCAGGATGGGGCCTCAGATAAGCAACATATACCAGGATGGGGGATATACATCAGGATGAGGCCCAGGATAAGCGACATATACCAGGATGGGGGATTATACTGTATATACGAGGATGGGGCACAGGATAAGGTATATATATATATATATATATACCAGGATGAGGGATATATATAACAAGATGGGGCCACAGATAAGGGACATATACCAGGATGGGAGATATACAGTGGGGAAAAAAAGTATTTAGCCAGCCACCAATTGTGCAAGTTCTCCCACTTAAAAAGATGAGAGAGGCCTGTAATTGACATCATCGGTAGACCACAACTATGAGAGTCAAAATGAGAAAACAAATCCAGAAAATCACCTTGTCTGATTTGGCAAAATTTATTTTGCAAATTATGGTGGAAAATAAGTATTTGGTCACTAACAAAAGTTCATCTCAATATTTTGTTATATATCCTTTGTTGGCAATGACAGAGGTCAAACGTTTAATTTTTAAGTGTGAGAACTTGCACAATTGGTGGCTGACTAAATACTTTTTTCCCCACTGTATATGAGGATGGAGCTCAGTATAAGGCCGGAGTCACACTAGACTGTAATACGGACGAGTGCTATGTGATAAAAAATCATATATCACTTTGACCAATGTTAATCTATGGAACAGCTCCCATTATCCGTTGTTTTCTCGGCCGTATTATACGTGTGAGAGAAATCGCAGCATGCTGCGATTTGCACCGTATATCGGCCAAGAATCGCCATTGAAAGTCTATGGGTGCGAAAAAAACTCGCACACCACGCGAACCATCAGTGTGACTTGTGAGAAATACGCACCGGTGTCCTTTAGAAAAGCTGTCAATTCCGTGCAGTGTACAGTAAAATCACACTGACAGGTTATAGAATAGAATCAGTTGGCATTTTCCCAGGCTGAAGAGTTCATTTGAGTTCTTGCCGCCAGGAGGCGCAGCTTCGGTGACGTCACTGCTAATCACCGATGCTCCATTCCTTGCATTTCATTCATTCCCCAGTTATTTACAGCTGAGAGCGGTTGCATTAGCAGCGCACCCGGTTGTAAATGTAAATGCCCCCAGATATGGATTACTGCGTGGGACTTGACTGTACAGCGGACAGGTATGGGATATTGTTCCTTTTTTATTTTGGATTTTTGTTTACAGAAGAACGAGGGCTTCACTTGGATTGAGAGTGCAATAAAGATGTTAAACCAGTGTGTTTCATTATTTCATTAAAATACTTTATTCTTAATGTGTGTGTATTTTTAACCCTTTCTTACTATTGGATTAATAATGGATAGGTGTCTTATTGACACCTCTCCATTATTAACCAGGCTTAATGTCACCTTACAATAGCAAGGTGACATTAACCCCTTATTACCCCACATGCCAATGCTACAGGGCAGTTGGAAGAGAGTGGCTAAGTGCTGGAATAGGCACATCTTACAGATGCGCCTTATCTAGGGTGGCTGGGGGCAGACGTTTTTAGCCGGGGGGGGGGGGATGGCAATAAACATGTTCCCTCTCTAGGCTGTTAATATCTGCCCTCAGTCACTGGCTTTCCCTCTCTGGTGGAGAAAATTGTGCAGGAGCCCACGCCAGTTTTTTCCGTGAATTAATCCTTTAATTTAATACCTACAGCTCCCAAATTTTACACACACACACACACACACACTACTAACATTATTACTGAGGAACATATAAAAATCTAATGATTATGCAATGGTTTACTGTATGTAAACCATGTCTCATATCCTGTCGGGTTTGGTAATGCTTTAAGCAGACAATTGAATTACTGGCTACTCGGCTATTTAGCTCTGTATGAAATATAAATATATATATATATATATATATATATATATACTGTATATATATATATATATGTATGTATGTATGTATGTGTCTCGCTGACACACACACACACACACACACATATATATATATATATATATATATATATATATATATATACACTCACTGGCCACTTTATTAGGTACACCATGCTAGTAACGGGTTGGACCCCTTTTGCCTTCAGAACTGCCTCAATTCTTCGTGGCATAGATTCAACAAGGTGCTGGAAGCATTCCTCAGAGATTTTGGTCCATATTGACATGATGGCATCACACAGTTGCCGCAGATTTGTCGGCTGCACATCCCTGATGCGAATCTCCCGTTCCACCACATCCCAAAGATTTCATGTTGTTTACGCCAAATTCTGACCCTACCATCCGAATGTCGCAGCAGAAATCGAGACTCATCAGACCAAGCAACGTTTTTCCAATCTTCTACTGTCCAATTTCGATGAGCTTGTACAAATTGTAGCCTCAGTTTCCTGTTCTTAGCTGAAAGGAGTGGTACCCGGTGTGGTCTTCTGCTGCTGTAGCCCATCTGCCTCAAAGTTCGACGCACTGTGCGTTCAGAGATGCTCTTAGGCCTACCTTGGTTGTAACGGGTGGCGATTTGAGTCACTGTTGCCTTTCTATCAGCTCGAACCAGTCTGCCCATTCTCCTCTGACCTCTGGCATCAACAAGGCATTTCCGCCCACAGAACTGCCGCTCACTGGATTTTTTTTCTTTTTCGGACCATTCTCTGTAAACCCTAGAGATGGTTGTGCGTGAAAATCCCAGTAGATCAGCAGTTTCTGAAATACTCAGACCAGCCCTTCTGGCACCAACAACCATGCCACGTTCAAAGGCACTCAAATCACCTTTCTTCCCCATACTGATGCTCGGTTTGAACTGCAGGAGATTGTCTTGACCATGTCTACATGCCTAAATGCACTGAGTTGCCGCCATGTGATTGGCTGATTAGAAATTAAGTGTTAACAAGAAGTTGGACAGGTGTACCTAATAAAGTGGCCAGTGAGTGTATATATACACATACTGTATATATGTTTTCCCAAATATTTGAGCCAATGGATCCATTTTATGTCCATTTTGCAAGCCGGCGAGAAAATCTCGCCATACGGATGTCACACGGATGCTTACATGCGAGAAAATCGCATGCTCGCACTGCACATGGATGACATACGGATCACTGTTCAGGGAACATTTCTGCGATTCTCGTCCGTGTAAAACAGACCGATGTTTTATACATTGTGTGTGACACCAGCCTACGGGACATATACACCAGAATGGAGGACATACAGTTGAAACCAGAAGTTTCCATCCACTGTATAAAAAGACACATCTGCATATTTTTTCTCAATATCTGACATATAATCAGTATAAACCTTTCCCGTTTTATGCAAATTAAGATTACCAGAATTATTAATACTTGCCAAATTCCAGAATAATGAGAAAGAGAATGTTTTAAGACATTTTTATTAATTACTGCAAAATCAAAAGTTTACATTAGGGTTGAGCGAAACGGATCGGACAAATTCAAAAATCGCTGACTTTCGGCAAAGTCGGGTTTCATGAAACCCGACCCGATCCTAGTGTGGGATCGGCCATGAGGTCGGCGATCAGCGCACAAAAGTCACGTTTCGTATGACGCTTTCAGCGCCATTTTTCAGCCAATGAAGGAGGACGCAGCGTGTGGGCAGCGTGATGACATAGGTCTCGGTCCCCACCATCTTAGAGAAGGGCATGGCAGTGATTGGCTTGCTTTCTGCGGCGTCACAGGGGCTATAAAGGGGCGTGCACGCCGACCGCCATCTCACTTCTGCCGATCTTGGCATAGGGAGAGGTTGCTACAGCTTCATCAGAAGAAGGGATATAGTTAGGGAGGGAAGATTAACCCCCAAACTGCTTGTGCTGTAGCGATTTCCACTGTCCAACACCACCTTTGTTTTGCAGGGACAGTGGAGGCTATATCTTTGTGCATCAGCTCTGTAGCTTATTAGGCTGCCTTATAAGGCTCCCTGATAGCTGCATTGCTGTTTGCACGCTGCTGTGCAAACCAACTGCTTTTTTAAAAGCAAAAATCCTGTTGCTCCTTTTTGCACAGTTATCTTGTTTATTTGTCCACATTTTTGTGTGCAGCAGTCCTTTTTATTGCTGCCATACTTGTCCTGAGATCATTGCAGGGAGATTGAAATTGTACTACAGTCCTTGTATTTTTTCATATATCTTCCAGCCACTTTCTGACACGTACATTGTGTTGTGTTATACACTGGGCTTGAGTTTTAGTTCAGTCTCCAAAAAAAAAGAGAGATTCAAATTCTCACAAAGTGGATATACTTCAGTCCTGTTAGTTTGTCGTATATCAGCCAGCCACTTTCTGCCACTTACATTGTTGTCGTATATCAGCCAGCCACTTTCTGCCACTTACATTGTGTTGCTCTATTCACAGGGCCTGAGTTTTGGTTCAGTCTCCCCAAAAAAGGGAGATTTAAATTCTCAACAAGTTTATATAGACCTTCTACCTTGTTTTACAGTACCATATATAACGGTTGTTATTTTGGTTAGATTTTCCAAAAAATGAGGAAGTCTGGTGGAAGAGCCCGTGGGCGGTGGTTGCCAGCTGGTACTGATGGTGGTGGTGGTGGTGCATCTGGTGGGAGTGGCAAAAGCACAAAAGCACCTAAGGCTGGAGGTGTTGAGCCAGCGTCATCGTCTGGCTACACAAGGCCTCGAAGGCTCCCTTATCTGGGAGTAGGAAAACAGCTTTTAAAGCCGGAGCAGCAGGAAAAAGTTTTGGCTTTTCTTGCTGACTCAGCCTCTAGCTCTTTCGCCTCCTCTTCAGAAAGTTCAAAATATAAAAGCAGTGAGTGGTCAGTGGATGCTCCCGGTCAGGAACAAGATGTTTCCTTGTGTCCTTCATCCAAACCAAAAGTGAAAGATGCGTCAGGCGACACTACAAGTTACTCCATGGAGCTCTTTACACATACCGTGCCTGGGTTAGAAAGGCAAATTGTTAACTGCCCATTACAAGATGAATCGGACATGGAGTGCACTGATGCACAGCCACAGCTAGAATATTATGCTGTTCCATTGGCTCAGATCACTACATTGCCCTCGCAGTGTACTGAGCCAGAATCTGACCCTGATGAGACTATGGTGCCCCATCCTGAACGCTATAGCACCTTACACGGTGACACAGAGGAAGGTGCACATGACATTGAAGAGGAGGTGATAGATGACCCAGTTGTTGACCCAGATTGGCAGCCATTGGGGGAAGAGAGTGCCGCTGCCAGTAGCTCAGAAGCGGTGGAGGATGATCCGCAGCAGCCATCTGCATTTCAACAGCTGTCATCTGGCAGGCCCATATCAGGCTAAAAACGTGTGTCAAAAACAAAAACAGTTTTAGGACAGCGTGGCCCTACGGTGAAAGTAGCACAGCGTGCAATGCCTGAAAAGGTATTCCATAGTAGGAAGAGTGTAGTGTGGCAATTTTTTAACTAAGATCCGAATGATCAGTCAAAAGTTATCTGTCAGAAATGCTCAAAGAGTCCTTTAGCAGAGGGAAGAATCTTCAAAATTTAAATTCAAAGTACATGCTTAGACATTTAACCAGCATGCACTTGCAAGCCTGGACTAACTACCAAACGTCACGTACCATTGGTGCACCTGCTCAGAATGAAGGTAGTCAATAACGCTACATTGCTTCCCTCATTGTAAGCCCACCGGTTAGGATACCACGAGCAGCAAATGTGGAGGTATCGTCGCAAGGCCAAAGCAGTCAGGGAATCACAAGGTTATTGGTAGGAAATACTGTATGTAGGCCAACATCAAGAATACCATCACCAACCCTCTCTCGATCCGCCATGTCCACCACCAACACCGCTAGTTCCACCATACGCAGCTCTCCAGTCCAGCTCACCCTACAAGAGACTCTCGTTAGTAAAATAAAGTACTCATTCTCTCATCCGCGTACACAGGGTTTGAACGCCCACATTGCTATACTAATCTCGTTAGAGATGATGCCCTACCGGTTGCGAAGACTTTGCTCGCACATCCGCCGATTGCCTGTACACTCCAGCCGTATGCTGAACCATCAGCGATCGCTGAATCTTCCCCAGCATCGCCTAATAATCGACGTTGCAACAAGGTGGAACTCCACACTGCACATGGTTCAGAGGCTGTGCGAACAGAGGCATGCTGTAATTTATTTGTGGGAGGATACACATACACGGCAGGCACTTGCATGGCAGACATGAAGTTGTCTGGTGTGCAGTGGTCGAAGCTACAAGACCTCTGTCAAGTCCTCCAGTGTTTTGAGGAATGCACACGGCTGGTAAGTGCAGACGACGCCATCATAAGCATGAGCATCCCACTAATGCGTCTGCTGATGCAAAGTTTGACGCACATTAAGGAGCAGGCGTCTGCAGCCGAGAAGGAGGGAATCCTTGATGACAGTCAGCCATTGTCTGCTCAGGGAACTCTCTGGACGAGGTGGCGGACGAAGAGTAGGAGGAGGAGGATGATGGGGATGAATATTTATGGGAGGAGGATGCTTCTCAGGGGGCAATAGAAACTGATGGCGTTGCAAGGTCAGGTACAGGGTTTTTGCGGGACACAAGTGATGTTGATTTGCAAGAAAGTGCTCCTCAACCCAGCACAAGCTGTCAATTGACACCTGGAACATTGGCCCACATGGCTGAGTATGCCTTGTGTATCCTAAAAAGGGACCCCCGCATTATCAAAATGATGACCAATGACGATTACTGGTTGGCCTGCCTCCTGGATCCACGATATAAAGGAAAATTACAAAATATCATGCCACATGAGAACCTTGAGCAAATATTGGCTACCAAACAAGCAACTCTTGTAGACCGTTTGGTTCAGGCATTCCCAGCACACAGCGACGGTGATGGTTCTCACACGAGCCGTAGGGGGCAACATGGCAGAGGTGTTAGAGGTGCACAAATCCGAAGTGGCGTTGGACAGAGGGGTTTTATGACCAGGTTGTGGAGTGATTTCGCAATGACCGCTGACACGACAGGTACTGCTGCATCGATTCAAAGTGACAGGAGACAGCATTTGTCCAGTATGGCTACGAACTACTTTTCCTCCCTTATCGATATTCTCCCTCACAGGTCATTCCCCTTTCATTACTGGGCATCTAAAATAGACACCTGGCCTGAATTGGCAGAACATGCATTACAGGAGCTCACTTGCCCTGCTGCTAGTGTGCTACCAGAAAGAGTCTTCAGTGCTGCTGGTTCAATACTGACCGAAAAAAGGACACGTCTGGCTACCAAAAATGTTGATGATCTAACCTTCATTAAAATGAACCAATCATGGATTTCAAATTATTTTGCCCCACCTTCCCCTGCTGACACGTAGCTTGCCTGAAAAATGTCTTGCTTTTGTCCTCCTCTTACTGACTTCTCCAATTCCTCCATTTGCAGCTGCTGAGTGCCCACCATAGGCCATTTTTATACCTCCCTAAATGGGCTGACTCCCCATCAGGGCCATGGCCAGCACCTGGCGCAAGCACCCGTGCGAGTGCCGTTTGCCTGGACAGGTGGGTGGGCCCACTCTTGGGCGACGGCACTGGCACAGGGTCCCTCATAGTACAATGAAGCCTACTTTATTATTTGGGCCTAATAACTGTGTCTGCTACTCATTACAGTTTTCCTTCACTGAGCAAAGCAATGCAGCCTGTTTAGTCCTGTTACCAATTTTGAACTGCATTTAGCCTACTTTATTTTTTGGGCCTACTAACTGTGTCTGCCACTCATTACAGTTTTCCTCCACTGAACAAAGCAATGCCGCCTGTTTAGTCCTGTTACCACATTTGAACTGCATTTAGACTACTTTATTATTTGGGCCTACTTACTGTGTCTGCCACTCATTACAGTTTTCCTCAACTAAACAAAGCAATTCCGCCTGTTCAGTCCTGTTACCAATTTTTAACTCCATTTAGCCTACTTTTTTGGGGGGCCTACTAACTGTGTCTGCCACTCATTACAGTTTTCCTCCACTGAACAAAGCAATGCCACCTGTTTAGTCCTTTTACCACATTTGAACTGCATTTAGCCTACTTTATTATTTGGGCCTATATCTGTGTTTCCTCCTCATCCTGCCCATTGCCCAGCCACTGCTAGATGAGTCTGCTGGTACATTGACCCTGACCACTACATTCCCCTTGCTCTACACAGCCAGAATCTGACCCTGCTGAAAGTCAGGTTCCCCTTCCCGCATACTATACCACCTTACACGGGGACAAAGAGGAAGGTGCAGATGAAAATGCAGGTTCATTCATCAGGTGGGGGGCATACTTCGTTGGCGACGTCACTGGCACAGGGCCCCTCATAGTACGCAAAAGTGTCTCTGCCAGTGGGAGGCGCCACCCACCGTCAAACACACCGCCATACTATGAGGGGCCCTGTGCCAGTGACGTCGCCGAGTATGCCCTCCCACCTGATGAAGGAACCTGCATTTTCATCTGCACCTTCCAACGAACGAGTGGGCCCCTCCTGCTTGCTCAGGATCACAGCACTTGCAAAGTTGAAATACTTACCTCTCCCTGCTCCACCGCCGTGACGTATTCCGCGCTTCCTGGGCCCATGAAAATCTTGAGCCAGCCCTAACCCCCACAACTTTAGCCAAATGACCCCCAGTTTTCAATGCCTAAGTATTATTATAAAGTAAATTAAGATTGAGAAGCTTAAGTAATAAGAATTGATGTTTTTTGGCATTAAAATGGGCACTGTAGGTGTTTTCCTGTCCTCCACTCACTGCCGACTTTGATTTCCTATTGACTTGCATTGGGTTTCAGTCGGCCCCCGACTTTTCGCAATAATTGGCCGATTTTACCCACGAAACCCGACTCGATCCGAAAAAGTAAAAGTCGCTCAACTCTAGTTTACATACATTTCATTAGTATTTGGTACCATTGCCTTTAAACTGAATGACTGGGTCAAACGTTTGGGATATCCTTCCACAAGCTTCTCACAATAGATGGTTGGAATTTGTGCCCATTTCTTTTGACAAAACTGGTGTAACTGATCCAGGTATATAGATCGCCTTGCTCACACCGATCTTTTCAGCTTTGCCCATAAATTTTCAATAGGATTGAGATCAGAGGTTTTGTGATGGCCACTCCAAAACCTTGACTTTGTTATCCTTAAGCCACTTTGTTACCATTTTGGCAGTATGCTTCTGGTCATTGTCCATTTGTAAAACCCGTTTCCACCCAAGCTTTAACTTCCTCTCTGATGTCTTGAGATGTTGCTTCAGCATTGTCACATAATCTTCTTTTCTCACGATGCCATCTATTTTGTTAAGTGCACCAATCCACCCTGCAACAAAACAACCCCACAACATGATGCTGCCACCCCCGTGTTTCACAGTTGGGAAGTGTTCTTATGCTTCCAAGCTTCTCCCTCCAATCGTATTGATGGTCATTATGCCCATAAAGTTCAGTTTTAGCTTCATTAGACCACAGGACATGTCTCCGAAAATTAAGTTCTTTGTTCCTGTGTGCATTTTCAAACACTAATCTGGCTTTTTAATGTTTCTTTTGGAGTAATGGCTTCTTTGTGGCAGAGTGGCCCTTGTTGATACATTACTTGTTTCACTGTGGATATTGACACAATCTTACCAGCTTCCATCATCTTCACAAAGTCTTTTGCTTTTGTCCTTGGGTTGATATGCACATGTCGGACCAAAGCACGTTCATTTCTGGGACACAGATCCCATCTCCTTCCTGAACTGTATGATGGCTGGACATTCACATCTTGTTTGTACTTGCGTATAATTGTTTGTACAGATGAACAAGGCACCTTCAGGTATCTTGAAATTGTAAAACACCAAAAAAGGAAAAATTCAAGAAAACACACCAAAAACAGGCAGAGATGCTTACCTGTCTAAATAGGCCTCAATACAAATGCACAAGCAGGGTGCAGCGGACCCAAATAAAATAGCAGATGCACAGGTGCAATACCTAATGAAACAGCCAGCCTTCAATCAGGGATTGGCCGTCTGGTACACCAATGCACTAAGACACATACTCTGTATGTGGCGTGTTCACACAAGTAATGCAAGCATCTGGCTCCAGCCTATTAATGACGCCCTATGGCGGGCTGCCCAGTGCTACAATGCATCCTGTGTGAACAGAGGCCACAGTGTACAGAACCATTTGGGCCCAACTGCACCCTGCAAAAAATCTACGTGCAAAACAAAACATATAAATATATGTAAGGTATTGGTTGATATTCTGGCCATAATATGTAAGCTGGCAACCCACATCCTTACTTTTTGCCAGTCCTACTCTAACATGAAAAACACCAAAAAAGGAAAAATTCAAGAAAACACACCAAAAACAGGCAGAGATGCTTACCTGTCTAAATAGGCCTCAATACAAATGCACAGGCAGGGTGCAGCGGACCCAAATAAAATAGCAGATGCACAGGTGCAATACCTTGTGTGAACACGCCACATACAGAGTATGTGTCTTAGTGCATTGGTGTACCACACGGCCAATCCCTGATTGAAGGCTGGCTGTTTCATTAGGTATTGCACCTGTGCATCAGCTATTTTATCCGCTGCACCCTGCTTGGTGTTTTTCATGTTAGAGTAGGACTGGCAAAAAGTAAGGACCCTTGACGTGGGTTGCCAGCTTACATATTATGGCCAGAATATCAACCAATACCTTACATATATTTATGTTTTGTTTTGCACGTATATTTTTTGCAGGGTGCAGTTGGGCCTAAATGGTTCTGTACACTGCTGTGGCCTCTGTTCACACAGGATGCATTTTAGCACTGGGCAGCCCGCCATAGGGCGTCATTAATAGGCTGGAGCCAGATGCTTGCATTCCTTGTGTGAACACGCCACATACAGAGTATGTATCTTAGTGCATTGGTGTACCACACGGCCAATCCCTGATTGAAGGCTTTCATTAGGTATTGCACCTGTGCATCTGCTATTTTATTTGGGTCCGCTGCACACTGCTTGTGCATTTGTATTGAGGCCTATTTAGACAGGTGAGCATCTCTGCCTGTTTTTGGTGTGTTATCTTGAAATTGTACCCAAGGATGAGCCAGACTTGTGAAAGTCCACAATTCTCTTCCTGATATCTTGGCTGGTTTCTTTAGACTTTCCCTTGATGCTACACAAAGCAGTATGTTTCAGTTGTGCATTAAAATACATCCACAGGTGTGTCTCTAATTAACTCAGTTGTTGCCAAAAAAAAAATCAGAATCTTCCAAACACATGATATCATCATATGGGCAGTCCAGAATTGTTTAAAAGCATAGTAATCTAATGTGCTAGCCAGCTTTAGGCTTTGTTCATTTTAGCTTTTGTCAATTCTACTGTTCTGCACCATCATCGGAGCAGAACAAAGAAATAAATGGCAGTGCTCGATCTGTCTTCTGATCAGCACGATCTACTATAGGGTCCATTGACTTTCCGACATACTGTAGCATCCAAAGCAGATGTAAAGAGAAACTTATATGTAACAAATGATTCCAGTTACGGGTAGGTTCGCACTTGGCAGATATGCTGCTGATTTGCTGGGAGAAAATCCACAATGTGCTATAGTAGCAGCAAAATACATGACATTTTATCATATCTCATTGAGGCACTGTGGAAATTAACCCGAGGTGCAGATGTCATGTTCCTATGTGATGTATCTGATGTGGAATTTCCATAGATTTGTAAACTAATACAAGAGTAAGTTCACATATGGCTTTTCTATGCAATTTTATTCCGCTTGAAAAACTTATTATGATCATAAGACTGGGGCAAAATTTTTGAGCTTTTACTGCATTTTCGGTCCTTTTTTTTAATGGTTTTTAGTGCTTTTTTTGCTCTATTATATTATTTTGACCTCAATGGGTAAAACCGCTGAAAGAATTGATATGCTGCTTGATTTTATTTATTTTTTAAATGGACTACACAATACAAAACACATTAAAAAACGCTCTGTCTGAATAAGATTTTTCAGATTTAGCTATACAAGGCTGCTTATTTTAGGCATGAAGGAAACGCATGGAAAAAAATGCAGCAAAAATGCTACATGTTTACAAGCGCTATGTCTTTTCAGCTTTGACACCACAGAATTCATCATCATGGGAACGTGTACACCTATTTTCTCTACTAAGTAGATAGATACTGACACAATAATGCACCTTCCACATTGGGTAACTATGACCAATGGATTCACAATGAAATTCTATTTTCTTACTTTTCCTAAATTGTTCATTTTAATTCCTTCCTAGCTGAAGAGATGCAGTTGGCATAATCTCTGTTTATTCTCCAGTTCTCCAGGACTAAACCGCAGGTGTTAATCTCATTACTTCCAATTACCACAGAACCTATTGGGACATCACAAATATCATCAGCAACCAAAGAACAGATCTACACAAACATCTGAGCGAATGAATAGTTTGCACATCTGAGTCTGCGAAAATAGAGAACAGCTGGCCAATGTGTATCTAATATTATACCGCAGGTGCTACCTACAGCCCTGAAAATCCCTGAGATCAGACATTATAGTTATATACACTGCACTACATGGCAAGGACTAACATCATTGATTTATCACAGATCAGCCATAACATTAAACCACTGGCAGTGGAAGTCACCACAATTGACCACTCACCACAATTACTTTGTGAACATACAACCCACTGATTCTAGTGATATCACACGCACAGATGAATGATGGATATATTTTAATTACAGGTTACTATCTATCCTCCTCAACACTGAAATTGCAATTATATGCTTATATATACTTAGACAATATGCAAATGTTGAAAAAATAGAAACAGCATTTTAAAAACACCTTAATTTATTCAGTATTGCGTTTCATCAACACATGCATAAATCCCCACATTTAGAGCCTTGGCTGCTATCAATGAGGTTATTAATGATTTTTTGAGGAAAGTTCCAGCACACTGACTGCACATGGGCAAATCATCAAGATCCATTACTGGCAGCTACTTTTGCAGTTGCCGACCAATGACGTCCCAGATGTGCTCGATGGGAGACAAGTCCGGAGATGCTGCAGGCCACAGTAGCATACTTAGGCCAATCATGTTGCTCACAGAAGCACAAGTGTTGGGCCCCAGGGTCCTGGTCGTCACAGTAGCATTGCTTTCCTCACAGGGGGGGAGGTTACGCTTGAAGGCAAGAAGGGATAACTGCAACCAGGTTCCACAAACATGCAACACATTCACACTCCAGGCCACCAGGGGGAGCTTTTGTTCCTACTTGCTAGGTGACTCCCCATATATATTTAACTGGTAGTCTGTAGGGAAAGTCAGTCAGTTCAAGGCAGGTCCAGTCAGGAGATGGATTGGATCAGTCTGAGGCAGCAGAAGGGTTTACGGAGCTGTGTAGCGGCAGTGCAGCAGTTCCTGGATAGAGACATTGAGAAAGCCGAATTGATTACAGTGAACGTGCAGGAGAGCAAAGCACAGGAGAGGATATAAGGGGGAGACCAGCCCCGAGCAGGCTGCCTTCTTCTGAGGCACAGAAACCAGTAGCCGGAACACCGAGGTTGGTAGGACCTCTATGACTTACATCAGATACCGGCAGGACAGCTGAACTCCAAGTTACCTGTCCAACCTAATACCCAAGAGGCATGATGGCACCCCTCAGAGGCCGGGGCATGCTAGAGTCCCTATAAACAGCCTCAAGCCACCAGTCATACGGGTTATGTCCTATCCTACCCAGGGGACAGAGAGAGAGATAACAACTGTGAGGATCTTATGTGGAGCTTTAAGCCATAAGGGACTACACCACCGCGGCACTAGAGGAAGGTTTTTGATTTCCACCTGGGTAAGGGGACTCCTAACTTGCCTTCAAGCCGGCCTGACCCTGCCTGCCGTGTGATCTGTTGCTCAGGACTGCGGATGCTGAAGTCTTCAGTAAACCAAGGTAAAGAGACTGCAACCTTGTGTCCTCATTCTTTACTGCACTTCTCACCATCTTCCATCTACACAGCGGGAGCCCTGGGGACATACTTCACCTGTGGGAAGTTATACCATCTAGCTGCCATAACATTACCCCAGAGGACCCCTTAAAGCAGCGTTGGTCCCCACTGACCGAATACCACAGGTGGCGTCACGAACACAAACTTTGTTCCCTTTAGAGACCTTTAACTTTTACACGGGCGCCCAGGACCATGGACCGGGACTCAGCCACCGTGACATCCCCCTGTGAACACCACTGGGCCCGGTAACGAGTACCCCACGACTCTGGCAGGGTGACTGACAAGCAACATGCAGCCAGTCGTTGTGGTGTTCAAAAAAGTGTCTTGGGACACTTTGCAGAAATGGCAATACCACTGGTTTCATGACTAAATCAATGTAATGCTAAGCGGTTAGTGTACCTGGTATGAAGACTAGAGGGGTCTGGCTACCATATACTATACCACCCCACAGCATAACCCCAGAAGTAGAACCTGTTTGTTATTACCTACAGTCCTGTCCCGATTTGAGGGCTCAGTCCGCCACTACGGGGTTTTGTCCCGACTTCTAATACTCACTAGCGATGAGCGAGTGTACTCGTTGCTCGGGTTTTCATCGCGGCAGCTGAATGATTTACAGCTACTGCCCAGCTTGAATACATGTGGAGATTCCCTAGCAACCAGGCAACCCCCACATGTACTCAGCCTGGCAAATAGCTGCAAATCATTCAGCTGTGTCAACAAAATCTAAATCTCCGAACACTAAGAAATACTCGGAGACCACCCGAGCAACGAGTATACTCGCTCATCACTAATACTCACCTGTCTCCGATGTCTTCATTGTTTCATGGCTCTCCTCCTCAGTGGCCACATCTCTCTGCACCAAGATAAATTAAATAGACAATATACTTCTTTTTTTTTTCTCTTGTAATCTGGTCTCCCCAGGACTCAAACTCATAACTCTATTTTTAGAGGCAGCAGCTCTAGCTATGAGCCAAGGTTATGTTTACTGCGCTTTTTGAGAAATTAATTGACATCACAAATCCGCAAATAATATCGACACATTTGGTGTCCCTCTATTGTAATTGTCACAACCAGCACATCATGGTCATCGAATTATTTGTGGTGATCAGTAAATGGCGTAAAAGGGCATGATTTTATTTTTCTCTATTAAACCCACAAGAAATAATATAAAAATTTAACGATGAAGCCGTATCATAAATGCTGCTTTTTTTCTGCAGGTGCCCATACCACACGACACAATAACAATCTTCTCTGATTATTCTATGATTACTGCGTTTCTTACATGTGTTTGCCCGCATATTTGTTGCATTTTTTGTGCAAATGGGATTCTGCGGTTTTAATGCTATAGAAATCTTTGATTCTGTGCTTAAAATGCATTGGAGTTTTTTTTCCTCTTGATTTTTTTTCAGGCTCTACATAGAAGCATATAGAGGAAATAAGCACACAAAAACCGCATAGTACAGCAGTGTTTCCAGATGCACTGAGGGCAGCGTTTTTATTAAATTACATCCACTTTCCTTGGGTATTTAAGCCTCGTTCACATGTAGAGTGAATGCTACATGGGGTGTATGGCTTGTCCAGATAGAGGTAGCACCTCTGGCCAAACCAGGTAAGGGTGGCTGTCGGTTTTGAGGCCCATGGTGACTTCAAAGGTTTGCCTATCCATGCATGAGAAAGCTAGACTTGGCAGACTGTGCAGAAGAAACCATCTATGATTCAGCAGACAGAAAAGTGATTCCTAGCAAAGTGTTATGGAGCGCTGAGAGGGTGCAGTGAGGCACATATAGGACACTGCTGACCATCCATTGCATCCTGACCTATTTCTAGTCGTCTCAACTAGCTCTTGCCATTGGGACTCGATAGGCACGGAAGAGAGAGTGAGGCTGACAACCTGCACAACTCTCCCTCACTTTGATCCAAATCAAGCACAAGTCAAAGCTTTGTCCTGTGGCGATGAGGGAGCGGTAAATCAGCAGGTGTGGAATCTTTGGAAGTTATAGTACCAAATCTGTGCACAGGTGGCCCATAGTCACTCCCCACTGGTCCGAAGCAGCAGTGGAGTTCAGCAGCCCCCCCGAGTGTCTGAGCAGGCCTGTTTCGGATCACTCTGCTCACCTCTGTTGAGGAAGGGACTAGAAAAAGTGACTCATACATAGTCTGCTTCACCTTGACCTGGCCAGCCTACCACATCTGTCGAGTATCCCTCATAGCGGTCAACACACAAAGAAGAAAATGATGGTATTCAACCTTGGCACAAGGAATGTGAGAACTCTGCTAGGCAATATCAATGCAGACAGACACTGGTTGCTAAGGAGCTAGCTTGCGACAAAATGAACATAGCAGCTCTCAGCAAAACATGCTTATCAGATAAGGGCCAACTGACAGAGCGTAGTGATGGATACATGCTTTTCTGAAGTGATTGAGGCAGCACTGATTGACGAAAAGCTGGCATGGGATTTGTTATCAAATCTCACCTTGTTCAGAAACTTTTCCAGCTTCCGGAGGGCATCAACAACCTCAAGATAAGATTTCAGCTCCCTCTTACAAACAAGAAGCGTGCTACACTGATAAGTGCCTATTACATTAAAGATAAGTTCTATGATAAACTTGACACATGTATTTCAGAAATCGCACAGTCAGACAAGCTCATTACACTTGAATACTTTAATGCCAGAGTGGGAACAGACTATAAAAACTGGGAAGGAGTCATTGGAAGACACGGCATTGGCAAGTGTGACTGATATGGCCATCTGCTCCTCAAGACGTGTGTCACACATGACCTTGTCATCACCAGCACTCTTTTCCTTCTACCCACTCACAAGAAGACATCGTAGAGGCACCCGTGTTCGAGGCAATGGCATCTCATTGACTACGACATTGCAAGGAAGAGGGATAGGATGGATTTTAAAGTAACGAGAGCCATGTGTGGTGACGACTGCTGGACAGACCACCGCCTTATTGTGTCTAAGTGGAGGCTTTGCATTCTGCCACCAAGGAGACCCCAATGGCAGAAGACGACAATGAGGCTGGATGTCTCCAAGCTGCAAAACAGAAGAGTAGTAGAGCGTCGGGTGGTTTCGTCAAACTCAATTTGACAGGTGGACCCGCCCCTATCAAAGTGTATCAAAGTGTGTAACCCCACCCCTCCCTGGCAGCCAGCTGTCCCTCCTTGTCTGGCTCTCCCCTTTTGATATAGTTTAATATTATTATCACAGTGAATATTATCCCAGTAATTGTTTTATATTAGATGTTTATATGCTGTATTAAGATTACTCTTATTTCATAATCCGATGATAGGGAGAATGAGCCTGTGTTTCTGCAGTATTATTGGATAGTGGTATTCTCATTTATATGTGTTTTATAATGGGCACATTATGTATGTGGCCATATTACAACACCTGCAAGTATGAAGCGTGGTGTTTTATACGTTTATAAAAAGCAAAGACACGGTATTGTAAAAATGTAAAAGATTTTATTGTAAAATAAACACATCTCAAAGGCATTTCAATGCTGTAAAATTCTTGCAGAGTATAAAAGCAATCACATTAAATAGTACAGGGATCATACAGCAACACACTTCGTACAAAATAAATAGTTCTTGCAGAGTATAAAAGCAATCACATTAAATAGTACAGGGATCATGCAGCAACACACTTCGTACAAAATAAATAGTTCTTGCAGAGTATAAAAGCAATCACATTAAATAGTACAGGGATCATACAGCAACACACTTCGTACAAAATAAATAGTATCACAAGTACAATGAATATACATCATTACACTTCTTACAAAATAAATAATATAGTGTTAAAACCAGTAATTGTTTTATATTAGATGTTTATATATAGCTGATATGAATTTGAATGAGTCTGTGTTTCTGCAGTTCTGTAGCCTGTAATGTGTAAGTCTCGCTGTCTATTACTTACTTAACTACATGCAGATGTGTCTGCATGACATGCATTCACAAACATCATAGTTCCAACATAATCACAAACAGATGTGGTCGTGATGCTGGGATATGTCTGCAAATCCTGTTCACACTCCATGGCAATTCCCGACACTGGCCGGATTACATATAACTCACTGGCTCATCAATCAACGCAGCAAAAACTGTCTGCATTTCCGTTTCACATACAAACTTGTTGTATGTGAACCGGGGAAATGATGCATCCCACGGCTGTTTGGGGTCCCCGCAGCTGTTTCTCCCCTTCTGGTATCCCAGATAGATGCGCAAACACAGAATGGTTTAAAATCTTTTATTGTGAGAAGTAAACCACAACAGAGCTAATTGCTAGCAGATGTCACCCTGAATATCTTCTAACTAGATAACTCTCCTGGACAGATATTTAGATCATCGAAAGCAAGTGCATTTTTGATTAAATTGATAACCACGATTAGAACGAGTTAAATTTGAAAATGTTGATGCAATAAAATCTGTTACGATTCTATCGTTTCTTTGTACATCAGAACTGAAACGCTGTAAAAGCGTCTTGAATGGTAATCCGAGCGCTAAATGATGCAAAACATATACGCAGTAATGGCCGCATGTATGACTATACATATCTTGGATTTGGGCGTCTTGATAACAATATGCGTCACAATTCTTGTTCAGGAATGTCACAAAATCGCGTGGGAAGATAATATTTTCAGGACTAAAGCCGTAACTATCAAAAAATATGCCCGTCTTATCATCGCAGAGTACGATTAATAACCAGTGGCGTCCAGCTTGATTCACCGGGTCTGTATTCACGATATATGCCGCTGGTCTCTGAGTCACTCTTTCTTCCGGAAGCAGATCACACGGAAACACACCGGCGAATATGCGGTCTGTATAATTATCGGCCTTCAGTATCATTGTAAGTTGCAGACTGTCCATCGTTACTTAATTAAAATCGTACAAGATCTCTTTCCTATTATTAATTTCCAGAATGGTGTGATTGACTGCAAAAACAATCATATTTATCATGTGGGGTGTCGCTAGCGCAAAGCGGACTTAAGCACGTAGGTTACCTGTTTTAATGAGCGAGAAATGTCCTCCAGGCTCTTGATCAGGCGATAAATCAAAAGCAAATAGAGTGAATCCAGCCATAAATTCTTCACGATCTATCGCCATGGCACAATCAGCCTTTTGCTTGCCGGATATATGGGCAAGCGTCATATACTCTCTGATGGCTAAACCATCATTAAAATTAGGATTATAAGGTCTCGAGGGTATCTGCTGACCGTCCAGATATAAAGCGGCGTGATTGATATGGTAGTGGCTGAATTGCAATGGATTTTTTGTGTACACCCCGCTGAACGCCTCATTATCTACAAAACCCAATATAACAGTCTTTGGTATCTGGCCTAGGAAGAGGTTCTCGTGGTTCGTGATCCGTGTCCCTGCGGCGATGCTGTACACTTTCAGACATGTTCGGTCAATAGCGTACTTGGCGGTTGCGGATAGGAGGGCCTGGCTGTGGCCGATTCGGACAGCCGGAGACACCTGCACTCTTTTCACATAGAGAGCCGCTTGCGAGATTTGCACCTTCAGCGGCTCTGCTTCTGTGGACATGAGGCAGAAAGCATCCTTATTTCTTGTTAACTTAACCTTAAGGTCAAGTCCGTTCAATATTAACTTTGGTTGATTAAATATATCCCCAAAGATGGGACCCAAGAGGTCGATGGGCTTTGAGCGAGAAGCTGCATTGGCTCTTTTGATAAACCCCACATTGCGCTATCCAAGCTCCGGTCATTATGATGGCCCGCAGTGTCTTTATAGAACAAACCGGCTGTAAATTGTGATGACAGCGTCTGCGAGCTGTAATTTAAAAGGGTCTCTATGTACGCTCTATAGCTGTAGAGATTGTTCGATTGTGAGATAAGTCGATCTCCCAGAGTAATATCGACCTGGTTAAAAAGGGTGGCTAGAGGATAATTTATGAAAGCCACCCGGGCACCATCGGCAATAGCCGTATTATCTTGCTTCACGATGCGACAGCTTATGTACAGCAACGTATTGTTCAGATCATAATAATAATCGCCGCTCCCAGATATGAAAAATTCCAACGGGCCATTGTCTGACAGAGCCGCAACCGGTTGTACTTCTACAAATAGAGATTTCTCTATACTTGTTTGTGTCGGGGGTACGTCAAAAATATCCAGTTCAGATTTTGCGCACTCTACAGAAGCATCATGCAGGAAAGCCATGATAACTGATTAGAAGATGTCGTCCGCAGAATGTCTTACTCATTTCTGGCGGTGGCGTCTCTTGGTGGTGGTTTTATTCATGAGCATCGGCGGTAAAGGCGGGCAAGCGCGCCTCTTTCTTTTTTGTGCTTTTTTAGTGACATAAATTATCCCAGATCCGTCTTGCTGCGGTTTTGTATTTTTCCGTTTCATAAGGGCCGTTGAGGCGGTCGTGACGGCGTCCGTCGCGATGTTCCGGACCACCGTCTTTATGTGCGGTTTTACTAATTCTAAGCCTTTTCTGAAAAGGGGCACGGCGCGGCGAAATAATCCTTTAAATATCCCGGCCATGTACTCGCTTCTGCGGAATCCCTCTAGCCCGTGCCCCGACTGGGCAGTATAGTAGTGGGCATAAACAGCGGGATCTCCATACACCCTTTGAGACACCATTTTATCGTGTCAATACTGTCGCGGTCTGAAATGTAATCGCACTATACACTTTCCGTATCTGAATTTAACCGGCGTAGCCTGGTCCGACATGACTGTAATGTTTATGGAGTCAAAGTGTTGTTTGCACAGCGGTATGTAATCTGGACGCGTGTAGCGCACCGTGACAATATCATTATCATCGCCGCTAACTTCTACGGTCCGTAACAGTTGAACATAACTGTCGCCTACAAGCTGATGCTGAATTATATCAGTGTATACAAAAAGCGAATAAAAACCAGCCTTTGAATCGGGGTAAAAGCGTCGATTCCACGGCATTAAAGCAACGGGGGAGTCATCGACGGTCTGTAGGCCGAAAATAAATTTTAGCTTAGTACCCAGAGCAAACTGTATAGGGGCCGGGTCGGGTAGGATCACCTCTCGGCGTACCTCATCATACCGTATTTTGTAGGCTGGCGTGGATAAATTCAGCGCCTCTATTCGGGTATTGACCGCAGCAACCAGCTTATGAATGTTCGAGTAAAATCCTGATTTTATGTGATAATGTTCTATCGCTTTGCCGTGTTTCGCGGCGTAGAAGTTCCCTTCAAAAGCCTCAAACGTGTTCCACGTATGGGGGTACTGTATTTCCGTTAATGCCACTTCATAAGCGTCTGAAAGATGAACGGCCCTCGCTAACTTGGTATTGTAATTCGATATGGTGTTATCGGGGTAGATTTTAATTGAGGAATTACTGGGCAGTGTCACGAAAAACGAGCGCGCTTCCATAGCTATATATCTGTCAACTCCGAGGCCGGGATCCAACTATTGAATTTTTTGGGGTACCCCAGCCATTTGACGAAGCAGTGACTCACACCCCCGACACGTTTTTTTCTCAAAATCTTTTCTACTCTGTAGACACGATTCTCATCCATAGGTATTTTTTGCAGCTCTTCTTTATAAAATGACCCCTCTACAGGGTCGCCGGCTAAATCACTAATTTTATAAAGAGGTTTATGAAATTTATTGGAGACGCCGGTAATTAAAAAAATCTCTTCGCTGTACGTTTTCAAATACCCTTTACAGAAGGTACCTTTATAGCGGGAAATTCTCACATGATCCCCGACCTTTAAAGTCGGTTTAATCAGTTTATTAGTAATAGTAGAACTGTAAATATTGCGCCAGATTTGCAGCACGTTTTCCGAACTCACTTCAGCCGGGCTACAACGTATAGTAGAATGATAAGTATGATTGTAGCTATGCACCAAATCCGGTAAAATATCAATATACCTAAAGGTATTATGCTTCGTAAGATAGCGCCACATACGGGTTTTTAATGTGCGATTAAAGCGCTCTACAGCTGCTTTCACATCTTTGTTGGTAAAAAACTGGTGAATATTATGTAAATTACATAGTTGCTTGACTGACGAATTTATAAATTCTTTGCCGCGATCCGTCTGCAATTTCTTCGGTATGCGCTTATCATTTTGTAATATTAATTCGAACGATCTGGCCACACTCGCGCCAGTTTTGTTTGATAAAGCCACGCACCACGCGTATCTCGATAGAGTATCAATCACCGTCAGGATGTATTTGACATTATCATTTTCCCTTGAATAGTCAATTAAACTTACGAGATCCGCCTGCCACTGCACATCAATGTTTGATACGTAAATTTTATTTGTCAAAAACCGTTTTCTTATAGGCTTATGCAACGTGTATGCATCTTGGTTATTCAGCCACTCAGCCACGTCAGATTTCTTTATTCCGCGGTCTCTCGTTGCTCTAAATAATTTGTCAATTCCGCCGAATGATCCGGACTCCCTAGCTGTAAAATATTGTTTTTCTAATATGTGATCCCAGGTATTAGAACCCATGATTGGATAAAATGATTGTGTCTCGATAATCAGCAGCCCGCTTCTTTCAGAAATTCAGTTGTATAAAATTTCATATTAATTGCTGTATTTATTCCAAACATTCCAGTCCTAGATAATATATTTCATAGGAATTAGAAGCCATGATTGAATAAAATGATTGTGTCTCAATGAACAATATCCGTCTGCTTCTTACAGAAATTCAACTGTATAAAATCCCCTGTTTTTAATCCGACTATATCATGCATGAGTTAATACATGCAATAATTGCTTGCATGTGTGTACTCTGGGTGTTAACAGAAGGCGTGTGACGGGGCGTAACTGGGTGTGTTTCTGGGTGTTAACACCTGGCTTGCTTTCTGACACACAGAATAAATACAGCTGTCTGTAGTCCTGAAGTCAGACGCAGTCTAATCTCTGAGCTATTCGGAAATGTAAGTATATAAGACAGTTGTCTTATTATTCGCAAATGCTTAATTATATTTAACTACGCATCTCTAAAACATAATTAAGGTTGTTATTTGTTTAATAATTTAAGTAATACGGTAGTTAATAGCTGTTAATACATCCTAACTAGCGTATTCAGTGCGTACTTATTACCTATGTTTGGCTAGTATAAACATATTTATTATTTAAGCGTATATTTATTATGACATGATTTGTGTAATACAGTAGTTAATAGCTGTTAATACATCCTAACTAGCGTATTCAGCGCGTACTTATTACCTATGTTTGGTTAGTATAAACATATTTATGCCGCAAATTTAGTTGCGCTGTATAATATAGTTTAACTGTATAAACAATATTTGTGGTGTGAAATTAATATAGATAGCACAAAAATTTACACAGATAATTTATTTTAGATGGAATCCCAACATTTTTCGGCTTTTTCCGGCCTACTTGAGGATATGATATTAGGTATGTTTCAAGCTTTATATAAATGCATCTGTTAGTGTACCATTCTAAGTAAGTGTTGTTATGTATATTATATTTATATTGTTTTTTATTCTTTCTTGTTTAAGATGAACTTGTCAGGAACATCCCGGATGATATTTTTAACATCTGCAGCGTGCCTGCTATGGAGTGCGATACAACCGGAGCTGAGTATAGTATCGCTGATGAGGCTGATGCATGGGATTTTGCCCAGGACATCATAGGTGCGTTGTGTGTCTGTGTGCGTGTGTGTGTGTGTGTATATATCTTTTAAGTATTTAGACGTGTAATCATATATTAATTCTTTACAGATGCCGACATGAATCTCTTTTAAGTATTTAGACGTGTAAATATATATTCATTCTTTACAGATGTCGACCAGATTCCATAACCAGCTACCTCGGAACACAATCAGATGATCGTTGAAGACCTGTTGTACCAGACCCCCACACCGAGAAACAGCCCTGTTTCTAGAGCCCCTAAAAAACCGCGAGGACCTGTGAGCAAGAAAGGAAAAGGTAGCAATCGTATGAAAACGTGTTTTTGCACAACCGCTCTGAGAAAATCCCCCTCGTCACTACTAAGTCCTATATCTTTATTTATAGCTTGTAAACTGAAGCCTAGAAGGATTTTCACAAAAGAGAATATACACCTGCTAATGGAGAACCCCACAGAAGCTCCAGAAGCCGCCACGGCAGTCGTCCGCCCCATATCGCTAGCCCGTAAGTGTATATTTTGATATACGTGCACACTCTCTGTACAGTGAATGATACACGTGCTTCTCCAATGAGATCCTGATCCCACACATATCTGGCACATATCTGGCACATATCTGACGCATATCTGACACATGTATAATCTTCCCCGCAGCTATGCGCAGCGACACGCGGCGGTCGCGCACATGTCTGAAACATGTATAATCTTTCCTGCAGCTAAAAGCAAAGTCATGAGAAAAACACCTCCAGCACCTCTACAGCCGCTACAGCTCTCCGAGAATGGTGCAGTACCAGTGTGGCCGGCAATACAGTCGTCTAATGGACCTGTTAGAACAGCCCCGCTATCGTCGACCTGTGTGGTGCACGGCCTGGGAAACCCTGTGTCTGCGGTCCGTGAAATACCCCATTCAAGTGCTGGACAGCCATTGATCAGCCGTGTGAATGACCCCTCGCTACTATATCCAGAAGTGATAAAATTAAGAATCCCAAAGTCATATTATTAGTCTGGGGCAATACATGTGTGCCGTATATAACCAGACCCATCAATTCACTCCAAACAACATGAAAGAAAATAGGAGAAACCGGAGCATATTTATATAGAAAAAATACTTTATTATAACAAAGAATTAAAAACAGCAGTAATACTTAGAGGTATATAGTGAGTACCATGATTCGCATATGTCAGAGGGCACCCACCCCTCTAAAGTCCCCATATTAATAATAGTCCAGGAGGGGAATCCTTTCCATATAGAGCAACCCGGTTTAGCGACCAGCAAGTAATCAAATGCCAAATTAGCAAAATGGTATATAAACAATAAATTAGGCCAAATCAGCTTACCAGGGTGCAGGAGGGGAGATAGAGGAGCGGGGTCCCACCAGAATAACAACCCCGACACGTGTTTCGCGGCTGGAAAGCGCCGCTTTTTCAAGGAAGTGCAAATACCACAAAAAGGACCTGTATTTAACCCAGCTGACCTCCGTCACATGTCCATGGTTATCCAATAAAAGCGGCGCCAGCGGCGCATGCGCACGGTGACGGACGGGTCCGCCATGGGGGCAGGGCGTCAAGCCGAGTGCGCACGCGCCGAGAATGAGCCCGGAGCGCCCGCACAAAGCACTGAGACGCCCGCCCACATGAAGGAGCCGCCCACCAACCGGGCGATGCGCACGGCCACTGAATAGGGGTGACTGCTTAAAGTCCCGGCCAAGGATCATATCGTAATGGTTTGTATATACTAGAGCAAAATAGGACATAATTAAGCCTCAAGGGTGGAAACTTATATATAGATCTAAAAATATATATACAACAATGTACATAAATATACAAAACAATACATAGTGGGATGTACAATGGGTACAGAAAATACATCACCATAATAACATGATAAAATAACAATTATATCAATTTAGCAAAAATAATAATGAGCATCAGGCATAGTTAGTATATATTCTCAAGATAGCAAAAATACATCTATACACTACAAGTCGGGCAAGAGATTAGATATCTACAATAAGTAATATAGCAAATGCATCAATTTTGCAAAAATAATAATAAACGCAATTAGATATGTATCTTTTAGGTGACAAAAATACATCTGCACCCCATAAAAGGGACAATGAAATCAATATGTCCAATAAATAACACAGATGGTATAATGGTTGATTTGTACTCCCACAGATGTCCACATCCTGAGGCAACAGAAATTCCGGAACAACGGATCCAAACGGACAGGACAGGAGAGAAGCAACGGCCAAAGGAGGGCCCACAGGTAAGAACAATTATTAGTACTGCAAAGACGAAAACAACAAAAGTTAAAAATAGAAATAAAAACAAAAACAAATAAATCTGGCGAGATAGTGATGAAAACCCATGTATATCACACATAAAGCTAATAAGCAACTAGAGATATGGAGCAAAGCTCAAGGACTCATTGAGTCCTTTAGGAGTCACACAATCCAAAAGGACAATCCATTTCGTTTCGATCTGCGCGAGACGTTTTTTGTTGTCCCCACCTCTCACGCCCAGGTGAAGTGCATCAATCCCCCGAACAGAAAGTAATTTTGAGTTGCAATTATGGTGCAACCAAAAATGTCGGGGGAGTGTTTTTAATTCTGTCTCTGTGGGCACCGTCCTGGCCGCGTCAATGTCCCGCACATGCTCACGTACACGGATCCTGAATTCACGTGTGGTGAGGCCCACATAGATCTTTGGACATGGGCAGGTGGCATAATAGATAACGTTGGTCGTCCCACAGGAGATCCGATGTCTTATCTGGAAGGTTTTAGAGCCATCACTTGATTTAAATTCAGAGCAGCGCAGAACATTGGCGCAGGCAAGACAGTGCCCACACGAGGTACAACCCGGGCGGGGGCCAGCAGTACCGAAAGGATTGTTAGTAGTAGGGACATAATGGCTCCTGACTAACATGTCGCCAAGGTTCATACCCCTCCTTGGCGTCATAAGGGGAAGGTCACCCAGGGCAACACACAGGGAAGGCTCGGTCCTAAGTACAGGCCAGTGTTTTTTGAGGATTGAGCGCATGCTCTCCCACTCATGATTAAAGGTGGAGATGAATCGAATATGATCACCTCCACCTTCCGCACGACGTCGAGTGGTAGGGTGCAATAGATCACTTCTCTGGGTTCTACGAGCACGGTCATAGCCTACTTTAATGGATCTGCGGCTGTAGCCGCGATCCCTAAACCTCTGTTTTAGGTCGTCAGCCTGTGCTTCGAATTTGGTCTCAGAGGAGCAAATTCGCCGCATCCTGAGGAACTGTCCAATCGGGACGGCCCTCACCGTGGCTGGATAATGAGCAGAAGTGGCATGCAACAAGGAGTTGACTGAGGTGGACTTCCTGAAGACGTCCGTCTGGATGCGCCGGTCTGAATCGACCTCCAGACGGACATCCAGAAAGTCCACAACGGTCTCACTGCAAGTGTATGTGAGCCGTATATTTTGCCTATTGCTATTTAAAATACTCATGAATTCCTCGAGCTGGCGGGCAGATCCACCCCACAAAAACAGAATGTCGTCAATATAGCGATACCAGCACAGCACATGGGCAGCGGCGGGCGGGCCCCCGTCACCAAAAATCTCCCTCTCCCAGGCGCCAAGGAAGAGGTTGGCATACGAGGGCGCACACGCCGCGCCCATGGCTGTGCCGCGCTTCTGTAGATAGAATCTGTCCTTAAAGACAAAGAAATTGTGGGTGAGGATGTACTCCACCAGCTCGAGGATCAGCTCACTCAGAGGACCGTCCAGATAGGAGGCCCCCAGGAAGCGGCGAACAGCATCCAGCCCATGGGAGTGGTCGATGCACGTGTACAAACCCTCGACGTCGGCGGTAACCAGAATTGTATCATGATCCACAAGGATGCCATCAACCCTCGACAGGACGTCCGTAGTGTCTCTAATGTATGACGGTAATGTCTCAACAAATGGTTTAAGGTAAAAGTCAACAAATTGACATACCGGATCACAAATCCCGTCAATACCTGACACAATTGGACGTCCCGGGGGGGTCGAGGGCATCCTTGTGGATTTTGGGTAACAGATAAAATGTGGGAACCCTAGGTGACTTGACAGTAAGTCCGTCAAGTACCTGTTTAGTGATGATATTAGCCTCAAAGGCTCCCACAAGTATATCCTGTAATTCCCGTGAGAAGGGGGCCAAGGGACTGGAGGAAAGCTTGAGGTAAGTACTAGAGTCTTTAAACTGGCGGAAAACTTCCCGCTCATATTTCACACACGGCCAAACCACCACGTTACCCCCCTTGTCTGCCGGCTTAAACACTACATCTTTCATTTCTTTTAATTGTTTTATAGCATGACGCTGTTGTGATGTTAAATTATCATGCGTACGCCGTGAAGACAGCTTTTTAAAGTCCTCACTCACCAGCTTGGTAAAGATTTCAATCGCTGGTGATAGAGCCAAGGGGGAGAACCTGGCAGACTTGGGACGGGTGAACGATGGAAACTTGCTTAAGCTTGATGTTTGTTGCTCTTCAAGCAAGTCCTCCAAATCCCGAAGGGTCTCCCTCTCACAGTCATTCAAATCCCTACTGGTATGAAGTTTCTTGAAAATCAGTTTGCTTGAAAATAAATGAAGATCTTTTAGTGCTGCAAAATAATTGAAAGAGTTAGTGGGGGAGAATGTCAAACCTCTACTCAAAACCTCTATCTGATTTACTGAAAGGACATGTGTAGAAAGATTAATCACCCGCAGCAGCCCCTGCGTATTTACCTGGGCAACCCTCCCTCCAGTGGTCTTAGTTTTGGCCAACTGTCTTGTGGCCATTCTTTTATTATCAATAGGTCCTGTAGACGTCGAGCCACTGGGTTGGGATGCAGCAGTCAGATCATCATCATAGGTAGATCTATTGGAACGTGTGGAGGTAGATCTTGACCTGGATTGGTAGTTGTTCCTAGATCTGGCACGAGACCGTCCATAAGAGTGCTGCCATCTATACACTCGGCCCAGTTGTTTATCTTGGGCATCTCGATGGAATTTCTTAGATTTAGTTGCCTGGATGTCATTAGCCCATCTTTGAAGCTCAAGATCGAGCTCATCATTTAATTTTTTCAGAGAATCCCCTGTCATGTCCTTATGTAAGGTGGCTTGTAAGGCATCAATCTCAATCTCCATACTCTCCAATGATTTCTGGTTCATTTGTTTAAGGAGAACCATAAAGCCCTTAGAGCAATTATTAATTAGATCTTCCCATTTCCCCTTTAAATCCTCATCCTCTATAGGGAATGAGGGGAACACCATATCTATATATATATATATCCAGAAGTGGTAGAGGCACCCCGAAAACATAAGCGAAAAACAAAGCATATTACAGAGCCAGCAAGCACATCCGGCGTCGTGGGTGTCACAGCTCCACTGTCTGGTGAAGCGCTTGATCGCGCGATTGATAAGCTCGCTGATGGTAAGCAATCAGCCGTAGAACCGATCATTATACGTATGTCACAGCAGCATATCTAACTGTACCTGCTAACTCCTCTGGCGCTGCCCCCACAGGCACCTCTAATTTGGCTGGCACATCTCATGCTTGTGTATCTAACTCTGTTAATGCTAAGAAACGGTTAAAGAGGGCTTTACCAGCGAGTGTTAAGTTGTGTAAAAAGCCGAGGATTCAAGCGACATCTACAAATCTGTCGCATGAATCCATCGGTTGGGGGGGTCGCTGAAATGACTGTGTGTCATGATCTCTGCAGGCAGAGATCATAGCAAGCCTATAGAGGGACAAGCTCTCGGAAGATGGAACTATACTGACCATGAACTAAGCCTGCCGCGCAACTAGAAATAGCCAGGTAGCATTTCCTATTTATAGCTAGATGCCCAGCTCTGGCCTAAGACCTAAATAGCTAGCAGAGGGAAATATAAGACCTGGCTCACCTCTAGAGAAATATTCCAAAGAAGACAGTAGCCCCCCACATATAATGACGGTGAGTTCAGATGAAACAACAAACGCAGCAGGAAAATAGTCTTAGCAAATTTGAGGTCCGCTTACTAGATAGCAGAAGACAGATAGTATTTTTCTGCTGACCATGAAAGTATACTAACAAAACACCATCCAGAGATTACCTTAAACTCTGGCATTAACTCATAACGCCAGAGTAGCAATCCCTGATCGACGAGAGCTTTCCAGACACAGTAACAAAACTTCAGCTGCGAACTGGAACAAATAGGCAAAACAAAACATGGACAAAAGTCCAACTTATCAGTAGTTGTCTAGAAGCAGGAACAAGCACTGAGAGGCATCAGATAACATTGTTGACCGGCAAGAAACCACCAGAGAAATGAGCTTAAATAGCGACACCCACTACTGATGGAATCAGGTGAAACAGGAAAGAGGATGACAAGTCCAATTCCACAAGCGGCCACCGGGGGAGCCCAGAATCCAAATTCACAACAGTACCCCCCCCTCAAGGAGGGGGCACCGAACCCTCACCAGATCCACCAGGGCGACCAGGATGAGCCCTATGGAAGGCACGAACAAGATCAGAAGCATGAACATCAGATGCATTGACCCAAGAATTATCCTCCTGGCCGTAACCCTTCCAGTTGACCAGATACTGGAGTTTCCGTCTGGAAACACGAGAGTCCAAAATTTTCTCCACAACGTACTCCAACTCACCCTCAACCAACACCGGAGCAGGAGGCTCAAGAGAAGGTACAACAGGTACCTCATACCTGCGCAATAACGACCGATGAAAAACGTTATGAATGGAAAAGGACGCAGGGAGGTCCAAACGGAAAGAAACAGGATTAAGAATCTCCAATATTCTATAAGGGCCGATGAACCGAGGTTTAAACTTAGGAGAAGAGACCCTCATAGGGACAAAACGAGAAGACAACCACACTAAATCTCCAACACAAAGCCGAGAACCAACACGACGATGACGGTTGGCAAAACGCTGAGTCTTCTCCTGTGACAACTTCAAATTGTCCATAACCTGCCCCCAGATGTGATGCAATCTCTCCACCACCGCATCCACTCCAGGACAATCCGAGGATTCCACCTGACCGGAGGAAAATCGAGGGTGAAACCCCGAATTACAGAAAAACGGGGACACCAAGGTGGAAGAACTGGCCCGATTATTGAGGGCGAACTCTGCCAATGGCAAAAAAGCAACCCAATCATCCTGGTCAGCAGAGACAAAACACCTCAGATATGTCTCAAGGGTCTGATTAGTCCGCTCGGTCTGGCCATTAGTCTGAGGGTGAAAAGCAGATGAAAAAGACAAATCTATGCCCATCCTAGCACAGAATGCCCGCCAAAATCTAGACACAAATTGGGTACCTCTGTCAGAAACAATATTCTCAGGAATACCGTGCAATCGGACAACATTCTGAAAAAACAGAGGAACCAACTCAGAAGAAGAAGGCAACTTGGGCAGAGGAACCAAATGGACCATTTTAGAGAAACGGTCACAGACCACCCAGATGACAGACATCTTCTGGGAAACAGGCAGATCTGAAATAAAATCCATCGAGATGTGTGTCCAAGGCCTCTTAGGAATAGGCAAGGGCAACAGCAGTCCGCTAGCCCGAGAACTACAAGACTTGGCCCGAGCACAAACGTCACATGACTGCACAAAGACTCGCACATCTCGTGACAGAGAAGGCCACCAGAAGGATCTTGCCACCAAATCCCTGGTACCAAAAATTCCGGGATGACCTGCCAATGCAGAAGAATGTACCTCAGAGATGACTCTGCTGGTCCAATCATCCGGAACAAACAGTCTATCAGGCGGACAACGATCCGGTCTATCCGCCTGAAACTCTTGCAAGGACCGCCGCAGATCATTTACGGAATTTTTGGCAGAAAACTTCAGCTTCGTCTTGCCCCTGAGATAGTGCCATCAAAGTTTTTTCTGCCTGAAGTTCCAAATGAGGTTCCTCATAAAGCAAGCCCAAGGCCAGAAAAAACGCATCCACATCGCGTAACGCAGGATCCCCTGCTGGCAATGAGAAGGCCCAATCTTGAGGGTCACCCCTGAGCAAGGAAATCACAATCCTAACCTGCTGAGCAGGGTCTCCAGCTGAACGAGACTTCAGGGACAAATAAAGCTTACAATTATTTCGGAAATTCTGGAAGCTAGCTCTATTCCCTGTGAAGAACTCCGGCAAAGGAATTCTCGGCTCAGATACCGGAGCATGTACTACAAAATCTTGTAAATTTTGTACTTTCGTGATGAGATTATTCAAACCCGCAGTTACACTCTGGAGATCCATTATTGTCAGGTGCACACAGAGCATACAGAGATTAGGAGGAGAGAGAGAAAAAAGACTGCAGCAAGGCAGACTGGAGGAAAAAAAAAAAAAAAAAAAAAATTCCAGCAGACTTCTTATAACTCTCCTTTCTCAACCTGGGTCTTTAACACTTTAGTGGGCCGGTCAAACTGTCATGATCTCTGCAGGCAGAGATCATAGCAAGCCTATAGAGGGACAAGCTCTCGGAAGATGGAACTATACTGACCATGAACTAAGCCTGCCGCGCAACTAGAAATAGCCAGGTAGCATTTCCTATTTATAGCTAGATGCCCAGCTCTGGCCTAAGACCTAAATAGCTAGCAGAGGGAAATATAAGACCTGGCTCACCTCTAGAGAAATATTCCAAAGAAGACAGTAGCCCCCCACATATAATGACGGTGAGTTCAGATGAAACAACAAACGCAGCAGGAAAATAGTCTTAGCAAATTTGAGGTCCGCTTACTAGATAGCAGAAGACAGATAGTATACTTTCATGGTCAGCAGAAAAATACTAACAAAACACCATCCAGAGATTACCTTAAACTCTGGCATTAACTCATAACGCCAGAGTAGCAATCCCTGATCGACGAGAGCTTTCCAGACACAGTAACAAAACTTCAGCTGCGAACTGGAACAAATAGGCAAAACAAAACATGGACAAAAGTCCAACTTATCAGTAGTTGTCTAGAAGCAGGAACAAGCACTGAGAGGCATCAGATAACATTGTTGACCGGCAAGAAACCACCAGAGAAATGAGCTTAAATAGCGACACCCACTACTGATGGAATCAGGTGAAACAGGAAAGAGGATGACAAGTCCAATTCCACAAGCGGCCACCGGGGGAGCCCAGAATCCAAATTCACAACAACTGTGATTCAGGAGCTGTTCACGCGCTACTTACGCTACAAACTCTGGGGCCCCAACATGTTTTTTTGTGATACTTTTGAAAAATTATTATCAACACAAACCCTAACACACGCTAATAAGGCCGAACTATATGCACTCCGGAATCTGCAGCTGGATGGCGAGACAACAGCTGCCACTAGCCCATTATGACTGAATATGGTCGGCCACGGTATGCATACACCACCTAAATCAACACCACCCAGCTATAATAGGACTAGAGTTATAAAGAGGGCTCTAAAATTGTTGGTCAGCGCCAGACGCTCGCTATGCGCTAGGAGGCGTCGTGGCGGCATGTGTACTGCAATACCGCTACACACGCCACAGTTGCAGCCACATGCATCAGACCCGCATTCACATAGCCGAGACAACTCTGCAGATGCCCTGCATACATCCACACAAAATTCATAAGCCTCAAACGTTGACACAGCCGCTGATGGTGATGTGTTGTACAACGATCATACAGTATTTTTACAACGCATCTATCACCATCATAGGCCTCTCCGCAATTTCAACGGGCATATACATACAAATCATTTTAGATTTGTAAATTTGGAGTGTGTACAATCATTTGTAGAGGGTGTGAATATTGTTCATGACGGCATTCAGTCATTACTGGATAGAATCATCAGGGACATTGAACCTGGTGACTTTGTACAGTTAAGACTTGAAGGTGGCGATACTCTAGACCCTATTTTCGCTACAAAACAGACCAGGGAAGATTTTAATTCTGAATCTTTTTTAAATGCCGTTGCCCGTACACTTCAAAGTAACGCTGAATGCATAGCAACCAATTCGCTAAAGCTAGTCGTCACCATCATTAAAAACCGCCGTGGTGGTGTAAAACAAAAAAGGCGCTTGAAATCTATAGCGAGCAGTCAGACCATTAAACAAAAGAGACAATGGCTGTATGATTTTAACAATTACACGACAAATCTGTGTTTGGCTGCTAGTGTGTGCGCCCTGATGGACGACATGGGTCTCGCTGATGGTGATTTACTGAGCCGCTCTAAAAACATACACACAGCACTGGGCATCCCTGATGGTCAGTTAGTGAGCTTTAGCGACATTCCTGCATTTGAAAAATATTTGGGGGTCACCATTAAATTACTGTACTAAAGTCAGGGTGACTGGCGCTACTTTCAGAGCGGCAATACAGCTAATGGTAAAACCGTATTCATATTGTTCCATGATCACCACTACTACGGTATCAAAAATATGAAGGGCTTTATCGGTGCTGATTACTTTTGCGAACGCTGCAATTCTGTGTTTTATCACAAGAGCAGCCATACCTGTCAGTATTTTTGTAAGTTGTGTCAGAGAGATGATTGTGTAGAAACCGCTGGCGAGCATCAGCCCAGGTGCCCTATTTGCAGGACTTACTGCCGATCGAGCGAGTGCTTAGATTATCACACACAATTGGGTGTAGCCGACTTAACATTCTGCAGGCTTAAAACATTTTGTGATAAATGCAACCGTTTTGTTTTCAGAAATAGCGAGACTGAGCATAAATGTAAAGGTTTGCGCTGTCCTGTATGTCGCGGCCGTATAAATAAATTCGATGCTCATCTTTGTTACATGCGGCGGTATGTAGCACAGGATGAGACGGATTGTTATATCTTTTATGATTTTGAATGTATGCAGGAGACAGGCACACACATTCCGAATTACATTTATGCTACTACGCTGTATGGTCACCCCTCCTGGGAGTTTGAGGGTGATACCTGTACACATGACTTTGTACAGTTCTTTACAAGCGGCAAATTTTCAGACCACACATTTATTGCCCACAATGGTGGTAGATACGACTCATACTTTATTGTTAAGGAACTGATTTCTGAAAAACTACAGGTAAAGTTGATAACCCGAGGCGGCCGCCTCTTGTGTGTGACGCTACCCGATCTGTCTATAAGGTTCATAGACTCTCTAAATTTTATCCCCATGAAACTCAGTAAATTACCACAGGCCATGGGTTTTTCAGGAGGCAAAGGACATTTTCCACACTTTTTTAATACCAGAGAAAACCAAAACTATGTAGGTCCCATACCTGATGTAAAATATTATGGGGTGGAGTACATGTCACCTGGTGAGAAGTCAGAGTTCCTGGAGTGGTATGCGACACAGGTAAATACAACTTTTGACTTCAAGGCTGAGCTAAAATCTTATTGCAAACAAGATGTTGAAATTCTGAGACACACCTGGGAGATCTATAGAGAGCGTATTATGCAGATGACACAGAAAAATGTCAAAAAATACTGTAAGCGTCAAAGGCAAACGATTGTAGTGAGCAGATGTGTTGATCCTTTTCAGCTCATCACTCTGGCCTCAGTGTGTATGGCAATGTACAGGTTTAAATTTCTTCCAAAAAAGACCATCGGCATTTTGCCTGGTGATAATTATCACAAGGCAAAAAAGCGCTACTCGTCACCGGCTATACAATGGCTCATGTATGTAACCCACTCCGAGAACATCGACATCCGCCACGCATTGAGAGGCGGTGAAAAACGAGTCGGAAAATATTTTCTAGATGGTTATGCCTATGTTAGCGGCCAACACATAGCATTTGAATTTCAAGGGTGTTTTTACCATGGGTGTCCCGTGTGCTATAATGAAAATGACAAGAATAAGGTCACAAACACGTCCTACGGTCAGTTATATTATACCTTTTTAGCTAAAAAGCGCTACTTACAGACCTGCTGCTACACAATAAGAGTGATGTGGGAGCATGAGTGGAATGAAATGGTTGAAAATGATTCTAACCTTCAATCATTTCTCCACCAGATGGAATTCCCTGTTCCTTTAGACCCCCGTGATGCGTTTTATGGCGGGCGAACTAACGCCATTAAGCTCTATCACCAGCTGGCAGAAGGGGAGACTTTACATTACTACGATTTAACCAGTCTGTACCCCTTTGTAAACAAAACTAAAACATACCCTGTAGGTCATCCAGACATCATCTATGACAATTTTGGATTCATTAAAAAATACTTTGGCATTGCTAAAGTCAAGGTCTACCCACCGAGAGATTTATTTTTTCCAGTTCTACCGGTAAAACTCAACAAAAAATTAATGTTTCCCCTATGCTACACATGCGCTGTAAATTCCCAGGCAGATATTTGTGCGCATAGTGATGAAGAGCGTGCATTGTCAGGCACCTGGTGCACTATAGAGCTCGAGATGGCGATAGAAAAAGGGTATCGGATCACGCACATCTATGAAATATGGCATTTTCCTAAAACCACTGATGATCTGTTTGCACCCTACATTAAATTACATCTGAGGGAGAAGCAGGAAGCCTCTGGTTACCCTAGCTGGTGCACTGATGAGGTCAAGAAAAGGCAGTACATTGACTCCTTTCTTGAAAAAGAAGGTGTGCAATTACGACCTGAAAATATAGCTGTCAACCCTGCTAAGAGACAGATCTCCAAGCTTTTCTTAAATTCTTTATGGGGAAGTTTGCTCAGAGATCTAATCTATCATGTACCAGCATTGTTAGGGATCCAGATGAGCTTTTTAAGTATTTGTTCCTGCCTTACTATGACATCTCGATATTACATTTCCTTGATGATGACACCGCAACCATTAACTGGAAATACGCAAAAGGTCACCACACCGTCAACAAAAACACAAACATTTTTATAGCGTGTTTTACAACAGCGTATGCGCGGCTAGAGCTCTATTCGCTGCTGGACCGGCTGCAGGAGAGGTGCCTTTATCACGACACAGATTCTGTTATTTTTGTACAGAGAGATGGTGAGTGGCAGCCGCCTTTAGGCGATTACCTGGGGGAGCTGACCAGTGAAATACCCGACGGTACACACATCACAGAATTTGTATCCGAGGGCCCCAAAACTTACGGGTACAAACTCAACACCGGTAAAACTGTCTTAAAAGTTAAGGGGATAACACTAAATGTTGGTAACTCTCAATCTATTAATTTCAACAGTCTAAAAGATCTAGTTCTGGACTACCCGAGCAATTCTGACACAGATACACAGAAACGTATTGTCGTACAACAACCGTCCATTGTAAGAAATAAAAAGTACTGGGAGATTGAAACGAGGCCGTTACGCAAAACACAAAAGTGCATTTATACAAAGTGGCGACTAATTGATGGTTTCACAACCCTGCCTTTTGGGTATTAGCAGAGTATTGTGCTGATGGATACACGCTTGCAACATCCATTCTCATGCATTCTAGCAGGGCCGTCTAATTCTGGAAAGAGCTATTTTGTAAAACAACTGCTGTATAATATTGAAACTAATTTTTCTCAGAAACCTGATAATATTGTTTGGTTTTATTCGTGTTGGCATAAACTATATGATGAAATCTCTCTCTCTTTTCCCCACGCCAGATTTGTGGAGGGTCTGCCGAATACATTCATAGATGACGAATTATTCCCGCCGGAGAAGGTGAATTTGGCTATTGTTGATGATCTCATGGAGAGTGCTAGTGAAAATTGTGAGATAGAAAAAGCCTTTACCAAGTATGTGCACCACAGAAATCTCAGCATTTTCTACCTGGTACAAAACATATTTTGTCAGGGTAAGAAAAGCCGTACGATAAATTTAAACACAAAATACATGGTGCTTTTTAATAACCCCCGAGATAAATTACAAATTTTAACTCTAGCTCGCCAGATGTATCCCGGAAAAACACTTTTTTTCCTAGAAGCTTTTGAGGATGCCACGCGGGAACCTTATGGGTATTTGCTTGTAGATTTGAGAGCTAATACCCCTGAGGAACTTCGCTTAAGGACCGGATTGTTTCCACCAGCGTTGCCTGCTGTCTATGTTCAAAAGAAAAACACGTCTAAAAAGTGAATTTTAGCCTGGCATCAGACATTCTACGCTGTGTGCGTTGTGATGTAAAGATGTCTGAGAGACTTCGACGTAACTGGGCTCTCTTAAAAACTCTGGTGAAGGCAACCCCGGCTGTCCGAAAGTCTATTTTGCGCAATGCAAGCAATGATTTAATTACAGCCATAGGCGAGATTGCTTTAAACATCTTAAAAGGCAGGATTCCGCTGAAAGAGCGTCAAAAAGGCATATTAAAGAAGTGGCGTAAAGCTATAAGAACCCTGAGCGACAGATCTCAACCCATAAAGAAAAAGAAGCAGCTACTAAAGCAGGCCGGGGGGTTTATCGGCCCTCTTTTAGCTTTTGCAATCCCTATAATAACAAGTCTGCTCGTAGGAAGATAATGGAGCATACAGAGAAAATGTATCTAGTCCCCAAACAGGAGCTAGACAAACTAAGACCCGGCGCTACAGTTAGCGTACGCGACAGTGTTATTCATCGCCTTGATGGCGAAATTAGCGACATTTTACAACGTCGTGACATTCCCGATGATGTGAAAATTAAAATGTATAGCACCGTGCTACAGCGATACTTGGTGCATACGAGGCACAGCTCAAAAGAAGTAATGGCTTTAAATCTCGTTAGCACTCCTGATCCTGGTCAGCAACAATTGTCAAATACCGACTCTGATAAAAATCAAGAGATCGCTGAAATTGTCAGCCATATAAAACAAAGATATAAAAAGAATGCTGAATTTTTACTAAACAGGTTACTACAGAATAGAAATGTTACAGCCTGGAATAATAAAGCTGAATTTATTTTCAAAGGATCCGTAATACCGGGGTCTAACTTACTGGATTTGGTACGTAGTACTATGCAGAGCCATGCTCTGACTGGCAGAAATTTACCGCCGGGTTGGGATTCATTTATGCAGGCTATGGCCGAGCTAAATATACCGTCTACAGTTGTTGGTAACCCCACTACTAGGAAGCTTTTAGATGAATTAAAAATTTCCAGCAGCGAGACACACGCTGTATCTACGCTGCAGAAGCTAGCTCCGACGCCGCGTACAATTCAATCTTTACATTCCCCGTCATTAGGTACCACACGTGGAACTCTGCTACCTAAAAAAAGGTCTCTACCGATGCTACAAACCATGTGGCTCATGATGTAAAGAATGTAGTGGATAAATGACGTACATGACTTGTAACACTATATTATTTATTTTGTAAGAAGTGTAATGATGTATATTCATTGTACTTGTGATACTATTTATTTTGTACGAAGTGTGTTGCTGTATGATCCCTGTACTATTTAATGTGATTGCTTTTATACTCTGCAATAATTTTACAGCATTGAAATGCCTTTGAGATGTGTTTATTTTACAATAAAATCTTTTACATTTTTACAATACCGTGTCTTTGCTTTTTATAAATGTATAAAACACCACGCTTCATACTTGCGGGTGTTGTAATATGGCCACATACATAATGTGCCCATTATAAAACACATATAAATGAGAATACCACTATCCAATAATACTGCAGAAACACAGGCTCATTCTCCCTATCATCGGATTATCAAATAAGAGTAATCTTAATACAGCATATAAACATCTAATATAAAACAATTACTGGGATAATATTCACTGTGATAATAATATTAAACTATATCAAAAGGGGAGAGTCAGACAAGGAGGGACAGCTGGCTGCCAGGGAGGGGTGGGGTTACACACTTTGATACACTTTGATAGGGGCGGGTCCACCTGTCAAATTGAGTTTGACGAAACCACCCGACGCTCTACTACTCAGAAGAGTTGCAGAGGAATTTGTCAATGACCTAGATGGTAGACTGTCAGACACACCGCAGGCAGACAAGACCAGAGTTGAAGAACAGTGGGCAATTCCTAAAGATGCTATTTACAATACTGCCATGTAGCGTCTCGAGCCAGCAGCCCGAAGTAATCAAGATTGGTTGGATGAAAATGACGAAGAAATAAAGGCACTTCTAGAAGAGAAACATCAGCAGTACAAAGCGCATGAAAACGACCTTACGTCACTAGCCAGGAAGGATGCCTTTATCAGCTCAAAAAGAAAGGTACAGATAAAGCTACGAAGATGCAGGTCAGATGGTATAGTAAGAAGACTGACAAAATCCAGAGCTATGCAGATAGCCATGATCTCAAGCTCTTCTATGGTGCACTAAAGGCTGTACATAGGCCCCAATTATCCAACTTCTCATCTCTTCTCAATATGAAAAGAAGTAAGCTGCTGACAAAAAAGGAACAGATTCTGGACCGGTGGACTGAGCACTTCGACAGTGTCCTTAATCGCTCTGCCATTATCAACGACTAGGCCATTGCTCTAGTCTTGAAGTCTTGAGTCTGCGACCTTACTATGCTCCTGTTTAACCCTTATCTTTCCCTCCCCCACCCAATGATGCATGGGACAGAAATGTAAGGTAAACAAGACAGAAAGACAAAACAGTGATAACTGAAACCCCCTATCATAAAAAGGCACTAACCAACAATGGGGAGGAGGATAGGAACAAGGAGGAATAAACAAAATATGAACAGGGACCATGAGATAAACACACATGTACTGCAGCAAACCACCTAACACTACTACAATAACTCTACGCCAACCACTTAGCCTTAGCTTTAACACACTGCACATGGATACGAATCATTCACCTGCAGGGACAAGAAGGGCTGACCAGTTTTTATAGGGAGAGGTAATGACCAGATCAGAAGCAGCGGAAATGTTTCTGACCAGCATAGAAAGAGTCATTAACATCTTCAACACCAGAGGAAACTGAATCTATTTACTATGAGATACAAATCACACCATCTCTAAAGAAGATCTGCGATTCATTACTTAATGTGACAGTCTAACTCCAGGTCTTCCAGTGGGATGTGACACCCATGTGACAGTAACCCCCTTGTATGAGGGGCCACTGGACCCTCAGGACCAGGTTTATATATGGATGTGCCACATAGAAGGACAGAATTAGTTTACTGGCATTAATCTCAGATGCCGGTACCCACATCCTCTCCTCAGAACCATACCCCTTCCAGGGGACCAAGTATTGTAAAGAGCGGCAAACGATACAAGAATCCACAATACTTGCCACCTGAAACTCCAAATTACCATCAACAACAATCGGTGGTGGCATAAAGAAAGGGTGACGGCTCCACAGGCACAACATATTTTTTGAGTAATGACCTCTGTAAATCGTTGTGGATTTTAAGAGTTAGAGCAAGCTCAAGACGAAAAGCCACAGGGTTACTTATGGCGACCACCTTGTAAGGACCAATGAACCTAAGACCTAATATCCAGGAAAGAATTTTCAGTTTAATATTTCTAGTAGACAGCCATACTGAATCATTCATACCCAGGTCCAGACCTGACAGACGTTTCTTATCAGCCTTGCATTTGTATATGTCCCCCATGATCTTTAAGTTGTTCTGAACCCCTTGCCATACAGATGAGAGTGATGAAGAGAATCATTCCTCCCCTGGAACCCCAGAAGACTCCTCCTTAGTGTTGAGCGATACCTTCCGATATTTGAAAGTATCGGTATCGGATTGGATCGGCCGATATCCAAAAAATATCGGATATCGCCGATACCGATACCCGAATCCAATACAAGTCAATGGGACACAAATATCGGAAGTGATCCTGGATGGTTCCCAGGGTCTGAAGGAAAGGAAACTCTCCTTCAGGCCCTGGGATCCATATTCATGTAAAAAATAAAGAATAAAAATAAAAAATATGGATATACTCACCCTCGGACGAGCCCTGGCTGTCACCGCTGCAAGCGTCTGCCTCCGTTCCTAAGAATGCAGAGTGAAGGACCTTCGATGACGTCGCGGTCACGTGAGCGGTCACGCGACCAATCACAAGCCGCGACTTCATCGCAGGTCCTACACTCACAACATTCTTAGGAACGGAGGCTGCCGGTTGCACCGCTGAGGTCCAGGGGCCGTCGGTGGGTGAATATATCCATATTTTTTATTTTTATTCTTTATTTTTTACATTAATATGGATCCCGATCCCGATTCCCGATATCGCTAAAATATCGGAACTCGGTATCGGAATTCCGATACTGCAAATATCGGGTATCGGCCGATATTCGCTGTATCGCACTGCTCAACACTACTCCTCCTTACTGAAGGTGCAGAACTGAGGACAGAAGCCATATTCACAAAAAAATGGCAACTTATCAGTGGACTCATTGCGACGATTACTTAAGGCAAACTCACCTAATGGTAGAAAAGATGACCAATCCCCCTAATTATCTGACACACAGCACCTAAGGTATGTCTCCAGAATTTAATGTCATGCTGTGACAGTCTTCAGTAAGGAAAGGGGGCCTCAAACTGTCCCTAGAACTGGGGTCCCTAATTATGCCTGTCCCAGGGATACTCTTGAAGGTAGAGAGGCCAGAGTCTCTGAACTTAATATGTTCCTGTTAAACCGTGATCTGTACCCTTAGTCACCTCATGAAGCATGGAACAGAAATGTAAGGTAAGCAAGATGTAAGTAGATAGACAGGACCTCGGGTACCTGCATGCTGGGTCCGGAACTGAAAGGGCTGTATCCTCTGTTTCCGGGGGAAAGCTTTAGACAGACGGATCATCTCCTGCTGCCGGAGGGAAGGAGGGGAGAGATGGAGCTTCCTGCTGGCAGGAGGGGGCTGGGAGAGCCGAAAGAGCGTGTGCAGCAGTGTGAGGAAAAAGAGAAAAAGTGTGCAAAGCAAGTCAGTCAGGTGCCGGCTCAGAGCAGTGAGGAGGGCAGCATAAGGAGCAGCGCGCAGAACAGTGAGCGGCACACTCTGCTTCCCTCATCAGAGTGTATCGGCGTGGCAATGGGCCCTAAAGAAGGAGCCCCTGTCACCTGCAGAGCAGAGCTGTGCGGAGCAGAAACGTGCCCGCAGAGCAGAGCCAAGCCGGGTGCTGCAGCAGCCAGAGAGAGGAGTGGTCTGTCCTGGGAGCATCAGAGCCACACAGACTAGTGACTGTTGTCGCCCCCTGTCAACAGCGTGGACCAAAGAGAGAGAGACGGGCAGTGTGTGCCCGGTGACCGTTAAAAAGCCAGGTGCCAGACGTTTCAGGATTGTGAATACAATGCACGTGACACCTGAAGGAGGCCAGGAGCATGACCTTTATTTACATCCCGACTGTACTAGTGAATGTTGGCCCAGAGACTTGTGACCTGACTTCCCCAGCTTATGTTAGCAGAGCCGCGCTGGGCTCTTGCTGGACTGTGGCCCTCACCATTAAGTATCCACCACAGTATATGGACTAGGGCAGTGGAAGGTACCGGAGACCAACCACTGTCACCAGAAGATGGGGTATTGTTGTTTGCTGAACCCCATTAGTAAAGACGCCGTGCCAGCCGTTGCTATTGTGTTCGCCGCCAGGATCCAGGACACGATCTTCCCAGGACCACACCGGATCCATGATGTGTCAACGGCTGTTGGCGCCATTATCTACTCAGGAACCATTCCTGTCAGGAAGATGCCTGATGGATAAGTGACTTTATTGATAACGACTTTCTTTGTTTTACCTGCATTTTACCTCACGTTTTCCGTATTCTGCCTGCATTTTACCTCATGTTTTCTCTATTCTGCCTGCATTTTACCTCACGTTTTCCCTATTGGCCTACATTTTACCTCATGTTTTCCCTATCTCCCTGCATGTTTATTAAAATCTGTTAACCCTTGATCTGCCTCCTGTCGGTCACTGCATCCCGCAACCTGCTTAAACTGACACAAAAACAAACAGGGTAACAGAAAACCTCTATCACGCAAAAGCTCTAACCAACAATAGGAAGAAGGATAGGGACAAGGAGGAATAAACTAAATGGGAGCAGGGACCAGGGGATAAACACAAACATACTACAGCAAACCACAGACCACTACTGCAACAACTCTACTCCAACCACAAGACAAATCTTTCTCTGGGAGGGTCAAGAAGATCTAACCAGTTTTTATAGGAAGAGGTAATGGCCAGATCAGAATTAGCTGAAATGGAAAAATGCCAGGAACAAAGCAGCTACCTTTTCGTGACGTTTGCTGACTTGACCAAGTCTTTCAACACAGTCAGCAGAGATGGCCTGTGGAAAATCATGCCAAAGTTTGGCTGCCTGAGCAAGTTCATCACGATTGTTCATCAGCTCCATGATGGTATGATGGTGAACGTCCTGAATGATGTAGACAAATCCCATTACAAACACAGTAAAACAAGGCTGTGTACTCATGCCAACCCTGTTCAGTATACTATTTTCTGACATTATGAGACATGCCTTTAGCAACTGTGAAGACAGAATCCATGTCAGGTACAGGACTGATTGCAAGCTGTTCAACCTCAGATGCCTGAAGACCGTTACCAAGGTGCACGAGAATGTTATCGATGACTTCTTGTTTGCTGATGACTGCATAATCAATGCCATCAAAAAGCAGCAGATGCACCATGAAATGAACTGTTTTTCACAAGCTTCAGACAGCCTCAATCTCGTTATCAATAATTGAAAGACTGAAGTTATGTTCCAACGTACTCCAGGAAAAACCAAACCAGCAGCCATGCATTATGGTGAAGCAGCACAACCTCAAAGTAGTTGACAACTTCACCTACCTGGGTAGCACACTCTCCCGTGTAGTGATCATAGATGCTGAAGTCAACAACAGAATTGCCAAAGCCAGCACCGCTTTCAGGAGACTGCGAAAGTACATCTGGGGATGAAAAGGACTCAGTCATACCACCAAGCTGAAGACTGCGTAATGGTCCTTACCACACTTCTGTAACAAGGTGGTACGGGGTAGCAGCCATGGGTGAGTCCACTAAGCTACAGTCAGTGAGCACCTCGGCACCTTGCTGATGAAAAATGAAATAAAGTTCTTGTACAGCATGTGTAACATGCACCACAGCACACTCACAGGCTCTGTCAAACTCCTTTAGGCTGCTATCACGTAGGCTCCGCAAATCACTTCAGAGAAGAGGTCTTTTTCCAACAGTTGAACTTTAATAAACAGTAAGTTATCAAATTAGCAGCACAGTCCACACAGAGTAGCATCTTCTCACTCTCCCTGTCCTTCAGACAGACCTGATTCTTCCCGACAAATTCTTCCATCTCCTGCACTCACTTTGTCACACACGTGCTCAAGCCCACCAGTTCTACTTGTGTCCCAGGTCCGGCTTCCTTAGGAAGAGGTGCTAGGATAGCTCTCTCAACTCTACCTGCCCCGGTCATGAACCCCGAATCCTCCTTGAGTTGACCTCTGATCACTGGTGGCCGTCCACACTGAACTTTTTTGAATTTACCAAATGGCTGCAATGAAACAAAGAGTGAAAAATGTAAAGGGGTCTGAATACTTTCCGTACCCACTGCAATTTTTTTTGGAATATCACAGGAGGAGTGATGTAGAGGGATGGATTACCTGATACAATAGTTAGAGCGTGGAGCATAGACTGAGACAGTGTAAACCTTTATACTATTGATATTACTTTTTGAGGAAGCAGACAGACTCTTATTGCCTGCTGCCACCTGGGAGTGTATTCCTATCATACTCTCATACCCAGTATTTCCATTTTTAGTGGATGTCGAGTGTAGCTTGACATTTTCCATGGACTCAAAGATATGAATGGCCGAATGCAATCCGACAATCGGATGCAACTTGTGCATGCTGCGAATAATCAGACATGTGCATAGCCCCTTAGAATAATATGGGCATGAGTGCTGTTGTTCAATTTTTACTATTATGTGCACAAGCCCTAAAAGTGTAGCACTTGGAAGTTCAAGAGATATGTCCCTGATCGTACACAACTATTTGGTTTTTTTTAGGCAGCTTTTTACCCAGGAGACTATTAAAAATCCTTTACCCCATGTGGCTTTTTAGTCGTCCGCTATCTCATCTGATGTCCTTTACAACCACTACTGCTGGAAATACATGAAAGGATCCAAGCATATTAAATGAATCCAATTATGTAACATTTTCCCTAAGTAGTAACGCCAGTACATTTCATTATAATAGATGGAAAATTCTCCCTCCTTCCAGGGGTATCGACGGCTATTTTTATCGCCCCGGGCCTCTCCGCTGGTGTCACTGTCATTGTGTGGTATAATCATGGAGGGCATTGCAGTGTCACAGCTACTCAGTTATCTCTTGTCATCTTTCAGTCTGAAAAGTTTTGTCAGCGGGTTTTGTATACGATGAACCTACCAGGATCGCACTCATATTACTTTCGGTATATCAAGTGAACTCAGCACGAAGGGCGGCGTATAGATAAGAAACTAATATTTAGTCCGGCTAATAACAGAGATGCTCCGAGATCTCTATCGTTGGATACACATGAGAAATGTGTCACATTCTCATCAAACAAGGTAATACTTTTTGTTTGTTTTTGTTCTTTTCCTACTGTCAAAAAATCCCTTAAAAATCTGATAATGAAAATACAATAAAATCTACAATAAAAAAGGTCATCAAAAAATTCCATAAAACAAAACATAAAGCTTTGCCATCTGGGGAAGGGTTTCGACATCTATTAACGGAACAGAATTGTATCACATGTGAAAGAAAGTTGTCTGAAGGATTGTAATCTTGATATAACCGTCATAATTTACCCTAATGACCGTAGCTTTACTGCAGAAGATATAGACAGGGTCGGCCTTAAGGTACCGTCACATTAAGCGACGCTGCAGCGATATCGACAACGATGCCGATCGCTGCAGCGTCGCTGTTTCGTCATTGTGTGGTCGCTGGAGAGCTGTCACACAGACAGCTCTCCAGCGACCAACGATGCCGAGGTCCCCGGGTAACCAGGGTAAACATCGGGTTACTAAGCGCAGGGCCGCGCTTAGTAACCCGATGTTTACCCTGGTTACCAGTGTAAATGTAAAAAAACAAACACTGCATACTTACATTCCTGTGTCTGCTGCGTCCCCCGGCCTCAGCTTCCCTGCACTGTGTAAGCGCCGGCCCTAACAGCAGAGCGGTGACGTCACCGCTGTGCTTAGCCTTACGGCCGGCACTGACACATTCAGTGCAGGAAGCTCTGAGCAGCAGCGCGGACGCCGGGGGACGTGACAGACAACAGAGGGTGAGTATGTAGTGTTTTTTTTTTACTTTTACAATGGTAACCAGGGTAAATATCGGGTTACTAAGCGTGGCCCTGCGCTTAGTAACCCGATATTTACCCTGGTTACCATTGTAAAACATCGCTGGTATCGTTGCTTTTCCTGTCAAACACGATGATACACGCCGATCTGATGACCAAACAAAGTTCTGGACTTTCAGCAACGACCAGCGATGTCACAGCAGGATCCAGATCGCTGCTGCGTGTCAAACACAACGATATCGCTATCCGGGACGCTGCAACGTCACGGATCGCTATCGTTATCGTTGCAAAGTCGTTTAGTGTGAAGGTACCTTAAGGCTACCTTCACATGCCAGTGTCTCCGGTACGTGTGGTGATGGTTTTCACATGACACTTAGACACGTAGATCTATTCAAATCAATGTGTCTGAGCAAAAGTCAGTGTGTTCACAAGGACGGTGTGACCGTGTAGTCCACAGGTAGACATGTTCATTTTTTTTCCGGCAGAAGTGCATCCTTCACACGTGCACATGGATTACATCTGTGTGACACCTACCAGAATTAATTGCTCCGCCATTTGGGAAAAGCTTTACAGTTAATGCTGTTCCCAGGCGCTGGGTACTGAATACAATTGCCATCCCCCTTGTATGGTCTTCCTGCAATCACGCATCTAAGTGGACCCCTAGCCAGGTAACCCTTATTAAAACTACTGTGGTGCACCCAAATTGTGGGTATAGGGAACCTCAGCAGATGACCGTGCTGATACTGAAAAATATCTCTACACAATAATGATATTTCTGCCATATGGTGACCACATAATGGTAGATACCAGTACTGCAGAATATGTAAGAGATTACAGTACAGTTATAGATAGTGACTTACAGGTGATGTTCATTCTGATGGAATCATTCACTTTTCCCGTCTTTTCCATTTTGATGAGGCCATCACTACAACTTCTCCAACCACGTCACCTAAAAATGGGTACTAAGTACTCATAAACCACTATAACTCCAAAAAATAAAATCAATAAGGTTTATTGAAAAAATTATTCAAAAAACACACATAATAAAAATGTGAGGCTCTCAAAAGAAGACTATACCAAGCCAAAATCCATACAGAGCAGTGGTAATACGTCAACACTGTCACATTGCAATACATAATGTACAAATGTATATCAATCCCATATATAGAATCAACCAAACATCCTATAAAGTCATAATCATAAATGTACACATAAACCCAGATGATGGGAACTGTCGCTGGGACTGCCCATATGAAGAAATTACAAATCAATGCTTACCCATTGTTGTTATAGGGAAATTACAGATACCATCGTGCTGACCACCCCTTCTCCAACCATGACTCGTCTGCAGAGATTACAACAAAGAGAAATTTGACTTCTCCCCATCTATTCCCAATCTACACAAACTCCTCATCCTGCTGTCACCCAATGCTGAGCCACTGCTGCCTTATGTGTCCCTATTACCGCACCTGCTGCGTGGTACAAAAGCAGTGCTCCACTTACTGCCCCACATAGTAATGCCACCACTGTGCCCCTTACATAGTAAAATGTCTCTAAATGATAAAATTACCCCCTAGAAAATATTAATGCCCTGTGCAAATGCCCTAGAAAACAGTGTCCACATTTTGCCCATAGAAAATATTAATGCACCATATTTACCTTTGACAATCACAATACCTTGAGTTCCCCACTAGGAATAATGGTTCTTAAGTGTCCACTTAACATTTAATAATTTTCCCAGACTTTCCATATACACAGTATGAGGGACCAACAGCTCCCCTGTACAAAGTAAAATGAGCCCACAGCTCCTCTATACATAGTATGATGGACCCACAGTTCCCCCAAAACACAGCGTAATGGTCGATGTAGCATGGCCCCCACTCTAAATAATGACCCCAACAGTAGCACCCACACTGTATACTAGTCCCGACACTGGATAATGGCCCTTGCATTAGATCTCACACTGTATAATGGCCCCCAAAGCAGTCCCCACAGTTTGATGCCCCCCCAGAGTAGCTCCCACACTGTATAAAGGCCCCCCACAGTAGTCCTCACACTGTATGAAAGCCCCTCACAGTTTATGACAGCCTCCCACAGGAGCTCTCACACTGTGTAAAGTCCCCCAAAGTGTATGATGTCCCTCACATTAGCCTTTTTAACTGTATAATGGCCCAAACATTAGTTCCCATAATATATAAATGCCCCCACAATAAATGGCCCTCACAGTAGCTTCTGTACTATATATAGTCTCCCACACTGTATTATGTCCCCGACAGTAGCCTTCAAACTGTATATTGGCACCAGCATTAGCTCCCATACTGTATAATGACCTCCCCAGAAGACTGCACATTTTATTATGGCCCCCAAGGGAAGTTCCAAATTATACAATGCTTCCAGCATTGGCTCTCACTCTGTATAATGGCTCCAGCATTAGCTCCTATGCTGTATAATTGCTCCCAGAGTAGTTCCCACATTGTATAAAGGTCCCCGCATTAGCTCGCAGGCTGTATAATGGCCCGCAGTAGTATAATGGCCCCCACATTAGCTTTCATGCTGTATTATGGCCCCCTACATTAGTCTAATGGGCCCTACGTTATCTTCCATGCTATATAATGGCCCCCGCATTAGCTCCCACGCTGTATAATGGCCCCCGCATTAGTATAATGGTTCCGGCATTAGCCTTCTCACTGTGTAATAGCCCCTGCATTAGTTCTACGCTGTATAATGGCCCCTGCAGTAGCTTCGATGCTGTATAAGGGCCCCCCAGTAGTCCCTATAATGCGTGTGGGGGTCCCCACTTTATGATGCCTCTGTAAGGAAGAGGACCAGGCTGCGGGTATCTGTACCGAGCCGGGTCCGGAACTGTTCAGGCTGCCTCCCCTGTTGCCTGGGGGAAGAAATGAGGAGCTGGATCAACCTCATGACCCGGGGAGGCGGGGTGAGATAAAAGCAAAAGCACGAGCAGCGAGAGGCAGTTTGGCGCCAACCAGCAGCAGCGCGCAGCTAGGCAAGCATCCCCCGGGTGGCAGCGCCGTGACAGGCCGCATTGTTTGATCCCTGCCATCCGCAGTGGGACCGCTGCACAGAGAGGTGCCGTGCACCCTGTAACTGCCGGAGAGGTGCTGTGCGAGTACCGCGCACGTGCAAAGGAGGGAGAGCCAGGTACCGGACAGACTCCTGTGGCCTTCCCTGCCACTTGCTTCACGCCTGTTTCCGTTTGCCTCTGGGAGTGCTGCGGCCCTGATTGCTTCGGCCGCACTTGTTTATGGACTAGGGGCTCAGCGAAAGGTACCGGAGACCGACCGCTGCCGCCAGAAGATGGACCACCGTTCAATGGACCCCATCCCCTGGACTCTGTCGGTTCTACAACCCTTGCGGAACCAACTGTTACAGAGGATCATGCAGGACACGATAAGTTCTTTCATTGGACTACTCTTGTTTTATTACTCCTACCATTTATTCTTTAATAAAGGAGTGAAAAAAATCTGTTCTATTAAATTGTCACTTCTTGTTAACTCTTGCTTAACTCCTGCCTGTCACTGCATCCCACAACCTGCTTACACCTCCACAGTCCCAACACATGTTTTAAATATAATAACAAATATCCTATACTCACTTAATCCAGGACCTTGATGAGTCCACTCCATAAAGCCCGGGGAGACCAACACGCTGCTCTACTGCCGAGGCTAGCCATATACAGGTCCTTCTCAAAAAATTAGCATATAGTGTTAAATTTCATTATTTACCATAATGTAATGATTACAATTAAACTTTCATATATTATAGATTCATTATCCACCAACTGAAATTTGTCATGTCTTTTATTGTTTTAATACTGATGATTTTGGCATACAACTCCTGATAACCCAAAAAACCTGTCTCAATAAATTAGCATATTTCACCCGGCCAATCAAATAAAAGTGTTTTTTAATAACAAACAAAAAACCCATCAAATAATAATGTTCAGTTATGCACTCAATACTTGGTCGGGAATCCTTTGGCAGAAATGACTGCTTCAATGCGGCGTGGCATGGAGGCAATCAGCCTGTGACACTGCTGAGATGTTATGGAGGCCCAGGATGCTTCAATAGCGGCCTTAAGCTCATCCAGAGTGTTGGGTCTTGCGTCTCTCAACTTTCTCTTCACAATATTCCACAGATTCTCTATGGGGTTCAGGTCAGGAGAGTTGGCAGGCCAATTGAGCACAGTAATACCATGGTCAGTAAACCATTTACCAGTGGTTTTGGCACTGTGAGCAGGTGCCAGGTCGTGCTGAAAAATGAAATCTTCATCTCCATAAAGCATTTCAGCCGATGGAAGCATGAAGTGCTCCAAAATCTCCTGATAGCTAGCTGCATTGACCCTGCCCTTGATGAAACACAGTGGACCAACACCAGCAGCTGACATGGCACCCCACACCATCACTGACTGTGGGTACTTGACACTGGACTTCAGGCATTTTGGCATTTCCTTCTCCCCAGTCTTCCTCCAGACTCTGGCACCTTGATTTCCGAATGACATGCAAAATTTGCTTTCATCAGAAAAAAGTACAAGCTTCTGCCGCTGTTTATGGTTCAAAAGTGGCTTTACCTGGGGAACGCGGCACCTGTAGCCCATTTCCTGCACACGCCTGTGCACAGTGGCTCTGGATGTTTCCACACCAGACTCAGTCCACTGCTTCCTCAGGTTCCCCAAGGTCTGGAATCGGTCCTTCTCCACAATCTTCCTCAGGGTCCGGTCACCTCTTCTCGTTGTACAGCGTTTTCTGCCACATTGTTTCCTTCCAACAGACTTACCATTGAGGTGCCTTGATACAGCACTCTGGGAACAGCCTATTTGTTGAGAAATTTCTTTCTGGGTCTTACCCTCTTGCTTGAGGGTGTCAATGATGGCCTTCTTGACATCTGTCAGGTCGCTAGTCTTACCCATGATGGGGGTTTTGAGTAATGAACCAGGCAGGGAGTTTTTAAAAGCCTCAGGTATCTTTTGCATGTGTTTAGAGTTAATTAGTTGATTCAGAAGATTAGGGTAATAGGTCGTTTAGAGAACCTTTTCTTGATATGCTAATTTATTGAGACAGGTTTTTTGGGTTATCAGGAGTTGTATGCCAAAATCATCAGTATTAAAACAATAAAAGACCTGACAAATTTCAGTTGGTGGATAATGAATCTATAATATATGAAAGTTTAATTGTAATCATTACATTATGGTAAATAATGAAATTTAACACTATATGCTAATTTTTTGAGAAGGACCTGTACTTAACAGTGACACTAGCTTTGGACGTAGCATTATATACACTGAATCCACAGCTGTAAGCTATGGAGGGGGCGTGTTCTTCTTTCCTTTGAGTGTTTCTGCCTATTTATGATTGGTCAGCATCATACAGTAAGAAGAAGTACACGCCCTCAGAGAATACTATTTGATAACACCCACTTGGAGTTAAAAAAAGTTAACTCATTAGGTGCCAAATAATTTGATTGTTAATACTCTATCTCCGCAATGGAAAGGAGAAATAAACAAAAACAAAAAAAACTTTTTACTTCTCTCTGCAGCCACTATTACATCATGTGTCCAGTTCCTGAAAAATTTGGTGAAAGGTCCCCTTTAAGTGAATGTCAAGTCAAAGTTCTACATCTATACTGTAGATCTAGTTAACGAAACTAATCTTAGTTGCTTGAGACATTCCTTTTAATTTTGGCTCCTCTGAATTTAGTGAGCGGCTTTTGATAACACATCTGTCTCTTCACCTAGCTCTTGTTAGGCATCCATTATTAGCAAGCAATCCCAAAACACCGATGTTTTCATCTAGCGACACGACCAGATCGCCGTGTGATTATTGTGCACGGCCACCAGATACACTTTCCACAGGATCAGGTTCCTGAACAAGAACAAAAATAGTTTAGTATTGAATAAAGTGTTGAATATCCTTCTTTCACTTGTATTCAGCATCCAAGCAGCTCATTTTACCAGCACAATACACAAGAATATCCCGGCCTTATGTTTCAAGGTTCAGGACCCAGGAGTTCAAAGCTAGAACAGACTTGCTTTTCAGATATAGCAATGGACTACCATAACTCCCATCATCGGTCAACAGTGTGCCACATGGGCTTTTGTACTGTACGGGTCTTGACTTTTTGATAATCTGTTTGTATTTAGTTTTCTCTATAGCATTAGGGAAAAATAAGGAGGGATATTAGGACATAACATCGATTAACCCCCCATTACATTGTCTATTTGCTGTAAATTTTTGAATAAAGGTGCTTTCACATTGCGTTCTGTGTGTCCGTCGGGGCATACATCCGAAATCTCCTGCAAAACGAAGTGCGGACAAATGCGCTGGCGGGGCCAATAGACTGCAATGGTTTACACTCCTGAAAAAAAGTACACAGTAGAGTACACTCTGCCGTCACCATTGCAGTCTATTGGCCCCATTGGCGCATGCATCCGGACCCCATTTTGCGGGAGATTTTGGACGTATGACCCTATGAGGACACAGAACGCAATACGAAAGCATCCTAAGCCAATTCTGTGCCACAATATTCCATACATAACTCTACCATACATATGTATGTAAGTGCAGCGCCCCAGAGTCCTGGTCGTTGCAGTGCTGTGGCTTCGCCGCTAAGGGGAGCCATGGTACGTTCGATGGCACCGAAGGAGTTCCTCCAATCAGGTATCACAGACACCAATATGTTTCACAGCAGGGCCTCCGGGGGGAGCTAAGGGTGCTATTCATTAGGCCACTCCCCACCATAGTGGGTAAACTGGGGGTCAGGCAGGAAGTTAGAGAGAACGCTGACGGGATTGAACGGAGCAACACCCTGTGGCAGGGGGTGTTGTGAAGGGAGAGACTGTAGGGTCTCTGCCAGGGGTGGGATCCTGGCAGAGGCTTGGCATTGAAAGAACGTAACGGGTCCGCGCAGGCTCCTGGAAGCGGCGGGACTCAGGAAAGGACTAGAAGCGAGACAGATTGTGCTGAGTGAGAAACGAGATCAAGCAGAAGGAGAATACCAGCAGGGGTTGTGCTGAAAGAGGCAGCACCTTGCTGAGGCGCAATACCGGTGGCCGGAACGCCGAGGGAGTGGATTAGAATACAGCTTCAAGCCATACTCCAAACAGCGGCAGGACAGTCGGTCCAGGCGGGCTGTCTACCACATATCACCTATGAAGTCTTGGGGGGCATTGCGGGAGAGGGGCGACTCTAGGGTCCCGGAAGAACTCCAGGCCTACCTGACAAACGGGTGCCATTCCAACCTGAATACAGGGAAGGGGTGGATTACAGAGGAACATCAAATCGAGTTGTGAGGGAACTTAAGAAACAGACACAACCGTTGTGGGGTTACTTTCCGTAAGCACAGCAGGGAAGGACTACAACACATAGCGCTAGAAGGAAGGCACAGATTTCCACCTGAGAGGAGAACTCTGGAGGTGCCATTGGACCGGCCGGACTTGCGTAGCCTGGTGAACCGTGTTCTGGACTGAGGACTCAGAGATCTCCAGTAAAGAGGTAAAGAGACTGCAACCTGGTGTCCTCGTTATTTACCGCGACTTACACCCCACAACCGCACCGCTACATCGCTACCATTACTACTACCTATTTCACCGGACGTCCCCCACTGACGGACAGGGCCACGGACCGGGTCTAGCCACCGTGACAACCCCGAGACTGAGAACTAGAGGCCCGGCTCCGGGTACCCCTCGGCCCTGCGGTGGTGTGGGGGCGCTCCAACTTGGCGTCACGAACAGGATCTACTTAAGCCTGAAGAATCAGGTCATGTGTGCCTAGAGACTGTGCTTTGTTGTGCTTGGACTGTATTTTATTGTAAGACTGTGCTGCGCCATTAGCCGCCAAAAGTTCCCGCCAAAAGGCGCCGCCATTGCTACACCCAAGAGGAAGGAGGGCGTGTTATGGGCGGAGACTCCCAGTGTGGCGCGAGAAATGGCTACCGCCCCCTGCACTTCTGGCTGCAGAGGAATGACCTGCCCCAAAGCAGAAGAGAAACACCCCTTGATATGCAACGGCGAGAGGCTGGTGACGGAGAAGCCCGACCTCAGAGAAATGGCGGAGTTAGGTGCATGCACTGCCAGCGACCATCAGGTGGCGATGATGAACGGCGAGTGCCTGAGCGAGGAAGAAGCGGTTCAGGCCTGCCTTTCTTCACCGGAGATGGACCGGAAGCCTGCGGATCCGACAGCGAAGCTACGTCCACCAATCCCGACCTCGGAGTTAGAGGAGGAGGAACCACAGCAAGCGGAGCGGAGTCCGAGCATCCCATTGGAGGAGCCCCGGTCCGGGCTGCAGCCGACTCCAGCGTCCTCGTTAACGGACCAGAGCGACACCGATGGAACCACATTAGGCGCAGGTATGGCCGACGTCCCTGCTCCCCTTCACGAGCCCGCTTCTATGACCCACCTCCATCTCAGTAGGGAGCGACTTATCTCGGCAGGGCTAATGGTGCTATCCCCCGATGATCTGGGGAGGATGGTGCCACCGTTGTCGACCGGAGTGGGGGAGCCCGTGGATGTGAGCTTAGATGGAGTAGTTCTTCGGTGGGACACCCCCTGGTTTAGAGCAGATGGATCCCGGGAGAACGGGTCCACCCTTGCGGTGCTTACATGGGAGCAATATAGACAGTGCTTGATTCTGCAGTGGAAAGGACGGAAAGGAGCTGAATCGATGGGCCCATCGAAAGTACAACAACCCCCCCCGGCATGGGATGACAGAGACGCGGTAAGGTGGGGCACTGTGTTGGCCTACCATGTAAAAAGGGGGTGGGGCCTCATACACGAGTCGGGACTGGATACTGATGTTTTCGTTGCGCAATGTAACGTGAGGGCTCCCTGTTGTGGCCGAAGCGGAGAACCGTTACAGAAGGGGGATCCTGTGACCTACAGCCGTCACTTGAACCCACTTGGGTGGTATGCACGGAATGTTCGGCGGTGTATGTCTGGACCTGCGGCACCTGCAACCTCGGACCTGGTCCCAGGAGCACCCGATCTTGTCACCATTGCAACGGTGCGCCTGGTTGCGGCCACCGAGTTGGCCAGTCGAGTTCATCTTCACGTTCGAACCGCGGACGCTGGCACCACGGTGGCTGGGGGGCAGGAGCCCGAGCCGCCTGAAAAAGAGTAAACCTCGGAAACCTGAAAAATGTAAATAGTTTTCCTTTAACTGTTTGTTCTGTTGTTCCTGTTGTTGCTAAAACCCGTCCAGGGTAAACTTTAAAAGGTGACCCCTTTGTTGACCCGGGGTCACTATTGTTGTTTTTCCTTGAAGTTTTTGCACAAAAGTTACACAAACTGTGAAATCATGGACTGTGCATGATTCGAACTTCCTTTGTAAATAGTTTGCACCTTCTTAAAGGTGCTCCCTACTGGTTTTAGCCAAAGACACTTTGCGAAGATATTTGCCCTATTGGTTTGAGCCAAAGACACTTTGTGAAGATACCTTTCCTACCGGTTCTAGTTAAAGACACTTTGCGAAGATACCATACCGGAACCTTTGCATGGACTGGTAGACTGAGAGAACGAGCTACTTCAGAGAGACTTGGTCCCCTCTTAAAGGGGATGTGAAGAATTGAACTTGAGAGAGATACTGTTGCAGAACAGTAAAGCTATAATGATGCTTGAAAAGAATGTAACTGTTTTCCATGAAAAGTTAAATGTGTTCAATTTGTTTGAAATGTGAAACCTGAATAATGTCTTGCAGAAAGAAAAGATGCAGAGAGCCCGTAGGGGTAGAGATAGAGATCTGCATAGCTGAAAGTAAAAGAAGTAATGATGAAGGTGAGGATAGAAGGTAAACCCTGCGTCCCCATAGAAAGTTACTTTGTTGCTAAGGACAGAAAGCGAACCCGTAGGGGTTAGAGAGTGAGTCCTTAAAGGAGCCGAGTAGAGCTGGCTCAGAGTTCTTTAAATGAAAGGAATGTTATGTCTATACTATGTATAGTAGAGAAAGGCAGTAGGCCCTGGCTGAGCGAGGCGGTCCTGTAAAAGAAAGGAGAGGCAGTAGGTCTGGTGCCATAGGGACAGGCGGTCCTGCAGGTTCAAAGTAGGAGAATGTGAAGTTACCTTACCCTGTAATGTGATTATAGGAAGGCCTTTGGTAAACTAAGAGTGTATGTTTCTTAAAGGCAATGTTAATTTATTGTTCCAGAATTTGCACTAAGTAGAATACCCGGTTGGGTAACAGGAGTTATGCATAGCCTGTAATTTATAATGTTGACCATGTTTGTAACGTTAAAAGTGTCCTCACCTCCCATAAAGGGAAGCCTGTTCAAGTATACTTATCGTTTTGCACTCAACAAAATTGTATGTCTTTTTGCTAATCTGTATTGTTGTTTTTCTTCCCAGTCCCGGAGTACTGTGTTTAACCAGGGGGGAGTGCAGCGCCCCAGAGTCCTGGTCGTTGCAGTGCTGTGGCTTCGCCGCTAAGGGGAGCCATGGTACGTTCGATGGCACCGAAGGAGTTCCTCCAATCAGGTATCACAGACACCAATATGTTTCACAGCAGGGCCTCCGGGGGGAGCTAAGGGTGCTATTCATTAGGCCACTCCCCACCATAGTGGGTAAACTGGGGTCAGGCAGGAAGTTAGAGAGAACGCTGACGGGATTGAACGGAGCAACACCCTGTGGCAGGGGGTGTTGTGAAGGGAGAGACTGTAGGGTCTCTGCCAGGGGTGGGATCCTGGCAGAGGCTTGGCATTGAAAGAACGTAACGGGTCCGCGCAGGCTCCTGGAAGCGGCGGGACTCAGGAAAGGACTAGAAGCGAGACAGATTGTGCTGAGTGAGAAACGAGATCAAGCAGAAGGAGAATACCAGCAGGGGTTGTGCTGAAAGAGGCAGCACCTTGCTGAGGCGCAATACCGGTGGCCGGAACGCCGAGGGAGTGGATTAGAATACAGCTTCAAGCCATACTCCAAACAGCGGCAGGACAGTCGGTCTCAGGCGGGCTGTCTACCACATATCACCTATGAAGTCTTGGGGGGCAATTGCGGGAGAGGGGCGACTCTAGGGTCCCGGAAGAACTCCAGGCCTACCTGACAAACGGGTGCCATTCCAACCTGAATACAGGGAAGGGGTGGATTACAGAGGAACATCAAATCGAGTTGTGAGGGAACTTAAGAAACAGACACAACCGTTGTGGGGTTACTTTCCGTAAGCACAGCAGGGAAGGACTACAACACATAGCGCTAGAAGGAAGGCACAGATTTCCACCTGAGAGGAGAACTCTGGAGGTGCCATTGGACCGGCCGGACTTGCGTAGCCTGGTGAACCGTGTTCTGGACTGAGGACTCAGAGATCTCCAGTAAAGAGGTAAAGAGACTGCAACCTGGTGTCCTCGTTATTTACCGCGACTTACACCCCACAACCGCACCGCTACATCGCTACCATTACTACTACCTATTTCACCGGACGTCCCCCACTGACGGACAGGGCCACGGACCGGGTCTAGCCACCGTGACAACCCCGAGACTGAGAACTAGAGGCCCGGCTCCGGGTACCCCTCGGCCCTGCGGCGGTGTGGGGGCGCTCCATAAGCTACCCAAACCAGCAGACCTCCTGATCCTCCTTCAGAACATAATGTCAGAGGTATAATCAGGCATGATCACTTTTACATGTCCGATGCTGTTATTCTGCATGGAGATAAGCTGAGAGGTTTTACACGCCTCTTTCTGTAGAGAATCTATGCCCACCTTGGAGAGTAAAGCGTGGATGTGTATTGCATTTTGGGATAGATAACTATATCCCGAACAACTATCAAAGGTGTATGGGCAGCTTAATGCTTATGAACACTTTTGACATTGTCATTGGTTACCTTTAGGTAATAAAATCACATCGTTTCCATCCACAATCTTCATTTCCTCATTTATTTTCAGACCCCTGATATGCAGTTTGATGCAAGTTTCAATTTTTTTTCTTATGGGAGTTTCCCTCCCAGTAATATAGGCTGGATGTGAGTTTTGTGTGTATCCAGGGTGCTGCTGTCTTTGCTTGCTTTCATGTTTGGGCAAAGCTCCAAAATTATACTTTGCACTCCAGGTGCCTTTCTCCTTGTCTACAGCCTGTTGTTTGTGCCTTCCAAGATACTTTCTCCACTCTCCACTGAAAACCTGTGTACAATCCTCTGTTTAGTGCTAATAACAGATAATAAAGGGGGTAATGGGAGTACAGAACAATCAGAATTGAGCAGGAGCTCTGTCAGACTTGTAATATTTTTGCAAAACACTCAACTAAATAAAGGACTTACAGACACTCAGCAGTAGCAAAGGATAGCATTTTTTTAAATAAAGACTATTTAGAAAATTGCTTAACTTTGTATTCAGTAAACAATGAAAGAAATATGAAAAGGTATACATAGCATTTAAGGATTTGCAGCACTAGAGCTGTACTAGCCTCTTAACCCCTGGAGCTTTTTTCGGTTTTGTGTGTTTTCTTTTTTCGCTCCCTTCCTTCCCAGAGCCATAACTTTTTTATTTTTCCCATCAATATGGCCATGTGAGGGTTTAATTTCTGCGGGACGAGTTGTACTTTTAAAGACATCATTGGTTTTCCATATTGTGTACTACAAAACGGGGAAAAAACTCCAAGTGCAGTGAAATAGCAAAAAAAGTGCAATCCCACACTTGTGTTTTGTTTGGCTTTTTTGCTAAGTTCACTAAATGTTAAAACAGACCTGCTATTATGATTCTCCAGATCACTACTAGTTCATAGACACCAAACATGTCTAGGTTCCAAGCTTTGCTAAGAAAAAAAAAAAGCGCAATTTTCCGATACCCGCAGCGTCTCCATTTTTCGGTGCAGATACAATCTTTTGATCGCCCATTATTGCATCTTAATGCAATGTCGCGGCAACCAAAAAAAAAACGCAATTCTGGCATTTTGATTTTTTTTCCCACTACACCGTTTAGTGATCAGGTTATTTATTTTTTATGTTGATAGATGGGGCGATTCTGAATGCGACGATACCAAATATGTCTAGGTTTGATTTTTTTATCGTTTTATTTTGAATGGGGCAAAAGGGGATGATTTGAACTTTAATATTTTTTTTATTTTTTTTCATATTTTTTAAAACATTTTTTTTTTACTTTTGCCATTCTTCAATAGCCTCCATGGCAAGCTAGAAGCTGGCATAGTCTGATTGGCTCTGCTACATAGGAGCGATGCTTAGATCGCCTCTGTGTAACAGAATTACAGCATTGCTAAGAGCGCCGACCACAGGGTGGCGCTGATAGCAATCTGGCATCAACAACCATAGAGGTCTGCAGGAGACCTCAGGTTGTCATGTTGATGCACTGCTGACCCACGATCACGTGATGGGGGTCAGCAGTGTGCGTATTTCCGGCCTGATGGCTGAAAGCATGCAATTGCACAGAAATTGACAGCGGCATTTAACTAGTTGCTAGGCGCGGGTGGATCGCAATTTCACCCGCACCTATTGCAGGCACATGTTGAAAACAGCTGACATGTTGTGGCTTTGAGGTGGGCTCGCCGCGGGGCTTCCGACGTCAGACGTACTATTCTGTCTGACGTCAGAAAGGTGTTAAGGTTGTTGGGGGGCCCTAATGCACTTACAATACCTGGATGATGAATGCGAAGGAGGAGGAGGAAAACAGATACCACAAAGAATAGCTTCTGAATTTTTTGCAAATGCTAGCCCCCCCCCGCCAAAAAATGAAATAAAGGGGGGGTCTCATGGCATTACAGATCTTAGGAATATTGTCGTTATCAGATATGCACATTGGTCTTTAATTTAGGGTTCAATCTCAGGTCAGTTTAAATGTCCATGGTGAGCTATTTTTAGAAGCTCTGGTTTTAACTGGTGTTTTTGGCGCCCATTTCAAAGGATTTTTATTGGTGGTTATGGTTGTTGGGCAGATTTATTCTGCTATATATTTGCCAGCTTTTACCAGGGAACATCATTCCGCTGGAGAAGTGAAGAAAAGAAGAGACCCCTTTCCAGGATGGAAGAATTGCTGCAGCAGCTGATCTCCAGAGCCGGCGCTGAGGGCGGGGTTGACTGGCTAAGGAGCTGCCTCGCTATAGAACCTTATGCGGTAGCATCCGAAGCCGTCTCCCCCCCTCCCTTACCGGCATCCCAGGCTGAGTCCCCGTGTCAAGACGCTGCAGAGCCACCATTGGTCATCAGAGCTCCAGGCTCTCCGGCCCTGCCGTTACCTCAGGATGGACCGGGCCCGTCGCAGAGGACCAGACGCCGCTCTCAAGCGCCATCCAGGAAGCCTCGCGGTGCTGCATCCAGGAGATCTCGCAGCCCAGCGCGAGAGCTCACACAGCGTCCTCAGCCGTCGCCAGCCGCGTCATCAGTGAGCGCTGGCAGATCAGGGGTAAGATGCAGCCGTACAAGCGCTGCGGGAACCCCTCTGTCAGGCGCCCTGTCGGCGATAGCTGCGGCCTCCTCCAGCATCCCAGCTCCCGCACCGGATCGCGTGCTCCCGCAGCGTGAGGACTCCATCGGGTCAGGATCAGCTGGCTCGCACCGGCGCTCGCCCAACATGGAGGGCTGGAGTGCTGGCAACTCTTCAGGACGCAGCAGCGATGCCATCAGCAGGGGTGAGAACATTCATGTGCCCCTGTCTGTCTCGCACTCTGATTTTAAAAACATGATCAAGGATGTGGTTTCAGAGACACTGGGGGAGGTTTTTAAATCTCCTTCTCCCACAGTTGTCAGTTTTGACAACAGTCCTGGAATTTCCACATCCTCTACGCTAATTCCTCAAAATCACTTTAAAGAAGCTCTGACTTGTGAGCTTTCTCCCCTTGGTTTTCATCTCAGCTCAGCAACAAAGGAGCTGATTTGGAGTAACCAATACATTGATTTATTTTCTCTGCTTCCTCGCAGGGATCAGCCGGGTAGGTTGGAGAGGCGCGATGAAAAATCTGATTCGGATGACGTTAAACGTGGTCACATCAGATCTTTCAACAATTGGATACAGGCCTTTTCAATTTACTCGGCGGTCCTGGGCGAGAAATCACCCAATTTATGTAGTAAATTGTTTCAACACATTGACATAATTTTGGAGGCATACCGCAACTTTGGCGGTTTTGCCTGGATTAATTATGATGAATCTTTTAGGCAAAAGTTAGCTGTTCATCCTGACCTCTCCTGGGGTACGAAGGATGTGGGGCTTTGGATTAATCTGATGCTGCCTCAGAGACAGTCTTCAACTAAACAGGTGTCATCAGCCCTCCCTAAGAAGGGCGTCTGTTTTGCTTTTAATGACTCTGTCTGTAAGTGGAATACTAACTGCAGATTTCGACATGAGTGTTCATTTTGCGGAAATGCGCACTCTATGTCACGATGCTTTAAAAAGCAGTCCGCTCAGCAAACACTTTCCAGGGACAGCAATGCAAAAAGCCTCGACCCCAGTGAAGCTGGAAAGACTGGTGTACTGGCTAAACAAGTACCCAGATCTTCTGAGCAGTAAATTAATTTTTAACGGGTTTTCTAAAGGTTTTTTTGTGCCTTCTTTTAAAGGGATCGGCTGTAAGTTGTTAAGGAATCTTCCCTCTCTGGCGTTTAATCCCGAAATAGCTAGAGAAAAAATTTTTAGCGAGCTGGAACTTGGTAGGGTCGCAGGTCCTTTTACCTCCCCTCCTTTCCCAAATTTTCGTATTTCTCCGTTAGGTTTAGTACCCAAAAAAGATACGGGATCTTTCCGCCTGATTCACCACCTATCGTACCCCACTGGTTCATCTTTAAATGATGAGGTAGATAAAGACGTCTGTTCTGTTAGCTACTCATCATTTGATTTGGCCATAGACATGCTTAGGACTATGGGTAAGAACGCTCTTATGTCCAAATCGGACATTAAGTCGGCGTTTCGGTTATTACCTATAGATCCTAACGGTTTTAATTCATTAGGCTTTTATTTTGAAAACCAGTTTTTCTTTGACAAATGCCTCCCTATGGGTTTTTCCCTGTCTTGTTTTTACTTCGAGAGCTTCTCATCATTTTTGCATTGGATACTGGAATCTAATTCCCCCAACGTCAATATTTTGCATTATCTAGACGATTTTTTGTTTGTAGGCCCCCCTGAATCCTCAATTTGTTTAGATACACTTAATAGTTTTATTAAAATGTGCGAGTATTTTGGCGTTCCCATTGCCCATGAGAAAACCGTTTTTCCTTGTAATTGTATCGAGTTTTTAGGCGTTACGTTAGACTCGGTTAAAATGGAATCCAGACTCCCGCCGGACAAAATTGTAAAATTATCCACTGCACTAAATAATTGTCTTACCAAAAAGAAGGTGATCTTAAAGGATCTTCAATCTTTACTCGGCCTACTAAATTTTGCTTTGCGTATTATTCCAATCGGTCGAGTCTTTTCTAGACGGCTTTATGATGCTACCAAAGGATTAACGTCTCCTACTTCTCATATCAGAATTTCTTCTGAGATGAAGGAGGATGTAAAAATTTGGTTAGAATTTCTTTCAGATTTTAACGGAAAGTCTTGCTGGCAAACTGCTTTTATTTCTGCTGACTCAATCCCCTTCTCTGTTTCAGTGAATTCCACTTCCGGCTGTGGTGTTCTTTTGTCACATCATTGGTGTTATGTTCAGTGGCCATCTCATTGGTTGGATTCTCATATCACAAATAATGAGATGGTGCTGGAACTCTTTGCAATTTTTTTGGGGCTCTATTTATGGGGCTCTTTGATTCAGAACTCCAGGATTAGCATCTTTTCATTGAATCAAGGAGTACTTCTCTCCATAAACACCCTGTCCTCTAAAAATAAATGTGCTTCTTTGATTATAAGACAGTTGGTTTTTACATGCCTAAAATTTAATATTTGGATCAAAGCGAAACAAGGTGTGAGTGCATGGGCTTCAGTGGCGGGTTCACTGTGCAAACATGAGCGGTCAATTTTTTGCTTACAGGTACCCAACGCAGATTTGGAGCCAACTCCTTGCCCGCAGTCAATTTGGGAGCTGATTTCGATTTGATTCCTCAGTGTATTAGGAATTCCCTCTCTGCTAGATCATGGGCCGATTATTCGGCCGCGTGGCTTAGATGGGTGAATTTTTGCGCCCTTCATAACTTAAATTGTAATGTATCCAATGCCTTATCCGGCCTGCAGTTTGCAGTATCTCTGTCTGAATCAGGCCTCTCCCACTCAGCTATAGCTAAATCCATTGCAGGGGTATCGTTTTTTCTAAAATTAAGGGGTAACCCCCCGCTAACTAGTTTTTTTCCCTTAAAACAATTTTTGAAGGGCTTGAAGAGATCTAACTTTAAACCAGATTCAAGACGCCCGATCTCTTTCCAGCTTTTGAAGGAATTATGCTTAGCGCTCCCTGATGTTTGTAGTTCTAGAGAGGAGAGCCTTTTATTTTATTCAATATTCACACTCACATTTTTCGGTGCCTTGCGGGTTGGCGAGGTAGTCTCAACTAAAAAATCGGAACCTTCTGGTCTGTTCAGGTCTGATGTCAGAGTTGATAATTCTCAAGTAGTTTTATTTATTAGACAATCAAAAACAGACCAGATGGGCAGAGGTTCTAGGTTAATTATTAACTCTTTCCCTGAGCCGTTAATCTGCCCAGTATCTAGTTTAAGGCGTTGGCTTACTATTAGGCCAGATATTTCAGGCCCGTTATTTATTCATTTGGATGGTTTACCTGTAACTATATTTCAATTCAATGCAGTTCTAAAAAAATGCTTATGTTCTTTGAATTACCAACACCTTAGGATCACTTCCCATTCTTTCCGTATAGGAGCTGCTACCGAAGCAGCCAGATCAGGCTTAGAGGATGCTTCAATACAGAAATTGGGTAGATGGGAATCTAATAGATTCAAATTGTATGTTCGCCACGAACTTTACGATTACTAATTATCTATTTATTTTTCAGGTCCATTCATAGTGTGGATTATTGGACACTCGTATATTTTTTGGGCAGAGAAGAGGGCCAGGCAGAGAGTTTATACTGAGAATTTATCATTTAATTCTTCTCAAGTTCAGATCTTCTGGCACAGTGTTCGGGGCATGAAATGGTCAAATTTTTGTTTTGAGTTTAGAAAATGTATTAACATGTTTCCTTTTCCAGATTTAGTGATTTTTCATCTGTCCGGTAACGATCTGGGCAAAATGAGAACTTTAGATTTATTAGCTTTTATGAGGTCTGATATTTGCAGCATTAGACAGTCTTTTCCGTCTGTTGGTCTTGTTTTTTCTGAAATTGTCCCCAGAATTTTATGGTCTGATTCTAAGTTTTTATTTTTGGATAAGATTCGTAAAAGAATTAATAGGAGTATGAGTAAATTTTTACCATTAATTGGCGGTTTTTCTTTTCGTCATGAGGATTTAGAAGGGTTTTTACCAGGACTTTTTCGGAATGATTTGGTCCATTTATCAGTTATTGGATTGGATATTTTTAACTTAAATTTACAATCAATGGTTGAAAAGTGGCTGTGTGGTTATGGGGGGGCCTCGCCTCTTTGAGGCTTGGCTCTTGGGAAAATCGCCCATTGGTATGGGCGGATTGGATTTGGTATTTTTATGGAAATATGGAAGTTGTGATTACATTATTTATTTTGTTTGTAACTGGTTTAACCCTAAATAAACATCACGGCCATTTTTCTTCCACTCAATAAATTCTGTGTTGTGTTTTTATTTATTATTTAAGGAATAGATCTTGTAATGCCATGCTAGCCCCCCCCCGCCAAAAAATGAAATAAAGGGGGGGTCTCATGGCATTACAGATCTTAGGAATATTGTCGTTATCAGATATGCACATTGGTCTTTAATTTAGGGTTCAATCTCAGGTCAGTTTAAATGTCCATGGTGAGCTATTTTTAGAAGCTCTGGTTTTAACTGGTGTTTTTGGCGCCCATTTCAAAGGATTTTTATTGGTGGTTATGGTTGTTGGGCAGATTTATTCTGCTATATATTTGCCAGCTTTTACCAGGGAACATCATTCCGCTGGAGAAGTGAAGAAAAGAAGAGCCCACCCTCCCTCCCCTTTTCTTTGTTAAGTCCCCGTCGTGATGTTCTTGTTTGTGGGAAAATCGCCCATTGGTATGGGCGGATTGGATTTGGTATTTTTATGGAAATATGGAAGTTGTGATTACATTATTTATTTTGTTTGTAACTGGTTTAACCCTAAATAAACATCACGGCCATTTTTCTTCCACTCAATAAATTCTGTGTTGTGTTTTTATTTATTATTTAAGGAATAGATCTTGTAATGCCATGACCTTAGCCCTAGAAGCTTGATTTAACTTCTCATAGGTCTGGACAAATGCAATCAATGAATACTCGTCAGCACAAAAGACGGCCAAATGGTCTATGTACAGTGAGTACTGGACTTCCCCTTGTCTATGTATTTATTCCCCTGATCTGCCAGGTAAACTGAGCAATAAGTTCTGTAGCATAAACTAAACTAAATCTTCTCTTAACCCCTTGATGACATGTGCCGTACATGTACTGCGCATATTGTGTCTCTCCCCTTGATGTGGGCTCCGACGCTGAGCACACATCTTTCATGGCCCATGTCAGCTGTTTTGAACAGCTGACATGTGCTCCTAACAGCAGCGGGTGGAATTGTGATCCACCCGCCGCTGTTAACCCGTTAAATGCAGCTGTCAATCTCTGACAGAGGCATTTAATGTGATTGCGCAGGAAGCGCGTCACTAATCATGCCCATCGGCGCCCGTGTCACATGATCGTGGATCGCCGATGAGTTGGCATGACAACCCAGGGTCTGCAACAGACCCCTGTGGTTTCATTGCAGGATTATTATGAGTGCCGCCCAGCGGTCAGCGCTCATAGCAAGTAAGCATTTCTCCTACACACAAGCGATCTGACCAAAGGCCTCACCTAATCAACTGATGAATGTAAAAGGTGGTTATTGATGTACCTTGTGCAAGGCCAGGGCAAGGATTAGGTAGGGGTAGGCACCACCTCATATCAGAAGGGGGAGGCAATTTTTACCTAAAGGGGTTTTCTAAGAATGAAGAATGTAATAAAATGGCCCGGTCAAGTACGGTAATTAAAATGGCAGCCCGTCCTGGTCACGTGTCAGAACAGACAGCATTCTGAAGAAACACTGCTCCAGAGACCTGTGTCTCAACTGACAAATGGGCTGTAGTATAAGCGCACATACAGCTGCTGGACAAATGCTGTGACAAGAGAAGAAATATACCTTCTCCTCAACTCATGGAGGACTTTGGCTGGGGAAAAAAATCCTTTGTGCTCATTCACCCTACTAGGAGATTTCTTTCTTCTGATGTCACAGCCCTTCTCCTCAGCTCCCAGAGGTACAGTATGTGTGCTTACTGCTTACTATACTGGTCTTTTGTCAATTTTGAAACAGGTCTTGGCAGCTGTTTTACTTCAGACTGCGGTCTGTCCTGAGTCCTGACACATGACTAGTATGGGCTGATGTTTGAATTACATGATGGGGACCATTTTATTACATTCTTGGAGACACCCTTTAATAATCTTTAACATACTTCCATCCAGTTAAGTCAACATTTGTCATCAACCTGCTCTTCTTTCTTTGTAAGCAAACAGCCAGTATCTCTGTGAACAAAAAAGAAGAAAGGGAACCAGAGAGTAGTTTAAGTACTTAATTACCTAAACAGTAAAAACAAAGTCAATTTGAGAACGAAGCTTAACCAAGCCTCACTTGTGGAATCCATAGCATTCTGTATAGAAGTCTTAGTAGCCATCTCGAACATCAGCTTGGAGGTGACATCCAACTCAGCAGTGGTGCGAAAACTGCGTCCATCCTGTTTGATGGAGTAGTTGAAGCCACTGGCCATACTATAGTCCTGGTGGTGATGAGCTGAATTCGTGAGGTCTGGAAAAGGTCCAGGTGCTCAAACTACATTAGACATGTATCAAAAAATTACAGCACACTCAGAACTAATATGATGCAAAAGTATTTTATAAGTTTATTGTGTCCACAAACCAGGTTGCCACAGAGAAAAATGTGCAGATAGAAACCCAACGTTTCGACCCTCCCGGGTCTTATTCATGGGGTTACTTGGTGTACGATTAGACACATATAGGAGTGGCAGGCATGGGGCAGGAGGATAAATCCCTTGGCATATAAACTGTCGCTTAATAGGGAATAAGCTGGGGACATATGGATTCTCAATGGAACCCGGTTGTCAAATACAGAGGCTGTCACGCTCGGGGTGGGCCTGTATAATCCTGTGAGGGCGGCGCTCCTGTGTCTTGTCAAGCATGGCATGTAAGGAAGGGGAATGTCCTGTATGAGAGGGAGAAGCATAGAGGAGGAAAGGGCTCAGGAGGGGAACAGCGGAAGGACACCCTCAGAGTCAGAGCGCAGAAGGCGGGTACCGGGAGCCTGAGATCGTGTTGTTCTCCAGGACGCGAGACAGAACCGGAGGGCAAAGCACTATATGTCAATTGTCCATAACAAGTCAGAGGCGAAGCAGTGACCGTGACAGCCGGGTCATCTAAGAGATCCTATAAACAGGCTCAAACTGCCTATCGTACAGACATCTGTCTTAGGACAGGAGAGAGGGGACTTGCACTGAGCTTCAAGCAGGAGGGACCTAATTAACTAAATGGCGCTAGCAGGAAAGGCTTACGGACCTCATCTGGTAAAGGGATCTCTTATTGCCTCCAAGCCGGCCGAACCACCGCTACCCTGTACTTAGTACCCTGGACTGAGGACTACTACTACCATCAGTAAACCAGGTAAAGACTTGCAAAGCTGTGTCCTCGTTCTTTGTGCATTTATCGGCTTACACCATCTTGTCATACACCTAGGAAGCCCTGGGGACCCCGCTTCACCTGTTGGAAGCGTTACCATCTTGCTGCAACAACATCACCCCAGAGGGCCCTTTTAAGCAGCGTCGGTCCCTACTGACCGAACACCACAGGTGGCATCACGAACATAGACATTACAAATCCCCTTAAAGACCTTTCCCTTTAATTGGATGCCCAGGGCCATGGACTGGGTTGCAGCCACCGTGACATCCCCTTTAAGACCGGACCCGGTACCAAGTACCCCGCTGCCCTGGTAGGGGCGCTCCATAATCCTCTATATACAATTAAATATGCGAGCAGAACTAGGTCTGTATACATTTTGAGCTTGTAATTAATTTTCTGGTTGCAAACATAAGTCATGAAAATGGTGAGGAATTCAAACTAATAGTAATCATTATAGAGGGCTTTGTTGATGCCGTGAATGGAAAAACCCTTGAAAGATGTCGTCTATGAATTTGAAATTTATGGTCTATCTTGAAATCATGGGGATCTGACATCTGTTACTCCCATGAATCAGTTTGCAGGACTCACAGTGGCCAGAAGAACACAGTTTAGACAGATGACTCCTGCAGGCAATTCAGCTGCACGACATCAACAGAGCAGCTCATCTTCTTCCAGGCTGCTCTGTATATGGGGTGTGACTGCTGACATCATTCTGATTGACAGCCAGCTCCCCGCAGTTAGGCAGTGGGGAGCAAGCTGTCAATTAGAATGATGTTGACAGGGAAGCACCATCAACAGAGCAGAGCAGAAGATAAGTTGCTGACCTATTAACGTGACGTCAATGGAAGCCGCTGAATTGCCAGCAGGAAGAGAGATCAGTGCCGGGTACAACAGGAAGGTAGTTAGTACCGGTAATTCCTTTCCAGTTAGTTCTTATGCCCATAGTAAAAAAAAAGTCCTGGATAATAACTTTAATAATAAAGTGAATAGGAGCTGAGCTGCAGTACCCGAAAATGACCATGCACTTCTGGCCGCCACAGGACCTGCATAAAGCTGGCCAGTGAGGGTGCTCAGAATCGGATCTCAAACAATCTAATAGGGATGACCTAAGGATAAACCATGAATATCGAAGCCCTGAACACCCCTTTTAAGTAAACCTGTAAAATGCACTCACCTCTCTTTTACTGACAGTGAGCAATGGGGCCTTGTTTTTGAAATACAGCAACTGTACATCCCAGCACTGAGGCCAGCATACATAGGACATTTAGGCCATATTTTTGATGTACCATCCATTTGCCAGATGGAAACACCTCTGTCACTATCAAATTGCAGTCTAATCTGCAGGCACCATATTATAGAGCAGGGGGAGCTGAGCAGATTCATATAACATTTTGTGAGAAGATTTCAGTATAAAGTGTTTTTTTAATCATTTAACCCTCTTCTTTTTGGGGATTTTGGTCCAGTGGATTGTCCTATCAGCGACTGACAGCCATCACTGTATATCAGTTTTATAAAAGTAAAGATGATCACTCATAGGACGCCCACTGGACTAAAAATCCTAAAAAGAGCAGCAGTTTAAACTACTAAAAATAGAAGTTATATATTTTTTTAATCACAAAACTATCAATCTTCTCTTCTTACCCTGCTCTATAATATGGTGTCTGAAGATTTGGCTCATGGCGCCAAGTTCCATGAAAGCCTAAAACTCCCTTAGATTTACTGTCCAGACCCGGTAATCCATTTTAAAGAGGCCTATCCCCAAGAATGGGAGAATGTTGATCATAACCATGTAAACCAACACTTTGCAAAGTATTGTGTGTTATTAAGTTTCCAGTAAAGTGATTTAAAACCACTTTTAGGCTATGTGCCCACGTTTTGCTTTTTAAGCATTTTTTAAGCGTTTTTGTGGAGGAGGTTTTCCGCTGCGGAAACGCTTAAAAAATGCTTACATGAAGCATCCCATTATTTTTAATGGCATTCCGCAATTGTTGTGCCCATGCTGCGTTTTTCCGCATTGCGGAAAAAAACACAGCATGTTCATTAATTTTGCGGAAAATCGGTGGTTTTGCCGCTATAGAATGGTATTTGGACAAATGGGAAAAAAGCTTTAAAAAACGCGACAAATGCACAATAAAAATGCAAAAACCCCCGCAAAAAATGCCAAGGGAGTCCAGTTTTGTTGCGGAAAATTCTGCATACATTCTACAACATGGGCACATAGCCTTAAGGTTGGATGCAAGTTTAGTATCAAAAGTTCACTTTTGTATTTTGTAATTTTCCACCCTCTCTTTCAAAGCACTAACTGAGCCTGGCCTGAACATGGGCATTAATATTAATGTCCTCTGGTCAGGTCACAGAACAGTCTTCAGATCACTTTTTATAGAAATGATTAATAAAATTATAATATCAGAGAGGAGCTGAATCCTCACCCTCTCATTATTCTGGACTTTTGTTCATGGGAGTGTATATTTTATGGATGTCCCAATTTCTAGGAACTTGATGTACGGTAGTTAATTTATACACACCCCATAGCTGACCATCAAGGTACGATGTGATCAGAGCTTAGGTTCCGATTCATTAAGATTGTCGTTTCGTACGCTAGGTTTAATATTGGGTGTGCAGGAGTAAGAGGCGCATGGAACTTAATGAGCTGGACAAATCTTATCACCTTCACCTCACCAGAAATATTACTCAAGTCAAAGATTGGAGTGACATTTCCGGCATAAATTATGTCACAACTTTTGATGAATTTAGGTGGGCTTCATCATGCTCCGTCCCGTCCACTATCGCCTAGCTGGCCAAAACTGGTGTAAACAGCGCCAAAAGTTGATAAATTTTGGTACAACTTCGAATTGTATTTTATGCCAGAAATCTGCTGAGTTGTAGTGTTAGGGCCCCTTTCCACTTGCGAGGAAAACGGACGAGTGCAATCCGATAAAAAATCGGATTGCACTCGGACCAATGTTATTCAATAGGTGTCTTTTCATTTGCGATTTTTTTCTCAGCCGAAATCGGACTGAGAAAAATCTGGATCGGCTGAGAAAAAAATCGCAGCATGCTGCGTATTGCTGCGATTCTCGGACGAGACTCACCAATGCAAGTCAATGGGTGCGAGAAAAAAATCGCACAGCACTCGCACCATGCGAGTTCTGTCCGATTTTTACGCACCGGTGTCCTTTGAAAAGCCGGTAATTCAGCACGGTGTACAGTAAAATCACACTGACAGGTTAGAATAGAGTAGATATATACACATAGAATAGGTATATATACATATACACTCACCGGCCACTTTATTAGGTACACCATGCTAGTAACGGGTTGGACCCCCTTTTGCCTTCAGAACTGCCTCAATTCTTCGTGGCATAGATTCAACAAGGTGCTGGAAGCATTCCTCAGAGATTTTGGTCCATATTGACATGATGGCATCACACAGTTGCAGCAGATTTGTCGGCTGCACATCCCAAAGATGCTCCATACAAGGCAGGATGGATCCATGCTTTCATGTTGTTTACGCCAAATTCTGACCCTACCATCCGAATGTCGCAGCAGAAATCGAGACTCATCAGACCAAGCAACGTTTTTCCAATCTTCTACTGTCCAATTTCGATGAGCTTGTACAAATTGTAGCCTCCGTTTCCTGTTCTTAGCTGAAAGGAGTGGTACCCGGTGTGGTCTTCTGCTGCTGTAGCCCATCTGCCTCAAAGTTCGACGCACTGTGCGTTCAGAGATGCTCTTAGGCCTACCTTGGTTGTAACGGGTGGCGATTTGAGTCACTGTTGCCTTTCTATCAGCTCGAACCAGTCTGCCCATTCTCCTCTGACCTCTGGCATCAACAAGGCATTTCCGCCCACAGAACTGCCGCTCACTGGATTTTTTTTCTTTTTCGGACCATTCTCTGTAAACCCTAGAGATGGTTGTGCGTGAAAATCCCAGTAGATCAGCAGTTTCTGAAATACTCAGACCAGCCCTTCTGGCACCAACAACCATGCCACGTTCAAAGGCACTCAAATCACCTTTCTTCCCCATACTGATGCTCGGTTTGAACTGCAGGAGATTGTCTTGACCATGTCTACATGCCTAAATGCACTGAGTTGCCGCCATGTGATTGGCTGATTAGAAATTAAGTGTTAACAAGAAGTTGGACAGGTGTACCTAATAAAGCGGCCGGTGAGTGTATATATGTCAGTGAGACACCTATATATGTATATTTATATTTAATGCAGCGCTAGAGAGCATAAAAGCCGCTAATTCAGTTGCCAGCTTTTGCTCTCTCCTTCCCAAACCCGACAGGATATGAGACATATCCCTTCTTTTATTACATATTCCTCTTCACTAATGTAAGAAGTGTCTGTGTGTCAAATTTGGAGGCTCTAGCTATGAAATTAAAGGGTTAAATCGCAGAAAAATTAGCGTGGGCTCCCGCGCAATTTTCTCCGCCAGAGCTGTAAAGCCAGTGACAGAGGGCAGATATTAATAGCCTAGAGAGGGTCCATGGTTATTGGCCCCCCCTGGCTACAAACATCTGCCCCCAGCCACCTAAGAAAAGGCACATCTGGAAGATGCGCCTATTCTGGCACTTGGCCACTCTCTTCCCACTCCCATGTAGCGGTGGGATATGGGGTAATGAAGGGTTAATGTCACCTTGCTATTGTAAGGTGACATTAAGCCAGGTTAATAATGGAGAGGCGTCAATTATGACACCTATCCATTATTAATCCAATTGTATGAAAGGGTTAAAAAAACACACACATTATTAAAAAGTATTTTAATGAAATAAACACACAGGTTGTTTTAATATTTTATTGCTCTCTCAATCCACCTGAAGACCCTCGCTCTGAAAAATAATAAACCAACAATATACATACCTTCAGATGATCTGTCACGTCCCACGAAGTAAATCCATCTGAAGGGGTTAAATCATTTTACAGCCAGGAGCTGTGCTAAACCACTCGCTCGTGCCTGTAAACCCCGGGTGCTGAAAGGAAAGCAGGATGATCTGTACTTACCTTGAGTTGCGGTGAGGCGCCCTCTGCTGGATGTTCTCATGAACTGGAGCCTTGGAAAAGTTCCCACGCTCGAGCTCATATGAGGACATCCAGCAGAGGGCGCATCACCGCAACTCAAGGTAACTATAGGTCATTGACCTACATTACCTTCATTCCCCGGGGTTTACAGGCATGAGCACAGCTGCATTATAGCAGAGCTCCTGCCTGTAAAATATTTTAACCCCTTCAGATGGATTTACATTGTGGGACGTCACAGATCTACGGAAGGTATGTATATTTTTGGTTTATTATTTTTAATTTGTTACAGAACGAAGGTCTTCAGGTGGATTGAGAGAGCAATAAAATATTACAACAACCTGTGTGTTTATTTCATTAAAATACTTTGCAATATTGTGTGTGTGTTTTTCTTAACCATTTCGTACTATTGGATTAATAATGGATAGGTGTCATAATTGACGCCTCTCCATTATTAGTCTGGCTTAATGTCACCTTACAATAGCAAGGTGACATTAACCCTTCATTACCCCATATCCCACCGCTACACGGGAGTGGGAAGAGAGTGGCCAAGTGCCAGAATAGGCGCATCTTCCAGATGTGCCTCTTCTGGGGTGGCTGGGGGCAGATGTTTGTAGCCAGGGGGGGGCCAATAACCATGGACCCTCTCTAGGCTATTAATATCTGCCCTCAGTCACCGGCTTTACCACTCTGGCGGAGAAAATTGCACGCCAAATTTTTCCGCCATTTAACCCTTTATTTTAGCAGCTATAGCGGCCAAACTTTGCACATACACACTACTAACATTAGTAGTGTGGAATATGCAAAAAAAAAAAGGGATATGAGATGGTTTACTGTATGTAAACCATGTCTCATATCATGTCGGGTTTGTGAAGGAGAGAGCAAAAGCCGGCAATTGAATAGCGGCTTTTATGCTATCTAGCGCTGCATTAAATATAAATATACATACCGTATATCGGTGTCTCACTGACATATATATATGTATATATACACATTCTATGTGTATATATCTATTCTATTCTAACCTGTCAGTGTGATTTTACTGTGCACAGCACTGATTTGCCGGCTTTTCAAAGGACACCGGTGAGTAAAAATCGGACAGCAATACGGATGTCATACGGATGTGATATGAATGTTGCGATAAAAAAATCGCATGACACTCGCATGACAATCGCATGATTTTCCTCCATTTTTTCGGTCCGTTAATCGGACCGATTTTACGCTCGCAAGTGGAAAGGGACCCTTAGACTGGGAATTGGAGAAAACACTCTCCAGAAATGCTTTTTGTCATTGACCTCATGTCCGTTCAGCAATGTAATTAATGCTAATTAGTCTATCAGCCTACAAATGATTGTACAAGTGCTAGTGCTTACGTCAACTTTTTGTCAATGCTATGAAAGCCCTTACTGCTGCTGTCAGGATGAGATCCGGAGCTTACAGTTATTATGTTATTACGGTAATTCCACAATATAAACAGTATAGAGTAAACTCTCCCTAGTGGCAGCTAAGGGCAGATAAACTTGAATAATTTAAAGGGAGTCTGTCACATGCATTTTCACTTTACCAATAACAGTGCCAGATAGTAGACAAAAGATGGAGCAAAATCTAATCTGTCCAAGTGGGTGGTCCGGAGGTTGACCAGTGCACAGACTTTTGTCGGTAAAACCTGCCTTGAGATTCCGTCTTGGTTTTTATTGACAGCTTGTCCTACTCGCTTTCCTCAGTGCGCCCGCCATGATCTGCCGGCCGGCAGCTAGAGGAGTTGGGGTTAAATTTAGGGTTAGGGTTGGGGCTTAATTTAGGGTTAGGGTTAGGGTTGGGGCTAAATTTAGGGTTAGGGTTGGGGCTAAATTTAGGGTTAGGGGTAGGGCTAGGGTTAGGCTTCTTTCACACTTGCGTCTGCACGGGGCCGTCGCAATGCGTCGGCCACGACGTACCGACGCACGTTGTGAAAATTGTGCACAACGTGGGCAGCGGATGCAGTTTTTCAACGCATCCGCTGCCCAGTCTATCTCCTGGGGAGAAGGGGGCGGAGTTACGGCCGCGCATACATCAGGGGGTCACTAAACGCCACAGCCAATTTTGCGCTCAAAAAGTCAAATGGTGCTCCCTCCCTTCTGAGCTCTGCCGTGCGCCCAAACAGTGGTTTACCCCCACATATGGGGCATCAGCGTACTCGGGATAAATTGGACAACAACTTTTGGGGTCCAATTTCTCTTGTTACCCTTGTGAAAATAAAAAATTGGGGCTAAAAAATCTTTTTTGTGGAATTTTTTATTTTTTATTTTCAGGACTCTGCATTATAAACTTCTGTGAAGCACTTGGGCATTCAAAGTTCTCACCACCCATCTAGATAAGTTCCTTGGGGGGTTTAGTTTCCAAAATGGGGTCACTTGTGGGGGTTTCTACTGTTTAGGTACATCAGGAGCTCTGCAAATGCAACATGACGCTCGCAGACCATCCCATCAAAGTCTGCATTCCAAGCGGTGCTCCTTCCCTTCTGAGCCCCGATGGGTGCCCAAACAGTGCCCCCCCACATATGGGGTATCAGCATATTGGGGTCCAATGTCTCCTGTTACCCTTGAGAAAATAAAAATTGCAGGCTAAAAAATTATTTTTGAGGAAAAAAAAAAAGGATTTTTTATTTTCACGGCTCTACTTTATAAATTTCTGTGAAGCACTTGGGGGTTTAAAGTGCTCACCACACATCTAGATAAGTTCCTTAAGGGGTCTAGTTTCCAATATGGGGTCACTTGTTGGGGGTTTCTACTGTTTAGGCACATCAGGGGCTCTGCAAACGCGACATGGTGTCCGATCTCAATTCCAGCCAATTCTACATTGAAAAAGTAAAGCGGCGCTCCTTCTCTTCCAAGCTCTGCGGTGCGCCCAAACAGTGGTTTATCCCCACATATGGGGTATCGATGTACTCAGGAGAAATTGCACAACAAGTTTTGTGGTCTAATTTCTCCTGTTCCCCTTGTCAAAATAAGAATTATTGGGCGAAAAGATCATTTTTGTGTAAACAAATGCGATTTTTTATTTTCACGGCTCTACGTTATAAACTTCTGTGAAGCACTTGGGGGCTCAAAGTGCTCACCACACATCTAGATAAGTTCCTTAAGGGGTCTAGTTTCCAAAATGGTGTCACTTGTGGCGGGTTTCTACTGTTTAGGCACATCAGAGGCTCTCTAAACGTGACATGGCATCCAATCTCAATTTCAGCCAATTCTACATTGAAAAAGTCAAACGGCGCTCCTTCTCTTCCAAGCTCTGCGGTGCGCCCAAACAGTGGTTTACCTCCACATATGGGGTATCAAGCGTATTCAGGAGAAATTGCACAACAAAATTTATGGTTAAATTTCTGTTTTTACACTTGTGAAAATAAAAAAAAATGGTTCTGAAGCAAAATGTTTGCAAAAAAAAGTTAAATGTTCATTTTTTCCTTCCACATTGTTTCTGTTCCCGTGAAGCACGTAAAGGGTTAAGAAACTTCTTGAATGTGGTTTTGAGCACCTTGAGGGGTGCAGTTTTTAGAATGGTGTCACACTTGGTTATTGTCTATCATATAGACCCCTCAAAATGACTTCAAATGTGATGTGGTCCCTAAAAAAAATGGTGTTGTAAAAATGAGAAATTGCTGGTCAACTTTTAACCCTTATAACTCCCAAACTAAAAAAAAATTTGGTTCCAAAATTGTGCTGATGTAAAGTAGACATGTGGGAAATGTTATTTATTAACTATTTTTGTGACATATCTCTCTGATTTAAGGGCATAAAAATACAAAGTTTGAAAATTGCAAAATTTAATTTTTTTTTGCCATATTTCCGTTTTTTTCATAAATAATCGCAAGTAATATCGAAGAAATGTTACCACTATCATGAAGTACAATATGTCAGCGGGACCTGTTAAAGCGTTCCAGAGTTATAACCTGATAAAGTGACAGTGGTTAGAATTGTAAAAATTGGCTCGGTCATTAAGTACTAAATTGGCTCTGTCACTAAGGGGTTAAATCACGTTCTGCAGGCAGGCGCTGATGGCACATGCACTGCAGCATGATCGCATCTATAATGTGTATTTAATTTTTTTTTATGGTGTACATTAATTCCTAAAAAAAAAAAAAGAACAGTCTGAAAATGGCACCGAACTCGCCTGAGCAGTAGCAGCTACTGGACAGGCACCAGTGGCTCCATTTTTCTAGAGAAAAAGAAAATTGTCTCCACTAAGATGGCGCCGGCCACGCCTGTGCAGTAGCATCTATCGGTGATCCAATAGATGCTACTGCACAGGTGTCGGAGGCACCATCTTGGAGAAAGCAATTATTATTTTTTCTCTAGCAAGATGGTATCGCCGGCGCCTGCCCAGTAGCAGCTGTCAGATTGCTGACTGCATCATTTTCAAATTGATGGTTTTTTTTAGGACTTAATGTATACCATCCAAAAAAATAATGAGATATATACAGTATTATAGATGTGATCATGCTGCCTGCGCCTGCCTGCAGAAGGTGATTTTTTAAAAAAAATATATAACATTCATTATGTAAACTAGGGGGCAGGTCACTGAGGGATCAGTGACCAGTCAGACGTGTGGCCATACGTCGCAATGCGTCACTAATGTTAGTCTATGGGGAAAAACGCATCATGCAGACAACTTTGCAGGATGCGTTTTTTCTCCTAAACGACGCATTGCGATGTACAGCCAACAACGCTAGTGTGCAAGTAGTCTTAGAAGGAAATGCTGCTGTTCTCCTGAATCCGGCATTGCTTTTCTTTAGTTCCTGCACCTCTTCATTCATAAGATATGGCCTCTTCTTCCCTGTGTATAAATCTAGTATTGTTTAGCCAAATGGTTGTGGTCCTCAACACTTAACTGGGGGTGTATTCTTGATGACCGCACCCGCATGGAGAAAAATATTAGATTTACCAACAAAGAGGGGGCCATATCTCAGGAACAGAGAGGACAGGAATAAAAGAAAGATTATGTCAGATTTGGGAGGAAGGACCATGAGCGAAACACGCGTTGGGGTTAGGGGAGACGGCGTGCCACTCGGCGTTCACGTTCCCAGCAGCACGGACCCAGGTAATATGTACACTGTGTAAGGGGGTCGACGAGGCAGCAGGTACGTGCGTGCTGGGTCCGGACCTAGAGAGGCTGCATTCACTGTTCCCAGGGAGGAGCCTGAGTGAGGCGGACCTCCCCCTGTTGCCTAGGGGAAACTCTAGAGAGGAGGGGCTTCCTGCTCTCGGAGGGGGGTGGAAGAGAAGAAAGAAAAAGCGCGCGAAGAAAGGGAGTTTGGCGCCAGGGCAGAGCAGCGCGCAATCAGGTGAGCGGTGTGCTCCGCTCCCCTTCCTGACACAGAGTACTGGCGCTGCGACAGGGCGGGCTGCAGTTGATCAGAAGGGCAGAGACTGCTGTGCTGGGGGAAGCAGTGTGCCCAGTATTAACCCAGAGCAGAGCAGAGCTGTGCGTAGCAGAGCCATGCAGAGCAGAGCCGGGTAGAGCCGTGTACACAGTGAAGAACAGAGCCGGGTGTTGCAGCAGCCACAGAGAGTAGTGCTCCGGCCGGGAGCACCAGCACCAAGCAGATCAGCGTCACCCGCCACCAACAGCGGGGACCGGGGAGATCGGAACATGCGGTGTGTGTCCAGTGACCGGGTACCATACACTATGTGACCGTGAGAACCGCACACGTGCTGCCCAAGAGAGATCACACACGGGACTGACACTTGTCCCCTGACGTGGGCAGAGAATAGTTGCCCTGACTCTTGTTACCTGACTACCCCAGCTAAGATACTTAAGGAGTCACGTTGGGCTTGCAGAGGACTGTGGCCTGTGCTTTTGTTAGCCACATCAGTAGTGTTGAGCATTCCGATACCGCAAGTATCGGGTATTGGCCGATACTTGCGGTATCGGAATTCCGATACCGAGATCCGATACTTTTGTGGTATCGGGAATCGGTATCGGATCCATATTACTGTGTAAAATAAAGAATTAAAATAAAAAATATTGATATACTCACCTCTCCGGAGGCCCCTGGACATCACCGCTGGTAACCGGCAGCCTTCTTTGCTTAAAATGTGCGCGTTTAGGGCCTTCCATGATGTCACGGCTTCTGATTGGTCGCGTGCCGCTCATGTGACCGCCACGCGACCAATCACAAGCCGTGACGTCATTCTCAGGCCCTAAACTCCTCATTCTAGGAATTTAGGACCTGAGAATGACGTCGCGGCTTGTGGCTTTGATGGCACTAGATGGTGAGGTCAGGAACTCTGTCATGCTTCGGCCCCCACAGGCAAGAGATACCTTGGATATAGTTTTGCTCATACTTGAGGAGACACATGGTGACCCCACTGACGGAGAGTTACGTATGCATTTATTTAGGCATATTCAAAGAGAGGGGGAGACTGTGACGCAGTATATGAACGTGCTACAGGAAATCCACACTGCCATTTTTAAGAAAGAAAGCGCAGGCATAGGACCCCCTGACCTAGTGCTGTGAGATCAGTTGGTGACGGGCTTGCGAGACGTGCTGATAAGGCAGTCTTTGCAGGAGCGCTTGCGGACAAACCTTTGCATGACGTTCACTGAAGTGAGGAGCGAAGCGCGTAAACTTGAGCAGGAGCAGGAGGTTTCAGCCTTGACAGGGATGGTCCGATGTTGCGGAGTACCCACCCCGAACAAGGGAGAGCCGAAGTGGACCTGCGAATTACAGCAAGAAATGCAAAGAATATGGGAAGAAGTCGAAGACCTGAGGAAAGCCCTTCCTGCTGCCTTGGAGCCCAGCGTCATACCCCGAGGTAATTCATGGCGAAGGATAGAAGGAGTTAGAGGAGAGGTGCGGAGCATCAGAAGTACCCCAGCCGTCGCCCCGAAATTTGCTTCCAGGTCATGTAGTGAAGAGCGTTTGTACCTGGGATATGCTTCCTGCAGAGTCCGATGATCTTCTGCCAATAAGGGTACTGTCTCACAGTGGCACTTTGATCGCTACGACGGTACGATCTGTGACGTTCCAGCGATATCCATACGATATCGCTGTGTCTGACACGCAGCAGCGATCAGGGACCCTGCTGAGAATTGTACGTCGTAGCAGATCATTTGGAACTTTATTTCGATGCGTTCGCTTGTAACCAGGGTAAACATCGGGTTACTAAGCGCAGGGCCGCGCTTAGTAACCCGATGTTTACCCTGGTTACCAGCGTAAAAGTAAAAAAAATAAAAAAACGTACATACTCACATTCCGGTGTCCTTCAGGTCCCTTGCCGTCTGCTTCCCGCTCTGACTGACTCCCGGCCGTAAGGCAGTACAGAGCACAGCGGTGACGTCACCGCTGTGATCTGCTTTCACTTTACGGCGGCACTCAGTCAGTGCGGGAAGCAGACGGCAAGGGACCTGACGGACACCGGAATGTGAGTATGTACGGTTTGTTTGTTTTTTTTTACTAAGCGGCCCTGCGCTTAGTAACCCGATGTTTACCCTGGTTACCCGGGGCCTTCGGCATCGTTGGTCGCTGGAGAGCGGTCTGTGTGACAGCTCCCCAGCGACCACACAACGATTTTCCAACGATCACGGCCAGGTCGTATCGCTGGTCGTGATCGTTGGAAAGTTGCAGAGTGTGACAGTACCCTAAGGCTCACCACAGGTACTCCAAACTTCGGGTAGAGTGGCAGATAACGGGAGTTCATGCTGGTTCCAGGGAGCAGCAATCTCCGGGGTCTGTTCATCTACTGAGTCAACATATGGCTGATTGGGAGATTCCCCCTCTTCATCATCCATAGGTGCTGGAGGCAATGTCTTAGGACCTTCTTCCTTTTCACAGTCCACTACTTCTGGCAGGAGTACCTCAGGGGAATCTTGCAATTCTTCAATGGATCAGGTTCCCTTGAGCTGGTGGCGGCTACAAACTTTCCACTTCAGAGGACATGATTAGTGGCTCTTTCTTCTCATAAAAGTAGTAGAGATGAGTGAATTTAATTGGGTCAGGGCTTATTTGGCAAGCCTGTTTGTTGGGCTCTCCACGCATGTGTCGTGACTGTCACACAGCCGCGACATATGTAGCTACGGAGCCGAACAGCTGATCAGCCAAAGCGTTCCAGGAAGCCTCTGCAGCTTATTCAGTAAGCGCTATAGCTTGCCGAATAAGCCCTGACATGATCAAATTTGCTCATCTCTACTTGTGAGGCCACATCAAGAATATGGGATCCAGTTTTGGTCACCATATTTTAAAATGGATATTCAGATATTAGAATCAGTTCAAAGCATCAACTAGATTATTACAAGGGATGGAAGGCCTCCCATATGCTGAGAGGTTGGAAACATTGGGCTTGTTTAGCTTAGAAAAAAGACATCTCAGATGAGATCTCATTTATATGTATATGTGTGGTCAGTACAGAGGACAGGCGCATGACTTATCCCTTCCAAAGACCATACTATGGACCAGGGGGCATTCATTCCAAGTAGAAGAAAGGTGATTCCGACACCTAAATAGGAAAGTGGAGCGGCCCCCAGACGCAGGGCAGGGGTACTCGGTACCGGGTCTCTCGGTTCTGGGAATGTCACGAAGGCCCGACCCGGTCCGTGGCCCTGCTAAGGGGCGCCCAATAAAAGGTGTAGGTTGCGGTAAATGACGAGGACACAGGGTTGCAGTCTCTTTACCTCTTTACTGAAGGCTTCGGCATCCACAATCCAGAGCACTGCTAACAGGGCTGGCTGAGACCGGCCGGTCCGAAGGCACATCCAGAGTCCCCTTTGCAGGTGGAAATCAGTAGCCTACATACTAGCGCCTGGGTGTTGTAGTACTTCCCTGCTGAGCACCACGGGATAGTCCTCACAACTATCGTGTATGTTTCTGTTCTTTCTCTCCGTCCCCCAGATGATATGGATAGGACGCACCCGTACGACGGAGTAGGCCTGGAGTTATTTTATAGGGACCCTAGAGACGCCCCTCTCCCACAATTGCCTCCGTTGTCTTCATTAGGTGTAAAAGGTGAGACAGCCAACCTAGAGTTAACTGCCCTGACGTAGTTCAAAGTAATGCGTAGAGTCTATTACTTCCTCGGCGTTCCGGCCGCCGGCTACGCGCCTCAGAAGGATGTTGCCGATCTCGGGACACGACTCCTTCTGGTTCTTTCGCCTTTGTGCTGTGATCTCGTTTCTCACTTCTCCACAATATACCTCGCTTCGTGTCCTTTCTTAAGATGCCGTCGCAATGAGGTGCAGGCACGGCTCCGTAACAATCTGTCCTTTCGCTAGGCCTCTGTCAGGATCCCACCCCTGACAGGGACCCCCCTGGATCTTCCCAAGTAACGCTCTCCTCTCACTAGGTGTTACCTGGGCAAAACCCAGTCAGCTTCTCTTAACTTCCTGTCCAACCCCCAGTTTTACCAGAGTGTGAGGAGAACATAATACATAGAACCCTTTGCTCCCCCTGGTGGCCGGAGTGTGAAGTGTAATGTGTGACTGTGATATGTGGTCAGGTGAACTCTTTTAGTGCAATCAGACGTACCATCACTCCCCTTAGTGGCAGAGCAACATTACTGCAACGACCAGGACTCTGGGGCGCTGCAAAAGGATTATTTACAGTTAGAGCAGTCAGACTGTGAATGCCTGACCACAAGAGGTAGTAATGGCAGGCACTATAACAGCTTTTAAAAAAGGGCTGGATGATTTCCTCAGTACACATAATATTGCGGGTTATAGTTAAATTAGTGCCAAAATGTATAATTGGTGGAGAAAAGTGGAAATTGATGGTTTCTTTTCATCCTATGTAACTATAGGTAAGGTTTAGTTGTAAAATTATTACTATTATTATTATTTAGGAAAGAGCTAATTGTAAATTGTTTCCTGTCTGTGTTCCTGTTCGGATCAGGACTTAAGTCTATAATTAATTTTTTTATTTTTATTTTATGCTCATTACTGTTGTTTCTTACTGAGAAGGTCAGATCACTTATTTTAGTGATTTAAAAAATGTTCAGATCTACCAAGAATGCATATCGGATTGTTAAAGTTCTCTAGAATTAGCTGGTAGTCTTAAAAGGGTATTCCCGTGGTAAGCATGTAGGTTCTACTTCTGGTATCTCACTTATCTTGGGAATGAGTCAAATTCTTATTTTCTGCATTCTTAGTGCGCAATTGTGGACACCTCTCCAATTAAAAGGTTAAGGTACCTTCACACTAAACAACTTTCCAACGAGAACGACAACGATCCGTGACGTTCCAGTGTCCTGGATAGCGATCTCGTTGTGTCTGACACGCAGCAGTGATCTGGATCCCGCTGTTATATTGCTGGTCGGAGCTAGAAGTCTGGAACTTTATTTGGTCGCTAGATCGGCGTGTATCGTCATGTCTGACAGCAAAAGCAACGATGTCAGCAATGTTTTTACATGGAGCGTGAACGATAAGTGAGTCGCCGTTATGTCACAGGATCGCTCCTGCATCGTTCTGGAGCTGCTGTGTTTGACGTCTCTACAGCGACCTAACAGCGACGCTCCAGCGATCTAGTTTAGGTCGGCTCGTCTATATCGCTGGAGCGTCTCTTAGTGTAACGGTACCTTAATTCCCAATGTTTTAATTCATCACCTATCTGACACAACTGACACAGGGAATGGTGAGAAAGCTCTTTTCTTGTTGAATGAAGCCAAGCAAAATAATCTTTATGAGGTTTGTAATCTCAGTTAATCTCTGGCTTTTAGTTGTCATGCTTACCTAACACTGCAGATAAAGTTCTCTCTTCCTTATTCACCTTCACTGCTCACCACTAAGGGCACTTTCACATTATATTTAGGGACCCATTCGGTAACCCTACTGGGGCTTATGTTCGAACCCCCACAAAACGGGATTCGGATGTATGCACCGACAGGGCCATTGACTATAAAGGTGTCGGCAGAGCGAACGTGCCCTCTGACATACATCACTTTTGGAATTGAATGCCTACTGGAGGCAGATACTCAGACGCAGGCTACTGCGTAATGTGAAAGCTGAGACCCTCCTGCTGGAACCTCTTTGTTACACCTAACAGTGACACAAGTGGATTTGTGTACCCATTAAGCAGATTCCAGTACTGCAGCTGCTGAGGGGTCAGGTTAGCTGACGTGGACTAGCGCTATGTTCAGACACATCAGGGGACTTCGGGAACAGGACTTGCTGCACTGGGAGCAGGGATTCGGGTTCAGGACTCTGGCCGCACTGGAACCAGAGATTCAGGTTCCGGACTCTGGCCGCACCGGGACTAGGGGACCTCACAACTCCACTGGTAGAACACCACACTACCTAATGACTAAACTTGTTGCTTGGTGACTCCCTAAGGGAGAGGGAGCCTTTTATACAGGATGACTTCCATAAATAGGCTGAGAGTCATCCAGCAGGTGTACTAATTATACTAAATGCCTCTCAGCTACAAGCTGAGGGCAATTACTATATACGTGCGCTGCCTCTTTAATATCAGGAGAGCATGCTCGTGCACTAGGGGTGCCACCATGAGCTGCAGCGTACATTACAGCAGGAAGCAGGAGGACACTGGGGACCCAGGCCACAGTGCCAGGGCGTGAGTATGCTGGCGTCCCTACATGGAGGGGGAGGAAGACACCATGCAGGGGCGCCGGGCATATCGCTACACTCTGGTACTTCGTCTTTTGTCGGTGCGTGTTGACTAATTGCTTATTAAAGAGCCAGTGCACCAAAAACCATTCCATCCCCCCAACCAATCTTATGCTATAAAAAGGCCCATTTTCCCAGAGTTCATTGGAAGAGCATTAAGATTCTGAAAGTTCCTGTTTCATGAAAATCTGCATCTCCTGACTTTTTTCTATTGATTATGACCTCGCTAATTTTCTGTTTGTGATTTTCTGATATCTTGACCTACTGTTTGTTAATTGTATTGTAAGAGCTCTCTCAACCCCAACAATCGTTCTTTTTGATGATGAACTCTGCCGACTATCTTGGTACCGTGAACTGGCTTCAGATTTCTAGGCAGTTCTTGTCTCAATAACTGTCTGCCCATGCTTGAAAGCTTATTTTGACTGGACCACCAAAATACTAAGGAATCCTCTGGAGAGATCCAAAGGACTGAACAAAAAATGGGCCCCTATGCAACATGGCCCCAAAATGTCCAGTATAAGACAACTGCATTTGAAGCCAATATCCTACCTCTAGGGTCTTTTGCTTAAGATCTGAATCCAAAATTACCTAGTAGACCTTATCGATTCCATTCAGTATTGCATAATATGATGATTATGGTCCAATCCATTTGCTGAATGCACAAAGGAAATAAACATGAAATGATAAAGGATCCTACTGAGAATAGAGAGGATGTCTGATGAAATCAGCTCGGCTAACACCCCAGCAGACTTCATATAGATTGAGCTCGTCCTGTAGGCGCCATGTGGCAGAAATCAAATGCCTTGATTAAATCTATCTTTAGACTTCAGGAAATAATCAGGAGTTTCTTCTATGGGCGACGGAGAAGTTACAGCAGTATCGTCAGTGTATATCAGATGGAACTGGAACGGTAAAACAAGCTAATATATACGCAATAGAAAAATCTATAAAATGTAAACACAGAAATGTTTGTTTCTGCTAATTTACTTTTCATTAGAGGTCATGGCCCGTCCCCTATTACTCACATCACAGAATGGTAATATAATATTGTCTAAATTATCATTTGTAAGAGTATATTTTAAAACGGAGGACGAAGGAGAAAAATTCTACTACTCAATAGTGGAGTTGGTGCAAATTGATTCTTTATATGTCCTAGTCCATCGACCAGAAACAGTGATTTATGACCATTGAACATATTGGGGAGAGCCGCCTCAGACCCCTTTCACATGTCCTGGTAATTCCTGTACAGGAACAACCAGTACTGATGTGACCTGTGGTCCGTGTCCTTGTGTCATCCATAAGGCCGTGTGCTGCATCCGTGTGTCCGTATGTCCGTGTCCATGTGACATTTGTATGACTGTGTGCACATGCAAATTAAAGATTATTATGAATTAACCCCTTCATGACTTGAGGTATTTTCATTTTTTGCACTTTCATTTTTTGCTCCCCTTCTTCCCAGAGCCATAACTTTTTTTATTTTTTGGTCAAAACGGCCATGTGAGGGCTTGTTTTTTGCAAGACGAGTTGTTCTTGTGAACAATATCATTGGTTTTAACATATCGTGAACTGGAAAATGGGAAAAAAATTCCAGGTGCGGTGAAATTGAAAAAAAAGTGCAATCCCACAGTTGTTTTTTGTTTGACTTTTTACTATGTTCACTAAATGCTAAAACTGACCTGCCATTATGATTCTCCAGGTCATTACATAAACACCAAACATGCCTAGATTATTTTTTTATCTAAGTGGTGAAAAAAAAATTCCAAACTTTGTTGAAAAAAAAAAAAAAAGCTCCATTTTCCGATACCTGTAGTGTCTCTATTTTCCGTGATCTCGAGTTGCGTGAGGGTGTATTTTTTTGCGTGCCGAGCTGACGTTTTTAATTATACTATTTTGGTGCAGATGCGATCTTTTGGTCACTCGTTATTGCATTTTAATGCAATGTCGAGCAAAAAACGTAATTCTGGTGTTTTGACTTTTTTTCGTTTAGCGATCAGGTTAATCCTTTTTTTATTAATAGATCGGGTGATTCTGAATGCGGCAATATTAAATATGTGTATGTTTGATTTTTTTTTATTGTTTTATTTTGAATGGGGCGAAAGGGGGATAAATTGAACTTCGATTTTTTATTTTTTTAATATTTTTAAAAACGTATTTTTACTTTTGGCATGCATCAATACTCTCCATAGGAGACTGGAAGCTGCCATAACACGATCGACTCTGCTACATACAGGCGATGATCAGATCGCCTGTATGTAGCAGAGTTACTCACTGTGCTATGAGCGCCGTCCACCGGGTGGTGCTCATAGCAATCCAGCAGTGACAACCATAGAGGTCATGCCAACCCATCAGGGAGCTGCGATCACGTGATGGGGGTCACCGATGGGCGGATTTCCAGCGTTTGCCAGAAGCGCTAGCTAAATGCCGCTGTCAGAGTTTGACAGCGGCATTTAGCGGGTTAACCGCCACTGCGGGATTGCGATTTCACCTGCATCTGTTAGAGGCACATGTCAGCTGTTCAAAACAGCTGACATGTGGTGGAAAAAATGTGGGCTCAGCAACGGAGCCCACATCAAAGGGACGTGTCTGACATCGACGTACTATTGTGCCCGATGTCGGAAAGGGGTTAAAGATGTTCGAATACAGAGATATTGATGAGGAACATAGATAGATAGATAGATAGATAGATAGATAGATAGATAGATAGATATGGGGAACCTCAGAAAAAAAAATGATGTTCGGTCCACCTATAAATTTTAACCAGCAAAGGTTAAACAGACAGTTGTGGGCTGATATTATGAGAATAATGAGGAAAACCAGCACCAAACAACTTATAACATACCTTTTCAAGCTTACTCGGTGGACCAGCAGTGTACGGCTAGCAAAATCATAGGTGCAACACGTGAAATGATCAGCATCATTCATAGTCCAAGCCAAAGAGGAAAAAATAAGTGGCACTCCGTGATGCAGTAAAACCACCCTTTCTTTATTTAATACAAGTAGTACATGAATGCAGGGGAGCAAGTGCAGCAGAGGAGGATGGCCGTTTCGCATCGATCAGACACATTTCAACGGGTCCAAGGCTGGGGGCTGATATTAATAGCCAAGGAAGGGGCCATGGATATTGGCCCCCTTCCAGGCTAATAAAATCAGCCCTCAGAGGCCCCAGAAATGGCATCAAATTTGGTGCTTAGCCTCGCTCTTGCCATTTGCACTGGTGCGGTGGCAATTGGAGTAATAGGGTTGGGGTTGATGTCATCTGTTTCATGGCTGCTTTCATCAAGCCTAGGGGTTAGTAATGGTGAGGTGTCAATAAGACGCCCCATTGCTAACCTCATTGACATATTGTTAAAAATACACAGCCAGAAAAAAGTACTTTAATTAAAAGACACAGACTTCTTTATTTGAAATAAACACTCTTCACCCTCTTTTACCTATATATTAGTGTAAGATTAAAAATAAAAATCACCATATTCCTCACCTGTCCGATGATAATCTATTGGTTCCACGCCATAATCCATCTCTGCTTCATGTGGATGTCTTGCTGAACAATGGCATCCAGAAGACACTGAGCTAAGCGTCAGAGTGCAGCTTCAGTGACCTGCAGTGACGTCATTGAGGGTAAAGCAAGTGACTGAAGCTGCGGTTCCCATGGGCAGCTCATTGTGAGCAGATCAGTGAACTGCAGTGACCTCAATGAGATCACCGCTAGCACCGTGAAAACATTTTCAGTGATAGTGATGTCATGAACGTGGGAACGTGGGAACTGAACATGGGAACAGCTGGCAGTAACTGGCGGTTACCTCTATGATGTTACCACTCGACACTGAAGCTGAGCCCCAAGCTCAGCTCAGTATGTCCTGGATTCACGGCTGAGCAGTCACATCATGCCACTGCTCAGCCATGTAATCCAGGTGTAGCAGAGCGGAACTTCTTTGTGGGACAAATGAATTGTCATCGGGCAGGTGAGGAATATGGTTTGTTTTTTTATTATTTTATATTGCACAGTAATAAATGGTAAAATGAGGGTGGGGAGTTTTTATTTCAATTAAAGGGAATCTGTCACACCCTGGATGATTTTTATCTATTACTATGGGCAAACAGGCACGGGCGCAGGCCCAGAAGTTCAATTCAGACATTGCCGATACAAGGGCGGACAGTATTCGCGTAACGCCGCAATCGCAAAGCGCATGTGCGGAGTTAATAGCACTGACAAGGTCTGTATGATGCTGATGGGAGGGGGGTGGTAGTATAATGAAGTGAGGAGACAGTGATTTCTTGCAGGCAGTGCATGCCCAGGAGCCTGGAAGAAATCATTAACATAAAAGATTATAAATACATTTCTCAATGTCTACACCACAGGTATGAGGCATACAGATAGGACTGGTTTAACCATTCAGTTACCTGTATGACCATAGTAATAGATAAAAATCGTCCAGGGGTGACAAATTCCCTTTAAAGGACTTTGTTCTGGCTGTATATTTTTATCAATATACTATGGGTTTAGTAATGGGGCATCTTACAGACTATTACTCTATTACTAACTGCTAGGCTTGATGTCAGCTGATAATTCAAAGCTGACATGAACCCCAACACTATCACCCCACTTGTCACCGCACCAGTGCAAGTGGGAAGAGCAAGGCTTAGTGCCAGATTTGGCGCATCTTATGGATGCGCCAGTTCTGGGGTAGCTGAGAGCTGATGTTGGTAGCCTGGAAGGTTGGTCAATATCCGTGACTCCTTCCTAGGCTATTAATATCAACCCACAGATGTCTGTTTAGCCTTTGCTGGTTACAATTTAAAGGGGAACCCTCCTCTCACTTTTTTCTGGGGTCCCTCTGTAAATTAACGAGTAAAGACTAAGCAAACAACTGTGATCTTTAATTAATAGCCTCGGAATTATATTAACCCTTTCCTAAATTAGTAACATCAGATCCTAGTCTTGGGCTTACCCTCTGCTGGTTATCAAGATTATGCGGGAGCACACATCAATTTTTTTTATTTAATTCTTAATTTTACACATGATGTGCACAGCGGGTGCTGAATAAAACTCCCATCATTGTTGCCTGGTCGTGTTGATCTCAGAGAGACCAGGTGATAATCATCAGAGCTGTCTTCAGCACCTAGCGCCTGGAAAAAGCTTTTCCTAGGCACCAGTACATGTCACATTAAAGACACACGGATATCATGCATGTGTCATCAGTGTGCACAAGTGCTGCATGCATTTCATCTGTGGTGTTGGTAAAAACCAGACACGTCTGCGGGTTTTTCACATGGACACACGGTCTATATGAAAAACCTGACTTGTGTGCACTACCATTGAATACAATGCATGTGCATGTGTCAGTATTTGCAATCCTTAAAAAACTCTATAAGGAGATGAAAAACAAACCTTACTGATGGTATTCACAGCTTTTCTTTTGATTAGCAATCCTAGCGCAATGTCATTATTGAGCTGTGATGCATTGGGCCAGGCTGGTTAATCAAAAGAAGAGCTGTGGATGCCGGAATGTGAAAGGCAGTACTCCAGCTCCTATTCAGCGGCCACAGACTACTGTTATAGCCGATGGTCTGGGACATGTGAATCGTTTCCCACCAATTTTATCAAAAGTGATCTGTACAGTTTTGGTTGCACTGAATCACTAACTTGGGGAGTAATTAAACACCAAAAAGATGCCCTTCAAAAGGAGCCTGTCACATTGAACATGGTGTCCGACCTACAGGAAATATATTATAGAGCAGGGGGAGCTAAGCAAACTAATATATGATTTTGTGGGGATTCAGTGTAAGTTATAATTTATTCATTGAAATCTCTTCTCATTCGGGGCTCACTTATGCAGCGATAGCTGTCAATCACTGATTAGGACTACTAGCGGCAGAATAGCCAGTGATTCAATGAGTAAAATACAAGTCATCCTGAATTGTTTCCTGGAAAATATATAACTTAAAATAGTTTTCCTGCTTCGGACATTTAATTTCATGTCGGCTGGCCTGGTCATGTCGAGAGACCAGGCCCGCTCCATGGTGCTTGCCCTAAACGTTTGGCACATGCTGCCCCCAGCAGCCCACCCTACCTGAACCTGAACTCTCCTTCACACTTCACTGGCTGACATTGAACTTTCTCTAACCAGGAAGTGCCCCCTTCTTATAAGAAGACCCACCTCTTCTGACAAGCCTACAACCTGCAGTGATCCTTAGTCTACTAAACCGCCACGCAACCAGCTCTACCCTCTCCTAGTAAATCCTCACCCATCCCCTGTAGACTGTGAGCCCTTCGCAGGCAGGGTCCTCTCTCCTTCTATACTTGTGTGTGCCTTGTTTTGCTCATGTTTATTGTTCTTGTCTATATTTGCCCCTTTCACATGTAAAGCGCCATGGAATAAATGGCGCTATAAAAATGTATAATAATAATAATCTTGTAACTTATCAGTCCAGGGAGGTCCTGACTGGAGGGTCCTTATTCCAATGTGGGTACAGTCACCAGCAGCGCTTGAGATCCTGAAGTCTCTCCTCTGTCTCCTGGGAACTGGAGACTCCGGGGTTAAGTCTTTGCAGTCTTTTCTCCCAGTGAAGCTGGAAGCAGGAAGTAACACAGCCACTCTGCTGCACAGTCTCTGTATATTAGCCTGCCAGTCTCTCTCTGCAGCAGCAATGCTACACACACACTGAGCAGTTTACTTGTCACACTCAGGGGTCCTGGGTTGTCACTGCGGTCACCGAGGCTGCGCGCTCAGGTCACTGTCAGGGGATACGTCTTCTCTGATTACGGAGGCTTCCAGGTCCACACTCTCACATCCAGCCTCAGTGCCCTCACGGGGAGCACTCTCTTTCGGGGAGCACGGCGCTGCAGCCTTCTCTCTCTCTGGCGCTGTCCCCTCTGTCCCGTGCGCTCTGCTCTCCTGCTCTTTTCTGACCACACACCTCTCTCTTCCTCTCTGCCCCCAGCAGTCACATGGTCCCTTCTGTCCGGGGCAGAAAGTCTTCCCCAACAACCCAGCTGTCTGACTAAGTGGTTCCAGGTGAGGAGCAGGGAAAGCAACCTCCTTAGGCTACGTTCACATTTGCGTTGTGCGCCGCAGAGTCGGCGACGCAACGCACAACGCAAATGTGAACACATGCACAACGCAGCGTTTTGTGACGCATGCGTCCTTTTTTTGCTTGATTTTGGACGCACAAAAAATGCAACTTGCTGCGTCCTGTGCGCCCTGACGCGTGCGTTACAAAACGCAAATGCAACGCATGTCCATGCGCCCCCATGTTAAATATATGGGTGCATGACGCATGCGGCGACGCAGCGGCGCCCGACGCTGCATTGCACAACGCTAATGTGAACGTAGCCTAACATCACCATAATACATTATATCACATTACATTAGACACACGTTACTTCACATATGAAACCACACAACGGTATTCACACAGTGCGTCAGTTGTCTTCAGAGGGAGTAATGGGGTAAGACAGTCCACATCCCTGCAGTTGCATCATCATCCATCCTAGGGTGGGTCATCGACCTATCATTACCCCTGGAAGTCTCACCAGTCACGAAAATAAAAGTTTTCCCTGACTGAGTTACATCTCAACTGCAATCACACACAACTGAGATACAATACCAGACAGAGCACTTAATAGTTGTTCTGGTATAACTCCAAGGTTTCACAACACTCCAGCGAATAGCACGTGTATGGCCATATTGTTCTCACACTCCTCAGGGGTCCCAGAGGGTGGATGCACAGAACACCTTTTTAAGATGACAGGTATTGATGAGCTCCGTTGATAAAACTCTAGTTTGTCACTAGTTGGAAATATGTATTAGAAGTAGTTCTGAGCAAATAGGACGATATTTGACTTTGTCAGTTTGCTAAACTTTGGCCAAAAGATTTGATTTTTATTGAATGTATTATATATGAATCAAATGGGCCTTATTATATTCTGAGGTCTCACCAGAACCCAGAGCATAATAAACAGTGTGAAATAAAGATAATACTCACCAGGTCCCAGCATTGCAGCCCCCATCCGATCCTCCACGAAGCTCCTTCTGGCTTTTGTTTACTACTCCACCAAACTCAACATCCTCTTCCTTCATCTTTACGATGTGCTGGGATTTCTGATGTGATGTGCTGTGCACTATGTGCTGATTAGGCCTCGGGTGGCACACTTAGTGACCTCACAACATGCTTTCTTAGAGGCCTACTTTGTCTTGAAAGCCCTGAAGCCGAATGAAGGAGTAAAAGGACATCACATGGAATAGGGAAGTAAAGAAGCCAAAGGGAGCTGCGATGATCGATTATAGTTAACAGAAAGACGTTTACTGAGATAAAAGTTGAACAGATATAACATAACTGGCATCAGACGGGAATGTTATTCACATTTGTACTTGACAGAGTTTTTGCAGAGATGATTCTACATGGAAGGACTTGACATTTCTTTTTCATGACGATATCAGTCATATGATTTTTAGCATTTTAGCAAAATCCATCTACCATTTTCTGCACACTGCTACTTCCTGATTCTTTTCCATATGTTCGCGAGACAATAGAGTTCCTTCTCGGAATCTTCCACACTAGGTTAGTAACTTGTAATCCACCACTATATCAGGGCAACCTTGTCCAGCCCACAGCAGTTTGAGGACTACCAATAGATCCAAGATGCAGATGCAGTTGAAAGCAATGATGTCAGCTCCTCCCTCCATCATCCTCCCTGTGTGTCTGAGCTCTGACATCCCAATGCAGTCGGCACGATGATGTCACTACATCGCACGTGCTGTGCAGAGCTTTAGACACAACATTACAGGGACCTCAGAAGCGGGGGAACAGGGAGAGGTGAGTATTTTTATTTTTAAATCAATGAGTACATTGTCTTGGTCATCATAGCGTTTGGAGGATTGTGCGAGGGGGACATTTTACTGTTTGATGGGCTATGCTGGGGGTTATTATACTATTTGAAGAACTATGTGCGTACCATCATATTGTGTGGTGGGCTGTGTGGGGATCATTATACTATTTGGTGGTCAATATGAGGCTGATTATATTATAGGGAGAGCTATGTGGGAGACCATTATACTGTTTAGAAGGCTATGTATGTGCCATTATACTGTTGAAGGGCTTTGAGAGAGGCCATTAAACTGTTTGGAGGGCTATGTGGGGGGGGGTCATTATGTTGTTTGGAGGGCTAGTTGAGGCTATTATACTCTGTGCTGGCTATTATACAGTGTTGAGGATTGTGTGGGTTCTATCATAATGTGTGGAGGGTTATGTGTGGGCCATTAAACTGTATGTAGGGTCATTTTACTGTATTGAAGGCTGTGTAAGGGCCATAATATTGTTTGGAGGGCTGTGGGGGCCTTATAATGTGTGTCCTCCCGACCGTGTCAGGGCCAACCTACTGTGTGATTGGGACTGTTTGGGTCATCATACTGTATTGGGGTCACTGTGAGGGTATCATAGTGGGATGGGGGTACTATATAATCATTATACTGTACATGTGGAGGGAGGGTACATTGGAGGATTTCATTCTGGGGATATCATACTGTGTTTAAGAGGCACTTTTGTTGATATCATACTTTACGGGGGCCATGAAAGGGGTATCTTATTGCATGAGAAAACTAAGAGACTTTATTAGAAGCAAAATTACTTTGTAAGGGCTGCAAAGTTGTGAGATATGCCTTTCTGTGACCCCTTGGAATATAATTTTTTTAAGGGGGGGTCCTTTGATTTCTTTGTACGCCCCTGAATCAACTTATAAACAATATGATGTAAGCGCGTAGACTTTCTACCTACTGTATTTAGAAGAAAACATGGTTTTCAAGGATGAACATTCACTTTAATGTGATAAAGTCTATATATTCCAGGACATAACGTATCCAACCCTAATAATATGCAAGAAATCTATATTCTTTTGCTATATAATATCTGTATTTCAGACATTAGACTCCATGTTTAGTCACTAGCTTTATATGAACTTTTAATATCTACAACTATTGTACATTATTCAGGATGCAAAAGGAAAAATGTTGCTTGGCACTTGTCCATGGCGCTGACTACGGAAAGGCTGCCAAGTGTAGAAACGCGGTCTTGTAATCATATTCAGTGTATGAAATAAATGGTTATGAAGTAGGTTTAATTTTTCTGCCTTGGAGGGGAACATAATGTTGGCATCAGACTATATTCAGTTATACGGAATGATTTATCTCCCTTCAGAAAACACTATGATTAAGTAGGGGAATAATGACCACTGCAGATGGCCCCTATAAAGTATCTACCTTCTATGATTATTATGCTTCCAGAGCACTGTACATGTGAAATAGTAGGGGGTGAATACATATAAATGTACACACACAGCAATCACATAAGCAAAAGCACCACAAATGTGCAAAAGATAGCGACCTGTACAGAAGGAGAGAAGGAGGAAGCCCTCATATCACTGCGGTACATTTGGATAGAGAAAGTTATTGTTTTTGGAACTCAATTGCTGCAATCCCGTAGGGAAGGCTTACCATATTTTATTTGGTAATTAAAGCCAAATGCCAATAAATATTATTAGAAAGGGTAACGAGAGGGGCGCAATAGCGCAGTTACCAAAATAACAATTAGTTTACTGTAAGGTAATATTCTCACCTTTATAGGTTGTGAGTATGCACAACACATATAGCAAGTATGATAGGAGGGCTGCAGATGGTACCGGACCCACGAAGGATCTTCAAGAAATTCTGGATAGGATATTCAAGATGCCGACAATTCCGCGCTCCTCCAAAATCAGGCAAGGCAATCACAGAGTTCAGAAGAGTTGCATACTTTATTCAGGACTATAAAACTACGCGTTTCGTGGATGTCCTGTCCACTTCACCAGGTACATAGCCAATATTAACCACATGGTATTAATCACATATATAGGGTGGGCTGGACATTGGAAAAATGGGCGTCAAACACACCTGGCACCCTGAACGCTGCAGGTATATTTAAAATACTAACTTAAATTTGTTTCGTATCTATACAACAGTGATTAAAAATGAAATTTGTTAGCATAAAAATTATATATGACATTACATGTAAGATTATATTGCAAATAAAATTGAAAAGAAAGAAATTAAAAAGTCTGCCAAGATTAAAAAAAACCTTTTTTCGTAATATTCTCTTGTCTGAATTGCAGACCAGGATTAGAAACTACCATCCTTGGAAACATCATGGAAGGGAAAAGACCTCGGGCACAGACCTCTGAGCTATTCTGTCAATTGATCCATGAAGCTTAAAAAAATTTGAATATCTAAAATCCATTTATATTAGTAGTATAAAAATCAATTAAAATGTATAAAATTCATTTCTAAAAAATGTATGCAAAAAATAAAAATAAAAATTGTGGTTTTATTTATTATTACCGGACAGGGATATAATTGACCCACAGGTTTTTATTCAATTTTTAAATAACAACAACTGGGGAATCACTTTCAGAAATTAATGACGTGCATATAAATTTTCTAGACATTACTATTTTCACTAAAAATGAACAGATTCTTAGTAAAGCATATTTTAAACCAGTTGATGCCAACAGTTATATCCATTATACCAGTGGGCACTACTTTCAGCCTCTGAGCTCGTTGCACTGCACTGCTGTGATTTATTGAGATGAGCTTAAGGCTATGTGCACACATTCAGGATTTTTAGCATTTTTTTGGCCGTTTTCCACCAAAAAAAAGCTAAAAAAATGCTTACATATGCATCCCATCATTTTTAATGTATTCCGCATTTTTTGTGCACATGCTGCGTTTTTTTTCCCACTGTGGAATCGCATTCTGGAAAAAAGCACAGCATGTTCATTCTTTGTGCGGAATCTCTGCGATTCCGAACACATAGGAATGCATTGATCCGCTTACTTCCCACATGTGGCTATGCCCACCATGTGGGAAGTAAGCAGATCATGTGCGGTTGGTACCCGGGGTGGAGGAGAGGAGACTCTCCTCCAGGCCCAGGGAGCAACATACCGGTTAAAAAAAAAAGAATTAAAATTAAAAATCGTGATATTCTCACCTTCCAGCGGCCCCCGCAGCCTTCCTGCTCCTGTTCCCAGTAATGCCTTGCGACAATGACCTGTGATAACGTAGTGGTCTCGTGAGACTGCCAGGTTATCTGTGGTCATTGCCGCGAGACATTACTGGGAACGGGAGCTGCCGGGAGCATCACGAGTAGTGGGAAGGCTGCGGGGGCCGTCGGAAGGTGAGAATATCACAATTTTTTTTATTATTTTTAACATTATATCTTTTTATTATTGATGCTGCATAGGCAGCATCAATAGTAAAAAGTTGGTCACACTTGTCAAACACTATGTTTGACAAGTGTGACCAACCTGTGAATCAGTTTTCCAAGCGATGTTACAGATCGCTTGGGAAACGCTAGTGTTTAGCGAGAATATGCATGCTAATTCTGCATGCGTTATACCCGTGGCAGGGAGTTGCAGAATTGCCGCAGAAATTTCCGCGGCAGTACTGCCACGTGTGCACATAGCCTAAAGGTTCTTTTCTATAGCAAATATCATTGCTATTTAGATGAAAGAAACAGGCAAGGAGGAGTTTTCTCTGAACAGCAACATTTAAAAAAAAAAAAAAAAACAACACATCCAGTTGTGAAAATGATAATTTTTTCATTGTCTCTTGATTACATAGCACTTTTAAGTCATACCCCTTTCTATCTAAACCACAACTTTCCATGCAGAGCTGCACCACTTTTAAATAAATTATTTTAAGGGCATGACAAACAGGTCTAAAACTACATATAAGAATGTACTTCGCCCTTCCTTCATCAATGCTAAATATCAACGCTGGATAGACAAATAGTGGGGAGAGATGCATTCAATTACTTCACACATGTTAAGTGGTCTCTGCTATTTCAACAAAATTAGCAAAAATCAATAGTACAAGAGAAAAATAGAAACTTTGAAATATATTTTATCAGAGAAATATGTTTTTCTCTATAGAGCGGCAGAGTAAGAGGTAGAAAGAGATACATAGATACAGACGGCGCTGCTGATTTATTGGAAGTGTTTCTCTCATCTCAGGTTTGGATTCACAGCTACACTGCTCAGTACTCCTGTGTAATGTCCTCATTGCTGCTTTTTCTCCTGTATATGTGCTACATAGAGACAGGAGAGGAGGAATCCATCTATCTGTGTGCTTTGTATGGGAGACATCACAGCAGCTAGGTTCTACCACTAGCTCAGAGACAACTTAAAAGTAAAGATTGAGTCTGCAAATGGTGAACATCCAGGAGACAAATCATATAATGACCAGAAATAGTGTTATTCCTCATTTGCTGTCAGGCGGGTGCTGGGTAGACTAGAGCTGATTACCCGGGCCCCTGCGATATCCCTCAGACTAGGGAAAACCCTGTCTGTCCCTCTCCCAGAATTTACACTGATGGTGTGCTTGTCTGGGCCGCCAGGCCTGACCCCGACTCCTGTTTCAGTCCTATGCTGAAACCTCCACCCGCCACCCAGTGATTAGACCACAAACCAACCCCTACAGAAAGCACAGACAGGGAAAACTAAAAACGCACCACGCCGCAGACATACAGGAAAACACTATAATGTGCACAGGGCAAAACAAATACAAATATAGGAAGGAGAAATATGACAAAGGATAATACACCGCCAGATACGATATTTCTTCTCTAGACCACCACTCCAGACCGAGATCACCAGGCACAAGACACAAGCTATAATCGGCGACGCCCAAAGTCCAGAATGACTATTTAAAGGCCACGGGCGTGACCCAGCCTCCAACCCGATTACCAGCTAGATTAACCCCAGACAACTTGGATAAAGTCTAGCCGGCGCCACTGAGCGTATAGTGGACGAATGTGGAATTACCGCTGTCTGTCGGACGCCCTAGTGTGAATAGCGTCCGACATGACATTTGCACATAGCTTTTTCTGAAAAGTTACCAGAAACTACAGGTATGCTTTAACAATTCCACTCATGCCGAGCTTGATGAATCTGTTGAGATCTCCGATGCTTATTTTACATAATTTGTAGATTAATTCTCGTTTCTTGATTGTACAGTTTTTAATTCTATTTCTTAAATATTAATCATTCAATACATATTTCCAAACCACTTGTTAATTTATAGCTGTTTCATGCATTCAAGTGACCGTTAAAAAAAGATATCTCGTTTGCTTTTCAGAGTTGCTGTCAATTGTCAACCCGGTGATCTTGGTTTTGTGATTGAGATTTTTCACCCATTGCTGTGTTTGCATCCATAAATATTTGTAAATGATAGCGAGGTGACATTTGAAAGGAAACTAAATGGCAAATATTACAGCAGCTCATTTACTCAGCAAGATGTTGTCTGTCTTTGTATTTTTTTTCTATTTTTTTAATTACGCGTGACCTACCCCTGGTAATTGCTCTGCTGAAGGCAGTGATTCAGACTAGCGTATTCTGTTGTGAAGGTGAGGAATCTCACAGGCAACTCCGATTCCTGATATTATGTTTTAGAACATCTCTTGTAAATATTCATAGTAAAGGATAGCAAATATTTAAAAAAATATTTACCACCAATTTATAGAAGGGTGTATTACTGTAATATGTTATGCCAATTAAAGGGAATGTGACAGGAGATTCATGCCACATGAATCAAATACTGACTACCTTTTTGCAGCCTCATATATTTTACTCTGAAATGCTGCAGCTTGTAGGAGACTCTGGTCTTCGGCGGCTTCTCCCCACCCAGTGTTTAGGCAGACACCTAGAAGAGTGGAACTTGAAGAAGCTGCCGTGGAACTGCTGCAACTACTCATCTGGGACACATAGTCCCAAGTTGGCTTTTTAAAGTATGTTTTCTCTGAAATGATGCAGCAAGCAAAATATACATGCATATACGTGTAATAATGAGGCTAGTGTCTGATTCATGTTGCCCATAGTCCCTCATATATGAATATCTTGCAGGGTGTCTTTAAATCAATAATAACACTGAACTGGAACAGTGGTGATTGAGATAAGTCTAAGAAAATAAGCTTTAATCACATATGTTAATGAGGTAGCAAGTGCCATGTGGGTTGTCCTGAACATGGCAAGTGTGAGGGGACAATATGGAAGAGAGTGTGAGGGAACAGTATGGAGGGAAATGTGAGAGACAGTTTGGGAGAGAATGTAGAGGAACAGTATTGGAGGACTAGTGTAAAGCGACAGTACTGGAGGGAATAGTGTGAGGGGATAGTATGGGGGAATAATGTAAGGAATCAGTATGAGGGGAGAAATGCATTATGGGAGAATATTGAGAGGAATAGTGTGAGGAAAAATATGAAGGGTCAGTATGGGTGTGAAATGTGTGAGAGGAGAAAAATATGAGGTGACAGTATGGGTGGGGGATTGTGAGGGAACAGTATGAGGCATAGTGTGAGGTGACAGTATGGGGGTAAAAGTATGAGGGGCCTGTATGGGGGAGAAAAGTGTGAGGGCACAATATAGAGACTGGGTAGAGAAGGTGCAGAATGGGGGGACAGTATGAGGGTACAGTATTAAGAGGACAACATGCAGAGGAGGGGGTATTAGAAGGAGTGGACACAGTATAGAAACTTTGCAGTATAGGGGGACATAGTATGAGGGGACAGTGTGAAGAAGGGGCCCAATATGGAAAGGATAGGACAGTGTTTGAGGCCATGTAAGAAGGACAGTGTGGAGTCATATTTTGTGTAGGGGGTATAGTTTAGAAAGGCGATCAGAAAAGAATGAGGACACAAGGTTGCAGTCTCTTCACCTTTACTGAAGACCTCAGCATCCACAGTCCAGGGCACCAGACCACAGGGCAGGCAGAGAAGTCCGGGCAGTCCGGAGACAAGCAAGTTCCCCTGGGTAAGTCACTCTGCGCTTTCTGTCTCTAAGTCCCTGCTGCCACTAAGTGTCTCAACAAGGTCTTTAATCATTCTGCTGTCCTAGGACAGGTACCTGTATGGCAGGCAGATCGGGCCGTGTGAACTGGGGTCTGTTCTCAGTGACTCCAGGCTCCTAGGTGCTGCTGTGCCACAGGTAATTATTGGCAAAGTCCTTGTAGAGCAATACCCTCCGGTTCTGCTCTGTGTTTTAAAATCCACAAAAGCCTCGGGCTCCCGGTACCTGGATTCTTTCGCTGATACTCTTCAGGGGCCTGCTCATGGCCTCCTGGAGCTCTCTTTTTCCTCTGTGCTCCACTCCTGTCTGTCCTCCCACACAGACTTCTGTAACAAACTGAGCTCTCTCCGCCTGCAAACCAGGATCTTTATTGAGGGAAGCTGCCCTAAAACAGGGCTTGGAGCTCCCCCTCCTGGCCTGGAAGTGGAAGGTGTTATGTGAGTGTAAACCTACCAAAGGAAACCTCACTTGTCTCTGGACATAGCACTATCCTCCCCGTGAGGAAGACAGCACTACTGTGGTACCCGAACTCCTGGGGTGCCACATAAGCACATCTGCTCCTTTTTTGCCGTATTAATTCTTGAAGTTTTTGAAGATTTTTATTCCTCTTTTTGTGGCTTTGCTTTTAAGTTTGGTATATAACACTCTAAAAAAAGCATTCAAACATTTTTCTGGATTCAGTTTTCATCCATAGAGTATTACGTGCTTTGTGTTATATTTCTGTGGTATATAACACTTCAAAAATGCGTTCACATATTTTCCTGGATTTAATTTATTATTCATATAGTATTACATTGCTTGTGTTACATTACAGTGGTATATAACACTACAATAAAACATTAACATTTATTTTCTGGTTTGAGTTAGTAAACTATACAGTGTAACATGCTTATTGGGCAACAAGGCGACAAAGATGGCAAAAATACTGCAAGACTCCTGAGGGAGCGACTGGAGGAATATTGGAGCCAGACCAAGATGGTGTGAGAGCAGAGGTGGCAGGAGCCTGTGGCCTGAAACCAGCCGTTGTCCCGTAACCACCAAGGCCCAAACCCAGGCTGCAGCCTTCACTGCTAGGGTTCTTGTGGCCTATGGATGGGAGAGCCATGATCCAACAACTGGTGAGCTGGCCGAAAGAGAGAAGGCGAGCCAGGGCTGGAGACATGCCAGCAAGTCGAAAGGTAATGAGAGGTTGCTACGTACAACTGGTAGCGGAAATTGAAGAGTTTGGGACCTGTCATCACATCTTGTTCAACCCACTGGAAGTAGAGATGGAACACTTTCCTCAAGGGCTGCAAGAGCTGATGGCTTGAACCAGGGTCACGTTCCTCAAAATAGAGGGGCAACATCACTGTTATGTGGTTGGGGTGATCTGAGAAGGAAAGGAGCACGCTGAATCCTTCTTGCGAAATTAATGGGCCTGGGAGAGGATCCTTGAGGTGGCTCGAGAGACGGGGCTACCACTCCAGAGAGATCAGACTGTCTTTGGGGTTCCCCACTTCCTATGCAGTCAAGATGGGGTGCAGAGTGTACATTAATGAGAAAAAAATGAACTTTTTTGAATTTACCAAATGGCTGCAATGAAACAAAGAGTAAAACGTTTAAAGGGGTCTGATTACTTTTCGTACCCACTGTATATCTGCAGGTTAATAGCATTATCGTGCCTGACAGATTCCCGTTAATTTTTTTAGGCAATGGTGTGGAGCAGAACTTCATATAAACATCTGTTAAGAAAGAACTGACAATTGTGAACTAATTTACATTAAAATAAAGAGATTAAGAAGCAGTAACATTAAACAAAAGTAAGAATTAGCATTTTAATTGCAATTTTTTTAAACAAGCTCTATAATACCCATAATAATACCAGTATATTGTATATTGGAGGATATTGATGCAAGACACTGTCAAAAATTGAATGAATGTCTTAAGGGGCAGTTATGGTCTTGACTAGTATTTTACACAAAGCGAAGCACACATTTATAAAAATCCCAATTAAAGTCTGTCATTCATTGGAAAACATCACTGAGTTCATGCCAAGAACGTGCCCCTGCAGAGTTGACGTTCAGGCACTGTTTCCAGCCAGACCACTATTCAACCAGACCACAAATGTTCTGGCTCTGGTTTCTTCAATTTTGATCTCATATTTGACAGGTGCAGTGAGTTTTCTTCCAACCTCAGCTGCCACATATATGCAGAAAGTCACAGATAATTTACGGGGAATTACATAATGCATGTATGTAGAAGTCAGTGCTGATCTGAAGCCTCTTTGATGCTTAAGCTGATATAAATTAGCATTTTATGGATGGATATCCTGAGCCAAATCTGAAGTATTCCTTATACAATAAATATGAAGAGGCGGCACAATGCAGGATTCTGGCTTTTGCCTGTGACCAGGGGGGTGTACTTGTTTGCAGAGTCTGGAGAATATCAATGTGCATTTATTCCAGTTTGCATTGGCAGAAGACCAATGTATAATTCTGGGAAATATGTTTACTGAGCAACGTTACAACAGGCCCAATTAGAGCCATTTCTCCTATCGACTTTCTGATATTTCCCTTCTCCTATCCAAAAAAACATGCCGAAAAGTTTTTTCTGGACTTAAAAGATCAATCGAAATTTTGCAATATGTGCTATGCCAGCATCACATTGTTTCCAGGAGAAAAACTCCTAAACACACTTGAATTATACCCATATGTCTGTGTTGGGGTGGCCCCAGCCTCTATAACAGGCATATTTGGCCTGCCCAACTATGTACATTATGTCTATGGAGGGGGGCAGGGATGGTTTTATCATATAGTGAGTTGTATCTACACCATGCCTCTTCCCCTACAGCACCTCACTATACCGTGTCATGCACTACAGACTGCAGATGCAAAGACCAGCACAGAAAGGAAAGCTTGTGCCTGCATTTCACAGGAGTAGCAAGATGGTGGCTATGGGTGCCTACAGATGGCAAATGTAGTAAGTGATCAGTAAGGGTATGTGTCCACGTTCAGGATTGCCTCAGGATTTGGTCAGGATTTTATGCAGGTAAAATCCTGACCAAATCTGCACCTGAGGTCACTGGCAGGTCACCTGCGTTGTCCTTGCGTTGTTTCAGCAATGCAAGGACATGCTGCGTTCTTAAAAGACGCGCCGCATGTCCGTTTCCGCGGGTCTGACGTTTGCGTCTGTTACTGCATAGTGGAGACGGGATTTCATGAAATCCCCACCACTATGCTGTAACATCTGGACGCTGCGTTTTTGACGCTGCGGCTCAACGCAGCGTCAAAAACGCAGCATTTCCTGAACGTGGAATCATACCCTAAGGGTGGTGTATGTGCAAAAGTCGATAATGCAGGATCAAGAAGGTCATGGCACTCACATATAGATTTTTCCTTTGGTTGAAGAAAAAAAAAAACTGAACACGCTTCAGTCCTTCCAAAGATGATGAAAGCTATGGATCTGTTGCAAATTGTGAAAAACGGATCCGTTTTGAGAGAGAGAGAGACTCCAGAATGGAAAATGCTGCTACGGGGCATGCTCAATAGAGAAAAGCCAGAATCGGTTCCCGGATTCATAATTTCACCTCACGTTTCGCCCATTTTTCGCTGGATCCGCCGCTTTCCAGTTTTTCGCTGGACAGAAAAAACGTTCCTATGTCCGTTTTCTCCAGCCGCCGGAAAATGGATTTTCGATGGATCCGGCAAAAAACAGATTAAACATGAGGCCATCCGGTGCTAATACAAGTCTATGAGGAAAAAACGGATCAAGCGGCAAATTTTGCCGGATCTGTTTTTTTTTTTTTCAAAATTCGCCGGATTGTACCTGACGGCAAAAACCTGATGTGTGAAAGCAGCCTTAGAATATGAGCAAACTGGATGGGATTTATAGAACACTCATGTCCATTGTGCTTCTTTTTTACGCTTCGTAAACTCCTGCGGTGCGTTTTTCCAAAATGGCAGCTTGTCAATTTCTCATGTGGGTACGCTGAGTTTTCTGTGTGAAATTTTCCCAGATTTGCTTTAAATCAAAAACGTGATAAAATCTCAATATAAAAAAACGCAAGTAAACTAAGGTGCAGAAATCCTGCAGCGTCAAAAACTCAACAAGCACTGATCATGGGAACGTAACCTTAAAGCTGGCGGCTCCTAGGAGGAAAAGATAATTTTCTACCTGGAGCCACAGTTTTAGTACTGCGACTGGGCACCTTCCTAACACGATTAACCCTAGATATACAAGTTATTAGCGTTATCCGACGTGACTGGCACCTTCCCAGTATGGAGCTCCTCAGCTCACTCCGTGCACCTACGCCCTACAAGGGGCATAGATATAATATACGTCACATGTCGGAAAGGGGTTTCTGTGTTGGGTTACAGTTTTCAGAACACATTATTTTTCCATTTCCTGGGGGGGGATACTCTGGCACTCATGAAATCTTTTGCACTGGACCCACCAACATGTTAAATTTGATCAGGCAGGAAGAAGAAATGGAGGGAGACATGGTTCAGTAGTTGAAACCCAGTTCCAAGTCGGGTAAATATTTCTCCGTGCTTTACTTTCTTCTCTTGTGATATATGTACTTTCTAAAACATGACTTACCAAGCACCAAATGTTAACAAATCAGACATGTTTTTTTACTGTGCTCTAATTACTGCACAGGAGAAGATTCATATTTCAGAGGATCTCACTTGTGCTTCTACTACCTGTCATTGGCGCTGCTCGAATACATTCAACATATCAAATCTATATTATGCATGCAGCGGAATTATTTCCACATTGAATAAAAGAGATGACAATATAATGCTGTGGGAATATAATAATTCTTAATGACAGTTTCAAAGCAGAGTTCAGTGTAAGCTTCACAAGGTATACATTATGAATTACTGCTCTTGAGAACAGCGTTATGGGGATATGTTAACTATATAAGATTTTCTGAACATACAGAAAAGGCAGGAAGAAATTGTGTTTCCATTTTATTTCTGTTTGCAGATCCATGCAGATGTAATAGACTACACATATTATGCAGGTATAATACCTGAAAATTACAGATTATTTAGAACTAGATTAAAGGGTTACCCATTATGGAGAATCGTACATAGAGTACTAGAAACCCTTTAAAAGTCTTCCACAATTAGTCATTGTGCTAGCCTCTCAATTTAGCATGTCCTATGAAAGCTCTGGCCTTCACCCTTCACCTTTGCACACAATCTGGCCTTTCTTGCTCAGGTCCCTGAGGTGCATCTACAGAACAGCAGCTGGCCAGTGGAGCAAGTTGGCAGCACAATAGGCAAATAGGTAAAAGCCAGAGGGACAGGATCAAAACAGGCATGGACGTAAGGTCAGAAACAGAGAGACAAAACCATAGACAAAATCAGCAGCCAGGAGAAGGGATAAATTATTCCTGGGTCTGTTACAAGTAACAATGCAAGGGTCAGATAACAGAGCATTCATTAACAAGCCTGCTTGCCATGGTCTACTAACAGGCCCATTCCCTATCTGGTCAGCAAGACACAATTTACATATACAAAAGTTAGAACTGAAAGCGGAAGTACACAGAGAGTTAATAGGATGGGCAACGAGTGTGTGGCACCCCAGGAGTTCGGGTACCACAGTAGTGCTGCCTTCCTCTCGGGGAGGGTAGTGCTATGTCTGGAGACAAGTGAGATTCCCTTTGGTAGGTTATCACACAACACCTTCCAAATCCAGGCCAGGAGGGGGAGCTCAAAACCCTGTTTTAGGGCAGCTTCCCTGGATAAAGATCCTGGTTTGGAGGAGGAGTGAGTTCAGTTAGTACAGACAGTCTGTGTGCGAGTACAGACAGGGACGGCGCACGGTGGAGATACAGGACTCCAGGAGGGGACTAGAAAGGCCCCCAGGGAGTTCGCAGAGAATCTGGGAATCGGGAGCCTGAGGCTTTTGTGGACTATAAGACACAGAGCACAAGCGGAGGGCATTGAATTACATAGACTTTGCCCATATTCACCTGTGGCACAGCAGCACCTTGGTGCCTGGAGTCACCGTGAAAGAACCCCAGTAGGCACGGCTCAAGCTGCCTGCCATACAGGTACCTGTAGAGAACCAACAAAAACAAAAGACCTAAAACAGTAACTTTTAATTATAATGATTAAAATATCAAAGAAAAACCACACACATAAATTAGTAGGGTACCTAAGGGAGTGGTCCAGCACTTAGTAGTGCAGCATAAGTAACCATACAGAATATATGTATTGAATAATAACAAGGAAATGGACTAGGGAAGATAGAGGTGCCTTTCCCTAATGAAGTCCCTTCCTAACAGCGGAGGTTGGTGCCCTGGAAGACCCTAACAAGGTATCCTACCAAAAAGCCACCACCAAACACACCAAAAATTGAAAGTAAAAAGTGGTGTGGATAAATACTTTCATATACAATTGCAAAAGATTCTAAGGAGTAAATGAAATTGAATATCTCCTTAGTATCCTGACTATTGATGGTGTCTAGATATCAAAAGGTGAAAGATGCCAATCAGCAAATATTGCCACAATTAACTAAGTTGTTGTTGGTTGTATCTACTCACAGAAAAATGGCAATTGTTAGATGATATAGTAGTCAGTATAGATGCTGACCATAGATTGTCAATAATGTTTTAAACCTAACTGAAACTCAATAGATAATACAGTCTTGTTATGCATATTGTCACAGAGCAAATGCACTCAATATATAGGAACATGGGGGCATCATCGCCAGAAAAAACATGGGCATCATCGCCAGACATAACAAAAACTCACTTTTGCAGATTTTCATATATAAGAGATGAAACCATGTACAAACATGTGGGCATCATCGCCAGAGATATAAGGACATCATTGCCATAGCGATATCAAAAAGATAGTCATCCCAAACAGCAGATAGTGATGTCTATGGGCATCAACGCCAGAAAATAGTAAGGATTTTTCTATTTGACTTTTTGATCTTTTTTTTACTTTTTTTTTTTTTAATGGTGTTTATTATAATTGTTATGGTACAGGTCTTCTTTTTACTTCAGTTTTTACTAGTGATGAGCGAATATACTCGTTACTCGAGCACGCTCAGGTGACCTCCGAGTATTTTTAAGTGCTAGGAGATTTAGTTTTCTTCACCGCAGCTGAATGATTTACATCTGTTAGCCAGCATAAGTACATGTGGGGGTTGCCTGGTTGCTAGGGAATCCCCACATGTACTTATGCTGACCATCAGATGTAAATCATTCAGCTGCAGCAATAAAAACTAAATCTCCGAGAACTAAAAAATACTTGGAGGACCCCCGAGCGTGCTCGGGAAATCTCGAGTAACCAGTATATTCGCTCATCACTAGTTTTTACATAAAACAGCATTTTTAGTGGCCAATTATTTTTTCAGTATTTCTTCATACTTTATTTTGAATATTTTTTTATAAAATGTGTTCCTTTTTATTGTCCCCCAAGCAGGAAAAATACAGTATTATTGTTTAACAGTTAGCCCCTTATAGTAATTCTGACCCCCATCTTGTAATAATGCCCCCCATGGTGTGATAATGTCCCCCCCCCCGTCCTGTAATAATGTCTCTAATATTGTAATAATGTCTCCTGTCCTGTAATAATGCTCCGAATACTGCAATAATGTAAACAAGAGTTATAAGGCGTGCGGACGGCACTAGGCTGCAACTGCAATAATGTGCCGCATCCTGTAATAAAGTCTTCTGTCCAGTATTAATGTCCTCAATCCTGTAATAATGTCCCCCTGTCCTGTAATAATGTCCCTCTTCTTGTAATAATGGACCCCATCTTGTAGTAACTTCCCCATCCTGGTTTCCATGATATAGTAATGTCCCCATCATGGTTGCGATCATATAGTAATGTCCCCATCTTTAACTCTTTCTTGCAGTAATGTCCCCATCCTTGTCACTTTCTTGTAGTAATGTCCCCATCTTGTACTTGTAGCAATACATATAAAACAATAATTCTTCTCAGCTGACCTCATTCCCTTGATGAAGTATCCTCTTCCTCCTCCACAGCTGGGATGGTGCATGGCAGTAACGTCATGTGCAGCCGCAACAGAGATGCTGACGTCAGTTTCTGGCCTCTGATTGGCCGTTTTCTGGTACTTGGTATTGGGCTGCAGAGAGTCGGTCTCTGTGCCATAATACATTTCAATTTATGGTGCATCAGAGGACACACATTCAGTTGAAAAAGAATGCTGACATGAGATGCCTCTGCCCTGGGCTGTAATCGTTTCAGGGCACCAAGGTCTGCACAATGGAGACTCTTTTGCTGCATGCGGCCCACGGCTTGTGAGTTTGAGACCCCTGCTCTACACTATGATATTTTTTAGGAGCGGACCTGTGAGGTGAGTCGAGCACCTGTAGCTGAGCGTCACACACCTCACACCTTCTGATGGTTTATGTAGATACTAGATGGAGGCCTGATGCTATCGCATCGAGAGGGCAGTAATGTCATGATGGGGGCAGGCTTCGCAGCATTGAGAATCTCTCTCCCCATGTGCTCACCCACCTATCCACTCTCTCTTTCCCCATGTGCTGACTTCTCCCATCGGTGCTCTTTTCTTTGACCTGTCTACCCCATATGCTATCCCCCTTTTCTGCTTTCTTTCTCCTTCCTGTTTTGTGTTCTCTCATGGGCTGTCCCTTTTGAGCTGTCTCCCCCCGTGCTCTGTCTCTCTCACGCCTCTGTTGTTGTTGTTATTTGCTTTTTAAAGGAGTTTTCCCACGAACGAAAGTTCAGTTTAAAAATTGTCTGTGTCTGACCATGTTCAGAACATACCACAGCTCATGGGCAGGGGAGGAAGCAAAAGACAATACTGACATTATAGCAGGAGATTGCAGAGGATACATTTTGTGAAGTAAGGCTAGGTTCCCATTGCGTTAATGGGATAGCGCTAACGGACAGCGTTGCACGGCGAAATTAACGCCGTGCACCGCGTCCGTTAGCGCTCCCATTGCCGGCAATGTTAGAGCGCATTGCTACCGCGTGTCATTTTCGGCACGCGCTAGCGATGTGCCAGTCTTTTGTAGCGCGCCTCGGACGCTGCTTGCAGCGTCCGCGGCGCGCCAGAGGTCCGTTCCCCGCTCTCGCAGATCGGGGATCTGCGAGAGTGGGGACGTTAACGCGACCCCTGAACGCGGCCCCGAAAAAGACATTGCGTTAGCGCAATCCGCTAGCGCTCGCGCTAAATGGATTGCACTAACGCAATCTGAACCTAGCGTAAAATATTGCTTAAAACAGTCAGTGAAATATTTTACCTGATAAAATTAATCCTCTGTGATCCCCTGCTGTAATGTCAGTATTGTCTTTTGCTTCCTCTCCTGCCCAGGAGATGTGGTATGCTCCGTACACAGTCAGCCACAGTCAATTTGTAAAATGAACTTTCGTTTGTGGGAAAACCCCTTTAATGTGACCGGCTTCCTCTGCCTGTAGACACGTCGTGCATCTGCTGCCAGGATCAGCCGAATGATTCACTGCACCTGAAAGTAATTCGCGCAGGCGCAGTAAATCAGACCACCACCATCTTTGTGCAGACAGATAGCAGCGATCACATTAAAACTACCCATGCGCTCCTCCTGTATAAAGATGGCGGCAATCAGTGAATCATTCGGCTAATCCTGGCGGAGGCGTGTTCGCGATGGTGTTCCGCTGGTGGTACTGTGCAAGAGGCTGCGTATGGTGTATACAGTGTGTGTGGTGCGTACAGCGTATACAGTGTGTGTGTGTTCCGCTGGTGGTTCCACGCAAGAGGCTGGTACCACCAGCAGTTTCCATAATGAGCCACCCATCACTTGGGAGTCCCAATATGGCGGTCGGTGAACTTCCACCGCTTGGAATTCTGGGATCCGGACACATCTGGATGGAAAAGCATGTGAAGACATTACAAGGCAAGTATATATTAAGATTACAGTGGGGCAAAAAAGTATTTAGTCAGTCAGCAATAGTGCAAGTTCCACCACTTAAAAAGATGAGAGGCGTCTGTAATTTACATCATAGGTAGACCTCAACTATGGGAGACAAACTGAGAAAAAAAAATCCAGAAAATCACATTGTCTGTTTTTTTATCATTTTATTTGCATATTCTGGTGGAAAATAAGTATTTGGTCAGAAACAAAATTTCATCTCAATACTTTGTAATATATCCTTTGTTGGCAATGACAGAGGTCAAACGTTTTCTGTAAGTCTTCACAAGGTTGCCACACACTGTTGTTGGTATGTTGGCCCATTCCTCCATGCAGTTCTCCTCTAGAGCAGTGATGTTTTTGGCTTTTCGCTTGGCAACACGGACTTTCAACTCCCTCCAAAGGTTTTCTATAGGGTTGAGATCTGGAGACTGGCTAGGCCACTCCAGGACCTTGAAATGCTTCTTACGAAGCCACTCCTTCGTTGCCCTGGCGGTGTGCTTTGGATCATTGTCATGTTGAAAGACCCAGCCACATTTCATCTTCAATGCCCTTGCTGATGGAAGGAGGTTTGCACTCAAAATCTCACGATACATGGCCCCATTCATTCTTTCATGTACCCGGATCAGTCGTCCTGGCCCCTTTGCAGAGAAACAGCCCCAAAGCATGATGTTTCCACCACCATGCTTTACAGTAGGTATGGTGTTTGATGGATGCAACTCAGTATTCTTTTTCCTCCAAACACGACAAGTTGCGTTTCTACCAAACAGTTCCAGTTTGGTTTCATCAGACCATAGGACATTCTCCCAAAACTCCTCTGGATCATCCAAATGCTCTCTAGCAAACTTCAGACGGGCCCGGACATGTACTGGCTTAAGCAGCGGGACACGTCTGGCACTGCAGGATCTGAGTCCATGGTGGCGTAGTGTGTTACTTATGGTAGGCCTTGTTACATTGGTCCCAGCTCTCTGCAGTTCATTCACTAGGTCCCCCCGCGTGGTTCTGGGATTTTTGCTCACCGTTCTTGTGATCATTCTGACCCCACGGGGTGGGATTTTGCGTGGAGCCCCAGATCGAGGGAGATTATCAGTGGTCTTGAATGTCTTCCATTTTCTAATTATTGCTCCCACTGTTGATTTCTTCACTCCAAGCTGGTTGGCTATTGCAGATTCAGTCTTCCCAGCCTGGTGCAGGGCTACAATTTTGTTTCTGGTGTCCTTCAACAGCTCTTTGGTCTTCACCATAGTGGAGTTTGGAGTCAGACTGTTTGAGGGTGTGCACAGGTGTCTTTTTATACTGATAACAAGTTTAAACAGGTGCCATTACTACAGGTAATGAGTGGAGGAAAGAGGAGACTCTTAAAGAAGAAGTTACAGGTCTGTGAGAGCCAGAAATCTTGATTGTTTGTTTCTGACCAAATACTTATTTTCCACCATAATATGCAAATAAAATGATCAAAAAACAGACAATGTGATTTTCTGGATTTTTTGTTCTCAGTTTGTCTCCCATAGTTGAGGTCTACCTATGATGTAAATTACAGACGCCTCTCATCTTTTTAAGTGGTGGAACTTGCACTATTGCTGACTGACTAAATACTTTTTTGCCCCACTGTTTATGATGCACTAGCCTTGGTATATGATGCTCAGTTTCTCTTGCGGTACAGAATGAATCACTATGTGACATTCTTCTAATATGACTATCCATCCATGCAGAGGGTCACCTATGTGCATCTCTTGGTGTCATTCCAGTTATTTGTTATCCCAACCACTGGGACGTGTAATGCTAAACAGTGCTGATATCTCAGCCTACATATGTTGCAATCTGCTGGATTTATAAACCAATCTCTTTTAGGTCAAGGATTGTGTTTTCAGTTTGCCACAAGTGGTGATAACTGACATGTTGATGAACAGGAGGCATCGCACAATCATCCCACAAGACTTGATGCAATTTTTTTAGGTTTATTGTCGTTAAAAAAAATTTGCTTTCAATCTGGCTTTTCTGCTCCTCCCATATGCCAGATATTGAAGCCAGGTCCTTGAAAATGTAATTATTTGCAGATCTTAGAGACACCTGCTTCTTCCTTGATTTATATAGCCATATGGCTTGTCCTTCTTGGTGTTGCAATTTCAATATAAAGGACTGTATGATGATGAGCACGCTAGACAAACAGCAAATTGTGAATTCAACATTTGAGTTAATTTTATAAATACAAAATTTGGTGACAAAAATTAGAATGATTTGCTTTGTAATATAAAATCCTTCCGCTGGTCAATTTTTTGAATTTCTTTTGTAGTGCAAGTGTATTGGGCACATCTTGTTCACAGGAATGTATTAGGAAAAGTGAATGTCCCATCAGCCCACTCTCGCGATCTCCAATTTTAACACTTAGGATGTCAAGTTGTCACCTATATTATAGTTGCTGACATATACAACTTTGTTTGAATTTCATGAATTATTCCAATTTCTCATTATATAAATTCAATATATTATGATCAGATGCTATCAAAATTCTTCATAGGCTGTAAATCACATCACAAAAACTGGGTGGCCACATATAGAGACTTATAACATGAGCATCACACAACAGAGTATATAGAAATCATGTTGTTTTTTTTCCAAAGTCGGTCATCTCATGAAACATCTTGTGGTATGTTGAACCAAACAAAAAGGTGACGACTGACACATCACTGTATCTGTAATATAAATCAGACATGTGGCTGAACACTGTTCCATTCCCCCTGGGACAAAAAGTTATGGAACTATAGAACTTCACTAAAATTAATAACTTGATTTTTTTAATTCACCATACTAAGTAAAGCAAAAAAAACAACAATGCAACAATTACTACAGACTAGGGTTGAGCGAGTATATTCGTTAGGATTGGGTACTCAGCGAGTAATGCGGTACTCGCGGTTCTCGAATCCTAGCGAGTATTTCTCTACTCGCCTCCCAATATTCGTATATCCCACCGAGCATTAGCCAATCACAGTAATGGCACAGTCTTTTCGGCTGTGGGCGGCATTACTGTGATTGGCTGGCTGCGCAGCATCATAGATGAGTTGCAGCGCCCCAGAGTCCTGGTCATTGCAGTACTGATGCTCCGCCGCTAAGGGGAGTGATGGTATGTCTGATGGCACTGAAGGAGTTCACCTGACCAGGTATCACAGGCACCAATACACTTCACAGTCTGGCCTCCAGGGGGAGCTAAGGGCGCTATGTATTAGGCCACTCCTCACAATCTGGTAAAACTGGGGGTTAGATAGAAAGTGAGACAGAAAGCTGACTGGGTTGGAACCAAGCAACATCCTGTGGCAGAGGGTGTTGCAGGGGAAGATTCAGTGGGGTCCCTGTCAGGGGTGGGATCCTGACAGAGGCCTAGCGAACAGAAAAGAATGTTAAGGAACCGCGCCTGCACTACATCGCAGCGGTATCTCAAGAAAGGACAAGAAGCGAGGTTTATTGTGAAGCAGTGAGAAACGAGATCGCAGCAATAAGGAGATAATACCGATAGGAGTCGTGCTGTAAGACTGAGGCAACATCCTATTGAGGCGCGCAGCCGGTGGCCAGAACGCCGAGGAAGTATTAGGTTCCAAGCAATACTTCAAACAGAGGCAGGACAGTTGATTTTAGGTTGGCTGTCTCACCAAAATCACCTAAGAAGACATAGGGGGCAACAGTGGGAGAGGGGTGACGCTAGGGTCCCGGAAAAACTCCAGGCCTTCCCGTCATACGGGTGCGTCCAATCCATATCATCTGGGGGACGGAGAAGAACATCAGAACAGACAAGAGTTGTGGGAAATAACATCAGAAACAGACACAACAGTTGTGAGGACTATCCCGTGGTGCTCAGCAGGGAGGTACTACAACACACAGGCGCTAGAAGGTAGGCACAGATTTCCACCTGAAAAGGGAACTCTGGAGGTGCCATCGGACCGGCCGGTCTCTTGCAGCCCTGTTAACCGTACTCTGGATTGAGGACCTTGAAGCCTTCAGTAAAGAGGTAAAGAGACTGCAACCCTGTGTCCTCGTTATTCATCGCGACCTGCTCCACACACCACCACTCACAGCTTTCATTGGACGCCCCTTAGCAGGGTCACGTACCGGGTCTAGCCACCGTGACAACCCCAGAACTGAGACAGAGAGGAGCCCGGTACCGAGTACCCCGCGGCCCTGCGTCTGGGGGCGCTCCATGAGTCATCATAGTAGGCTATGACTCATAGGCTCTATACAAGCCCTGCAGGCACCATTTTCTGCACATTGCATCCGGAACACAGCTAGTGCTAGCGTAGGGAGAGTGTGAGAAGCTACTAGGGAGAGTTGTGCTTTTGGAAATCATCCAGAAATCATCTAAAAAAAACAAAAGCTCTTGTGAGAGCTCTTCTAGTAGTAGGTGACTGTAGTAGTACAGGGAGACAGGCAGGAGAGTTACTGTCAAGAAGTGACTGTCCTAGCGTGACACGACCGGACGGTCACCAAACGGCTAAACACACAAGGGTACACCGGGGACACAATAACAACGGTGGTCCCTGACAATAGGGAACGGGGAAATGGACACTTCCTGCACTCACCTGCGGCTGTACCCTAAACTCCCTGATGTCCCTATACGGGTTCTTTCACCCCGTCACCAAGCAGTACACCTAAACCCTCACTTGCCCTGCTCCTATCCCTAGGTAGGGAATTGGCAAGTGAAGACACTGGTCCCACCGCTGCACTAAAACAACACAAGGTAAGGTAAGACAAACACCACAGGGAAAAGGAAACACAAAACTACACTTAGCTTTCTTTGCTGAAATGCACCGCACAGCAGAGTAAGGCACCACATTACAGCATTCAACTGAAGCACCACTGCACCAGCAACCTCCAGACTTCAGCACGGATGGTATCCAAAAGGACCTGTATAACCAACAGTCGGCTGATTCATCAGGTGACCTTTTGAAGGAAGGTGGGAGTGGTCACCACCTGCATCAGCCAACTCAGCAGCAATATAATTACACCAGCGGCCACCGGAGGGAGGAAAAACTGACATTAACCCCCGGTGGCCTGAAAGGAAAAAAGTTTTAATATGTAACACCAAATCTGCCACAGATCCAAAAATGGATTGTGACAGTTACAGTACATACATAGAACCTCAATATCTCAGCTCTTGCTGAATGTACTGTATAAGGTCAAGGAGTAGTGACAGTTTTCCCAGATATTTTGGGGTCACATTTACCCCTGCAGGCCAATTTTTTTGCTCTTGCAGTGCTGTTTGCACACCGAATAGCAAACATGTTACTGCACAACTGACACACAGCCAGCACCGTTGTCTTCTCTGGTGACTGGCGAGCAAAACATTCGGCGTTAAACACAGGCCAATTTTTTTGCTCTTGCGGTGTTGTTTGCATATCGAATAGCATGCACGGTACTGCACAACTGACACGCAGCCAGCACCGTTGTCTTCTGTGGTGACTGGTGAGCAAAATATATGGCTTTAAACTCAGGCCAATTTTTTTTACATTGCAGACAGTCCTCCTGTTTGTAATAAACAAAGCCGTACTAAGCTGTAGTGCTACCATCCACAAAGCACGAACTGCTCCTTGTTCCCCAATATCTGCATCTGAACATCTGTAACTATGTCGCAAAAACCCAAAATTCCCAAAAAGCCTGTTTTGAAGGGACATGGAAGTGGACGTGGGCATGGGGTTGTCAGTGGTGCCCGACAAGGCACTGAGTCTGGGAGACAGAAGAAGGTTGATTCATCTATGTTCCTGGCGAAAATTCCCAGTCTGGAACATAAATGTGTCTGGAAGCCAGAAAAGCAAGAGTAGATACTGTCTTGGATGGCAGATAAGACCTCAATGAAATTTTCTAGTAGCACCCAATCCTCCACGACCACACAGTCTACTGTCGATACACAGAACACTGAGTCGTCCAATCCTCAACCTGTTCCTACTTCCTCCCCCCCTCAGCAGTCACAGGAAACATTTGACCCCATGCTTGGCCACTCCGATGATCTGTTTGGTACACATGATCCTTTGGTTGCCTCTGGCTTCTCAATGCGCAACATTGAAGAGGAACGTGAGGAGGTATCATCTGTTCATGGCCAAATATTTGAAAACCCGCTGACAGAAGAAAGCCACTTTCAGACACGTGATATACCGGCTCAAGAGGTGGAGGCTGATGATGATGAGACACAGTTGTCATCTGGCCAGTCGACAATATCAACACGGAAGGAGGATGACATGGACGACGAGGTGGTCGATGATGAGTCCACTGATCCGACCTGGACCGTTCATATGCATAACCAACACAGCAGCACAGAGGAAGAAAGTGGATACATAGCACCAGCAAAGGCACCAAGGGCTACTGGTTTGAGCAGAGTGCGAAGTGTGTCAAGGGTTGCCAAGAGCAATCCCTCTGTGCCCCAAGTCAAGGCAAGGGGGTGTTCACCCTCTGTCTGGAATTTTTTTTTTGGATAGTCATTCTGAACCAAACATTGTCATCTGTAGCATTTGCCATACGAAGCTGAGCAGAGGCCAGGGCAAAGGCAACCAGAGCACCACCAGTATGCATAAACACATGGCAAGCAAGCACCCCAGTTGGTGGGCGGAACAACAGGGTACCAAATCAGTGTCTGCGGGTCAAACCACTGCCATGTCACCTGTGATCCGTCCTTCCCAATCTGCTGGCCAGGAAGCAGGTGCTCATACCTCTTGCTCACAAGCTGCGGTTGCAGAGACACGGGACACAACAATGACATCCACTTGTTTGTCCCAGCCAAGTGTCCAGTGCCCCAGATCTATGAAAGGAAGTGTAAATACCAACCCACGCACCCACAAGCACAAATACTAAATGCACACATTGCCAATTTGCTAGCCGAGGAGATGTTGCAGTTTAGACTTGTGGGGACACAGTCTTTCCGTGATCTCTTGGCTGTGGCTGCCCCACGATACTCTGTTCCCAGCCGGCACTATTTTTCCCGATGTGACGTCCCTGCGTTACACCAGTACGTGTTAAACAATCTAAAGCGTGCTCTCACCAACGCCGTAACCGGGAAGGTCCACCTAACAACAGACACGTGGACAAGTAGTTGTGGACAGAGACGATACATTTCTGTCATGGCACACTGGCTGAATCTGGTGGAGGGTGGGACAAAGTCGCAAACTGGAACATCACATATCCTACCCTCTTCCTCCTCCTCTTCTGCCTCCTCATCCTATGCTGAATTACCCTCCACATGACTCCCAAGTTGGGAACTGTGCAGCAGCGCATTGGCAAAGCGGCAACATGCTCTGTTGAAGCTGATCTGTTTAGGTCAAACACCACACACTGCAGCAGAGCTGTGGCAAGGAATAAAACAACAGACCGATCAGTGGCTCTCCCCACTGCAACTCGAACCTGGTCTGGTTGTCTGCGATAACTTGCATAACCTGGTGGCGACATTAAAGCTCGGGAAGCTTTTACACGTGCCATGCATGGCTCATGTGGTAAACCTAGTGGTTCAGAAATGTATCAAAACATACCCTGACTTACCGTACCTACTTGAGAAGGTGCCCATTTCCGCCATTCCTCTACCGCTGTTGCTGATCTTGCAGAGCTTCAAAAGCAATTTAATTTGCCAAATCACCGACTCATTTGCCCACACAACTCAACATATCATATGTTAGCAAGGATTAATAAGGGCACTTTCTGAATACCAGCTTAAACATGCCCGTCAGACTGCGACTCAGACAAAACACATAACAACTGTCGAGTGGGTGTGGATCGCTGACATTTGTGAGGTGCTTGATAACTTTGAGTACTGCACCAACCTTGTGAGTGGTGATCAGGTTATTATCAGCGTTATCATCCCGATGCTATGTATGTTGAAAGAATCGCTGCATAATCTAAACATGGAATCTTTGAGTGCCCATCAGCAGGGTATGGAGCAAGATTTCACACTGGGTGATCCAACCCAGCCCAGCCAATATCATGATGAGGCAAGATTGGGTGATGAAGATGAGGAGGGAGAGAACTTATTTTTACGTGGTACCGAGGGGACCCATGATGCTACAGAGGGGACTCCCAACCCCAGCTTTATGTCTGTCCAGCATGGGTGGGCTGGAGAGGTGGAGGAGGAGGAGGAGAGAGAGGATGGGTATTGTTCCTCCTTCTGGGGCCACAGAACATTTGCCTCATTGCAGCTTGGCACACATGGCACAGTTCATGTCTAATTGTCTGTCCCAAGACCCTCGCATGATCCACATATTCAACAGAAACCTATACTGGTTGGCCATCTTTCTCGACCCACGGTACGAGGACAAATTTCCTTTGCTACTGTTGCAGTCACCAAGGGGTTTCACAATTGAATCCATCAAGAGGGCCGTTGTCGATCATTTGATGACAACATCAGACTCAGACACTGCTGGTAGCAGAGGTACCAGATCTTTGCAACAGCATGCATTAATGGTAAGATACATGCCCAGCAGGTCCAAAAGAGGTGAGGGAAAAGTGTCCACAAACTGGGCCATCTTCAATAAGCTATCTCATCAGCAAGGGCTATCTGGCCGGTAACAATGTCAAGGAGGCAGAAGTCGAACAATATGATCAACGAGTATCTAAGTGACCATACCTGCATCCTTCCTGACGCTTCGGTTCCATTAAATTACTGGGGATTCAAGCTGCACAGTTTGCCAGACCTCTCCTTAAATGCCTTGGAGGTGCTGGCCTGCCCTGCTGCTAGTGTATGTCAGAGCGTGTTTTCAGTGACGATGGGGCGATCATCACAGATACACGCACATGGCTGACTACAGAGAATGCAGACAGGCTGACTCTGATAAAAGTCAACAAGGACTGGATTTTGCCACAGTTTTTAAGCCCTCCAGATGACATCATTCCTACCTAAAGTCACCCAAAACGTTCTTTTATGCTACTGGTGATCACGTCCATCCCTTCCCATACAAACCCCTTTCCTCCTTCTTACATGTGAATCCTACTCCTGCTTCTGCCACATGTACCTCATGGTCAACAAGCTAAAAAAATGTTCCATTCATTAATATTTCCCATCGAAGGCAGTTGTGATGAGACCTCATTCCTGCATCAACCATGGTATCATGCCCCATGGGCTAATTTTTGGAAACACTATGTCTAAGCCTGCACATTGGGCACTGGAACTATCGTGCTAGTAGTCTAGATTCATAATTGTCTGGCTCTTAAGGCCTCCTTCCTGCGTCAACCATGATACAGCCCCTAGGGCTAATTTTTTGAAGACAATATGCCTGCACATTGTGCAGTGGCAGTGGAGCAACAAAGACAGTAGTCTAACCTTTAGAATTGTGAACCCTTTGTACTGATGATGGGTGGCATCTTCCTGCGTTAACCAACACACAGCTTTTTACCGCCGGCTTTTGAACAATCATGCACCCATTTCAGCCTTTTCCTCAGGCCCCCAGACCACTTTGTAGGGTCCAGCATAAAATTACTCGCATTTTCCATCGACTTGCATTGGACTCGCTACTCGTTATGAATACCCTAGTAGTAAGACCTCGTTACGAGTATAGCAAGTCCGAATATTTCACTTCTCGCTCATCCCTACTACTGACCACATAAGAAGGTAAGACAGCATATGAGCTGCACATGACCATGCATTTCAGGACTATGGACAGCAGAACTTTTTTCCACAGAAAGCTATGGACATCTTTGAGAAGGAAAAAATAATATTTAGATATGTTAGTGGCTAGCTTTCGTCAAAATAGTTACACTAAGTTTCAGTCTTCAATCTTTATTCCTTTACATAGTTTAGGCCATTTGTAGCCTTCCCCTGGCCTTACATTTTTTTCATTTAGATGTGTCTTTCCAAGTAATACATATCCGATTTGAGGTTTGTGTGTCCAGAGTTAGTGCTGCTAACTTCACTGATGTACAGTACCTCGCGAAAGTATTCGGTTTCCTGGAATGTTAAAGGGGCCGAATAATATTGCACGTCCCACTTTTCAGTTTTTGAATTTCCACAAAAATGTAAAATAACCAATAAGTTTCGTTCAACTTCACAATTGTGTTCCACTTGTTGTTGATTTTTCACCAAAAATTTACATTTGGTATCTTTACGTTTGAAGCATGATATGTGGGAAAAGGTGGAAAAGTTCCAGGGAGCCGAATACTTTCACAAGGCACTGTATCAGCGCAGCTTCTTTTCTTTGCTGTTCTCCCTCTCACGTGGCTTCTTCTTTATCTACAACTTGTCTTTTTCTGCCCTCCCTGAGAATATAGATGCTTTCCCCCCTTTGTCCTCTCTGATCTGTGTACATCCCTTACTTGGTCCTATCTATAATGCAAAGAGAAGAGAGAGAAAGAGGATTAAAAGCCATCACAGCCCAAAACATAGTTCTGACATATTTGTGTCAGTTTTCCAGTGCAGCTATCTACGTGAAAGACTTGTACATACTATTCTGCTGCAACAAGGATAAAAAAAATTATGACTACTTAGGTTAAGTTCACATTGGTGTTCGGGGGCTTTGCGGAGGGCTGCATACGTCCTCCGTTAAGCCCCGCCTACTTCCGCATATTTCTGCATGCGTCATGCGTACCTATCTTTAACATTGGGTACACAGGACCTGCGGATGTACGCGGATGCATTGTTTTAACACACCCGACGATCGCACGGGAACGCAACAAGTTGCGTTTTGTGCGGATGGCGGGCGCGTCAAAATAACGCATCCGCGTACATCCGCATGTCCTGCTTACCCAATGTTAAAGATAGGTACGCATGACGCATGCAGAAGTATGTGGAAGTAGACGGGGCTTAACGAAGCCCTCCGCAAAGCCCCCGAACGCTAATGTGAACCCGACCTTAGAAAGTTACTTAATTTTGCATTTATGAAGCAAGTGAAGAATATATAAATTAGTACAGAGAATTTGAATTATTTTGGTGTACCCAGTTCTCAAATGGGATTTTAGGCCTATCTTGTATCAACTCTGTAAAATTCCCTTTGAGCCACTTTAGGCTGCTGACATAAAACTTCCATCTCTCAAGATCTGTTTCCCCATTTGCTAAGGTGGGCAACTGAAATACACCCCTTGGCTGGCAGGTGTCTGACTTCTACAGTGTGTTCTATGGTGAAGAGGACCAGTGCTTATTCCGATGCTGTGCTCCTTCTTCAACATAAATCAAGTACCAGTGTTGTTTCACTTACGGGGGGGGGGAGGGAGTATTTAGTCAGCCACCAATTGGGCAAGATCTCACACTTAGGCTACGTGAACACGTTCAGGTTTTTTCGCGTTTTTTTCAATAAAAACGCTATAAAAACTCATTAAAAACGCATACATTGTGCATCCTGTCATTTAGAATGCATTCTGCATGTTTTGTGCGCATGGTGCGTTTTTTTCCGCGAAAAAAAACGCATCGGGGTAAAAAAAATCAGCATGTTCATTAATTTTGCGGATTTTCCGCGTTTTTCCCGCAATTCTATGCATTGGGGAAAAAAAGCACAAAAAACGCGGAAAAAAAACGCATGCGGATTTCTGGCAGAAATGTCCGGTTTTTGTCAGGAAAATTTCTGCAAGAAATCCTGACGTGTGCACATACCCTTAAGAAGATGAGAGAGGCCTGTAACTGACATCAGAGGTAGACCACAACTATGAGAGTCAAAATGAGAAAACAAATCCAGAAAATCACCTTGTCTGATTTGGCAAGATTTATTTTGCAGATTATGGTGGAAAATAAGTATTTGGTCATTAACAAAAGTTCATCTCAATATTTTGTTATATATCCTTTGTTGGCAATGACAGAGGTCAAACATTTTCTGTAAGTCTTCACAAGGTTGGCACACACTGTTGGTGGTATGTTGGCCCATTCCTCCATGCAGATCTCCTCTAGAGCAGTGATGTTTTGGGCCTGTCGATGGGCAACACGGACTTTCAACTCCCTCCAGAGGTTTTCCACGTGGTTGAGAGCTGACTAAATACTTTTTCTCCACTCTACATCCTCCTTCCAATGACAAGAGAATACTTCACTGCAGAGACTTTAAGGACCATATAGATCACACCAAGAAAGTTGGTGTATCTTTTTCTTCTTTTGGAAAAAATATGGGTCAGAAGATCTCAAAGGTTCTTCATCCAGATTGATAACTAAAACTATACCCATCTGATGTGAACAATTAGATCTCAAGGTACCACAGGCCATTAGAGCACATTCAACGGGAGCCATGTCTGCTTTGTGGGTAGAGCAGAATTTCATACCACCATGAATAGATCTGTAAAACACCATCTTGGAGCTCCTTTCACTGTTTAGTCTAGCATTATAGGCTGGATACCAGAGGTTCTGGAGAATCAGCACCGCTATTCCACCCCGACAAGTATGACTTGATTGATGGAGTATATTCATCTGCAAATCTAACATGGCAGACACGGGATCTACCTGACCTCAAATATCATCCCAACAACTGATCCAATCCATTATATACTGTAGCCAATGCTCATGAATAAACGCACCAAATCTTCCAGAGTCTACGAAGAGTCTGAATACTGTTTTATATTATTAAGATATAATTTGGCTATAATATTTTAATATCACAATCTAAATCCTCTGTTAGCCATTCCGTAAAACCATGGGGATGTATTATTTGTCTAGTGCTCCAGCTTGGCATTGATGGTCAATGTCATCAGCCAGTAGAATATGTGTTTACCATCTGCCAACTATTCCAATATAATCACAGCCATTGATGTCTATACAACCTGATCAGACTGTGTGATAAGCTAACCTTACCAGCAATTGATCAACCACTCTAAAAATAATGAATAGTAAATGATTATATCAGCACCGCTGCATTTGTGGCCGCCATTCATGCTGACATAATTCTCTATTTGTGAGCACTGGTGCCAGCCTTCTGAAACAATTTGTTTTGTTAAAATGTATTTTCTTTACTAATTATCTTTTAATCTTAAGGGGAAAAAAAATCACAATTACAGCTGTGCAGTTGTATTTACACAGTCATACTTCACTGATTGCATTTCGCCCATTCTCAGATTTCCCCCCATAGTCACTTCTTGTGCTGGTTACTTTTTGATACTTTGTTATTGCATTTGTCTTGTTAAATGTAAATATAATCAGATCTCTAGATCACGTGATCTCAAAATGACAAAAGATTTACCAGTTTGGAGATTGATCTGGACAGGCAATACATCTAGACTGATAAATCTGAATTCGTAAAAATGGAAATCAATAGATATAAACCGTAGCTTAAAACTTTTCAGCAAATCTTTCTTTGTGAGGGGAAAATATATTTCTCTATCAATTTCCCTATCAAATTTTAAGACAAATTAAGGTCATGCCTAAAAATGTTAGCATGTGTGCATAATACATTGTTATTGGAGCTGATGAAAGGAAATAAAAGTCAAGTCGAATTTTATGAAATTCACAGGTACTCGCGAAATCGAACAATATGTTATTCGGTTTGTGTAATTTGCAAAAAAAAAATCATATCACTATTTTACACATTTGAGAAGATTGCATCAGTTACAGAAGACTGATATGACTTCAGGAGCAACCTTGTGTTCTTCCTCATAATGCCTTGCAGCTGTTGCATCATATTGCATAGCGCAGACAATCAGGAGGAACTATCGTAGCCTTTATAAAAGCTGAGAGAAGGAATGCAGCAGCCATTTTAAGGAGAATTTATGACAGTGAGAGAATGTTAGAGCTTACAGCTCAGCAATTCTAAACAGGAAGAGGAAGCCCTAAAAATTGGCCAAATTCTCAAACAGTAATGTAGTTATAGCACTAAAGAAGATGAGAGTGGTGGTCTGGGAATAAAGCCTTATTCAGATGTACATGTTACATGGAGAGTGTACGGACAGCGATGCATGGACTGCTCACAGGTCTCCTGACCTGAACTTTTTTGTTTCCTGGTCAATGGATACATGACCAGTCCTCTGTGCACATTTCATGTTACGTGGACATCTGAACATTTGCATGCAACATGAAAATGTGTACAGACCATTAAGCAAATGTAATGCAAAGCTTCAAATGATAAGGCAACACATAAATATGCAAGGAGGTCAAGGGGGTGGGTGAAGCTCACCACGTTGAAGACTTCGGTTCTTTAGCAGGAGTTCAGCTTGAGGATGCCTTATCCACTGGTGATAACAGCCATGGTAAGAACAAGAAAGGAAATTTCATTGGCAAATCTAGACAATTAACTGCGACTGTCTACCTCACAAAGTGTGGATGTGACAAACTTTTTTTTGCACATCCGTTTTTGTAGCCAAATATTACATCTGCACACACCACACCAATACAGAACCCTGTTGCTGGTGCTGGCTTTTTGGTGGGGTATCAACCCACCAGTTTTTGCTACCTGGTTTTTGTGAAAGAGGAATTTTGTTGAAAAAAAACACATTTTATATAAATGTAAAAATTCACTGTGTATGTCTGTCATAGAGGAGGATTAAAAAATCTATAAAGACATCTCCAGAGAAGAGACATGTCACCATCACATTGAACATATGGGATTAATTATAACTGGAGAAGTGAGAAACTAACTATAACTGGGGAAGTGAGAAAGCTGACAATTCAGCCTCCAATGAAGTAGGGGCCTCCTGCAGTAACCACGTAATTTGCTCTGGAAACCTGCCACCCAGACTGGGATTCATTTACGCAAAGGTGAAGAAGTATGCTTCTAAGCCAAGAGCTTCCTCTGTTCAAAGCACAGGTAGCCAGACTTTTTGAAGTCAGTGGTGCTGAATATTGGATTTTGCATCAATCTGATCTATATGGGAGGTATATTTCATCTTTGAAGGGACGAACATAATTCATTCACTCACAACACCCACTGTAAGACCATTCTAGCCCCTCCAACTAAGTATCGGACAATGGATGATGCTATCCATGCCGTGTTTCATCTCTATAGAAAGTTAAAATCGCGATAAGAAACATGACAACCTGGGACCTCTAAGGGCGATGATATACTGTAAGTTGGGATCTCATAATTTGCTAAAGGACCTAGCAAATCTCACAACGAGCCCCCACATGAGCTCACTAAGTGGAGGTATGTGGGCATAACCTTCATCTAATAGAAATGAGAGCTTGGGTGTCTGTCATTGTTCATTCTGGAAGACATAGTTCTTCGCTGTGAGAGTGTTCCACTTTCCAACATTTCCAACTTTCCGTCAGGTTTAGTAATCGGTCATGAAGGAAGGTCCAGCTCCATGATGTCCATAAAAAATATTTTTTATTCATAGCTCATTAAAAAAATCTTTTTGATACAATCGGCATAAATGTCGTTTTAATGAATTAGTAATAAAAAATTTTTTTTATGGATATCATGGAGCTGGACCTTCCTTCATGATCGACTGGTTTTCCTGCTGCACCGCTGTCTACCGTGCTCCAGATTCCTGTCTACATGTGGGTGAGCTGACAAAACAACTTTTTTTTTTTTCTGTTCTGTATCAGGTTTAGTACTTCTCTTTCATTATTCCTTCTTATCCTATGTAATTATACATACTGTATTGTTTTGTTCCCCTTTTGTATCATCTTTGTATGTCTGTTCTTCTTGCTCTATAAACCGCACCCGTGAAGCCATACGATACTTGAAATGGGTGTACAATAAGTCTGTATAAACGATTGGTGGTGGCAGCTAGTAGTTCTTTTTTGTTATGGTGGAGTTGGCAGTGACCATAATGTGTTATATACCATATGTATTTCACTAGCTGTAATCTGGAGGTGTATATAGCATACACTCACTGTTAGTTTTCCCCAATAATCTACCTAGTAGTGGAAGCAGACTTGGCTTTGTCTATCATTCTTCAGTCAATTGCTTAATTGTCCTGACGATTGGAAGCAGCGGAGTTGCGTCTTCTTGACAAACTGGTTGCAGTGGAGGAATCTTCCTGATCTCCCCAGTGTTATCCATGACAATGTCTGTTTTTGCACACCCATTTTACTACTCCTATTTGACATCTGAACATGCCACACTTATCATTTGAGATGCTGCCACATTTTGTCCTCTTTACGTGTTCCTACCTACCTAGTATTTCTTAATTTCTTTATTCGAAAGGGTTGAATAATTGGGGTTTGAAACATTGTAAAAAATTATTTATAGTGTTGTACAAAATGTATGGTAAAAGACAAAGTGGCAATAGTAATGGACAGTGTAATGTGAAAGAAAAAAACATACCACGGCTAACAATGTGAAGGCCACTAGTAGCAGAAGAAGCACCACAACCACTGGCACTAGCCATCCGTGCAGTAGTACTACCAAATGCAGGTCACAACTGAAAAAAACAGCCAAGTTGCAGACAAATCCCATGCAAGTCACATACATCTTGCATTGAAGTCTAAGATGATCATGCCGCACGTGAAAATCCAACACATTTGGAAACACTTGCGACGGTGTTACAGTATGTCACAGGTCGCAATGTGACCAATAGGAAAGCATTACAATCAATGTTGCAATGTACCACTGTGATTTAATTGTTGCACGTTTTGATAAATCTGCCTCAATTTTTTTTAAAGCTGTGCAAATGACATGTATAACATACTATGAAAATCTCCTGAAAACTAATACTTTTTTTCCTGATTCTGCCACTATCCTATCATATGTGCTGGTACTGTGACTATATGAATGTAACACTTTATGCGCTCCATACCATTGAGAAGTCTGGGCCATCACTAGCAATGAATATTGGCAATGAAAAGTGTGCGAGAGACCAGAGAGAAGTGCACAGGGGAGAAACAGAGGGTTGAGAGGACAAAAAGACAGGATAAGGGGCACGAGGGGGATACAGTATACTCCATAGAGTACAGTCACTTACCAAAACATTGTGGTTGCTGCCACTTTTGACTCTTGCAGGCTCAAATATCTCCTTGATGAAGTCTTGGCCTCCTCCTCACAAGTAGCACCCAAGTTACCTGTGTAGACCCCAGAATCAAGGCCAATATTGATTTATACCCCAAACCACTCAGTGATTTCAGAACCCTGACCAGACATCAGATTCCAGACAACAAAATTAATACAGACCTCTCAGCAAATCCCCAAATTATTTTAGAAGGCAGACTTGCCCCCTAAGTAAATATCCTTATCATTGCTTGCTCCTTTTTTACGAAACAAGACCTTAGAACTAAGAATTGCAATGCTATTTATTGATATTATACCTGCTTAGTTACATGTAACAATTGTTAATTCTTTAGAGTACCTCAGGGGAGGGGATCCAGACCTGTCAGGCAGCCCCCTTCCTTTTTGTGTGCAAGAGAAGGGAAGCAGTGGTAACGGGCAGATACAAGGAAGCAGGGGGACAAACAGACAAAGAGGCACTGTGGGAAGTTATACAGAAGGCGGCAAACAGTACGTGACAGGAAGGGGACATAGAAAATGTAAGGGTGGAAAGGCATTTTAGGCTATATAAGGAGGTAGAAACAGTGGTTAGCAGTCACCATACTAATAATAATTGTAGTGAAGCTACTGCCTATACAGAACACAGGGCAGACCGCAGCTTCTGGAGCTAGCTCATGCCTCCCTTCCACACTGTCCTGCTGTGACTGTCAGTTAGCATATAGTAAATGAAGTCTAAAAGACATACTTCACTTCCAGCGTTAAGACTGCTGCTGTTCCTGGTGGCTTCCTTCTGATACTCAGGGGCAGTCTCAGAACTCCCGCCCCTGCAGTATAAATTATGACCCCACTTTCTCCCCGCTTATGCATCACTTGGGACTATGTGGTGACTCGCATCACATCTTCCTCCTATAGAGGAGGAAAATTAATTTGGTGGAATAGCTAAAGGGATGGGATGGCCAGGCATGGAGGAATAACTATTTTTGATGGAAAGTGCAGGCCTCCTTACACTTATGAGAAATCAAGTGGGCCTGGTTGAGATGGTCGTCGGCAGCAAGTGGGACACATTCTAGATTCTTGTTTGGTTCATGATGGCAGAACTGCCCTAATGATGGCCTTGTGGGTCAGTGTTAGGGTGTACGATATTTTCCAGGAATATAACACAACTTCTTCAGTGATGCCTTTCTAATCTTCAAGCAATAGGAATGAAAATAATTTTACTTGTGTATTTGTTGTCTTGTTTTTGTGCAGTTTGATGATGTATTGATTATTGTTCCTTTCTTTCTCTGGCTAGCATTAAAGTCTCAACTGGTATATTCAATTCAAATCTCTTTACTAATTTATGACCTAGTCTGCAGAAACTATCCAAATACCAAACTGCTGTGGACAAATGGATAGTTAGTTTTTGCTATGCACAATATTACAGGTTGCTATCTAACTAACTACCTATCTCTGGCAAGTTATGTCTTCCTAATGCCTAATTCTTATCATGGGAAACACGAGAAAAAGATTGTCACCGCCGGGGTGTAAAATTAATATCATTCGTCTTTTCTGCAAGTGTTTTCCAAAATTCACCCATATTTTAAAAATCCCCCATATATATATTATACACAGTTGAAATCATCTACTTTGTGCTATGCGTAATATGTTTCTGGCCATTTCCGCTATGCGTCTTCACCACTGGTCCTTCAGTACCAAGCAACTAATCCATCAACGTTGTACTGTGTTAACTATTACATGTAGAGCCAACACTCCTATTGAAATGGAATATAGGCAGTGGTCGCACATATTACATAGAGGACACTGAACTCCCATTCTCAAGATCGAAGGAATCAGATTCTTTTTGTTGCACATTTTTCCATTTTCTGCAGGATGCAGCCATGCCCTTTAATGTTGATTGGGTGAAATGGGGTGTCTGTCCTTATGGGGTGCATCTTGTGCAAGCCTACAGTAGATAGATACACATGGGTTTTCTCCATTATTATCTTGACTGTATCAAGCCATCGAGTTGCTGGTCTTCCTGTTTGATTTGTTACTTCTATTCTTCTGACCATTATGTCCTTCTCCAGTAATTATTCTCTTCTTATGATGTATTCAAAGTAGGCAAGCTGTAGCTTGGTGATCCTAGCTTCGAGTGACATATCTGGCTTGATTTGTTCCAAACTATGTACGACCATGTTTTTGTCACCAGTGAAATGTCCTTTATTTGAAGACCTTGTCCAGAGACTTCATTATTGATTTGCCCATAGCTATTTTCCTATTGAATTCCGATGTCACTGCTGCAAGTTGAGCAATCATTGATCCGAGTAGGTTGAAGTCCTTTACAATTTTCAGGTCATGCCATCTATGTCAAATTTGTCTCGGTCATACATGGCAGTAGTCAATATCTTTGTCTCCCTTGTATTGAGTAGACGTCGCATGCTCAAGCTTTCCATCTTGACACTCCATGATAAGTCCTTCATTCCATTTATGCTGGTTGCTATCAATGTTGGCCCTTGAAAAAGGCCATCACGCCGAAACGCGCGTCGGGGCAGGTGCACTCAGTGGTGTGGTTGACTCCCTAATCTACTCAGGTAATTATTCACTTAAAAGTATGAATTTGATATGGTGTGACTATACTAGAAATTTATACCTGTGATTGTGTGTAATAGGGTTGGATCTGCAATAATAGTTTATATGTTGTATTCACATCGCCAGTACTGTATAGGCTGTGATACCCATTTAACTTATCTATATACTGTCACCCACGGCTGTGCACCCTTGCGTTTCTTACATGTGCAACATGGCATGAACTCTGTTTCCCTATGCTCCTTATCCTGGTAATATTTAATAAAGTTTTTCCATTTTTTGCAAATTTTGGGTGTTGTTTGATCGCTTTTTGCTGCGGTTTGTGTGTGTAATAATTATAGGGGATAATTCAGGAGACTCTTTGCATGGAACAAGACAACAGTACACAGTTTTATAAGTGGTAACGTTTATATTATCACACGGTGATTCAAGCAGGTGCAGAGAGAAACTCAAGTCCACAACACTTGGTGCAAATAATAAACGCAGCTTAGCAGTCAATAGGAAACTTCAGAGGTAGATGCAAACAAACAGAAAGTCTATGAAGCACAGTTATACTTGAGGAAACTTGACACGAATAGATCCTTGACTTAGTCCAGACACAGATAGATATGCTATTAGGCAGTTCAAATCATATCTTAGCTCAACCAGGGAGGCCTGGTTAATAGTCTGAGGTTTTGGAGAGCAGAAACAGCTTACATGTCCAGCAAATGTAGGTGGAAGTAACACGAGCAGCAGATGAAGGAGGATTACTGAACACTGGTGTATGCAGCAGGAACTCAGAGCAGAGTGGCAGGATCTCCAACACCGGTTCACAGGAGCAGGTGCAGGTGCAAGACCAGGGAGTAATCAGGAGCTGGATGCAAAGCAGAATAATCTAGCACAGACAGAAGGCTGGGGTGGAGTTTTATAGCAGGAAGACAAGTGCACATGAGACCAAAGACACCATGTTGGAAAAGGGCAGTAATGCACAAAAGGTAAAAAATGTTCAGAGTCCTGACATTACTCCCTCCTTAGAAGCGGCCTCAGGACGATCCTGGACCTGGTTTCTCAGGGAATCTCTGATGAAAACGAGAAATCTTCTGTTGGGCATTGATGTTTTCCACAGGTTCCCAAGAGTCTTCCTCAGGGGGATATCCCTGCCATCTTATCAGATATTGGAGCCGATTCCTGCGAATCCTGGAATCAATAATTTCCTCCACCATGAATTGTTCTTGCCCATCAATCACCACAGGCTGCGGAGGTGGCACAACACATCCCTGAAAGGTATTAGGAGATACAGGCTTTAGTAAAGATACATGAAAAACTGGGTGTACCTTCATTGTCCTAGGTAGCTTCAGCCGGCAGGCCACAGAGCTCACAATACCGTTGATCTTGAAAGGGCCAATGAATTTCTGTCCAAGTTTTTGTGAAGGAACATTTAACTTCAGATTCTTAGTTGCTAACCACACGGAATCTCCTACCTTGAACATGGGGGCAGGGTTACGGAATCTATCAGCCGATCTCTTATAACATTCTTGAGCCATGGTCAGGGATTCCTTCAGAACCTCCAGATTTTGTCTCATCGCAGTCAGCCTTTCCTCCACTGCTGGTGGAGCGCCCCCGCACCGCCGCAGGGCCGAGGGGTACCCGGAGCCGGGCCTCTAGGTCTCAGTCCTGGGGTTGTCACGGTGGCTAGACCCGGTCCGTGGCCCTGTCTGTCAGTGGGGGACGTCCGGTGCAATAAGTGGTGTAGTAACGGTGTAGCGGTGCAGTTGTGGGGTGCAGGTCGCAGTAAATAACGAGGACACCAGGTTGCAGTCTCTTTACCTCTTTACTGAAGCTCTCTGGGTCCTCAGTCCAGAATACGGCTCACCAGGCTGCGCAAGTCCGGCCGGTCCAATGGCACTTCCAGAGCTCTCCTTGCAGGTGGAAATCGGTGCCTTCCTTCTAGCGCTATGTGTTGCAGTCCTTCCCTGCTGTGCTTACGGAAAGTACCCCACAACTGTTGTGTCTGTTTCTCGTGTTCCCTCACAACAACTTAATTCGCAATGATCTTCCTCGTCCCTCCAGATACTATGGTAGGAACGCACCCGTATGACGGGGAGGCTCGGAGATCTTCCGGGACTCTATCTGCGCCCCTCTCCTGTTGGTACCCCCCTTTGCCTTCCTGGGTGATGCGTGAGACAGTCCGCCTAGAGCTAACTGCCCTGCCGTAGGTCTGAGGTATGGCTTGAAACTCTTTACCTCCTCGGCGTTCCGGCCACCGGTAGTGCGCCTCAGTAAGGTGCTGCCTCTTTCAGCACAACCCTCACTGGTATCTCCTTTCGCTTGATTTCGTTTCTCACTCAGCACAATCTATCTCGCTTCTAGTCCTTTCTTGAGTCCCGCCGCTTCCAGGAGCCTGCGCGGACCCGTTACGTTCTTTCAATGCCAAGCCTCTGCCAGGATCCCACCCCTGGCAGAGACCCTACAGTCTCTCCCTTCACAACACCCCCTGCCACAGGGTGTTGCTCCGTTCAATCCCGTCAGCGTTCTCCCTAACTTCCTGCCTGACCCCCAGTTTACCCACTATGGTGGGGAGTGGCCTAATGAATAGCACCCTTAGCTCCCCCCGGAGGCCCAGCTGTGAAATGAATTGGTGACTGTGATACCTGCTCAGAGAACTCCTTCAGTGCCATCGAACGCACCATGGCCCCCCTTAGTGGCTGAGCCATGATACTGCAACGACCAGGACTCTGGGGCGCTGCACTCCCCCCTGGTTAAACACAGTACTCCGGGACTGGGAAGAAAAACAACAATACAGGTTAGCAAAAAGACATACAATTTTGTTGAGTGCAAATAACAGTAAGTATACTTAAGTAAGCTTCCCTTTATGGGAGGTGAGGACACTTTTAACGTTACAAACATAATCAACATTATAAATTACAGAGCATAAATAACTTCTGTTACCCAACCGGGTATTCTACTTAGTGCAATTTTTGGAACAATAACTTAACATTGCCTTTAAGAAACTCACACTCTTAGTCTATCAAAGGCCTTCCTATAATCACATTATAAGGCATTTCAACTTTACATTCTCCTTCTTGTGAACCTGCAGGACCGCCTGTCCCTACGGCACCAGACCTACTGCCTCTCCTTTCTTTTACAGGACCGCCCTGTTCAGCCAGGGCCTACTGCCTTTCGCTACTATACACAGTATAGACATAACATTCCTTTCATTTAAAGAACTCTGAGCCCGCTCTACTCGGCTCCTTTAAGGACTCACTCTCTAACCCCTACGGGTTCACTCTCTGTCCTTAGTAACAAAGTAACTTTTCAATGGGGACGCGGGGTTTACCTTCTATCCTCACCTTCATTATTACTTCTTTTACTTTCAACTATGCAGGCTTCTACATCTACCCCTACGGGCTCTCTGCATCTTTCCTTTCTACAAAACATTATTCAGATTTCACATTTCAACAACTTCAACACATATAACTCGGCATGTAAAACAGTTACATTTTCTTTTTCAAGGCATCATTATCACATTACTGTTTGGTAACAGTATCTTTTTCAAATTTACTTCGTCACATCCCCTTTAAGAGGGGACCAAGTCTTTCTGAGGTAGCTCGTCTTCTCAGCCTACCAGTCTTATGCAAAGTTCCAGCCCGGGATCTTCACAAAGTGTCTTTAACTAGGACTAGTAGGAAAGGTTTCTTCGCAAAGTGTCTTTAACTAAAACCAGTAGAGAAGGAATCTTCGCAAAGTGTCTTTTGGCTCAAACCAATAGGGCAAATATCTTCGCAAAGTGTCTTTGGCTAAAACCAGTAGGGAGCACCCTTAAGAAGGTGCAACTTTTTACAAGGGAGAGTTTGAATCATGCGCAGTTCATGATTTCTGCAGTTTGTGTAACTTTAAAACTTGTATAAACTTCAGGAAACAACAGTGACCCCGGGTCAACAAAGGGGTCACCTTTAACCCTAAACGGGTTTAGCAGCAACTTAGAAGAACAGTAACTATGTACATTTTTCAATGGTATTACTTTACCGTTGAGATGTGGCGGGGGGTCTTCTCTCCGGCCTCACCAAACCCACAGATCGTTCTGGTGAGCCAGGGCGTCGTTCCGGTCCCAGCAGTGCCAGAATCCCCCGCTGGGAGATCCTCTTGGTCGGTAACCGTACACGTTCCCCCGGGGCACGGTGAGGTCGAGCTTCTGATGGTTCCGCGGGACCGGGCTCTGCAGCTTTCCTCGCCGGAGTATCGTCTTCCTGTGCTCCTGCAGCAGCCTGGAGGGCAACGCATCGCTGCACGCCTCGGGCTATCCAGCCCGTCTCACCCGCGGCCCTCCTCCACCGCGTGTAGGTGACAGCATCACCTGGCTCTAAATTGCAATCAAACCTCCCGCTGCTTGGTTCCACCTCTATCCGATCCACACGGACCTGTAGTGGCTCCCCGATCTCCTGGATTATTCCCCGTCCAGACTGGGGATTGAAGGCCACCACTACACCCCAGTGCGACGGTGGGATCTCTGGGGGGCTTACCAGGTCAATCTGCTCAGCGGGCTGGGGCCGGCTCCGCCAGGCTGCCATCGGACGCCGGTAGTGTTCCGCATCCGGGATTATTTTCAAGTCCGGCGTCGGTGGTGTATCTTCGGATGCGGCCAGGTGGGAAGGAGCAAGGGACACTGGGGACAGGCGGATTTCTGTTGGCTGCCCCATCCGAGCTAGCACACGGGTGTCAACCTTTAGGCGGCGTGCCAGCTGTCGGGTCTCGGCTGCAGCCGCACACTCCGCGGACATCGGCGGAGGGGGTCGTCCCATCGGTGGCCCTGCCAAGGCCGAACCCCGCAGTGTGGGCGTCCCTGAGGCTACCTCAGGCTGCGTATCCTCAGGCCGAGCCGGGTCAGCTCCGCGTGGCACTCTGGATGTCGCCATCTTTTTCTCCTCTTCCGCGTTTTCTTCCCGCGGTCTCTTCCGTGGGCGGCCCCGTCCCCATGGTCTCCACCCTCCGACCAAGATCAGGAGGCGTACCTCAGCTGTTGACGGGCACGTCCTCAGGACACAGAAATACTTAGACTGGGCGGCCATTACTGTTCGCGCTCTCCAGCTCGTCTACGCCCACTCCACGCCCCTCTTCTCTTCCTGCGCTTTCCTCAGCGCTGCAATGGCGGCGGATTTTGGCGGCAAATGGCACAGCACACAGTCTTGCAATAAAGTACAGTCCAAGCACAGTAAATCACAGTCTCTAGGCACACATGACCTGATTCTTCAGGCTTAAGTAGATCCTGTTCGTGACGCCAAGTTGGAGCGCCCCCGCACCGCCGCAGGGCCGAGGGGTACCCGGAGCCGGGCCTCTAGGTCTCAGTCCTGGGGTTGTCACGGTGGCTAGACCCGGTCCGTGGCCCTGTCTGTCAGTGGGGGACGTCCGGTGCAATAAGTGGTGTAGTAACGGTGTAGCGGTGCAGTTGTGGGGTGCAGGTCGCAGTAAATAACGAGGACACCAGGTTGCAGTCTCTTTACCTCTTTACTGAAGCTCTCTGGGTCCTCAGTCCAGAATACGGCTCACCAGGCTGCGCAAGTCCGGCCGGTCCAATGGCACTTCCAGAGCTCTCCTTGCAGGTGGAAATCGGTGCCTTCCTTCTAGCGCTATGTGTTGCAGTCCTTCCCTGCTGTGCTTACGGAAAGTACCCCACAACTGTTGTGTCTGTTTCTCGTGTTCCCTCACAACAACTTAATTCGCAATGATCTTCCTCGTCCCTCCAGATACTATGGTAGGAACGCACCCGTATGACGGGGAGGCTCGGAGATCTTCCGGGACTCTATCTGCGCCCCTCTCCTGTTGGTACCCCCCTTTGCCTTCCTGGGTGATGCGTGAGACAGTCCGCCTAGAGCTAACTGCCCTGCCGTAGGTCTGAGGTATGGCTTGAAACTCTTTACCTCCTCGGCGTTCCGGCCACCGGTAGTGCGCCTCAGTAAGGTGCTGCCTCTTTCAGCACAACCCTCACTGGTATCTCCTTTCGCTTGATTTCGTTTCTCACTCAGCACAATCTATCTCGCTTCTAGTCCTTTCTTGAGTCCCGCCGCTTCCAGGAGCCTGCGCGGACCCGTTACGTTCTTTCAATGCCAAGCCTCTGCCAGGATCCCACCCCTGGCAGAGACCCTACAGTCTCTCCCTTCACAACACCCCCTGCCACAGGGTGTTGCTCCGTTCAATCCCGTCAGCGTTCTCCCTAACTTCCTGCCTGACCCCCAGTTTACCCACTATGGTGGGGAGTGGCCTAATGAATAGCACCCTTAGCTCCCCCCGGAGGCCCAGCTGTGAAATGAATTGGTGACTGTGATACCTGCTCAGAGAACTCCTTCAGTGCCATCGAACGCACCATGGCCCCCCTTAGTGGCTGAGCCATGATACTGCAACGACCAGGACTCTGGGGCGCTGCACTGGAACCGGAGAATTAATTGGAGACCTAGGTAAAATACACGGATGATAACCCAGATTGGCAAAGAAAGGTGTAAATTTAGTGGAGGCGCTCTGAGAATTATTATATGAAAATTCGGCTAACTGCAACAACTCCAACCAATCATCCTGGAGATGGCTGACATAGCATCTTAGATATTGTTCCAGCGTCTGGTTGGTACGCTCAGTCTGACCATTTGTCTGGGGATGGTAAGCAGAAGAGAGACAGACATTAATATTGAGTGCAGAGCAAAACCCCTTCCAGAATCTTGAAGTGAACTGTACTCCACGGTCAGAGATGATCTCATCGGCACCCCATGCAACCAAAAGACATTCTGTATAACCAAGTTCACTGTATCTTTAGCAGAGGGGAGGCCAGTGCACGGAACAAAATGAGCAGCTTTAGTCAGGCGATCAACTACCACCATGATTGTATTCATGCCCCCCGATGTAGGCAGCTCCAAAATAAAGTCCATTGATATAGACCCCCAAGGGCGGGATGGAACAGGTAATGGTTGTAGAAGACCCGTAGGTGCCACATGAGGAGTCTTGTAAAGGGCACATACCTTGCAAGTGAGAACATAGTCCTTGGTATCCTTCAGGCAAGTTGGCCACCAGAGGAATCGGCTCAGGAACTCTTGTGTCTTCTGTACCCCCCTGTGACCAGCCAACTTGGAGTCATGTACCAACTTGAGGATCTGCAGACGGACGACCTCCGGGACATAGATACGTCGATATCTGAACCACATGCCACCCTTAAAGACAAGATTAATATCCACAGGTGGTTTGGCCAGAAATACATCACCTTCATAGGCCTCCCTGCACTCCTTCCACAAGTCCTGATCGTTGATAACTCCGATGAAATTGGCATCAGATAGAATGGTCTTGGACGGGGCTCCAGGTATGGAATCCGCAGCATGGATTCGGGATAAAGCATCAGCCTTCCCATTACGAGAACCTGGACGGTACGAGATAACAAAGTTAAATTGATTTAAGAATAAGTTCCAACGAGCCTGACGAGGAGAAAGACATCTAGCGGATCTAAGGAACTCTAGATTGCGATGGTCAGTTAGCACTATGATCTGTTGTGCAGCTCCTTGCAGATGATGCCTCCATTCTTTGAAAGCCGCAATAATAGCCAGCAATTCCTTGTCTCCCACGTCGTAATTCTTCTCTGCTGAGGTTAGTCTACGGGAAAAGAAAGCACAAGGATGTAGCAGACCCTTCTCTCCAGTTCTTTGGGAGAGAATAGCCCCCAAAGCATTATCAGAAGCGTCCACCTCCACAATGAAAGGATGTGTTGGATCTGGGTGTATTAACAGCGGTGCTGATGTGAATCAGATCTTCAGACGATCAAAAGCTTCTTGAGCCTGTGATGACCACTTAAAGGTCTTTTCCTTCTTTGTCAAGGAAGTAATGGGACGGACAATATCAGAAAAATTTCGAATGAAGCGTCTGTAGAAATTTGCAAAAACAAAAAAACGTTGGACCTGCTTAACGTTCTTGGGTGCCGTCCAGTCAAGGATAGCCTGAATCTTACCAGATTCCATGTTCAGCCCCTGGGGAGAGATGATATAACCCAAGAACTGTATCTCAGAACGATGGAACTTGCATTTCTCTGGCTTGATATACAGTTGGTTCTCTTTCAGACGTCTTAAAACAGTTTTGACATGTTCTTCATGTTCCTGTAGAGTGTCAGAAAAGATTAGTATATCGTCCAAATAGATCACCACAAACTGGTCCAACAAATCTCTGAAGATGTCATTAACAAGGTGTTGAAATGCTGCAGGGGCGTTACAAAGCCCGAAGGGCATCACAAGAGATTCAAAGTGTCCATACTGGCATCTGAATGCTGTCTTCCACTCATCCCCTGGACGAATATGCACCAAATTATAAGCCCCCGAAGATCCAGCTTAGAGAACACCTTAGCGTGGCGGACTCTTTCCAGTAATTCGGGAATCAGAGGCAAAGGGTAACGGTTTTGTACGGTTACTGTTATGGACCTGGTGGTTAGGAACACTTGAAATGACCTGATAGGTAAACCAGAAATATAGGACGAGCTCTGGGGATATGGGAACTTTACTGACCGCAACCCTGATCCTATCACACACACTATAGGCAGCCGTGGAGCGTACCTAACTCTCCCTAGATGCCTCTTCACAGCCTGAGAGCTAGCTACCCCTAGAGAGAAACAAAGCCTCACTTGCCTCAGAGAAATTTTCCCAAAGTAAAGTCAGCCCCCCACAAATAATGACGGCGAGTTAAGAGGAAAATACAAACATAGGCATGAAAACAGGTTTTAGCAAAAGAGGCCCACTAATACTAAATAGTAAGCGGATAGCAAGGGAACTGTGCGGTCAGTATAAAATTCTACAAAAATATCCACGCAGAGAATACAAAAAGACCCTCACACCGACTCACGATGTGAGGGCGCATACTCTGCACCCCAGAGCTTCCAGCAAGCAAGAAAATAGCATATAAGCAAGCTGGACTGAACTTATCATGTACTGAGAAACATTTTCCAAAAACAATGAGCAAAAATGAACTAGCATGAACTTAGCTTCTCTTGGAGGAGACAGGTCACTGGAGAAGTCCCCGAGAGATCTGAACCAATACTGAATACAACGACAGCTGGCAACAAGTAAAGACCTAGGTGGAGTTAAATAGGCAGCCAGCACAGCAGAAAACGAGGCAGCTGGGAGCCAGCTAAAGACCAGCAGTATCACTCAAAGCCACCAGAGGGAGCCCACGAACAGAACTCAACAAAGTACCACTCATGACCACAGGAGGGAGCCCGAGAACGGAATTCACAACAGTACCCCCCCCCTTGAGGAGGGGTCACAGAACCCTCACCAGGGCCCCCAGGCCGATCAGGACGAGCCAAATGAAAGGCACGAACCAAATCGGCAGCATGGACATCAGAGGCAACAACCCAGGAATTATCCTCCTGACCATAGCCCTTCCATTTAACCAAGTACTGAAGCTTCCGTCTCGAAATACGAGAATCCAAGATCTTCTCCACCACATACTCCAATTCTCCCTCGACCAATACCGGAGCAGGAGGATCAACAGAAGGAACCTCAGGCACCACATACCTCCACAACAATGACCTATGGAACACATTATGGATGGTAAAAGATGCTGGGAGGTCCAAACGAAATGACACAGGATTGAGGATTTCCGAAATCTTATAAGGACCGATGAAATGAGGCTTAAACTTAGGAGAGGAAACCTTCATAGGAACATAACGAGAAGACAACCAAACCAAATCCCCCACACGAAGTCGGGGACCCACACAGCGACGGCGGTTAGCAAAGCGTTGAGCCTTCTCCTGTGACAACGCCAAATTGTCCACCACGTGGTTCCAAATCTGCTGCAACCTATCCACCACAGAATCCACCCCAGGACAGTCAGAAGGCTCAACCTGCCCTGAGGAAAGACGAGGATGAAAACCAAAATTACAAAAAAAAGGCGAAACCAAAGTAGCCGAACTAGCCCGATTATTGAGGGCGAACTCAGCCAATGGCAAAAAAGTCACCCAATCATCCTGATCAGCAGAAACAAAACATCTCAGATAAGTTTCTAAGGTCTGATTAGTTCGTTCGGTTTGGCCATTCGTCTGAGGATGGAAAGCCGAAGAAAAAGACAAATCAATGCCCATCTTAGCACAAAAGGACCGCCAAAATCTGGACACAAACTGGGACCCTCTGTCAGACACAATGTTCTCCAGAATACCATGTAAACGAACCACATTCTGAAAAAACAGCGGAACCAAATCAGAGGAGGAAGGCAATTTAGGCAAGGGCACCAAATGGACCATCTTAGAAAAACGATCACAAACCACCCAGATGACAGACATCCTCTGAGAGACTGGAAGATCCGAAATAAAATCCATGGAAATATGCGTCCATGGCCAGCTGTACTGTTATGGACCTGGTGGTTAGGAACACTTGAAATGACCTGATAGGTAAACCAGAAATATAGGACGAGCTCTGGGGATATGGGAACTTTACTGACCGCAACCCTGATCCTATCACACACACTATAGACAGCCGTGGAGCGTACCTAACTCTCCCTAGACGCCTCTTCACAGCCTGAGAGCTAGCTACCCCTAGAGAGAAACAAAGCCTCACTTGCCTCAGAGAAATTTTCCCAAAGTAAAGTCAGCCCCCCACAAATAATGACGGTGAGTTAAGAGGAAAATACAAACATAGGCATAAAAACAGGTTTTAGCAAAAGAGGCCCACTAATACTAAATAGTAAGAGGATAGCAAGGGAACTGTGCGGTCAGTATAAAATTCTACAAAAATATCCACGCAGAGAATACAAAAAGACCCTCACACCGACTCACGATGTGAGGGCGCATACTCTGCACCCCAGAGCTTCCAGCAAGCAAGAAAATAGCATATAAGCAAGCTGGACTGAACTTATCATGTACTGAGAAACATTTTCCAAAAACAATGAGCAAAAATGAACTAGCATGAACTTAGCTTCTCTTGGAGGAGACAGGTCACTGGAGAAGTCCCCGAGAGATCTGAACCAATACTGAATACAATGACAGCTGGCAACAAGTAAAGACCTAGGTGGAGTTAAATAGGCAGCCAGCACAGCAGAAAACGAGGCAGCTGGGAGCCAGCTAAAGACCAGCAGTATCACTCAAAGCCACCAGAGGGAGCCCACAAACAGAACTCAACAAAGTACCACTTATGACCACAGGAGTCAGCCCGAGAACGGAATTCACAACAGGTTACCTTATTGAGTTCCCGATAGTCAACACAGGGTCTCAGGGTTCCATCCTTCTTCTTTACAAAAAAAATGGGTGCCCCTGCTGGTGAGGAAGAAGGACGTATGAAGCCTTTGGCCAGATTTTCATAAATATACTTCTTTAAGGCTTGAAGCTCAGGTGCCGCCAAAGGGTATACGTGACCAAAAGGAACATCTGCCCCAGGAAGCAACTCAATGGAACAGTCATAATGCCTGTGTGGAGGAAGTTGATCTGCATTCTTCTTGTCACAGAGGTCAGAGAACTCTTTATATGCTGGAGGTAAAGAAGATACCTGTACATGTGGTTCCATAGCCGTGGACTTAGGGACAGCTTCTGTTAAGGCTGAGTTGCTCCTTGTTGGAAAGATAATCTCCTTTGTCTCCCAGTTGATAATTGGGTTCTGAGAACGCAACCAAGGAATGCCTAAAATCACAGGAAAATGAGGAGAAGAAATTAGCAAGAAAGAAAGTTTCTCCTGATGATTAGGCTCCGACAAAATTTCAAGGGGTACGGTCTCCTGATCCACAGGCCCAGAGATTAAAGGTGACCCATCCACTGTTTCCATGGTAATTGGAGAGGCTCTTTGCTGAATTTTAATACCATGTTCCTTGGCAAATGTGATATCCATGAAATTGCCACCTGCACCAGAGTCAATCATAGCTGAACTGGAAATCCACGTTCCTGAACACAGGATCTTAATAGGGAGAGAACAGTGAGAGTTCTTTTCCTTCAGCTCCTTGGGGGGTGAAGTCATAGAAAGTGAATGGAATACAGCGTTTAAAGGCAGGCTACATTCAGAGATGTCAGATTCATCATCACAGTTGTCATACTCCCCTATTCCTGCTAGCACCTTGTTAGGCCGTCTAGGACACTTAGGACAATTGATCAAGAAGTGGTCAGACTGGCTGCAGTAGAAACATAGACTTTCACGAAGGCGATGCTCCCGGCGCTCATTGATCTCGCGTCTCTGAACGGAATCAATTTGCATGGGCACCTCCTCCACTTCCCGAGATGTTTTACCTGCAGGCTCTTTGGAAGGAAGGGAAAAGTGAGAAATACGGTTATATGCCGCAAATTTCTCCTGCCTACGCTCAGTAAGGCGAATGTCTATGCGCACACAATGCTGTATAAATGTCTCTAGTTCTTGTGGTGACTCTGAGCGAGCTAGTTCATCTTTTATAATACTAGACAGACCCCTTTTAAAAATAGGCAATTGTGCATAACTGTCCCAATTGGTATCTACCGCCAATCTCCTGAATTCAGTGGCATACTCAATAGCAGAACGTTTAGCCTGGCGTAAAGACAACAAAGCAGATTCAGCGGTTGCACGGCGATTAGGGTCATCAAACATTAATGCCATAGCGGCCAAGAAATCATCCAAGTCATTTAACCGTGGGTCACGAGACTCAATCATCGGATTCGCCCAGGCGAGCGCTCGTGAGGTCAGTAGCATTATTACGCACAATCCTTTGCATCTATCAGTAGGAAAACGGTCAGCATGCACATCAAAATATAGCATACATTGATTCACAAAGCCACAAAATTTGTCACGATCACCATTAAATCTGAATGGGGGCAACTTAGGTGGGCTAGCTGGTGGCGGTTGCCCAGAGGGTAAAGTCACTTGTGCAGCTATTTGCGTGCTTATGTCCTGAAAAGCCCGTCCATACTGGGACTCTATGCCAGCAAGTTTGTTTTCCTGGGCTGCCATGCGATTGCTTAAGTCCTGCAAAGTTGGTCCAAACACTTGTTGATTGTGTTCAAAGCTTCCAAACTTCTTTTGCAGACCTTCCACGTCTTTCTGCAGTGATCTAATTATGGAAAACACCTGCTCTAATCTGCTCTCTGCAGTCATTGTTCCAGCAGTCTCCTTTTTTTTATGGCTAGATTATCCTGTAATAATTATAGGAGATAATCCAGGAGACTCTTTGCGTGGAACAAGACAACAGGACACAGTTTTATAAGTGGTAAAGTTTATATTATCACACGGTGATTCAAGCAGGTGCAGAGAGAAACTCAAGTCCACAACACTTGGTGCAAATAATAAACACAGCTTAGCAGTCAATAGGAAACTTCAGAGGTAGATGCAAACAAACAGAAAGTCTATGAAGCACAGTTATTCTTGAGAAAACTTGACACGAATAGATCCTTGACTTAGTCCAGACACAGATAGATATGCTATTAGGCAGTTCAAATCATATCTTAGCTCAACCAGGGAGGCCTGGTTAATAGTCTCAGGTTTTGCAGAGCAGAAACAGCTTACATGTCCAGCAAATGCAGATGGAAGTAACACGAGCAGCAGATGAAGGAGGATTACTGAACACTGGTGTATGTGCAGCGCCCCAGAGTCCTGGTCGTTGCAGTATCATGGCTCAGCCACTAAGGGGGGCCATGGTGCGTTCGATGGCACTGAAGGAGTTCTCTGAGCAGGTATCACAGTCACCAATACATTTCACAGCTGGGCCTCCGGGGGGAGCTAAGGGTGCTATTCATTAGGCCACTCCCCACCATAGTGGGTAAACTGGGGGTCAGGCAGGAAGTTAGAGAGAACGCTGACGGGATTTAACGGAGCAACACCCTGTGGCAGGGGGTGTTGTGAAGGGAGAGACTGTAGGGTCTCTGCCAGGGGTGGGATCCTGGCAGAGGCTTGGCATTGAAAGAACGTAATGGGTCCGCGCAGGCTCCTGGAAGCGGCGGGACTCAAGAAAGGACTAGAAGCGAGATAGATTGTGCTGAGTGAGAAACGAAGTCAAGTGAAAGGAGATACCAGTGAGGGTTGTGCTGAAAGAGGCAGCACCTTACTGAGGCGCACTACCGGTGGCCGGAACGCCGAGGAGGTAAAGAGTTTCAAGCCATACCTCAGACCTACGGCAGGGCAGTTAGCTTTAGGCGGACTGTCTCACGCATCACCCAGGAAGGCAAAGGGGGGTACCAACAGGAGAGGGGCGCAGATAGAGTCCTGGAAGATCTCCGAGCCTCCCCGTCATACGGGTGCGTTCCTACCATAGTATCTGGAGGGACGAGGAAGATCATTGCGAATTAAGTTGTTGTGAGGGAACACGAGAAACAGACACAACAGTTGTGGGGGACTTTCCGTAAGCACAGCAGGGAAGGACTGCAACACATAGCGCTAGAAGGAAGGCACCGATTTCCACCTGCAAGGAGAGCTCTGGAAGTGCCATTGGACCGGCCGGACTTGCGCAGCCTGGTGAGCCGTATTCTGGACTGAGGACCCAGAGAGCTTCAGTAAAGAGGTAAAGAGACTGCAACCTGGTGTCCTCGTTATTTACCGCGACCTGCACCCCACAACTGCACCGCTACACTGTTACTACACCACTTATTGCACCGGACGTCCCCCACTGACAGACAGGGCCACGGACCGGGTCTAGCCACCGTGACAACCCCAGGACTGAGACCTAGAGGCCCGGCTCCGGGTACCCCTCGGCCCTGCGGCGGTGTGGGGGCGCTCCAACTTGGCGTCACGAACAGGATCTACTTAAGCCTGAAGAATCAGGTCATGTGTGCCTAGAGACTGTGATTTACTGTGCTTGAACTGTACTTTATTGCAAAGACTGTGGATTGTCACTTGCCGCCAAAAGTTCGCGCCAAAACCGCCGCCATTACGACGCTAAGGAGAGTGCAGGAGAAGAAGAAGGGCGTGGAAGTGGGCGTGAACAAGCTGAAGAGCGCGAAAGACAATGGCCGCCCAGTCTAAGTATTTCTGCCCCTTGAGGACGTGTCCGTCAGCAGCCGAGGTCCGCCTCCTGATCCTCAATGGTGGGCAGAGACAGAGAAAGCGAAACCGCCCACGAAGAAGAGAGCGGGAAAAGGACCAGGAAGAAGGAGCGAGCGACATGGAGGATGCCATGGCGAGCCGCCCGGAGCCGGAGCGTGGGGTCGGAGCAGAGGACTCCCCCAGCCACCCGGAGGGGCACCGCAACCAGGCCTCCACCGCTGATGCTGAATTCCTGCAGGCCGGAGTGGACGAGCTCAGCGACCGACCCCGGCGGACGCAGCTGAGCACCGAGGCCGGGTGGAAGAAGGCCATCATCAGGAGCCTCACCGGACATCTGTCGGCAGCCTCATCTGGTCCGGAGCAGGGAAGAAGTCCCAGCGCTCCGAAGCTGGAAAGCAAGGCCCTGCCGGAAAGCGAGGTGCTGCAAGCAGAGATGACAGCGTCGCAGAACAAGGCCCCGCAGCCAGCGTTCCAGATCCCAGCGGAGACGGAGCAGACCGGCACCGGAGGAACCGCATCTGAAGCAGGTATGAAGGACGACCAAGCCCTGACGACCGACACCACTCCAGTGACTGCTAGTGCCACAGCTGCTGACTCCGTTCCAGTGACTGATCTTGCAGCAGCCGCTACTTCTGCTGCAGCAGATGCCCATACTCAAGCTGCGCAGACCTCCATCGCTGCGCCTGATTTAATCGTACATGAACGACGGATTAACGGCATTTGTCCAGCACTGGGTGTAACCCTGGACCTCACTCTTCACAGGCCAAGAAGGGTTAAGTGCCAGGTGCAGCCCTGGAAGCCGTCCAACTAAACCTCGGAAACCTGAAACTGTAAATAGTTAACTGTTTATTTCCTTGCTGTTTTGCTGCTAAAACCCGTCCTGGGTTAACTCTTAAAGGGATCCCTTTGTTTACCCGGGATCCCTATTGCTTTTTATTTTTGCTTTCACTTTCATTTTTGCTTTTGGTTCCACAATGTTATAAAAACTGCTGAATCATGGACTGTGCATGATTCGAACTTCCTTGTAAATAGTTTGCACCTTCTTAAGGGTGCCTCCTACTGGTTTTAGCCAAAGACACTTTGCGAAGATATTTGCCCTATTGGTTTGAGCCAAAAGACACTTTGCGAAGAAACCTTTCCTACTAGTCCTAGTTAAAGACACTTTGTGAAGATCCCGGGCTGGAACTTTGCATAAGACTGGTAGGCTGAGAAGACGAGCTACCTCAGAAAGACTTGGTCCCCTCTTAAAGGGGATGTGACGAAGTAAATTTGAAAGAGATACTGTTACCGAACAGTAATGTGATAATGATGCCTTGAAAAAGAAAATGTAACTGTTTTACATGCCGAGTTATATGTGTTGAAGTTGTTGAAATGTGAAATCTGAATAATGTTTTGTAGAAAGGAAAGATGCAGAGAGCCCGTAGGGGTAGATGTAGAAGCCTGCATAGTTGAAAGTAAAAGAAGTAATAATGAAGGTGAGGATAGAAGGTAAACCCCGCGTCCCCATTGAAAAGTTACTTTGTTACTAAGGACAGAGAGTGAACCCGTAGGGGTTAGAGAGTGAGTCCTTAAAGGAGCCGAGTAGAGCGGGCTCAGAGTTCTTTAAACGAAAGGAATGTTATGTCTATACTGTGTATAGTAGCGAAAGGCAGTAGGCCCTGGCTGAACAGGGCGGTCCTGTAAAAGAAAGGAGAGGCAGTAGGTCTGGTGCCGTAGGGACAGGCGGTCCTGCAGGTTCACAAGAAGGAGAATGTAAAGTTGAAATGCCTTATAATGTGATTATAGGAAGGCCTTTGATAGACTAAGAGTGTGAGTTTCTTAAAGGCAATGTTAAGTTATTGTTCCAAAAATTGCACTAAGTAGAATACCCGGTTGGGTAACAGAAGTTATTTATGCTCTGTAATTTATAATGTTGATTATGTTTGTAACGTTAAAAGTGTCCTCACCTCCCATAAAGGGAAGCTTACTTAAGTATACTTACTGTTATTTGCACTCAACAAAATTGTATGTCTTTTTGCTAACCTGTATTGTTGTTTTTCTTCCCAGTCCCGGAGTACTGTGTTTAACCAGGGGGGAGTGCAGCGCCCCAGAGTCCTGGTCGTTGCAGTATCATGGCTCAGCCACTAAGGGGGGCCATGGTGCGTTCGATGGCACTGAAGGAGTTCTCTGAGCAGGTATCACAGTCACCAATACATTTCACAGCTGGGCCTCCGGGGGGAGCTAAGGGTGCTATTCATTAGGCCACTCCCCACCATAGTGGGTAAACTGGGGGTCAGGCAGGAAGTTAGAGAGAACGCTGACGGGATTTAACGGAGCAACACCCTGTGGCAGGGGGTGTTGTGAAGGGAGAGACTGTAGGGTCTCTGCCAGGGGTGGGATCCTGGCAGAGGCTTGGCATTGAAAGAACGTAATGGGTCCGCGCAGGCTCCTGGAAGCGGCGGGACTCAAGAAAGGACTAGAAGCGAGATAGATTGTGCTGAGTGAGAAACGAAGTCAAGTGAAAGGAGATACCAGTGAGGGTTGTGCTGAAAGAGGCAGCACCTTACTGAGGCGCACTACCGGTGGCCGGAACGCCGAGGAGGTAAAGAGTTTCAAGCCATACCTCAGACCTACGGCAGGGCAGTTAGCTTTAGGCGGACTGTCTCACGCATCACCCAGGAAGGCAAAGGGGGGTACCAACAGGAGAGGGGCGCAGATAGAGTCCCGGAAGATCTCCGAGCCTCCCCGTCATACGGGTGCGTTCCTACCATAGTATCTGGAGGGACGAGGAAGATCATTGCGAATTAAGTTGTTGTGAGGGAACACGAGAAACAGACACAACAGTTGTGGGGGACTTTCCGTAAGCACAGCAGGGAAGGACTGCAACACATAGCGCTAGAAGGAAGGCACCGATTTCCACCTGCAAGGAGAGCTCTGGAAGTGCCATTGGACCGGCCGGACTTGCGCAGCCTGGTGAGCCGTATTCTGGACTGAGGACCCAGAGAGCTTCAGTAAAGAGGTAAAGAGACTGCAACCTGGTGTCCTCGTTATTTACCGCGACCTGCACCCCACAACTGCACCGCTACACTGTTACTACACCACTTATTGCACCGGACGTCCCCCACTGACAGACAGGGCCACGGACCGGGTCTAGCCACCGTGACAACCCCAGGACTGAGACCTAGAGGCCCGGCTCCGGGTACCCCTCGGCCCTGCGGCGGTGTGGGGGCGCTCCATATGCAGCAGGAACTTTGAGCAGAGTGGCAGGATCTCCAACACAGGTTCACAGGAGCAGGTGCAGGTGCAAGACCAGGGAGTAATCAGGAGCTGGATGCAAAGCAGAATAATCTAGCACAGACTGAAGGCTGGGGTGGAGTTTTATAGCAGGAAGACAAGTGCACATGAGACCAAAGACGCCATGTTGGAAAAGGGCAGTAATGCTCAAAAGGTAAAAAATGTTCAGAGTCCTGACAGTGTGTTGCTATCAATGTTGTATCGTCTGCGTATTTAAGATTGTTGATAATTCTTCTGGCAATTTTGATTCATGGTTCTTTTTTTGCAAATCCAGCATTCCTGAAAATAGCTTCTGCATATAAATTGAAGTGAAATGGTGACAGGATTCAGCCTTGTCTGACTCCTCGCTCTACTTTGAACCATGCCGTGTTGCCATGTTCCGTTCGGATATTTTCTTCTTGGTAGATGTGAAGGTTCCTAATGAGACTGATCAGATTGTTCGGCAAACCCAAAGCCATCATGGCATTCCAAAATTTATGGTGATCAACACAGTCGAAGGTTTTGCTGTAGTCGATGAAGCAAAAATAGATCTCCTTGTATTTTTTTGCTTTTTACATTATCGATCTAACATTAGCAATTACATCTTTTGTTCTTCTTCCATTTCTGAATCTTGCTTGTTCCTCTGGCAGCTCTTTGTAAGTAAGGCTGTAGCTGTCTTTGTAGGTCCTTCAGTAGTAGTTTTCTGGCATGAGTGCAATAGTTCGATAGTTTCCACAGTTGGTAGCATCTCCCTCCTTCGTAATAGGAATAAACTCGCATCTTGTCCAGTCTTTCTGCCATTTACTAGTTGTCCATATACTGTATGTTGACACAGGTGTTTGATGAGATCAACTGCTACTTCAGTAGACTTTATTAGCTCTATTGGAATATTGTTACATTCAGGCGCTTTGTTTTTTTACAGAAGCTCTAGTACAGCAACATCTTCATCTTTCAAGATGTTCAGTTCGCTATCATTTCCTGTGAAACTTTTCCTGTATCTCTTTGATCTTTCGGTAAGCCTTCCTAGATTTGCCCTGCAGATGTTCGCTTTCTAACTCTGTGCATATCTTTTTGAAAATCAAGTTTTTTGTCTGCTCAGATGGCTCTCTTCAGTCTTTTACTGATGTTGTCTGCATTATGCTTGTTACCTTTAGCTTTTGCCATTCCTCTTTCTTTGATGGTCATTGTTAACCATGACTGCAGGGGTCTATGCTGCCTCTTGTTTATTGTTTTTCTGGCTTCCTGAGTAATGATAGTCTTTATATGTGTCCATAATTCCTCAGGCTTTCTTTCATTCGTGTCCAGTGCTATAAATCGGCTATGCTGACTCTACCAAAAAACTTCAGGTATGTTGATCAAATCAAAGTTGTAAACAACCTGTTGTGAAGTTTCTTTGCGCAACTTGAAATTTTTGCTGTTAAAGTTTATGATCAGTTCCATAGTCAGTTTTTTGGTCATGTTTTCTTGGTAATGATCAAAAAGTAACTGTCCTTTTATTTTTTCAGCTGCTAGTAAGATTCCTGATGACTTTATTTCATGAAAAAAATGTAAATCAGAATACAAGATCAATGGGTGCAAAGTAACGAGTTTCGAACGTATACCAACGTTCTTTGTCAAAGCTGGAAATATTTTCTTCATGTTTTTCTCACTTCCAACATGCAAGGATGGATCGTGATTTCCGTGCAGACTGGACTACTACAATTAGGTGAGCTGGCAATTTTTTTTTCTACTTTTTACTTTTGTTTTTCCCCATAAATTATTAGTAATTGTGAAAATAAGGAAGTTTGTAATATATTTTATTGGAGAACTCAATCAATTTCTTTCTCCTCCTTGACTGATCAGTCATTGAGGCTAGTGATTAGGATAGTAATTATCCTGATGAAGCCCTTGCATGGTGAAACATGTTGGGAAGGCCTTGTTGCTATTTTATTTAATGCATCATCTACAGTCTAATAAGTCATTTAATTCAATATACAATTCAACATTCATAACCCTGCGAGTGGAATTATGCTGTCGGTTGATTAATGCTATAATTTATGTACTACTCTATTATACTGATTAATAATAATTTATGCCTGGGCTCATTTGGTAAATATCAATTTGACATCTCAGTATACTCATTAACAAGACATCCTATCAGCACTGAGGGATGTTTTCCTTAGGGAATTGTGACGCTGAGTCACTTTCCATAGCCAAGTCTTAAGTCAGGAAAGTCAAGGAGTCAAGGTTAGAAGACAGGAGGGTACATCATAAACGGATGGAAGAGACAAAGGTGTAGTAAGGTATCGTTCTGAGGTCATAATACAAGGAGGATAGCAGATCCGAGCAGAAGGGGTTAAACAGATGTATGGTCAGGAAAAGGTTCATGGTCAGGCAATAAAAGATTTATAAACAGAATGCAAGGCACAGAGAGACAAACCACCTAGCATCTGAATGTATGTCTGGCAGAGGTCTCGGAGAAATAGCCCAGTTAAGTAGCCTGGCAATCACCTGGGATAATGAACACCTGGAGACAGCCAGCGCCTCCCAATCTCAGATTGGATGGCCAAGCTGTCAATCAACACACTGACAGCTCAGCACACCCCTGCACCAAACTGGATGACTGACCTGTCAATCAAAGCACTGACAGATTCAGCACTCCCCTGTACCAAATTGGACTGCTGAGCTGTCAGTAACTGCATCCCAGACACACTGAGGGGCGGAACCATGACAGGAATTAATACTTTAGGATACTTGCCACTGGTTATGCTAAGGTGCCACTTGAGCATATTGACTAGAATAAATACAGTATTAGCTATGATGGTAATATACTAGAATTATCCAAATATGCTCTAATTATTTATTACTTTATTACTGATATATTGACAGCATACTTAGGATCTTTTCTTACATGAATTGCCCTTGGGCAAATATATTAATAATTGACCAAGGATGAGGTGTGTTTTTTTTTTTGTAAATCAGGTTTATTAAGTTGTTTATGGAAAAACATGAAAATCACAGTAGTAATTTGCATTTATAAACACATACATAAATGTAAGAAAATTATCAATCAAATCACAATGTACATCAAATATTTGTCACTCTTGCAATATTGTAATAATAATGTAACTGTCTCAACAAGAGTATGAAAATAATAGAAAAAATGAGGTGTGTTTTTATAATTAATGTGCTTTATGCATTTCTAATTTATAAGTTACGTATTAGAATTTATTGTTTTTTGCTCCTTTGGATTAATGGTGTTCTATTAATTTAACCCTACCATTCTGTAGAAGAATCATGACTATTTATCGCATGTAATATTCATATTTATTATGTAAGCGTGTGCATTTTCTTTTCGGGGCTGTGTGGGGTAGTCTGTGGCTTTATCATGGGACTAGACCTAGACCTGTTTATCAGTTATTATTTTTTTTAATTATGTGTATTTGACTACTTTTTGGTGTCAGAATAATAATAAAGCATTGATATTTCCTTACCTAAAACTGGATGTAGAGCCTTATTTATATGTAAGAGTGGCTTTCCCTTTTTGTACTTTGTTACTTTATTCGTACCTTGGCTGGCCAGTGGCCACTCAACATTTATTAAGTTGTTATCAAGAAACTGTCCCATATATTGCAAAGATGGCACTTCAAAACAATAACACCACGAATGGCCAAGGTGTAATTAAACAACTGGCTAAATGAAGTGAACCAAAATATTGAATTAAAATTTAAAGTTTATTATTAATTAAAATAAAAAGGTCACGAGACATAAATACAGATATAGGCTGCCGTCACACTAGCAGTATTTGGTCAGTATTTTACATCAGTATTTGTAAGCCAAAACCAGGAGTGGAACAAATAGAGGAAAAGTATAATAGAAACATATGCACCACTTCTGTATTTATCACCCACTCCTGGTTTTGGCTTACAAATACTGATGTAAAATACTGACCAAATACTGCTAGTGTGACGGCAGCCATACCCTAATGGAGAACCAATGAAAAACCTACCCAGAGATAAAGTGCAAATGCCTAATAAGGTGGTCAAAGGGTTCCCCAGCGCCCCCAGAAGAAGCTATGGGCGAAACGCGTGTCAGGGCGCTGGGGAACCATTTGACCACCTGCATTATTATTACTCAGCAGTGCTCACTGTTACAGCTCCACAATTCAGGTAATATGCTTCTATACTATTTTCACCATGGCATTTGAGTCTTTACCTGTATGCAGTCTGGGGCTTTCATCTAGGTATATTTATAAGAAGATGCCTTAGTCACTCTATCACAGTATTAATTATCTGTTCCCAAGTTTAAGCTATTTATTTTGATTATAAGATCTATGTAGAGTATTTTGCTCTCTTTTATAGTGGTAGTATTTTTTTGCCTGATTAGGGGCTGTCATGTGGGCATTTGCTTTTTATCTCTGGGTAGGTTTTTTCATTGGTTCCCCATTAGGGTATATCTGTATTTATGTCTCGTGACCTTTTTATTTTAATTAATAATAAACTCTTCTCTTCATTTAGCCAGTTGTTTAATTACACCTTGGCTACTCGTGGTTTTATTTATTAAATTGTGTCTATTCTATGTTTAAATGCATTATGGAGGAAGGGTGACTGCTTACACCTCCACCGATCCTGAGAATGTGGTTGACCCATTTATTGTCTATGGGACTGGCAGAAATAGCTTACTACATAACTTACTGTAGGTATGGCAAAACCAAAGAAATGAGCTGGAGGATAAGTTGGTGTATGTGCAATGTGTAGAAGCATGGTCACAAGGTGACTATTTCACTGATAGAACCCAAGGAAAACAAAAAAAATGAGCATATACCCTATAGTAAGTAAATAGCAATAGCACATGTAAATAACATAGGGACATGGTTAACACTATTTTGATTTAAAAAAAAAGTAAAAACCATCCCACCATGACAATGTGTACCCATGGTATGTCCAGTAGTCTCATAGACCATTAATGGAGCAGTGGGGCACATAGTCAACTTCTACTCCATACAGACATGGCTCTACAGAGACCCATATTCAAGATTGAAGAAGGTCCAAAAAGTCAGACTCCTCTAGAGATCAACAAATTATCACCGATTGTATGGATAGGTGAAAACTTTATATCTTGCTACAAACCTTTTAATCAAATGGACATTATTAAAGTACCACATCTATTTTTTTAATTAGTGATAAGTTGAACATCCATGACTGCTAAACTCAGTCTTGTACCAAATCTATTTTTTCTTTTAATTATTATAACTATTGTCATTCCATTCTCAGATATTAAAATACAAACCAAGATCTCTTGGCTTCCAAAAATTTGCCTATAGTGCTTATAATTATGGAGTTGGAGTTTTATCCATGAGGCAAATATTGTTTATTTGAACTCGGCCATCAGAAATAATATAATCCAGTTTCGTAGAAAATTATCCTGCCATCACCTATCTGGACAGAGAATACGAATGTGAAGACTTGTTATGAATGAAAGCAAATGTATAAATCTCTGTCATTAAAGATTTATTAGTTTTCTACCCAGAGATATATAATATTCCTCCAATAGTTTAATTACCCGCTTAATTAAGTTGTCACAGATCTTACTCACCATAGATAACTCCTATTGCATATTTTTTACATGTGCTAATGTGCCCAGTATTCCATTACTCTCCATGATTAGACCCAACAGGAATTCAGAGATGGAAAATGATAAATTCTAACGAGCTCAATCACTGGAAAGAAAAGCATTGAAATGACTTTATTAGCTACTAAGAGACATTGCCTTTGCTGTGTCTTCTCACGAAGGGTAATAAAAAGTTTTTTTTATTTGCTTAACTAACATCAAATCGGAAAAATGTTTGGCATTTTGGACATGAGTGGTTCATAGTTGCAATGGGTAGCAGAATCCTCAATGTTATTACTGTGTAATGTAAGCGCTAAGACTTTCCTACCACAGTCCAAAATCCAAAAAAATTTAGTTTCATGAAGATACCTTAATAATAGTCCTTGTGCTAGGCATAAATTCTATAGGCGCAGAAATGGGATGGGGCTTTTTGGGTATCTGCCATGCATTTCGGATCTCACTCTGCCTTTGTCATGCTGGTTATAGATGCAGGACTATGTGGGTGACCCGAGTCTTTTTCCAGCTGTTTATGAAAACTTAGCTGTAACTCTGGAATTTTATTTTAGTCAACCATAACCAAGTAGAATCATTGCAGGCAACGAGGTTTTGCAACTGGAGACAAAAATGTATGTCCTTAACTTGATATTGAAACAGGTGTGTAACGATCATGGTTGCGGAAAGTGTGACCAAATCTGAGACTACGAGGGAAAGGAGACTGCTGACACCATTGGCTATTTCAGCTGGATGTGCATCCAAGAATGCATATTCTGGTAAAATGTGTTGCAGCGCAGAGACCCGCCAGGTCCCTGCACTTTAATACACGCTACCAGCCAATCAGAAACCAGCAACTGACGTCGGCATGCAAGTCACTGGCGGCACACGACATTGGCGTCATGCATTGCCCTTCGCTTGACCGCTGAAGTCAGTCGCTGACTCCTGCACCAGGTACAGAAGAGGATGCCAACGAGACATGTGAGCAGGGGAAAGTGACTAGAATTATTATTATTTTTACATTTGCCAGAATAGAGCTGCAGAGCAAAGACATTATTACCAGAAGAAGCCTAGGATGAGGCACATTATGCCAGGATGGGGAACATATATTTTTGGAAGGGGACAATGATGGGGGACATTATACTTAGAATGGGCCCATGAGGTAGTACATTATACCAGGAAAGGGAGACATTGTACCAGGAAGGGGCCCAGGATGGAGACATTATATCAGAATGGGGGACATTATACCTGGAAGGGGCCCAGAATGGGGAATATTATTACAGGAAAAAAAAGGCCAGGATCGGTGACATTATTACAGGATGGGGACATTACAACACATTTGTCTTCAAAGGATCTGAAACACAAGCGTCCATACATCTGACGAACATGCAGGTGGGGGACATGGTCCAAATTTTGCACCAGGGATTCTAGTTAAGCTACTGTATTGAAATTCATTTTTATAATTAAAATTTGTCCTTGCACTTATTCTAGATTTGTGCATGAAGGTCACAAAATATTGTAGACAAAAGGGGAATATAGGCAAAATGTTCAGAAATTTTAGAGAGACATATGAGAAGATCACATGGAAATAAACAATAATCTCAGACAGCCATTCATTTGGATATGTACATTAGCTTTATTATTCTAATAATTCATGGGGTAATGTCTCTCAGGACCTTTAAAAATGTTATCTTTTGTTACAGTAAATGGATTTCTCATCCATTTTTATGCGCAATAGTGGCCTGGAACGGTCTATAAATAAAAAATCACCTCCTAATTCACTGCAATTTCAATACTTGTGGTACCTGGTTCCTCTACCTCTCTAAGGCTGGTTTCACACTTGCGTTTTTGTCTGCAGCGTTTTTTGCACAAAAAACGCATGCGTTTTTTCCCCCTATATTTAACATTGAAAACGCATGCCTTTTTTTTGTACGCGTTTGGTCGCGTTTTCAAACGCATGCGTTTTTTTTCTGCATGCGTTCTTTTTCAAAAATGCAACCTGTAGTATTTTTTGCGCGTTTTTTTTGCCGCGAAAAAACGCATGCGTCTAAAAAACGCGGCGTTTTGCCGCGATTACATGCGTTTTTTCACCACATGCGTTTTTTCAAAAACGCATGCAGATCAAAACGCAAGTGTGAAACCAGCCTAATTGCTTGCAGAGAGGGTGTGATTCAATGCACAAGACCCGGTATACAGGCCAAGTGAGTAACCTGTAACCATCGAATAGGAACCCTGTGAGCGCCTCCTACTGTATGAAATCCCCAGCTCCTCTTTTGATTAACATAACGTCATCGTTGTGGTGTGATTCTTATTTGACATTTTCCAGGCTGACTAATCAAAAGAAGAGCAATGGATGACAAAAGGTAGGAGGTGGTTCCTAGGTTTCCCATCCAACAGTCAGAGAATACAGATCTGTCTGCTGAACTGGGTTCTGTGAATCAATTCTTACCGCTCCCACTTTCTTCATACTTGGGCACGTACTAATTATTTGCTGCTGCCAGTGATTTAAAGAAATATGGTGGACCAACCCTCTAAGCACAGACAGGGCAGGTACTGTTGTTGGGACTCATATGATATAAATAATAAAAATGTTTCTTAGCACCCCTACTATATTTAGTAAATAAATATAGGGGTAGGTGACAGCAGTTGGACCCAATTTTGCATGATTTAGTTTTTTTTGTCAAGTTCTTTCAAAATGAAATAGAGATATCTGACTAATACATAATGAAATTCTAAATGACACCCAGTCAACTTATTGTTGGTTACATGGAGATTTTGACAGCTTGTAGCCCCAACCTTAAATGGATAAAGACGTCAGACCTTTATGAGAGGCAGAGAAGCTAGAGACAATACAGCTAAGGCATTGAACCTCATACATAGAGCCAAAGTGAAATTTCAGCCCCGTATGCTTTTATCTACTGAAAAGGCCTTTCGTTGAGTAAACTGGACCTTCATGAATGAGACACTCCGTGGTGTAGGCCGAAAATCTAACATGCTACGTTGGATGTCCACTTATCCTAGGAGTTCGGTATATGCAATGGCACACATCAAGGGTCTCTTTTAATTTTCATACTTACACTGGAGCCTTTCCTTGAAGGATTCGGTCTAACAGGAACATAATGGGCCTTTATACTCACAGGTCTCCTTACAAGATTGGGACTTGCACAGATGGTTTGCTTTTTTATTTCATTAATAACTCAGCCACTTAACTCCCAAATTTGATGGAAGAATTCCACTCATACAGTTGCCTATGTAATTTTAAAATCAACCTCTCCAAATCAGAGGCCCTAAACATCAACACCTCCCCATCTATCTTAGCACCCCTGATAGCTTCCTTCAGCTTCAAATGGGCTAATTCAGCTTTAAAATACCTAGAGAAACTATTACTAACAGAAATAAGCTAAACTCCTCCAATCGGTACTGAAGAACTGCTCAAGATGGACAAGGAATGCTATAACATGGTTTGGAAGAAGCGCAATTTTAAAAATAAACATCCTTCCTTGGATTTTGTATGTCATTCAAGCCTTTCCGATTGGGGTCTCCTCATCCTTCTTCATGAGTCTTGCTTCGATTCAAACCAAGTTTATATTGTCTGGTAACCCCACCTCCCGTATCAGCAGAACCATATTATATCATTCTAAGTCCTCGGTGGGTATAACTTTGCCTGAATTCAGATCTTATTATCTAACCACCCACCTCTCTAGAATCTTGGACTGGTGTAGGACTAGTAAGGAGAAAGCCTGGGTTTGGATCTAATAGAGTTTTACAAATATCCCTTTGACGGCTAATCCATTGCGGGACTTGTCCTTGGCTATATTGCTTAAATCTTATCTCACAACTGGGGCTACCATTGCCTGTTGTACTCATCCCATTGTCTGTTCTCATATCTAACCACTATCTTCTTCTATGTTTCCCATTTTGGGCAATGTGCTATCCCCTCCGAGGTTAGAGGATAAAGTATTTAGTAAATAGCTAAGTAGGGATTGTTTTAGAAAAAAATTCAGCACTCTCTTATCTATATATATAAAGTTAAGTGCATGTATGTGTGTGTATGCATCGAGCCACGCCTACTCCACATAGCCACGCCCACTCCCCATAGCAGGCACAGGCCACATATAGCTCTGTTGTGTCTAGAATGGTGTTGCTCCTGTGAGGTATGACGTCAAGGGAAAGGGAGTAGCCTCATGGATAGAAATGTGAGGGGCAAAATGAGAGATGTCATGGGGAAAAATGAGAGAAGTGAGGTGCTGCTGTAGTATGAGGCTGTGTATAGAGAAGAGTGAAGCTGTGTATAAGGCCACATTCACATGTTCAGTATTTGGTCAGTATTTTACCTCAGTATTTATAAGCCAAAACCATGAATGGGAGAAAAATACAGAAGTGGTGACGTGTTTGTAATAAACTTTTCCTCTGATTGTTTTACTCCAAGTTTTAGCTTACAAATACTAAGCTAAAAATTGTGACCAAATAACGTGTGCATAAGGTCTAATACTGGAGGAGATGCCACACAGGTATATACTATATACAGGAGGAGATGACATACAAGTATATACTATATACAGGAAGGAGGAGATGACATACAGGTATATACTATATACAGGAAAAGATGACATACAGGTATATACAATATACAGGAGGAGATGACACAGGTATATACTATATACAGGGGAGATGACATATTTTACCTCACTATTTATAAGCCAAAACAACAAGTGGGAGAAAAATACAGAAGTGGTGACATGTTTCCATAAAATTTTTCCTCTGCTTGTTTTACTCCAAGTTTTAGTTTACAAATACTGAAGTAAAAATACTGACCAAATAATGTGTGAATGAGGTCTAATATAGGAGGAGATGACATACAGCAGGTATAAACTATATACAGGGGAGATGAAATACAGGTATATACTATTTACAGTGGAGATGACATACAGGTATATACTATATACTGTACAGGAGGAGATGGCATACAGCTATATACTATATACAGGAGGAGATGACATACAGGTATACACTATATACAGGGGAGATGACATACATGTATATACTATATACAGGAGATCACGTACAGGTATATATTATATACAGGGAAGATGACATACAGGTATATACTGAGGGGAAAATGAGAGGTGTGAGGTGAAATTTAAGAGGTGTGAGTGCAATATCAGGGGAGAGGAGAGGAGCGAGGAGAAAATAGTGGAGTCATCGGAAAATGACAGGTGTGAGGTCAAAATGACATGTGTTAGGGGGGAAATGAGAGGAGTGAGGGGAAAATGAGAGGAGTGAGGGGGAAAATGGGAGGTGTGAGGGGGAAAATGAGAGGAGTGAGGGGGAAAATGACAGGTGTGAGGTCAAAATGACATGTGTTAGGGGGGAAATGAGAGGAGTGAGGGGAAAATGAGAGGAGTGAGGGGGGAAATGGGAGGTGTGAGGGGGAAAATGAGAGGAGTGAGGGGGAAAATGGAAGGTGTGAGGGGGAAAATGAGAGGAGTGAGGGGAAAATGAGAGGAGTGAGGGGAAAATGAGAGGAGTGAGGGGGAAAATGGGAGGAGTGAGGGGGAAAATGAGAGGAGTGAGGGGAAGATGAGCCATGTGAGGGGGAAAATGAGAGATGTGAGGGGGAAAATGAGAGGCATGGTGGGAAAATGAGAGAAGTGAGGTGCTATAACTAACAACAGTTAGTTACTATGCCTGGGCAACGCCGGGCTCTTCAGCTAGTTGGTATATAATTGTAAAAAGTTTTAATCCAATCCAAAGATATGCAGTGAATAACTCGAGTCTTGAACAAAGAATTACTGCAACTCTTCTACACAAACTAGTGCTATCCAAAATAACATTTGACATTAGGCTCCTCCCAAGCCTTGTCAACAAACAGTCACTACAGGACAGAAAAAAATAGTATCAACATATGAATTGAAAAGTTATTCCACAGCAAAGGAGGTCTGAATATGTGTACATATAAAAAATAAGGATAAAAAACAAAGCACATGCAATACATCTAGAGTGACATGAACGAAACGGGGGGCAATAGGTATTTAAATGTAAAGACAAAGGCATATTAGGGAAAAAATTAAACCATACATCCAGAGTAGAAAGATAAGAAAAGGAGAGAACCAAAGAAAACAGCCAATAAAAACAGAAAAAAAGAAAAAAATATATAGAAAAAAGAAGAAAAAGTACTCACCCATCTAGAAAAGGAGAATAGCACCAAGACATAGAGTGGGGAAAATATGTATTTGATACTGTGCCAAGTTTTCCAACCTACAAAGAATGGAGAGGTCTATAATTTTTATCATAGGTACACTTCAACTGTGAGAGACAGGATCTTAAAACAAATCCAAAAAATTACATTGTATGATTTTTACATAATTAATTTGCATTTTTTTGCATGAAATGAGTATTTGATCACCTACCAACCAATAAGAATTCTGGTTCTCACAGACCTGTTAACTTTTCTTTAAGAAACCCTCCTACTCTGCACTCATTACCTGTATTAATTGCACATGTTTGAACTCATTACCTGTATAAAATACACCTGTCCACACACTCAATCAATCACACTCCAACCTCTCCACCATAACCAAGACCAAAGAGCTGTCTAAGGACACCAGGGACAAAATTGTAGACAAGGCTGGGATGGGCTACAGGACAATATGCAAGCAGCTTGGTGAGAAGGCAACAACTGTTGGCACAATTATTAGAAAATGGAAGAAACACAAGATGTGTATCAATCTTCCTTGGTCTGGGACTCCATGCAACATATCACCTCATGGAGTAAGGATGATTCTAAGAAAGGTCTGGAACTAAACAAGAGGACCTACTCAGTGACCTCAAGAGAGCTGTCACAAAAATTTCAATTAGTAACACACTATGCCGTCATGGATTAAAATCCTGCATTGCCTGTAAGGTCCCACTGCTGACATCAACACATGTTAAGGCCCGTTTGAAGTTCATCAATGACCATCTGGATGATCCAGAGGAGGCATGGGAGAAGGTCATGTGGTCAAATGAGACCAAAATAAAACTTTTTAGTATTAACACCACTCGCCTCGTTTGGAGGAAGAAGAAGGATGAGTACAACTGTCAAAACAACATCCCAAGAGTGAAGCATGTTGGGGAAAGCATCATAAATTGGGGTGCTTTTTTGCAAAGGGGATAGGATGACAGCACCATATTGAAGGGAGGATGACTGGGTCATATATCACAAGATTTTTGTCAACAACCTCCTTCCCTCAGTAACAGCATTGACGATGGGTCGTGGCTGGGTTTTCCAGCATGACAATGACCTGAAAGACACTGCCAGGGCAACTAAGGAGTGGCTCTGTAAGAGGCATTTCAAGGTGCTGGAGTGGCCTAGCCAGTCTTCAGACCTGAACCCAATAGAAAACATTTGAAGGGAATTGAAACTCAATATTGCCCATAAACAGCCCCGAAACCTAAAAGGTCTGGAGAAGGTCTGCATGGAGGAATTTCTGATGCAAAGTGTGCAAACTTGGTCCAAATAGTTCCTAAGGGCACCACCAATAAACCCAGGGTGAGCCAATAACACACCAAAAAGCAAGATACATTAAGCATTAAGCGAGAAAAGACTTCTTTACATCATAAGCCTGTGCAATTGTCTAATATATACAGTTGTGTGAAAAAGTGCTTGCCCCCTTCCTAATTTCCTATTCTTTTGCATGTTTGTCTCACTGAAATGTTTCAGAACACCAAGCACATTTAAATGTTAGACAAAGATAACACAAGTAATCACAAAATACAGTTTGAAATGAAGATTAGTGATGAGTGAGTGTGTGCGTTTCTCTGGTTTTCCAAGCATGCTCGGGTGGTCCTAGAGTATTTTGGGCATGCTCGGAGATTATGTTTGAGTCACCGCAGCTGCATGATTTGAGGCTGCTAGACAGCCTGAGTACATGTGGGGATTCCCTAACTTTATTATTAAGTGAAAAAGAAATCCAAACCTACAGGGCCCTGTCTGAAAAAGTGATTGCACCCTAAACCTAATAACTGGTTGGGCCAACCTTAGCAATAACAACAGCACTCAAGCAGTTGAGATAACTGGCAATGTATCTGGAGGAATTTTGATCCACTCATCTTTGCAGAATTGTTGTAATTCAGCCACATTGGAGGGTTTAAGAGCATGAACCACCTTTTTAAGGTCATGTCACAGCATCTCAATCGTATTAAGGTCCGGACTCTCACTAGGTCATTCCAAAGTCTTAATTTTGTTTTTCTTAAGCCATTCAGAGGTGGACTTGCTGGTGTGTTTTGGATCATTGTCCTGCATAACCCAAGTGCGTTTCAGCTTGAAGTCACAAACAAATGGCTGGACATTCTGCTTCAGGATTTTTTGGGTAGCCAGTGGAATTCATGGTTCCATTTACCACAGCAAGTCTTCCAGGTTTTGGAGCAGCAAAATAACCCCAGACCATCACCCTACTATCACCCTACCACCATCATAGTATTCCTTTTATGCTGTGTTACTTCTACCCCAGATTCACCTTTTGTCTTGTCAGTCCACAGAGTATTCTTCCAAAAGCCTTGGGCGCATCAAGATTTTTTCTGGCAAAACTGAAATGAGCCTTTATGTTCTTATTGCTCTGCGGTGATTTTCATCTTGGAACTCTGCCATGCAGGCTATTTTTGCCCAATCTCTTTCCTATGATGGAGTCATCAACACTGACCTTAACCGAGGCAAGTGAGGCCTATAGTTCTTTGGGTGTTATTGTTGGATCTTTTGTGACCTCTTGGATGAATCATTGTTGCACTCTTGGGGTAATTTTGGTTGGCCGGCCACTCCTGGGAAGGTTCACCACTGTTCCACATTTTCGCCATTTGTGGATAATGTTCTCACTTTGGTTCGCTGGAGTCCCAAAGCTTGAGAAAAGGCCTTTCAGACTCATAGATCTCAATTACTTTGTTTCTCACTTGTTCAAGAATTTCTTTGGATTGAGGCATGATGTCTAGCATTTGAAGATCTTTTGATCTACTTGACTTTGTCAGGCAGCTCCTATTTAAGCGATTTCCTGATTGAGAACAGGTGTGGCAGTAATGAGGCCTGTGTGTGGCTAAGGAATTTGAACTCCTCTTCCCAAGGAAGTGATAAACCACAGTTAATCTATGTTTTAAGCGGAGGGGGCAATCACTTTTTCACACAGGGCCCAGTAGGTTTGGATTTTTTTTTCCTTAATAATAAAGTTCTTCATTTCAAAACTGCGTTTTGTGTTTACTTGTGTTATCTTTGTCTTATATTTAAATTTGTTTGGTGATCTGAAACATTTAAGTGTAGCAAACATGCAAAATAATAGGAAATCAGAAAGGGGGCAAACACTTTTTCACACAACTGTAAATAATAACCGGCACTTTGTCTGGCCTTACTATATTTATTTATTTTGTTAGGAGTGCTTTCTGAATTGATCATGTGCACATTTACAAACTATGCTCATTTACATAATGTTTCTAAATAACCACACAATGAGATTGTGTATCTAACTTTAAATCAATAGGTTAGAAGGAGTTTGTGGATAGTCTCTGCGCTGCTGACAGGATTTAAGATATATACCCCAGTGTAGTAAAATAACATGATGGTTTATTTATTTGCGTTTTGAAGTACAAAGCTACTCCTTCTTCAGGATAAACCACATGTATGAAGAATAAGTAACTTTGTACTTCGACATGTGTGAAAATAAACCATCATCTTATTTTACTACACTGGGATATACAGTATGTCTTAAATACTGTCGGCAGCGCGGAGACTATCCACAAACTCGTTCTAACCTATTGATGTCTGATGGCCACTGGCTGACCCATGGATCTGCTGCAGGTGATATTGCACTATATGCTGTTTTTACGGATTAAACAGGTGAGTTTAATCTCAGCCTAAAGCTCACTGTATTTCTCGGATAAGACCCTATTTTGTGCTGATCCTACAGTTTTCTTGGATATATAACTTTAAAACAACATACCACTGGAGTGCTCAGTCAGTGCAATTACCTCTGTAATTGTGTGAGGGAGGGCCAGGGCCGTAGTCGTGGCTGAGACTATTTGCTTACATGCGCCTTGGCCTCCCGCCACATGCAAACAATGTCCCCTTTTTAGCTTACCTTCAGCTACATCATCTGCACAGTCAGGGTCCCATCTGAGAGGCCGAAGTTCTGCTGCTGGTGTTGTTGCACAAAGAGACAGAGTTCACATTCAATTTTAAACAGATAACTTTACTGACTTCTTTTCTCAGCACATCCATGTCTTTTGCAGCATCCACATAAGATTCCACACCGTGCATATTCTTTACTTTCCTTGTGCTTGTTCCTATGTCCTTCACTTCATATCCGGGACGTCCCATCCCGCATGGTAAGACAGCATCCTCCCAGTCCAGACTCACTATGCTTGGGGATTCCCTAGTCCGTTTTGCACCATATCTGTGGGCATCAGCCCATGTGACAATCTGCCACATGATGAGCGACCTGCGTCACTGTCCTGCCGTGACTCTTACTGTAGCGCTTGCTCTAACTACCGCTGTCACTGCTTCTTTTCTCTGCTGCTGTCACTGTTGCACTTCTGTCCCACTGATCCTGAATGGCTGGGTTTCTCACTTGGAACGATGCGGGGCCCACTGTATTGCCCTGGGCTCTAAGGCCCTATGGTACAGCCTGGGCTCTATAGCCCTCCTGAGCTGTCTCAGCTCCCTGGCTCTACTGACTAAAATCAGGAAATGCTTTCCCTCTTATCCTAGAGTGGCCCCTCCTAAAATAACTATTTACTTTACTAATCTTCTATTCCTATCCTTCTATTATTCAATCCTAATGTGCCCCATCTAGTGTCCTAATTAAGGCACTGCACTTTCCCTAAGTCACCATATACATTAAACAGCATATCCATCAAGACAATATTTAAATCTATGTACATAGCAACACTAGATATGGCATCTTATATACAGCAATACATAAACAGTTAACCAGGATGTGTTTAAAGGGGTGGGGCATACACCAATCTCTGTCACCCCTTACAATTGCAAACAAAGGTTTAAAACTCATACAACGTGATTTTCTGGATTTTTTTAGATTCTTTCTCTCTCAGTTGAAGTGTACCTACAATAAAAATTACAGACCTCTCCATTCTTTGTAGGTGGGAAAACTTGCAAATCAGCAGTGTGTCAAATACTTATTTTCCCCACTGTAGATTATGCCTTCAGTATTTGGAATGGCCCCATTGGCAATCTACAGGTGCTTCTCACAAAATTCGAATAGCATCAAAAAGTTAATATATTTCAATTAGAATAATTAACAAAAGACACCTGCAAATGCTTCCTAAGTGTTTAAAAAGGTCCCTTTGTCTGTTTCAGAAGGCTCCACAATCATGGGGAAGACTGCTGACTTGACAGATGTCCAGAAGGCAGTCATTGACAAACTCCACAAGGAGGATAAGCCACAAAATGTCATTGCTAAAGAAGCTGGCTGTTCATAGAGTGCTGTATCCAAGCATATTAATGGAAAGTTGAGTAGAAGGAAAAAGCGTGGTAGAAAAAGGTGCACAACCAACTGGGATAACCGCTGCCTTTAAGGGTATGTGCACACGTTGCGGACTCCATTGCGGATTTTTCCATGCAGATTCTGCAGAATCCGCAAAAAATTACCTGCGTTTTACCTGCGGATTCTCTGCAGGTTTTCTGCGGATTTTGTGCATTTTTGTTTCATGATCGCAATATATTTGTGTTATACTGAAGGCATTCTGTGATATGGTGCAACACGCAGGCATTTGGTCCCGATATTGTACAAGCCTTGTCTCATTGTTCAATATTAAGACTGCATCTTATATTCACCTTAATATAGCTGGTTAAATATTTCTATGCCAAATCAATAATATCACTTTTTCATTGCATAGCAGAAATATTGTCATTCCTTATGTATGTGTGTGGCACCCCAGGAGTCCGGTTGTCACAGTGGCATTGCCTTCCTTTGGGGGGGTGTCAAGCCAGGAAGCAATGAGGGATCCCCTTAGCAGGTAATACAATCAGCATGCAACACCTTTCCTGACTCCAGACCAGAAGGGGGAGCTCTAACCCGGTTTTCAGGGGAACTTCCCTATAAATTCTGGTCTTGAGCTGGGGTTAGTCAGTTTCAGTGAGAGAGCAGACAGTGAAGGAGGAAGAGGCAAGAAGTGAGGAGAATCTGGGGGATAGGAGCTGTGACTGAGCTCACCCCAGGACTAAGCAACGAAGACTGGACACCTGAGTCCATGTTTGTGTGGGAACTGCAGGCCCTGCAACCAAATCCAGAGGTTTGAAGATTGAAGGTCTCCTGTGTCACAGGTCGGATTGGCACAGGTTTTCATGACGCATACGCTGCGTCACAGGTCGGGAAGGGGTTAAAAGCATGCATCATGATAACCACTGCCTTCGTGTCACGTATATGGCTAGGAGTCAAAGAAACTAGTGGCTGGAGATGTGCATCCAACCACTCACCCAGCCTTTCACCCAGTGCACCAATCCCCGCCACTATGGGTCTCATAGGAGGTTAGGAGGTGGAAATATATTTTTATGAATTTTTGGTAGGGAATGGTACACTGGAATGACAGGGTGGTCCAAATAGCAATATTTTTTTCTTTTTTCGTTCAAAACTCCAGTTGTTACACCTTCCTGGAGTAAATTTATAAGTTCACCATTAAATTTCACAGTAGGATTTTCTTTTAATTCCAAAGAAACATCCGGATTCTCTAGAATTCTAAGGTTTAGGATTTTATACAGTCCAGCATTACTCACAACAATCGCCCCACCTTTGTCCGCATTTTTAATTAGAAGATGTTTATTTTGTGCTAATTGATCTAACGCTATTTTTTCTTTTCTACTCAAATTGCCCTTTGATTTTTTTGTTGAATTTTTACTCAATTCAATCAGTTCCTATTCAACAACCTCTTGAAATTTATCCAGGATTGCTAGTCTTGACTTCAGCGGATAATAATCCATAGTAGATGTTAGGAATTTAACCGACTGATCCCCAGATTTTTATCAGTATCCAAATCATATAAATCTTTAATGTCCTCTGTTCTTCAAACATCAGTAATTCATCTTCTTCCAATGAAAGTTCCATATTCGACTTAGTTTCAGCAGTTTCCAGAATGCTGTTATCTTTAATATAGTGGCATTTTAAAGTTCCGTGCAAACTTGTTGATATCCATAATGGTTTGGTCAGGGCCGGCGTCAGCACCCGGCGTACCCTGGCAAGTGCCAGGGCCGCTTGATCAGGGTCCCAGCACTTGTAATACTTACCTCTCCCAGCTCCACCGCTGCGGTGTTTGATGACTGTGATGTTCAGGTCAGAGGGCGTGATGATGTCACATCTGTGTGCCCCCTGCCTGAGCAGTCACAGTTCAGAGAACTGGAAGACGATGATGCTGAGGAGTCCAGAGCACAGTAGCAGCCCGCGATGAGAGGTGAGTATTTAATTTTTTTATGTTTGGAGCATTATATATGGGGACCATCATACACTGGATCATCATATATGGGGCCTATCATGTATGGGACTCATTATACACTGGAGCATCATATATGAAGCCCATTATACACTGGAGCATCATATATGGGCCCATCATACTCTGGAGCATCATATATGGGCCCAATTACATATGGAGAATGATATGGGCACATAATTCACTGGAGCATTATATATGGAGCATTATATGGGAACTATTCTATATGGAGCATTATATGGGGCCCATCATACACTGTCTGGCGCATTATGTGAGGCTTATTATACTATATGGACCATTATTTGGGGCTCATTATACTGTATGGAGCAATATATGGGGCTCATTATACTCTATGGGGCCCATCCTATACTATATGGAGCATTATATGGGGCCCGCTATATATGGAGCAATATATGGGGCCCATCATATACTGGAGCATTATATGGAGCCCATCATATACTGGAGCATTATATGGAGCCCATCGTATACTGTATGGAACATTATATGGGACCCATTATGTATGGAGCAATATATAGGGCCCATTATACAGTACGGAGTAATACATTGGGCTCATTATACTGTATGGAGCAATATATGGGGCCTATTATATACTGTATGGAGCAATATATGGGGCTCATTAATCTGTATGGAGCAATATATGTGGCTCATTATACTGGATGGAGCACTATATGAGGTCTACTATTCTGTATGGATAAATATATGGGGCTCATTATTCTGTATGGAGCATTATATGGGGCCTATTATTCTGAATGGAGCAATATATGGTGCCCATAATACTGTACGGAGCAATATATGTGGCTCATTGTACTGTATGGAGCATTAAATGTTGCTCATTATACTATATGGAGCATTGCACGGGGTCCATTATTCTGTATGGAGCAATATATCTTGCTCATTATTATGTATGGAGCAGTATGTGGGGCTCATTATTATGTATGGAGCATTATGTGGTGCCCATAATACTGTATGGAGCAATATATGGGGCACTTTATTCTGTATGGAGCACTATGTGGTGCCCATAATACTGTATGGAGCAATATATGGGGCACTTTATTCTGTATGGAGCACTATGTGGTGCTATCTTAGTGCATTGGCGTACCACACGGCCAAATCCTGATTGAAGGCTGGCTGTTTCATTAGGTATTGCACCTGTGCATTTGCTATTTTATTTGGGTCTGCTGCACCCTGCTTGTGCATTTGTATTGAGGCCCATTAAGACAGGTAAGCATCTCTGCCTGTTTTTGGTGTGTTTTCTTGAATTTTTCCTTTTTTGGTGTTTTTCATGTTAGAGTAGCACTGCCAAAACGTAAGGAACCTTGACGCGGGTTGCCGGCTTACATATTATGGCCAGAATATCAACCAATACCTTACATATATTTATATGTCTTGTTTTGCACGTTGTATTTTTTGCAAGGTGCAGTTGGGCCCAAATGGTTCTGTACACTGTGGCCTCTGTTCACACGGGATGCATTATAGTTAGCACTGGGCAGCCCGCCATAGGGCATCATTAATAGGCTGAGAACTGTTATGATCCGGTGACTTTGGAGCCGCATGAACTTTCTCTGGAGTAGGTGGAAACTGTACTGACCGCAAAACCTGAACTAACACCGCAACTAGAAGTAGCCGTGGGGTGTGCCTAACAAACCCTAGACACCTCGACACAGCCGGAGGACTAAATACCCCTATAGATGGAAATAGGAATACTACCTTGCCTCAGAGCAGAACCCCAAAGGATAGGCAGCCCCCCACGAATATTGACTGTGAGTAGGAGAGGAAAGACACACGCAGGCAGAAAACAGGATTCAGGAAAAGAGGCCACTCTAGCTAAATAGGGAAAGATAGGACAGAATACTAAGCGGTCAGTATTAAAACCCTTCCAAAAATATCCACAGCAGATAATACAAAAAGTTCCACAACCTAACTAAAGACATGGAATGTATATCTGCCACTCCAGAGAATCCAACAAGACTGAGAAAATACTGACAATCTACGCTGGACAAAAAAAACACTGAATAGCACAGAATTATTAAGCACACATTATGTGTGCCACAGAAACAAAACCAGACACGTATCTTTGCTGATTTGGCAGAAGGCAGAAGGAACCAAACCAGGACCAAAACCTCCCAACATCCATGGACAACTGGCAAGGACTAATGAATCCTGCACGCCTAAATACCCCAGTCAGAACTGCAATCAGCAGATACACCTGACCAGGACTGCAACTCAGGGACAACTGCATTACCACCTACAACCACCGGAGGGAGCCCAAAAGCAGAATTCACAACAGTACCCCCCCCCCCTTGAGGAGGGGTCACCGAACCCTCACCAGAGCCCCCAGGCCGATCAAAACGAGCCAGATGAAAAGCATGAACCAAATCAGCAGCATGGACATCAGAGGCAAAAACCCAAGAATTGTCCTCCTGGCCATAACCCTTCCATTTGACAAGATACTGAAGCCTCCGCCTCGAAAAACGAGAATCCAAAATCTTCTCAATCACATACTCCAACTCCCCATCAACCAGCACAGGGGCCAGAGGATCAACAGAGGGAACAACGGGTACCACATATTTCCGCAATAAAGATCTATGGAAGACATTATGGATAGCAAAAGAGGCAGGAAGCGCCAATCGAAAAGACACCGGATTAATAATCCCAGAAATCCTATAAGTACCAATAAACCGAGGCTTAAACTTAGGAGAAGAAACCTTCATAGGAACATGACGGGAAGACAACCAGACCAGATCCCCAACCTGAAGCCGGGAACCAACACACCGATGACGGTTAGCAAAACGTTGAGCCTCCTCCTGAGACAACACCAAATTGTCCACCACATGAGCCCAAATCTGCTGTAACCTGTCAACCACCGAATCCACACCAGGACAGTCAGAAGGCTCAACCTGCCCAGAAGAAAAACGAGGATGAAATCCAAAATTACAAAAAAAGGCGAAACCAAAGTAGCCGAACTAGCCCGATTATTAAGGGCAAACTCGGCCAATGGCAAAAAGGCCACCCAATCATCCTGATCAGCAGACACAAAGCATCTCAAATAAGTCTCCAAGGTCTGATTAGTTCGCTCGGTTTGGCCATTTGTCTGAGGATGACATGCAGAGGAAAAAGATAAATCAATGCCCAGCCTAGCACAAAAGGCCCGCCAAAACCTAGAAACAAACTGGGAACCTCTGTCAGACACAATATTCTCCGGAATACCATGCAAACGAACCACATGCTGAAAAAACAACGAAACTAAACCTGAAGAGGAAGGCAATTTAGGCAAAGGCACCAAATGAACCATCTTAGAAAACCGGTCACAAACAACCCAGATAACCGACATCCTCTGGGAAACCAGAAGATCAGAAATAAAATCCATAGAAATATGCGTCCAGGGCCTCTCAGGGACCGGCAATGGCAAAAGCAACCCACTAGCACGGGAACAACAAGGCTTGGCCCGTGCACAAGTCCCACAGGACTGCACAAAAGAACGCACATCACGTGATAAAGAAGGCCATCAAAAGGACCTACCAACCAAGTCTCTGGTACCAAAAATACCAGGATGATCAGCCAACATAGAACAGTGAACCTCAGAAATCACTCTACTACTCCATCTGTCAGGAACAAACAGTTTCCCCACTGGACAACGATCAGGTCTGTCAGCCTGAAATTCCTGAAGAATCCATCGTAAATCAGGGGAAATAGCAGAAAGAACCACCCCTTCTTTCAGAATGCCGACCGGTTCAAGGACCTCAGGAGAATCAGGCAAAAAACTCCTAGAAAGGGCATCAGCCTTAATATTCTTAGAACCCGGAAGATACGAGACCACAAAATCAAAACGGGAAAAAAACAAGGACCATCGAGCCTGTCTAGGATTCAGCCGCTTGGCAGACTCGAGGTAAATCAAATTCTTATGATCGGTCAAGACCACAATACGGTGCTTAGCTCCCTCCAGCCAATGTCGCCACTCCTCAAATGCCCACTTCATAGCCAAAAACTCCCGATTGCCGACATCATAATTGCGTTCAGCAGGCGAAAATTTACGGGAAAAGAATGCACACGGTTTCATCAAGGAACCAACATGATCCCTCTGGGACAAAACGGCCCCTGTGCCAATCTCAGAAGCGTCAATCTCAACCTGAAACGGAAGGGAAACATCCGGTTGGCGCAACACCGGAGCAGAAGTAAATCGACGTTTAAGCTCCTGAAAGGCAGAAACAGCCGCAGAGGACCAATTTGCCACATCAGCGCCTTTTTTTGTCAAATCGGTCAAGGGTTTAACCACGCTGGAAAAGTTAGCAATGAAACGTCGATAAAAATTTGCAAAACCCAAAAATTTCTGAAGGCTCTTTACGGACGTGGGTTGAATCCAATCATGAATGGCCTGAACCTTAACCGGATCCATCTCAATAGATGAAGGAGAGAAAATAAAACCCAAAAAAGAAACCTTCTGCACCCCAAAGAGACACTTAGACCCCTTCAGAAACAAAGCATTGTCATGAAGTATCTGAAATACCATCCTGACCTGTTCCACATGAGACTCCCAATCATCAGAAAAAATCAAAATATCGTCCAAATATACAATCAAGAATTTATCAATATAAGTCCGGAAGATATCATGCATGAAAGACTGAAAAACAGATGGAGCATTAGTGAGCCCGAACGGCATCACAAGGTATTCAAAATGGCCCTCGGGCGTATTGAACGCAGTTTTCCATTCATCACCCTGCTTAATACGAACAAGATTATACGCCCCCCGAAGGTCAATCTTCGTAAACCAACTAGCCCCCTTAATCCTAGCAAACAAATCGGAAAGCAAAGGTAACGGGTATTGAAACTTGACCGTGATCTTATTCAAGAGGTGATAATCAATACAGGGTCTCAAGGAGCCATCCTTCTTAGCAACAAAAAAAAAAGCATGATTAAGACCGATCTAGGTCGAAACGCGTTGCCGTGATCTATACACCTGTTTGGTCCACCAAATGTAAGGACTATGTTTTAACCATTTTGGATAAATAAAGACTTCAATTTTATCGGAGCTGGAGTATCTATTTTCTATTGGATTTGCTGCTGCTAGGACGTCTGGGTCAGGACGAACTTCCGTGCTCCATACCTGCAGGACTGGTTGGTGAGCTGGCTATGGCTTTTTAAGCCATTTTTTTTCTTATGTGCGGAAAAAAAAATCCTGCTCCCATCAGTGAAGAAGATGGATGAATATGCCCTTTCTCCAAAGACTCCTTAACATAATTCCGCATAGCGGTATGTTCAGGCACAGACAGATTGAAGAGTCGGCCCTTAGGAAACTTACAGCCTGGAATCAAATCAATAGCACAATCACAGTCCCTGTGCGGTGGAAGAGAACTGGACTTGGGCTCATCGAATACATCCTGAAAATCAGACAAAAACTCTGGAATTTCGGAAGAGGAAGAAGAGGAGATGGACATTAAAGGAACATCATTATGAACCCCCTGACAACCCCAACTAGTCACAGACATAGACTTCCAATCCAACACAGGATTATGTACCTGCAACCACGGAAAACCCAACACGATAGCATCATGTAAATTATGCAATACCAGAAATCGACAATCTTCCTGATGGGCTGGCGCCATGCGCATGGTCACCTGTGTCCAAAACTGGGGCTTATTTTTAGCCAAAGGTGTAGCATCAATGCCCCTTAAAGGAATAAGGTTCTGCAAGGGCTGCAATGGGAAACCACAACGCCTGGCAAACTCAAGGTCCATTAAGTTCAAAGCGGCGCCTGAATCCACAAACGCCAAGACAGAAAATGATGACAATGAGCAGATCAAGGACACCGATAACAGAAATTTAGGTTGTACAGTACTGATGGTAAATGAACTAGCGATCCTCTTTGTCCATTTAGGGCAGACTGAAATGACATGAGAAGCGTCGCCACAATAATAACACAACCTATTCTGAAGTCTGAGTCCTTGTCGTTCTGTCCTAGACAGAATCCTATCACACTGCATTGGCTCAGGACTCTGCTCTGAGGACATCGCCACAGCGCGCACAGTTCTGCTCTCCCGCAAGCGCCGATCAATCTGAATGGCCAAAGACATAGAATCACTCAGACCGACAGGCGTGGGAAACCCCACCATAACATCTTTAACGGATTCAGAAAGACCCTTTCTGAAAATTGCATCCAAAGCATCATCATTCCATTTAGTCAACACAGACCATTTTCTAAATTTCTGACAAAACAATTCTGCCGCCTCTTGAACCTGAGATAGGGCCAACAAGGTCTTCTCCGCTTGATCCACAGAATTAGGTTCATCATATAATAGTCCTGAAGCCTGAAAAAAGGAATCTACATTAAGCAAAGCCGGATTCCCAGATTCCAGGGAAAATGCCCAATCCTGTGGATCACCACGCAGCAGGGAAATGACGATTTTAACCTGCTGAATAGAATCCCCAGCGGATCGAGGTCTCAAAGCAAAAAACAGTTTACAGTTGTTTTTAAAACTCAAAAATTTGGACCTGTCACCAAAAAACAAATCAGGGGTAGGAATCTTCGGCTCTAAAACAGGAGTCTGAACAATATAATCAGAAATTCCCTGTACCCTAGCAGCAAGCTGGTCTACACGAAAAAATAATTCCTGAACATCCATGCTAACACAAGACTCCTTAGCCACCCAGAGAAAAAGAGGGAAGAAAAGGCAAAGCAAACTGCAGAAAAAAAATGACTCAACACCTTTCTTCCCTTCTGAGATGCATTTAACTCATAGTAGGCCAGTTGTACTGTTATGATCCGGTGACTTTGGAGCCGCATGAACTTTCTCTGGAGTAGGTGGAAACTGTACTGACCGCAAAACCTGAACTAACACTGCAACTAGAAGTAGCCGTGGGGTGTGCCTAACAAACCCTAGACACCTCGACACAGCCGGAGGACTAAATACCCCTATAGATGGAAATAGGAATACTACCTTGCCTCAGAGCAGAACCCCAAAGGATAGGCAGCCCCCCACGAATATTGACTGTGAGTAGGAGAGGAAAGACACACGCAGGCAGAAAACAGGATTCAGCAAAAGAGGCCACTCTAGCTAAATAGGGAAAGATAGGATAGAATACTAAGCGGTCAGTATTAAAAACCCTTTCAAAATATCCACAGCAGATAATACAAAAAGTTCCACGATCTAACTAAAGACATGGAATGTATATCTGCCACTCCAGAGAATCCAACAAGACTGAGAAAATACTGACACAATCTAAGCTGGACAAAAAAAACACTGAATAGCACAGAATTATTAAGCACACAGCATGTGTGCCACAGAAACAAAACCAGACACTTATCTTTGCTGATTTGGCAGAAGGCAGAAGGAACCAAACCAGGACCAAAACCTCCCAACAACCATGGACAACTGGCAAGGACTAATGAATCCTGCACGCCTAAATACCCCAGTCAGAACTGCAATCAGCAGATACACCTTACCAAGACTGCAACTCAGGGACAACTGCATTACCACCTACAACCAGCGGAGGGAGCCCAAAAGCAGAATTCACAACAGAGAACCAGATGCTCTGCATTCCTTCTGTGAACACGCCACATACAGAGTATGTATCTTAGTGCATTGGTGTACCACACGGCCAATCCCTGATTGAAGGCTGGCTGTTTCATTAGGTATTGCACCTGTGCATTTGCTATTTTATTTGGGTCCGCTGCACCCTGCTTGTGCATTTGTATTGAGGCCCATTTAGACAGGTAAGCGTCTCTACCTGTTTTTGGTGTGTTTTCTTGAATTTTTCCTTTTTTGGTGTTTTTCATTTTAGCACTATGTGGTGCCCATAATACTGTATGGAGGACTATTCTTTCCGGTTTCTCACCTATTGAAGAATTTACAATAGATATCACTCACGTAATGTAAGAAGTGAAATCTTTAGCAATGTACTATACGTATATTTCTCTGCTGTAACTGTGCATTATGAATTGTGTTAAAGGGGCCCACTGAGACTCTTTCGCCCAGGGCCCACGAAAACCTGGAGCCGACCCTGGGTTTGGTACACATTGAAGTCTTTAGTAAGGGAGAAGCCCAATCCCTTTGATAACAGGGATATCTGGGCTTGGGAAAGCACTGTCATGATCTCCATGGCCAGAGAACTAGCATAAGCCTCAATAGGAACAAGCTCTTGGAAGATGTAACTATACTGACCATGAACTAAACCTACCGCATCATCTAGAAGTAGCCAGGTAGCATGTCCTACTTTTTATCCCTATATGCCCAGCGCCGGCCGGAGAACTAAATAATGCTAGCAGAGGGAAATATAAGACCTGACTCACCTCTAGAGAAATGCCCAAAAAGGAGACAGAGGCCCCCCACATATATTGGCGGTGATATGAGATGAAACAACAAACGCAGCAGGAAAATAGTTTTAGCAAATTTGAGGTCCGCTTTCTAGATAGCAGAAGACAGAAAGCATACTTTCATGGTCAGTAGAAAACCCTAACAAAACACATCCAGAAATTACTTTAGGACTCTGGCATTAACTCATAATACCAGAGTGGCAATTCCTGATAAACAAGAGCTTTCCAGACACAGTAACGAAACTGCAGCTGTGAACTGGAACCAAAATACAAAAACAAAACATGGACGAATGTCCAACTTATCTAGTAGATGTCTGGGAGCAGGAACAAGCACAGAGAGGCTTCTGATAACATTGATGACCGGCAAGCATCTAACAGAGAAGCCAGGTTATATAGCGACACCCAGATCTAATCAGAACAGGTGAACAGGGAAGATGATGTCACAAGTTCAATTCCACCAGTAGCCACCGGGGGAGCCCAGAATCCAAATTCACAACAGTACCCCCCCCTCAAGGAGGGGGCACCGAACCCTCACCAGAACCACCAGGGCGATCAGGATGGGCCCTATGAAAGGCACGAACCAGATCAGAGGCATGAACATCAGATGCAGTGACCCAAGAATTATCCTCCTGGCCGTATCCCTTCCACTTGACCAGATACTGGAGTCTCCAAAGGCTCTAAATCATACCCACAACGATTGGCAAAGGACCAATCCATAAGACTCAAAGCGGCGCCAGAGTCGATATAGGCGTCCGTAGTAATAGATGACAAAGAGCAAATCAGGGTCACAGACAAAATAAATTTAGACTGTAAAGTGCCAATGGGAACGGATTTATCAAGCTTTTTAGTACGCTTAAAGCATGCTGATATAACATGAGTAGAATCCCCACAATAGAAACACAACCCATTTTTCCGTCTAAAATTCTGCCGCTCGCTTCTGGACAGAATTCTATCACACTGCATGTTTTCTGGCGTCTTCTCAGTGGACACCGCCAGATGGTGCACTGGTTTGCGCTCCCGCAGACGCCTATCGATCTGAATGGCCATTGTCATGGACTCATTCAGACTTGCAGGCACAGGGAACCCCACCGTAACATCCTTAATGGCATCAGAAAGACCCTCTCTGAAAGTAGCCGCCAAGGCACACTCATTCCACTGAGTAAGCACAGACCATTTACGGAATTTTTGGCAGTAAATTTCAGCTTCATCTTGCCCCTGCGATAGGGACATCAAAGTTTTTTCTGCCTGAAGTTCCAAATGAGGTTCCTCATACAGCAAGCCCAAGGCCAGAAAAAACGCATCCACATTGCGCAACGCAGGATCCCCTGGTGCCAATGCAAAAGCCCAATCTTGAGGGTCGCCGCGGAGCAAGGAAATCACAATCCCAACCTGCTGTGCAGGGTCTCCAGCAGAACGAGATTTCAGGGACAAAAATAACTTACAATTATTTCTAAAATTCTGAAAGCTAGATCTATTCCCTGAGAAGAATTCCGGCAAAGGAATTCTCGGCTCTGATACCGGAGCATGAACAACAAAATCCTGCAAACTTTGCACTTTCGTGGCGAGATTATTCAAACCTGCAGTTACACTCTGTAGATCCATTATAGACAGGTGAACATAGAGCCATTCAAAGATTAGAAGGAGAGAGAAAAAAAAGAAAGACTGCAGCATAGACAGACTGGCAAGTGATCCAATTAAGAGCACACTAACTACTAGAGAAAAAAAAAAAAAAAAAAAAATTTTCAGCAGACTTCTTATTTCTCTCCTTTCTCAGCCAAGGATTTTAACCCTTTAGTGGGCCGGTCAAACTGTCATGATCTCCATGGCCAGAGAACTAGCATAAGCCTCAATAGGAACAAGCTCTTGGAAGATGTAACTATACTGACCATGAACTAAACCTACCGCATCATCTAGAAGTAGCCAGGTAGCATGTCCTACTTTTTATCCCTATATGCCCAGCGCCGGCCGGAGAACTAAATAATGCTAGCAGAGGGAAATATAAGACCTGACTCACCTCTAGAGAAATGCCCAAAAAGGAGACAGAGGCCCCCCACATATATTGGCGGTGATATGAGATGAAACAACAAACGCAGCAGGAAAATAGTTTTAGCAAATTTGAGGTCCGCTTTCTAGATAGCAGAAGACAGAAAGCATACTTTCATGGTCAGTAGAAAACCCTAACAAAACACATCCAGAAATTACTTTAGGACTCTGGCATTAACTCATAATACCAGAGTGGCAATTCCTGATAAACAAGAGCTTTCCAGACACAGTAACGAAACTGCAGCTGTGAACTGGAACCAAAATACAAAAACAAAACATGGACGAATGTCCAACTTATCTAGTAGATGTCTGGGAGCAGGAACAAGCACAGAGAGGCTTCTGATAACATTGATGACCGGCAAGCATCTAACAGAGAAGCCAGGTTATATAGCGACACCCAGATCTAATCAGAACAGGTGAACAGGGAAGATGATGTCACAAGTTCAATTCCACCAGTAGCCACCGGGGGAGCCCAGAATCCAAATTCACAACAAAGCACATAGCTGGATAGGTTCCAAATCGGGATGTTTACCGTCTCCGTTTTTTCCCCGGTGTCTTGTAACCCCCTCCTTCGATGCTTGCGCCCCCTCTTTTCCTCTGTTTTTTTACCTTATTGTGACCACATCTCCATTGTTCACATTATGTTTGGCTTTAGGATTACGTGTTTCAGCACCTGTGCTCAATGAGGTGTCTGAAGCTTCATCTGACGAATTCACTGATGATTGCTCTGAAGTTGAAAACATTACTTTTGGTTGAGCAGAAAGAGGATATTTCTTATTGTTTTTACCTTTTCGCTGCTTTCTAAGAATGGGACGAGGGGTTTTGTTCCACTCATAAACCATGTTGTTTTTATAGTCCTCCAAATCCCTTTTAAACTTTCTTCGCTTCGATTCAGTTATTGTGTTTTCAAGCTTAATTACATTTTTATCCATTCTTTGTTGTAATTTTTTATATTCCTCATTGTTTTGAAAGGATTTAGTTTGATCTTGTAGGGATTTAATCGTGATTTTAATGGTGTTTAGTTCTTTTTCTTCCTCTTCAATAATCAGGTGGATGAGATCCATTGAACAGTTGCTTAAAATTTCTTCCCATTTTAATCTAAACACTTCTCTATAATTTGCAGTTGTTAGTTTTTATTCTTAAGCCTCTGGGGATCATATTCTTATCTGCATAATTACTAAGTGAGTTGTGATCCCACCAGAGCCTGAGCTCCTTATGCTTTGAAGATTCCAGCTTTCGCATAGTAGTTTTCAGATCATTTTCGCCTTCTGCTGTGTTTTCATTATCTTCATTAAAAATGTCTGCTGATTTACGCAATCTAGCTGTGTAATTGTCAGTATCCACTGTGATGCAGTGACCCGTTACAGGTAGGGGGCGCTGCATGGTCTCTCCAGATTACGCATGGAGGCGTATTGAGGTCATAGGAATGCATGGCAATCGCAGGCATAACTGTGGTGATGAGACAAAGTCCTGCATTATTGTGAATAGCCAGTATGTGTGTCGCAGAAGAAGATACTCTGCGCTGTAAGCCTAAAGTAAGGATGTTCTGAGACATGTAGTCCCACAAGTAATTGTGTTGTTTTAGAGGGAGGCTGGCAGGGCTAGTTTGAGAGCTGGGTGGGTCGAACTAGCCACACACACCTCCCACCTATGGGAGTGGTTACAAGTCTGTAATGCGACCAGGGTGTGGGTCACGTGGTCCCTGTGTATGGAGGTCCAGAGTGGGGACCGGATCCCTGAAGAGCACCTGTTGAGGCCGTGGTCCTGAGTGGCCTCTGTGTTGGGAAGTCCTGTGTATGTGGACCAGATTGCTGAAGAGCATGAGGTGAGGCCAAGGTCCTGCAGAGTCGGTGATGGCTACTGTGTTGGGGAAGCTACCATCCTTCGGTGAGTCTGGAACCGACTGGTGTATGCCTGTCAGGCAAGTTGGTGATCCCTGTAAGGCAGTTCCCCAGGAGAGGGGACTGACAAGGAGTCAGCAGGTGGAGCAGGAGCTCCTGTAAGGTACCTCCATAGACTGTTGGTGCTTATTATGTTCTATGAACTGTGCGGTCATCCACGGCAACTGGTCAGAGGAGGACCAGCATGTCTAGTTGCCGCAAACTAATAATGTGAAGCCTGATGTAAAGACTGTTCACCTGTTGTTGGTTTGGTGGATTATGCTGTATAAAATAAACCACATGGACTGCTTTAAGTGGAAAGTGTTCCTGTGTGCCTTAAGTCTCGCAGCCAAGTGCTTGTCCCCCAATACATGCAGTGAGCGCTATCTCACATCATCAAATCCTCGTTTGAAAGATCCATGTTATATAACATTAATATTATAAGGCAATTTGTTTTGAGTGGTTTTGAGCAAGGCTATTAAATCCCACAAAAATATATAAAAAAGAGATTTTGGCAAAGCCAGCTCACCGCTTTGAAGAACCAGGAATACATCCAACCTGTGGTTACAGTTTGCATGGAAAACGTGCATAAGTGATTGAATGTTATTGAAGAAATCTGGAACTTTTTATTGGATAAGCAAAAGGTATATTTTACTCTACCATTGGACTGATCGCTGGAGAAAAAAAAAGTTTTTTCTTTACATGTGTGGATTTATCCCAATCCGTTTTCCGTGTGAACTGTAATCACAGGTTGTATGTATTCCTGCTTCTTCAAAGCGGTGAGCTGGCTTTGCCAAAAACTCTTTTATATATATATATATATATATATATATATATATATATATATATATATATATATATATATATATATATATATATATATATATATATAATTTTATAATTTATATATATATACATATATATATATATATATATATATATATACACACATATATATCTGTGTGTATGTATATGTACATATGCACAGGGAAATATATATTTTATTATTATTGTTGCTATTATTAAATATAAATCTTGAGATTTTTATTTCTTTAATTCTTTGGTCCAACTTCTTTTTTTCTATCTTTAACTGATTTCAAAAAAAGAAAAGCACAGAAGCTTGAGGTCTTTTTGGGGATTGAACAAGAAATATTTTCTGCCATTTTCTGATTTGTGCAAAGGGAATAATAATTAACATGGAAATAGTTTTAGATTTTGAATCAAAAAGCAGCAGATGGCTGAAAGAACACACAATTCACAAACTCATAAAAAATTATTCTGGGCAATGGGACAGGATGAAAAATAAGCACAGACATTGCAGTGATATATTGAGTATTGTTGTAGAATAAACACGGGAAAATGAAATGTCTTGAAGAAAATAAACTGTTGCGGTGGGGAATGTTTACTCAGCCCAGCATAGGGATTAGGAGTGTATTACAATTCTTCAAATTTTGTATTAACAGTTTTTTTTGTTATTTAACATATACTAATATTATTTTATAGAAAATATTAACACATACAGTGTGTTATTGTTGTAAAAAGACTATTAATACCATATTCTATGTGGTATTTTTACATTTGCTGCATTATAGTTTATAGTATTTTATGTACACTCTAATTATTATACATAGTATTTTATCTACACTGTTTCCTAGTGTAATTGAAGTAGAAGTGCTTCTCACAAAATTAGAAAATCATCAAAAAGTTAATTTATTTCAGTTCTTCAATACAAAAAGAAACTCATATATTATATGGAGTCATTACAAACAGAGTGATCTATTTCAAGTGTTTATTTCTGTTAATGTTGATGATTATGGCTTACAGCCAATGAAAACCCAAAAGGCATTATCCCAGTAAGTTAGAATACTTTGTAACACCAGCTTGAAAAATTATTTTAAATTGGCCTACTAAAATGAATGTTCAGTAAATACCCTCAATACTTGGTCGGAGCTCCTTTTGCATCAATTACTGCATCAATGCGGCGTGGCATGGAGGCAATCAGCCTGTGGCACTGCTGAGGTGTTATGGAAGCCCAGGTTGCTCTGATAGCAGTCTTCAGCTTGTCTGCATTGTTTGGTCAGGTGTCTCTCATCTTCTGCTTGACAATACGCCATAGATTCTCTATGGGGTGAAGGTCAGGCGAGTTTGCTGGCCAATCAAGCACAGTGATACTGTTGTTTATAAACCAGGTATTGGTACTTTTGGCAGTGGGAACAGGTGCCAAGTCCTGCTGGAGAATGAAATTTCCATCTCCGAAAAGTTTGTCGGCAGAGGGAAGCATGAAGTTCTCTAAAATTTCCTGGTAGATGGCTGCACTGACTTTGGTCTTGATAAAACACAGTGGACCTACACCAGCAGATGACGTGGCTCCCCAAACCATCACTGGTTGTGGAATCTTCACACTAGACCTCCAGCAGCTTGGATTGTGGTCTCTCCACTCTTCTCCCAGACTCTGGGACCTTGATTTCCAAATGAAATGCAAAATTTACTTTCATCTGAAAACAACACCTTGGACCACTGAGGAACAATCCAATTCTTTTCCTACTTGGCCCAGGTAAGACGCTTCTGGTGTTGTCTGTTGATCATGAGTGGCTTGACACAAGGAATGCGACACTTGTAGCCCATGTCCTGGATACGTCTGTGTGTGGTGGCACTTGAAGCAATGACTTCAGCAGCAGTCCAATCCTTGTGAATCTCCCCCAAATTTTTGAATGGCCTTTTCCTAATAATCCTTTCAAGGATCCTTTTTCTACCACACTTTTTCCTTCCACTCAACTTTCCATTAATATGCTTGGATGCAGCCAGCTTCTTGAGCAATGACCTTTTGTGGCCTACCCTCCTTGTGGAGTGTGTTAATGACTGCCTTCCGGACATCTGTCTTCCCCATGATTGTGGAGCCTACTGAAACAGACTAAGGGTCCCTTTAAAATGCTTAGGAAGCCATTGCAGGCATTTTTGTTAATTATTCTAATTTACTGAGATAATGACTTTGGGGTTTTCATTGGCTGTAAGCAATAATCATCAACATTAACAGAAATAAACACTTGAAATATATCATTCTGTTTGTAATGTCTCTATATAATACACGAGTTTCACTTTTTGTGTTGAAGAACTGAAATAAATTAACTTTTTAATGATATTCTAATTTAGTGAGCAGCACTTGTATGCAGCATGTTCAATTATATATGCTTATTGTAAATTATATTATTTTCATATTTACTGTTATTATTGAATGTAATATTTCAAATATATTATAAATGCTACAAAGAAAAAGTACCATACTTTGACAGAAAGATAAAATATATTATTTATTAAATAGGTTACAATATATATTTCATTATTACAAAAATGAAAGAATATATAAATAAGTTCCAGGGAAATATTAAGCACATTATGCAGGCATTTATTGGTGAGGGTATAATTAGAAAAAAAAAAAAATGATAACAAAATTATAGAAATCATGTAATCTATAAGATAATGTCATGTAGGACGCTGTTCAGACCAGGTCGTTCGACAGAAAGCGGTAATTCCGCTTTTGTCCACTATGTGCTCATTGGCGTCAGCTAGATTTTATCTAGCTGTTCCGGGGTTAATTCTGATCCTCGGATTGGAAGCTGGGCCATGCCCATTGCCTTTAAATAGTTCTCCTGAACATTGGGCGTCGCCGATTATAGCTTCTGTCTTGTGCGTTGTTATCTCGGTCTGGAATGGAGAGCTGGTTGTTGGAGATTCGTTGCTGGTGGTGTATTTTCCTCTGTCTTATTTACTCCTTCCTATATTTGTATTTATTTTGCCCTGCACATTTATAGTGTATTCCTGAGTGACTGCGGCGTGGTGTATATTTTCCTTTATCCTTGTCTGTGCTAACTGTGGGTATTGGTGTATTAACTCTTCACTGGGTGGTGGGCAGAGGTTTCAGCCCAGGGTTGAAACAGGAGACAGGGTGAGGTTCGAGGCCTGGACATGCACACCATCAGTGTAAACTCCAGGTAGAGGGTCAGTCAGGATTTCCCTAGTCTGAGGGAAATTGCAGGGGCCCGGGTTATTAGCTCTCGCTCACCTAGTCTCCCCGTGACAGATAATCAGTGAATCACATTGATGGCCATTGTAATATTTAAGACAATTAGGTCATTTTAATTGAATAGTGTGTTTGCATAAATATGTCTAAACATGTGTAAGATTAAGAACATGATCCATAGCATGTCAAATGAATCATAGAATCAGAATGTTGGAGTTGGAAGGGACCTCCAGGGTCATCTACAGGTCAAAAAGCATTTGGGCAGCAGTGACCATAATATTGTCATTTTCAATGTAATATTCATTAAAATATTTCATAGGGGAAATGCAAAAACCTGGAACTTTAGGAAAGCTGATTTCAACAAATTAAGGTGCAAATTGCCTCTTCTGAGAAAAAGAGGACTTAACTCTATAGCGCCACCTGTTGGAAGTAGCGATCCTACAAGTCACAATCAACCCTTTAACGAGTCGTGCAATATGACTTAGGATAAAAGCCAAATCAGTATCTCAATTCGCAGACACGGTGTTTCGGGCTGTTGGCCCTCGTCAGTGCGAAGCATGAGAACTGATTTGGCTAGGTGAGAGGCTCTGGACTGGGGTCTAAGGGGTATCATTTCTCCTTATGGAGAGTGACATACCATCTCTGGCTTGTCAAGGTAAGGAGGCTTATTCGCCGTTCAATGCTCCTCTGGGAAATATAATATGCAAATTGCCTCTTCTGATTTGGCTTTTATCCTAAGTCATATTGCACGACTCGTTAAAGGGTTGATTGTGACTTGTAGGATCGCTACTTCCAACAGGTGGCGCTATAGAGTTAAGTCCTCTTTTTCTCAGAAGAGGCAATTTGCATATTATATTTCCCAGAGGAGCATTGAACGGCGAATAAGCCTCCTTACCTTGACAAGCCAGAGATGGTATGTCACTCTCCATAAGGAGAAATGATACCCCTTAGACCCCAGTCCAGAGCCTCTCACCTAGCCAAATCAGTTCTCATGCTTCGCACTGACGAGGGCCAACAGCCCGAAACACCTTGTCTGCGGATTGAGATACTGATTTGGCTTTTATCCTAAGTCATATTGCACGACTCGTTAAAGGGTTGATTGTGACTTGTAGGATCGCTACTTCCAACAGGTGGCGCTATAGAGTTAAGTCCTCTTTTTCTCAGAAGAGGCAATTTGCATATTATATTTCCCAGAGGAGCATTGAACGGCGAATAAGCCTCCTTACCTTGACAAGCCAGAGATGGTATGTCACTCTCCATAAGGAGAAATGATACCCCTTAGACCCCAGTCCAGAGCCTCTCACCTAGCCAAATCAGTTCTCATGCTTCGCACTGACGAGGGCCAACAGCCCGAAACACCGTGTCTGCGAATTGAGATACTGATTTGGCTTTTATCCTAAGTCATATTGCACGACTCGTTAAAGGGTTGATTGTGACTTGTAGGATCGCTACTTCCAACAGGTGGCGCTATAGAGTTAAGTCCTCTTTTTCTCAGAAGAGGCAATTTGCATATTATATTTCCCAGAGGAGCATTGAACGGCGAATAAGCCTCCTTACCTTGACAAGCCAGAGATGGTATGTCACTCTCCATAAGGAGAAATGATACCCCTTAGACCCCAGTCCAGAGCCTCTCACCTAGCCAAATCAGTTCTCATGCTTCGCACTGACGAGGGCCAACAGCCCGAAACACCGTGTCTCCGAATTGAGATACTGATTTGGCTTTTATCCTAAGTCATATTGCACGACTCGTTAAAGGGTTGATTGTGACTTGTAGGATCGCTACTTCCAACAGGTGGCGCTATAGAGTTAAGTCCTCTTTTTCTCAGAAGAGGCAATTTGCATATTATATTTCCCAGAGGAGCATTGAACGGCGAATAAGCCTCCTTACCTTGACAAGCCAGAGATGGTATGTCACTCTCCATAAGGAGAAATGATACCCCTTAGACCCCAGTCCAGAGCCTCTCACCTAGCCAAATCAGTTCTCATGCTTCGCACTGACGAGGGCCAACAGCCCGAAACACCGTGTCTGCGAATTGAGATACTGATTTGGCTTTTATCCTAAGTCATATTGCACGACTCGTTAAAGGGTTGATTGTGACTTGTAGGATCGCTACTTCCAACAGGTGGCGCTATAGAGTTAAGTCCTCTTTTTCTCAGAAGAGGCAATTTGCATATTATATTTCCCAGAGGAGCATTGAACGGCGAATAAGCCTCCTTACCTTGACAAGCCAGAGATGGTATGTCACTCTCCATAAGGAGAAATGATACCCCTTAGACCCCAGTCCAGAGCCTCTCACCTAGCCAAATCAGTTCTCATGCTTCGCACTGACGAGGGCCAACAGCCCGAAACACCGTGTCTGCGAATTGAGATACTGATTTGGCTTTTATCCTAAGTCATATTGCACGACTCGTTAAAGGGTTGATTGTGACTTGTAGGATCGCTACTTCCAACAGGTGGCGCTATAGAGTTAAGTCCTCTTTTTCTCAGAAGAGGCAATTTGCATATTATATTTCCCAGAGGAGCATTGAACGGCGAATAAGCCTCCTTACCTTGACAAGCCAGAGATGGTATGTCACTCTCCATAAGGAGAAATGATACCCCTTAGACCCCAGTCCAGAGCCTCTCACCTAGCCAAATCAGTTCTCATGCTTCGCACTGACGAGGGCCAACAGCCCGAAACACCGTGTCTCCGAATTGAGATACTGATTTGGCTTTTATCCTAAGTCATATTGCACGACTCGTTAAAGGGTTGATTGTGACTTGTAGGATCGCTACTTCCAACAGGTGGCGCTATAGAGTTAAGTCCTCTTTTTCTCAGAAGAGGCAATTTGCATATTATATTTCCCAGAGGAGCATTGAACGGCGAATAAGCCTCCTTACCTTGACAAGCCAGAGATGGTATGTCACTCTCCATAAGGAGAAATGATACCCCTTAGACCCCAGTCCAGAGCCTCTCACCTAGCCAAATCAGTTCTCATGCTTCGCACTGACGAGGGCCAACAGCCCGAAACACCGTGTCTGCGAATTGAGATACTGATTTGGCTTTTATCCTAAGTCATATTGCACGACTCGTTAAAGGGTTGATTGTGACTTGTAGGATCGCTACTTCCAACAGGTGGCGCTATAGAGTTAAGTCCTCTTTTTCTCAGAAGAGGCAATTTGCATATTATATTTCCCAGAGGAGCATTGAACGGCGAATAAGCCTCCTTACCTTGACAAGCCAGAGATGGTATGTCACTCTCCATAAGGAGAAATGATACCCCTTAGACCCCAGTCCAGAGCCTCTCACCTAGCCAAATCAGTTCTCATGCTTCGCACTGACGAGGGCCAACAGCCCGAAACACCGTGTCTGCGAATTGAGATACTGATTTGGCTTTTATCCTAAGTCATATTGCACGACTCGTTAAAGGGTTGATTGTGACTTGTAGGATCGCTACTTCCAACAGGTGGCGCTATAGAGTTAAGTCCTCTTTTTCTCAGAAGAGGCAATTTGCATATTATATTTCCCAGAGGAGCATTGAACGGCGAATAAGCCTCCTTACCTTGACAAGCCAGAGATGGTATGTCACTCTCCATAAGGAGAAATGATACCCCTTAGACCCCAGTCCAGAGCCTCTCACCTAGCCAAATCAGTTCTCATGCTTCGCACTGACGAGGGCCAACAGCCCGAAACACCGTGTCTGCGAATTGAGATACTGATTTGGCTTTTATCCTAAGTCATATTGCACGACTCGTTAAAGGGTTGATTGTGACTTGTAGGATCGCTACTTCCAACAGGTGGCGCTATAGAGTTAAGTCCTCTTTTTCTCAGAAGAGGCAATTTGCATATTATATTTCCCAGAGGAGCATTGAACGGCGAATAAGCCTCCTTACCTTGACAAGCCAGAGATGGTATGTCACTCTCCATAAGGAGAAATGATACCCCTTAGACCCCAGTCCAGAGCCTCTCACCTAGCCAAATCAGTTCTCATGCTTCGCACTGACGAGGGCCAACAGCCCGAAACACCGTGTCTGCGAATTGAGATACTGATTTGGCTTTTATCCTAAGTCATATTGCACGACTCGTTAAAGGGTTGATTGTGACTTGTAGGATCGCTACTTCCAACAGGTGGCGCTATAGAGTTAAGTCCTCTTTTTCTCAGAAGAGGCAATTTGCATATTATATTTCCCAGAGGAGCATTGAACGGCGAATAAGCCTCCTTACCTTGACAAGCCAGAGATGGTATGTCACTCTCCATAAGGAGAAATGATACCCCTTAGACCCCAGTCCAGAGCCTCTCACCTAGCCAAATCAGTTCTCATGCTTCGCACTGACGAGGGCCAACAGCCCGAAACACCGTGTCTGCGAATTGAGATACTGATTTGGCTTTTATCCTAAGTCATATTGCACGACTCGTTAAAGGGTTGATTGTGACTTGTAGGATCGCTACTTCCAACAGGTGGCGCTATAGAGTTAAGTCCTCTTTTTCTCAGAAGAGGCAATTTGCATATTATATTTCCCAGAGGAGCATTGAACGGCGAATAAGCCTCCTTACCTTGACAAGCCAGAGATGGTATGTCACTCTCCATAAGGAGAAATGATACCCCTTAGACCCCAGTCCAGAGCCTCTCACCTAGCCAAATCAGTTCTCATGCTTCGCACTGACGAGGGCCAACAGCCCGAAACACCGTGTCTGCGAATTGAGATACTGATTTGGCTTTTATCCTAAGTCATATTGCACGACTCGTTAAAGGGTTGATTGTGACTTGTAGGATCGCTACTTCCAACAGGTGGCGCTATAGAGTTAAGTCCTCTTTTTCTCAGAAGAGGCAATTTGCATATTATATTTCCCAGAGGAGCATTGAACGGCGAATAAGCCTCCTTACCTTGACAAGCCAGAGATGGTATGTCACTCTCCATAAGGAGAAATGATACCCCTTAGAACAAATTAAGGGAAATGCTTACTCATGTAGACTGGGACCATCTCACGGTAACTGGAGATAAGGAACATAAATGGGGCATGTTTAAGGATATACTACTAGAATGCTGTGTAAAACTTGTACCCTCTGATTATGAAATGTCCAGGAAAAAAAGAAACCATTATGGATAAATAAGACAGTACATAGTGTGACAGGGTCACTTTGCACAGTGTATGAACACTGTGAGCACAGTGGCTCAGTGGATAGCACAGCGGCTCAGTGGATAGCACAGCAGCGCTGGAGTCCTGGGTTCAAGCCCCACTAAGGACAACATCTGCAAAGAGTTTGTATGTTCTCTCCGTGCTTGTGTGGGTTTCCTCCGGGTACTCCGGTTTCCTCCCACATTCCAAAGACATACTGATAGGGAATTTAGATTGTGAGCCCCAACGGGGAGAGCGACGATAATGTGTGCAAACTGTACAGCGCTGCGGAATATGTTAGCGCTATATAAAAATAAAGATTATTATTATTATTATTATGAAGGGAGATATACAGCTCTGACAAAAATTAAGAGACCACTGCAAAATGTTCAGTTTGTCTGATTTTTCTCTTTATAAGTATATTTTTGAGTAAAATGTAAATTGTTCTTTTATTCTATAAACTTTTGACAACATGTCTCCGAATTTCCAAGCAATAAATTTAGTATTTTTTTTCTGAAAAAAAAAACAGTGCTTTCAGTCCTCAAATAATGCAAAGAAAACAAGTTCATAATAATTTAGAAACAACAATCCTAATGTTTTAACTCAGGAAGAATTCAGAAATCAATATTTTTGTGGAATAATCATGATTTTAATCACAGCTTTCATGCGTCTTGATATGCTTTCCACCAGTCTTTCACAACGCTTTTGGTGCAAAAATGTAAGCAGTTCTTCTTTGTTTGATGGCTTTTGGCTATCCAGCATCCTCTTGATTACATGTCAGAGGTTTTCAATGGGGTTCAGTTCTGGAGATTGAGCTGCCCATGAAAGGGTTTTGATGTGGTGGTCTCTTAATTTTTGCCAGGGCTGTATGTTACTACACATATTGGCATCAGTTGTATACATGGGCTGGTTTTATGTGGGCACCCATAGAGTGGTAGGGAGGGTGCTCACTATATCTCCTCTTGCAGAGCCGACATAGGCATGTGTACCAACAGGACCTGATATTATGTCACAGTCAGGTGATCGTCACATGGTCTGGGTTAAAAAGCCTGTCTGGAGAGTCAGTTATGGTTGTGTCTTGGGAGAGCAGTAACTCCCACGTAGCCCCAGGAGGAGCTGAGGACTTTGTGGGTTAACTGCAGCTGAATCCTGCAGGGAAAGAACTCTTATGGACTTTATCTGGGTTTTATTTTACCATTATGCCAGAAAGGCTCTGTTTATTTTGCTGAACCCTGCTAAGTTTTATGCTGTCCATAATAAACTAGCAGGTGATCTACTACCAGAACCGTTCTTGTGTCTACCTTGTGAAGCAGCTGAGTATGTCAACCCCTCGCACGTGGTATTTTGAATGCGGACATTGTTCCAGGATCACGCATAGAGGCTGTGGGCAACTGCATGTCCCAGGTAAAATCCACCATCCGGCAAGAGACGTCCGGCATTATGTAGGAGCTTGTGAAGCATCTTGTCCTGGTACAACAACAACACCAGCTCGCCAATCAACAGTAGAAATTGGCGCAACAGGAGACGAACAAGCTGTTATCACAGCTGCTTCAACAACAGCAGCAGCGACACTAGCAGGAGGCGCTAACACAGCAAATGGAGTTCCTCGCAGATGCGATTTGTGTGAGGCCAGCGGTCTCCTCCCCATCTCCAGGTGATGATTCATACATAATAACAAATTCAGGCAACATATTAGATACAAGCGGAAGGGGGAAATGAGACCACCCGCACTAAGTAGTGCTGTGTAACCCCCCACCGATAAAGAGAACCAACTCCATAGAAATTGAATGAAAAAAGGAGAAAACAAGGAGTATATAGGATATTTAGGTAATAGAAAATGCTTTATATAAATAACATATAATTAACAAGCTTTATAGCAAAATACAAGAAAGCACAAAAAGTACATAGCAAGTATATTCAGACAAGGATGATAAAAAGGAGTGGATGACCCCCAGTGTGCACCCACAAGAATACCATCACACAGGGCTACATATTGTGAAGATAGCTGCTCCAAAGCATCTCTATTGTTAGAGTAGCATCAGGCACACCATGTGGTGTGTCATGAATAGTTAAAGATTTGTAATTAAAAAGAGAGCAGCGCTTACCCTGAGAGGCACACAGTGGGGCACACCAGTTGGGGTCCACCAAACGCGACCCCATGATTCATACATCCAGAAAACGGCAAGACGAGCCATGCAGAAAATGACCACAGGGGATGATGTGGAAACGTTTTTGACTGTTTTCAAGCGGGTGGCTGAACGGGAGAAGCTTCCACCAGAGCAGTGGGCGGAGGTGCTGGCACCATATCTGTCAGGGGAACCTCAAAAGGTATATTATGACTTAGCCCTCCAGCACGGCAAAGAATACGCCAAACTAAAAAGTTATATCCTAGCACTTCTGAGAAAGCTCAGGAGAGCATGTTATAGAGGTTCTATTAGCCAGGGTGTTACCGAGAGATCCTAAATTATTGCAGATCCTACCCCACCTGTCAGATAACTGCTCCTACTTCTCATTTCTGAAGCCCCTTAGTCCCATTGCCTGTGATAGAGATCCCCCTTTAGAGGGTTGCCATGGACCTGGTAGGTCCCCTAGTTAAATCTGCATGTGGCCATCAGTACATCCTAGTGGTTATGGACTACGCGACTTGGTACCCAGAAGCAGTGCCACTGAGAAACTCTTTGGCTAAGAGTATTGCCCGGGAGCTTGTCCATATCTTTACCAGGACCGGTTTGCCTAAGGAGATTTTGACGGACCAGGGTTCCCTTTTATGAGCAAAGTTATGTGGGAGCTGTGTAGAGTCCTCCAGATTGCCCAGTTGCAGACCTCAGTTTACCATCCCCAGACCAATGTCCTGATGGAGCTCTTCAATAAGACCTTGAAGGCCATGCTCAAGAGGGTAATTGAGAAGGATGGTCGAGACTGGGACTATCTGCTCCTGTTTCTGCTGTTTTCTATCAGAGAAGTCCCACAGGCCTCCACTGGCTTCTCGCCATTTGAGCTCCTGTACAACCGACATCCATGCAGGCTCCTAGACATCGCCAAGGAAAGCTGGGAAGCCAAGGTCCGCACCGGAGTGTTATTGAGCACGTCACCCTGCTACAGGAAAGTATGGAACACGTAATGCCTATCTTAAAGGAACATCTCCACTCATAGGAGTCCCTAGCAAGGGTATAGAAATGATCAGCGAGGCTAAGGCAATTCCAGCCCAGGGACCATGTTCTAGTACTTATCCCCATGGTGGAGAGCAAGTTCCTGGCCAAGTGGCAAGGTCCGTACGAGGTTGTGGAAAAACTGGAGGACGTGAATTAATGTACACCTGTCACGATGTGATATGACCCAATGGGGGGGCGGTCAGTGGATTACGCATCACTCACACAACAGGATGGAAATGGGAAGAGGAAGGCCCTACTGATAGGGAAATGGGGGATGATGGGAGTGTTCACCACCCACATCAGCTGACCTAGCCACACTGCAGTTACAACTTATTGCCAGTGGAGGGGGGACTGATATTAACCCCCACTGGTCCTGAAAGGAAAAAGCTATATTTAAAACAGAGTGAAACCAGGGTAGCCACGAATCCAAACATGGATCATGACAACACCAGCTCGGTCGCAGGAAGCTGCACCAAGTTTACCATGTGAACTTGCTCAAACCGTGGTGGGTCCAGGAAGCACTGGAAGCTTCTTGCCTGGAGGCCCATCCTGAAGCCAAGGTGCAGGAGGTCATGATTGCTGAGAAGCAATGGCTGGCCCAGAAGCAACAATGTCGAGAACTGCTGCAGCAGAACCACGACCTGTTCTCGGAGTTGCCAGGCACACACAGGTTGTTGAACATGACGTGCTAACAGACTCCCATGTAAGAGTGAACCTCAAGCCCTATTGAATCCCATAAGCACGTCGGGAAATAATCTCAAAGGAGGTAAAGAGAATACTGGACCTCAGGGTGATAGAGGAGTCAATAAGTTGATGGTCGAGTCCCATCTTCCTCGTACCAAAGCACAATGGCGAGTGGTGGTTTTGTAACGACTGCCGCAGGCTCAATAAGGTGTCCAGTTTTGATGTTTATCCGATGCCCTGCATAGTTGAACTCATTGAGCTACTGGGGCCCACAAGGACATCACAGCCCTCAACCTGATGAAGGGGTACTGGTAGATATACATGTCCCAGAGCGACAAGTAGAAGACGGTCTTCTCGATGCCAGATGGGTGTTTCCAGTACACCAGAATGCCCTTTGGACTGCAGGGGGCCCCAGCTACCTTGGATACCAATGGATTGAATCTTGGCTCCATATAAGAAATATGATGCAGCCTACTTGGATGTTATTGTCATCTTCAGCTCTGACTGGAGTTCTCTTCTGCCAAAGGTACAGGAGATCATCAATGCATTGAGAAAGGTTGAAATCACCATAAATCCAAAGAAGTGCGCCACGGGGAGGAAGACGCCAGGTACTTAGGCTACATCATCGGGAGAGGCGAAATCAAGCGTCAATTAAATAGGATAGAGGCAATTCAGAAGTGCAACTGCTCTCCAAGAAACAGGTGAGGGCATTTCTTGGGTTTGTTGTGTATTACCGGCTATTTATCCCAAACTTCGCCATAATTACATCACCGTTAATGGATCTCCTTATGGGCACCAAGTCGACGATAGTGAAATGGGCTCCTTACTAGAGATGAGTGAAATTGATCATGTCCCTGCTTATTTGGCAAGTTGTAGCACTTACTGAATAAGCTGCAGAGGGAAAACGGGTTCCTGGATCGCGCCGGCTGATAAGTTGTTCGGCTTCGCAGCTGCATGTGCCCAACACACAGGCTATCCATTCCATGCATGTGTTGTGACTGTGAAAGAGACACGACATATGCAGCTGCAGTGCCGAACAGCTGATCAGCCGGCACGCTCCATGTATCCGGGTTGCCTCTGCAGCTTATTCGGTAAGCACTATAGCTTGCCGAATAAGCAGGGACCCAATCAAATTAGCTCAACTCCTGACACAGAGACAGCATTTCAAGAATTTAAGCGGGCTCTGTGCAAGCATCTGGTTCTGGTTGTACCAGACTTTAGCAAATAATTTGTGGTCCAGACCGATGCTTCAGAAGTCGGGTTAGGAGCCGTGCTGTCTCAGGAAATAAATGGAGAAGAGCATCCCATCCTATACCAGAGCCGTAAACTGTCTTCTTGCGAGAAGAACTACGCAATTTTTGAGAAGGAGTGTTTAGCCATAAAGTGGGCCGTGGACACACTGAAGTATTACCTTCTAGGCCGTAGGTTTAAGCTAGTGTTGGACCATGCCCCACTGAGATGGTTGAGAAAGACTAAGAGTAAAAAATTCCAGGGTGACTAGGTGGTTCTTAGCCCTTCAAGACTTTGCTTTCCACATAGAGTATTGGCCAGGGAAGTTACATGGCAAGGCGGATGCTCTCTCCTGAATTCCCTGTTTTGTGTCTGAAGGTGCCAAAATCCCCGGCTTTTGGGCATAGGGGGGAATATGTGACAGGCTCACTGGCACAGTGTATGAAGGGAGATATGTGTCACTGAGCATATTGGCATCAGTGATGTAAAAGCAGAATATTTTTTCTCCAGCACGCTACATGCTGAGAGGTTTAATTCAAAGTTGTATACATGGGATGATTTTATGTGTGCTAACAGGACCAGAGATGATATCATGGTCATGTGATCATCACATGGTCTGGGTTAAAAAGTCTGCCTGGAGAGTCAGCTGTGGTTGTGTCTTGGGAAAGCAGGAGGAGCTGAGGACATTGTGGGTTAACTGCCCAGGTGAATCCTTCAGGGAAAGGACTCTGCTGAAATTTATCTGCATTTTGTTTTACCGTTATGCCAGAAAGGCTTTGTCACAGGTTCCTTCTCCGGTATCACACAATCAACAAAGCAAGAGAATAGTGAACAATTCCAAGACCTTTATTTAGGCAAAACACGAAAGGTCCATATATACGATCCATCACACAAAGGATTAACTATTCCAGAACACAAATGCAGTTCAGTTTACAGAATAAAAATCCAACAATCCAGCACAGAGGATAACAGTCCATATTCCCTTCTTTCTCTCTGATGTGCTGTGTTCACCTCATTCCACACAAGACTGATGTCTGTGTCTCACCTCCCTGATATTTTAAGTCTCCCTCCTCATTCACAGGCCAGGAGGGGGAAGGTCTCATTGTTTCAACAAGTTAGGTCAACATGTCATTAGCATATTAGCAAACAACATTATTCACTGACCCTGTGGAGAGATAACAATACAGAACTGTGGGGAGAATATCAGATGGCAAATAACAACTCATCCTACAAGATACAGTAAAGGCCCCGTCTCACATAGCGAGATCGCTAGCGAGATCGCTGCTGAGTCACAAGTTTTGTGACGCAACAGCGACCTCCATAGCGATCTCGCTATGTGTGACACGTACCAGCGATCAGGCCCCTGCTGCGAGATCGCTGGTCGTGTCGGAATGGCCTGGACCTTTTTTTGGTCGTTGAGGCCCCGCTGACATCGCTGAATCGGTGTGTGTGACACCGATCCAGCGATGTCTTCACTGGTAACCAGGGTAAACATCGGGTTACTAAGCGCAGGGCCGCGCTTAGTAACCCGATGTTTACCCTGGTTACCAAAAAAAACAAACAGTACATACTCGCCTTTCGGTGTCCAGGTCCCTTGCCGTCTGCTTCCTGCTCTCACTGACTGCCGGCCGTACAGTGAGAAGTGAGAGCACAGCGGTGACGTCACCGCTGCGCTCTGCTCTCGCTGTACGGCGGCTCAGTCAGAGCAGGAAGCAGACGGCAAGGGACCTGGACACCGAAAGGCGAGTATGTAGTGTTTGTTTTTTTTGGTAACCAGGGTAAACATCGGGTTACTAAGCGCGGCCCTGCGCTTAGTAACCCGATGTTTACCCTGGTTACCCGGGTGCTGCAGGGGGACTTCGGCATCGTTGAAGACAGTTTCAACGATGCCGAAGTCGTTCCCCTGATCGTTGGTCGCTGGAGAGAGCTGTCTGTGTGACAGCTCCGCAGCGACCACACAGCGACTTACCAACGATCACGGCCAGGTCATATCGCTGGTCGTGATCGTTGGTAAATCGCTTAGTGAGACGGGGCCTTAAGGGTACTGTCACACAGTGGCACTTTGGTCGCTACGACGGCACGATCCGTGACGTTCCAGCGATATCCATACGATATCGCAGTGTCTGACACGCTACTGCGATCAGGGACCCCGCTGAGAATCGTACGTCATAGCAGATCGTTTGAAACTTTCTTTCGTCGTCTAGTGTCCCGCTGTGGCGGCATGATTGCATCGTGTGACAAAGGTGTGCACGATATTGTATACGATGTGCGCATAATAACCAATGGCTTCTACATCGCAAATACGTCATGAAATTATCACTCCAGCGTCGTGCATTGCAAAGTGTGACCGCAGTCTACGACGCTGGAGCGATAATCAAACGACGCTGCAACGTCACGGATCGTGCCGTCGTAGCGACCAAAGTGCCACTGTGTGACAGTACCCTAACACCATGATAATCAGTAAAATATAAATATACACAAAAATGATACCCACATAGCATATCACACCATCACAGGCTCTGTTTATTTTACTGAACCCTGCTAAGGTTTATGCTGTCCATAATAAACCAGCAGGTGATCCACTAACAGAACCGTTCCTGTGTCTACCTTGCGAAGCAGCTGAGTATGTCAACTCCTCACAATAGTTTAAATAAGACCGACAATACCATTCAAAATCTTGAAGGCCGAGAATGCAGAAATAGCATTTCAGGAGTTTAAAGATTTAAATAAGAAAGCAAAGTTATCTACTGAAATACAAATCGCCAGCGAAAAGAAAAAAAATGAAGATATTAGCCCCTTAAAAGATGATAATAGCAAGATAATTATAGAAGAGGCTGAGATACTAAACAGGCACTTTTCATTCGTGTTCATCAATGATCTGACTATTCCAGGGATCATTCAACAAAGTAAAAATCAAAGTTCACCATCTGATATAACTAGTATAACACAAGAAGAAGTGCGCCCTGCTTCTGAGCAAATTAAACATTGACAAATCAACTCTCCCAGATGGCATTCATCCATGGATACTGAGGGAATTGAGCTCAGTAATTGACAGGCTGCTGTATCTTATATTCTTAGGTTCTCTTGTTACAGGGAGTGGTGTCACAGGATTGGAGGATGGCTGTTATGGTACCGATATTTAAGAAACGTAAGAAAGTGGATCCCAGTAACTACCATCCAGTAAGTCTGACATCAGCAGTCTGCAAAGTTTTTGAGGGCATTATAAGAGATGACCTGCAGAGATGTATTGCACATAATAATATAATAAATGACAACCAGCATAGACTCATGAAATATAAGTCATGTCTAACTAACATGTTGGGTTTCTTTTAGGAGGTAAGTGCAAATCCAGATGTTGTTAATGCGGCTGATGTGATTTTCTGGGCTTTGCAAAGGTATTTGATACTGTTCCACATAACAGCGTTATACTGAAGCTACAGCAGCAAGCACTAGGGGAAACTATATGTAGGTGGGTAAGGAACTGGCTAAATGACAGGAAACAAAGAGTCGTCATAAATAGTACATTCTCTAAATGGGATATAGTCAGCAGTGGGGACCGCAGGGATCTGGGCTAGGATCGATTCTTTTTAACCTATTTATAATGACCTCGTGGATGGGATTGAGAGTAAAGTGTCAGTCTTAGCTGACGACACCAAACTAGGATAAATCTGACCTTGACATTAAAATATTACAAAAGGATCTTAATAAGATGTCTGATGGGCAAACACTTGGCAAATGAAATTTAATGTAGATAAATGTGGAGAAATGCACGTAGGACAGAGTAATCTTATTTCTACATATACATTCAATGGGAGTATTCTCGGGCCTACAGAACAGGAGACGGACTTGGGTATACTGGCTACAAGTAAGCTGAGCAGCAGTACTCAATGTCATGCAGCAGCCGCAAAAGCAAACAAGATTTTAGGGTGTATAAAAAGAGAGATAAAATCCTGTGATCCCAAGGTATTGTTGCTCCTTTATAAATCACTTGTGAGGTCACATCTAGAATATGGGATCCAGTTTTGGGCTCCACATTTTAAAAAGGATAATCAGAAGTTAGAGTCCGTTTAAAGATGGGCAACTAGATTATTATAAGGGATGGAAGGCCTCTCATATGATGAGAGGTTAGAAAAGTTGGGCTTGTTTAGCTTATAAAAAAGACGTCTCGGAGGAGAAATAATTTGTTTGTATAAATATACGTTTGGTCAGTACAAAGGACGGTGCATGACTTATTCCATCCAAAGAGCATACTAGGGCCAGGTGCACTCATTATGAGTGGAGGAAAGGCGATTCTGGCTGCTGAATAGGAAAACATTCTGATTGAGAAAGGGTTGTCCTAGAGCAAGTTATACACCACCAGCATGGCAGGTCACCTGGGCTCTTCTGCAGTTCTTAAAGAATCCAGATAGGTTCCACTGTCTTCCAGATCTTTTTCCCTCCATGCCATATTGAAAAGGCTATGGGTTACATTTGTTGAATATTCTAAGGTTGGTTTCACATTTGCGTAGGGCAGAGCTGCAGAGGGCTGCATACTTCCTCGTACTTCCTCTGTTAAGCCCCGCCCACTGCCGCACCTCTTCCATTCAGCTCTGCCTACGTCGTCATACGTCCTGCGTACCTATCTATAATAATGGGTACGTAGGCCATGCGAATGTATGCAGATACCTCCGCATGCATCATTTTGAAGCTGTGCAGACCGCAACATGTTGTGTTCGACGCAGTTCTGTGCAGCGTCAAAACGACGCATGTGGAAGCATCTGCATACATTCGCATGGCCTACGTACCCATTGTTAAAGATAGGTACTCAGGACGCATGCCGACGTTGGCGAACCTGAATGGAAGAGTTGCGGCATTGGGCGGGGCTTAACAGAGGAAGTACGAGGAAGTACGCAGCCATCCGCAGCTCTGACCTACGCAAATGTGAAACCAGCCCAAGTTTCAGATGTCACACATGACCTCTTGCACATGACATGACCTCTTCATGTTGTTTTTTTGTTTATCTAATGACTCAGGAAGCACACAGAAATTTGGATTTTTTATCATTATTAGGGATTTTAATATTGAGGCCCTATCTTCGTTTAATTTTTCAAAGCCAGCTATGGCATAAATTATCTTCCTGAGCTTATAATAATCAAACATCAAAAATCTACAATTCTATGTCAATCAGTGTATAATGATTACTGTAATGTAACAGTATTCTAATAATAGTCTAACAAGTATAGCCTACTTAATCTTTAATGACTTGGTAAGTCTAAGCGGGGAATGTTATTAACTAAAATTATCTTATTTTGAAAAATATAAAATGTCTTAATGAAAATAATGGTTTGTCATATTTCCTGCTTATCCTCTGATCCCAAAGGAGTCTGTTGATTATTTTTCTATTTAATATGAAGTTAAAGTAGGAAATGTTTGATGTTAGAAGAACCTTTGATTCTATCGATATTAGATCTACAGCTGTATATTTCATTACATTTGAAGAAAGCTGTAATTGCAACCAATTACTTGTGTGCTATAAGCCTATAAAGAAACGGACGTTCAGCCACTTAAAAATCAAAGAAAAAACTTTATTAATGAATAACAGCAATTTAAAAACCATAAAACAAGGGGAAAAACAAGTGTAGAAACAACCACACTCATAGGCAATACCACAACCCATTCCTTAGAGTTCCAAAATCATTTAGCACTAATAAAGTTCATCACCCATGGGATTAAATATCCCAGTGAAAAGCATTATATAATGAAGAGCAATGGAAAAAATATATATATCTCACCTTAGGTTCAATAGTCAAGCGCTGTACATAGGAAAATGCCTGACATAGTGCAAAGAGATATACAGTACAGAAAGGTGCAATAAAGATTCAGCATAAACTATGAAGAATAGAGAAGACAGAGAAAGAATACATTTGCAGATGATACAAAGCTAGGAGGGATAATTAACACTAGAGAAGACAGAGACAGGATTCAGAAGGATCTAGATAAGCTTGAACAATGAGCAGTAACCAAGAGAATGGTATTTTACAGGGAGAAATGCAAGATTCCAAATCTGGGCAAGAAAAATTAAAATTGCATCTGCAGAATGGGAGGAATAGAACTAAGCAACAGGACACGTGAAAAAGACTTGGGTATGCTAATAGATCACAGACACCACATGAGTCAACAGTGTGATGCAGCAGCAAAAAAGGCAAACACAGTTCTCAGTTCTAGGATGTATTAAGAGAAGCAAAGAGTCTAGATCACGTGAAGTAATTATTCCCCTCTACTCCTCCTTGGTCAAGCTCATCTGGAATACTGTGTCCAGTTCTGGGCACCACAGTTTATAAAAGACATTGAAAAACAGGAGCAAGTTCAGAGAAGAGTGACCAGAATGGTGATCAGACTGCAAAAGTATGTCCTACGAGGAACGGTTAAAGGATCCGGTAATGTTTAGCTTGCAAAAAAGAAGATTAAGAGGAGACTGAATAGCTGTCTACAAATATCTGAAGGGATATCACAGTGCAGAGGGATCATCATTATTCTTATTTGCACATGGAAACACAAGGAGCAATGGAATGAAACTGAAAGGGAGAACATACAGATTAGATGTTAGGAAAAACTTTTTGACAGTGAAGGTGATCAATAAGTGGAAAAGGCTGCCGTGAGAGGTGGTGAGTTCTCCTTCAATGGAAGTCTTCAAACAGAGGCTGGACAGACATCTGTCTGAGATGGTTTAGTGAAACCTGCATTGAGCAGGGGGTTGGACACGATGGACCTTGAGGTCCCTTCCAACTCTAACATTCTATCATTCTATGATTCTATAATTCTATGTTAGTTAAAAGGAATAGGGGATATAACCTGAGAGTGTAGCTCCTTGGCGCTCCCCTGGACATAACGGTGTCTTCGTCCACACGCCTCCTTCATTGCCTTTCAAGCAGTAAGCGTTCCTTCTGGCTTCCAGTTTTGGGTTGCTGTGGAGATGCGTCTGTAGCACCGCCGCATGTTTCATGCACCCATCCTCACTCGCCAATGAGTGTGGTTGTTTCTGTACTTGTTTTATGGTTTTTATATTGCTGTTATTCATTAATAAAATCTTCTTTGATATACAAGTGGCTGAACTTTCGTTTCTAAATAGGTTTATTGGTCATTTTGGAAGTGCCGTTATTATATGGGCCTAAAATAGGGGAAACCAATTACTTATGTGTATAGAGGAGATAAGGCCTGAAAATGGACATTTCTTAATGTGTATCCATGCCTGTTTTTGGAGTCTATGGTGTCCTAGGCATTTTAAGCAATCAGGTCCTTTATTATCAAGCTAAAGGGGCCCTCGTAAGTTAGCAGTCAGCCAAATGCTTGCTTATCTCCAGATTCTCCCATACACATATGGTCGAAAGTGCATAGAGTTTGCAAATAAGGAAGAAATTAGCAGGTGTCAGACAAGGCAAAAGACTGACAACTGGCATGGAGGATCTTGGTTTTGAGGAAAGATTGAAAGAATTAAATGTATTTACTCTTGAGAAGAGATGTCTAAGGAGACATGAATAACTCGTGCAAAATATAGTCAAAAGCTGTTTCACGTAAAGCCCTCTTAAAAGACAATGAGGCACTCCCTCTATCTGCAGAAAGAAATGTTTAATCTCCAGAGGAAAAAGACATTTTTTTACCATAAGAACTATTAATCTGTGGAATAGTCTACCTCAGGAGATGGTCACAGAGGGAACTATTAATGGTTTAAAAAAAAGTTTTGCAAATGCATAAATTTCTGTTTTGTACGCTACCCATGTGAATGTGCTTGTGCCGTCATAACAGTTGTCACATGTAATACACAATTAGTATTTGATAGAAATAAATTGAGCTCCTTTGATGTTGCTGTTGGTCTTTTGGCTGCCTCCCAGACCGATTTTCAACAATTTTTGAAGAACATCCAGTTCCAAGTAATCTCACTGTTATGCCAAATTTAAGCCACTTCTTGATGGCCGCCATCACAGTGCTCCCTTCTATAGCTAATGCATTGGAATCTTTTTATACACTTTTCATGGCTGATAACTTTCAACAATGAGATCCTTTGCCATGGTGTAAGCTGTTTATGGACCATGGCTTTTGTGGTAAAATGCAACTAAGAAATTGGCAGAAAACTCCTACTAGAACAGCTAAACCTTATATGGGGTTAATCAGAATCACTGTAATGATGGGCCTATCTGCCACTGGCAAGGGATGAAGTAAGCCCGCAGGTCTCAGCCGGGAAGGCCGATTCCTGACACAAGAAACACAAGCTTGAACGTAGTCCCTTACGTCACGCGCCATCCGCGGCCACCAATAAGACCTCGCCAAAAGCTCAGTGGTTCTCTTGATGCTGAATTGCCCACCTAATTTAGAAGTGTGAGCCCAAGAAAGAACCTCAGGCCGCAGGCTAGCTGGTACACAAGATTTGCCCGGAGGCACCTGCTTGAGCAAGACTGGAGCCACCGTCCGAAGTCTCTCCAAAGGGACAATTAGCCATGGCTTGTCCCCCTCGGATGAGACTACAGAATGGGATAGGGCGACAGCATGCAAATTCTTCTCCCTAGAGAGAAAATGAATAGTGAAATTAAATCGGGAGAAGAATATCGACTACCTGGCCTGCCAAGAATTCAGCCATTTGGCCGTCTGCAGATTTTTGTAGTCAGTAAATACTTGGAAGGGATGTTGTGCTCCCTCTAGGAGATATCTCCTTTCCGAGAAGGACAACTTCATGGCCAGTAACTCCCTGTCCCCAAAAGAATAATTCCTCTCCGCTGGGGAGAAGGACTTAGAGAAAAACAAACAAGTATGTTTCCGTCCGTGAGCATCCTTCTGATAGAGGACAGCTCCCGCACCGACGGAAGAGGCGAAGGGCTTATCCACATCTGGCCGATGTATCACAGGGGACCTAGCAAAGTGGGACTTCAAGGAAGCAAAGGCCTTAGAAACATCCTCAGTCTATTGGTTAGGGCTATTTCCCTTCTTGGTTAGGGCTACCAGGGGAGCTTCCTAAGTAGAGAAGTGAGGGATGAACTGGCGGTAGTAGTTAATAAACCACATAAAGCGCTGCACCGCTTTATGGGAATGTTTCTCCTGCCAGTTCAACACCGATTCCACCTTGGCAGGATCCATAGCCAAACCTTTGGCTGAAATGATCTACCAAAGGAATGGTAGGGACTCCTGCTCAAGCACACACTTCTCTAGTTTGGCGTAGAGAGAATTGGTGTGCAAGAGTTCAAAGACTCTGGCCACATCTCTATGGTGAGTATCCAGATCGGGAGAAAAAATAAGTACCGTATATACTCGAGTATAAGCCGAGATTTTCAGCCCATTTTTTTAGGCTGAAAGTGCCCCTCTCAGCTTATACTCGAGTCATTGTCCCAGGGGGGTCGGTGGGGGAGGGGGAGCGGCGGCTGTCACATATTCACCTGCTCCTGGCGTGGTCCCTGCATCTCTGATGGTCTTCGGGTGCTGACAGCTTCTTCCAGCGTTGAGCGGTCACATGGTACCGCTCATTACAGTAATGACACCACCAAAAGTATCAACTAATACCTCACATAATTTTGTATGTGTTTTTTGCACTTTTTCAGGATGCAGTTAGGCCAATTTGGCTCTATGAACTGTGGTGTTTGCATGGGATGCATTCTGGATAGCACTGGACAGCCCGCCTAATCTAATAGTAGGGGCGTGACTAATAGGCTGTAAGTCGGATGCTCTGCATCGTCTTTGTGTGAACAGCGCCACAGACAGATAGACTTTTTTGTGCATTAATATGCCACACTCCATGGATTGGCAGGTTGTGAGTGGTTGCCTCATCAGCTTTTTTTGTACCTGTGTTAAGTGGGTCCACTGCATCCTGTTAGTGCATCTGTCTGGAGGCCTGGGCAGGTAAACATCTCTGCTCTGCTTATATATATTTTTTTTATTCATCCCTCAGACTAAAGAACATTCTAGACTTGCCTGGAAAACAGCTCCTCCTATTGGCCATGTGACTAGGAGCTGGCCAATAGGACACCGGATTCACATCTCAGATCCTTATAAAACAATAATTATGAGTCATTGTACACTTTCACCATTAAATGACGCCAGAACACAGCAAATGAAAAATGCATTGCATCTAAAATGGAGGTGATTAGAAATGGAGAATTACAGCTCACAAATGCAGGGAATAATGTAGAGGGGCAGTTAGTGCAGGATTACTTAAAGGGAAGGACACACTCTCGACTGGGTCACTACAACATGACCTACTCCATCCCAGTATGCTCCCAGTAGCCCAATCAATGTGAGGTGAGTGGCGACGCAACCAAGGTATGCCTGACAGTAATTCATTAGTACCCTTGGGGATGACCAACAAAGAGATTATCTCCAGATGTTTCGGAGAAAATACAAGAGTAAGCGGGATAGCCTGATGAGTGATTTGAGAGGATAACACGGTACCATTAACCACCCGGATGGTAACTGGCTTAGTGAGCATCACTAGGGGTATTGCATGCCATTGAGCAAAGATGGAAGACATAAAATTACCTTCAGCCCCAGAATCCACACAAGCCTCCGTAGTGAGAGAGGTCGACCCATAGGACAGAATCACCCTAAAGGTTAATTTGGAGGATACCTCTGCTGTGTCTAGTGAAACTCCTCCAATAGCCACTCGACACGGTCGTTTCCATTCTGCTTGGAACACTTACTTGCATACTGATCCGCCTGCCTACAAACATAGTAGGTCGGGCGTGGACGAACGGAACGGGACCTAGGTTCCACTCAAGATACCTCCATGGACTCCACAGGCTCTCTAGTCTGAGCCAGAGATTCCAAAGGATTGGAAACATTTTGGGCTAGCCAAATCCTATGCCTTCACTGATCTCGCTCTAATCTTCATTTGGCATGCCTAAGATCGATGCGAGTGGACACCGATATTAAGTCCTCCAGTGTAGTAGGAATCTCCCTAGTGGCCAGAGCATCCTTTACATGGTCAGCAAGGCCCCTCCAAAATACGAGAACAGAACCTTATCTGATCACTCCAGCTCGGTTGCTATGGTCCAAAACTGGATGGCAAAAAGGCTGACCATATAAGAGTCCTGAGTTAATGTCAAGAGTTGGAGTGCGGCGTCATAGGTAACACGAGGTCCCAAAAAGACCTGTTTCAGAGCGCTCAGAAAGCTAGAGGCACTCAGAATCACCTGGTCATTACGCTTCCACAGTGGCCTGGTCCACTCCAGCACCCTGTCCATCAATAAAGAGACCACAAATCTCACTTTGGCCTGCTCAGATGAGAAACGTGAAACCAGTAGCTCCAACTGAATAGCGCACTGGTTCACGAATCTCCTGCAAGCCTTGCTGTCTCCCGAGAACTTATTGGGTAGTGGGAAATGCAAAAAAGACCGAACAGGGGGTGCAACAGAAACCCTGGTGGCAGCCTAGCTGGCAGCTAGAGCTGCTACTGCGATAACATCCACTGCTGAAGTCACCCGCTCAAGAGCGGACAACCTCCCCTCCAGCTGCTGGATGTACCGCTGTAGATGCTGCTCATCCACCATTGCTAGCCAGACCCTGGCACTAGTATACTACTAGGGTTGGCGGATTACACTAAATAAATTGAATAGAGAAGTTCAATCACAACCTGGGGTCCACCGTGCAGAGATGTTAAACTGCAGCTAGTGTGAACAATGACGGAACACACAGCGAGCGATTGCTTGCTCCCACTGAGTTAAACACCAGTCAGTGAACATGAAATGAGCAAGCAGAAACAAAACAGATGCTCTGGTACTGAGCTGTGTCACTCGCACACAGTAACGGAATGGATACTCGACTGTAGAGCTGTGTCACTCGCACACAGTAACAGAATAGGAATAACGTTAGATATGCTCCCTGTTAACCTCACAGGGGAACAAACCTGCTAACGGTGTATGAAACAAACAGTGGTCACACAGACAGCAAAAGCAGTCAACCAGTTCCTCTCCGGAGGTGCTGGAATTCTAATGGATAAACGCCAGCCCTGAATTCATACAGCCAAACTCCTCTCCGAAGAACTGGAATTCTAGTGGCTTACCACCGACCTTGGCACATGCTGGTAAAGACCATACTGATGCAATGTCCCATACACACACATAATGAGAATGATACTAGCACACCCTCGTGTGCCTCTGAGACCCTTTTATATGTTCAGCTCATGTCCAGTCAGACAGGACCTTGCTCGCGGACCAACCTGGAGCCGCCACATTACCAGAGCAGCTGTCGACCGACTACCAATGAGACTTTGCCACATCATGAGCATGCTCAGTAGGGTGATTTCTGGACTAAGTCTCCAGAGCGTTCACTCATCGCTACCTACCGCTGGTTACCATAGGCTTGGCTGAAGAGCCAGCAGTAACCAGACAAACAGCAAGAGCCTGAGCAGGACGCTGGGACCGATGTCTATGCTCAGTAGCACTCGAAGCGGCCAAAGTTGAATGGGAGACTGCTGATGCAGGCAAGGCTTGGGATCTACCCTGTGCTGCGGGAAAATCCTGGTGCCTAACAGTCACCTTTATAATTATAGACTGATCATCTCTTCGTCAGTGGGAAAACTTTCAAAATCAGCAAGGGATTAAATCATTATTTTCCCCCCTTTATTTATTATATTGATGGCTGGACTATACAATACAAGCAATTGTTTCCATCCACCTTTCGTGTCTCCCCTACTTCCTCATAGATTGTAAGCTTGCGAGCAGGGCCCTCAACCCTCTTGGTATCTGTTGTTTATGTGATTATTGTTATTCTGTAATGTATTTTATTGCCTGTACAAGTCCCTTGCTGGGGAATATGTCGGATCTATAGAAACAAAAGTGATTATTATTATGTATCCTTCCATCCATCATCCATTTGTAAGGTCCGTAGGGCAGTAATCATGATCGATGGGCTGGATCCCTACAAATAAAATGTGTCCCAGTCAATATGTGCTGTGGATGTAGTACCGAACACTTATGTTTTGGCCTTAGGCCTCCGCTGTCTCCATACATCTGGAACCAGTAACAGCCACATATACATTAGGGACACCTGGTTCAGATTAACCAATTCAATTTTACTCATACTACGTTCAATAGATAACAACATGCAGTATTGGGCACAACCTTTTCATCTTAAGTCCATAGCAAAGTACATTTTCAAGTTCTTCATTTCTTCAGCCTGAACTATCTCAACGCTTCCTAGCTCCTTCAGTCCTTGGGATTTTCCGTCTGGCTTTGCAGTACCCATGAGATCGGTCACGCTGACCTCACAGGATTCCATGTCCAACTTCCACTGTACGGAAGGGTTTTCAGCGCTATACATAACCGCCGACTTGAGCCTTAGGCCCTGGACATTGCATGGTGTTTCATACAATCCCATACCGGCAAACCAATAGGTATTTCTCATGCCTTCAGCTCATTGTCCTTGAACTTTCCATTTTCCCAATCTAGCACTGTCTAATCAAAATGCTTTCCCTTTTTGTTTGGTCCCAAACATGTTAATAGAATCCTCACCTATTTCTATATCTTAAACACTAATAGGCCCACCACTGCCTATATTCCTACCTGGCCTACCCTCTAAGCCCTATACTAAACCCTACGTCCTAAATCTAATTCCATACTTTCCATATACATTACATATTGCTCACATTATACAATAACCGCATAAATCGGTACCTATAACATTCTATGCAATCTTTGCATTTTACAACACTTTTCAGGGGCAGATACAGGACAGGCCCTGTCACACCCTTACACATCCATCCATCCATATGCTGATTGTCATGATTATCTATCGATCGATCGATCTATCTATCTAAAAATAATTGTGCACCCTCTATTAGTTGCTCTCCCTGTAGTAGTCAGATAGGACACTGCCTCATGATGATTTTTAATTTTCAATTGTCAGGGACATCTATCCGCAGGCAGTGTAGAATGAGATTGACTTGACACATTCCCACCTCGACACGTTCATCCTCTACCCAGGCTGAGCAAACAATCTGATTTCCCCAATTACATTGCATTGTGCTTAAAAAAGAACTGCAAAATTGCTTTTCCCTTCCAGCCTGACAGTGGGAAAAGTATAACAAATATTCATCGATGATAACACTCCATTTAAACAAAGGCTACATCCTGCTGTGACACGACGGTGCAAAACATGTCACCAAAATGAATCAACAAACTAGAACGGCAGATCATTTTGTCTTTTTTTTTTCCTTTTTTACTGCTGCAGGGAGAACGATTATGTGGGTTGTTTTTTGATTATTTATTTATTCGCATTTTTTATGCTTTTTCCATTTTTAACACCTGTAGTAGCTGTAGCACCCATGGAGCCACTAGTGAAGCCATTATGATATACGGCCGTCCATATAACACATGGCCATCTCTAATCTGCTAGAGCAAAATCCACCGATTGTTAGCCCCTCTGTACTATTGAGGCTTTTTTTTAATCAGATGCAACCATCTAATATGTTCATTCATTTCTTGTGCTATTTGTGCAGTGTTTTCGCTGCCCAAATAATTCATTTAATGATTTTATTAACTCTTTCTGTGCTTATTTTAATCTTACAAGTGTTTCAAGAGAAAAAAAAAATCAGCTAATTAAAATGTTTAGATTTTGATGAACGAAAGTTCCTCTAAATCTAACCATAATGTTTTGATGAACTGCTTAGATGCAGCAGACAGTGCTGACCGTTGCATTTAAGCGGTTAGATAGAAGGAGTTGCCAATGAGTTGCTCTGACATCCGGAGGCCTAAAAATTGCTTCTAAGTCTCTTATGTGTGAAAACGTAATATCAGTTTATGAATAATAGGCTGCCTTCTCTAAACTTTAAGAGGCTTTTTATTTTTGGGGGGAGGCAAAAATATTTTTTTTTATGTAGAAAACTACAGTATATAAATGTGTTAGCAATGTAATTGTTATAGGCCAAATAATTATCATTTCATTTATACAACGTGACAAATACAGTAAAGAGAAAAAACAATAAAATAACGATAGAATTGTTTTCAAACCACTCAAACCCCCTAAAAAAAAGTTTAAAGCATAAAGGGATTCTGTCAATTTACCATATCATACCATCCAAACTATTTATATAGCCACTTTGCTCTCTGAAAAAAATGTCACCCACACTTTTACTGATTTAATCTATTGCTCCATGATTGAAAACTTACTGTTTTAAATAATATGCAATTGAGACTTAAGTGCTCTGGGAGTGATAAGAGCACTTTCTAAGCTTCTGCATCCCCAACTCAATTACCAGACTAGCCTCACCTTTCACTGAACTTTCAGTCAGGGAACGAGTGCGAGGTTGGACAGGGAATAGAGCTAGGGTGCAATGGCTTGAAACGTACTTCGGCTTGAACTTAAAGTGCTTTGACAGAGCACTTAAAGGGGTTGACCAGTGAAAACAAGGTATCACTTATCCATAAAACAGGAGATAACTTATAGATTAGTGAGAATCTGAGCCCTGGGATCCACCCTGATCAGCAGAACGGGGCCCTTTTACCCATGTTACAATGGAGCGACAGTGTGCATGCTTGACAACTTCTGCACTTAACCTGTGGATGACACTCAGCTTATTTTCATCAGCCCCACAGAGCATAAATGCAATGGCAACCAAGCTTATTTTTCTTGGACAAACTCATTTGCATATGGGTGAAAACAGTAATTTTTAAGTCAGGGAGCAAAAGATTGAAAATATAAGTAAAAGTATGGATGACATTATTTTTTAGAGAGCAACACAACTATACAAACAGTTTCTGGGTGAATCGTGCAGACATATTAAACAATATAGAATATGTACTCCAAAATTATGACAATAATGCAGTGCCCCAAAACAAAAAAACTTTCATATGGCTACATCAACAGAACAATAAAAACTTATGGCCTTTGGGAAGGTGAAAAAAATGTAAAAGTTCACTATGTTAAACTAGGCACAGAGGCTAATTCATTAATTTACTTGTTACTTTGATAGAACTGCACCTTCTTCATCATGAGGATCACAATGTGGCACTGACCAACTGGAAACTCAGATTTTTAAAACCTTTGGAAGAGCCACTGTATTTTTTTTAGAGAGTTGTCTGGTATTTTTTTATATTACAAAAATCCCTTGGGGGTGTAAACAAATATTATATAATATAATAACAGTACAGTTCCACTGCACCGCTGTCTGTTTTTCCTGCCAGTCTCCCGACATCATCTTCAACCATGTGATGTCACTTTAGTGTGAACGTGCAACCCAAATTGGCTACAACCTTCACATTCTGTACGACCGGGTAGAAACAATCGTTCTTCAAATTCTAACTAATCTCCAGCTAAATTGTATCATCTTGATAAACATACAGTGAAGGAAATAATTGTTTGATCCCTTGCTGATTTTGTAAGTTTGCCCACTGACAAAGACATGAACAGTCTATAATTTTAAGGGTAGGTTAATATTAACATTGAGAGATAGAATATCAAAAATAAAATCCAGAAAATCACATTGTATAAATTATATACATTTATTTGCATTTTGCAGTGAGAAATAAGTATTTGATCCCTAGCAACCATTAAGAGTTCTGCCTCCTAAAGACAAGTTAGACGCTCCTTATCAACTCGTTACCTGCATTAAAGATAGCTGTCTGACATAGTCACCTTTATAAAAGACTTCTGTCCACAAACTCAAACAGTGAGACTCTAACCTCTGGGTAAGGGTACCGTCACACAGTGAAATTTTCATCGCTACGACGGCACGATTCGTGACGTTCTAGCGATATCGTTACGATATCGCTGTGTCTGACACGCTACTGCGATCAGACATCACGCTGAGAATCGTACGTCGTAGCAGATCGTTTGGAACTTTCTTTCGTCGCTTGATCACCCGCTGACATCGCTGGATTGTTGTGTGTGACACCGATCCAGCGATGTGTTCGCTTGTAACCAGGGTAAACATCGGGTAACTAAGCGCAGGGCCGCGCTTAGTAACCCGATGTTTACCCTGGTTACCAGCGTAAACGTAAAAAAAACAAACAGTACCTACTCACATTCCGGTGTCTGTCCCCCGGCGTCTCAGCTTCTCTGCACTGTGAGCGCCTGCCGGCCGGAAAGCTAGCACAGCGGTGACGTCACCGCTCTGCTTTCCGGCTATGGCGCTTACACAGTGCAGAGAAGCAGAACGCCGGGGGACAGACACCGGAATGTAAGTATGTACTGTTTGTTTTTTTTACGTTTACGCTGGTAACCAGGGTAAACATCGGGTTACTAAGCGCGGCCCTGCGCTTATAACCCGATGTTTACCCTGGTTACCCGGGGACTTCGGCATCGCTCCAGCGCCGTGATTGCAAAGTGTGACCGCAGTCTACGATGCTGGAGCGATAATCATACGACGCTGCGACGTCACGGATCGTGCCGTCGTAGCGATGAAAATGGCACTGTGTGACGGTACCCTAAGACCAAAAAGTTTTCTAAGGATGTCAGGGACAAGATCATAGACCTGCACAAAGCTGGAATGGGCTACAAAACCATGCGTAAGATGTTGGGTGAGGAGGAGACAACTGTTGGTGCAATAGTAAGAAAATGAAAGAAATACAAAATGACTGTCAATCCACATCAATCTGGGGCACCATGCAAAATCTCACCTCGTGGGGTATCATTGATCATGAGGAAGGTGAGATATCAGCCTAAAACTACACGGGGGGAAGTTGTTAATGATCTCAAGGCAGCTGGGATCACAGTCACCAAAAAAAACATTGCTAACTCATTACGTCGTAAACGTTTAAAATCCTGCAGTGCCCGCAAGGTCCCCCTGCTCAAGAAGGCACATGTGCAGGCCTATCTGAAGTCTTCCAATGAACACATGGATGATTCTGTGAGTGATTGGGAGACGGTGCTGTGGTCAGATGAGACAAAAATTGAGCTCTTTGACATTAACTCAACTTGCCATGTTTGGAGGAAGAGAAATGCTGCCTACGACCCAAAGAACACCATCCCCACAGTGTAGCATGGAGGTGGAAACATTATGTTTTTTGGGGTGTTTCTCTGCTAAGGGCACAGGACTACTTCACTGCATCAATGGGAGAATGGATGGAGCCATGTACCATGAACTACTGAGTGACAACCTCCTTCCCTCCACCAGGACATTGAAAATGGGTCGTGGCTGGGTCTTCCAGCAAGACAATGACCCAAAACATACAGCCAAGGCAACAAAGCAGTGGCTCAAAAAGAAGCACACTGTAACAACCCTGCCGGCATCACTGCATGGCCTCCCATCCCCCACCTGCCTTCCACACCAACTTACTCACTACTCCGGGCCATGCTGTGAGTTCTGTCTTCTGCCGGTTCCATGCTGTGTGCCTCATGTCTCCTGCCTGCTCTGTGCATGCTTCCTGGCTGTGTGCATAGGGGGTGGCACTGGCAACTCCTGATTCTTATTGAGACTGTGCCAATTGCCAAGAGGCCTTAGATACTTAAGGCATTCCCACCCATTGGAGGATGCCTGAGCAACTTTCTCACTCACTTAGTGTCTAGCTTCTGAGCTGCCAGGTTCTGTCCTGTCTCAGCCACCCAGTGGGCTTTGTACCTTGGCCTAAACCTGTGTCTCTTGTCTCAGCCACCGAGTGGGGCTTTGTACCCTGGCCTGAACCTGTGTCTTTTGTTTCAGCCACCCAGTGGGGCTTTGTACCCTGGTCTGAATTCTTGTCTCTGTGCCTTGTCCCGTTCCTGATCCTGTCTGTACTTTGGTCTATATCTGTTCCAAATGTTTCCTTGTCTATTTGCCTTTCCCACACAGCACTGCGTACCTTTATGTCCATTCCTTCCTGCTCTGCTCACCACAACCTGTGGCTCTGCGTTTCTCTGCTCGCCACAAACCTGCGGCTCAGCTCTGCTCTGCTGTGCACTTTGCAGCTCTGCTATGCCTGCTGCAACCTGTGGCTCTGCGCCTCTCTGCTCTGCTTGCCGCAAACCTGCAGCTCTGCTCTTTTCTGCTCTGCTGCGCACTTTACGGCTCTGCTCTGCCCACCGCAACCTGTGGCTCTGCCTCTCTTTGCTCTGCTCACTACAACCTGTGGCTCTGTGCCTTTCTGCTCTTGGCTCGGCCTCCAGCGGTTCTGCTCTTGGCTCCGCCTGCAGCAGTTCTGTTCTTGCCTTCGCCTCCAGCGGTTCTGCTCTTGGCTCTGCCACCAGCGGTTCTGCTCTTAGCACTGCCACCTGCGGCTCTGCTCTTAGCTCCACCTCCTACATTTCTGCACTTAGCTCCGCCTCCTATGTTTCTGCTCTTAGCTCCGCCTCCTGTGGTTCTGGTTTGCATCCGCTCCTTGCTGTCCTGCTCTACTTCCGTTCTGTAACCTTCGGGTCAGGTTTCTACCTGTTCCCATATACCCTCCTGTCTGAACAGGTCCCTACCTGTTTCCATATACCTGCCTGTATTCCGGTCCATACCTAGTCAGTACCTGTCCTGCCAGAGTACCAACCATGTCCGCCTGTCCTGCCAGAGTGCCAGCTGTGCCTGCCTGTCAGTGTCTCAGCCGTGCCCGCCTGCCTGCCAGTGTCTCAGCCGTGCCCAACTGCCTGCCAGTATCTCAGCCATACCGGCCTGCCTGCCAGTGTCTCAGCCATGCCTGCCTGCCTGTGTTCTGTACCCCAGCAGGATCAGCAGCCACAGCCAGACACCACCCTGGAGTCGTACCTGGTAGCTACCTGCCGCACAAGTCTGACCTTACCATCAGAGGCTCCAGTGAACACCAAGGAAGCTACTTAGTTACGCCCCTTCCAGAGTAGTCTGATTTGTGGCACAGAGGGGCCACACCCCCACCCTTGTGCCAACCAGTCAGGGCATGAGCGTTACACACATTAAGGTCATGGAGTGGCCTAAGCAGTTTCCAGACCTTAATCCCATACAAAACTTATGGAGGGAGCTAAAGCTCCGAGTTGCCAAGTGACAGCCTCAAAATCTTAATGATTTAGAGATGATCTACAAAGAGTAGACCAAAATGTCTCCTGACATCTGCGCAAAACTCATTATCAACTACAAAAAAGTCTGACTGCTGTGCTTGCCAACAAGGGTTTTACCACCAAGTATTAAATCTTGTTTGCCAGAGGTATCAAATACTTATTTCTCACCAAAAAATGCAAATAAACTTATACACTGTATACAGTACATATTGTGAGATAGCGCTTACCGCATGTGTTGGGGGACTCAGTCACACAGGCACGTTTTTCTCACAAAAACAGTCCATGCAGTTTATTATGCAGTCATAAACCGGGTTATGCACAGTTCATTATATACTTCATGAACACAAGAGGCACCAACAGGTGACATTAAGTTGCAGCTTTAACTTAGATACTTCATATACAGCTTTAATTCACAGTTCAGACACTACACCCACCAGCCCTCCTTGACTAGTTCCCGGGGGTGTCCATACGCCGTATCAATGTCTCTACTCATATAGCACACACGACATTGGTTCGCAGTCTCTAAACACGCTGGACCTCACTTTCTCCAGTTACCGTGGCAGACCACACAGTTCATTACTAACCCCCTGTCAGTGCACACAGTTCCCCATACACTGGGTTACCTTCCAGGAGCTCCTGCTCCACACGCCACGCTGACTACTGTCAGTCCTCTCTCTCTCAGGGAAGCTGCCAACATGGGATCACCATCCCGGACAATGCTTTGCTCACTAGGCCACCTGACAGTCCAGATCCCCAGATGGGCTGTAGCTCCCCCAGTGCAGTGCCGTTGCAGACTCTGCATACACTCCTTCCCATGTGATCTTCAGGAAGTCCTTCTCCCAGGACTTCCAACACAGGTCACTGCATGTGCTGTTCAGGACATTCGTCCCCACCTGGGACCGTCCAACACACAAGTCTTTCAGTGCACTTATCAGGGATCCAATCCTACTCCCAGGATCTCCCAACACACCGGTCTTCAGATGCACGGCCTCACAGTGAGCTATTCAGGGATCCAGTCCACACACAGGACCTCCCAACACACAAGCAGTCCAGGAATCTACACACTCTCCATTAATGGGACCACAGAGACCACTACCGAACCTGTGACCACACCATGGTTACATTATGCAGTTGTAACCACTCCCATAGATGGGAGGTGTGTGTGGCTAGTTCAACCCGCCCAGCTCTCAAACTAGACCAGTAAGCCTCCCTTCACAACTATACAAACACTTGTGGGACTACTAGTGTTGAGCGATACCGTCCGATACTTGAAAGTATCGGTATCGGAAAGTATCGGCCGATACCGGCAAAGTATCGGATCTAATCCGATACCGATACCCGATACCAATACAAGTCAATGGGACTCAAGTATCGGACGGTATTCCTGATGGTTCCCAGGATCTGAAGGAGAGGAAACTCTCCTTCAGGCCCTGGGATCCATATTAATGTGTAAAATAAAGAATTAAAATAAAAAATATTGCTATACTCACCTCTCCGACGCAGCCTGGACCTCACCGAGGGAACCGGCAGCGTTCTGTGCTTAAAATGCGCGCGTTTACTTCCTTCCGTGACGTCACGGCTTGTGATTGGTCGCGTGCCGCCCATGTGGCCGCTACGCGACCAATCACAGCAAGCCGTGACGTAATTTTCAGGTCCTGGATGCCTAATTCTAGGCATTCAGGATTTTAAAATTACGTTCCGGCTTGTGATTGGTCGCGTCGCGGTCACATGGGCGACGCGACCAATCACAAGCCGTGACGTCACGGGAGGCAGGAAACGCGCGCATTTTAAAATTACGTCACGGCTTGTGATTGGTTGCGTGCCGCCCATGTGACCGCGACGCGACCAATCACAGCAAGCCGTGACGTAATTTCAGGTCCTGAATGCAGAAATAGGCATTCAGGACCTGAAATTACGTCACGGCTTGCTGTGATTGGTCGCGTCGCGGTCACATGGGCGGCACGCAACCAATCACAATCCGTGACGTAATTTTAAAATGCGCGCGTTTTCTGCCTCCCGTGACGTCACGGCTTGTGATTGGTCGCGTCGCCCATGTGACCGCGACGCGACCAATCACAAGCCGGAACGTAATTTTAAAATCCTGAATGCCTAGAATTAGGCATCCAGGACCTGAAAATTACGTCACGGCTTGCTGTGATTGGTCGCGTCGCGGCCACATGGGCGGCACGCGACCAATCACAAGCCGTGACGTCATGGAAGGAAGTAAACGCGCGCATTTTAAGCACAGAACGCTGCCGGTTCCCTCGGTGAGGTCCAGGCTGCGTCGGAGAGGTGAGTGTAGCAATATTTTTTATTTTAATTCTTTATTTTACACATTAATGTTGTTTCGATACCGATACCTGATACCACAAAAGTATCGGATCTCGGTATCGGAATTCCGATACCCGCAAGTATCGGCCGATACCCGATACTTGCGGTATCGGAATGCTCAACACTAGGGACTACACGTCCCAGAACAAGAACATTACTTCAGGCTTACAGCGCAGACTCCCTCTGTGACACATACCGGCCATTTACAATCCTACCGGTCACTATCTCCTTATCACCATTATAACCACAGATACACCTCCATGCATATCCTAAGGAGCACACTCCGCGCCCTCGTTGCAGCAGGGGTCACTGCATCACAATATATAATGGTCAGATATGCAAATACAATAGTGGTAGGACAAAATGTATAAGCAGGACATATAGTCAGTTACCAGTTAGATGAAAGGCCTGGCTTGCGGGGGAGGGGCAGCCACATGAGAGGCTTGTGGTCCCCTCTATGTGTGACTTGTCATCACGCAATGTGTCGTGACCTCCCACAGAAAAAGCAATAGGAAATGCTGCACACATCTGTGTCACTCCCCTCCTGCCTATTGGGCTGAACCTACATCCCCTCCCCTGGAGGTTTGGAGATAAATCTCCCAAAACCTATGACAGATCATAGCTCCTTTCTGAGCGGTCCTAGGTCAGCGATTCTGGCACCACTACTCATAGAGACTAAACACAATTTTCTATTCGCCACGACAGCACCCACTGAGAGAGGGGATCCGCCCCTGGGAACAGGAAACCTACAGAGAGATAAAAGGGGCGGCCCCCCCTCGCTCCTCAGTTGGTTTCCTGTTCCCGGGTGGAACACCTCAGAGAGAACTCTGTGGACTTATGGAAGAAGAGGATAGCTTGCCTGGACTGCCGCCTGTTCGTCTCTGTTGAGCGGCAGGGGCTCCAGAGTTAAGCTCAGGAAGGGGGATATCCTGTTGGCTTCCCCCTATCCTGGTATACATTGGTATAACTATGGGTAACAGTCTCCCTGCTGGGACACTGTTAGATCTCACCTCCACGTAACGAACCCTGCGGCTATGTCCGGTAAGAAGTTTTGTTTGTCTAACTTACCCCTATGGGACGTGTAACGTGTCAGCGCTGCAGCGGCAGCCTCGGTATGCAGGGGCTTCAGCCGACAGGTGCGCGCATGCGCAGTCCCGTGGCATCCCGGAAGTGGATTGTTGGACTTCCGGGAGCACAGAATCAGCCTGAACACCGGCCTTTGGGCGCTGTGGTGTTACCGGTTATGGTTGCAGCGGCGTTCACAGCTGAGGCAGACTGCAGAACGCACGTGGGAGCGCTGGACTCCCAGAACGGTCAGGTAAAAAAAAAAAAAAAAAGGGGGAGGTCTGTTCTCTCAGGCAGGAGTTGCAGGGGCTATATAAGGCAGTTTAAAGCACGACTCAGTGCGCAACATGTCGTCCCAGGAGGATATCGAGCGCCCACTGGAGGATATAATCCTGCCTAGTGGTGATGCGAAAAAGAAAAGCAGTGGACACTCGAAAATGAGTGACTCCACTGAGAAATCTGTGAAAAAATCTGGCCGCTCTTCGCCAAAAGCTAATCGTACCCGGCAGACGGTATTTAAACCTTATTCCTGGGTGAAGGAGTAAGTGGGGTTATGATGGCTAATAGTAGTTTCTCCGGCTTCTGTTTTATAGGGTAAGCGGACGGAGAAGACTAGACACAAGCAGTGTGCGATGTGTAAAGAGCCCTTGCCAGACTCATACATTAAGAGATTATGTCAAAGCTGCATAGATTATACCTTGCAGCAGGAGAGTTCGGTTAGGATGAACGAGATTCGTCTCATTATAAGAGAAGAACTTCAATCTTTGGGAGGTAGTCCAGATAGGAGTATTGAGAAAAGAACCAGGAGAACACCTTCACCTGCAGCGGAAACATCAGCTGAAAGTGGGGAAGTTAACTCAGACATTTCTCAGAGATCAGGTTCCTCGGATGATGAGGACTATGTCTGTTTCCCTACGGACAATGTAAATAATCTGATTAAATCAGTGAGAGGTACTATGGGGGTGTCAGAGTCTAAGGAACCTCAAACCCCTCAGGACATTATGTTCGCCGGTCTTTCACAAAGAAAGGGCCAGGTATTTCCGGTAAATCAGGCCATCAAGGACCTTGTTAAACGGGAATGGAGCAAAGGACAAAAAGGGTTTGTACCTGTCTCATGTAAAAGACGGTATCCCTTTAACGATGAGGACTTGACCACTTGGTCTAAAGTACCTAAAGTGGATGCAGCTGTGGCATCCACCTCCCGCCGTTCCTCCCTACCAGTGGAAGATGCAGGTTCCTTATCGGATCCTATGGACAGAAAATCTGACACGCTCCTTAAAAAATCATGGGAGGCCTGTGCTACTGCCTTTAAACCCGCAATTGCAGCCACATCCACTAGCAGGTCTATGCTGGTGTGGCTGGACCAGCTAGACCAGAACATCAAGGCGGGGGTATCCAGGGAAAAACTGCGCGCCGCTATTCCTTTAATTAAAGGGGCGGCTGCATTTATATCCGATGCCTCTATAGACTCGCTCCGTCTGGCGGCCAGAACAGCTAGTCTTACCAATACGGCTCGTCGGGCCCTATGGTTAAAGAACTGGAAAGGAGATGCCCAGTCCAGGTCCAAGTTGTGTGCCATACCCTGTCAGGGTGAGTACCTCTTTGGAACCGTATTAGACGAGATACTCAAGAAGGCGGGTGAGAGGAAAAAGGGGTTCCCTAATCCCTTTATTCCTTCTTACAGAAGGGCGTTCAGGAAGCCACCATTCGGCAAGAAGGGAGGCTTTAAAGATCGATGGAACATTAATAAAGAATTTAAACAAAAAGGGAACTTGTTCAATAAACGCCCCTTTAAGCCAGCAGATAAATTCCATTGATCCCGTTTTGCCAGTGGGAGCTAGACTTCTACACTTTGTGAAGCAATGGAAGGAGATAACGGTTAATCCATGGGCCATCAATTTAGTGTCTTCAGGCCTCGTGTTAGACCTCATTCAAACACCTCCAGATTCCTTCCTTCTCACATCATTAAAATCTAGACCTCAGCAGGAGGCCCTTGAAACGGAAATTAAGACACTAATATCCAAACGAGTATTAATAAAGGTTCCATCATCCCAGATAGGGAAGGGCTTCTACTCCCCCCTGTTTCTGATTACTAAGCCCGACGGCTCTTTCAGAACCATAATCAATTTGAGAAAGCTGAATTCCTTTATAAAACACAGGACATTTAAGATGGAATCTATTCGTTCAGCTATTAAAAATTTATTTCCAAATTGTTACATGGTAGTATTGGATCTCAAAGATGCTTATTACCATCTCCCCATACACCAGTTACACCAGCAATTTCTTCGGGTGGCAGTAGTTGTAGATGGGGAGGTATGTCATCTACAGTACCGAGCAATGCCATTTGGTTTATCCATGGCTCCGAGGGTTTTTACCAAATTATTATCAGAGGTAATGTCTTTCCTACGAGTAAGGGACACACTGGTAATCCCGTATTTAGATGACCTGTTGATTGTAGGTAAAAATTCTCTACAGTGTGAGGAGAGGTTAGAGGAAGTATTATTTTCTTTGCAAAAACTGGGCTGGATTATAAACCGGGAAAAATCCAAACTCCAGCCAGTGACATGTCAGAAATTTCTGGGGCTCCTATTGGACTCAGTTGACCAAATATGTAGGCTTCCTGATGAGAAGACCACTATAATTAATAAAGTGAGTTCAGCCATTAGTAAGCGCAGTATGTCATTGAGGAATGCCATGTCTTTATTAGGTTCCCTGACCTCTTGTATTCCTGCGGTCCAATGGGCGCAATACCACACTAGACAGCTTCAGAAATTTATATTGCGAAGGGAAGGAGACCTGGATAAAACAGTTGTTTTATCGCCAGAGGTGTTACACTCCCTTGCATGGTGGTTAGATTGGGGCAATCTGTCTAAGGGAGTTTTGTGGGTAATTACTTCGTCCACTAATGTTACCACGGATGCTAGTCCTGATGGCTGGGGGGCACATTTTCAGGATCAGGTAGTCCAGGGTCTCTGGTCTGGTGCTGAGCTTGAGAATTCCTCTAACGAAAAAGAGTTGAAAGCTGTATTTTATTCCCTGCTCCACTTTCTCCCTCAGCTGAAAGGCTCTCACGCAAGGGTCTTCTCCGACAACACTACCGCAGTGGCTTATCTCAACCATCAAGGAGGTACACGGTCGGAAAATCTTATGGGGATTGCTTCAGACATCATGGAGCTAGCCGAAGGTCACCTACTATCCTTGTCGGCAGTTCATATCAGAGGCATAGACAACTTTCGTGCAGACTTCCTCAGCCGCCACTCTCTGCACCAGGGGGAATGGATGCTCAACAGGGAAGTTTTCAAATTAATAACAGCCAAATGGGGTGTACCCCAGATAGACTTGTTCTCCACACGAGCAAATCGTCAGGTCAAGACGTTCGCCTCTCTATGCAGAGAGGACCATCCGGACATATTCGATGCCCTCCATATAACGTGGGCATTCGATCTGGCCTATGCGTTTCCCTCATGGAATCTACTGCCCGTGGTAATAAGAAAAATAAGGGAAGAAGGGGCAAGAGTTCTGCTGATAGCCCCATTCTGGCCCAAGAGGCCATGGTTTTCATGGCTCAGAGCGATGTCAGTTTCAGACCCCTGGATTCTGCCTCAGTCCAAGGACCTTCTATCTCAGGGGCCGTTCCTACACCCTCAAGTAAAAGGAATGAACTTGACTGCCTGGAATTTGAGAGGCAGTTACTAGAGCTTAGAGGTTTTTCTAGAGGACTAATAAATACCCTCATGAAAAGCAGAAAGCCTTCCACCACCAAAATCTATGTTAGAGTTTGGAAGAAGTTTCTTGAATTTCATACCGCACAAATCTCTTCGGAGGTTCCTATATTTGCAATACTGGAATTTTTACAGAGGGGTCTGGACTTGGGGCTCTCGGTTAGCACGTTAAAAGTCCAAATTTCGGCTCTAGGAGCTCTCTTTAATTCTGACATTGCGGGCAATAGATGGGTATCTAGGTTTATTTCTGCATGCGAAAGATCAAAACCTATTAAAATACCGCAGATTCCTCAGTGGGATCTGACGTTAGTCCTGGATGCATTGACACAAAGCCCTTTTGAGCCTCTTCAGACAGCCTCATTGAAGCATATCTCATTAAAGACAATATTGTTAGTGGCATTAGTATCGGCCAGAAGGGTGAGTGATCTCCATGCCTTATCGGTAGATCCTCCATTCCTATCAGTGACTTCTGACAGAATAGTGTTAAAGACAGATCCATGTTATCTCCCTAAAGTGGCCACTAATTTTCATAGGTCTCAGGAAATCTTGTTACCTACCTTTTATGAGAGCCACTCAACTCCAGAAGAAGCTAGGCTTCATACCCTAGATGTTAAAAGAGCTGTTCTAACTTATATAGATAGAACTAGGGACTGGAGGGAGAGTAGGGCTCTCTTTGTGTCTTTCCAGGGGAAAAACAAGGGATCCAGAGTCACAAAGAGCACACTGTCGCGCTGGATCCGGGATGCTATAGTCTTGGCGTACAGATCTAAAGGAAGAGATCCTCCTCTGCATATCGGAGCACACTCCACTAGAGCCTTATCGACCTCCTGGGCAGAGAGAGCGAACGTGCCAATACACCTTATATGTAAGGCTGCAACTTGGTCTTCGCTTAATACCTTCTATAAACATTATAGGTTAGACCTTTCTGCTGCTTCTGATCTAACCTTTGGGGTTTCGGTTCTCGGCTCAGTTAACCCACCCAATCTATAATCTCTGTAAATCTCTCAGTGGGTGCTGTCGTGGCGAATAGAAAATACCGGATTACTCACCGGTAATGCTCTTTTATAGAGCCCACGACAGCACCCATTCGATTCCCTCCCTTTTCTTTATGTAGTACACGTGGTGTCTTAATAGGGAGTTGTATATAATACAATATAATGATATGTAGTTGTAAATATGTATATATGCCTGAACCTGTTAAACTAAAAAACCTGGCGGCGGTTCCTCCTATTCTCTGTAAAACAACTGAGGAGCGAGGGGGGGCCGCCCCTTTTATCTCTCTGTAGGTTTCCTGTTCCCAGGGGCGGATCCCCTCTCTCAGTGGGTGCTGTCGTGGGCTCTATAAAAGAGCATTACCGGTGAGTAATCCGGTATTTTGCAACTTAGCTGCTAGTGGCTGTTCTATGTATCTCCCTTCCCGTGCAGGTTAGAATGACTCAAGACCCAGACATGCATTTGCACTGGTCTGGGGATCTTGGAAATATATACGATGTACATATAGTATTTCCATAACTCCTTTATGAAATCCTAGCTGGCTGAACAAAGGACTCAGGCCGCATGGTTTGGATCCACAGGGGGTCTTCCTGTAGAAGGTTGCATACCAACTGGCTAGGGGTGTGTGAATCCTTTGGTTGAAGTTGGCCAGATGGCATGTTACCACAGCATGTACTGAAGGATTTTTTATAATTCCATGCCCAATATTATACAGATGATTGACATGGAATTATGTCTCCAATATTCTTCGCAAAGCCTTTACTTGTTTCTCGTGATTTAAAGCCTCTTCTTTTTTCAAAGTTTAATTGCATAGTTTCATTTCATTTCACACCAATAGCACCACACATTGTGTCACAATTAGTGTTGAGTAGTGTTGAGCATTCCGATACCGCAAGTATCGGGTATCGGCCGATACTTGCGGGTATCGGAATTCCGATACCGAGATCCGATACTTTTGTGATATCGGGAATCGGTATCGGGATTAATATCAATGTGTAAAAGAAAGAATTAAAATAAAAAATAGGGATATACTCACCTCTCCGACGCAGCCTGCACCTTACCGAGGGAACCGGCAGCCTTCTTTGCTTAAAATGCGCGCGTTTACTGCCTTCCGTGACGTCACGGCTTCTGATTGGTCGCGTGCCGCCCATGTGACCGCGACGCGACCAATCACAACAAGCCGTGACGTAATTTTCAGGTCCTGAATGCCTAATTCTAGAATTAGGCATTCAGGACCTGAAAATTACGTCACGGCTTGTTGTGATTGGTCGCGTCGCGGTCACATGGGCGGCACGCGACCAATCAGAAGCCGTGACGTAATTTTCAGGTCCTGAATGCCTAGAATTAGGCATTCAGGACCTGAAAATTACGTCACGGCTTGTTGTGATTGGTCGCATCGCGGTCACATGGGCAGCACGCGACCAATCACAACAAGCCGTGACGTAATTTTCAGGTCCTGAATGCCTAATTCTAGGCATTCAGGACCTGAAAATTACGTCACGGCTTCTGATTGGTCGCGTGCCGCCCATGTGACCGCGCCGCGCCCAATCACAACAAGCCGTGACATAATTTTCAGGTCCTGAATGCCTAATTCTAGGCATTCAGGACCTGAAAATTACGTCACGGCTTCTGATTGGTCGCGTGCCGCCCATGTGACCGCGACGCGACCAATCACAACAAGCCGTGACGTAATTTTCAGGTCCTGAATGCCTAATTCTAGGCATTCAGGACCTGAAAATTACGTCACGGCTTCTGATTGGTCGCGTGCCGCCCATGTGACCACAAAGCGCCCAATCACAACAAGCCGTGACGTAATTTTCAGGTCCTGAATGCCTAATTCTAGGCATTCAGGACCTGAAAATTACGTCACGGCTTCTGATTGGTCGCGTGCCGCCCATGTGACCGCGACGCGACCAATCACAACAAGCCGTGACATAATTTTCAGGTCCTGAATGCCTAATTCTAGAATTAGGCATTCAGGACCTGAAAATTACGTCACGGCTTGTTGTGATTGGTCGCGTCGCGGTCACATGGGCGGCACGCGACCAATCAGAAGCCGTGACGTCACGGAAGGCAGTAAACGCGCGCATTTTAAGCAAAGAAGGCTGCCGGTTCCCTCGATAAGGTGCAGGCTGCGTCGGAGCGGTGAGTATATCAATATTTTTTATTTTAATTCTTTATTTTACACATTAATATGGATCCCAGGGCCTGAAGGAGAGTTTCCTCTCCTTCAGACCCTGGGAACCATCAGGGATACCGTCCGATACTTGAGTCCCATTGACTTGTATTGGTATCGGGTATCGGTATCGGATTAGATCCGATACTTTGCCGGTATCGGCCGATACTTTCCGATACCGATACTTTCAAGTATCGGACGGTATCGCTCAACACTAGTGTTGAGCATTCCAATACCGCAAGTATCGGGTATCAGCCGATATTTGCTGTATCGGAATTCCGATACCGAGTTCCGATATTTTTGTGATATCGGAAATCAGAATCGGAAGTTTCCAGTGTATGGTTCCCAGGGTCTGGAGGAGAGGAGACTCTCCTTCAGGCATTGGGATCCATATTCATGTAAAAAATAAAGAATAAAAATAAAAAATATGGATATACTCACCCCTCCGGTGGACCCTAGACCTTAGCGATGTAACCGGCAGCCTCCGTTCCTAAGAATGCAGTGAGTGTAGGACCTGCGATGATGTCGCGGCTTGTGATTGGTCGCGTGAGCGGTCACATGAGCGGCCACGCGACCAATCACAAGCCGCGATGTCATCGAAGGTCCTTCACTCTGCATTCTTAGGAACGGAGGCAGACGCTTGGACCGGTGAGAGCCAGGGGCCGTCCGAGGGGTGAGTATATCAATATTTTTTATTTTTATTCTTTATTTTATACATGAATATGGATCCCAGGGCCTGAAGGAGAGTTTCCTCTCCTTCAGACCCTGGGAACCATTCCGATATTTTGTGTCCCATTGATATGCATTGGTATCGGGTATCGGTATCGGCGATATCCGATACTTTTTGGGTATCGGCTGATCCAATCCGATACCGATACCTTTGCATATTGGAAAGTATCGCTCAACACTCGTCACAATTAAAGAAGTTGTCCACTACTATAACCTTTTTTTTTTTTTTTTCATAAATCTTGCTATTATGTGCCACTGAAAACATCTACTGTGTTTATTTTAGCAATATTACCTTTTATCATGCTGTAGCAGCACATCTTTAGTGCTGGATTCAGCTCTCATGGGGTTAATCGACAACTTCCTTTCTCCTGAGATATTGTGCTCTAATACTACAAGTTCCATGATGCATTGCACTGGCCTCTAAGCCCGAACCTACCACACCCACTCCAAAACACACCCAAACCCCTCCCTCCTCTCCCTCCTCTATCTTCAAAAAGATTTGTGATGTCATTTCTGTCCAACCTCCTCTTTTACATTTGTCCAACCCACACTCCATTACACACAGATAGATATGAGATAGACAGATAGATATGGGATAGATAGATAGATAGATAGATAGATAGATAGATAGATAGATAGATAGATAGATAGATACAGATATATCTATGTCTATTTCCATAGATATGTCCATATCCATGTTTCTAAACCCCTTCACCCCTGGAGCTTTTTTCGTTTATTGCTCCCCTTCTTTCCAGAGCCATAATTGTTCCGTCAATATAGCCATGTGAGGGCTTATCTTTTGCGGGACAAGTTCTACTTTTGAACGACACCATTGGTTTTAGCATGTCGTGTAACAGAAAATGTGAAAAAAATACAAAGTGCAATGAAATGGCAAAAAAAACTGCAATCCCACACTTGTTTTTTGCTTGGCTTTTTTGCTAGGTTCACTAAATGCTAAGGCTGTGCACACGTTGCGGATTTGATTGATTTGATTGCAGATCCGCAGGGTTTTTTGCCGCACTGAATTGCATCAAATCCGCAGTGTAGTGCACAACCATTGTAAGTCTATGGGAGCCGCAGACTTGTTGTGCGGAACTGCAGCGTTTCTGCAACTTTACACTTTCATTGAGTTGGGCACATCCGCAGCAAAGCTGCAGATGTAAAAAAGTTCTGCAGTTTTGCTGCGGATGTGGGTCCGAGAAACGCTGCAGCTCGGGAGGATGGAAGTGTGTGGTCAGTGACGGTGTGCGTGTATGTGTGTGCGGGTGGGGTCTGCAGGGCTGTTCGGATGTGTGCGGCGCTGTGCGGGACTGTTCAGGTGTGTGTGGGGTCTGCGGGCTGTTCGGATGTGTGCGGCGCTGTGCGGGACTGTTCAGGTGTGTGCGGGGTCTGCGGGCTGTTCGGATGTGTGCGGCGCTGTGCGGGACTGTTCAGGTGTGTGCGGGGTCTGCGGGCTGTTTGGATGTGTTTGGGACTGTTCAGATGTGTACAGCCCTGTGCGGGACTGTTCGTGTGTGTGCGGGACTGTTCAGGTGTGTGCGGGGCTGTGCAGAGGGTCTTTTGGGGTGTGTGCAGACATCATCCGATGGGACTACAAGTACGCAGCATCCAATCTGCAGCTCATTCGGATGTAATCCGGACAGTGGACACACACCCTACGCTATCCATACATCTATCAATAGATATATCTATCCAGACACATCTACAGATAGATATATGAATAGATAGATGTATGCATCTATAGATCTATCTATATGTAGATCTGTCTATCCATTTCATCTATCATCTATCTATCATCTATCTGTCTACTGTATCTGTGTGTTTAATGGACTGTGGGTTGGACAAATGTAAAAGAGGAGGTTGGACAATAATGACATCACAAATCTTTTTTTTTTTTGTTCAATAATACATCTTTATTTTGCTTTCAAAAACGCACCAAAACGCCTAAAAAACGTGCAAAAACCGCAAAAAAAGCGATTTAAAAAATGCATCAAAACCGTGCAAAAAAACTGCATAAAAACGCATCAAAAGTGAAAAAAAACACATCAAAACCGCACCATAATTGCATCAACACTGCACCAAAACCGCACCAAAAACATGCACAAAAACCGCACCAAAAACATGCACAAAAACCGCACCAAAAACTGCATCAAAACCGCACCAAAAACTGCATCAAAACCGAACCAAAACCACACCAAGAACTGCATCAAAACCGCACCAAGAACTGCATCAAAACCGCACCAAAAACTGCATCAAAACCGCACAAAACTGCAAACTGCACCAAAACAGCAAAACTGCACTAGGTTTTGATGCAGTTTTTGGTGCAGTTTTGATGCAGTTTTTGGTGCAGTTTTGATGCTTTTTTTGGTGCGGTTTATGCGCGGTTTTAATGCCGTTTTTTGAAATAAGTAAATAAACGGAAAATGTGCATGATTTGAATGGAAACATGCATGAAAAAACGGATTCCAAGCACGGATTCATCATTTCACAGCTCAGTTTCATACGTTTTTTTGCTGGATCCGTCGCTGTGTGTTTTTTCGCCGGACAGAAAAAACGTTCCTCTGTATGTGTTTTCCATCCAGCGGAAACAGCTTTTTTGACATATCCGGCAAAAAACGGATGAAACGTGTGGCCATCAGGCACAATCCAGCGCTAATACAACTCTATGAGAAAAAAACGTATCCTGCGGAAAAAAATGGATCCGTTTTTTTCAAAACTCACCGGATTGTGCCTCATGGCAAAAACCTGATGTGTGAAAGCAGCCAAATATATGGATAGATACATCTATGTATCTATAGATATATCTATCTATAAATATATCTATGGATAGATATATCCATAGATATATAATAGAAAGGCCGATGTTTCTAATTAGGCCTCTTTCTGCACGTCGCAATGCGTCGTTGTGGAGAAAAAAACACGTCCTGCAAAGTTGTCTGTAGGATGCGTTTTTTCTCCATAGACTTTTATTAGCGACGCAGCGCGATGGCCCCTTACCGATGCTAGTGTGAAAGCAGCCTAAGGCTACTTTCACACTTGCGTTTTTAGCAATCCGTCTTTTTGGTAAAAAAAACAGCTCCTGCAAATGTGCTCGCAGGATGTGTTTTTTACCCATAGACTTGTATTACGTAGTGACGGATCGCGACGGATGGCCACACGTCGCGTCCATCGTGCAATGGATGCGTCGTGTTTTGGCGGACCGTTGGCACGTCCGTCGCGTCTGCCATTTTCTACCGCGGCCAAAACTCCGCCCCCTCCTCCCCGGACTTCAGAATGGGCAGCGGATGCATTGAAAAACTGCATCCGCTGCCCACGACATGCACAAATTTCACAATGTGCGTCAGTATGTAGGCACGACGCATAGCGATGGACCCGTACCGACGCAAGTGTGAAACAGGCCTTAATGAGCGTTTAATTTAATAAAAAACCGGAAAAAAAACGGCGTGGGCTCCCGCGCAATTTTCTGCACCAGAGGGGGAAAGCCGACGGCCGGGGGCCAATATTTGTAGCCTGCTATGAATATCAGCCCACAGCTGTCTACGTAGCCTTTACTGGCTATTAAAATAGGGGGACCCCCCAAAAAAAAATGACGTGGGGTCCCCCCATATTTTATAGCCAGAAAGGCTACGCAGACAGCTGTGGGCTGATATTCATAGCCTAGAGCGGGGCCATGGATATTGGCCCCCCCGGCTACAAACACCAGCCCCCAGCTGCCCCAGAAATGTCTATATGTATGTATGTTATATGTTGTATGTAGTGTCATATGTTGTATCTACTGTGATATGTTGTATGTTCTGTCATATGTTGTATGCTGTATGTACTGTCATATGTTGTATGTTGTATGCTCTGTCATATGTTATATGTTGCATGTACTGTCATATATTGTATGTACTGTCATATATTGTATTTACTTTCATATGTTGTATGTACTGTCATATGTTATATGTTGTATGTTCTGTCATATGTTATATGTTGTATGTACTGTCATATGTTGTATGTTCTGTTGTATGTTCGTTGTTTTTTGTTTTTGTTTTTTTTTTTTTACATTCATCACATTAGATGATGGGACCACTACTTTCCCATCCTTGGCTAATGTGTCAATCACTGCCACTGTAGCAGGCATAGCCCGATGGGACTTGTAGTCCCATCGGATGATGCCTGCATGCGCACACACCCCCAAGGATCCCCCACAGCCCGCCGCAGACCCCCGTCAGCCCACCGCAGAACCCCAACAGCCGCGCATAGACCCCCGACAGCCCACCTCAGACCCCCGACAGCCTGGCGCAGACCCCCAGCAGCCCTGCACAGACCCCCGACACCCTGGCGCAGACCCCCAGCAGCCCCGCACAGATGCCCGACGGCACCACGATCGAAGCAGGCACACACAAACACCCGCACACAGACACACACATCTTCCCCGCACACACACAGTCTCCGCCCACACACACAGTCTCCGCCCACACTACGCCCACTCACTCTTCCCCCCTCCCGAACTGCAGCGTTTCTCCCAGCAAAACCGCAGATCCTTTTTAGATCTGCGGTTTTGCTGCAGATGTGCCCAACTCAATGCAAGTCAATGGGTGCAGAAATGCTTCAGAACCCCACAAATAAATGACATGCTCCTTCTTTTAACCTGCAGCGCTTTAAGTGCGGAGTTTCCCGCACAATTAGCACAGCATTTTTTTTGTCCATTGATTTACATTGTACTGTAAATCACTTGCAGATCTGAAGTGTTTCAGGGCGGAAAAAAACGATGCGGATCCCTAGGAAATCCGCAACGTGTGCACATGGCCTAAATGTGGTTTTGACCATTTTGATGGGTGCAGTTTTTCAGAGTGGTGTCACTTTTGGATATTTTCTGTCTCATAGCACCCTCAATGTCACTTCAAACGTGCTGTGGTGCCCAAACAAAATTGTTTAGTAAATTTTTTGGGGAAAATTAGAAATTTCTGATCAACCTTCTAACTTCCGTACAAAAAAAAGTTAAAAAATTATGCTGATGTAAAGTAGGCATGTGGTAAATCTTATTTATTAATTATTTTGTACATCATGGCCGAATGGTTTAAGAATATAAAAATTGAAAGTTTGAAAATTTTCAAAATCTTTGCCAAATTTCCAACATTTTCACAATCAAACACAAAATATAATGGCCTACATTTACAACTAAAGTAAAGTGCAACATGCCACGATAAAACAATCTCGGAGAATCACTGGGATAAGTTGAAGCGTTCCAGAGTTATTCCCACATAAGGTGACACTGGTCAGAATTGTAAAATTTGGTCTGGTCAGGAAGGGTAGTAGATTGTTCCTTAGAACACTTTTTCGCTGATTATCTACTTTTGCAAATGTAACAGGAATCACCTCAGAATTGAACAAAGTACAGAATCATTGAGTGATTGGAACATCCATGCCTCCATTAAAATCATCGTTTTCGGACACACATCTCCCAGTCTACAAAATAGTGCTGCAGATAACATGATCCTCTTCGCGCAAATATCAATCATATTAAAGTGAAGATAGAATTATGCTTGACCTGTGTAAAGAGGCTATTAAGTCTGTGCCAATCAGCTTCTATATACTGTAGATGTGATCTGTTTAACCCCTTCACCCCAGAAGCCTGTTTTCACCTTCATTACCAGGCCACATTTTACAATTTTGACCAGTGTCAATTTATGTGGTGATAACTCTGGAATGTTTCAATGGATAGCACAGATTTTTTTAGTAACTGCATCATATTTGAAGTGAATTTTAGGGGATTATATGACAGAAAATAATTGACACGATTCTAGAAACTACACCTCTCAAGGTGCTTAAACCACATTCAAGAAATTTATTACGTCTGTCTTCTGGTGCTTCACAGGAACTGAAGCAGCATGGAAGTAAAAAATGAACATATAAGTTTTGCAAAAATGTTATTTTAGATGTGTGAGGAGTACCTTCAACCCCCAGGTGATTCACAGAAGTTTATAATGTGGAGCCATGAAAGTAAAAAAAAAATCTAATTTTTGCACAAAAATGTTCTTCAAGAGGTAACAGGAGAAAATAGACTCAAATAAATGTTGTGCAAATTCTCACCGATACCCTATACGTGGAGGAAAACTATTGTTTGTGCGCACGGCAGAGCTCGAAAGGGAAGGTGCGCCATTTGACTTTTTTAAACTGAACATTTTCTCATTAGCGAACGCCATGTCGCATTTGGAGAGACCCTCATGTGCCTAAATAGTGGAAACTCCCCACAAGTGACCCCATTTTGACCCCATAAGGAACATATCCAGGTGTTTCACAGAAGTTTATAACGTTTAACCCCTTCACCCCCAAGGGTGGTTTGCACGTTAATGACCGGGCCAATTTTTACAATTCTGACCACTGTCCCTTTATGAGGCTATAACTCTGGAACGCTTTGACGGATCTTGGCGATTCTGACATTGTTTTCTCGTGACATATTGTACTTCATGTTAGTGGTAAAATTTATTCGATATAACTTGCGTTTATTTGTGAAAAAAATGGAAATTTGGCGAAAATTTTGAAAATTTTGCAATTTTCCAACTTTGAATTTTTATGCCCTTAAATCACAGACATATGTCACGCAAAATACTTAATAAGTAACATTTCCCACATGTCTACTTTACATCAGTACAATTTTGGAACCAAAATTTTTTTTTGTGACAGAGTTATAAGGGTTAAAAGTTGACCAGCAATTTCTCATTTTTACAACACCATTTTTTTTTAGGGACCACATCTCATTTGAAGTCATTTTGAGGGGTCTATATGATAGAAAATACTCAAGTGTGACACCATTCTAAAAACTGCACCCCTCAAGGTGCTCAAAACCACATTCAAGAAGTTTATTAACCCTTCAGGTGTTTCACAGGAATTTTTGGAATGTTTAAATAAAAATGAACATTTAACTTTTTTTCACACACAATTTATTTCAGCTCCAATTTGTTTTATTTTACCAAGGGTAACAGGAGAAAATGGACCCCCAAAGTTGTTGTACAATTTGTCCTGAGTACGCTGATACCCCATATGTGAGGGTAAACCACTGTTTGGGCGTATGGCAGAGCTCGGAAGGAAAGGAGCGCCATTTGACTTTTCAATGCAAAATTGACTGGAATTGAGATGGGACGCCATGTTGCGTTTGGAGAGCCCCTGATGTGCCTAAACACTGAAACCCCCTACAAGTGACACCATTTTGGAAAGTAGACCCCCTAAGGAACTTATCTTGATGTGTGGTGAGCACTTTGACCCACCAAGTGCTTCACAGAAGTTTATAATGCAGAGCCGTAAAAATAAAAAATCATATTTTTTCACAAAAATGATCTTTTCGCCCCCAATTTTTTATTTTCCCAAGGGTAAGAGAAGAAATTGGACCCCAAAAAATGTTGTGCAATTTGTCCTGAGTACGCTGATACCCCATATGTGGGTGTAAACCATTGTTTGGGCGCATGGCAGAGCTTGGAAGGGAAGGAGCGCCATTTGACTTTTCAATGCAAAATTGACTGGAATTGAGATGGGACGCCATGTTGCGTTTGGAGAGCCCCTGATGTGCCTAAACATTGAAACTCCCTACAAGTGACACCATTTTGGAAAGTAGACCCCCTAAGGAACTTATCTAGATGTGTTTTGAGAGCTTTGAACCCCCAAGTGTTTCACTACAGATTATAACGCAGAGCCGTGAAAATAATTTTTATTTTTTTTCTCAAAAATGATTTTTTAGCACCCAGCTTTGTATTTTTACAAGGGTAACAGAATAAACTGGACCCCAAAATTTGTTTTCCAATTTGTCCTGAGTACGCTGATACCCCATATGTGGGGGGGAACCACTGTTTGGGCGCATGACAGAGCTCGGAAGGGAAGGAGCGCCATTTGGAATGCAGACTTAAATGGATTGGTCAGCAGCCGTCACGTTGCATTTGCAGAGCCCCTGATGTACCCAAACAGTACAAACCCCCCACAAGTGACCCCATATTGGAAACTAGACCTCCCAAGGAACTTATCTAGATGTGTTTTGAGAACTTTGAACCCCCAAGTGTTTCACTAAAGTTTATAGCGCAAAGCCGTGAAAATAAAAATTCTTTTTTTTTTCACAAAAATGATTTTTTAGCCCCCAGTTTTGTATTTTCACAAGGGTAACAGGATAAATTAGACCCCAAAAGTTGTTGTCCAATTTGTCCTGAGTACGCTGATACCCCATATGTGGGGGGGAACCACTGTTTGGGTGCATGACAGAGCTCGGAAGGGAAGGAGCGCCATTTGGAATGCAGCCTTAAATAGATTGGTCTGCAGGCGTCACGTTGCATTTGCAGAGCCCCTGATGTACCCAAACAGTACAAACCCCCCACAAGTGACCCCATATTGGAAACTAGACCTCCCAAGGAACTTATCTAGATGTGTTGTGAGAACTTTGAACCCCCAAGTGTTTCACTACAGTTTATAACGCAGAGCCGTGAAAATAAAACATCTTTTTTTTCCCACAAAAATGATTTTTAGCCCCCCAAATTTTTATTTTCCTAAGGATAACAAGAGAACTTGGACCCCAGAAGTTGTTGTTCAATTTGTCCCGAGTACGCTGATAACACATATGTTGGGGTAAACCCCTTTTTGGGCGCACGGGAGAGCTCGGAAGGGAAGGAGCACTGTTTTACTTTTTCAACGCAGAATTGGCTGGAATTGAGATTGGACGCTATGTCGCGCTTGGAGAGCCCCTGATGTGCCTGGACAGTGGAAACTCCCCAATTCTACCTGAAACCCTAACCCAAACACACCCTTAACCCTAATCCCAACGGTAACCCTAACCACACCCCTAGCCCTGACACACCCATAATTCTAATCCCAACCCTAATCCAAACGTAAATGTAATCCAAACCCTAACCCTAACTTTAGCCCCAACCCTAACTTTACCTCCAACCCTAGCCCTAACCCTAACCCTAACCCTACCCCTAACCCTAAACGTGACTGAAATACGTGGCACTGAAATACGTGGCACTGAAATACGTGGCACTGAAATACGTGGCACTGAAATACGTGATACGTGGCACTTAAATACGTGGCACTGAAACACGTGGCACTGACATACGTGATACGTGGCACTGAAATACGTGGCACTGAAATACGTGGCACTGAAATACGTGGCACTTAAATACGTGGCACTGAAATATGTGATACGTGGCACTTAAATACGTGGCACTGAAATACGTGGCACTGAAATACGTGGCACTGAAATACGTGGCACTGAAATATGTGATACGTGGCACTTAAATACATGGCACTGAAACACGTGGCACTGAAATACGTGATACGTGGCACTGAAATACGTGGCACTGAAATACGTGGCACTGAAATACGTGGCACTGAAATACGTGGCACTTAAATACGTGGCACTGAAATATGTGATACGTGGCACTTAAATACGTGGCACTGAAATACGTGGCACTGAAATACGTGGCACTGAAATACGTGGCACTGAAATACGTGGCACTGAAATATGTGATACGTGGCACTTAAATACATGGCACTGAAACACGTGGCACTGAAATACGTGATACGTGGCACTGAAATACGTGGCACTGAAATACGTGGCACTGAAATACGTGGCACTGAAATATGTGGCACTGAAATACGTGATACGTGGCACTGAAATACGTGATACGTGGCACTGAAATACGTGATACGTGGCACTGAAATACGTGGCACTGAAACACGTGGCACTGAAATACGTGGCACTGAAATACGTGGCACTGAAATACGTGGCACTATGACTGTCAGAAAATGTTCATTAAACGGTTAGGGGTGAGGTTAGGGGTAGAGTTAGGGTTAGGGTTTGGATCCCTTTATCACCTTGATGGTGGTGGGTGGCTTTTCAGTGTGTTTTCTGTTTTATTTCGAAAAAATGCATGCGTTTTTAACGCAAACAAACGCATGTGCTTAAAAACGCAAGAAAATACTGCAGGTTGTATTTCTGAAAATGAACGCATGCAGAAAAAAAACGCATGCGTTTGAAAACGCGACCAAACGCGTACAAAAAAACCGCATGCGTTTTCAATGTTAAATATAGGGAAAAAACGCATGCGGTTTTTTGTGCAAAAAACGCTGCAGACAAAAACGCAAGTGTGAAACCAGCGACGCTTTTTATAGCAAAAAAGTTTTTGCGTCTCCACATTTTGAGACCTATAATTTTTCCACATTTTGCTCCACAGAGTCATGTGAGGTCTTGTTTTTTGCGGGACGAGTTGACGTTTTTATTGGTAACATTTTCGGACACGTGACCGTTTTTGATCGCTTTTTATTCCGATTTTTGTGAGGCAGAATGACCAAAAACCAGCTATTCATGAATTTCTTTTGGGGGAGGCGTTTATACCGTTCCGCGTTTGGTAAAATTGATAAAGCAGTTTTATTCTTCGGGTCAGTACGATTACAGCGATCTCATTTATATCATTTTTTTATGTTTTGGCGCTTTTATACGATAAAAACTAAAATATAGAAAAAATAATTATTTTGGTATCGCTTTATTCTCAGGACTATAACTTTTTTATTTTTTTGCTGATGATGCTGTATGGCGGCTTGTTTTTTGCGGGACAAGATGACGTTTTCAGCGGTACCATGGATATTTATATCAGTCTTTTTGATCGCGTGTTATTCCACTTTTTGTTCGGCGGTATGGTAATAAAGCGTTGTTTTTTGCCTCGTTTTTTTTTTAAATTTTCTTACGGTGTTTACTGAAGGGGTTAACTAGTGGGGCAGTTTTATAGGTTGGGTCGTTACGGACGCGGCGATACTAAATATGTGTACTTTTATTGTTTTGTTTTTTTATTTAGATAAAGAAATGTATTTATGGGAATAATATATATTTTTTTTTTATTATTTATTTAGGAATTTTTTTTTTTTTTTTTACACATGTGGAAAAATTTTTTTTTAACTTTTTTACTTTGTCCCAGGGGGGGACATCACAGATCATTGATCTGGCAGTGTGCACAGCACTCTGCCAGATCGACGATCTGCTGTGCAGGGCTGCAGGCTTACCAAGTGTCTGCTCTGAGCAGACACTCGGTAAGCCACCTCCTTCCCTGCAGGACCCGGATGCCGCGGCCATCTTGGATCCGGGACCTGCAGGGAGGAAGAAGGTAGGAGACCCTCGCAGCAACGCGATCACATCGCGTTGCTCCGGGGGTCTCAGGGAAGCCCGCAGGGAGCCCCCTCCCTGCGCGATGCTTCCCTATACCGCCGGTACACTGCGATCATGTTTGATCGCGGTGTGCCGGGGGTTAATGTGCCGGGGGCGGTCCGTGACCGCTCCTGGCACATAGTGCCGGATGTCAGCTGCGATATGCAGCTGACACCCGGCCGCGATCGGCCGCGCTCCCCCCGTGAGCGCCGCTGATCGGTGATGACGTACTATCCCGTCGGCGGTCATACGGGCCCACCCCACCTCGACGGGATAGTACGTCAAATGTCGGGAAGGGGTTAACTGTGAAAATTAAAAAAATCTAATTTTTCCCACAAAAATGTTCTTTTAGCCCCAATTTTTTTTATTTTCACAAGGGTAACAGGAGAAATTGCACCATACAATTTGTTGTGCAATTTCTCTTAAGTACACCGATACCCCATATGTGGTCGAAAACTACTTTTGAGACCAGTACAAAGCTCAGAAGGGAAGAAGCACCATTTTGGAGTTCAGATTTTACTGGAATGATTTAAAGGTGCCATGAGTGATGAGCAAACGTGCTCGCATAATGTCTTATCCGAGCACGCTCGGGTGTTATCCGAGCATCTGGGAGTGCTTGTATATTATGTGCGAGCTTCTGCTGCTGCATGATTTGCGGCTGTTAGACAGCCTCAACACATGTGGGGATTGCCTGTTTGTTAGACTGTGGGTACTCACGGAGCCATCACAGCCATGACAAGTATTGGCATGGCTGTGATTGGCCGTCACAGCACGTGACCCAGCCTGTATAAAGGCCGGATCACCAGTGCCGCCACCATTATGCTCTTATTAGTGTAGGGATAAGACGCATCTGGAGTGAGGGACAGATTCTGACTGCGTATTCTGCAAAAATGCCACTGTGTGTACTCTCAAGAAAAAAACACCCAGCCCATGAATGGCAGTGCTTTCCAGGTCTCACATTCAAAGATGATATTTCATATTTTTGTATTTGATAAGTTAAAATAGAGGAGATACAATGCGTTTTGGATACAGTATATATCCTTCTTCAGGTATCATAAAAACACAGTACTAAAAAGTATCCCAGAGGGATTTTTGAGGACACACAATCTAAAGCCCTATTAGTCTTCTATCAGGTGAGTGCATAATTCAATCATCAATAATTGATATCTATAACCCTGTATGTAACCCCTTTCTCATGTACAGCACCATGGAATTAATGGTGCTATATAAATAAATAATAATAATAATTTTTTAATCTTGTATCTATTAATTATACGTGCCCACAGACAGGAATTGCTGGGGGTTTGATGCTGAGAATTTATGAAGCGTCAAACCCGCAGTCGCCAGCTGTGACAGCATAGTGGATGGCATTTTTAGAAATCCCTTGTCCACTATGTGTGCATAGTCGCCTGCAGGTCACCAGTGGACACTGATTTGCGGCATGTCTCTCCAGATCACAGCACATCAATTTCTCTCGCCAGTCTCCGCAACAGAAGTTACATTAATGGAAAGTACTGAATAGGGTAAATCTACATGGTTCAGTGAACAAATGCGAATTTAACTGCGTTCAATAGAAGGCAGCGTATGTTCGCTGTGTCCAAAGTGCTGCTGGTTCCGGATAGTGGGCACCCGGCCTAAAACAACACACAAGGGATTTTAAACCAACGTGTTTCTGGCGAGTCACTCGCCCTTAATCGTGGTCTAACAAATACATTACAATGGTTTTATTTAAAGCACAATAACACATGACACAAATGCAATTGACGGGACAACCACATAAAAGGAGAACCACATGACTGGGAACACACTGAACGGTAATAAATGAGTTTAGATGTATGCAACATGCCAAAGTAAGAAGTTGTGTGACCTAAAATATGTTTAAAAAATATGCAAATAATATTTCAACAGTAACTCATGAAATTAGTAGAGAAAATATAAAAAATGCCTGTATTTCATATGCTATACAGATGAAAAAATCATATATTAGATATTTATTGATGTCTGAGGATATCACACCCAAGAAAATAAAAAAATAAAAAATCATTTCTGAAATTCATACCTGCAGGGCATTTGGTGTCAAGTTTAAGTATCCAAAAAGCTTCTCTCAACATGAGGCACTTCTGCCAACTCCCCCCTCTGACAGGCTAGAAAACAAAATGACAAAATGCTTTACCGCACCGGAACAGCTAACTAAAGATATGGAGGGTATATCTGCATCTCCAGAGATACCAGCTTGGCTAAAAAAATCCTTATACAGACCAAGCTGGACAAGACAAAACATAGAAAAGAACTGAACAATAAGACCACAGAATGTGGACAGCAAAATAAAGGCCAGAACTTATCTTTTGTTGAAATGAACTGCAAAGGAACAGTGGACAACTGGCACTGACTAAAGGGTGAAGCAAGACTAAATAGCCCAGTCAAAATTGCAAGAAGTGAACACACCTGATAAATGCTGCGATTCAGAGACAGCAGCGCTACCACTTACAACCACCGGAGGGAGCCCAAGAGCAGAATTCACAACAGTACCCCCCCCTTGAGGAGGGGTCACCGAGCCCTCACCAGAGCCCCCAGGCCGATCCGGACGAGCCAAATGAAAGGCACGAACCAAATCATCAGCATGAACATCGGAGGCAACAACCCAAGAATTATCCTCCTGGCCATAACCCTTCCATTTGACAAGATACTGAAGCCTCCGCCTCGAAAAACGAGAATCCAAAATCTTCTCAACCACATACTCCAACTCCCCATCAATCAACACCGGGGCAGGAGGATCAACAGAGGGAACAACGGGCACCACATATTTCCGCAACAAAGATCTATGAAAAACATTATGGATGGAAAAAGAGGCTGGAAGGACCAAACGAAAAGACACTGGATTGATAATCTCAGAAATCCTATAAGGGCCAATAAACCGAGGCTTAAACTTAGGGGAAGAAACCTTCATTGGGACATGACGGGAAGACAACCAGACCAAATCCCCAACCCGAAGCCGGGAACCAACACACCGACGACGGTTAGCAAAGCGGTGAGCCCCCTCCTGAGACAACACCAAATTGTCAACAACATGAGCCCAAATTTGCTGCAACCTGTCAACCACAGAGTCCACCCCAGGACAATCAGAAGGCTCAACCTGCCCTGAAGAAAAACGAGGATGAAAACCAGAGTTACAAAAGAAGGGTGAAACCAAGGTAGTAGAACTAGCCTGATTATTAAGGGCAAACTCGGCCAATGGCAAGAAAGCCACCCAATCATCCTGATCAGCAGACACAAAGCATCTCAAATAAGTTTCCAAAGTCTGATTAGTTCGCTCGGTTTGGCCATTTGTCTGAGGATGAAATGCGGAAGAAAAAGACAAATCAATACCCAGCCTAGCACAAAAGGCCCGCCAAAACCTAGAAACAAACTGGGAACCTCTATCGGACACAATGTTCTCCGGAATGCCATGCAAACGAACCACATGCTGAAAAAACAACGGAACCAAATCAGAAGAGGAAGGCAACTTAGGCAAAGGTACCAAATGAACCATCTTAGAAAACCGGTCACAAACCACCCAGATAACTGACATCCTCTGGGAAACCGGAAGATCCGAAATAAAATCCATAGAAATATGCGTCCAAGGCCTCTCAGGGTCCGGCAAAGGCAAAAGCAACCCACTAGCGCGGGAACAGCAAGGCTTGGCCCGCGCACAAGTCCCACAGGACTGCACAAAAGAACGCACATCCCGTGACAAAGAAGGCCACCAAAAGGACCTACCAACCAAATTTCTGGTACCAAAAATCCCAGGATGACCGGCTAACACAGAACAATGAACCTCAGACATCACTTTACTAGTCCATCTGTCAGGAACAAACAGTTTCCCCACTGGACAGCGATCAGGTTTATCAGCCTGATATTCCTGAAGAGCCCGTCGTAAATCAGGGGAGATGGCAGAAAGAATCACCCCTTCCTTCAGAATACCGACCGGCTCAAGGACCCCAGGAGAATCAGGCAAAAAGCTCCTAGAGAGGGCATCAGCCCTAACATTCTTAGAACCCGGAAGATACGAGACCACAAAATCAAAACGGGAGAAAAACAGGGACCATCGGGCCTGTCTAGGACTCAGCCGTTTGGCAGACTCGAGATAAATCAGATTCTTATGATAGGTCAAGACCACAATACGGTGCTTGGCCCCCTCAAGCCAATGTCGCCACTCCTCAAATGCCCACTTCATAGCCAACAACTCACGATTGCCGACATCATAATTGCGTTCCGCAGGCGAAAACTTTCGAGAAAAGAAGGCACACGGTTTCATCAAGGAACCATCAGAATTTCTCTGAGACAAAACGGCCCCTGCCCCAATCTCAGAGGCGTCAACCTCAAACTGAAAAGGAAGAGAAACATCCGGCTGACGCAACACAGGGGCAGAAGTAAATCGGCGTTTAAGCTCCTGAAAGGCAGAAACAGCCGCAGAGGACCAATTCGTCACATCAGCGCCTTTCTTCGTCAAATCAGTCAGGGGTTTAACCACACTGGAGAAGTTGGCAATGAAACGGCAATAAAAATTAGCAAAGCCCAAAAATTTCTGAAGGCTCTTCACGGATGTGGGCTGGATCCAATCATGAATGGCCTGAACCTTAACCGGATCCATTTCTATAGATGAGGGAGAAAAAATGAAGCCCAAAAAAGAAATCTTCTGTACTCCAAAGAGGCACTTAGACCCCTTCACAAACAAGGCATTATCACAAAGGATCTGAAATACCATCCTGACTTGTTTCACATGAGACTCCCAATCATCTGAAAAAATCAAAATATCATCCAAATATACAATCATGAATTTATCAAGATAATTCCGAAATATATCATGCATGAAGGACTGAAACACAGATGGAGCATTAGAGAGTCCGAATGGCATCACAAGGTATTCAAAATGGCCTTCGGGCATATTAAACGCAGTTTTCCATTCGTCACCCTGCTTAATACGAACAAGATTATATGCCCCTCGAAGGTCAATCTTAGTAAACCAACTAGCCCCCTTAATCCTAGCAAACAGATCAGAAAGCAAAGGCAAAGGGTATTGGAATTTGACCGTGATCTTATTCAAGAGGCGATAATCAATACAGGGTCTCAAGGAGCAATCTTTTTTGGCAACAAAAAAAAACAACCTGCTCCCAATGGTGAAGAAGATGGCCGAATATGCCCCTTCTCCAAGGACTCCTTAACATAGCATGGCGGTATGTTCTGGCACAGACAGGTTGAAAAGTCGGCCCTTAGGGAACTTACAGCCTGGAATCAAGTCAATAGCACAATCACAGTCCCTATGCGGTGGAAGGGAACTGGACTTGGGCTCATTGAATACATCCTGGAAATCTGACAAAAACTCAGGAATTTCAGAAGAGGGGCAGGAGGCAATTGACATCACAGGAACGTCACCATGAAACCCCTGACACCCCCAACTAGTCACAGACATAGATTTCCAATCTAATACCGGATTATGCACCTGTAACCATGGGAAACCCAGCACAATAGCATCATGCAAATTATGCAACACCAGAAAACGACAATCTTCCTGATGGGCTGGCGCCATGCACATGGTCAGCTGTGTCCAAAACTGAGGTTTATTTTTAGCCAACGGTGTAGCATCAATGCCCCTCAAAGGAATAGGACTCTGCAAAGGCTGCAAGGGGAAACCACAACGTTTGCAAATTCTAAGTCCATTAAGTTTAGAGCGGCACCTGAATCCACAAATGCCATGACAGAAAATGACGATAATGAGCAGATCAGGGTCACAGATAACAGATATTTAGGTTGTACAGTACTGATGGTAACAGAACTAGCGATCTAGGGCAATCAGAAATAACATGAGCAGAATCGCCGCAGTAAAAACACAACCTATTCTGACGTCTGAATCCTTGTCGTTCAGCTCTAGACACAATCCTATCACACTGCATAGGCTCAGGACTCCGCTCGGAAGACAATGCCATAGTGTGCACAACTCTGTGCTCGCGCAAGCGCCGATCAATCTGAATGGCCAGAGACATAGAATCACTCAGACCAGCAGGCGTGGGGAACCCCACCATAACATCTTTAATGGATTCAGAAAGACCCTTTCTGAAGATTGCCGCCAAGGCATCCTCATTCCATTTAGTCAGTACAGACCATTTTCTAAACTTCTGGCAATATGATTCTGCCGCTTCTTGACCCTGAGACAGGGCCAACAAGGTCTTCTCAGCATGATCCACTGAATTAGGTTCGTCATACAATAACCCTAGCGCCTGAAAAAAGGTGTCTACATTAAGCAACGCCGGATTCCCAGGTTCCAGGGCAAATGCCCAATCCTGGGGGTCACCACGCAGCAGAGATCTAATAATTTTAACCTGCTGGATGGGATCACCAGAGGAACGGGGTTTCAGAGCAAAAAACAGTTTACAGTTATTTTTAAAGCTCAGAAATTTGGACCTATCCCCATAAAACAAATCAGGAGTTGGAATTCTAGGCTCTAAAACTGGAGTCTGAACGATATAATCGGAAATACCCTGTACTCTAGCAGCAAGTTGATCCACACAAGAAGCCAATCCCTGAACATCCATACCAGCGCCGAACTCCTGAGCCACACAGAGGTAAAGAGGGAAGAGAAAAAAAAAACACAACAGACTACAGAAAAAAAAATGGCTCAGCACTTTCCTTCCCTTCTTCTGAGATGCGGTTAACTCATTGTTGGCCAGTTGTACTGTTATGATCTGGTGGCCTAAGAGCAGCATGAGACGTACTCTGGAGAAGGTGGTACCTGTACTGACCGCAGACCCTGAACCTAACACCGCAACTAGAAGTAGCCGTGGAATGTACCTAGCGCTCCCTAGACATCTCGACACAGCCGGAGGACTAATTACCCCTAGAGATAGAAAAGGGAAAACTATCTTGCCTCAGAGAAAATCCCCAAAGGATAGGCAGCCCCCACAAATATTGACTGTGAGAGGAGAGGGAAAAAACATACACAGACTGAAATGAGAATTTAGCAAAGGAGGCCACTTCTAGCTAAATAGAAAGGATAGGACAGAGTACTATGCAGTCAGTATTAAAACACTAGAAAATATCCACCACAGAAAATACAAAATCTCCACAGCTAACTAAAGATATGGAGGGTATATCTGCATCTCCAGAGATACCAGCTTGGCTAAACAAATCACAACAAGAATTCACAACAGATATGACTCTCAAATGCTGTAGATACTAAGGAAGAATTACAACCTCTTTCTTGCAAACTGTTTTAGAAAATGGCACTCTCTGTATGGAAACTGCTTTCCTCAGAGCAAAAGAGTCTGGCTTGCATAAATTCAACATATGGAATGGCTTGGGTGGTATATCTAGGATTACAGCTAGAAGATTGTAGTATTGTGTTGCCAGATATGGTTTTTCTGTATAAGGAAATATAAACCTGTCCTTTCATGGCATCACCTGTCAAAAGAATATCCAAAAATTGAGTCTGATTTGAGGGAGTATTGACTGTAAACCACAAATTGCACTCATTATTATTTAAGTAAGAAGCAAACTTAGCAATTTCAGATATGCTCCTGCAGCGCCCCAGGGTCCTGGTCGTTGCAGTAATGTCATTCTTTCACCAGGGGGAGTGATGTTACATTTGATGGCAATAAAGGAGATCTCTTTACCAGGTAACACCAACACACAACACATTTCATACTCCAGTCCACCAGGGGGAGCTATGCTCCTATTTATTAGGGCACTCTTCACAATTAGGTAAAACTGGTGGTCTGGATAGAAAGTTCGGCTGAAAGAAGCTGACTGAGCTTGGCTCAGGACAGTTGCTATCTGAGCTCCGCTCAGGTAGTGGGTCCCTGACAGGGGTGGGATCCTGTCAGAGGCCTAGACAGAAGGCCACGAAGCTGCGCCTGCCCGATGTGCAGCAGCCCCTAAGATAGAGACACTAAAGGAGAATTGTATTGTACAACGTGAGGAGAAGTCATAGCAAAAGGAGAGGAAAACCAGAAGGAGTTCTGTCCTACACAGGCTGCCTCCTAAGGCGCAGGATCCCGGTAGCCGGAACACCAAGGGAGCAACAGTCCTTTATGCCTTGCTCCAGAGACCGTCAGGACAGCTAATTTTACGTTACCTGCCAGCCCTATACCCAGGAGGCACGGTGGTAACTTGTGGAGGCTGGGGCGTGCTAGAGTCCCTGTAAAAAGCTTCAGGCCACCAGTCATACGGGTTTGTCCTATCCATCCGGGGGACAGAGAGAGACACAACATCTAGAACATCTACAACAGTTGTGAGGACCTTATGAGAAGCTCAGCAGTAAGGTACTACAACACCCAGGCGCTAGAGGAAGGCTACTGATTTCTACCTGGACTAGGGGACTCTGTATTTGCCTTCAGACCGGCCGGACTCTGCCTACCCTGTGATCTGGTGCTCTGGACTGTGGACGCTGAAGCCTTCAGTAAAAAGGTAAAGAGACTGCAACCTTGTGTCCTCGTTCTTCACTTCGCCTCACACCATCCACCATCTACACACTGGGAAGCCCTGGGGATACACTTCACCTGTGGGAAGGTATACCATCTAGGTGCCATAACATCACCCCAGTGGACCCCTTAAAGCAGCGTCGGTCATCCTGACCGAATACCACAGGTGGCGTCACAAACATTTCCCCTTTAAAGACCTTTCCCCCATTTACAACGGATCTCCCGAGGGCCACGGACCGGGTAAGCCACCGTGACATCCCCCTTGAGAACCGAAGGGCCCGGTACTGAGTACCCCACTGCCCTACGGGGGGCGCTCCATTCCCACCCTACACTATGAGAAGATCGTCCACATATCTTCCATACCATTTAAAATCAGTGTAAAAATGGTTAGTCAGATTTAAAATGAACTTCTCCTCCCATTAGGCAATAAATAAAATAGCGAGAGCAGAGGGGAAGATACAAATTCCTTGCAGAAGTTGTCCTTGGATGGATTTAAACCTAGGACCCCAGCGCTGCAAAACTGCTGTGCTAGCCACTGAGCCACTGTGCTTCCCTGCCTCTCCCACCTATACTGCCACGTCCACCTCCTCCTTCACTTGGACATGTTCCTCCTGGTTCAAGATTCCTATTTTTTATTTCTGTTCTAATTAGCATAGGGACAGGACACAGCTGTAGTGAGGGACAGTATTAGGTTTTTCGTTTCAGTCTTTCAAAAACACTCTCTATGTGAACCCTGCACCCGTGTCTGTGATAGTACCGTGCATAACCAAAAGTTTTTATAATCTTCAACTGTGTCGGTGGGAGTGATGTGCATCTAATCATGTTTTTCTACTCTTATGCAACCATGTATGTGATAGTAATGTGCCAAAAGCCGCTGTGTGTATTCTTTAACCCATATTTGTGGGAGTACTGGTTCTTTAAGCTGCTGTGTGTTTTCTGTAACCTTGCATGTGCGGGTACTGTGCCCTATTGTCTGGGTGTGAAATTTGTCATCAGCCTCTCTGAGGAAAATGTGAAAACATGCTCTGTGGGTGAAATTTTTAATTGGACTGCTGGTAGCAAGCCTTGTGGCGGACTTCCAGCTCGATCCAAAATAATGTGACCAGCTTTTCATTTGCGGCATTCTTCAAAACACTCCTGCAGAAAGAGCCAACCGCAGTCATTATGCTGATTGAACCAACCTTGCCGCTCTTCTTTTTGTTTTTCGAACTGTTTAATTGTTGCCATTCTTATTTTATGCCCTCTTATTCTGCTTTTAAATAAAAAAAACACTACAGAAATCCAATCATGTGAGAAGATATATTTGCTTCTAGTAGAGAAAATAGTTTCGAAACAAAAGATGTAAGATGAAATAAATTGACTCTTCTTTTCCATTTTATATCTTCCTGACATATGAAGTATAGTTACGTCATATGTCGGGTCCCCGACTTTGATGCAGGCTTGCAAGCATAGTCCACAACTTTTCTGGCTGATGATAGCTGAATTATTCAACCATCATCTGCCTCTAACAGCCGTGTGAGGAATGGAGGCTGTAGTTGCTGTTCATAGGAGACTGTGAATTTAAGTATAGTAGAAGCAATGAGGCAATTGCAGGTTCAAGTCCCCTTAGGGGACTAACAAATACAGTAAAAAGTTAAAAAAATGTTTTTAAAAATATTAAATAATAAAAGAATATAAAATCCAAATGACCCCCGTTAAAAAATAAAGCAATATAAAAATGCAGGGTGTGCCATTTATATGGATACACCTAAATAAAATGGGCATGGTTGGTGATAACAACTTCCTGTTTGTGGCACATTAGTATATGGGAGGGGAAAAACTTTTCAAGATGGGTGGTGACCATGGCGGCCATTTTGAAGTTGGCCATTTTGGATCCAACTTTATTTTTTCCAATGGGAAGAGGGTCATGTGACACATCAAACTTATTGAAAATCTCACAAGAAAAACAATGGTGTGCTTGGTTGTAATGTAACTTTATTTTTTCATGAGTTATTTACAAATTTATGACCACTTATAAAATGTGTTCAAAGTGCTGCCCATTGAGTTGGATTGTCAATGCAACCCTCTTCTCCCACTCTTGACACACTTGTAGCAACACTACAGAAGAAATGCTAGCACAAGCTTCCAGTGTCCGTTGTTTCAGATGCTGCACATCTCGTATCTTCACAGCATAGACAATTGCCTTCAGATGACCCAAAGATAAAAGTCTAAGGGGGTCAGATCGGGAGACCTTGGTGGCCATTCAACTGGCCCACGACGACCAATCCACTTTCCAGGAAACTGTTCATGTTGGAATGCTCGGACCCAACACCCATAATGTGGTGGTACAATAATAATGTGGTGGTACACATTATGGGTGCCAGTTCTGAGCATTCCTACATGAACAGTTTCCTGGAAAGTGGATTGATTGTCAAGGGCCAGTGGAATGGCCACCATGGTCTGCCGATCTGACCCCCTTAGGCTTTTTTCTTTGGGGTCATCTGAAGGCAATTGTCTATGCTGTGGAGATATGAGATGTGCAGCATCTAAAATAATGGATACTGGAAGCCTGTGCTAGCATTTTTTCTGCGGTGTTGCTATCAGTGTGTCAAGAGTGGGAGAAGAGGGTTGCATTGACAATCCAACACAATGGGCAGCACTTTGAACACATTTTATAAGTGGTCATAAACTTGTGAATAACTCATGAAATAATAAAGATATGTTAAAATCAAGCACACCATTGTTTTTCTTGTGAAATTCACAATAAGTTTGATGTGTCACATGACCCTCTTCCCATTTGAAAAAATAAAGTTGGATCCAAAATGGCCAACTTCAAAATGGCCACCATGGTCACCACCCATCTTGAAAAGTTTCCCCCTCCCATATATTAATTTGTCACAAACAGGAAGTTGATATCACCAGTCATTCCCATTTTATTTAGGTGTATCCATATAAATGGCCCACCCTGTAGATATTTGGTGTATTCTGGAATCAGTGACTGGTCTTCTATATCTGCAACATGTGACCACCATATTATAGTAACATAGTTAGCAATGCCAAAAAAAGACATTTGTTCATCTAGTTCAGCCTATATTCCGTCAGAATAAATCCCCAGATCTACGTCCTTCTCAAGAACCTAACAACTGTAACATACAATATTTTTACGCTCCAGGAAGACATCCAGGCGGGGCAGATTATAATAGGGTCAATCTGGGCAGCAGCCTAGGGCCCAGTGGTGTGGGGGGGCCCTGGGCTACCGCTCAGATTGCCCGCTGCCATCAGGGCATTACTGCCCTGACTGGCAAATGGGCCCGGTGGGCAGAGAGGGGGCCCGCATCGGGCCCCATCTCATCTGCTCACCGGGCCCCTACCGGCGCTGCGGCAGTTTCACCTATTGATGTGCGGGTGCGCGCCCGCACATCAATAGTTAACAACAGCCGCCAGCCAATTGGAGGCTGGCAGCTGAAGTCGGCCGCAGGCGCAGCGCACATGTCACCAGCGTCTGACGTCATTGTCAGTCGCCTGCAAGTGCACGCTGCTGGAGCGCAGGTCAGGTGAGGAGAACTCATTTTTTGGGGGGTTTTTTTGCGAACGGCAATCCGGGGGGCCCGGGCCAGAATGCTGGAGACCATCTGGGGGCAATATGCTGGACACACTGGGGCAGATTGCCGGACACACTGGGGCAGATTGCTGGACACACTGGGGGCAATGCTGGACACACTGGGGCAGATTGCTGGACACACTGGGGGCAATATGCTGGAGACACTGGGGCAGATTGCTGGACACACTGGGGGCAATATGGTGGAATCAGACACTGGGGCAGATTGCTGGACACACTGGGGCAATATGCTGGACATACTGGGGCAGATTGCTGGACACACTGGGGGCAATATGCTGGAGTCAGACACTGGGGCAGATTGCTGGACACACTGGGGGCAATATGCTGGAGTCAGGCACTGGGGCAGATTGCTGGACACACTGGGGCAATATGCTGGACATACTGGGGCAGATTGCTGGATGCACTGGGGGTAATATGCTGGACACACGGAGTAATATGCTGGACACACTGGGGCAGATTGCTGGACACACTGGGGGCAATATTGGAGACACTGGGGCAGAATGCTGGACACACTGGGGGCAATATGCTGGACACACTGGGGCAGATTGCTGGACACACTGGGGGTAATATGCAGGACACACTGGGGGTAATATGCTGGACACACTGGGGCAGATTGCTGGACACACTGGGGGCAATATTGGAGACACTGGGGCAGAATGATGAACACACTGGGGGCAACATGCTGGACACACTGGGGGCAACATGCTGGACACACTGGGGCAGAATGCTGGACACACTGGGGGCAATAAGCTGGAGACTGGGGGCAACATGCTGGACACACTGGGGCAGATTGCTTGACACACTGGGGGCAGGATGCTGGACACACTGGGGGCAGGATGCTGGACACATTGGGGGCAGTGATGCTGGACACATTGGGGGCAGAGATGCTGGACACATTGGGGGCAGAGATGCTGGACACATTGGGGGCAGAGATGCTGGACACACTGGGGGCAGGATGCTGGACACACTGGGGGCAGAGATGCTGGACACACTGGGGTAGGACTGGAGACATGGGGCAGGATTGGAGACAGATCGTACAGGATCATGGGGCAGGATGGATACAATGGAGACTGATGGGGCAGGATGGATACTCATGAGGGCAGGATGGGAGAACATATGGCTGGAGCCAGGAATGAGATACATGGGGCCTGGATGGGGGATATTGTTATTACCATAGGGGCTAATTAAGGGATATTATTACTGCAGTGATGTATTTATTTTATTTTTTGAGGACACTGTTTTAAATGGGGGGGCGGTCCTGTTACAGTGTAGAGTGACACTATGTCGCCACTTTTTCTTCATGTGGTGTAATGTAGAAGTTGGGAAAAATTAAGTAATGTGTTCTACAAGCGGAGCTCGAGATAACTGTGTTATTTCCTGCAGAGATGAGTCCTGGCTGGATGAAGTGATGGCGGTCTGTGCTAGATGAAAGATAAAGGACTTCACCTAGAGACATCACTGGTGAGTAAGTGTTACATACACTGACACTATACACTGTATACTATATACTGAACTGAAGGGTAAATTGACTAGATCAATGGATGTTTGACAGGTTATAGTTTCACACAGCAACTATTTTTCTGGAATAATCTGGTTCAGGTATATGATGACCCCGTCACGACCCCATCATATGACCCCATCACATGACCGGGGGGCCCACAGTGTCTGAACACCCCGGGGCCCTGGCTACCCTTAATCCACCCCTGCATCCAGGCCTCTCTTGAACCCCTCGACTGAGTTCTCCATCACCACCTCCTCAGGCAAGGAATTCCATATTCTCACTGCCCTAACAGTAAAGAATCCTCTTCTATGTTGGTGAAGAAACCTTCTCTCCTCCAGACGTATTATCTTTAACATTCGTGAAGGGATTCTGGCACTAGTTATATGCAACAATCATTTACTATCTATCTATTCTAACCCTTAAGATGCAGGATTTATGTTTACCAAGTAGACAATGTAAATTTGGTATATTATATTATATATATTTAACAATTAATTTTTTAAAGCTTAATTTTATGCATATTCCTTATTCCACAGTGCTCATCATCTGTTTAGCCTAACAGTATATCATTTATTTACTAGTTATTCCTCTATTACGGGTTTTCACACAGAACTCTTTGATCTGTCAGCATCTTTCACAACACCCTATCGCCATCTTTATGGGTTGCTAGTACTGTACTAGAACATTGTGGAATTGCACCTTGTTAGGAATTTCGATGCGCTTAGAATTTTGCATCCCTCTTTCTATTATATCACATGATAAAATGAATGATGTAATTCGAAAGCACAACTCGTCCCTAAAAAAAACAGGCCCTCGTACGGCTATATGATGGGGAAAAAAAGGAATCGCTCTTGGAAGAAAGGGAGTTAAAAATGAAAAAATTAAAATTGGCCTCTGCATGAAGGAGTTAAGTATCTGGAATTCAATCTGTTTCACTGGAATATTGTCTCTCCTTGTCAACTATCACAAAAGAATGGAGAAATCAGGGAACTTTATTATTCAGGATACATTATGGACATTTCATATTTCAACATGGAAATATCACTTTATGCTATGACCATTGACCAACGTGTGATGAGAGTGACCACATCTTCTAGTATCAGCAGTGGGTCATGACTGGTCACCCTCTCACGTGATATGTCATCTTGTTGAAGTGTAAAGCTAGAAAGCCAGACATTGGCAAAGCTGTAATAATTGGGGTTTTGATCCCCATAAGACCCCTTTCAATGATTTAAAGGTGTGATGCAACAAAAAAGAGGATGTAATAAACCAGCTACAGAAGAATGACCAATGTCATGTCGTTTCTTGTAGCATTGACTTGTTCCTGTGATCTTCTCATTGCTAATTTATGGAGGAGAAAAAAAATCGAAGGAATTCATGAAGCTTGGAGTCATGAAATCTTCTTCTAGCTTACAAACAATATTAATAAATGATCATTTTATATCTACAGCCTGAAAATATAATCTATGACTCATTGCTCTTCCATCAGCATCTATAGGTGAGCATGTCTACTCAAATTCAGGTACAAGACTATGGCAGAGTTCACAATGTGTTAAATTAACATTTTCATAGAATATCTAACTTTATATGGACTTATGTGACGTATTATTGGATCAGGAACAGGTACAGGTCAACTATACAGGTTCCAGCTGTGAAAAAAAAATTGCAGCACCTTGTTTCAAATGCTCTGGTGCCCCCATAGCTGATAGCAGCAATTAGCACATTTTTTACATGATTTTATAATGAGCCTAAGTAAAGGGTGGTGTCGGGTACAATTAAACCTAAAGGCCCCTATACACATGATGCAAATATGGGCCAACAAATCTTTGTTCTTTGGTTGGAGATAAGGTCATTCATTGGCGGGGTGAAAAAACCATCTCAGATTGCGACGGTCATATTGGATTGTTTCGGCCAATGAGGCAGATACTGCTTATCATTGGATGAAAAAAGTACAATGTGCACAATTGTTTTAACAGGAATCTGGCATGTATATAGGCTGGTGACTTAAGATTAAAATCATCTGAATCCAAGATTTTGGTTGGAATGGCTGAGCATCTAATTTATATAGGGGCCTCCCAACTGTGTATGGGGGATCTCTCTAGAAGGGTATTTTTTATATTTTTACAGTATGGCAGGTGCAACCCCATTAATAGCTATTAAAAATGGTTAAAAAAATAGTTTTGAACATTTTTAGGGATGTTTAAAAATTACAGAGTACAACATCAGTGGACAATCCTGGGAAAATTCATTTTATCAGTCTGTCTTTAAATACCATCATATACGTGGATATGTTCCCAGAGCAACTTTGCAGACTATTTTCTTCTCTTATGTTTTTCATTGTTCTAATGCAATAAGTTGTTGTAATTGATATATGTACAGGGTAGGTCCTACACACTGGTTATATTTAAAATAGAAAATAAAAATATGGTAGATAAAGATGTAATTTTTCCGAAATGTGAATAAAAGCATGAATTACAAATAATAGAAAACAGTCAGGCAGACAGACATCAGCATTAGGTCACAAGAAAAAGACCCTCAGGCCAAAACAGTGGCCAAAAATAAGCAGTAATTTCTGGTTGAAGTTTAACCTCACGGACTTTCTGCCACCATCATTGACCCCGTTTTTATATTAATGCAGCACCATGGATTTACAAGGTGGACATAATTAAGAAATTATTATGTGCTCATTTATTATATGAATAAAGGGCAGAAGTGAAATCACTGGCAGAATAATTATTTGCTGTTTTGGAGTCTGAGAAACACATTAATCTCTAGCTGAAAAAAGTTCAAGAAAAACAAAATTCATTCTCAATTTTATAAAATTCTCATTTTGTTTTACTAATAGAATCAAATTTAATCAAGCTTTTCTATTGTGCTAAGGGGAGCCCTATGTCCACTCCTCTACATCTGCTCTTGGATGCAGTAAAAAGCAGACAAGGTCAACAATTCAATGTTGGGTTTCAAGCGTGGGGTCAACAAGCTTCTGTTCTCTTCGGAAATACTGTTAGACCATAACAGTTTTTCCCACATGCTTTTGGCAGACTTGATGTAGGTTGTGGAAAAAAATAGCCAGGCTTGGAAGTTTTTCTTTGTAAGAACAGGCTTCCATATTGCCACCCTACCCTATAGGTAAGGCATATGAAGCATACGGGAGATCGTTGTCACATGCAGTATTCAACCAGTATTTGCCAAAAATTCCTGCAGCTCCTTTAGTGTTGCTGTAGACCTCTTGGCAGCCTCCCAGACCAGTTTTCTTTTTCTCTTTTCATACATTTTTGAGAGACATCCAGCTCTAGATGATGTTTAGCCCCTTTACCCCAAACCTGATTTCACCTTCATAACCAGGCCAAATTTAACAATTCTGACCAGTGTCACTATATGTGGTAATAATTCTGGAATGCTTAAACGGATCCCAGTGATTCTGAGACAGTTTTCTCAAGACATATTGTACTTCATGATAGTGGTAAAAAATGTTGATATGACCTGCTTTATTTGTGAAAATGTCAGAAATTTGGCGAAAATTTAGAAAATGTTGCAAGTTTCAAACTTTTAATTCATAAGCCCTTAAACTAGAGATTTATATCACACAAATTAGTTAAAAAATAACAGTTCCCATATATGTCTACTTATCTATTTCTCAGCCGCTATGCCGGTATGTGGAGGAAAACTACTGTTTGAGCACATTTCAGGGCTCAAAAGGTAAGGAGCAGTGTTTGACTTTTTGAAATAAAAAATGGCTGGAATCAAGCGCCCCTGATGTGCCTAAACACTGGAAAAACCACACAAAGTGACCCCATTTTGGAAACGAGTTTCCTCAATGAATGTATCTAGATATGTTTTGAGCACTTAGAACACCCAGGTGTTTCACAGAAGTTTATAATGTAGAGCCATGTTCACATATTTCCCACAAAACTGTTCTTTTAGCCCAAAGTTTTCTATTTTCACATGGAAAACAGGAGAAAATGGACACCAAAATTTGTTTTACAATTTCTCCTGAGTACGCCACAAACCCATATATGGTCGAAAACTAATTTTGAGGCACAGTACAAAGCTCAGATGGAAGAAGTGCCATATTGGAGTTCAGATTTTGCTAGAATGGTTTGAGGGTGCCACGTCACATTTACAGAGCCCCTGAGGTGCCAGAACAGCAGAACCACCCCCCAACCCGAAGCCTGGAACCAACACACCGACGGCGGTTAGCAAAACGCTGAGCCTCCTCCTGAGACAACACCAAATTGTCCACCACATGAGCCCAAATTTGCTGCAACCTGTCAACCACAGAGTCCACCCCAGGACAATCAGAAGGCTCAACCTGCCCCGAAGAAAAACGAGGATGAAAACCAGAATTACAAAAGAAGGGTGAAACCAAGGTAGCAGAACTAGCCCGATTATTAAGGGCAAACTCAGCCAATGGCAAGAAAGCCACCCAATCATCCTGATCAGCAGACACAAAGTATCTCAAATAAGTTTCCAAAGTCTGATTAGTTCGCTCGGTTTGGCCATTTGTCTGAGGATGAAATGAGGAAGAAAAAGACAAATCAATGCCCAGCCTAGCACAAAAGGCTCGCCAAAACCTAGAAACAAACTGGGAACCTCTATCGGAAACAATATTCTCCGGAATACCATGCATACGAACCATATGCTGAAAAAACAACGGAACCAAATCAGAAGAGGAAGGCAATTTAGGCAAAGGTACCAAATGAACCATCTTAGAAAACCGGTCACAAACCACCCAGATAACCGACATCCTCTGGGAAACCGGAAGATCTGAAATAAAATCCATAGAAATGCGTCCAAGGCCTCTCAGGGACCGGCAAAGGCAAAAGCAACCCACTAGCGCGGGAACAACAAGGCTTGGCCCGTGCACAAGTCCCACAGGACTGCACAAAAGAACGCACATCCCGTGACAAAGAAGGCCACCAAAAGGACCTACCAACCAAATCTCTGGTACCAAAAATCCCAGGATGGCCAGCCAATACAGAACAATGAACCTCAGAAATCACTTTACTAGTCCATCTGTCAGGAACAAACAGTTTCCCCACTGGACAGCGGTCAAGTTTATCAGCCTGAAATTCCTGAAGAACCCGTCGCAAATCAGGGGAGATGGCAGAAAGGATCACCCCTTCCTTCAGAATGCCAACCGGCTCAAGGACCCCAGGAGAATCAGGCAAAAAGCTCCTAGAGAGGGCATCAGCCTTAACATTCTTAGAACCCTGAAGATACGAGACAACAAAATCAAAACGGGAGAAAAACAGGGAACATCGAGCCTGTCTAGGATTCAGCCGTTTGGCAGACTCGAGGTAAATCAGATTCTTATGATCGGTCAAGACCACAATACGGTGCTTGGCCCCCTCAAGCCAATGTCGCCACTCCTCAAATGCCCACTTCATAGCCAACAACTCTCGATTGCCGACATCATAATTGCGTTCCACAGGCAAAAACTTTCGAGAAAAGAAGGCACAGGGTTTCATCAAGGAACCATCAGAATTCCTCTGAGAAAACACAGCCCCTGCCCCAATCTCAGATGCGTTAACCTCAACCTGAAATGGAAGAGAAACATCTGGCTGACGCAACACAGGGGCAGAAGTAAATCGGCGTTTAAGCTCCTGAAAGGCAAAAACAGCCGCAGAGGACCAATTCGTCACATCAGCGCCTTTCTTCGTCAAATCGGTCAAGGGTTTAACCACACTGGAGAAGTTGGCAATGAAACGGCGATAAAAATTAGCAAAGCCCCAAAATTTCTGAAGGCTGTTCACGGATGTGGGCTGAATCCAATCATGAATGGCCTGAATCTTAACCGGATCCATTTCTATAGATGAGGGGGAAAAATTGAAGCCCAAAAAAGAAACCTTCTGCACTCCAAAGAGGCACTTAGACCCCTTCACAAACAAAGCATTATCACGAAGGATCTGAAATACCATCCTGACTTGTTTCACATGAGACTCCCAATCATCAGAAAAAATCTAAATATCATCCAAATATACAATCATGAATTTATCAAGATAATTCCGAAAGATATCATGCATGAAGGACTGAAACACAGATGGCGCATTAGAGGGCCCGAATGGCATCACAAGGTATTCAAAATGGCCTTCGAGCGTATTAAACGCAGTTTTCCATTCGTCACCCTGCTTAATACGAACAAGATTATATGCCCCTCGAAGGTCAATCTTAGTAAACCAACTAGCCCCCTTAATCCTAGCAAACAAATAAGAAAGCAAAGGCAAAGGGTATTGGAATTTGACCGTGATTTTATTCAAGAGGCGATAATCAATACAGGGTCTCAAGGAGCCATCCTTCTTGGCAACAAAAAAAAAACCTGCTCCCAATGGTGAAGAAGATGGCCGAATATGCCCCTTCTCCAAAGACTCCTTAACATAACTCCGCATGGCGGCATATTCTGGCACAGACAAGTTGAAAAGTCGGCCCTTAGGGAACTTACAGCCTGGAATCAAGTCAATAGCACAATCACAGTCCCTATGCGGTGGAAGGGAACTGGATTTGGGCTCATCGAATACATCCTGGAAATCTGACAAAAACTCAGGAATTTCAGAAGAGGGGGAAGAGGAAATTGACATCAAAGGAACATCACCATGAACCCCCTGACAACCTGTTGTGAATTCTGCTCTTGGGCTCCCTTCGGTGGTTATAAGTGGTAGCGCTGCTGTCTTCAATCACAGCATTTCATCAGGTGGGTCCACTTAATGCATTTCTCTGGGCTATTTAGTTTTGTTCCACCCTTTAGTCAGTGCCAGTTGTCCATTGTTCTTGGAGGATTCACATCTCTGCCTGGTCTCTCCTGTTTTGCAGTTCATTTCTACAAAGATAAGTTCTGGCTTTGTTTTTGCAGTCCACATGCTGTGGGCTTTATAGTTCAGTGCATTTGTATGTTTTGTCTTGTCCAGCTTGGTCTGTATAAGGACTTGCTCATCCAAGCTGGTATCTCTGGAGATGCAGATATACCCTCTATATCTTTAGTTAGATGTGGAGATTTTGTATTTTCTGTTGTGGATACTTTCTAGTATTTTAATACTGACCGCATAGTACTCTGTCCTATCTTTCTCTAGGGGTATTTAGTCCTCCGGCTGTGACGAGGTGTCTAGGGAGTGTCAGGAACATCCCACGGCTACTTCTAGTTGCGGTGTTAAGTTCTGGGTCCATGGTCAGTACAGGTACCACCTTCTCCAGGGTACGTCTCATGCTGCTCCTAGGCCACCAGATCATAACAGTACAACTGGCCAACAATGAGTTAGTTGCTTCTCAAAAGAAGGGAAGGAAAGTGCTGAGCCATTTTTTTTCTGTAGTCTGTGGTGTCTTTTTTTCCCTCTTTACCTCTGGGTGGCTCAGGATTTTGGCGCTGACATGGATGTTCAGGGATTGACTTCTCGTGTGGATCAGCTTGCTGCTAGAGTACAGGGTATTTCCGATTATATCGTTCAGACTACGGTTTTAGAGCCTAGAATTCCAACTCCTGATTTGTTTTTTGGGGACAGGTCCAAATCTTTGAGCTTTAAAAATAACTGTAAAATGTTTTTTGCTCTGAAACCACGTTCCTCTGGTGATCCCATACAGCAGGTTAAAATTGTCATTTCTCTGCTGCGCGGTGATCCTCAGGATTGGGCATTTTCCCTGGAATCTGGGAATCCGGCTCTGCTTAATGTAGACACCTTTTTTCAGGCGCTAGGGTTATTGTATAATGAACCTAATTCAGTGGATCATGCTGAGAAGACCTTGTTGGCCCTGTGTCAGGGTCAAGAAGCGGCAGAATCTTATTGCCAGAAATTTAGAAAATGGTCTGTGCTGACTAAATGGAATGAGGATGCCTTGGCGGTAATTTTCAGAAAGGGTCTTTCTGAGTCCGTTAAAGATGTTATGGTGGGGTTCCCCACGCCTGCTGGTCTGAGTGATTCTATGTCTCTGGCCATTCAGATTGATCGGCGCTTGCGCGAGCGCAGAGTTGTGCACACTATGGCGTGGTCCTCCGAGCGGAGTACTGAGCCTATGCAGTGTGATAGGATTTTGTCTAGAGCTGAACGACAAGGATTCAGACGTCAGAATAGGTTGTGTTTTTATTGCGGCGATTCTGCTCATGTTATTTCTGATTGCCCTAAGCGTACAAAGAGAATCGCTAGTTCCGTTACCATCAGTACTGTACAACCTAAATTTCTGTTATCATAAAAATTAGCAAAGCCCAAAAATTTCTGAAGGCTGTTCATGGATGTGGGCTGAATCCAATCATGAATGGCCTGAACCTTAACTGGATCCATTTCTATAGATGATGGAGAAAAAATGAAGCCCAAAAAAGAAACCTTCTGCACTCCAAAGAGGCACTTAGACCCCTTCACAAATAAAGCATTATCACGAAGGATCTGAAATACCATCCTGACCTGTTTCACATGAGACTCCCAATCATCGGAAAAAATCAAAATATCATCCAAATATACAATCATGAATTTATCAAGATAATTCCGAAAGATATCATGCATGAAGGACTGAAACACAGATGGAGCAAGAGAGAGCCCGAATGGCATCACAAGGTATTCAAAATGGCCTTCGGGCGTATTAAACGCAGTTTTCCATTCGTCACCCTGCTTAATACGAACAATATTATATGCCCCTCGAAGGTCAATCTTAGTAAACCAACTAGCCCCCTTAATCCTAGCAAACAAATCAGAAAGCAAAGGCAAAGGGTATTGGAATTTGACCGTGATCTTATTCAAGAGGCGATAATCAATACAGGGTCTCAAGGAGCCATCCTTCTTGGCAACAAAAAAAAACCCTGCTCCCAAAGGTGAAGAAGATGGCCGAATATGCCCCTTCTCCAAAGACTCCTTAACATAACTCCGCATGGCGGCATGTTCTGCCACAGACAGGTTGAAAAGTCGGCCTTTAGGGAACTTACAGCCTGGAACCAAGTCAATAGCACAATCACAGTCCCTATGCGGTGGAAGGGAACTGGACTTGGGCTCATCGAATACATCCTGGAAATCTGACAAAAACTCAGGAATTTCAGAAGAAGGAGAAGAGGAAATTGACATCAAAGGAATGTCACCATGAACCCCCTGACAACCCCAACTAGTCACAGACATAGATTTCCAATCTAACACCGGATTATGTACCTGTAACCATGGGAAACCCAGCACAATAGCATCATGCAAATTCTGCAACACCAGAAAGCGACAATCTTCCTGATGGGCTGGCGCCATGCACATGGTCAGCTGTGTCCAAAACTGAGGTTTATTTTTAGCCAACGGTGTAGCATCAATACCCCTCAAAGGAATAGGGTTCTGCAAAGGCTGCAAGGGGAAACCACAACGTTTGCAAATTCTAAGTCCATTAAGTTCAAAGCGGCGCCTGAATCCACAAATGCCATGACAGAAAATGACGATAATGAGCAGATCAGGGTCACAGATAACAGAAATTTAGGTTGTACAGTACTGATGGTAACGGAACTAGCGATTCTCTTTGTACGCTTAGGGCAATCAGAAATAACATGAGCAGAATCGACGCAGTAAAAACACAACCTATTCTGACATCTGAATCCTTGTCGTTCAGCTCTAGACAAAATCCTATCACACTGCATAGGCTCAGGACTCCGCTCGGAGGACAACGCCATAGTGTGCACAACTCTGCGCTCACGCAAGCGCCGATCAATCTGAATGGCCAGAGACATAGAATCACTCAGACCAGCAGGCGTGGGGAACCCCACCATAACATCTTTAACGGATTCAGAAAGACCCTTTCTGAAAATTGCCGCCAAGGCATCCTCATTCCATTTAGTCAGCACAGACCATTTTCTAAATTTCTGGCAATACAATTCTGCCGCTTCTTGACCCTGACACAGGGCCAACAAGGTCTTCTCAGCATGATCCACTGAATTAGGTTCATCATACAATAACCCTAGCGCCTGAAAAAAGGTGTCTAAATTAAGCAAAACCGGATTCCCAGATTCCAGGGAAAATGCCCAATCCTGAGGATCACCACGCAGCAGAGAGATGACAATTTTAACCTGCTGGATGGGATCACCAGAGGACCGGGTTTCAGAGAAAAAAACAGTTTACAGTTATTTTTAAAGATCAAAAATTTGGACCTGTCCCCAAAAAACAAATCAGGAGTTGGAATTCTAGGCTCTAAAACCAGTGTCTGAACGATATAATCGGAAATACCCTGTACTCTAGCAGCAAGTTGATCCACATGAGAAGCTAATTCCTGAACATCCATGCCAGCGCCAAACTCCTGAGTCACCCAGAGGAAAAGAGGGAAGGAAAGACATAACAGACTACAGAAAAAAATGGCTCAGCACTTTCCTTCCCTTCTTCTGAGATGCGATTAACTCATTGTTGGCTAGTTGTACTGTTATGATCTGGTGGCCTAGGAGCAGCATGAGCCGTACTCTGGAGAAGGTGGTACCTGTACTAACCGCAGACCCTGAACTTAACACCGCAACTAGAAGTAGCCGTGGGATGTACCTAACACTCCCTAGACACCTCGACACAGCCGGTGGACTAGATACCCCTAAAGATAGAAAAGGGAAAACTATCTTGCCTCAGAGAAAATCCCCAAAGGATAGACAGCCCCCCACAAATATTGACTGTGAGAGGAGAGGGAAATAACATACGCAGACTGAAATCAGGATTTAGCAAAGGAGGCCGCTCTAGCTAAATAGAAAGGATAGGACAGAGTACTATGCGGTCAGTATTAAAACACTAGAAAATATCCATCACAGAATATACAAAATCTCCACATCTAACTAAAGATATGGAGGGTATATCTGCATCTCCAGAGATACCAGCTTGGCTGAGCAAATCCTTATACAGACCAAGCTGGACAAGACAAAACATGGAAAGGAACTGAACTATAAGGCCCACAGCATGTGGACTGCAAAAAACAAAGCCAGAACTTATCTTTGTTGAAATGAACAGCAAAGCAGGAGAGACCAGGCAGGGATGTGAATCCTCCAGGAACAATGGACAACTGGCACTGACTAAAGGGTCAAGCAAGACTAAATAGCCCAGTCAGAATTGCAATAAGTGGACACACCTGATGAATTCTGCGATCCAAAGACAGCAGCGCTACCACTTATAACCACCGGAGGGAGCCCAAGAGCAGAATTCACAACATAGATCACCACTAGCACAGTGAGAAAAAGTCTCACGGTGCAAAGGTGAGTTCACCATTAGAATTTCACTGCGGTGAATTTGAACTGTAGTGAACTCGCCTCTGCAACGTGAGACTTTTTCTCTCTGTGCTAGTGGTGATTTAACAGTGCAAGGCCCCCAGGCAATCCGTCCATCGATTAGCCAAGTTAATAGAAATTCAGAAAATGAGGCAGCACTCCATTCCTTCAGTGAAAATGTGGAATGATTAATCAACCTTGTCTGAGCAACGTTTCGGCTCCATATGAGCCTTTCCATATTTAAAATTATTTATTTAAATAATTAAAATAACGGAGTGGAAACCCCGCTATTCTTGATAACCAGCATTGCTGAAGCTTACAGCTAAAGGTTAAACCATAGAATCATAGAATGGTAAAGTGGGAAGGGACCTCCTGGGTCATCTGGTCCAAACCCCTGCTCAAAGCTGTGAGTTTTGTCTGGCTGTTTATCATAAATACAGGAGAACTCATGCCATTTTTTATTTTTATTATTTATTTATAGCGCAGACACTGGCTGATGAATAATCCCATCAGCTGCTCCTGCTCGCGCTGTTATTAGCGACAGCAGGAGTCGGCTGATGGAGGCAGTAGTCCCATCAGCTGATACTAGTGACCGGAGGTAAACTTTACACCTCCGATCACAGCTGCTGGCTCATGCTGTCTTTTGACAGCATGGGAACCGCATCTGTCTGACAGGCGGTGATGATTTTTCTGCCGATCAGAAGCGGTGCCACGCTGTCATGGCAAACACTGGATGTTCAGGCTCCCCATTCAAGTGAATAGGGTCCGGGTTCAGGTCCGAGTACTATTCCGGTAACCGAACCCAAACTTTTTGTAACCGTTCAGCCGAATCAGTCGGACCCGAACATCCCGGTGTCCGCCCATCTCTACTTATCACGTAACGTTCTATATCCCCTTGATGTTGTTATCACATTAATAATGCATTTACAGATTTTGTTTACGTCAATGTGCATTATCATATCTATCAGGAATGTCACACTTGTTTGTTCGATCCATGCTTCTACTTTGCATAATAAAACCACTCAGGAACTCAAGATGATCTTTCTGATGGTAAGATGTTTGACAATTATATACTGTTCCGCTTCTAATAAGAAAAGCCTTGAAGGCAAAGATTCCAGTAGCCGTGCAATTTACTTTAATGGAAATTTCTTATCTTTCAGCATTTACAGAAAAGTTGTCTAATAATTTCATTTTCTGATGGAGGGATATAGAAACACTGTGTGTTACCGAGGATGAAAAAACATTTTCAGTTTATTTACCTGAAATGTCCTAGACTCCTATTACATCTATACTGTAACTTTATTTGATATGCTGAAAATGTTTAGCGTTTCTGATATTTAGAAGTTCATAGCCGCTGAGATTCAGACAGACAGAAAAGTCTGTTTTCAGTCCTTCCACAACAAACCTCAGCATGTATGGATAGATATAATCCTGCTTACACATCACAGGTATATGGCATTGTAATAGTATGCAGGTACTGAGTGTGTCACCACGGAACAGACAGACCAACAGTTGAAGGGTTTATTAACAGGAATCAGGTTCTCCTCACAGGGAGGAAGCAGTAGAATATAACTAACAATAAGGCCTCTTTCACACGTCAGTGTCTCCGGTACGTGTAGTGACAGTTTTCTCACGTACCGGAGACACTGACACACGTAGACCCATTCAAATGAATGGGTCTATGCACATGTTCGTGTTTTCACACGGACCGTATGTCCGTGCTGAAAACACGTAGACATGTCCGTTTTCTACCAGCAGCACAGACCACAATACGGACAGCACACGTGCACACGGAGAACAGTGTGCACTCTCCTCCGTGTGCATGTACCGCCCGCAGGAGAGACAGCGCTACAGTAAGCGCTGTCCCCCCCGCGTGTGGTGCTGAAGGCGGAATTCATCTCTTCTCCCCCGCCGGAGAGAAGAGATGAAAGATCAAGTTTTTTTTTTTTTGTGAAAAATAAAGTTTTCATGTGCCCCCCCACCTCCCCCCCCCCAGTGCGCCGCCTGGCCCCTTGCCGCAGAAATACTCACCCGGCCAGCTCCTGCGATGTCTCCTCTGTCCTCTCCGCGCTGGCCCCTTCTCCTGTGTGAGCGGTCACGTGGGACCGCTCATTACAGTCAGGGAATATTCACTGACTGTAATGAGCGCTCCCACGTGACCGCTCACACAGGAGAAGCTGCCAGCGCGGAGAGGACAGAGGAGACATCGCGGGAGCTAGGTGAGTATTTCTTCTGCAAGGGGCCAGGCGGCGCACTGGGGGGGGACGCGGACGCACATGCAAACTTTATTTTTCACCCCCCCCCCCAAAAAAAAGATCTTTCATCTCTTCTCTCCAACGAACGCTGGGGGAGAAGAGATGAATTCTGCCTTCAGCACCACATGCGGGGGGGACAGCGCTTAGTGTAGCGCTGTCTCTCCTGCACGGTCCGTGTGGTCCTCACGGGCGGCAAACGGATGCCGCACGTATGTGCCACTTGAGCACACGGACATACGGACACGGATATCTCCGGTACCGGTTTTTCCGGTACCGGAAATATCAGGACGTGTGAAAGAGCCCTAAAACAGTGCAAAAATATGGGAGTCAAACAGTGTAATAGAAGTAAGCAGGATTTCTTGAGAAAAGAACACTTATCAGTCTGATGAGGACTTGCTTGAAGGGTCATCTTCTCCAACGTACAGTACAGACCAAAAGTTTGGACACACCTTCTCATTTAAAGATTTTTGTGTATTTTCATGACTATGAAAATTGTAAATTCACACTGAAGTCATCAAAACTATGAATTAACACATGTGGAATTATATACTTAGCAAAAAAGTGTGAAACAACTGAAAATATGTCTTATATTATAGGTTCTTCAAAGAAGCCAACTTTTGCTTTGATGACTGCTTTGCACACTCTTGGCATTCTCTTGATGAGCTTCAAGAGGTAGTCACCGGAAATGGTTTTCACTTCACAGGTGTGCTCTGTCAAGTTTAATAAGTGGGATTTCGTGCCTTTTGTGCTTTACTGCCCTTTTCCAAGATGGCATCTTTGGTCTCATGTGCACTGTGTCTTCCTGCTATAAAACACCCCAGCCTTCAGTCTGTGCTAGAGTATTCTGCCTTGCATCCAGCTCCTGACCTCTGGTGACTCCCTGGCTATATACCTGCTCCTGTGAACCTGTGGGGTTATCCTGCTACTCTGCTCTGAGTTCCTGCTGCATACACCAGTTCCAGTAATCCTCCTTCATCTGCTGCTCGTGTTTACTTCCATCTGCATTTGCTGGACATGTAAACTGTTGCTGCTCTGCAAGAACCTGAGACTATTACCCAGGACTCCCTGGTTGAGCTAAGATATTAACCCCTTCATGACCCAGCCTATTTTGGCCTTAATGACCTTGCCGTTTTTTGCAATTCTGACCAGTGTCCCTTTATGAGGTAATAACTCAGGAACGCTTCAACGGATCCTAGCGATTCTGAGATTGTTTTTTCGTGACATATTGGGCTTCATGTTAGTGGTAAATTTAGGTCGATAATTTCTGAGTTTATTTGTGAAAAAAACAGAAATTTGGCAAAAATTTTGAAAATTTCGCAATTTTCACATTTTGAATTTTTATTCTGTTAAACCAGAGAGTTATGTGACACAAAATAGTTAATAAATAACATTTCCCACATGTCTACTTTACATCAGCACAATTTTGGAAACAAATTTTTTTTTTGCTAGGAAGTTATAAGGGTTAAAATTTGACCAGTCATTTCTCATTTTTACAACAAAATTTACAAAACCATTTTTTTTAGGGACCACCTCACATTTGAAGTCAGTTTGAGGGTTCTATATGGCTGAAAATACCCAAAAGTGACACCATTCTAAAAACTGCACCCCTCAAGGTGCTCAAAACCACATTCAAGAAGTTTATTAACCCTTCAGGTGTTTCACAGCAGCAACATGGAAGTAAAAAATGAACATTTAACTTTTTAGTCACAAAAATTATCTTTTAGCGAAATTTTTTTTATTTTCCCAAGGGTAAAAGGAGAAACTGGACCACGAACGTTGTTGTCCAATTTGTCCTGAGTACGCTGATACCTCATATGTGGGGGTAAACCACTGTTTGGGCGCACGGCAGGGCTCGGAAGGGAAGGAGCGCCATTTGACTTTTTGAATGAAAAATTGGCTCCAATCTTTAGCGGACACCATGTCGCGTTTGGAGAGCCCCCGTGTGCCTAAACATTGGAGCTCCCCCCACAAGTGACCCCATTTTGGAAACTAGACCCCCCAAGGAACTTATCTAGAAGCATAGTGAGCACTTTAAACCCCCAGGTGCTTCACAAATTGATCCGTAAAAATGAAACAGTACTTTTTTTTCACAAAAAAATTATTTTAGCCTCAATTTTTTCATTTTCACATGGGCAACAGGATAAAATGGATCCTAAAATTTGTTGGACAATTTCTCCTGAGTACGCCGATACCTCACATGTGGGGGTAAACCACTGTTTGGGCACATGGTAAGGCTCGGAAGGGAAGGAGCGCCATTTGACTTTTTGAATGAAAAATTATATCCATCGCTAGCAGACACCATGTCAAGTTTGGAGAGCCCCTGTGTGCCTAAACATTGGAGCTCCCCCACAAGTGACCCCATTTTGGAAACTAGACCCCCCAAGGAACTTATTTAGAAGCATAGTGAGCACTTTAAACCCCCAGGTGCTTCACAAATTGATCCGTAAAAATGAAACAGTACTTTTTTTTCACAAAAAAATTATTTTAGCCTCAATTTTTTCATTTTCACATGGGCAACAGGATAAAATGGATCCTAAAATTTGTTGGGCAATTTCTCCTGAGTACGCCGATACCACATATGTGGGGGTAAACCACTGTTTGGGTGCACGGCAAGGCTCGGAAGGGGAGGCGTGCCATTTGACTTTTTGAATGGAAAATTAGCTCCAATCGTTAGCGGACACCATGTCGTGTTTGGAGAGCCCCTGTGTGCCTAAACATTGGAGCTCCCCTACAAGTGACCCCATTTTGGAAACTAGACCCCCCAAGGAACTTATCTAGATGCATAGTGAGCACTTATAACCCCCAGGTGCTTCACAGAAGTTTATAACGCAGAGCCGTGAAAATAAAAAATAATTTTTCTTTCCTCAAAAATGATTTTTAGCCCAGAATTTTTTATTTTCCCAAGGGTAGTAGGAGAAATTGGACCCCAAATGTTGTTGTCCAGTTTGTCCTGAGTACGATGATACCCCATATGTGGGGGTAAACCACTGTTTGGGTGCACGGCAGGGCTCGGAAAGGAAGGCACACCATTTGGCTTTTTTAATGGAAAATTAGCTCCAATCATTAGCGGACACCATGTCGCGTTTAGAGAGCCCCTGTGTGCCTAAACATTGGAGCTCCCGCACAAGTGACCCCATTTTGGAAACTAAACCTCCCAAGGAACTAATCTAGATGTGTGGTGAGCACTTTGAACCCCCAAGTGCTTCACAGAAGTTTATAACGCAGAGCCGTGAAAATAAAAAATAATTTTTCTTTTCTCAAAAATGATTTTTTAGCCCACAATTTTTTATTTTCCCAAGGGTAACAGGAGAAATTGGACCTGAAAAGTTGTTGTCCAGTTTCTCCTGAGTACGCTGATACCCCATATGTGGGGGTAAACCACTGTTTTGGCACACGTCGGGGTTCGGAAGGGAAGTAGTGACGTTTTGAAATGCAGACTTTGATGGAATACGCTGCGGGCGTCATGTTGCGTTTGCAGAGCCCCTGATGTGCCTAAACAGTAGGAACTCCCCACAAGTGACTCCATTTTGGAAACTAGACCCCCAAGGGAACTTATCTAGATGTGTGGTGAGCACTTTGAACCCCCAAGTGCTTCACAGAAGTTTATAACGCAGAGCCGTGAAAATAATAAATGTGTTTCCTTTCCTCAAAAATATTTTTTTAGCCCAGAATTTTTTATTTTTGCAAGGGTAACAGGAGAAATTGGACCCCAAAAGTTGTTGTCCAGTTTCTCCTGAGTACGCTGATACCCCATATGTGGGGGTAAACCACTGTTTGGGCACATGCCGGGGCTCGGAAGGGAAGTAGTGACGTTTTGGAATGCAGACTTTGATGGAATGGTCTGCGGGCATCATGTTACGTTTGCAGAGCCCCTGATATGCCTAAACAGTAGAAACACCCCACAAGTGACCCCATTTTGAAAACTAGACCCCCCAAGGAACTTATCTAGATGTGTGGTGAGCACGTTCAACCTCCAAGTGCTTCACAGAAGTTTACAACGCAGAGCCGTGAAAATAAAAAATCATTTTTCTTTCCTCAAAAAAGATGTTTTAGCAAGTAATTTTTTATTTTTGCAAGGGTAACAGGAGAAATTGGACCCCAACAGTTGTTGCCCAGTTTGTCCTGAGTACGCTGGTACCCCAAATGTGGGGGTAAACCACTGTTTGGGCGCACGTCGGGGCTTGGAAGGGAGGGAGCACCATTTGACTTTTTGAACGCAAGATTGGCTGGAATCAATGGTGGCGCCATGTTGCGTTTGGAGACCCCTGATGTGCCTAAACAGTGGAAACCCCTCAATTCTAACTTCAACACTAACCCCAACACACCCCTAATCCTAATCCCAACTGTAGCCATAACCCTAATCACAACCCTAACCCCAACACACCCCTAACCACAACCCTAACCCCAACACACCCGTAACCCTAATTCCAACCCTAACCCTAATCCTAACCCTAATCCCAACCCTAACCACAACTGTAACCCCAACACACACCTAACTGTTATGACCCCAGTGGACAGGGTCTCAGAGGAACGTGTAAGTCTGCAAGATACAAAAATCCAGGTCATAGGGCTGTGGTAACTGGGTTGACCAAATAGCTACTCCTAATGCCAACACTAGAAGTAGCCGGGGATCATGCCTACGGAGATCGCTAGATGACTCGCGCCAGCCGGAGAATCTAACTACCCCTAGGAGAAGAAAACAAAGACCTCTCTTGCCTCCAGAGAAAGGGACCCCAAAGCAAGATACAAGCCCCCTCACAAATAATAACGGTGAGGTAAGAGGAAATGACAAACACAGAAATGAACCAGGTTCAGCAAAGAGAGGCCAGCTTACTAATAGCAGAATATAGCAAGATAACTTATCTGGTCAACAAAAACCCTATAAAAATCCACGCTGGAGATTCAAGAACCCCCGAACCGTCTAACGGTCCGGGGGGAGAACACCAGCCCCCTAGAGCTTCCAGCAAAGGTCAGGATACAGATAGGAACAAGCTGGACAAAAATACCAAACAAAACAAAAGCAAAAAGCAAAGAAGCAGACTTAGCTTGAAAAACAGGAACCAGGATCAGAGGACAAGAGCACAACAGATTAGCTCTGATTTCAACGATGCCAGGCATTGAACTGAAGGTCCAGGGAGCTTATATAGCAACGCCCCTGAACTAACGGCCCAGGTGAGGATATAGGAAAAGACAGACGCTCCAGAGTCAAATCACTAATGACCACTAGAGGGAGCAAAAAGCAAAATCACAACAGTACCCCCCCCTTAGTGAGGGGTCACCGAACCCTCACCACGACCACCAGGGCGATCAGGATGAGCGGCGTGAAAGGCACGAACTAAATCGGCCGCATGAACATCAGAGGCGACCACCCAGGAATTATCTTCCTGACCATAGCCCTTCCACTTGACCAGGTACTGAAGCCTCCGCCTGGAGAGACGAGAATCCAAGATCTTCTCCACCACGTACTCCAACTCGCCCTCAACCAACACCGGAGCAGGAGGCTCAGCAGAAGGAACCACAGGCACAACGTACCGCCGCAACAAGGACCTATGAAACACGTTGTGGATAGCAAACGACACAGGAAGATCCAGGCGAAAGGATACAGGATTAAGAATTTCCAATATCTTGTAAGGACCAATAAAACGAGGTTTAAATTTGGGAGAGGAAACCTTCATAGGAACAAAGCGGGAAGAAAGCCACACCAAATCCCCAACACGTAGTCGGGGACCCACACCGCGGCGGCGGTTGGCAAAGCGCTGAGCCCTCTCCTGTGACAACTTCAAGTTGTCCACCACAAGATTCCAGATCCGCTGCAACCTATCCACCACAGAATCCACCCCAGGGCAGTCAGAAGGTTCCACATGACCCGAAGAAAAACGAGGGTGGAAACCAGAGTTGCAGAAAAACGGCGAAACCAAGGTGGCGGAACTAGCCCGATTATTAAGGGCAAACTCAGCTAACGGCAAGAAGGTCACCCAATCGTCCTGATCAGCAGAGACAAAACACCTCAAATAAGCCTCCAAAGTCTGATTAGTTCGCTCCGTCTGTCCATTAGTCTGAGGATGGAAAGCAGACGAAAATGACAAGTCAATGCCCATCCTACTACAAAAGGATCGCCAGAATCTGGAAACGAACTGGGATCCTCTGTCTGACACAATATTCTCAGGGATGCCGTGCAAACGAACCACGTTCTGGAAAAACACAGGAACCAGATCGGAAGAGGAAGGCAGTTTAGGCAAAGGAACCAAATGGACCATCTTGGAGAAGCGATCACATATCACCCAGATAACAGACATGCCCTGAGACACCGGAAGATCAGAAATGAAATCTATGGAGATATGTGTCCAAGGTCTCTTAGGGACAGGCAAGGGCAAGAGCAACCCGCTGGCACGAGAACAGCAAGGCTTAGCTCGAGCACAAGTCCCACAGGACTGTACAAATGACCGCACATCCCTAGACAAGGAAGGCCACCAAAAGGATCTGGCCACCAGATCTCTGGTGCCAAAAATTCCTGGGTGACCTGCCAACACCGAGGAATGAACCTCGGAAATGACTCTGCTGGTCCACTTATCAGGCACAAACAGTCTGTCAGGTGGACAAGAATCAGGCCTATCAGCCTGAAATCTCTGCAACACACGTCGCAGATCAGGAGAAATAGCTGACAAGATAATACCATCCTTAAGAATACCAACAGGTTCAGCGACTCCAGGAGCATCAGGCACAAAGCTCCTGGAAAGAGCATCGGCCTTCACATTCTTTGAACCTGGTAAATACGAGACAACAAAGTCAAATCGGGAGAAAAACAATGACCAGCGGGCCTGTCTAGGATTCAGGCGTTTAGCAGACTCGAGATACATCAGATTTTTGTGATCAGTCAAGACCACCACACGATGCTTAGCACCCTCGAGCCAATGACGCCACTCCTCAAATGCCCATTTCATGGCCAACAACTCCCGATTGCCCACATCATAATTTCGCTCCGCAGGCGAAAACTTCCTAGAGAAAAAGGCGCAAGGTCTCATAACAGAGCAACCAGGGCCTCTCTGCGACAAAACGGCCCCTGCTCCAATCTCTGAAGCATCCACCTCAACTTGAAAGGGAAGCGAGACATCAGGCTGGCACAAAACAGGCGCCGAAGTAAACCGACGTTTCAACTCCTGGAAAGCCTCCACGGCAGCAGGAGCCCAATTAACCACATCGGAGCCCTTCTTGGTCATATCCGTCAAAGGTTTCACAATGCTAGAAAAGTTAGCGATAAAACGACGGTAGAAGTTAGCGAAACCCAAGAACTTCTGAAGACTCTTAACTGACGAGGGCTGAGTCCAATCAAGAATAGCTCGGACCTTGACTGGGTCCATCTCCACAGCAGAAGGGGAAAAAATGAACCCCAAAAAGGGAACCTTCTGTACACCAAAAAGACACTTTGAGCCCTTGACAAACAAAGAATTTTCACGCAAAATTTTAAAGACCATCCTGACCTGCTCCACATGCGAGTCCCAATTATCAGAAAAAACCAGAATATCATCCAGATAAACGATCAGAAATTTATCCAGATAGTTCCGGAAAATGTCATGCATAAAGGACTGAAAAACTGAAGGGGCATTAGAGAGCCCAAAAGGCATCACCAAGTACTCAAAATGACCTTCGGGCGTATTGAATGCGGTTTTCCATTCATCCCCTTGCTTAATGCGCACAAGGTTGTACGCACCACGAAGGTCTATCTTGGTAAACCACTTGGCACCTTTAATCCGGGCAAACAAGTCAGACAACAGCGGCAAAGGATACTGAAATTTGACAGTGATCTTATTTAAAAGCCGATAGTCAATACAAGGCCTCAAAGATCCGTCCTTTTTAGCCACAAAAAAGAATCCCGCACCAAGAGGGGAAGAAGACGGACGGATGTGTCCTTTCTCCAGAGACTCCTTGATATATGAACGCATAGCGGTATGTTCAGGTATCGACAGATTAAACAGTCTTCCCTTAGGAAATTTACTGCCTGGAATCAAATCTATTGCACAGTCACATTCCCTATGAGGAGGCAATGCACTGGACCTGGACTCGCTAAAGACATCCTGATAATCAGACAAGTACTCCGGAACTTCCGAAGGCGTAGAAGAAGCAATAGACACAGGCAGGGAATCCTCATGAATACCACGACAGCCCCAACTAGACACTGACATAGCCTTCCAGTCAAGGACTGGATTATGGGTCTGTAACCATGGCAGCCCCAAAACAACCAAATCATGCATTTTATGTAGAACGAGAAAACGTATCACCTCGCGGTGTTCAGGAGTCATGCACATGGTAACCTGTGTCCAATACTGCGGCTTATTTTCTGCCAATGGCGTAGCATCAATACCCCTAAGAGGGATAGGATTTTCTAATGGTTCAAGAATAAAACCACAGCGCTTAGCAAATGAGAGATCCATAAGACTCAGGGCAGCACCTGAATCTACAAACGCCATGACAGGATAAGATGACAGTGAGCAAATCAAAGTTACAGACAGAATAAACTTAGGATGCAAATTACCAACGGTGACAGGACTAACAACCTTAGATATACGTTTGGAGCATGCTGAGATAACATGTGTAGAATCACCACAGTAGTAGCACAAGCCATTCCGGCGTCTATGAATTTTCCTCTCATTTCTAGTCAGGATTCTATCACATTGCATCAAATCAGGTGTCCGTTCAGACAACACCATGAGGGAATTTGCGGTTTTTCTATCACATTGCATCACATCAGGTGTCTGTTCAGACAACAACATGAGGGAATTTGCGGTTTTGCGCTCCCGCAACCGCCGGTCAATTTGAATAGCCAGGGACATGGTATCATTCAGACCTGTGGGAATGGGAAAACCCACCATAACATTCTTAATGGCCTCAGAAAGGCCATTTCTAAAATTAGCGGCCAGTGCACACTCGTTCCAATGTGTCAGCACGGACCATTTCCGAAATTTTTGGCAATACACCTCAGCCTCGTCCTGGCCCTGAGACATAGCCAGCAAGGCTTTCTCTGCCTGAATCTCAAGATTGGGTTCCTCATAAAGTAAACCGAGCGCCAGAAAAAACGCATCAATATCAGCCAATGCCGGATCTCCTGGCGCCAACGAAAAAGCCCAATCCTGAGGGTCACCCCGTAAGAATGAAATAACAATTTTTACTTGTTGAGCAGAGTCTCCAGACGAACAAGGTTTCAGGGACAAAAATAATTTACAATTATTCCTGAAATTCCTAAACTTAAATCGGTCTCCTGAAAACAGTTCAGGAATCGGAATCTTGGGTTCAGACCTAGGATTTCTGGTAACATAATCTTGTATACCCTGCACACGAGCGGCAAGCTGGTCCACACTTGTAATCAAGGTCTGGACATTCATGTCTGCAGCAAGCTTAAGCCACTCTGAGGTAAAGGGGAAAAGAAAAAAAAAAATGAGAGAGGGAAAAAAAAACTCAAAATTTTCTTTCTTATAATCCCACTTCTGCAATGCATTAAACATTTAATACGGGCCTGGCATACTGTTATGACCCCAGTGGACAGGGTCTCAGAGGAACGTGTAAGTCTGCAAGATACAAAAATCCAGCTCATAGGGCTGTGGTAACTGGGTTGACCAAATAGCTACTCCTAATGCCAACACTAGAAGTAGCCGGGGATCATGCCTACGGAGATCGCTAGATGACTCGCGCCAGCCGGAGAATCTAACTACCCCTAGGAGAAGAAAACAAAGACCTCTCTTGCCTCCAGAGAAAGGGACCCCAAAGCAAGATACAAGCCCCCTCACAAATAATAACGGTGAGGTAAGAGGAAATGACAAACACAGAAATGAACCAGGTTCAGCAAAGAGAGGCCAGCTTACTAATAGCAGAATATAGCAAGATAACTTATCTGGTCAACAAAAACCCTATAAAAATCCACGCTGGAGATTCAAGAACCCCCGAACCGTCTAACGGTCCGGGGGGAGAACACCAGCCCCCTAGAGCTTCCAGCAAAGGTCAGGATACAGATAGGAACAAGCTGGACAAAAATACCAAACAAAACAAAAGCAAAAAGCAAAGAAGCAGACTTAGCTTGAAAAACAGGAACCAGGATCAGAGGACAAGAGCACAACAGATTAGCTCTGATTTCAACGATGCCAGGCATTGAACTGAAGGTCCAGGGAGCTTATATAGCAACGCCCCTGAACTAACGGCCCAGGTGAGGATATAGGAAAAGACAGACGCTCCAGAGTCAAATCACTAATGACCACTAGAGGGAGCAAAAAGCAAAATCACAACACCTAACCCTATCCGTAACCGTAACCACAAGCCTAATCTTAACCCTATTTCCAACCCTAGCCCTAATTCCAACCCTAACTCTAATTCCAACCCTAACCCTAAGGCTATGTGCCCACGTTGCGGATTCGTGTGAGATTTTTCTGCACGATTTTTGAAAAATCTGCAGGTAAAAGGCACTGCGTTTTACCTGCGGATTTACAGCAGATTTCCAGTGTTTTTTTGTGCGGATTTCACCTGCGGATTCCTATTGAGGAACAGATGTAAAACGCTGCGGAATCCGCACAAAGAATTGACATGCTGCGGAAAATACAACACAGCGTTTCTGCACGGAATTTTCCGCACCATGAGCACAGCGGATTTGGTTTTCCATAGGTGTACATGGTACTGTAAACCTGATGGAAAACTGCTACGAATTCGCAGCGGCCAATCCGCTGCGGATCCGCGGCCAATCCGCTGCGGATCCGCGGCCAATCCGCTGCGGATCCGCGGCCAATCCGCTGCGGATCCGCGGCCAATCCGCTGCGGATCCGCAGCCAAATCCGCACTGTGTGCACATGCCATAGCCCTAACCCTACCCCTAACCCTAACCCTACCCGTAACCCTAACCCTATCCCTAACCCTAACCCTACCCCTAGTTCTAACCCTAGTTGAAACCCTAACCCTAGTGGAAAAAGAAAAAAAAATATTTTCTTTATTTTATTATTGTCCCTACCTATGGGGGTGATAAAGGGGGGGTGTTATTTATTATTTTTTTTATTTTGATCGCTGTGATAGAATCTACCACAGCGATCAAAATGTACTTGTAACGAATCTGCCGGCCGGCAGATTCGGCGGGCTCGCTGAGCATGCGCCCGCCATTTTGGAAGATGGCGGCGCCCATGGAGAAGACGGACCGACACCGGGAGCCTCGGTAAGTATAAGGGGGGGGAGATCGGGGCACGGGGGGGCGTCGGAGCATGGGGGGGTGACATAGGAGCACGGGGGGAGCGGACAGGAGGACGGGGGAGCGGAGCACAGGATGGAGGGGACTACGGGACAGATCGGTGGCTTGGGGGGGCGATCGGTGGGGTGGGGGGGCCTCACATCAGTATTTCCAGCCATGGCCGATGATATTGCAGCATCGTCCATGGCTGGATTGTAATATTTCACCAGTTTTTTAGGTGAAATATTACAAATCGCTCTGATTGGCAGTTTCACTTTCAACAGCCAATCAGAGCGATCGTAGCCACGGGGGGGTGAAGCCACCCCCCCTGGGCTGAAGCACCACTCCCCCTGTCCCTGCAGATCGGGTGAAATTGGAGTTAACCCTTTCACCCGATCTGCAGGGACGCGACCATTCCATGACGCATACGCTGCGTCACAGGTCGGATTGGCACCGACTTTCATTACGCAGCGTATGCGTCAAAGGTCGGGAAGGGGTTAATTGAACTGCCTTATAAGCATATCTATCTGTGTTTTGGACTAAGCAAGGACTTATTCGTGTCAAGTATCCTCAAGAATAACTGTGCTTCATAGACTTTCTGCGCGATTGCATTTTCCTCTGAAGTTTCCTATAGACTGCTAAGCTGCGTTTTATATTTACACCAAATGTTGTGGACTTGAGTTTCTCTCTGCACCTGTTTGAATCACCGTGTGATAATATAGACTTTACCACTTATAAAACTGTGTCCTGTAGTTGTCTTGTTCCACGCAAAGAGTCTCCTGAGTTATCCCCTATAATTATTACACCGTGGGTACCAGGAGTCACATTCTCTGCACTGATACCGTGGGAACCAGTGGGTCACAGCCTCTGCACGGGCCAATGTCTCTGCACGGATATCAAAGCACCCCTCTCCAGTCACAGCAGAGTCCACTTTCATGTACTCACAAGATGCACTCTTTCTGGGCAATCTCCCTGTATTTGTCCTCTGACTGGGAGCTCTCTCTCTCTCCCGGAGCGCAGCTGCACCCTGCTCTGACAGCTGCTCACGCTGCTCTGACCCTTGCGTGCGCGCCTTTCCCGCTCTCTGCCCGGCTTCCTTCCTGTCCCAGTCTCTAAGTCTGCCCCCTGGGGAATCTGTAGCACTGCTCAATGGTTCCAGGCATGGAGCCGAGAAGGTAACCGCCCCCGGACTTTTCTTGTGCTTCACCTCCTTACAGCATCATCATAAGACATTCACAAAAAAATGCACATAAAATTATTTATGCCCATCATATCTAAATATTCAGGCAAATCTTAAGGGCTGATAAATTTGGCAGGTAGTCAATAGGGGATTGGCTATGGACAAATCAACAATAAAGTCACTGGACAAGGTCTTCAAATTGAAGAACATTTCACTGGCAATGAAGTCACATAGTTTGGTCTTTTCTGTGGTAACATATGGATGCGAAACCTATGGATGGCAAGAAGAATACCATGGATGGCAAGAAGAACAAAGAAATCAATTTTGGAATAAATCAAGGATCACCAAGCTACAACCTGATAACATCTAGGCTTGTACAAGATCAATCTTCCTACAGATCGGTCATCCATCAAGTCGCCATGGCTGGAGATCGAGTCGAAGACATTAAAAAAAAAAAAAGATATTCCATATTTGCAAATGCTAAATTCATATAGGTTTTTAAATCTTGCTACTTTTGATAAAACAGAAGTTTTATTTTATATAGTTTGCAAAACTAAAAATTTGGCATGCAGATTTGCTCAAATTTGGACTGGAAATATGATATATATCGCAATATGACATCACTGGGCCTACTAAATGCTCAGAGTGCTGAAAACCTGCTGTGACAGAAGTTCTAACCAGATCTGTGAGTATTGGGCTGGGTGCTGTGCAGAGAAGGTAAGGGTCAGGAAGCACGGCATCACTGCACTCTGCTCCTCTCCCCCTCCAGGGATGCCAACTTACTCATGGCCGCAGCCCCCATCCCGCACTTCTTCCTTCCTCTCCAGCTGCTGCCCGGGATCCACACACTGCACGCAGATCCCAGGGCACTTAAGGTGTGCGCAATGTCCAATAACAGGGAGACACCAATTATTTAAGACACATATACCTGCATTGTGGTGCCTGTGCAACATAGTTTGTTCCAACACGCTTGCTAGTTCTCATGTCCCTTCCTGTTTGTTCCCACCTAGTTACACTGGTGTCTGTCCATCCCTAACCTCCTTGCCAGTACCTGCCTTGTCAGTCTGTATTTCAAGGGAATTTTTTCATGATAAGAGGTGAACAATACGTTTACTTGGTGCATCCAGTTCAAACTTTAAACGTTTTCGGTCTAATCACAAGACCTTCATCAGAAATCGTTTTTTTGAATACTGCAGTATACATGTAGAAAAAACATAAGGGGATATCTTTAGAGAAAATTTCATGATGCACAATATCTATACAAACAAGATACAGCCTGGTCAAAATAATAACATAATACATCACTTGTTATATAACGGACATATCCCGGGATATATTATCGTCACTGTACAATTTTCCTATACACGTTCACAGTCTATAGTATCCCCTGAACGGAGCTCACGACTCACGGAACACCAGGCCGGATCCGCTAACACTGCCACTGTTGTTGTCCGTTATATAACAAGTGATGTATTATGTTATTATTTTGACCAGGCTGTATCTTGTTTGTATAGATATTGTGCATCATGAAATTTTCTCTAAAGATATCCCTTTATGTTTTTTCTACATGTATACTGCAGTATTAAAAAAAACGATTTCTGATGAAGGTCTTGTGATTAGACCGAAAACGTTTAAAGTTTGAACTGGATGCACCAAATAAACGTATTGTTCACCTCTTATCATGAAAAAATTCTCCTGAGTGCCAAGTAATTTATTGCTTACATTTGACGGGTTGGATACCTAACTTGTGCACCTTCAAGAAGCCCTGAGTGCCGTGTCTTCTATTACTACAGTCTGTATTTCAGAAGGACCCGCCTGCACCAGCCATGCCAATCTGTATATCAGCTGGACCCGCCTGCACCTGCTGTGCCAATCAGTAAATCAGCTGGACCCGCCTGCATCTGTCATACCAATCTGTATATCAATCGGATCCATCGGGCACCTGCCGTGCCAGTCTGTATATCTGCTTGACCTGCTGGCATCTGCTGTGCCAATCAGTATATCAGCCAGACTCACCTGCACCTGCGGGGCCAATCTGTTAATCAGCTGGACCCACTTGCACCTGCCATGCCAGTGTGTACATCAGCTGGATCCATCTGCATCTGTGGTAAAAGTGCTCCTGCAGTGCCTGCTTTATCAGCTGTACTCTCCTACCGAGGTGTTCCAGATACCTGTTCCTTGGGGGTCAGCTACTGTGCTGTCATACCAATCTATATATCAACTGAACCCGGCTGCACCTGCCATGCTATTCTGTATATCTGCTGGACTCGCCTGCACCTGCTGTGCCAATCTATATGTCAGCCTTGGAGTCAGCTACCATGGGTTCGAGGTCTGTCCTGAAGTAGCACCTGGTGTCCATTGGGAGCCAAGCCACACCCCACCATCAGGAGCTCTAGTGAAGAGTCAGGTGCTCACCTAGTCACGCCACTCCAGGCTCTCCTCAGACCAAGGTACAGTGGTTGTACCTCTCCTGTTACAGTTTGCACAGGCAATGGAATCCAGTGGCTCTCAGGCTACGTCTATCTCAAAGCTGTGCCAGGAGGAGTCTCACCAGAAAGAATAGCAGGATAAAATACTCTCATACGTGGGGACAGTAACCACCCATCTAGATAAGCTGAGAACTCCAGCTATATCTGCACTTACCCAAGCTGCGACCACCTCGGCTATAACCCATCAGCCTGCCAGGTATGTGCCCGGTTCCGTACCCCATTTGTCAGCTCTTCCACATTATGGCTGAGGCCTTGCCCTTTGTCGGGGGTTTATTAATCAGTGTACCCTGCACTTTGCAATCTTGGCTTATCAGTTTGTCTCAGATCAGGCCAAAATGGCTTTCATCATGTCTCATCTCACTGTCGAAGCTCTGGTCTGGATCAATTCACTATATGAAAGACCCTCTTCTGATGATCCTCCAGTCCTTTCTTGAAGTCTTCCGTAAGGTCTTCCATGAACCCTGCCGCCTGTTCTCTGCAGAATCTTCTCTCCTCAGACTGCACAAGGGAAACCTCACAGTGGCTCAGTACGCTGTTCATTTCTGTACCCTGTCGTCTGAACTCACTTGGAATAATGATGCTCAGGTGACCACCTTCTGAGAGGGCCTTTCAGGGTGAATCAAGGACAATATGGCTGGTCGTGATATACCCACCTCACTGGATGACTTGGTATCTCTGGTAACTCTGATCGACATCAGGTTTCAAGAGCGTTCCAAGGAGGTAACTTGTGAGAGAAGACCTGTGTGCCTGGATCCTACCTTTCAAAGGCTAATCTGACAGCAAGCCTCAGCTTCGGCATCCTCCCCAGAGTCCATGCAAATTGATCAGGTGAAGATGGCCAAGCATTGTCAGAAGGCCCATTGTGCCGAGGGAAGGCGCTTCTATTGTGGCAGTCCTGAGCGTATATTCTGCTCTTGGGGTATGTTGGAGAGGCCACCCTGGGCGAGAACCACTCCTCTCCATTGCTTACTCTGACGGTATCCATTTCCTGTGGCAACATCCATTTTATAGAATTGGCCTACCTGGATTCCGCTTCCACAGCCTGGTAATCTCATCCAACAGGCTATTGTGGAGCAGTATAAAATCCTGATCCAACATCTACAGGATTTGTTGGTGGTTTCATCGGTGGATGGAAAAACTCTTTCCAAGACCATCGTTTTCCTTACCAAGCCTGTGTACCTCTGGGTAGAAATGATACACTCGGAGAAGATTCTCTCTATGTGCTGTCGGGTCTGTCTCACCCTCTGCTTTTAGGTCTTCCATAGTTGTGGAAACAAGAGCCTGTCCTGGACTAGAAATCCGGAGAAGTACTCAGTTTGGGGACAAGAGTGTCACAAGACTTGTCTAGTTCCCATTTGTCCTGCTCAACCTCCGGCTTCTTTATATAATTTACTTAGCTTGCCTGCTGCATATTCGACAAGAAGGATGCTGAGACGCTACTGCCTCATAGCCCGTATGACTGCGCTATCAATCTTCTTCCTGATTCTTCCACTTCTCGAAGTCAAATCTACCCCGTCGCAGGCTGAGACCCGAGCCATGTCCGAGTATATTAAAGAGAATCTTGTCAGGTGCTTTATCCAGAAGTCATCCTTCCCTGCTGGAGCAGGATTCTTCTTTGTAAAGAAAAAGGACGCTCTCTTCGACCCTGTATCAAGTATAAATATACTGCTCTTCTCATCTCTGAGCTGTTTTATCACCTTAAAGGGAACCTGTCACCCCCAAAATGGAAGTTGAGCTAAGCCCACCGGCATCAGGGGCTTATCTACAGCATTCTGTAATGCTGTAGATAAGCCCCCGATGTATCCTGAAAGATGAGAAAAAGAGGTTAGATTATACTCACCCAGGGGCGGTCCCGCTGCGATGGGCGTCGCGGTCTGGGGCCTCCCATCTTCTTACGATCACGTCCTCTTCTTGTCTTCACGCTGCGGCTCCGGCGCAGGTGTACTTTGTCTGACCTGTTGAGGGCAGAGCAAAGTACTGCAGTGCGCAGGCGCCGGGCCTCTCTGACATTTCCTGGCGCCTGTGCACTGCAGTACTTTGCTCTGCCCTCAACAGGGCAAACAAAGTACACCTGCGCCGGAGCCGCAGCGTGAAGACAAGAAGAGGACGTTATCGTAAGAAGATGAGAGGCCCCGGACCGCGACACCCATCGGACCGGACCGCAGCGTGAAGACAAGAGGACGTTATCGTAAGAAGATGGGAGTTCCCGGACCGCGACGCCCACTGCAGCGGGACCGCCCGTGGGTGAGTATAATCTATCCTCTTTTTCTCATCTTTCAGGATACATCGGGGGCTTATCTACAGCATTCCAGAATGCTGTAGATAAGCCCCTGATGCTGGTGGGCTTAGCTCATCTTCGATTTTGGGGGTGACAGGTTCCCTTTAAAGGTTCCAGAGTCTTCATGAAACGCAACCTCCGGGGGCTGTGTAACTTGATCCGAATTTGCCAGGGAGATGAATGGAAGACGGCCTTTGATGCCCTCGATGGCTATAATGAGAATCATGTAATGCTGTTTGGATGCTGTATTGTCCCTGCAGTCTTTCAAGAACTGGTGAACTACATCTTATGGGATATTCTCTACACATGTGTGGTAGTTTACTTAGATTATATTTTGGTGTTCTCTCCAGATCTGCCTTCCCCTCAGAGGGATGTTCACCAGGTTCTGCAGAGATTAAAGAAGAACTGTCTGTATGCCAAGTATGAAAAGTATGTCTTCGAGCAGACTTCTCTTTCGTTTCTTGGGCACATCATCTCCGAAACCAGCCTGAAAATGGATCCTGAAAAAGTGTACGCCATCTTGAAGTGGCCCTGTCCTGATGGTTTGAAAGCTATCCAGTGTTTTATGGATTAGCGAACCACTATCACCAGTTCATTCTGCATTTTTCTCTCTGACTGCAGCTATTTGTGCCTTAACCAGCAAGGGGGCCAACACTAAGGCTATGTGCACATGATGCAGATTTACTGCAGATCCGCAGCATTTTTTTTCGCGCAGAAACGCTGCAGATCCGCAAAGTGATTTACAGTACAATGTAAATCAATAGGAAAAAAAAATCCTGTGCTAATGGTGCGGAAAATTCTGCTTGGAAAACGCAGCGGATTTAAAGAAGGAGCTTGTCACTTTATTTGTGATTTGTGCGGCTCTGCAGCGTTTCTGCCATTATAGAAATCCGCAGGGGTAAAAAACGCATGAAATCCGCACAAAATCCGCAGCAAATCTGCAAGAAAATGCACAAAATCCGCAAGAAAAACGCATCAAATCTGCACCTGTGTTTTCTGCCAGAAGATGCAGATTTTGTGCAAAACATTCTGCACCCAAATCTGCAATGTGTTCACATAGCCTTAGGCATTGTACTGTAAATCACTTTGCGGATCTGCAACGTGTGCACATAGCCTAAGATAAGTACTCCTGAGGCAGAGGACGCCTTTGTGTCTTTAAAACAGGTCTTCTCTGCTCCGGTGCTGAATTGATCGTACACTAAAAGTTATTCTTGGAAGTGGATGCTTCTTCCTCAGGGGCCAGAGCCATTCTTACCCAGAGTTCTTCTTTTCCAAAATCTTTACAGATCCAGGACGCAACTACTCAATAGGCGATCGAGAACTGTTAGCATTTAGCAATAAAATGGGCTCTGGAGGAGTGGCAGTTCTTGCTTGAAGGTGCGATGCACCCCGTGGTCATTTACACTGATCACAACAATCTAGCCTACCTGCAGTCCGCACAGTGGCTGAATCCATAATCCAGGTGGTCTCTGTTTGCCCACTTTAACTTTATTCTCCATTTCCGGCCAGCAGATAAGAACGTCAAGGCGGATGCACTCTCTAGGTCTTTTTTTTCTTCCGATCAGGAGGAAGAACCTCAATGCATCATTGAGCCTTCCAAAATAATTACGGTCGTGCCGTTAGATTTGTTGCAGCTCCCATCTGAAAAACTTATGCTGCTTAACCAGACAGGAAGCAGGTTCTTCTGTGGGGTCACTCGTCTAAGTTGGCTGGCCAATCCTGCACAAAGATATTGTGGATTACATCTCTGCATGTCCCTCTTGTGCCCAGGACAAAACTCTGAGACAGCTTCCAACCTGTCAACTACTTACATTGCCTGTACTATCTGCTCCCTGGGAGCATATTGCATATTGGATTTCATCACTGTCATCTGGGTGGTTGTGGATTGCTTTTCCAAGATGGCAAATTTCATTGTATCAAATAGGCTTGGATTGACCCACAGGAAAAAGGTGAATCTTCCATTAGTCCCTATGCAGGAGTGGTCCCGCACCCCACATTATGACATTATGAGCAGTACTTGGAACAATATGCTTGATTGATATATCATAGAATCACAGAGTCATAGAATGTTAGAGTTGGAAGGGACCTCCAGGGTCTTTGTATCCAACCCCCTGCTCAATGAAGAATTCACTAAACCATCTCAGACAGATGTCTGTCCAACCTCTGTTTGAAGGCTTGCATTGCATATACAGAAAAAGGCAGTTCTCATCATTTATTTAACAAACTATCCAGTTTATTATAACATACAGTAAGTATGTTTGTGAATGAGGGCAATGTAATATTTGCACACAGCTGAAAAGTGGCCCTCCAGTGTCAATGTTACTGGTGGACCCTTGGCACCCCGGTCCAACACTAGACTCATCCCCTCTGTCTAATTACTTAAGTGCTTTATTGACAATTGACCACAGAACCAAAAGGGTTATACTGCAACTACTGGAGCTAGCTGTGGTTAGGGGCTTTAAGATCACGGTTGTAGAGGGTACGACCACGACCGGGCCCGCCGTGTGGGAGAAGCATCCACTGACTCCAGCAACTACTTCAACTTGATGTGTCTCCAAAGACACACATTCAGTCGAAACATATTGCATCACACAGACCCATCAGCCGGGAGCTGACATTGGTGTGCCATTCACCGGCACCACACGAAAGTGACGTCATGCACCGTCTGTGGCTGGCCCAGCAAAGTCAGCTGCCGGCTTCTGTTCCAGCTATAGAAGAGGATGCCGCACGTTGTGGAAGCAGAAGAAGGTAAGAAGAACGTCAGAACAGGGAACATTATAAAAGGAAGGGGCTCGAGATTGAGGACATTATTACTGGAAAGAGCCCAAGATAGAGAAATTATTATTGGAAGGGGCTCATGACTGGAGACATTATTACTGAAAGGTGACCAGGATGGGGACATGATTACAGGAAGGTGCCAGGATAGGGTACATTATTACTGAAAGGTGCACAGGATGGGGGGCATTATTACTGAAAGTGGTTCAGGTTGGGGGACATTATTACAGAAAAAGTCCCAGGATGGGGACACTATTATAGGAAGGAACTCAGAATGGGTTTTTTACAGAACTGGGCCCAGGATTAGGAACATTATTGCAGGAAGGGGCCAGGATGGGAATATTACAGAAAGGAGCCAGGATGGGAACATTATTACAGGGTGGGGATATCATTGCACAAAGGGGTCAGGATGAGGACATTATTACTGGAAGGGCCCAGCATGGTGGTACAATTACTGGACATCACTACTGAAAGAGGCCAATGACTGGAGACATTATTACTGAAAGGTGCCCAGGATAGGGGACATTATTACTGAAAGGGTCTCAGGTTGGGGGACATTATTACAGAAAGAGACCCAGTACGAGGAACACTATTATAGGAAGGAACCCAGAATGTTTTTTTTTTTTAACAGAAAGAGGCCCAGGATGGGGGACATTATTACAGGAAGGGGCCACAATGGGAATATTATGACAGAAAGGGTTCCAGGATGGGAACATTATAACGGGGTGGGGCTGACTGTTATTACAGAAAGGAGACAGGGTGAGGACATTCTTACTGGAAGGTGCCCAGGATGGGGGATATTATTACAAGAAAGGGACCAGGATAGAAACATGCAAGTGAAGGCTTATGTCCAAATTTTGCACCGGAGCCCATTGGACTTCAGTTATGCCACTGGCTGTTATCTGTGCTACGGTGATGGCTGCACAATGCATTTTTATTGTATTGTTGTGAAGGAGTTAAAGCTCAAATTTCTGTTAGATAAAATTACTGAAAGAAGACTTAGCACAATCCTTTTATTAGTTTTGAGAATTTTGTCATTAATGCAATGAAGTCACTTTCATAGTTGACTTGTTGGTCCCCCCAAGCACCAAAGGTTATGATTAGCAGTGTACGCGTATGCATGAATCATTATGGAGCAGAAATGTCATTTCGGTGCTAGTGGCTAAATCTGCAGCATTGATGATTTAGCTGTGTATCTCCGCTGTAAACACTTCCAATACAATATTTAAGAGCTTGGCAAATGTGAAGTGGGCATTAGCCAAGGCTGAGTGCACTGTGAAAATTGGATTGTGATTTTCACTGCCAGTTACAATCTTCACGTTTTATTTGAACAGATCCTGTTAAATCCTCTTAATGCCAATGCACTCACAAAGGTACATGGATGAAATGTACACGGTCAAACAGAAGAAGTGGAGAGATTGGTTGGAAAAGTTTTATAATTGATTGATTTAGATTAATTAAGAAAGTTTAATTAATAATTGGGACGGAGTTCAGAATTACAGCGTAATAAAATTTAATTATGAAAAAAACTTAGGGAAATTAAATTGCTTGCTTCCTTATTAATACAGCATGAAAAAGGAGAATATTTATATTTGGAATGTTGACAATTATGGAAGGCTAAGGGTGTTTTCACAATGACATTTTTTCAGTAGTTTTTGGAGCACAAACTCTAATAGGCCATGCAGTGTTTTGCAGAGTTTTTTTTTCTGAAGCCTGCTGCGTTTAAAACACCTGTTGTTCAGCGTGTTCATGGTGTTTTTGAAAAAAATTTTGCCATGTTTTATGGGTGTGCGTTATATGTTTCCTTTGTTAATAGCACATGTTTAAACATCAAAAACTTGTAAGTCCAGGTAGGGTTAATGTGTCCCACAAGGCACTAGAACTTATAGCAAAACCAGAACAGACGAAGCAACTGTGAAACGCGCGTCGGGTGCCTGGTGGGTGAGTATTCCAACTCATACTTTACATTCCATGTTTTCTGCAACCAATATATTTTGGTATCTGTGTCCCTTTACAAAATGATTCCTTGGATTTAAAGGGAACCTGTCACACCTTCCCCCCCCCCCAGTCGTTTCAAACTAAAAGAGCCACCTTGTGCAGCAGTAATGCTGCATTCTGACAAGGTGGCTCTCTTAGTTCTGGGTGCCGTAACTAGAGAAATAATCTGCTTTTTAATTTGTCAGAAATACCTGGTCTTCAGTCAAGGAGGCCGGCGTTTCCCCCTGCTTCAGACAGCACACAGCCATCACTCACATCTTCTTGGTGCCGGGCGCCGCCTCCTCAGCGCTGTTTTGAAAATAGCCGGCGCCTGCGCTCTTTTCCCCTGCCTGATGCAGGCGCAGTGAGCGCTGGCCGTCTTTCCTCATATGCAGCCCAGCTGACTGCGCCTGCGCGGCCGCCCTGCCTGTGAATCCCAGCCCCGCAATGTGACTCAATCATAAGTCACTGCGGGGCTGGGAATCACAGGCTGGGCGGCCGCGCAGGCGCAGTCAGCTGGACTGCATATGAGGAAAGACGGCCAGCGCTCACTGCGCCTGCACCATTCAGGGGAAAAGAGCGCGGGAGCCGGCTGATTTCAAAACAGCGATGAGTAGGAGGCGGCGCCCGGTGCCAAGAAGATGTGAGTGACAGCTGTGTGGCGTCTAAAGCAGGGGGGAAACGCCGGCCTCCTACACTGAAGACCAGGTATTTCTGACACATTAAAAAGCGGATTATTTCTCTAGTTACAGCACCCAGAACTAAAAGAGCCACCTTGTCAGCATGCAGCATTACTGTTGCACATGGTGGCTCTTTTAGTTTGAAACGACTGGGGGGGGATGACAGGTTCCCTTTAATAAACTCAGTAATGTAATGTACCATATCATCTGTGATTGTGGGATTTGATATCCATAAGCATAACTTTATGGTGACTAGTGATGATCGAATAGTGAAATATTCGGATTCGGGAAAATCGGCATGAATAAATTCTAATATTCGTGTATTCGTACCAAATAACGAATCCAATGCAAGTCAATGGGAAAGCCGAATATTTTTCTGCTGGACCCAACAAGCAGGTCTGGGGGCCTGAGAAAAAAGCTGAAATGGATGAGAAAGAGATAAAACTAAATGGGAACAGCATGGAGAAGATGCCTGCATGCCTTTCTGACTCAGATATGGTATCTGGGAATAATGCTGTCAGTATTGCGCCGGTTGTATGGAATTTTAAAAAGACCTACCAAACCAAACCAAGCATTTTTTTTAACGTGAAAAATGCTCAGAAACATTATTTCCTTCATAATTACATGTATATAACGCAAAATAAAATAAAAAATTATACCTCACCTTTAGCAAATGTTCACATGGAGCGTTTTGGCTTTGTTTTTCACTCTAACATTTGGGAGGGCTCTCACTCCTATATTTGGGAGGTCCCTGTCTAATGCCAAATAGTTAGCCAGATAGTGCAATACATATTCCTCATCAGTTTATAATGCCAGCTAAAACATGCCCATTTGAATTTTGGGCATCGCATGCCACTACCACCATGTCACAGATTTTTGCCATAATAGAAGACATACATAGGTCGTATACTTTTGAGCATTTCTAGCCTCTAATCCAATCTATACAGGCTCCAGATACAGGTTCTAATCAAGGCTATATAGTCTCTCTGCTGTCCTATCCTGTGTTATATCCTAGAATAAAAGCTCATTTATTAAACTACTCATCACACTGTTTTCTAAATGAACAGGAATGATAAAAGAGTACGTAGTCAGTATAATGTTTGGATAGCAGAGATCTCCCTGACAAATTTACCAAATTTCCATACATATTAACTACAAAAGGATAATTTTTAACAAAGATCTTTTGTATTTCTCCATATTTTCCCCCCTGATATCATATATATATTTGCTCTTAGTTGCAGTGCAACTAGTTACCAGTGCCGGAGAAGCTCAAACTCCATCACATCCCAGCAACGTTCACTTCTTATCTATGGAATAGAAAGTTCTGGTGCCTCCTGGATGTAAGCACAGAGGCAAATGGATCAATAGTCCTGCTGGGGCCTGTCCTGTGCTATGTAAAACTATCATTAACTGGACATAAGTGTGTGATGTATTGATTAAAGTGTTCCAGGACGGCTGATTAATGTCTCAATTGTGACTTTTTTCTTTTTTGCTTCCATGTTGATTCACTCTTTTATAAAGGAGCAAACACATTGTGCACCAGGTATAAAGGTGATCCCACGCAATGCATTTCTGTTGCAGACAGAGTAATATAATATATAATATATAACGTTTGGGAGCGTCACTCTGTCCGAAGCCTTTATAGACTGTGCGACGCGCCTGCGCAGTCTAGAGCCAACAGAGTGATGCATCCGGCAGTAGCATAGCTACCGGGGGGGCAGAAGGTGCCCACCCGGAGCTACGCTACTGTAACTGTATTGGCGTGCACAGCACGCCAATATGGTTACCTTCTGTGGCAGAGCAGGGAGAATCGATCTCCCTGCTCTGCTGCCCGAATGCTATGGGGCCAATGAGCAGGTAAGGGGGGGCTGGTGCCAGCAGTGGGCCCCCCGCCTGTCATCACAGGGTCATAGCCTATGCAGCTGACCGCATTGATGAGGGAAGGAGCGCTACACTCCTCCCGTCATCCCTGTCAGCGTCTGACGTCACCGATGCCGACACTGACAGGGGGCGCGATGACGTCACTGCCTGGCGCCCGTGGTCTAGAGGTGAGTGGGAGCAGGGTGCAACGCAGGAACGAAGAAGAGGGGTGAGTATTTACTGTTTTTCTTTATGGGGCTGCCTTATACTACAGGGTCTGCCTTTCAGGGGGGTGCTGCCTTATACTACAGAGTCTGCCTGTCGGGGGTGCTGCCGTATACTACAGAGTCTGCCTGTGGGGGCTGCTGCCTTATGCTACAGAGTCTGCCTGTGGGGAGGTGCTGCCTTATACTACAGAGTCTGCCTTTGGAGGGGTGCTGCCTTATACTACAGAGTCTGCCTATGGGGTGCTGCCTTACACTACAGGGTCTGCTTATGGGGTGCTGTCTTATACTACAGTCTGCCTATGGGATGCTGCCTTATACTACAGGGTCTATGTGGTGCTGCCTTATACTACAGAGTCTGCCTATGGGGGCTGCTTTATGCGATAGAGTTGACAGAATGGGGTGTAGAATGGGTGCAGCACATGACAGAATGAGGGCGCAAGATGGGAGCAGCACATTACAGAATGGGGTGCAGAATGGTAGCAGCACATGACAGAATGGGGGCGCAGGATGGGAGCAGCATGACAGGATGTGGATGCAGGATGAGAGCACCACATGACAGGATGGGGACGCAGGATGAGAGCACCACATGACAGGATAGGGGTGCAGAATTGGAGTAGCACATACCAGGATGGGGGCAGCACATACCAGAATTGGGGCGCAGGATGGGAGCCCATGAAAGGATGAGGGCACAGGAAGAGAGTAGCACATGACAAGATGGAGATGCACAAAACAGAATGAGGGTGCAGGATGGGGGCTGCACATAACAGGAAGGGGGCGCAGGATGGGGGCTGCACATGACAGGAAAGGGGCACAGGATGGAAGCAGCACATACCAGGATGGAGACCATATACCAATATGAACAGGTTCAATAGCTAGTTGATATATATTGCCTTTTCTTCTGACCCATGCTTCTAAAACTGTAAGGGTATGTCTCCACGTTCAGGATTGCATCAGTCTTTGGTCAGGATTTTATGCAAGTAAAATCCTGACCAAAACTGCACCTGAGGTCACTGGCAGGTCACCTGTGGTGTACCTGCGTGTTTTGCTCATAGTAGCAACATGCAGCGTTTTGAAAAAACGCACAACGCATGCGTTTTCGCGGCAAAAACGCATGCGTTTTTAAACGCATAGTGGAGTCTGGATTTCATAAAATCCCATCCACTATGCTGTAACATCTGGACGCTGCGTTTTTGACGCAACAGAAAAACGCAGCGTCAAAAACGCAGCGTTTCCTGAACGTGGAAACATACCCTAAGAAGAACCTCACCGGTCTTCATAAAGAATGCCATGTATCCCCACATTAATAGGAGTCATCCACTACCTGGACAACAACATATTTAAATGAACTACTGGTACTTCCCCTTGTAAAAATAAATATTACCTTATATATTCTTACTTCCTACAAAGGCAATGATCCAGTGTTGTTAGAACCAGGTCTTCAGTGGCTCCTGTGGCATTATTATGGCCTATGAGCCTTGCAGTCAATCATTGGGCTGCTGGAGTCTTAAGGTACCTTCACAGTGAACGATATCGCTAGCGATCTGTGACGTTGCAGCGTCCTGGATAGCGATATCGTTGAGTTTGACACGCAGCAGCGATCAGGATCCTGCTGTGCCATTGTTGGTCAGAGCAGAAAGTCCAGAACTTTATTTCATCGCTGGCTCACCCGCTGACATCGCTGAGTCGGTGTGTGTGACGCCGATTCAGCGATGTCTTCACTGGCAACCAGGGTAAACATTAGGTTACTAAGCGCAGGGCCGCGCTTAGTAACCCGATGTTTACCCTGGTTACCAGTGTTAATGTAAAAAAAACCAAACACTACATACTTACATTCCGGTGTCTGTCCCCCGGCGCTGTGCTTTCCTGCACTGTCAGCGCCGGCCGGCCGTAAAGCAGATTACAGCGGTGACGTCACCGCTCTGCTGTTAGGGCCGGCGCTCACAGTCAGTGCAGGAAAGCACAGCGCCGGGGGACAGACACCGGAATGTAAGTATGTAGTGTTTGGGTTTTTTTACATTAGCACTGGTAACCAGGATAAACATCAGGTTACTAAGCACGGCCCTGCGCTTAGTAACCCGATGTTTACCCTGGTTACCCGGGGACCGGCATCGTTGGTCGCTGGAGAGCTGTCTGTGTGACAGCTCTCCAGCGACCACACAACGACGAAACAGCGACGCTGCAGCGATCGGCATCGTTGTCTAGATCGCTGCAGCGTCGCTAAATGTGACGGTACCTTTACTACTTCATCTTGTCCAACTTTCATTGAAGGAAGTGAGAGCAAGGGAAATGTTTCTCTTTGTCCTCTAGATTACAACTTCGGTATCCCAGGTCTTTGAGACGGATGTCAGGTTGAAATTTCCTTACTGTTCTCACCTTATTAGAGAGCTTATCCTATTAATAACCAAATGGAGATCAGATGCTCTTCATTATATTTTAACACTTTTCAAAGCCAAAATGGCTTTATTGTACTGAATGAATAAGGCAGCTAAGCTTCAAAACGGGTAACATTAATAAGCCAACAAAGAATATTTCAACCCAAGGTAATGTTGTATGTCCGCCGCTCAGTTTACGGAGGCAGGGCAAAGTAAACATGAGTTCTTTGGAATCTTGAAGGGATTTCAATCAGGGCTTCCATTAACAAGCATCTTTCCTAACTGAGTAATGCAACAGTTTCCAAGCACACTGCTATATAACACTGTTCCAGGCAGAGGTAGATAGTAAGATTTTAATTGAGCTCCTTCTCTTCACACAATGTCTTTACACAGACAAGAGCCAAAAGCCCGAAACACCGTGTCTGCAAATGGAGATTCTTATTTGGCTTTTATCCTAAGTCATATTGCAAGGCTCTTGTAGGATCACTGCTTCCAACAGGTGGCGCTATAGCGTTCAAGTCCTCTTTCTCTCAGAAGAGGCAATTTGCATATTTACAGGGAGCAGAACTGAACCTTATCGTGCAGTGAGGTTGAGGAGGGGGATGAATGAGTCCTGTGCTGTTGTCTCTCTCTCTCTCTCTGCTGCCATTGTACCTACATACGGTTTTAAAATGAAAAGAAAAAACTTAAAATGTATATTTAAAATGTAGCATGTTTTTCCTGTCATCTACTTCTGTTATTCAGTCATTTCCATTGATTCCAGATTCTTGTCTACTAGTGTAAGTATTTTATGAAAATCAGACTGGACTAGCTTAATGTTACACATAGCGGGCTCACACAGTGAGGTGGATCCTCAAAGCCCAAGGTCCAGGTGGGCCTAGAACTTTAATAAAGTCCTGGAAACCACAGATAGATGTAAGAGTTACTGAACACCTCTGACAGGTTGCAGAGTTACTGAAGAACGTAGGTGGGCAAGAGGCATCATGGAGACGCAGACAAGCTCCAGAGTCCCAAGAAAGTGTAATACCATGGAAGCTGTACCCAGCAAGGAAGACATCCTGAAAACCACATGTGGGCATGTAGAAGAGGTCCTAGAAGACTGGGGACACGTAGCAGACAAAACTCCGGAGTGACATGACCGCGTATCGCCAATGAAGGATCCTTTCCGTCAGAAATCCTCAACCCCAACTACCCTGCTCCCTTTAAACCATACCCTTTAACTACCCAAGGAATTGACACGAAGACATAAATTTCTTTTGGATAACTTGGCCACAGCGGCCATTTTATTAACAAACAAATACATGAATAACAACATGTAAACATTGTAAATATAAAAACCTCGAGGGGAGGGTTCTTGGAGCTAAAAATCTGGCTCATAATAGGCCGAAAGCCTACCACAAAAATTTAACCAAAAAACACGTATTTACCCACGTAACCACCAGCTCGAGGGCACCATGTAACCCATTTCGGGCAAACCAACCACAAAGCTCCCGAGGTAAACACCCCGTCCAGAGCCCGTAACAAAAGCCAGATCAACCCTATAAGCATCATCACCAACTCCAAGAATCCCACCCCCCGCCAATCCGCCACTGTGACGATAATAACAAAAAAGTCCTTCCCCTGATAAGTTGAACATAAACAAAAATTTCAAATAAAAATTGAAAATAACTATCACGTAGACCTCCACCAAAATTATGTTCGCCTCGGATTGCCACCAAAAAAGGGAGGGTGGGAGGGACTCACTTCGCCTGTCTCTGACCGACTGACCCCTTTCCTGCACTTTTCCCAGGTCCCCTCCTCCCATTCCCATAGAATCCCCGCCCAATTCCTATCCTACCAATCCTGAGCCCCCAGTTTAATTTTCAAAAAATACTGCACTGCTCCCCATGGCAACGCAGTCATGTGGGGGCTTCCTTTTAGCTGCGCCCCATACAGCCCCCCCTCTGGAAAGTCTAATACTTTGGAAGCTGCAGACAGCCAGGAACATGTCCGGGAAACCGCAGGCAGGTTGATACTGAAAAACGCAGGCAGGTGATTAACTGGAACTGGAAGCCGTAGAAAGATAGGAAGGCATACTGGAAACTGTAGGCAGGTAGGTAGCGACACTGTAAACTTCATATAGGTAAGTAGCAATACTGGAAACTGCAGGGAAGTAGGCGAGGTCCTCCATTGACAGGTAGCAAGATTACTGAAAACCGCCAGAAAATAAAATGGACCGGGCCATGTGCATAACACTTAACAGTACCTTGGGCAACTTGCCTGCCTGGCCATTATACTTGCTTGCCTTTTGGTTTTGGGTGAAGCCTCAACAAATTACACAAGTACAATGCAAAAAAATTGACTGTCAAATGAGATCTATCACTATATACTGTATTTAGTTCAATCGCCAATATAGTTGGGGAATGCAAATTTCCTAGACTGAAGTTTGCTCTGTTGGACATAAGCTTTGGTTAACGGTCCTTAAAGGTTTATTCCCAAAATTGAATCACAGATCTAGTAGATCAGTGGGGGTCTGATGCTGGGACCCCTACAATACTTAGAAAGGGGCTTTGAAGTGACCCTTCAACTCCATGACTGCCCACATCTCTACTGTTCAATTCTGAGGAGGCATTTCAGAGCTCCGTTCTCCAGAACAGTAGGTGTTTGGACCATTGGTACCTCTCTCCGGACTCAATGAATCAAGCATTGGAATGCTTTTTAAGTAATCACCTCTCACCTATGCTGGCAGTAACCCTTTAAATGATGCTGTGTATAGAATTTTTTTTGCCACTAGCAGTGGCTAAGAATTGGAAAAAATACAGATTTTTTTTGTTTTAACTACAGTAATTATTTTTTTATTTTTCAAGAGTTTATTTCCAGATTCTCATATAACAGACAGTCAATAAGGTAGGCAAATTGGAGAAGAAAACACAAATCTTTAAAGTTGATTTCATAGGAACAGTGAGAATCACATTTTTGTATTTCTCTAGTTTCCTTGTATTATAAACCCATGGGCACACACGGTGTAAAGCTTGTCCCATGTCTATGGAGCTGATTGGTTTAGTGTCCCAATTCCCCCAATCAGGGGTGTACCTAGCCACACTGCTGCCTGAGGCGAACTTCAAAACGGCGCCCCCCAAAAGAGATATACAGTACAGCCCCCCTATAGGGCTCCCATCTCATATACAGTCCCCCCATACATTACATGAGTGATAACTGTTATACATTCTACAGTAGGTCATCAATCAGATAGTATAGTCCTCTATACAGTATTCTGGGAACCACAGTGCTCCATACAGAATAATGAGCCCCATATATTGCTCCATACAGTATAATGGCCACACATGATGCTGCATACTGTATAATGGCCATTAGCCACACATGATGCTCCATACTGTATATTGACCGCACATGATGCTCCATACTGTATAATGGCCACACATGATGCGCCATACTGTATAATGGCCACACATGATGCTCCATACTGTATAATGGCCCCACATGATGCTCCATACTGTATAATGGCCACACATGATGCTCCATACTGTATAATGGCCCCACATGATGCTCCATACTGTATAATGGCCACACATGATGCTCCATACAGTATAATGGCCACACATGATGCTGCATACTGTATAATGGCCACACATGATGCTCCATACTGTATATTGGCCGCACATGATGCTCCATACTGTATAATGGCCACACATGATGCGCCATACTGTATAATGGCCACACATGATGCTCCATACTGTATAATGGCCCCACATGATGCTCCATACTGTATAATGGCCACACATGATGCTCCATACAGTATAATGGCCACACATGATGCTGCATACTGTATAATGGCCACACATGATGCTCCATACTGTATATTGGCCGCACATGATGCTCCGTACTGTATAATGGCCACACATGATGCGCCATACTGTATAATGGCCGCATCCATACTGTATAATGGCCCCACATGATGCTCCATACTGTATAATGGCCACACATGATGCTCCATACAGTGTAATGGCCACACATGATGCTCCATACTGTATAATGGCCCCACATGATGCTCCATACTGTATAATGGCCACACATGATGCTCCATACAGTATAATGGCCACACATGATGCTGCATACTGTATAATGGCCACACATGATGCTCCATACTGTATATTGGCCACACATGATGCTCCGTACTGTATAATGGCCACACATGATGTGCCATACTGTATAATGGCCGCATCCATACTGTATAATGGCCCCACATGATGCTCCATACTGTATAATGGCCACACATGATGCTCCATACAGTGTAATGGCCACACATGATGCTCCATACTGTATAATGGCCACACATAATGCTCCATACTGTATAATGGCCACACATGATGCTCCGTACTGTATAATGGCCACACATGATGCACCATACTGTATAATGGCGGCATCTATACTGTATAACAGCCACACATGATGCTCTATACTGTATAATGGCCCCACATGACGCTGCATACTTTATAATGGCCCCACATAATGCTCCATACTCTATAATGGCCCCACATGATGCTACAAATTTTGTTTGAATGCAGATTGCACATTTTCTGTTAATACAATAAACCTCATTTCAAGGCAGAAACATTACTGTGTCCAACAGTAATTAGATATATGAAACTGAAATAGCTGTTGCAAAAAAAACAATTTTTTATAAAACATTAAGCTTAAGATTAATAGGGGTGCCCAAACTTTTTCATATAACTGTATATGATTGGGTCCATGGCTGCGGTTGTCACTGCTGTGGCGTGTTTATTCCATTCATAAGTTGTGGCATAACGTTGATTTGCGCCACTACCCCTGCCTTCCCATGTACTCTGACACTTTTTTGGCATACAGGTACAGTCTGTGTAGAGTATAGGGGTGTATACCCAATCATTCAGATAGGTCTTCGTTTGTACATTTATCCATGCATGTGTTGTTTATATTTTCAACCCCGGGGAGCTGATTAGCTATTTATGCTATTATATATGAGGTCATATGATATGATATATACTGTAGCTATTTTGTATCACACTCTGTTATATTACAATAATATTTGTCTTAGACATGTATCATTTTGACCTTGGCGGGATCTTCTGGCTGATGGTGGGAATTTTTAGATGTTTTTAAATTTGTTGCATCAATAAAAGTTTGCCTTTTTCATATTTATACTTATTAGTGGTGTGCTGTACTTTGGAGTGGTCCTTTTTGCTCTTTCTGTTTGCCATGTTACATTACCACTCTTCTGCACCCCTTCTGGTTGAATTTGTACAATAGTAGTGCGCCAGTGTCTGTTTTATGACACATAGTTACTCCTACACACGCGGCTGTGCTCCGTACACCTTGCACACGCGGCTCCGCTCCATACACCTCATACACACCCAGCTCTGCTCCATACAAATATTAAACATACACCTAATACACACACGGCTCCGCTCCGTACACCTCGTACACATGCGGCTCAGCTCCGTACACCTCGTACACACACGGCTCAGCTCCGTACACCTCGTACACACGCGGTTCCGCTCCGTACACACGCGGTTCTGCTCCGTACACCTCATACACACGCAGCTCCGCTCCGTGCACCTCATACACGTGTACGCAGCTCCGCTCCGTGCACCTCATACACACGCAGCTCCGCTCCGTACACCTCATACACACCCGGCTCTGCTCCGTACACCTCATACACAAGCGGCTTCGCTCCGTACACCTCGTACACACAGCTCAGCTCCATACACTTCATACACACACGGCTCCGCTCCATACACCTCATACACACACGGCTCCGCTCCATACACCTCATACACATTCAGCTCCGCTCCATACACCTCATACACACACGGCTCCGCTCCATACACCTCATACACACGGCTCCGCTCCATACACCTCATACACACATGGCTCTGCTCCGTACACCTCGTACACACATGGCTCCGCTCCGTACATCTCATACACATTCAGCTCCGCTCCGTACACCTCGTACACACACGGCTCTGCTACATCCACACTGTAAACCCCTCCTGACCCCACAAATAAGGTAGCTTACCATGGCAACCAGCACAGCAGAGTCCTGCAAGCCATGGAGGTCCCGATCATGTGACCCCTGACTCCTCCTCTCCTGTGACCTCATCACAGGTCCTGTGCGCACAGAGCAGCCAATAGGTTGTGGGTTGTGAGCAGGGGCGCGCGCACCGCACTAGTGACACTCAGCAAATGTCAGGGATTATGACGAGTCGGCACCACATGTTCTGACTGCCGCTCTGCCACCCCCTGTCTTTCAGTGAGGACTGCTGCCTGAAGCAAAGGGCTCAACTTGCCTCATAATAGCGGCGCCCCTGCCCCCAATGATCCTTCAATTGGGGTAAAAGTGCACACCATTGAAATTATCGAAATATCATTTCTTTGCTTCCATGGTTCACATTTTGCAGTAGTTGTATTTTATTATTCTTACGTTCAGGTGGAAATTATCAGATATGTAAGACATTGCGTCATCATGGTTTATCTGAAATGATTATTTATGTCACTGCTAAGATCGAATGGATGATACATCTGAAAATAAATCATATCCAGTAAAGGATTTTTTCACCAAAAGGTAATATGGGTGAAAACAGTCATGTCTAACACCAGGTAAATCAATGATTGATTTGCACGGGTCTAGACATAGAAATAAAACAAACAAAAAACAAATTCTGCAAAATTTTGCAGCTCTTGGTATGAATTTTACAAATATCCATTAATGTAAAAATCCATTGGTGAACACTTAGGCTATGTTCACACGATGCGGTTTTTGCTGCGGATCCACAGCGGATTTGCAGCTGCGGATCCGCATCCTTTTTCCATGCAGGGTACAGTACAATGTTACCCTATGGAAAAAAAAAACCGCTGTTCCCACGTTCCTTTTTTACGCTGGAAAATCCGCGCTGATTTTCTGCAGAAAAAAAGAAGTACCATGTCAATTCTTTCTGCGGATTCCGCAGCGGGTTTCCACCTGCACCAATAGGAAAAAGCAGCTGGAAACCCGCAGTGGAATCCGCAGTAGAAAAAGGATAGAAAACCGCAGTGAAAACCACCGCAGGTTTTGCACTGCGGTTTTCACAAATCAGGACCTGAAAAATCCGCAGCGAAAAAAGGATCGTGTGAACAAGCCCTTAAAGTGTAGGTTCATGCTTTACACTTTAGATTCAACTCTTCAAACAATGTTAATGCTTTTTCTATTATGTTTTGTCTATTTGTATTAATTGTCCTTCTTTATGCTCCATAATGAAAATAAAACAAGAAAAAAAACATGTAACGTCTATTTTAGTTGTCTCTTACTGTAGTCAGTACTCCCCATTATGTGTGTGCAGTGACCCGTTTCACAATGATTCCAGGTGTGTGAGACAGTCCACTACTCACATAATAAGGGCCTCTGACTACCATGTCATGCATGGAACGATAAATAGATACGTCGATTTTTACATACCTGTCCAATGAACCAGACCAAAAATGCTAACAAGTTGTAACTCTCGCGCCCAGACTGGTTGGCGTGGGCGTGCGGGGGTGTGGACCCACTGGACCACAGACCAGACTTCCCTGGAAGGGGTTTAACTAAGTAGCTTTCTAGGTGTTCGCTGGAGCCTCTGATGGTGAGGTCAGACTTGTGCGGCAGGTAGCTGCCAGGTACCACTCCAGGGTGCAGTCTGACTGTGGATGCTGATCCCACCGGGGGACAGGACACAGGCAGGCACGGCAGTGACACTGGCTGACGGACGGGTATGGCAGAGGCCCTGACGGGCAGACTGGCTTGACAGAGATACTGGCAGGCAGAAGGGCACGGCTGGCACTCTGGCAGACAGGTGGGTGTATGGAGGCAGGTAAGATCCTGTTCAGACTGGAGGGTATATGGAAACAGGTAGGGACCTGTTCGGACTGGTAAATATAAAGAGACAGGTAGAGACCTGTATAACAAGTTGCAGAACAGAGATAGAGCAAGGCCACAAGAGCAGATGCAAAGCAGAACCACAGGAGGTGGAGTTAAAAGTAGGAGGCGGAGCCAAGAACAGAAACGCAGGAAAGAGCAGAGAAGGAGAAGACTGAGCTAAGAGCAGAAAAGAGGAAGGCGGAGCTAAGAGAAAAGAAAGAGAAGGCAGAGAAGTAGAGGGAGGAGCTAAGGACGAAGATGCTAGAGGCAGAGCCAAGAGCAGAGACGCTGGAGGCGGAGACGCTGGAGGCGGAACCAAGAGCGGAGACGCTGGAGGCGGAGATGCTGGAGGCGGAACCAAGAGCGGAGACGCTGGAGGCGGAACCAAGAGCAGAGAGAAGTTGGAGGCAGAGCCAAGAGCCAGAAGGCACAGAGCCACAGGTTGTGGTGAGCAAAGCAAAGAGGCACACAGCCACAGGTAGTGGCGACCAGAGCAGAGAAGTGCAGAACCTCAGATAGTGGCAAGCAGAGCAGAGAGATAGCGCAGAGATGCACACAGCAGAGTGGGAATGGCAACAGCCAAAGCAGGAACAGGAACAGACATAACCAGAGTTCAGACAGGCACGGACATAGACCAGAGTACAGACTTGAATGGACATAGACCAGAGTTCAGACACAGAAGTAATGGAACACAGATTAAGACCAGGGTATGACGCCCTACTGGGTGGCGAACACAGACCAGGGTACTACGCCCCACTGGGTGGCGGACATAGAGACAGAACCAGACACCTCAGCAGCAAAGTACTGACTGAGGAATTAAGTTTGCTCAGGCGTCCTCCAATGGGTGAGGACACCTTAAGAATCAGAGGACTCTAGGCTATTGGCCAGGGACACCTTAGGGAAGACTTAGACTGAATAAGACAGACTGTATAAGAAACAGGAGTTGCTGGCGCCGCCCCCCTATTCACACAGACAGAAAGTGTACACAGAGCAAGCAGCCATGAAGCACACGGCATGAAGCCAGCAGCAGACAGATCTCACAGCATGGCACAGGGTGAGTGAGTTGATGAAACAGGCAGGTGGGGGATGGAAGGCCATGCAGTGATGCTGGCAGGGTTGTTACACAAGTTTGAAAATAACTGTTCCCATGCAGCTTTGCTGTGCTCCTTGTAGGAGGGTGATTGCTGGTGGAGGGTGGAGTGTCATGTTCTCAATGGCAAGAGAACATAGCATCAGCATATATAGGAACTAGCTCTTGGAAGATGGGAACTGAGCTGACCATGAACTAAACCTAACGCACAACTAGCAGTGGCCGGGTAGCATGCCTACGTTGATTCTAGATGCCCAGCACCAGCCGGAGGACTAAATAATACTAGCAGAGGAAAATATTAGTCCTAGCTCACCTCTAGAGAAATACCCCGAAAGGAGACAGAGGCCCCCCACATGTATTGGCGGTGAATTAAGATGAAATAACAAACGTAGTATGAAAATAGGTTTAGCAAATTTGAGGTCCACTTACTACATAGCAGAAGACAGAAAGGACACTTTCATGGTCAGCTGAAAACCCTATCAAAACACCATCCAGAAATTACTTTAAAACTCTGGCATTAACTCATAACACCAGAGTGGCAATTCCTGTTCACAAGAGCTTTCCAGACACAGTAACGAAACTACAGCTGTGAACTGGAACAAAAATGCAAAAACAAACATGGACAAGAGTCCAACTTATCTAGTAGTTGTCTAGGAGCAGGAACAAGCACAGAGAGGCTTCTGATAACATTGTTGACCGGCAAGCAACTAACAGAGCAGCAAGGTTATATAGCGACTCCCACATCTTGATGGGAACAGGTGAACAGAGAAGATGAAGACACCAGTTCAATTCCACCAGTAGCCACCGGGGGAGCCCAGAATCCAAATTCACAACAGTGGAGTGAGTTTAGGAAAGAGGTGTCATCTATTCTTATCAGAACCAAAGACTGGGGACAATGGTGGACAAGCAGACTATAAAAACAAGTTATTGCTTGTCAGCAGAATAGGTGATAACTTATTGATTGGTGGAGGTCTGACCATTGGGTCGAATGGGAAACTTTTATCCCCATTACAAAATGGAGCCACAGGTCAGTCCATTCATACTCTATAGGGCTGGTGGAAAAAGCTGAGAGCAGCACTCGGCAGCCACATAGGAAATGAATGGAATTTCCCATTCTGCGGAACGATGCTGGTCTCAGCAGTCGGACCTACACCAAACAACATGTTATTATCAATCCTGGAGATAGGTGATAACTTGTTTTCATAGACAACCCCTTTAATCTCTGTTTACTCTTCCATTACGGCTTCCTGTATTAATAAATAAAAAGAACCTGAAGACCCACTTCTTCCGGCAAGCCTACAACCTGCAGTAACCACCAATCGACCAAACCACTGCACGACCAGCTCTATCCTCACCTACTGTATCCTCACCCATCCCTTGTAGATTGTGAGCCCTCGTGGGCAGGGTCCTCTCTTCTGCTGTACCAGTTGTTACTTGTATTGTTCAAGATTATTGCACCTGTTTTTCTTATGTATACCCCTCCTCACATGTAAAGCGCCATGGAATTAATGGCTCTATAATAATAAATAATAATAATAATAATAATAATAAAGTTTTCATTGTATTTAATCTAATACTTATAGATCCCACTTTATAACACTGGCATTAGTGACGAGCGAATATACCCATTACTCGAGATTTCCCAAGCACGCTCGGGTGTCCTCCGAGTATTTTTTAGTGCTCAGAGATTTAGTTTTCATGGCCGCAGCTGAATGATTTACATCTGTTAGCCAGCATAAGAAGATGTGGGGGTTGCCTGGTTGCTAGGGAATCCCCACATGTAATCAAGCAGGCTAAGAGATGTAAATCATTCAGCTGCGGTGATGAAAACTAAATCTCCGAGCACTATAAAATACTCGGAGGACACCAGAGCGTGCTCAGGAAATCTAGAGTAACGAGTTTATTCGCTCATCACTAATTGGTATCCATTAAGTCTTCATCAAGATTTCACTGTTGACAGCAAGAATAGTGCTCCAGGCTGTTGTATTCCAGCTATCAAAGCATTAGGAGGCTGACGCATGGCAAAAGATCTTACTACGAACACACATTACTTTATCATCCCTATTGAGAATGGATTATCACTGTTATTTTGCAGCACTGGGTTGCAAGGTACAAATCCCAAAAATGACAAACATCTGCAAGGAGTTTGCATGTTCTCCATGTGTTTGTGTAGGTTTCCTCTGCGTTCTCCAGTTTCCTACGAAGACATTTATTATTTATTTAATGGCCTTCAGCTCAATCTTGAGCTATGGTGACTTGATGGGTGAACCCTCTGTAGGAAGATCGATTTAGGCAAGCCAGGGTCTTTTCCACCGCTATCTTAATTGTATCAAGCCATTGGGTTGCTTTTCTTTAGCTTCTCCTTGTTCCTTCTATCCTATTCTTCTGACCATTATGTCCTTTTCCAGTGATAACACTCTTCAAATGATGTGTCCAAAGTAAGCAAGTTGTAGCTTGGTGGTCCTTGCTTCGTGCGACATGTCTGGCTTGATTTGATCGAAAATTGATTCGTTAGTTCTTCTTGCCATCAATGGTATTGATAACATCCTTCCCAGCCCTACATTTTGAAGGCATTGATTCTTCTTCTGTCTTGTTTCTTTCTCGTTCAGATTTTGTATCCATGTTACTACAGAAAAGACCAAACTATGTACCAGCCGGTAAAATATTCCTTGATTTGAAGAACTCGTCCAGTGACTTTATTGTTGATTTGCCCTTATTATCCTATTGAATTCCATTGTCTTTGCTGTATTTTGATGAATCATTGATCCGAATAGGTTGACGTCCTTTACAACTGCCAGTTTGTCGCGGTTCATCTCAAATGTCTCCCAGTCGTACCTGGTAGTAGTCAATATCTTTGTCTTTTTTGCATTTTGCATTAAAGAGAAGTCTCATGTTCGAGCTTTCCATCTTGACATTCAGTAATAAGTCCTACATTTCATCTATGCTTGTTGCTATCAATGTTGTATCGAGGGCGTATTTAAGATGGTTGATGATTCGTCCAGCAATTTTGATTCCATCTTCTTTTTCGGAAAGTTTAGCCTTCCTAAAAAATAGTTTCTACATATAAATTGAAGAGAATTGGTGACAGGATGCAGCCTTGTGCGATGCTTTACTCTGCTTTGAACAATGCCGTGTCACCTTGCTCCATTTGGACAGTTGCTTCTTGGTCAATGTAAAGGTTCCTAATGAGGCTGATCAGATGGTTCGGCACACCCATAACCTTCATGGTATTCCAAAGTTTCTGGTGATCAAGACAGTCAAAAGCTTTGCTGTAGTCAATAAAGCAAAAATAGATTTCCTTGTTGTATTCTTTGGCCTTTTTCTTTGGCCTGCATTTTCTGAATCCTGCCTGTTCCTCTAGCAGCTCTTTGTCAAAGTAAGGCTGTAGGATCTTTAGTATTATTTTGCTGGTATGAGGTATAAGCGCAAAAGTCTGATAGTTTCCACAGTCAGTTGCATCTCCTTTCTTCGGAATAGGATTACACACCGATCTTGTCCAGTCCTTAGGCCATTTACCAGTTGTCCATATCTGTTGAGACAGGACTCTGATGACATTAACTGCTGCTTCAGAAGAGTTTACTAGCTCTATTGGAATATTGTCACATCCAGGTGCTTTGTTTTTGACAAAAGCTTTTTCACAGTAAAGACTTTGTCGTTCAAGATGTTCTGTTCGCTATCATTTCCAGTCCCAGTTTCTTCCCGTATCAATGAGTCTTTCTTGTACAGGTACTCCGTGTATTTTTTTCCATCTTTCCTTGATCTCTTTCTGACTCAGTTAGTTTATTCCCTTTGGCGTCTTTCAACATTCCAACTCTTGGTTGAAACTTTTGTTGTATCTCATAGAATCATAGAATGGTAGAGTTGGAAGGGACCTCCTGGGCCATCTGGTCCAACCCCCTGCTCAAAGCAGGATTTACTAAATCATCCCAGATAGATGTCTGTTCAGCCTCTGTTTACAGACTTTCATTAAAGGAGAACTCACGACCTCTCGTGGCAGCCTGTTCCACTCATTGATCACCCTGTCAAAAAGTATTTTCTAATATCTAATCTGTGTCTCCTCCCATTCAGTTTCATCTCATTGCTTCTAGTCTTTCTTTGTGCAAATGAGAATAAAGACGATCTTTCTACAATGTGACAGCCCTTGAGATATTTGTAGATAGCTATTAAGTCTCCTCTCAGTCTTCTTTTTTGCAAGCTAAACATTCCCAAATCCTGTGACCTTTCCTCATAGGACATGGTTTGCAGACCAGCCACCATTCTGGTCGCTCTTCTCTGAACTTGCTCCATTTTGTTGATGTCTTTTTTTAAAAAGGGGTGCCCAAAACTGGACACAGTATTCCAGATGAAGTCTGACCAAAGAGGAGTAGAGGGCAATAATGACTTCACATGATCTAGACTGTATGCTTCTGTTAATACATCCCAGAATTGTATTTACCTTTTTTGCTGCTGCATCACACTGTTGACTCATGTTCAGTCTGTGATCTATTAGTATACCCAAGTCTTTTTCACATGTGCTGTTGCTTAGCCCTATTCCTCCCATTCTGTATATGCTTTTTTCAATTTCATTGCCCAGATGTAGTACTTTGCATTTTTCCCTGTTAAAAAACATTCTGTTAGTTGCTGCCCACTGCTCCAGTTTATCTATATCTTTTCAAAATCCTCTCTCTCTCCTCTAGAATTAGCTATCCCTCCTAACTTTGTGTCATCAGCAAATTTAATCAGTGTACTCTCAATTCCTTCATCTAAACCATTGATAAAGATGTGGAACAATACAGAGCCCAAGACAGAACCCTGTGGTACCCCATTTGAGACATTCTTTTAACTGGATGTGCAGCCATTTACGACCACTCTTTGGGTCCGATCACTAAGCCAGTTATGAATCAACCTAACAGTTGCCTTGTCCATTCCATACTTAGTGATTTTTTCAATAAAGATGGTGTGAGATACTTTGTCAAATGCTATGCTGAAGTCAAGATATACTATATCTACAGCATTACCCTGATCCATCCAGTCAGTGACTCTGTCATAGGTCATGGTAGGAAATTAAGTTAGTCTGACATAGTTATGGAGATCTGTTTTCACACTTTTCAGCACTGTCTCGAATTTTCCTTAATGCTTCAACATATAACTGCATTTCATATGTAGTTTTTTGTTCTTCACACAGCATGATGCTCTTGCTAGGACATGGTTTTCGTGGCCATTGCCACATTCTAGATATCCACCACTTTTGACATATAGTAACCATGTATCATTTAAATTTGTATACTTAAGCATTGTCTGACATATAATTTTAGCCTGTGTCTCTTTCATTTTGTATGTACTGTATGTTTTATTACCAGATAAAGATTATTTTGATGAAGGTCCAGTGGCGGACCGAAAATGTTCAATAACAACATATTGTCTGGATGCAAAATAAATGGAACTTTCTTTCTTCGCAATTTGAGTGCCAAGTTTATTGCTAATATTGACATGACTTATTAGTTACAAACCCATGCTGACTCTAGTTAATCACTTCATTCTTTTCCAGGTACTTACATACATGTTGTTTAATAATTTGATCAAAGATCTTTCCTGGTATAGAAGTCAGACTCACCGGCCTATAGTTCCCTGGGTTTACCTTCTTCCCCTTTTTGAAGATAGGATCAACATTTGCTCTTCTCCAGTCTTCTGGGACTTCTCCTGTTTTCCAAGAATTTTTCAAAAATTATGGAGTGTGGTTCAAAAATTTCTTCTGCTGTCTCCTTCAGTACTCTGGGGTGTAATTCATCTGGACCTGGAGACTTGAATTAATTTATGTTAGCTCAGTATTCCCTCACTATCTTTCTGTCTTTCTGTTTATAGTTATCCTGGATTCTTCTATTCCTTTAATAGGACAGTGAAGATCAGTTGATGTTACATTTCTTTTCTGAGAGAAAACAGATGCAAAATAGGAATCTAAAAGTTTGGCCTTTTCAACATCCTTTCTTACCATTTCATCATTTTCATTCTGTAAAAATCCTATAGTATGTTTGACTTTTCTTTTGCTTTTGACATATCCCCAAAATCCTTTTTTATTGCTTAACCCCTTCATGACCCAGCCTATTTTGACCTTAATGACCTGCCCGTTTTTTGCAATTCTGACCAGTGTCCCTTTTTTATGAGGTAATAACTCAGGAATGCTTCAACGGATCCTAGCGGTTCTGAGACTGTTTTTTCATAACATATTGGGTTTCATGTTAGTGGTAAATTTAGGTCGATAATTTTTGCATTTATTTGTGAAAAAAATGAAAATTTAGCGAAAAATTTGAAAATTTCGCAATTTTCAAATTTTTAATTTTTATTCTGTTAAACGAGAGAGTTATGTGACACAAAATAGTTAATAAATAGCATTACCCACATGTCTACTTTACATCAGCACAATTTTGGAAACAAATTTTTTTTTTGCTAGGAAGTTATAAGGGTTAAAATTTGACCAGCGATTTCTCATTTTTACAATGAAATTTACAAAACCATTTCTTTTAGGGACCACCTCACATTTGAAGGCAGTTTAAGGGGTCTACATGGCTGAAAATACCCAAAAGTGACACCATTCTAAAAACTTCACCACTCAAGGTGCTCAAAACCACATTCAAAAAGTTTATTAACCCTTCAGGTTCACAGCAGCAGAAGCAACATGGAAGGAAAAAATGAACATTTAACTTTTTAGTCACAAAAATGATCTTTTAGCAACAATTTTTTTATTTTCCCAAGGGTAAAAAGAGAAACTGGAACCCAAACGTTATTGTACAATATGTCCTGAGTACGCCGATACCCCATATGGGGGGGAACCACTGTTTGGGCGCACGACAGGGCTCAGAAGGGAGAGAGCGCCATTTGACTTTTTCAATGAAAAATTGGCTCTAATCTTTAGCAGACACCATGTCGCGTTTGGAGAGCCCTTGTGTGCCTAAACATTGGAGCTCCCCCACAAGTGACCCCATTTTGGAAACTAGACCCCCCAAGGAGCTTATCTAGATGCATAGTGAGCACTTTGAACCCCCAGGTGCTTCACAAATTGATCTGTAAAAATGAAAAAGTACTTTTTTTTCACAAAAAATTTCTTTTAGCCTCAATTTGTTCATTTCCACATGGGCAACATGATAAAATGGATCCTAAAATTTATTGAACAATTTCTCCTGAGTACACTGATACCTCATATGTGGGGGTAAACCACTGTTTGGGCACACGGCAGGGCTTGGAAAGGAAGGAGCGCCATTTGACTTTTTGAATGAAAAATTAGCTCCAATCGTTAGCGGACACCATGTCGTGTTCGGAGAGCCCCTGTGTGCCTAAACATTGGAGCTCCCCCACATGTGACCCCATTTTGGAAACTAGACCTCCCATGGAACTAATCTAGATGTGCGGTGACCACTTTAAACCCCCAAGTGACTTTTTGAATGAAAAATGTGCTCCAATCCAAGAGCCATGACAATAAAAAATCATTTTTCTTTCCTCAAAAATTATGTTTTGCAAGCAATTTTTTATTTTTGCAAGGGTAACAGGAGAAATTGGACCCCAATAGTTGATGCCCAGTTTGTCCTGAGTATGCTGGTACCCCATATGTGGGGGTAAACCACTGTTTGGGCGCACATCAAGGCTCGGAAGGGAGGGAGCACCATTTGACTTTTTGAACGCAAGATTGGCTGGAATCAATGGTGGTGCCATGTTGCGTTTGGAGACCCCTGGTGTGCCTAAACAGTGGAAACCTCTCAATTCTAACTCCAACACTAACCCCAACACACCCCTAACCCTAATCCCAACTGTAGCCATAACCCTAATCACAACCCTAACCCCAACACACCCCTAACCACAACCCTAACCCCGACACACCCCTAACCCTAATCCCAACCCTAATCCTAACTCTTATCCCAACCCTAACCACAACCCTAACCCCAACACACCCCTAACCCTAACCATAACCCTAACCACAAGCCTAATCTTAACCCTATTTCCAACCCTAGCCCTAATTCCAACCCTAACCCTAAGGCTATGTGCCCATGTTGCGGATTCGTGTGAGATTTTTCCGCACCATTTTTGAAAAATCTGCAGGTAAAATGCACTGCGTTTTACCTGCGGATTTACCACGGATTTCCAGCATTTTTTTGTGCAGATTTCAGCGGATTCCTGTTGAGGAACAGGTGTAAAACGCTGCGGAATCCGCACAAAGAATTGACATGCTGCGGAAAATACAAAGCAGCGTTTCCGCACTGTATTTTCCACACCATGGGCACAGCGGATTTGGTTTTCCATAGGTTTACATGGTACTGTAAACCTGATGGAAAACTGCTACGAAGCCGCAGCGGCCAATCCGCTGCGGATCCGCAGCCAAATCCGCACCGTGTGCACATAGCCTTAGGGTATATGCCCACGCTGCGGATTCCATTGCGGAATTATCCGCAGCGGAATTGATAAATCCGCAGTGCAAAACCACTGCGGTTTTCTCTGCGGATTTATCGCGGGTTCTAGTGCGGTTTCCGCTGCGGGTTTACACCTGCAGTTTTCTATTGAAGCAGGTGTAAACCCGCAGCGGAATCCGCACAAAGAATTGACATGCTGCAGAATATAAACCGCTGCATTTCCGCGCGTTTTTTTCCGCAGGATGTGCACTGCAGATTTCGTTTCCCATAGGTTTACATTGTACTGTAAACTTATGGGAAACCGCTGCGGACCCGCAGCGTGTGCACATACCCTAATTCTAACCCTAACCCTTACCCTAACCCTAACCCGATCTGCAGGGACGCGATCCCTCCATGACGCCACATAGGCATCACAGGTCGGATTGGCACCGACTTTCATGATGCCTGCATGGCGTCACAGGTCGGGAAGGGGTTAAAATTGCCTTAATTCATTGTCATCTTTAGCTAATCTGATTCGTGCCCTGCAGGTTCTGCACACAGCATTATAGTCTTTTTTAGATATGCCTCCCTCTATCCATTTGATAAAACATTTCTTTCTTCCTTTTTATCATGTGTTTAAGTTCTGTGTTCATCCATCCTGGTTTCCTTAAATGCTTCCTATTCTTCCCTCTTTTTAAAATTGCTAACGATTGTGCTTTGAGAATCTCATTTTTCAAAATTTCCCATCCTTCCTGGACATTTTAGTCCTTAAGAATATCCAGCCATTGGATCCTTCTGATTCTCTTTCTGAGTCCCTTAAAATCTGCCTTTCTGAAATCTAACCTTGAAGTCTGTGTCTTCACAGGTCTTCCTCTTCTAGTTATCAAAAATTCTAAAATAGCATGGCCGCTACCTCCTAGGGTCCCAGCCACTCTTTTCACTCTCTATTTCCTCCCTGTTTATAAGGATTATATCTAAGGTAGCAGGTGTCCTTGTTTTCTCCCCTACCTTTTGGAAGATAAAGTTGTCAGCAAGAGAGGATAAGAATTTGCTTGACCTGTTAGTTTTGCCTGAGAGAGGTTCCCAGCAAATGTCTGGATAGTTGAAATGTCCCATGACCACTACGTCATATTTTTTGAGAACTTGGCCATTTAATGCATAAGAAGTTCATCCATATCTTCAGCTTGCACAGGCGGTCTGTAGTAAATGCCTACAATGGTGTCCTTTCTGTTGCTGTCTCCTTGTATTCTTACCCAGTTTCCACAGAACTCCCAGTCTGAAGCTTCAATCTCTGTGCAGATATACACTTTTCTAACATACAATGCGACACCTCCTCCTTTATCAAGTCTCTTTCTTGCAAACAAGTTGTATCCTTCTAGCCTTGTATTCAAATCATGTGTATCTTCCAACCAAGTTTCAGTGATTCCAATGACATCATATTTCTTTTCCTGCGCTAGTAGTTCCAATTCTCCTTGTTTGTTGCCCATGCTTTGTGCATTTGTATAGAAACATTTTAGTTTTTGATTGGTTTCTCGTCCTTCAACATTTTTATTATTTAGATTTTTTTTTTCTTTGTTCTTCCTTTCCACTTCTAATAGCATAGTTCTCAATAGTATTTGACAGTGTATGTCTTTTTCTGGCCTTTTGCTTCCCTTCCAACATTGTTCTAGTTTAAAGCTCTCCTGATTAGTGTAGCAAGGTAGCAGCTGCTACAAAGGCAAATAAAATAATGGGATGCATTAAAAGAGGCATAGATGCTCATGAGGAGAACATAATTTTACCTCTATACAAGTCACTAGTGCGACCACACTTAGAATACTGTGCACAGTTCTGGTCTCCGGTGTATAAGAAAGACATAGCTGAACTGGAGCGGGTGCAGAGAAGAGCAACCAAGGTTATTAGAGGACTGGGGGGTCTGCAATACCAAGATAGGTTATTACACTTGGGGCTGTTTAGTTTGGAAAAACGAAGACTAAGGGGTGATCTTATGTTAATGTATAAATATATGAGGGGACAGTACAAAGACCTTTCTGCTGATCTTTTTAATCATAGACCGCTGACAGGGACAAGGGGGCATCCTCTACGTCTGGAGGAAAGAAGGTTTAAGCATAATAACAGACGCGGATTCTTTACTGTAAGAGCAGTGAGACTATGGAACTCTCTGCCGTATGATGTTGTAATGAGTGACTCATTGCTTCAATTTAAGAGGGGACTGGATACCTTTCTGGAAAAGTATAATATTACAGGGTATATATATTAGATTCCTTGATAAGGCGTTGATCCAGGGAACTAGTCTGATTGCCGTATGTGGGGTCGGGAAGGAATTTTTTTTCCCATGATGGAGCTTACTCTTACCACATGGGGTTTTTTTGCCTTCCCCTGGATCAACATGTTAGGGCATGTTAGGTTAGGCTATGGGTTGAACTAGATGGACTTAAAGTCTTCCTTCAACCTTAATAACTATGTAACTATGTAACTATGTAAGGTGACTTGCAAATACAGTGGGGAAAAAAGTATTTAGTCAGCGACCAATTGTGCAAGTTCTCCCGCTTAACCCCTTCACCCCCAAGGGTGGTTTGCACGTTAATGACCGGGCCAATTTTTACAATTCTGACCACTGTCCCTTTATGAGGTTATAACTCTGGAACGCTTCAACGGATCTTGGCGATTCTGACACTGTTTTCTCGTGACATATTGTACTTCATGATAGTGGTAAAATTTCTTTGATATTACCTGCGTTTATTTGCAAAAAAAATGGAAATTTGGCGAAAATTTTGAAAATTTTGCAATTTTCCAACTTTGAATTTTTATGCCCTTAAATCACAGAGATATGTCACACAAAATACTTAATAAGTAACATTTCCCACATGTCTACTTTACATCAGCACAATTTTGGAACCAAAATTTTTTTTTGTTAGGGAGTTATAAGGGTTAAAAGTTGACCAGCAATTTCTCATTTTTACAACACCATTTTTTTTTAGGGACCACATCTCATTTGAAGTCATTTTGAGGGGTCTATATGATAGAAAGTACCCAAGTGTGACACCATTCTAAAAACTGCACCCCTCAAGGTGCTCAAAACCATATTCAAGAAGTTTATTAACCCTTCTGGTGCTTCACAGGAATTTTTGGAATGTTTAAATAAAAATGAACATTTAACTTTTTTTCAGAAAACATTTACTTCAGCTCCAATTTGTTTTATTTTACCAAGGGTAACAGGAGAAAATGGACCCCAAAAGTTGTTGTACAATTTGTCCTGAGTACGCCGATACCCCATATGTGGGGGTAAACCACTGTTTGGGCGCATGACAGAGCTCGGAAGCGAAGGAGCGCCATTTGACTTTTCAATGCAAAATTGACTGGAATTGAGATGGGATGCCATGTTGCGTTTGGGGAGCCCCTGATGTGCCTAAACATTGAAACCCCCCACAAGTGACACCATTTTGGAAAGTAGACCCCCTAAGGAACTTATCTAGAGGTGTGGTGAGCACTTTGACCCACCAAGTGCTTCACAGAAGTTTATAATGCAGAACCGTAAAAATAAAAAATCATATTTTTTCACAAAAATTATTTTTCGCCCCCAATTTTTTATTTTCCCAAGGGTAAGAGAAGAAATTGGACCCCAAAAGTTGTTGTACAATTTGTCCTGAGTACGCTGATACCCCATAAGTGGGGATAAACCACTGTTTGGGCGCATGGGAGACCTCGGAAGGAAAGGAGCGCCGTTTGACTTTTCAATGCAAAATTGACAGGAATTGAGATGGGACGTCATGTTGAGTTTGGAGAGCCCCTGATGTGCGTAAACATTGAAACCCCCCACAAGTGACACCATTTTGGAAAGTAGACCCCCTAAGGAACTTATCTAGAGGTGTGGTGAGCACTTTGACCCACCAAGTGCTTCACAGAAGTTTATAATGCAGAACCGTAAAAATAAAAAATCATATTTTTTCACAAAAATTATCTTTTCACCCCCAATTTTATATTTTCCCAAGGGTAAGAGAAGAAATTGGACCCCAAAAGTTGTTGTACAATTTGTCCTGAGTACGCTGATACCCCATATGTGGGGGTAAACCACTGTTTGGGCGCATGGGAGAGCTCGGAAGGGAAGTAGCACCGTTTGACTTTTCAATGCAAAATTGACAGGAATTGAGATGGGACGCCATGTTGCGTTTGGAGAGCCACTGATGTGCCTAAACATTGAAACCCCCCACAAGTGACACCATTTTGGAAAGTAGACCCCCTAAGGAACTTATCTAGATGTGTTTTGAGCGCTTTGACCCACCAAGGGCTTCACAGAAGTTAATAATGCAGAGCCGTAAAAATAAAACAAAAATTTTTTCCCACAAAAATTATTTTTTTAGCCCCCAGTTTTGTATTTTCCCGAGGGTAGCAGGAGAAATTGGACCCCAAAATTTGTTGTCCAATTTGTCCTGAGTGCGCTGATACCCCATATGTGGGGGGGGAACCACCGTTTGGACGCATGGAAGGGCTCGGAAGTGAAGGAGCGCCATTTGGAATGCAGACTTAGATGGAATGGTCTGCAGGCGTCACATTGCATTTGCAGAGCCCCTAATGTACCTAAACAGTAGAAACCCCCCACAAGTGACACCATGTTGGAAAGTAGACCCCCTAAGGAACTTATCTAGATGTGTGGTGAGTGCTTTGACCCACCAAGGGCTTCACAGAAGTTTATAATGCAGAGCCGTAAAAATAAAACAAAAATTTTTTCCCACAAAAATTATTTTTCAGCCCCCAGTTTTGTATTTTCCCAAGAGTAACAGGAGAAATTGGACCCCAAAAGTTGTTGTCCAATTTGTCCTGAGTGCGCTGATACCCCATATGTGGGGGGAACCACCGTTTGGACGCATGGAAGGGCTCGGAAGTGAAGGAGCGCCATTTGGAATGCAGACTTAGATGGAATGGTCTGCAGGCGTCACATTGCGTTTGCAGAGCCCCTAATGTACCTAAACAGTAGAAGCCCCGCACAAGTGACCCCATTTTGAAAACTAGACCCCCCAAGGAACTTATCTAGATGTGTTGTAAGAACTTTGAACCCCCAAGTGTTTCACTACAGTTTATAACGCAGAGCCGTGAAAATAAAAAATCTTTTTTTTTCCCACAAAAATTATTTTTTAGCCCCCAGTTTTGTATTTTCCCAGGGGTAACAGGAGAAATTGGACCCCAAAGGTTGTTGTCCTATTTGTCCTGAGTACGCTGATACCCCATATGTTGGGGTAAACCCCTGTTTGGGCACACGGGAGAGCTCGGAAGGGAAGGAGCACTGTTTTACTTTTTCAACGCAGAATTGGCTGGAATTGAGATCGGACGCCATGTCGCGTTTGGAGAGCCCCTGATGTGCCGAAACAGTGGAAACCCCCCAATTATAACTGAAACCCTAATCCAAACACACCCCTAACCCTAATCCCAACAGTAACCCTAACAACACCTCTAACCCTGACACACCCCTAACCCTAATCCCAACCCTATTCCCAACCGTAAATGTAATCTAAACCCTAACCGTAACTTTAGCCCCAACCCTAACCCTAACTTTAGCCCCAACCCTAACTGTAGCCCCAACCCTAGCCCTAACCCTAACGGGAAAATGGAAATAAATACATTTTTTTTATTTTTCCCTAACTAAGGGGGTGATGAAGGGGGGTTTGATTTACTTTTATAGCGAGTTTTTTAGCGGATTTTTATGATTGGCAGCTGTCACACACTGAAAGACGCTTTTTATTGCAAAAAATATTTTTTGCGTTACCACATTTTGAGAGCTATAAATTTTCCATATTTTGGTCCACAGAGTCATGTGAGGTCTTGTTTTTTGCGGGACGAGTTGACGTTTTTATTGGTAACTTTTTGGGCACGTCACATTTTTTGATCGCTTTTTATTCCGATTTTTGTGAGGCAGAATGACCAAAAACCAGCTATTCATGAATTTCTTTTGGGAGAGGCGTTTATACTGTTCCGCGTTTGGTAAAATTGATAAAGCAGTTTTATTCTTCGGGTCAGTACGATTACAGCGATACCTCATTTATATTATTTTTTTATGTTTTGGCGCTTTTATACGATAAAAACTATTTTATGGAAAAAATAATTATTTTTCCATCGCTTTATTCTCAGTACTATAACTTTTTTATTTTTTTGCTGATCATGCTGTATGGCAGCTCGTTATTTGCGGGACAAGATGACGCTTTCAGCGGTACCATGGTTATTTATATCTGTCTTTTTGATCGCGTGTTATTCCACTTTTTGTTCGGCGGTATGATAATAAAGCGTTGTTTTTTGCCTCGTTTTTTTTTTTTTTTTCTTACGGTGTTTACTGAAGGGGTTAACTAGTGGGCCAGTTTTATAGGTCGGGTCGTTACGGACGCGGCGATACTAAATATGTGTACTTTTATTGTTTTTTTTTTATTATTTAGATAAAGAAATGTATTTATGGGAACAATATATATTTTTTTTCATTATTTTGGAATATTTTTTTTTTTTTTTTTTACACATTTGGAAAATTTTTTTTTTACTTTTTTACTTTGCCCCAGGGGGGGACAATACAGATCGGTGATCTGCCAGTTTGCACAGCACTCTGACAGATCACCGATCTGAGAGAAGTGCAGGCTGCTTCACAGTGCCTGCTCTGAGCAGGCTTCTGTGAAGCCACCTCCCTCCCTGCAGGACCCGGATCCGCGGCCATCTTGGATCCGGGTCTGGAGCAGGCAGGGAGGGAGGTAAGACCCTCGCAGCAACGCGATCACATCGCGTTGCTGCGGGGGGCTCAGGGAAGCCCGCAGGGAGCCCCCTCCCTGCGCGATGCTTCCCTACACCGCCGGCACATCGCGATCATGTTTGATCGCGGTGTGCCGGGGGTTAATGTGCCGGGAGCGGTCCGTGACCGCTCCTGGCACATAGTGCCGGATGTCAGCTGCGATAGGCAGCTGTCACCCGGCCGCGATCGGCCGCGCTCCCCCAGTGAGCGCCGCCGATCGCGCTGGATGTACTATCCCGTCGGTGGTCATACGGGCCCACCCCACCTCGACGGGATAGTACGTCCGATGTCAGAAAGGGGTTAAAAAGATGAGAGAGGCCTGTAATTGACATCATAGGTAGACCACAAATATGAGAGTCAAAATGAGAAAACAAATCCAGAAAATCACCTTTCTTGATATAGCAAGATTTGTTTTGCAAATTATGGTGGAACATAACTATTTGGTCATTAACAAAAGTTAATCTCAATATTTTGTTATATATCATTTGTTGGCAATGACCATGATCAAACGTTTTCTGTAAGTCTTCATTAGGTTGGCACACACTGTTCACTCCATGCAGATCTCCTCTAAAGCAGTGATGTTTTGGGCCTGTCACTGAGTAACATGGACTTTCAACTCCCTCCAAAGGTTTTTTATGGGGTTGAGATCTGGAGATCGGCTAGGCCACTCCAGGACCTTCATATGCTTCTTACGAAGCCACTCCTTCATTGCCCTGGCAGTGTGCTTGGAATCGTTATCATGCTGAAAGACCCATCCACGTTTTATCTTCAATAATTGCTGATGGAAGGAGGTTTGCACTCAAAATCTCACATATGGCCCCATTTATTCTTTCATGTACACAGATCAGTCATCCTGATCCCTTTGCAGAGAAACAGCCCCAAAGCATAATGTTGCCACCCCCATGCTTCACAGTAGGTATGGTGTTCTTTGGATGCAACTCAGCATTTTGTCTCCTCCAAACATGACAAGTTTTGTTTCTACCAAACAGTTCTACTTTGGTTTCATCAGACCATATGACATTCTTCCAATACTCTTCTGGATAATCCAAATTCTCTCTAGAAAACTTCAGATGGCCCAGACATGTATTGGCTTAAGCAGGGGGACACATCTGGCATAGAAGGATCTGAGTCCCTGGCGGCGTAGTGTATTACTGATGGTAGCCTTTGTTACGGTGGTCCCAGCTCTATGCAGGTCATTCAGTAGGTCCTTCCGTGTGGTTCTGGGATTTTTGCTCACCGTTCTTGTAATCATTTTGACCCCACAGGGTGAGATCTCACTTGGAGCCCCAGATCGAGGAAGATTATCAGTGGTCTTGTATATCATCCATTTTCTTATTATTGCTCCCACAGTTGATTTCATCACACCAAGCTGCTTGCCTATTGCAGATTTAGTCTTCCCAACCTGGTTCAGGGCTACAATTTTGTTGGTGTCCTTCAATAGCTCTTTTTATTTTATTTATACTGATAACAAGTTCAAACAGGAGCCATTACTACAGGTAATGAGTGGAGGACAGAGGAGCCTCTTAAAGAAAAAAGTTACAGGTCTGTGAGATCCAGAAATCTTGCATGTTTTTAGGTGACCAAATACTTATTTTCCACCATATTTGCAAAATAAATCTTGATAAATCAGTGATTTTCTGGATTTTTTTTCTCATTTTGACTCTCATAGTTGTGGTCTACCTATGATGTCAATTACAGGCCTCTCTCATCTTTTTAAGTGGGAGAATTTGCACCATTAGTCGCTGACTAAATATTTTTTTACCCCACTGTACATATTTTCCAGTCTTCGTAAGGTGCACCCATCTCTAGCAAGTAGTTCATCGTATAGGTAATTCGCTCTGTGATCCAGAAATCCAAATCCTTGCTGACGGCACCATCAACATAGCCAGTTGTTCACCTGCAGAATCTTATTCCACCTCCTTGTTCCATAGCCATCCACTGGGTGGATGGATGAGAAGACCACACCTGTGCTCCCAGTTCTTTCATTTATGCGCTCCCAGTTCTCTTTGATCTTTTGGTATGCCTTCCTGGTTTTGACCTTCAGATGTTCCCTTTCTATGGGGATTTAGATTGCAAGATTCAATAAGGACAGTAATAATGCAGTGTTGATCCTTTTTTCTTCAGTCTTATGCCTTTAGCTCTGGCAGCTGGATATCAGCTTCTGAACCAAATCCTGACTGCTGACCACCCATTCTTGTCTAATCAGTGCTTGGAGTTTATCACAATTCCTGTGTTTTATTTCTCCACCCACTTTTGAGGATTGACCACATGTTCTCAATAGGATTGTGTCCTGGGGAGTTTCCTGTCCATGAATCCAAAATGTCAATGTTTTGTTCACCACCTAATGTTTTGAGCCACACAAGGGTGGATTAAGGGTAGCCAGGGCCCCGGGGTGTTCAGACACTGTGGGCCCCCCGGTCATGTGACGGAGTCAGGCGACGGGGTCATGCGACGGGGCCATCATATACCTGAACCAGATTATTCCAGAAAAATAGTTGCTGTGTGAAACTATAACCTGTCAAACATCCATTGATCTAGTCAATTTACCCTTCAGTTCAGTATATAGTATACAGTGTATAGTGTCAGTGTATAGGTAACACTGACTGACCAGTGACGTCTCTAGGTGAAGTCCTTCATCTTTCATCTAGCACAGACTGCCATCACTTCAGCCAGCCAGGACTCGTCTCTGCAGGAAATAACACAGTTATCTCGAGCTCCGCTTGTAGAACACATTACTTAATTTTTCCCAACTTCTACATTACACCACATGAAGAAAAAGAGGTGACATAGTGTCACTCTACACAGTAACAGGACCGCCCCCCCCCATTTAAAACAGTGTCCTCAAAAAATAAAATAAATACATCACTGCAGTAATAATATCCCTTAATTAGCCCCTATGGTAATAATAATATCCCCCATCCTGGCCCCGTGTATCTCATTCCTGGCTCCAGCCATATGTTCTCCCATCCTGCCCTCATGAGTATCCATCCTGCCCCATATGATCTCCCCATCCTGCCTCATCAGTCTCCATCGTATCCATCCTGCCCCATGATCCTGCACGATCTGTCTCCAATCCTGCCCCATGTCTTTCATTCTGCCCCATGTCTCCTATCATGCCCCGTATCTACATTCTGCCCATGTCTCCAGTCCTGCCCCCAGTGTGTCCAGCATCTCTGCCCCCAATGTGTCCAGCATCTCTGCCCCCAATGTGTCCAGCATCTCTGCCCCCAATGTGTCCAGCATCTCTGCCCCCAATGTGTCCAGCATCTCTGCCCCCAATGTGTCCAGCATCTCTGCCCCCAGTGTGTCCAGCATCTCTGCCCCCAATGTGTCCAGCATCTCTGCCCCCAATGTGTCCAGCATCTCTGCCCCCAATGTGTCCAGCATCTCTGCTCCCAATGTGTCCAGCATCCTGCCCCTAATGTGTCCGGCATCCTGCCCCCAATGTATCCAGCAATCTGCCCCAGTGTGTAATAATTATAGGGGATAACTCAGGAGACTCTTTGCGTGGAACAAGACAACTACAGGACACAGTTTTATAAGTGGTAAAGTCTATATTATCACATGGTGAGTCAAACACGTGCAGAGAGAAACTCAAGTCCACAACACTTGGTGTAAATATTAAATGCAGCTTAGCAGTCTATAGGAAACTTCAGAGGAAAATGCAATCAAGCAGAAAGTCTATGAAGCACAATTATTCTTGAGGATACTTGACACGAATAAATCCTTGTCTTAGTCCAAACACAGATAGATAAGCTTATAAGGCAGTTCAAATCATATCTTAGCTCAACCAGGGAGGCCTGGTTAATAGTCTCAGGTTTTTGCAGAGCAGAAACAGCTTACATGTCCAGCAAATGCAGATGGAAGTAAACACGAGCAGCAGATGAAGGAGGATTACTGGAAACTGGTGTATGTGCAGCGCCCCAGAGTCCTGGTCGTTGCAGTAATGTCGCTCTGCCACTAAGGGGAGTGATGTTACGTCTGATTGCACTAAAGGAGTTTCTCTGATCAGGTAACACTCACACTTCACACTCCGGCCGCCAGGGGGGGTGGTTCTATCTAGTAGGCCACTCCTCACACTCTGGTAAAACTGGGGGTTGGACAGGAAGACAGGGAGAGAAGAACTGGGAAGAGCAAGTGAGAGGACCTGTCAGGGATGGGATCCTGGCAGACTCCTAAGAGCAGAACTAACCAGTGAACAACCGGAATACAGAAAAGAGGCATTAGGACCAGAAGGAGTCGTGCTGTTAGACCGAGGCAACATCCTTCTGAGGCGCAAACAGTCGGTGGCCGGAACGCCGAGCAAGTAAGAGACTCTAAGTACTACTGCAAACCACGGCCGGACAGCCAATTATAGGTTGGCTGTCTCACACAAATCACCTAAGCAGACAACGGAGGCAGCTGTGGGAGAGGGGCGACTCTAGGGTCCCGGAAGAACTCCAGTCCTACCCCGTCATACGGGTGCGTCCTACCATATCATCTGGGGGACGGAGAGAACGAACATCAGAGACAGACAGACTCAGTTGTGAGGACTATCCCGGGAACTCAGCAGGGAAGGACTACAACACACAGCGCTAGAAGGTAGACACTGATTCCCACCTGTAAAGAGAACTCCTGATGTGCCTTTGGACCGGCCGGTCTCTGACAGCCCTGTTGACAGCGCTCTGGACTGAGGATTCTTAAACCTTCAGTAAAGAGGTAAAGAGACTGCAACCTGGTGTCCTCGTTATTTTACTGCACCGCACCACCACCACCATCCACATCTATTACTGTACGCCCCTCAGCAGGGTCACGGACCGGGTCTAGCCACCGTGACAACCCCAGAGCAGAGACTTAGAGGCCCAGTACCGGGTACCCCTCGGCCCTGCGGCAGTGGGGGCGCTACAACTTGGCATCACGAACAGGATCTACTTAAGCCTGAAGAATCAGGTCATGTGTGCCTTGGAACTGTGATTTATTGTGCTTGGACTGTGTATTGCCATTTACTGCCAAAATTCGCCATTGCCGCGCACGGAGGGAGGAGCCTTAGCTTCGTGGGCGGAACCGGCCAAAAGAAGCGCGGAACGGAAAGCACGGTAAGGCGCCAATCCCGGAAGAGGAACTCGGACTTCCAGCAGGTTAGTGGGAGGAAGGGACAGCCATGTCCGAGTCGGGAGGAGAGGAGGTGGCGGCTGCAGCCGCGGACGCAGGGGCAGCTCCGGTCCCCGCAGCGGGCGAAGCCGCGGCCCTAATACCACCACTGGCGGCCCCGGAGCCCGCTCCCCCCATCAGCCAGGTGGATACCGCCGCTACCGCAAAGGCCATAATGCCCTTCTCTATGCCATACCTGCCCGGAGCGACCTGGCTCCCACGATACTCTGGGGAGTCACATACATTCACTGACTTTAAAGAAGGGCTCTGCAGCCTGCTCGAGTTCTATCCCCTGACCGAGCCTCAGAAGGTTCATATGATAATCGGCCAACTCTTTGGAGCAGCTCTGAGAGAAGTGAAGTCCTGGCCCGCCGCAGATAAGGGAACGGCACAGCAGATTTTTGCAAAGCTTAAAGCCACCTTCGATACCCGTGCAGCGCCCCAGAGTCCTGGTCGTTGCAGTAGCATGGTTCAGTCACTAAGGGGGGCCATGCTGCGTTCGATGGCACGGAAGGAGTTCTCTGAGCAGGTATCACAGTCACCAAGACATTTCACAGCTGGGCCTCCGGGGGGAGCTAAGGGTGCTATTCATTAGGCCACTCCCCACCATAGTGGGTAAACTGGGGGTCAGGCAGGAAGTTAGGGAGAACGCTGACGGGATTGAACGGAGCAACACCTGGTGGCAGAGGGTGTTGTGAAGGGAGAGACTGTAGGGTCTCTGCCAGGGGTGGGATCCTGGCAGAGGCTTGGCATGGAAAGAACGTAAAGGGACCGTGCCTGCTCAGCATAGCGGCGGTGCCCAAGGAAGGACTAAGAAGCGAGATAGATTGTGCTGAGTGAGAAACGAAATCAAGCGAAAGGAGATACCAGTGAGGGTTGTGCTGAAAGAGGCAGCACCTTACTGAGGCGCACTACCGGTGGCCGGAACGCCGAGGAGGTAAAGAGTTTCAAGCCATACCTCAGACCTACGGCAGGGCAGTTAGCTTGAGGCGGACTGTCTCACGCATCACCCAGGAAGGCAAAGGGGGGTACCAACAGGAGAGGGGCGCAGATAGAGTCCCGGAAGATCTCCGAGCCTCCCCGTCATACGGGTGCGTTCCTACCATAGTATCTGGAGGGACGAGAAAGATCATTGCGAATTAAGTTGTTGTGAGGGAACACGAGAAACAGACACAACAGTTGTGGGGTACTTTCCGTAAGCACAGCAGGGAAGGACTGCAACACATAGCGCTAGAAGGAAGGCACCGATTTCCACCTGCAAGGAGAGCTCTGGAAGTGCCATTGGACCGGCCGGACTTGCGCAGCCTGGTGAGCCGTATTCCGGACTGTGGACCCAGAGAGCTTCAGTAAAGAGGTAAAGAGACTGCAACCTGGTGTCCTCGTTATTTACCGCGACCTGCACCCCACAACTGCACCGCTACAACATCACTTATTGCACCGGACGTCCCCCACTGACAGACAGGGCCACGGACCGGGTCTAGCCACCGTGACAACCCCAGGACTGAGACCTAGAGGCCCGGCTCCGGGTACCCCTCGGCCCTGCGGCGGTGTGGGGGCGCTCCACCCGTACAGCTACAGAAATTAAATTGACTTTCTATGGATGCAAACAGAGACCGCAGGATAGCTTACGGGACTATGCCCTTAATCTCCAGGAGGCGATGCGGGCCATTAAGCAGAGTGACCCCGACAGCATGCAGGATGAGGATAAACTCCTGAAGGAGCGATTCATTGAGGGGCTCCTGTGCAGTCACCAGCGGGGCCAATTGTACTTCTTGGCCATGCAAAATCCAGACTTGACTTTTGCGCAATTCAAGGATAAAGCTATCCAGGCATTGCAGGAGCGACAGCCTAGCCGTTCAGCACCTCTCAGGCGCCCCGCTCTCACATACCACCAGGAGGTGGCGTCGGAAGTTCCAGTCGCCGCCGAGGCCGATGCCCAGAGCCTAGAAGACGACTCCCCTGCAGGACTCCGCCTCCAGATGCAGGAGCTGACCAAGAGCGTTGCTGCCCTGGCCCGGACGGTGCAGTCCCTACAGGAGGCCCCCAAGAAGAAGATCCAGCTGGCCTCCAGACCGGAGGATGTTCCTTGGATGCGACAGAGGAGGACTCCGCCGACCAGAGGCCGGGCCGACGATCGCTTCCATCAGGATGGACGACCCATCTGCCGCCGCTGTCATCAGGTGGGCCACCTTGCAAGGTACTGTCCTTTAAACGAGCAACCCCTGGGGCAAAGGGCCAACCCCCAGGAGTAGGACGGTCAGGCCCGCAGCATTGGAGAACCAAATACATTGGAGGACGACCAGTTCTCCCCGTAGTGGTTGATGGGATCCCCTTGAACGCTTTGCTGGACACCGGTTCTCAGGTGACGACTATACCTTACGTGCTTTATAAACGGTATTGGGAGGACACCGATATTACTCGTGGCCCTGACGATGAGTTCACCATAATAGCCAGTAATGGTCAGCCGTTACCACAAGTGGGGTATAAGGAAGTCACCATCAAAGTGGGGCGGGTGGAATTGAAAGCCCAAGGGATTGTGATTGTTGATATTGATCGTCGAGAATGTAATCCCATGATGACTCTTGGTACTAATGTTATAGAAAATTGTCTTGCAGAAGTTATTGTTTTGTTGCAACAGGTGGCAGAAACTGCTGGTCACAGTGAGCAACGTGCCCTGCAGAAGGAAATCAGAGCTCTGATGCAGAGACAGCAGGTAGAGCTGACTGGTGGTGAGATTGGTCGTGTCACTGTGAGTGATTCAAACCCCATCGCGATACCCCCCAGGAGTGAAATGTTAATATGGTGTCGGGCAGCCATAGGCCTCAGGGGAAAGGACTACCAGGCCTTGGTAGAACCCGTATATTCAGACAATAGGCCTACTATTCTAACCGCCAGGGGGGGTGGTTGACGTTCGCCAGGGGAGGGTGCCTGTACGTGTCCTCAATTGTGGGGAGGAAGAAGTTCACCTCACCAAGTATGCCACACTCGCCAAATTGTTCACTGTTAATAATAGTGTGATACAGACACCTGAACCCTTGGTCCCGTCAAACGTGGCAGGGGACAACGCTTCTGCAGAGCACTCGAAAGACTGGCGTCGGGAATTGCATGTGGGCACTGATTCTACCCCATTCCATCAAAAACAGGGGGCCTACAGGGTGGTACACGAGTACGAGCAGGTATTCAGCAAACACCCCTTAGATTTCGGGCAGGTGAAAGGGATCCAACATCATATCCCCACGGGAGATCACCGACCCATAAAAGAGAGATATCGTCCTGTACCCCCAGCTCATTACCAGTGTGCCAAAGACATGTTGCGGGAAATGAAGGAGGCTGGGGTGGTGAGAGACAGCTGTAGCCCCTGGGCAGCTCCGTTAGTCCTTGTTAAAAAGAAAGATGGTACAATGAGGATGTGTGTTGATTACAGGCAGTTGAATCGCATTACACATAAGGACGCATACCCACTGCCCAGGATAGAGGAGTCTCTGGCTGCTTTAAAATCTGCTAACTATTTCTCTACCTTAGATCTCACCAGTGGGTACTGGCAGGTTCCTGTGGCGGAGGCGGACAAAGAGAAGACGGCCTTCACAACACCAATGGGTCTCTGCGAATTCAATTACATGCCCTTCGGATTGTGCAATGCTCCAGGGACGTTCCAGAGGATGATGGAGTGCTGCCTGGGACACATGAACTTTGAAACCGTGCTGCTGTATTTGGATGATGTTATTGTTTTCTCTAAGACCTACGAAGACCATCTGAAGCACCTGGCCGAGGTGTTTGAAGCTCTGTCCAACTTTGGCTTAAAGGTGAAACCGTCCAAGTGTCATCTGCTGAAACCTAAAGTGCAGTACCTGGGCCATGTGGTGAGCGCTGAAGGAGTGGCCCCAGACCCAGACAAGGTCACGGTGATCAAGGACTGGCCAAAGCCCAGTGACCTCCACGAAGTCCGGCAGTTCCTCAGGCTGGTCGGCTACTACCGGAGGTTCATCAAGGACTTCACCAAGAAGGCCGCACCCTTGCAAAACCTGTTGGTGGGACAACCAAAGAAGACTAAGGGGAGGAAAACCCCATTTGACTGGAATGAGGAGCTGGAGGGATCCTTTACTTGTTTGAAGTCGGCACTGACGGGTTAAGAGGTACTGGCCTACCCCGAATACGACCAACCGTTTGTGTTGTACACGGATGCCAGCAATGTGGGATTGGGAGCCGTGCTGTCCCAGGTCCAGAAAGGCAAAGAGAGGGTGATCGCTTACACCAGCAGAAAACTCCGTCCCACGGAAAGGAACCCTGACAATTACAGTTCCTTTAAGCTGGAATTCCTTGCCATCGTCTGGGCAGTGACAGAGAGGTTTAAACACTACCTGGCCTCCGCGAAATTTACCGTCTTCACGGACAACAATCCGCTAACGCATCTGGACACTGCCAAACTCGGGGCCTTGGAACAGCGGTGGATGGCCCGGCTGTCCAACTATGATTTTACCATCAAGTACCGGGCAGGACACAAGAATGCTAATGCCGATGCCTTGTCCCGAATGCCCAATTTGCCAGAAACGGGAGAAGACCCGGAGGCACTTGAAGAGGTGGAGCTGCCTGCCTTCCATCGCTCCAAAGCCACTCAGAACTCTCATCATGTGAAGAACAGGCACAAGAACCAACCGGATGCCACGCTGAACCCCCTGCCCCATCACGGATGGGCGGAAACCCAGGATGGTGACCCCGCGGTCCATCGGGTGAAAGAGCTCTTGACGCAGGCAGGGTTGCACCCTGGCCCAGATGATCCACAGGAGACCCAACAGCTGTGGAAGGGGAGAAGCAAATTGTTTATCCATGATGGCAAGCTGTGCCGGAGGAGCATCGACCCACGTACTCATGAATTGGTGTGGCAGATAGTGGTGCCAAGGCGAGATGCGCCCATGGTTCTGGGAGCCTACCACGATGGAGCCGGACACTTCGGATGGAGGAAGCTAGAGAGGCTACTCCGAGGGAGGTTCCATTGGATTGGCATGAAGAGAGCCATTGAGAAGTGGTGTCGGGAGTGTGGTCCATGTAGTCTACGCAGGAAGGACCGTGGTAGTCAACGGGCTCCCCTGCGGCCTATAATCACCAAACGGCCGCTCGAACTGGTCGCACTGGATCATGTGAAACTGACACCTAGCCGGTCAGGCTATATCTACGCCCTTACCATCGTAGATCACTACTCCAGATTTTTGGTGGTCGTACCTGTTAAGGATCTAACGGCTAGGACTGCCGCCAAAGCCTTCCAGCAGTACTTTTGCCGGCCCCACGGCTACCCGGAGAAGGTACTGACCGATCAGGGACCAGCATTCGAAGCAGAAGTGTTCCAAGAGTTCTGCCAACTGTACGGGTGTAAGAAGATCAGAACCACCCCATACCATCCTCAAACCAATGGGATGTGCGAAAAGATGAACCAAGTGGTGATCGACTTATTGAAGACCTTACCCGTGGAGGAACGGAACATGTGGCCGACTAAGTTGCCTGACTTGGTGGATATGTACAACCACATCCCAGTAAATTCCACCAATTGCACTCCAGCGTACCTGATGCGAGGAAGGCCTAGCCAGTTACCTGTTGATCTGGACATGGGGGTCCTAGTCCCCGAAGATACCTCGTCGGATGCGGATTGGGATGCAGAAAGGCAGCGAAGGTACCGCCAAGTACAGGAGTGCGTGGAAAGAAGTCTTGCCCAGGCTAGGCAGAAACAAGAAAGGGACTACAACCAGCGTGCTCCTGCGATTCCCCTGTCCCCTGGTGAGCAAGTACTCAAGCGAAAGAGGAGACTACACAAGCTCGATGACCAATGGGAAGCGGAACCGTATACCATCCTGCCATCCGATTTCGACAACACGAAGGTCTGTCTCATCAGCAAGGACGGAGGGGAGACCTCGACAGCGATATCCAGGGATCACCTTAAGGTCTGCCCCGATAAGTTGAGAGAGAGGGACGCGGCCCCGGAAATCTCCCCACCGGTGGAAAAGGAGAAGATGATCCACACCGTCCTTGGAGACTTTCCCCAGTCCTGGACTCAGATAAATCACGCCATTGTGGTACCTGTTCTAACGTTCCCACAGCCGGACCCACCAGAAACAATGGTAGTACCAGACCATCCGGTCCCGCAACCTCAACAAGCCCTACCTGAAGATGCTGTGCCGACCGCTGAACTGGCAGATCCTCCCTCTGCTATTGGTGAGCCTGCCGTACTGTTGTGAATTTGCTTTTTGCTCCCTCTAGTGGTTACTAGTTTTTTGACTCTGGTTTTTCTGTCATTCCTTTTATCCGCACCTGGGTCGTTAGTTAGGGGTGTTGCTATATAAGCTCCCTGGACCTTCAGTTCAATGCCTGGCAACGTAGTTATCAGAGCTAGTCTGCTGTGCTCTTGTCTACTGATCCTGGTTCCAGTTATATCAGCTAAGTCTGCCTTTTGCTTTTTGCTATTTGTTTTGGTTTTGTATTTTTGTCCAGCTTGTTCCAAATCTATATCCTGACCTTTGCTGGAAGCTCTAGGGGGCTGGTGTTCTCCCCCCGGACCGTTAGACGGTTCGGGGGTTCTTGAATTTCCAGTGTGGATTTTGATAGGGTTTTTGTTGACCATATAAGTTACCTTTCTTTATTCTGCTATCAGTAAGCGGGCCTCTCTGTGCTAAACCTGGTTCATTTCTGTGTTTGTCATTTCCTCTTACCTCACCGTCATTATTTGTGGGGGGCTTCTATCCAGCTTTGGGGTCCCCTTCTCTGGAGGCAAGAAAGGTCTTTGTTTTCCTCTACTAGGGGTAGCTAGATTCTCCGGCTGGCGCGTGTCATCTAGAATCAACGTAGGAATGATTCCCGGCTACTTCTAGTGTTGGCGTTAGGAGTAGATATATGGTCAACCCAGTTACCACTGCCCTATGAGCTGGATTTTTGTATTCTGCAGACTTCCACGTTCCTCTGAGACCCTCGCCATTGGGGTCATAACAGTTTGCCAGGCCAGTATTAAATGTTTAATGCATTGCAGAAGAGGGATTATAAGAAAGAAGATTCTGAGTTTTTTTTTTTTTCTCCTTCCCCTTTACCTCAGAGTGGCTATGCTTGCTGCAGACATGAATGTCCAGACCTTGATTACAAGTGTGGACCAGCTGGCTACTCGTGTGCAGGGCATACAAGACTATGTTATCAGAAATCCTAGGTCAGAACCTAAAATACCGATTCCTGAACTGTTTTCCGGAGACAGGTTTAAGTTTAGGAATTTCGTGAATAATTGTAAATTGTTTTTGTCCCTGAGACCCTGTTCATCAGGAGATTCTGCTCAGCAAGTAAAAATTGTTATTTCGTTCTTACGGGGCGACCCTCAGGATTGGGCTTTTTCGCTGGCGCCAGGAGATCCGGCATTGGCTGATCTTGATGCGTTTTTTCTGGCGCTCGGTTTACTTTATGAGGAACCCAATCTTGAGATTCAGGCAGAAAAGGCCTTGCTGTCTATGTCTCAGGGGCAGGACGAGGCTGAAGGGTATTGCCAAAAATTTCGGAAATGGTCCGTGCTGACACATTGGAACGAGTGTGCACTGGCCGCTAATTTTAGAAATGGCCTTTCTGAAGCCATTAAGAATGTTATGGTGGGTTTTCCCATTCCCACAGGTCTGAATGATACTATGGCACTGGCTATTCAAATTGACCGGCGGTTGCGGGAGCGCAAAACCGCAAATTCCCTCATGGTGTTGTCTGAACAGACACCTAATTCGGTGCAATGTGATAGAAAAATCGCAAATTCCCTCATGGTGTTGTCTGAACAGACACCTGATTTAATGCAATGTGATAGAATCCTGACTAGAAATGAGCGGAAAATTCATAGACGCCGGAATGGCTTGTGCTACTACTGTGGTGATTCTACACATGTTATCTCAGCATGCTCTAAACGTATAGCTAAGGTTGTTAGTCCTGTCACCGTTGGTAATTTGCAACCTAAATTTATTCTGTCTGTAACTTTGATTTGCTCACTGTCATCTTATCCTGTCATGGCGTTTGTAGATTCAGGTGCTGCCCTGAGTCTCATGGATCTCTCATTTGCTAAGCGCTGTGGATTTACTCTTGAACCATTAGAAAATCCTATTCCTCTTAGGGGTATTGATGCTACACCATTGGCAGCAAATAAACCGCAGTATTGGACTCAGGTTACCATGTGCATGACTCCTGAACACCGCGAGGTGATACGTTTCCTGGTTTTACATAAAATGCATGATTTGGTCGTTTTAGGGCTGCCATGGTTACAGACCCATAATCCAGTCCTGGACTGGAAGGCTATGTCAGTCTCAAGTTGGGGCTGTCGTGGTATTCATGAGGATTCCCTGCCTGTGTCTATTGCTTCTTCTACGCCTTCGGAAGTTCCGGAGTATTTGTCTGATTATCAGGATGTCTTCAGTGAGTCTGAGTCCAGTGCACTGCCTCCTCATAGGGACTGTGACTGTGCTATAGATTTGATCCCAGGCAGTAAATTTCCTAAGGGAAGACTGTTTAATCTGTCGGTACCTGAACATACCGCTATGCGTTCATATATCAAGGAGTCTCTGGGAAAAGGACATATTCGTCCGTCTTCTTCCCCTCTTGGTGCGGGATTCTTTTTTGTGGCAAAAAAGGACGGATCTTTGAGACCTTGTATTGATTATCGGCTTTTAAATAAGATCACTGTCAAATTTCAGTATCCTTTACCGCTGTTGTCTGACTTGTTTGCCCGGATTAAGGGTGCCAAGTGGTTCACCAAGATAGACCTTCGTGGTGCGTACAACCTTGTGCGCATTAAGCAAGGTGATGAATGGAAAACCGCATTCAATACGCCCGAAGGTCATTTTGAGTACTTGGTGATGCCTTTTGGGCTCTCCAATGCGCCTTCAGTTTTTCAGTCTTTTATGCATGACATTTTCCGGAAGTATCTGGATAAATTTTTGATTGTTTATCTGGATGATATTTTGTTTTTTTCTGATAATTGGGATTCGCATGTGGAGCAGGTCAGGTTGGTCTTTAAAATTTTGCGTGAAAATTCTTTGTTTGTCAAGGGCTCAAAGTGTCTCTTTGGTGTACAGAAGGTTCCCTTTTTGGGGTTCATTTTTTCCCCTTCTGCTGTGGAGATGGACCCAGTCAAGGTCCGAGCTATTCTTGATTGGACTCAGCCCTCGTCAGTTAAGAGTCTTCAGAAGTTCTTGGGCTTCGCTAACTTCTACCGTCGTTTTATCGCTAATTTTTCTAGCATTGTGAAACCTTTGACGGATATGACCAAGAAGGGCTCCGATGTAGCTAACTGGGCTCCTGCTGCCGTGGAGGCTTTCCAGGAGTTGAAACGCCGGTTTACTTCGGCGCCTGTTTTGTGCCAGCCTGACGTCTCACTTCCCTTTCAGGTTGAGGTGGATGCTTCGGAGATTGGGGCAGGGGCTGTTTTGTCGCAGAGAGGCCCTGGTTGCTCTGTTATGAAGCCTTGTGCCTTTTTCTCTAGGAAGTTTTCGCCTGCCGAGCGAAATTATGATGTGGGCAATCGGGAGTTGTTGGCCATGAAATGGGCATTTGAGGAGTGGCGTCATTGGCTCGAGGGTGCTAAGCATCGTGTGGTGGTCTTGACTGATCACAAAAATCTGATGTATCTCGAGTCTGCTAAACGCCTTAATCCGAGACAGGCCCGCTGGTCATTGTTTTTCTCCCGCTTTGATTTTGTTGTCTCGTATTTACCAGGTTCAAAGAATGTGAAGGCCGATGCTCTTTCTAGGAGCTTTGTGCCTGATGCTCCTGGAGTCGCTGATCCTGTTGGTATTCTTAAAGATGGAGTTATCTTGTCAGCTATTTCTCCGGATCTGCGACGTGTGTTGCAGAGATTTCAGGCTGATAGGCCTGAGTCTTGTCCACCTGACAGACTGTTTGTCCCGGATAAGTGGACCAGCAGAGTCATTTCCGAGGTTCATTCCTCGGTGTTGGCAGGTCACCCGGGAATTTTTGGCACCAGAGATCTGGTGGCCAGGTCCTTTTGGTGGCCTTCCTTGTCAAGGGATGTGCGGTCATTTGTGCAGTCCTGTGGGACTTGTGCTCGAGCTAAGCCTTGCTGTTCTCGTGCCAGCGGTTTGCTCTTGCCCTTGCCTGTCCCGAAGAGACCTTGGACACATATCTCCATGGATTTCATTTCTGATCTTCCGCTATCTCAGGGCATGTCCGTTATCTGGGTGATATGTGATCGCTTCTCCAAGATGGTCCATTTGGTTCCTTTGCCTAAGCTGCCTTCCTCTTCCGATCTGGTTCCTGTGTTTTTCCAGAACGTGGTTCGTTTGCACGGCATCCCTGAGAATATTGTGTCAGACAGAGGATCCCAGTTCGTTTCCAGGTTCTGGCGATCCTTTTGTAGTAGGATGGGCATTGATTTGTCGTTTTCGTCTGCTTTCCATCCTCAGACTAATGGACAGACGGAGCGAACCAATCAGACTTTGGAGGCTTATTTGAGGTGTTTTGTCTCTGCTGATCAGGACGATTGGGTGACATTCTTGCCGTTGGCTGAGTTTGCCCTTAATAATCGGGCTAGTTCCGCCACCTTGGTTTCGCCTTTTTTCTGCAACTCTGGTTTCCATCCTCGCTTTTCTTCGGGTCATGTGGAGCCTTCTGACTGTCCTGGGGTGGATTCTGTGGTGGATAGGTTGCAGCAGATCTGGAATCATGTGGTGGACAACTTGAAGTTGTCACAGGAGAAGGCTCAGCGCTTTGCCAACCGCCGCCGCGGTGTGGGTCCCCGACTATGCGTTGGGGATTTGGTGTGGCTTTCTTCCCGCTTTGTTCCTATGAAGGTCTCCTCTCCCAAATTTAAACCTCGTTTTATTGGGCCTTACAAGATATTGGAAATCCTTAATCCTGTATCTTTTCGTCTGGATCTTCCTGTGTCGTTTGCTATTCACAATGTATTTCATAGGTCCTTGTTGCGGCGGTACATTGTGCCTGTAGTTCCTTCTGCTGAGCCTCCTGCTCCGGTGTTGGTTGAGGGCGAGTTGGAGTACGTGGTGGAGAAGATCTTGGATTCTCGCCTCTCCAGGCGGAGGCTTCAGTACCTGGTCAAGTGGAAGGGCTATGGTCAGGAGGATAATTCCTGGGTGGTCGCCTCTGATGTTCATGCGGCCGATTTAGTTCGTGCCTTTCATGCCGCTCATCCTGATCGCCCTGGTGGTCGTGGTGAGGGTTCGGTGACCCCTCACTAAGGGGGGGGTACTGTTGTGAATTTGCTTTTTGCTCCCTCTAGTGGTTACTAGTTTTTTGACTCTGGTTTTTCTGTCATTCCTTTTATCCGCACCTGGGTCGTTAGTTAGGGGTGTTGCTATATAAGCTCCCTGGACCTTCAGTTCAATGCCTGGCAACGTAGTTATCAGAGCTAGTCTGCTGTGCTCTTGTCTACTGATCCTGGTTCCAGTTATATCAGCTAAGTCTGCCTTTTGCTTTTTGCTATTTGTTTTGGTTTTGTATTTTTGTCCAGCTTGTTCCAAATCTATATCCTGACCTTTGCTGGAAGCTCTAGGGGGCTGGTGTTCTCCCCCCGGACCGTTAGACGGTTCGGGGGTTCTTGAATTTCCAGTGTGGATTTTGATAGGGTTTTTGTTGACCATATAAGTTACCTTTCTTTATTCTGCTATCAGTAAGCGGGCCTCTCTGTGCTAAACCTGGTTCATTTCTGTGTTTGTCATTTCCTCTTACCTCACCGTCATTATTTGTGGGGGGCTTCTATCCAGCTTTGGGGTCCCCTTCTCTGGAGGCAAGAAAGGTCTTTGTTTTCCTCTACTAGGGGTAGCTAGATTCTCCGGCTGGCGCGTGTCATCTAGAATCAACGTAGGAATGATTCCCGGCTACTTCTAGTGTTGGCGTTAGGAGTAGATATATGGTCAACCCAGTTACCACTGCCCTATGAGCTGGATTTTTGTATTCTGCAGACTTCCACGTTCCTCTGAGACCCTCGCCATTGGGGTCATAACACCGTACCCACTGTTGCTAGCAGCAGCCCTGAGAGCTCTAGCCTGCCAGTGCTACCCAGACTCACTAGAAGTGTAGCCAGAAGACAGTGCACTACACCAGCGGTAGCAAGTATAGCGGGCCCTGTTAGGTCAATAGCAACCCCTGCGCTGCGAAGGTCCACGCGCAGCACTCAGAATCAAACTCCCCTCCGCTACAAAACTTGGAGGTATTAATAAGGGCTGCTATTTAGTTGAAAATGTTTGGGTGCATATCTTTTGTTACAGGTTTTAAAATGGACAATAGAGTAATGGACGGTGAATTGCTCAAAAACTTTCAAGAGGGGGACCCCTTTGTTTACCCGGGGTCCCCGCTGTTTCAACCACTGAACTGAGAGTCATAAACTGTGCATGACCTAACTTTCGCAACGTTCAAGAGTCCTCACCTCCCATAAAGGGAAGCACTGTTATGTTTAATTGTTTATGCTATTTCAAAATTTTGTGTGTTTTCTGTTAACATGTATTGTTGTTCTTGTTTTCCCAGTCCGGGAGTACTGGATTTAACCGGGGGGGAGTGCAGTGCCCCAGAGTCCTGGTCGTTGCAGTAATGTCGCTCTGCCACTAAGGGGAGTGATGTTACGTCTGATTGCACTAAAGGAGTTTCTCTGATCAGGTAACACTCACACTTCACACTCCGGCCACCAGGGGGGGTGGTTCTATCTAGTAGGCCACTCCTCACACTCTGGTAAAACTGGGGGTTGGACAGGAAGACAGGGAGAGAAGAACTGGGAAGAGCTAGTGAGAGGACCTGTCAGGGATGGGATCCTGGCAGACTCCTAAGAGCAGAACTAACCAGTGAACAACCGGAATACAGAAAAGAGGCATTAGGACCAGAAGGAGTCGTGCTGTTAGACCGAGGCAACATCCTTCTGAGGCGCAAACAGTCGGTGGCCGGAACGCCGAGCAAGTAAGAGACTCTAAGTACTACTGCAAACCACGGCCGGACAGCCAATTATAGGTTGGCTGTCTCACACAAATCACCTAAGCAGACAACGGAGGCAGCTGTGGGAGAGGGGCAACTCTAGGGTCCCGGAAGAACTCCAGGCCTACCCCGTCATACGGGTGCGTCCTACCATATCATCTGGGGGACGGAGAGAACGAACATCAGAGACAGACAGACTCAGTTGTGAGGACTATCCCGGGAGCTCAGCAGGGAAGGACTACAACACACAGCGCTAGAAGGTAGACACTGATTCCCACCTGTAAAGAGAACTCCTGATGTGCCTTTGGACCGGCCGGTCTCTGACAGCCCTGTTGACAGAGGATTCTTAAACCTTCAGTAAAGAGGTAAAGAGACTGCAACCTGGTGTCCTCGTTATTTTACTGCACCGCACCACCACCACCATCCACATCTATTACTGTACGCCCCTCAGCAGGGTCACGGACCGGGTCTAGCCACCGTGACAACCCCAGAGCAGAGACTTAGAGGCCCGGTACCGGGTACCCCTCGGCCCTGCGGCAGTGGGGGCGCTACATATGCAGCAGGAACTCAGAGCAGAGTAGCAGGATCACCACACAGGTTCATAGGAGCAGGTATATAGGCAGGGAGTAATCAGAGGTCAGGAGCTATGTGCAAGGCAGAATACTCTAGCACAGACTGAAGGCTGGGGTGGTGTCATGATTCTCAATGGCGAGAGAACATAGCCCAGCATATATGAGAACTAGCTCTTGGAAGATGGAAACTATACTGACCATGAACTAAACCTGCCGCACAACTAGAAGTGGCCGGGTAGCATGCCTACGTCTTTTTATCCCTAGATGCCCAGCGCCAGCCGGAGAACTACCTAATCCTAGCAGAGGAAAAGACAGTCCTGGCTCACCTCTAGAGAAATTTTCCCAAAAGGCAGACAGAGGCCCCCACATATATTGGCGGTGATTTTAGATGAAATGACAAACGTAGTATGAAAATAGGTTTAGCAAAAATCGAGGTCCGCTTACTAGATAGCAAGAAGACAGAAAGGGCACTTTCATGGTCAGCAGAAAACCCTATCAAAACACCATCCAGAAATTACTTTAAGACTCTAGCATTAACTCATAACACCAGAGTGGCAATTTCCGCTCACAAGAGCTTTCCAGACACAGTAACGAAACAGCAGCTGTGAACAGGAACAAAATGCAAAAACACACAAGGACAAAAGTCCAACTTAGCTGGGAGTTGTCTAGTAGCAGGAACATGCACAGAAAGGCTTCTGATTACATTGTTGACCGGCATGAAACTGACAGAGGAGCAAGGTTATATAGCGACTCCCACATCCTGATAGGAGCAGGTGAACAGAGGGGATGATGCACACAAGTACAATTCCACAAGTGGCCACCGGGGGAGCCCAGAATCCAATTTCACAACAGTACCCCCCCCTCAAGGAGGGGGCACCGAACCCTCACCAGAACCACCAGGGCGATCAGGATGAGCCCTATGAAAGGCACGGACAAGATCGGAGGCATGAACATCAGAGGCAGTGACCCAAGAATTATCCTCCTGACCGTATCCCTTCCATTTGACCAGATACTGGAGTTTCCGTCTGGAAACACGAGAGTCCAAGATCTTTTCCACAACGTACTCCAACTCACCCTCAACCAACACCGGAGCAGGAGGCTCAACGGAAGGCACAGCCGGTACCTCATACCTGCGCAACAATGACCGATGAAAAACATTATGAATCGAAAAGGATGCAGGGAGGTCCAAACGGAAGGACACAGGGTTAAGAATCTCCAATATCTTGTACGGGCCGATGAACCGAGGCTTAAACTTAGGAGAAGAAACCCTCATAGGGACAAAACGAGAAGACAACCACACCAAGTCCCCAACACAAAGCCGAGGACCAACACGACGACGGCGGTTGGCAAAAAGCTGAGTCTTCTCCTGGGACAACTTCAAATTGTCCACCACCTGCCCCCAAATCTGATGCAACCTCTCCACCACAGCATCCACTCCAGGACAATCCGAAGATTCCACTTGACCGGAGGAAAATCGAGGATGAAACCCCGAATTACAGAAAAACGGGGACACCAAGGTGGCAGAGCTGGCCCGATTATTGAGGGCGAACTCCGCCAAAGGCAAAAAAGCAACCCAATCATCCTGATCCGCAGACACAAAACACCTCAAATATGTCTCCAAGGTCTGATTAGTCCGCTCGGTCTGGCCATTAGTCTGAGGATGGAAAGCAGACGAAAAAGACAAATCTATGCCCATCCTAGCACAGAATGCCCGCCAAAATCTAGACACGAATTGGGTCCCTCTGTCAGAAACGATATTCTCCGGAATACCATGCAAACGAACAACATTTTGAAAAAACAGAGGAACCAACTCGGAAGAAGAAGGCAACTTAGGCAAGGGAACCAGATGGACCATCTTAGAGAAACGGTCACACACCACCCAGATGACAGACATCTTATGAGAAACAGGCAGATCCGAAATAAAATCCATCGAGATGTGCGTCCAAGGCCTCTTCGGGATAGGCAAGGGTAACAACAATCCACTAGCCCGAGAACAACAAGGCTTGGCCCGAGCACAAACGTCACAAGACTGCACAAAGCCTTGCACATCTCGTGACAGGGAAGGCCACCAGAAGGACCTTGCCACCAAATCCCTGGTACCAAAGATTCCAGGATGACCTGCCAACGCAGAAGAATGAACCTCAGAGATGACTCTACTGGTCCAATCATCAGGAACAAACAGTCTACCAGGTGGGCAACGATCAGGTCTATCCGCCTGAAACTCCTGCAAGGCCCGCCGCAGGTCTGGAGAAACGGCAGACAATATCACTCCATCTTTAAGGATACCTGTGGGCTCAGAATTACCAGGGGAGTCAGGCTCAAAACTCCTAGAAAGGGCATCCGCCTTAACATTCTTAGAACCCGGTAGGTAAGACACCACAAAATTAAACCGAGAGAAAAACAACGACCAGCGCGCCTGTCTAGGATTCAGGCGCCTGGCAGACTCAAGGTAAATTAAATTTTTGTGGTCAGTCAATACCACCACCTGATGTCTGGCCCCCTCAAGCCAGTGACGCCACTCCTCAAAAGCCCACTTCATGGCCAAAAGCTCCCGATTCCCAATATCATAATTCCGCTCGGCGGGCGAAAATTTACGGGAAAAAAAAGCACAAGGTCTCATCATGGAGCAGTCGGAACTTCTCTGCAACAACACCGCCCCAGCTCCGATTTCAGAAGCGTCGACCTCAACCTGAAAAGGAAGAGCAACATCAGGCTGACGCAACACTGGGGCGGAAGAAAAGCGGCGCTTGAGCTCCCGAAAGGCCTCCACAGCATCAGGGGACCAATCAGCAACATCAGCACCCTTCTTAGTCAAATCAGTCAATGGTTTTACAACATCAGAAAAACCAGCAATAAATCGACGATAAAAGTTAGCAAAGCCCAAAAATTTCTGAAGACTCTTAAGAGAAGAGGGTTGCGTCCAATCACCAATAGCCTGAACCTTGACAGGATCCATCTCGATGGAAGAGGGGGAAAAAATGTATCCCAAGAAGGAAATCTTTTGAACCCCAAAAACACACTTAGAACCCTTCACACACAAGGAATTAGACCGCAAAACCTGAAAAACCCTCCTGACCTGCTGGACATGAGAGTCCCAGTCATCCGAAAAAATCAGAATATCATCCAGATACACAATCATAAATTTGTCCAAATAATCGCGGAAAATGTCATGCATAAAGGACTGGAAGACTGAAGGGGCATTTGAAAGACCAAAAGGCATCACCAAATACTCAAAATGGCCCTCGGGCGTATTAAATGCGGTTTTCCACTCATCCCCCTGCTTGATTTGCACCAAATTATACGCCCCACGGAGATCAATCTTAGAGAACCACTTGGCCCCCTTTATACGAGCAAACAAATCAGTAAGCAGTGGTAACGGATATTGATATTTAACCGTGATTTTATTCAAAAGTCGATAATCAATACACGGCCTCAAAGAGCCGTCTTTCTTAGACACAAAGAAAAAACCGGCTCCTAAGGGAGATGACGAAGGACGAATATGTCCCTTTTCCAAGGACTCCTTTATATATTCTCGCATAGCCGCGTGTTCAGGCACAGACAGATTAAATAAACGACCCTTTTTTTTGGGGCCGGTCAAACTGTCATGATTCTCAATGGCGAGAGAACATAGCCCAGCATATATGAGAACTAGCTCTTGGAAGATGGAAACTATACTGACCATGAACTAAACCTGCCGCACAACTAGAAGTGGCCGGGTAGCATGCCTACGTCTTTTTATCCCTAGATGCCCAGCGCCAGCCGGAGAACTACCTAATCCTAGCAGAGGAAAAGACAGTCCTGGCTCACCTCTAGAGAAATTTTCCCAAAAGGCAGACAGAGGCCCCCACATATATTGGCGGTGATTTTAGATGAAATGACAAACGTAGTATGAAAATAGGTTTAGCAAAAATCGAGGTCCGCTTACTAGATAGCAAGAAGACAGAAAGGGTTTTCTGCTGACCATGAAAGTGCCCTATCAAAACACCATCCAGAAATTACTTTAAGACTCTAGCATTAACTCATAACACCAGAGTGGCAATTTCCGCTCACAAGAGCTTTCCAGACACAGTAACGAAACAGCAGCTGTGAACAGGAACAAAATGCAAAAACACACAAGGACAAAAGTCCAACTTAGCTGGGAGTTGTCTAGTAGCAGGAACATGCACAGAAAGGCTTCTGATTACATTGTTGACCGGCATGAAACTGACAGAGGAGCAAGGTTATATAGCGACTCCCACATCCTGATAGGAGCAGGTGAACAGAGGGGATGATGCACACAAGTACAATTCCACAAGTGGCCACCGGGGGAGCCCAGAATCCAATTTCACAACAGGGTGGAGTTTTATAGCAGGAAGACACAGTGCACATGAGACCAAAGACGCCATCTTTGAAAAGGGCAGTAATGCACAAAAGGTAAAAAATTGTCAAAGTCCTGACATTACTCCCTCCTTAGAAGCGGCCTCAGGACGATCCTGGACCTGGTTTCTCAGGGAATCTCTGATGAAAACAAGAAATCTTCTGTTGGGCATTGATGTTTTCCACAGGTTCCCAAGAGTCTTCCTCAGGGGGATATCCCTGCCATCTTATCAGATATTGGAGCCGATTCCTGCGAATCCTGGAATCAACAATTTCCTCCACCACAAATTGTTCTTGCCCATCAATCACCACAGGCTGGGGAGGTGGCACAACACGTCCCTGAAAAGTATTAGGAGACACAGGCTTTAGTAAAGTACATGAAAAACATGAGACCAAAGACGTCATCTCGGAAAAGGGCAGTAATGCACAAAAGGTAAAAAATGTTCAGAGTCCTGACACAGTGTGTCCAGCATGTTGCCCCCAATGTCTCCAGCTTATTGCCCCCAGTGTGTCCAGCATTCTGCCCCAGTGTATCCAGCATATTGCCCCCAGTGTGTCCATCAATCTGCCCCAGTGTGTCCAGCATATTGCCCCCAGTGTGTCCAGCAATCTGCCCCAGTGTGTCCAGCATATTGCCCCAGTGTGTCCAGCAATCTGCCCCAGTGTCTGGACTCCAGCATATTGCCCCCAGTGTGTCCAGCAATCTGCCCCAGTGTCTCCAGCATTGCTCCCAGTGTGTCCAGAAATCTGCCCCAGTGTCTTCAATATTGCCCCCAGTGTGTCCAGCATATTACCCCCAGTGTGTCCAGCAATCTGCCCCAGTATGTCCAGCATATTGCCCCCAGTGTGTCCAGCAATCTGCCCCAGTGTCTGACTCCAGCATATTGCCCCCAGTGTGTCCAGCAATCTGCCCCAGTGTCTCCAGCATTGCCCCCAGAGTGTCCAGAAATCTGCCCCAGTATGTCCAGCATATTGCCCCAGTTTGTCCAGCAATCTGCCCCAGTGTCTGACTCCAGCATATTGCCCCCAGTGTGTCCAGCAATCTGCCCCAGTGTCTGACTCCAGCATGTTTCCCCCAGTGTGTCCAGCAATCTGCCCCAGTGTCTGACTCCAGCATATTGCCCCCAGTGTGTCCAGCAATCTGCCTCAGTGTGTCCAGCAATCTGCCCCAGTGTCTCCAGCATATTGCCCCCAGTGTGTCCAGCAATCTGCCCCAGTGTCTCCAGCATTGCCCCCAGTGTGTCCAGCAATCTGCCCCAGTGTCTCCAGCATTGCCCTCAGTGTGTCCAGCATTGCCCCCAGTGTGTCCAGAAATCTGCCCCAGTGTGTTCAGCATATTACCCCCAGACAGTGTCCAGCATTCTGGCCCGGGCCCCCCAGATTGTCGTTCGCAAAAAAAACCGAGTTCTCCTCACCTGACCTGCGCTCCAGCAGCGAAGCTCCCTCCAGCAGCGCACACTCGCAGGCAACCGACAATGACGTCAGACGCCGGCGACGTGTGCGCTGCGCCTGCGGCCGACTTCAGCTGCCAGCCTCCAATTGGCTGGTGGCTGTTGTTAACTATTGACGTGCAGGCGCGCGGCTGCACATCAATAGGTGAAACTGCCGCAGCGCCGGTAGAGGCCCGGTGAGCAGATGAGACGGGGCCCGATGCGGGCCCCCTCTCTGCCCACCGGGCCCATACGCCAGTCAGGGCAGTAATGCCCTGGTGGCGGCGAGCAATCTGAGCGATAGCCCAGGGCCCCCCCACACCACTGGGCCCTGGGCTACCGCCCAGATTGACCCTATTATAATCCGCCCCTGGAGCCACATAATTATCCTTTTTGCCTTGTGACATGGTCTCCATCATGCTAGAAAAACCATTGTTCATCACCAAGTTGCTCATAGAGGAGGATTAGAAATCAAAATTGTAAGTGACCTGCCTCCATGGATGAAAATCAACCCCACACATGAATGGTCTAAGGATGCTTTAGTGTTGGCAGACATTCATGGTAGTACTCATCGTAGTACTCAGCATTTCATCTCCAAACAATCATTCTTAACATTCCTGATGTTCCAAATAGTCTGAAGGGGGCTTCATCAGAGACGAAGATGCAGAACCAGATGCAGGACCTTCTTGGACAAGCACCAGCTGTTGTTGGTGCTATTGACTTTCAAGCAGCATCTACAGTCGGAGAAACTTCTGACACGGTAAGTGATTCACAAGAACTGCCGTTACCTGATTCATTGTTCCTTAACTCTGCATATCCTTTACCATTGGACTGTTACTCTCCCCATTTAACCTGCATCTCCCTGCAAGGAGTTAACCCCCTGTTACATTAAAATATCTTATATTTGTTAACCCTTGCTCTGCTTTCTGTCTGTCACTGCATCCCACAACCTGCTTACAGAAGCACATGTGGAAGGTGCAATTTGTCCTGTTTTATGCCAACAGCAAAGCATCCTGAGACCATTCATGTTTGTGGTTACTTTTCATCCAGGGGAGTGGGTTTCATAAAGTACATAACCTTCTGTAAATTGTATACAAACAATGCAAGAATAAAGTGTATGGGAATAAAGTGGCCTCCGGCAACAAAGTTTTAAAAAATGAAAAAATAGCTTTTAAATGATAATGAAAACAGAAAAATTCACAAAATTTCCATTTAATTTGTACAGAACTGCACAAGTGAGTTATCATTCACTTTACTGTGTGGTCACAGCCATATTTTTTTTATTTTAGAGCTGTTCTACATCAGTTTTATAGGAATATGTGCCCTATCAGCATAGAGAGAGTTCCAAAGCAACCTACCAAAACTGCAGATCTGAGTGTTGACCTCGTAAAATTATTGCTCTAATATTCACCAATGCACCACTACACTGCTGTTATATGAATAAGCCATCCATTTCATCATCTGAGCTGGTCACAATATATAAATAAAAGAAAGTGTATTTTCCAGGCTTTGGAGAGGACAAAAAAAGTTTAATGTGTTTATGTAGACTCGGAAGTGCCAAACTCTCTGAAATGTGTTCCGCATGCAGCAATTATCTCCTGAATCTGTTTTTGCTGGTCAAATATTCTCCTCCAATTCTATAATTTAATACAAATGTATCCTGTAGGCGGTGGACTAAAACAAACAATAGCAATTCTAACTGTTTCCAGAACGCAGGGTTAGTATCCACACTGACAAGCGTACCATTCAAGTCCTCTAGAAAACGTACAGTATTTGGATATTTGATATTAAGTTGATATATACTATACTAGCTGAAGAGCCCGGCGTTGCCTGGCATAGTAAATATCTGTGGTTAGTTATAGCACCTCACTTCTCTTATTTTCCCATCACGCCTCTCATTTTCTCCCTTACACCTCTCATTTTCCCCCTCACTCCTCTTATTTTCCCCCTCACTCCTCTCATTCCCCCCTCACTCCTCTCATTCCCCCTAACACCTGTCATTTCGACCTCACATCTGTCATTTTCCGATCAGTCCACTATTTTCCCTCACTCCTCTCATTTTGCACTCACACCTTTTCATTTTCACCTCACACCCCTCATTTTCACCTCACACCTCTCATTTTCCCCTCAGTATATACATGTTTGTCATCTACCTTATATATAGTATACACCTGTATGTCATCTCCTGTATATAGTATATACCTGTATGTCATCTCCCCTGTAAATAGTATATACCTGCTGTATGTCATCTCCTCCTCTATATACCTATGTGTCATCTCTTCTTTTCTATAGTATATACCTGTATGTCATCTCCTCCTGTATATAGTATATACGTGTGTCATCTCCTGCTGTATATAGTATATACCTGTAAGTCATCTCCTCCTGTATATAGTATATACCTGTGTGTCATCTGCTCCTGTATATAGTATATACCTGTGTGTCATCTCTTCCTGTATATTGTATGTACCTGTATGTCATCTCCTCCTGTATATAGTATATACCTGTGTGTCATCTCCTCCTGTAAATAGTATATACCTGAGTGTCATCTGCTCCTGTATATAGTATATATCTGTGTGTCATCTCCTCCTGTATATAGTATATATGTGTCATCTCCCCTGTATATAGTATATATCTGTGTGTCATCTCCCCTGTATATAGTATATACCAGTGTGTCATCTCCTACTGTATATAGTATATACCTGTGTGTCATCTCCCCTGTATATAGTATATACCTGTATGTCATCTCCTCCTGTATATAGTATATACCTGTGTGTCATCTCCTCCTGTATATAGTATATATCTGTGTGTCATCTCCCCTGTATATAGTATATACCAGTGTGTCATCTCCTACTGTATGTAGTATATACCTGTGTGTCATCTCCCCTGTATATAGTATATACCTGTGTGTCATCTCCCCTGTATATAGTATGTACCTGTACGTCATCTCTTCCTGTATTAGACCTCGTTCACACGTTATTTGCTCAGTATTTTTACCTCAGTATTTGTAAGCTAAATTGGCAGCCTGATAAATCCCCAGCCAACAGTAAGCCCACCCCCTGGCAGTATATATTAGCTCACACATACACATAATAGACTGGTCATGTGACTGACAGCTGCCGGATTCCTATATGGTACATTTGTTGCTCTTGTAGTTTGTCTGCTTATTAATCAGATTTTTATTTTTGAAGGATAATACCAGACTTGTGTGTGTTTTAGGGTGAGTTTCATGTGTCAAGTTGTGTGTGTTGAGTTGCGTGTGGCAACATGCATGTAGCGACTTTTGTGAGATGAGTTTTGTGTGGCGACATGTATGTAGCAACTTTTTGTGTGTCGAGTTGCATGTGACAGGTTAGTGTAGCAAGTTGTGTGCAGCAAGTTTTGCGCATGGCGAGTTTTGCGCGTTGCGAGTTTTATGTGTGGTGCGTTTTGAGTATGTGTAAGTTTTGTGTGAGGCAACTTTTGCATGTGTTGCAACATTTGTGCATGTGGCAATTTTTCCACGTGTGCAAGTTTTGCGTGTGGCGAGTTTTCCATGAGGTGAGTTTTGCACATGTGGTGAGTTTTGCGTGAGCCTAGTTATGCGTGAGCCTAGTTTTGCATGTGGCAAGTTTTGCACGTGGTGAGTTTTGAGCGGTGATTTTTGTGTTTCGTCTTTTATGTGGCGAGGTTGGTGTATGTGTGGTGAAATGTGTGCTGAGGGTGGTATATGTGATCAAGCACGTGGTAGTGTGTGGCGCATTTTGTGTGTGTGTGTTCATATCCCTGTGTGTGGTGAGTATCCCATGTCGGGGCCCCACCTTAGCAACTGTACGGTATATACTCTTTGGCGCCATCGCTCTCACTCTTTAAGTCCCCCTTGTTCACATCTGGCTGCTGTCAATTTGCCTCCAACACTTTTCCTTTCACTTTTTCCCCATTATGTAGATAGGGGCAAAATTGTTTGGTGAATTGGAATGCGCGGGGTTAAAATTTCATCTCACAACATAGCCTATGACGCTCTCAGGGTCCAGACGTGTGACTGCAAAATTTTGTGGCTGTAGCTGCGACGGTGCAGATGCCAATCCCGGACATACACACACACATACATACACACACACATTCAACTTTACATATTAGATAGACAAAAGTATTAGAATGCTACATATTATACTTACAGAAGCTTTTAAGACATCGCTTTCTAAAACCACAGGCATTAATATGGAGCTAGCTACAACTTTGTAATTATAACAGCTTCCACTCTTCTGGAAATGTTATCTACAAAATGTAGCAGCCTGGGAATTTTTGCCCATTCAACCAGAGACTGATGTTGGAGGTGAAGTTGGACTCACAATCTCTGTTCTAATAAATCTCAATGGTGTTGGAAGGGGTTGGGTTCAGCCGGTCATGTTCTGACACACCAAAGTCCCGCCACCATGTCATTATGCTTTTTGCTTTTTACATTGGGGAACAATCATAGCAAACAGAAAAATGACTACCCCCAAATCAATCCCACAATTGGAAGCTACAATTGTCCAAAATGTCTTGTACTGCTGAAGCATTAGGATTTCCCTTCCGACCCTTGGAAAGCAAGCCCATAGACTTATTCTTTCTCCACCAAACTGGACAGTTGGCCCAATTTCCACTGCTCCAAGGTCCAGTTGTGGCCGTTTCTCTCCGCTTCATTCAACACTTGGTATTGTGTTTGGTGACATAAGGCTTCCATGGAGCCCAGACAGGGACAATTTTGTTTGGACTCTGCAGTTATGGAGTGAGCAGAGCGTTGGTGACTTTTCTGCTCTCTGCTTCTCAGCACTCGATGACCCCGCTCTGTAACTTCATGGGGTCCCCACTCCATGGCTAAGTTGCTGCAGCTCCTTCCAGTTCTCAATAATATCACTCACAGGTGATGGGGGAAGACTTAAGAGGATAGGAATGTCATGAAAGGACTTGTTACACCAGTGGCTCCTATTACAGGACCGTGCTGGTATCAGTGAGCTCTGCAACATCAGCCATTCTGTCAAAAGTTTGTTAAAACAAACAGCATGGTGCATGGTTGCCAACCATCCAGAAATTCCAGGACCGTCTATAAAAATGGCACCTTTTCTGCCCTGTCTATAAGTAAAATTTACTGCATCCATGATGTTTTTAAAGCTAAAAAGACTACAGATTATATTGACTGTAATTATCATTTTACAGTTCACAGTAAATGCAGCTGATGTCTCATATCTCAATTATAGGCTGTAGACATGCATCACTTATAATCATACTTCACACTTCATTAATAGACTTTATGAGTCTAGTAGTATCACTACATGACAATTTTAACAGAATGTGTATGAGGCCCTAATGTATGTATAATGCAGGTTTTATCTGAGCCCTTCTTCAATCTAATTTTTGGCAGTTCTTGCTTCCTTCATAAATTACACTGAAATTTAAATTTTTTTAAATAAAAATGTAAATTTTGGTTTACTCATTATTATTATTATTATTTAAATTCTTCTTAAATTTTGCCATTTATGCAAGTCATTATACAGGAAAGAATGTTTCTTTAAAAAAAAATTCTCTTAGATTTTGAATTTTTTTTTGTCTGTCCTTAAAGTGGTCTAACATTGTGGCACCATTGTTCTCAGCAGTGATCTGGGAGTCAGAGATGCTTTCAGAGGTATTCCCTGAGCACTTTTTCCATCTATTTCAACATTTTCACTGCCATCCCAGACCTCCTTGTTGGGTCTACAGGAAAAATGCTTGGATTTCCCATTGATTCCCTTTATACTCGAAACAAGCATCCGAATGTTAGGAATTCCTCGATTCGAGTAACGAGCATCTGACCACTTTAGGCTCATTCATCCCTAGTGGGGACTTATTGTACCAGGTTTCTAAGGTCAGAGAGGAAATAGTGGAGCAATTGTTGGTACCAATGGTAGATGGAGGGTGTTGGACATGGCCCATTCACATCTTTGGTGGCCACCTGGATGTTGACAAAACCCAAGAACAGGTCATGTGGAGGTTCTACTAGCCTGGATGTCCCTGGGAAATCCTAAGATATTGCAAGTCCTGTCCCACCTGCCAGTTAACTGCTCCTACCTTTCACTTCCAAAATTTGCTTGTGCTGCTACCCATCATAGAGGTGCAGTTTGAGTGAATTGCCATGGACCTAGTCGCCCCCCTTATGAAGTCTGCTTGTGGGCATCAATATATAATGGTTGTCCTCAACTATGCAATGCTATACCCAGAAGAGGTTCCTCTGAGAAACTTCTCCACGATAAGTATAGCTCGTGAGTTGGTCCACATCTTTGCCCTGAAAGGACTACAGAGGGAGATCCCGACTGACCAAGAAACACCCTTTAAGAGTAAGGTGATGAAGGAACTGTGTAAGGTCTTGCAAATTACACAACTGAAGACATCAGTTAACCATCCCCAGGCAGATGGCTTTGTGGAAAGGTTCAATAAAGGTTCAATAAATCAATAAAGTGTGCTTAAGAAGGTCATAGTCCCAGTCTCGACTGTCCTTTTCTATCTCCTCCCATATCTATTAATCTCTATCCTGGAAGTTCCCCAAGCTTGTAACAGATTCTCTCCATTTGAACTCATGTATGGCCAACATCTGTGGGGTCTATTTGATATAGCAAAAGAAACAAGGTTAGCTGAGGTCACGCCCCATCAGAGTATCATGAAGCATGAGACAATATCAATTGTAATGCAACATCTCCTCCAGGCACAAGAGGCTCAATTCCGGGTTTGCAACCGATCAGACAGGGTGAGGCAGTTCAGCCCGGGGACTGAGTCCTTATGTTTATTCCCATGGTAGAGAGTAAGTTTTTGGCCAAATAGCCACTATGAGGTGGTAGAGAAGCTGGATGAAGTAAACTACAAGGTTCATCTACCGAGAAGACAAAAGCCGTACCAGGTCTTCTACGTCAATCTTATCAATCCATGGCATGACAAGGACCCCGATGAAACTCCATGTTTGCTGGATAAGCCAGAAGGGGACATTGAAGATGTCACAGTAGCCGAGATGCTGTCTAAGATCCAAAAACAGCAGTGTTGGAAATTGGTGCAGCAGAACTGGGATCTGTTCTCAGATTTGTTGGGGTATACAGATGTCATAGAACACAAAGTTCTGACGGAACCTCAAGTGCTGGTGAATTTGAAGCCCTATCTAAATCCAGAGACCTGCCGACAACTGATCTTCCAGGAAGTGAAGCGTATGCTGAATCTCAGTCATTGAGGAATCTAAGAGCAGTCTAGCCCGATTGTCCAAAACCCACTGGAGAATGGAGATTCTATACTGATTATATGAAGCTGAACGAAGTCTCCAAGTTAACGCATATCCAATGCCATGTTTCGATGAGCTGATTGAGTGACTTGGGCCAGTAAGATACATAACCACATTGGATCTGAAAAAGGGATACTGGCAAATTCCCATGTCACAAGAAGCCTAGGAGAAGACGACTCGCTCTACGCTCAACGCATGCTTCCAATACGTCCGGATGGACGGATCCTTGTGCAGCGCCCCAGAGTCCTGGTCATTGCAGTACTGTTGCTCCGTCACTAAGGGGAGTGATGGTACGTCTGATTGCACTAAAGGAGTTCACCTGACCAGGTATCACAGTCACACATTACACTTCACACTCCGGCCACCAGGGGGAGCAAAGGGTTCTATGTATTAGGCCACTCTTCACACTCTGGTAAAACTGGGGGTTGGATAGGAAGTTAAGAGAAGCTGACTGGGTTTTGCCCAGGTAACATCTAGTGAGAGAAGAGCGTTCCTTGGGAAGATCCAGGGGGGTCCCTATCAGTGGTGGGATCCTGGCAGAGGCCTAGCGAAAAGGACAGATCATTACGGAGCCGCGCCTGCACTTCATTGCGGCGGCATCTTAAGAAAGGACACGAAGCGAAGTATATTGTGGAGAAGTGAGAAACGAGATCACAGCACAAAGGCGATAGAACCAGTAGGAGTCGTGCCCCGAGATCGGCAACATTCTACTGAGGCAAGTAGCCGGTGGCCAGAACACCGAGGAAGTATTGGGCTCTACGCATTACTCCAAACCAATGGCAGGGCCGTTAATTTTAGGTTGGCTGCCTCACCTAAATCACCTAATGAAGACAATGGAGGCAATTGTGGGAGAGGAGCGTCTCTAGGGTCCCTATAAAATAACTCCAGGCCTACACCGTCACCTACATCTTTAATTGGGCGCCCCTTAGCAGGGCCACGGACCGGGTCAGGCCACCGTGACATCTCCAGAACCGAGAGAGACCCGGTACCGAGTACCCCGCTGCCCTGCGTTTGGTGGCTGCTCCATTTGCACACAGGGCTGCCACTAGAAATTTCGGGGCCCCATGCTGGCAAAATTTTTGGGGCCCCTTAAGACTCCGCACAGGCTCCACCCCAGCCTGCCTCCACCCCTCGAACTGTCCACAGCCCCACCGCTGTCTCTTGGAAAAACTCCACTTCTCACCAATCACACATTAACAGTTCCTATCACCAGATCACACACATAGCCAGCAGCTTTTGTTTTGGACAATAGGTTTTTTTTTATCTGCCACAACGACAAGGTACACTCTTTTGGCTGGGCCCTACTCTACTCTAACTTATTAAACATTTGTTAAAATATGCAATACAATTTAGGTATATTTTTATTTATTTTTCAAATGACCAATAATACCACATACAAGGGACAAATACCACAACACTATGACCAGACACCATATTATCACCACAAAGTGACCTATAATACTATCTACAATGAACAAATACCGCCACACCATGTGCAAACCACATATTACCACCACAGTGACCGAACAATATCACATACAAGGGACAAATACCACCCCAGCATGCACAGACCACATATTACCACCACATGGTGACCAACTACATACAAGGAACAAATACCAACACAACATGACCAGACCACATATTACCACCACACAGTGACCGAATAATAGCACATACAAGGAACAAATATCACCACACCATGACCAGACCACATATTACCACCACATAGTGATCAAATAATAGCACATACAAGGAACAAATACTGCCACACCATGGCCGGACAACATATTACCACCACATTGTGACTGAATAGTACAATACTGATCATTAAAAAAAATACTATCACCATAAGTGCCATTATACACAGGAGATCTGTACTTAATATGCAGTGTCTGTGTAGCTCTATATATAGTGTCAGTGTAGAGGTAATACAAGGATCACAAGTGACATTCTACACAGGAGCTCTGTATATAGGGTACAGTGTACATGTAATACAGTGATCACTAGTGACATACACAGGAGCTCTGTGTATAGTGTACAAATAATATAGTGATCACCAGTGACATTATACACAGGAGCTCTGTATACAGTATACAGTGTATGGTGTCAGTGTACAGGTAGCATACTGACTCACCAGTGATGCCTCTAGCTGAAGTCCTTCATCTTTGCATTTCTTTTTAATACAGCACAGACCGCCATCACTTCTTTCAGCCAGGACTTGTCTCTGCATAAAATAACACAGTTTTCTAGAGCACTGCTTCCAGAGCACATTCCTCACTTTTTCCCTTTCTTCTACACTACACATCTGAATACAGACGTTCACCCACCATTAACGCATTACTTGCCAAATTAAAATTTTTACAAGTACGGATTTTTCAGAAAAGGGCGTCCCAATATTCATTTAAAAATGACAATGACATGATTTCCTATTTTGAAAACATTCATTTTACAAACACAACGCAAAAAAATCGACCTAATTATAAAAATTATAAAATCTTAGTTGCTAGAAGCTAAAGATTAGGCGTCCCAAAAAAAGGACATTGGTAGATAATGGGTTAATATATAATTGGTTATTATACAACCCACCATTCCAAATATAAATTATAATTTGTCACTGTGCCCCACTATCTGTTCATAGCCACTTTCCCCATTTAATATATAAATAATTAGCACCTGTACTCTTTCCTCCAATTTATTTCCAGTCACTTTATCCTCAACGACCCCACTATGTACCTCCCACTCTAACCCTTACCCCGATTCATTATAGTTACATGCCCCTTCTGCCTCAATTCATTTTCATGTGTTCTCTCTCTCTCCCACCCTCTATTCATTATCAACTGCTCTTCCCCACCCTTAAAATTCATTATTTGCTCTCCCCACCTTCAACACACCATTTGCTCTCCCCACCCCCACCGTCAATTCAATTGCTGTCCACTGTCCCTCACAATCAATTGATGTGCAGTCCCCATCACCCCCACTTCATCATCTGCAGTCCCCCTTACTTCATCATTTAGTCCCCTATCCCCCTTCACTTCATCTGCAGTCCCCCTTACTTCATCATTTGCAGCCCCCTATAATTTCATCATGTGCAGTACCCCCTCAAACACAATTCATCATCTGCAGTCTCCATCACTCCCACATCATCATTTGCAGTCCCCATCACCCCACTTCATTTGCAGTCCCCATCATTTGCAATCCCCATCACCTCCACATCATCATTTCCAGTCCCCATCACCCCTGCATCATTTGCAGTCCACATCACCCCCACATCATCATTTGCAGTCCCCATCAACTCCCCTTCATCATTTGCAATCCCCATCACCCCCACATCATCATTTGCAATCCTCATCACCCCCACATCATCATTTGCAGTCCCCATCACCCCCACATCATTTGCAGTCCCCATCACCCATCATCATTTGCAGTTCCCATCACCCCCACTTCATCATTTGCAGTCCCCTATCCCCCTTCACTTCATCTGCAGTCCCCCTTACTTCATCATTTGCAGCCCCCTATCATTTCATCATGTGCAGTACCCCCTCAAACACACTTCATCATTTGCAGCCCCCTATCATTTCATCATGTGCAGTACCCCCTCAAACACACTTTATCATCTGCAGTCTCACCCCCCCCTACCTCACCCATTTAATAAAACAAAAATGTTTTTTTATACTTACCTCAGTAGTTCCCGGGGCGTCTAGTGTTGTCAGCAGTGAAGCAGCAGCTAGAATGTATGGGCTACTGAGAGGACCTGAAAAGAGCCCATACATTCTAGCACATTCACTACTGAGATTGCTAGAATGTATGGGCTGTAGTCAGGACCTGCAGGGAGCCCATACATTCTAGCTACAGCCAAGCAGGAGCTGCACAGCCGACTAGGTTAGACAGCCATGGACAGCTCCAAAAAGGCTCCTACGTGTGCACCGCAGTGCACAGTATTTTAATGCACGATGGGGCCCGATCAGTAGAAGCACAACAGTAGGTCCCCGGATCTGCGGACCCCTCTGTGTACTGCTGCTGACCGAGCCCCATACAGCAGTAAGGGCAGTAATGCCCTGATGGTGGCCATGCTTGCACAACACAAGAAATATGCTACAGCATACATGGATAATATTGTAATCTTCAGCTAAGATTGGGGAAGTCATCTGGAAAAGGTCCAAGTGGTGTTCTATGCTCTCAGGAAGTTGGGGTTTTCTTTAAACCCCCAAAAATGTGTCATGGGAAAATAGGAGGCCAAATATCTTGGATATATAGTAGGTAGAGGCAAAATTAAACCCCAGATCACTAAAGTGGATGCAATCCAGAGCTGGATGAAACCCTTCTCAAAGAAACAAGTTATGGCCTTTCTGGGAATTGTGGGGTACTACAGGAGGCTCATCCCAAACTTTGGCATCATTGAAGCACCCCTGACCAACCTCCTTAAGGGGACAAAATCGGTTATGGCCAAATGGACTTCGGAGATAGAGGCAGCCTTTCAACAACTGAAAGTAGCGCTCTTCAGCTGGTCCTTGTACCCCCTGACTTTAAGAAGGCAATGTTATTCCAAACGAAAGGCACAGAAGTCGGATTGGGAAAGGTCCTTTGAGAAGCGGTCAGCATGTGAGAAAAGTTACTCCATTGTAGAAGATGAATGCTTGGCCTTAAAGTTGGCGGTGGGTACATTGCGATACTATCTCTTAGGGCGAAAATATAAATTAGTGTCAGACCATGCTTCACTCAGGTGGATAAGGGAGAAAACAGGGTAAAATACTCTTGTTACCTGCTTGTTTCTAGCCCTGCAAGATTTCTACTTCCATGTGGAACATAGAGTCGGGAAGTTACATTGTAATGCTGATGCTCTCTCGAGAATCCCATGCCTAGTGGTAGAAGGTCACAGAAAAAGCACCAAAGACAGTTTTTTTAGTCCAAAATATCAAATATAATTTATTCAAAGTATATAAAAGAGATAACAAACAGATACAGGAGGCACATAGGGGAACTATGCAGCAATGCAGTATAGTGTGCCCAACGAAAGCAGTGGACGGCGTATGTGGTACATCATGCTTAAAAACAAGTAACTTCAATCAACACAGACCAGAATAAGGCTGGTACATAGCCTAGTTAGTACTAAGGTACATTCCCGGTACCGAGTAGCAAAGTCAATAACACATATATAGTGAATCCAACATAATATAACAAAGACTAACAGCCAAGAACATACCCGTAGTGTGTACATCAGCCAACCACCACGCCGTCCACGGCAGACCCCGACGCGCGTTTCAGATAGAAACCTTCCTCAGGGGGCGCCCCCTGAGGAAGGTTTCTATCCGAAATGCGCGTCAGGGTCTGCCATGGACGGCGTGGTGGTTGGCTGATGTACACACTATGGGTATGTTCTTGGCTGTTAGTCTTTGTTATATTATGTTGGATTCACTATATATGTGTTATTGACTTTGCTACTCGGTACCGGGAATGTACCTTAGTACTAACTAGGCTATGTACCAGCCTTATTCTGGTCTGTGTTGATTGAAGTTACTTGTTTTTAAGCATAATGTACCACATACGCCGTCCACTGCTTTCGTTGGGCACACTATACTGCATTGCTGAATAGTTCCCCTATGTGCCTCCTGTATCTGTTTGTTATCTCTTTTATATACTTTGAATAAATTATATTTGATATTTTGGACTAAAAAAACTGTCTTTGGTGCTTTTTCTGTGGTTTTGTATTATATTTGCAGTTTGTCCTGTATTTTTCCACATGTGTCTTGAGATGATTCTGTGGCTTTATTGCTACGCCTGTTTCTTACACCATTTATCTCCCGTTTACACATGATGTCATTTCTTTTATACTTACTAGTGGTAGAAGGTACCTAGCCCCATGGCTTTAGGCAGGGAGTGAGGTATGTAAAGTGGCTGCCGGACACATAGTGGATGGGAGATATGTATCACATGTACTCCTGATATAAACCTGGAGTAATTCTCTAGTACACATACATAGCTCCCAACCGTCCCTCATTGTGCGGGACTGTCCCGGATTTGATGCTTTGCCCCACAGTCCCGCACGGGACGCTCTGATCCCGCAGACAGCAGGAAAAGCGAACCGACATGCCCCCTTGTGTTAAGCCATGCCCCTGTGTTAAGCCAAGTCCTGGGTCACCTCCCGACTGACCAACCCCCCCCGCACCCCCCCGCCCGCCCGTCTGCCTCCCTCCCATCCGCCCTCCTTGAAGACGATACTCACCTTGCTCCAGCGATGCCTGGTCTAGGCGTACACAGCTCGTCCTGAATGAGCGCTCATGTGGTACCGCTCATTAAGGTCATGAATATGCACATATTCATGACCTTAATGAGCAGTATCACGTGACCGCTCACGCAGGAATAAGGTGCTGCACCGGGAGTTGGGACAGAGCGAGAGGGATGTCGGCGCGGCTGTGCAGTGTGGCACAGGTGAGTATGGGACGGGGGGACGGGGAGATGAAGGAGGACATAAGCCGGTGCGCCATGCAAGATGGGGGCTGGGGCGGGGGTGGAGAGATAAGCCTGTTATGACCTGGTGGTTAAGAGGCCACACTGATATGACCTGGTGGCTAAAACACAACATGGGACGAGCTCTGAGAAGGTGGTATCTCTACTGACCGCAGTCCCTAATCCTAACAACAACACTAGTAATAGCCGTGGGATGTTCCTGACTCTCCCTAGACACCTCTTCACAGCCTAAGAACTAACTACCCCTAAAGAAGGAAATAGAAAGCTATCTTGCCTCAGAGAAAACCCCAAAAGGAAAGACAGCCCCCCACAAATATTGACTGTGAGTGAAGAGGGAAATGACGTACACAGAAATGAAATCAGATTTCCGCAAAGGAGGCCAATACTAAACTTGATAGACAGAGAGAAAAGGATACTGTGTGGTCAGTATTAAAAACTACAAAATCCACGCAGAGTTTACAAAAATGAACTCCACACCGACTCACGGTGTGGAGGGGCAAATCTGCTTCCCAGAGCTTCCAGCTAGCCTGAATATGACATAGTGACAAGCTGGACAAAAAGAGACATATTTGCAGAGCAATAGAGTCCAGGAAAATGGACAAACAAAAACTAGCAAAAACTTATCTTTTGCTGACAAGGACAGGCCATATGAGAAATCCAAGGAGAGAACCAAATCCAACCAAGAACATTGACAGCTGGCATGAACTAAAGCCCAGAGCAGGTTTAAATAACAAACCCAGGCAAGGCGATTAGTGAAGGCAGCTGCCACAGCTACCTAAAGGAGCAGCAGTTCCACTCGAAACCACCAGAGGGAGCCCAAGGGCAGAACTCACAAAAATACCATTAGCAACCACAGGAGGGAGCTTCAGAACGGAATTCACAACATAAGCCATGCATTCGGGGGGAATATGAGCCATGCATCCAGGGGGGAATATGAGCCATGCATTCAGGGGGGGAATATGAGCCATGCATTCAGGGGGGGGGGAATATGAGCCATGCATTCAGGGGGGGGAATATGAGCCATGCATACAGGGGGGGAATATGAGCCATGCATACAGGGGGAGAATATGAGCTATGCATACAGGGGGGGGAATATGAGCCATGCATACAGGGGGGGAATATGAGCCATGCATACAGGGGGGGAAATATGAGCCATGCATACAGGGGGGGAATATGAGCCATGCATACAGGGGGGGATATGAGCCATGCATACAGGGGGGGAATATGAGCCATGCATACAGGGGGGGGAATATGAGCCATTCATACAGGAGGGGGAATATGAGCCGTGCATACAGGAGGGGGAATATGAGCCATGTATATGGGATGGGAGGGAGATGAGCCATGCATACAGGAGGGGGGTCATTATACAGTATTGAGCATCATGTGGGATCATTATACAGTATGGAGATCTGTGTGTGGCCATTATACAGTATTGAGCATCATGTGTGGTCGTTATACAGTATGGAGCATCATGTGTGGCCATTATACAGCATGGAGCATCATGTGCGGTCATTATACAATATGGAGCATCATGTGCAGTCATTATACAGTATGGAGCATCATGTGTGGTCATTATACAGTATGGAGCATCATGTGCGGTCATTATACAGTATGGAGCATCATGTGTGGTCATTATACAATATGGAGCATCATGTGCGGTCATTATACAGTATGGAGCATCATGTGCGGTCATTATACAGTATGGAGCATCATGTGCGGTCATTATACAGTATGGAGCATCATGTGTGGTCATTATACAGTATGGAGCATCATGTGCGGTCATTATACAGTATGGAGCATCATGTGCGGCCATTATACAGTATGGAGCATCATGTGCAGTCATTATACAGTATGGAGCACTGTGTGGCCATTATACAGTATTGAGCATCATGTGTGGCCATTATACAGTATTGAGCATCATGTGTGGCCATTATTCTTTATGGAGCACTGTGTGGCCATATTTTTTTGTTTAATTATTGTATATGAAACAGTGTGATCAGCAGTGCTAAATGGGTGTGGTTGGGACGTGGATATGGGTGTGACTAATTATGAATGGGTGTGGTCAGAGGCGGCGCCTAAAATTTGCCGCATTTGCGCGCCGCAAACTTTGTCCCTCTTTCCCATCTTCAAAAGTTGGGAGGTATGCACATAGTACTATGAGGGATTCATCAGCCGTGACAGGTTGATTGGGAGCTGCTGAAGAGTTAGGAGAGATAGCTGCTCACCATATCTCCACACCTGGGTGTGGTTCATATTTTAAAATGAGGCCTGTTTGTCACACAGATGTAATTTTGTAAAGGTTTGAAGACCTCCAGGATTGTGTGCCTTTGCTAAAGGACTAGGAAGCTGGACTCTAACTCAGGGGATGAACATGCACTATTATATGGACTATTTACTTTGTTTCACTTTTTGCTCGACAAACGCTGTATTTGAGTTTCCCTGTGATGTAGTTTATGAGGTCTGAAATAAACCAGCCAAAGTTTTAAATAAAAACAGTTCCTGTGATACCTCAAATCGCTTCTAAGTGAGTAGCATTGTTACAATATGAACAGGCACATGTATACATAGAGCACTTACATACAGAGACATATATGCAAAGAGTTCATACATATGGACAGACGCATGTATACACAGGGCACATACATATGGACAGAGACATGTATACATAGAGCACATACATTCATGTAGACTTATGTGTATACAAAGAGCCCATACCATCTTGTGTCTTCACTAATATATACCACCAGGAGCCCATACATTCTAGGCTCAACCCCACACACAGACAGACACGTCCATTCACATCATTGGGCTGTCTATGTTATAAAGTACAGGTCCTTCAGAGACCCTCTTTTTAACTACTTAAACTTTGACCGAGAATTGAGGATTCTGAACAAAGGACTCCTTATATTAAATAAGAATGTTTAATAAAATAGGTTTTACAAATTGGAGAATCAGTATGAAGAAGTTTTTCATAGGATAATCTGCTTAAGGCCAGGGTGACACTTGCGAGTTCAATGTGGGAAACTTGCATCAAGTTTCGGCACTGCCGCCGGCACACGGGACCGGAGCGTGCGGCTGCATGTATTTCTATGCAGCTAAATGCTCAGGTCCCGAGTGCCAGGACTTGATGCAAGCTTCTCGCATTGAACTCGCAAGTGTGACCCCGGCCTAAATGTATTTTTTAACAAATAGCTCTTATATACAGTACTTCATACTAAAGTCTATTTTACATAGAAAAAAGTTAAATTTGAATTATTTAGGACCCTTCTGGTGTTCTATGGGATCAATAGGGTGGTCACTAGTGAAAATGATGAACTTAAAGGAAAGGTGCCATAACAAAAAAACAAAAATGTAAAGTATTTATGTTTTAATTAAAAAAATACATTTTTAATAGTATAAAATGTGAAAATTAGAAAAAAAAGTTTTTCCACTTTTAAACATTAGGGGGAGCAGCTGCTGAAATTTGCCATAAGAACCTAGTGCACTTCCAGCTCGCATTACAACTGCAGTAAAGTGGACGGGATCTGTTCCATTTGTGTGATGTTTCCTCGTCTCCCGTTTTGTGTGTTTGCAAAAGGATGATGGACACTGGAACTATGAGAAATGACTTCCTCCCACCTCTCCCCAAACCCGTGGATAATGCCCTGAAGGACAGCTGTAGGAATAAAAGGGTACCTCTCTCCTTCTACAGAGAGAGACTCTAGACGACAGTAACCAAGTCTCTAACCTGAGGAATACATATTTGATCCTCTGGCCATCACTGAATCAATGGAGACGTTTGGAAAAAGTAGGTTGGGACAATAGGGTCTCCTGGCCACATACCTCAATGTACTCTGTCAGCTTCCTAAGCTTGTTGCTACATCCTCTCTGTGGGTGCCTCCAAAAGCAGGGTGCTACTTGACTTGTTAAGGTAGTTGGCCCTGGAAGCTCTGAAGTCATAGTTCTAATTCTTAGTGAGCCACCGGAAGGGTGAGACTGTCATTTGCACCATCTTCTGTCTTTAATTGGTCTGTACTATATGTTATTGTCTGTTGGTGATCCAATAGAGTATCGCCACACTGTGTTACCTTCACTCTGTGTTGCCTATGTAGTATTCTGCTCACGGGAAAGGAGTACAGGTGTTCAGTGAGATGAGTCCTCGTCCATGTGGAGACAGTCAGGCCAGCGGACGAGAGCAACTACTGACTCATGTGTCTTCACACTTGGTGGCAGCAGTGGGATAATACTCAGCCTGTCGGATCCAGGGGTGCTGAAGGGGGTTGGTGATCGTAGACACTGGCCAAGGGTTACACAACCAGGGAGGCAGATAGACAGACCCATCAGACCATATATGAGGAATACACAGCAGGTTTTGGACGCCACCCTGTCCAACCCCACAGCTGGGCCTTGAGAAAAGAACAGGAGTGAATATACTGCCTCAAAAGAAAACGGCAACTACATGAGTTGTGCCACCTTCAATAGATTGAATACTGAGACACCGACAATCGAACGGATTTGATCCAGGAATTTGTCCTTTGTGATGCCCAGAACATTGAGGAGGACCACGATTTTGACCAAGAGGAATTGAACTGCCTGCCAAATCAATGATCCAGTGGCAGTGTGGAATCATGTGGAATCAAATACCAAATCCCAAGCAGCCTGAATCCAAAAGTTGTTGGTCACATTGGAACCCTGAGCCTCAAACAGGAGAAGTAGCTGAACGAGTTGTTCCATCGGTACTGGTGGATCCGTACCATCAAGCTGAAGAATCGCAGGGGAAGCAGTGCCACACTGGTTGCTTTTATCAGTTTACAGGATTCACGGGATGCGGAGGACACCGTGTGTGGGTGCAACTGATATGAGTTTGTTTCTTGTTAATTACGTGTGGAGTTTCCCAGGTCAAGCCAGGGACCAGGGGGAGGAAATGGAACACCCTGTAGGAGAAAGGAATCCATACCGGCAAACTCAATACAGAGTCCTCGTCTCAGGGCTTCCTCCATCAGGAAGTTGGCAGCATCTGAAAGATCATATGTTAGAAGCTGGAGATGTTTGGTATGCTGATGTACCCAAGGATGGAATGAGGATTATGGAGTTTAAAAAAAACACCATAAGAGGAAAAACCTCCACCATTCTAAACAAAAAAAAAACAGTATACAGGCAGAGATGCTTACCTGTTCAAGGCCTCCAACAATTGCACTAACCAAGGTACAGCGGACCCAAGTTAAGATGGCAATTACACAGGTGCAATAATACCGATAATGCAGCCACCCTACAATCAGGAATTGGCCGCTTGGTGCACCTGCGCAAACAAATAGTCTGTATGTGGCGTGTTCACACAGGAATGCAAAGTATATGGCTCAAAGCCTATTAATGACGCCATGTAGCGGGCTCACCATATTGCATCCTGTGTGTAACTTGGGTCCGCTGTACCTTGGTTAGTGCAATTGTTGGAGGCCTTGAACAGGTAAGCATCTCTGCCTGTATACTGTTTTTTTTTGTTTAGAATAGTGGAGGTTTTTCCTCTTATGGTGTTTTTTTAGATTAGGATTGCCAATATGTAAGGACCCTTGACGTGGGTTGGCAGCTTAAATATTGTGGCCATAATATCGACCAATACCTTGCATACATTGTTATGTTTTTGTTGCACTGTATATTTTTCCAGGGTGCGGCTGGGCCCCAGATGGCTCTGTACACTGTGGCCTCTGTTCACACAGGATGCATTATGGTGAGCCCGCTACATGGCGTCATTAATAGGCTTTGAGCCATATACTTTGCATTCCTGTGTGAACACGCCACATACAGACTATTTGTTTGCGCAGGTGCACCAAGCGGCCAATTCCTGATTGTAGGGTGGCTGCATTATAGGTATTATTGCACCTGTGTAATTGCCATCTTAACTTGGGTCCGCTGTACCTTGGTTAGTGCAATTGTTGGAGGTCTTGAACAGGTAAGCATCTTTGCATGTATACTGGTTTTTTTTTTTTTTGTTTTTTTTTTGATTATGGAGTTTATTCACAAGGAAGACATGGAATATGCTTTTAGTAAACTGTATGATGCAAAGTTTAGTTCTAATGAGGGTGAAACCATACATTCATGTCTATGCTGAAAGAAATTCTGATTGACTGTCCCCGACAAGTAAGAAGGATGATCGGAAGCCTCTAACGTTTGGCTAATTATGAAAGGAGAGGAATGTGACAACGTTTATTCTCAATTATGGCAGACATATTATTCAGTAGAGCAAGATACATATGGAAACTGTGTCTTGCTGAATTGTCAGTGTTTTGATTGACAGCTTGGCTGTCCCATCCTGTGATGGGCTTTCTGAGTTATCAGTGCTTTCATTGACAGCTCAGCTGTACAATCTGTGACTGGGAGGTGCAGGACTTTCTCCAGGTGTTCGGTGTTCTGGAGAGTGCCCAAGCTATTTAGCTGAGCTGTCTGCCCCTGATCCTTGCCAGATGTAGTTTGTGCTTCCTGGTGAGGGTTAGCCTAATTGTGTTGTTCTGAGTTCTGAACTTCTGCTGCTTGACCCTTTAGACCATGTTCTCACTATCCCTTTCTCTTGTCCTTTGGCTTTGATCCGTTATCTCTTGATATTGACTCTGGACTGTGACCGGACTTACCCCTTTGTCTTTTCCTTTGTCTTTTCCCTTGATTATCTATGTGCTCTCTTGATATTGACTCCGGAACATTTGACTTTTCTGCCTAAGTGTCTGTCTGTGAGTAGTGACTAGCGTCAAACATAAGCCATTGTTCATATAAACCTGAATGTTGAATTTTGTTCTAGGTTGAATTGATGTTTGTTGATTTGCTGAATGGTTGCTGATTGACTATTATATCAGCTCCTACAGCATATTGTTCTGATATTCTTGAGGGACCAAGGCACAAGTTAATTGAACCACCGATGTTTGTAATTTGGTGAATGTCTGATGACTACCTATTATATCAGTCAATGCAGTTCGCTGTTCATTGAACATGTGAGCTATGAGAGATGACCTCCTCCTACCTCGCCCCAGACCTGTGGGTAATGCCATGAAGGACAGCTGTGGGTATAAAAAGCATCTCTCTCCTTCTACAGAGAGACTCTAGAGGACAGCAGCCAAGGTACTATGGATCCAAACGGAGGAATACAGATTTGATCCACTGCCAATCCCTGAAACCATGGAAATTTTTGGAGAAATCAGGTTTGGACAATCAGGTCACCTGGCCACATACCTCTGTATGTGTACTCTGTCAGCTTCCTTAGCTTGTCGCTACCTCCTCTCTGTGGGTGCCCACCAAAAGCATGGTGCTACTGGTTGGGGTAGTCGGCCCTGGAAGCCCCGAAGTCACAAAGTGACTGTCTTAGCGTGACACGACCTGAAGAATGGACGGTCACCAAACAGCGAAACACACAAGGGTACACCGGGGACACAATTACAACGGTGGGTCCTGCGATAGGGAATGGGGAAATGGACACCTCCTGCACTCTCCTAAGGATGTGCCCTGATCTCCCTGACATCCCTATACAAGTTTTTTCAACCTGTCGCAGGATACCTAAGCCCTTGCTTGCCCTGCACCTATCCCTAAGTAGGGAATTGGCAGGTGAGAGCACTGGACCCACCGCTGTACTATTACAACACTGGGGAAGATACAGACAAGAAAGAGACAAAAAAAATTACGCTACAATTAGCTTTCTCTGCTGCAATGCACCGCACAGCAGAGAAAGGCACCAGATAAGAATTCAGCTGAAGAAGAACAGCACTCAGCAAGCTCCTTCTCCAGCCAGGTTGGTCTCCAAAAGGACCTGTATAACCAACAGTCAGCTGATGCATCAGGTGACCTTTTGAAGGATGGTGGGAGTGGTCACTACCTGCATCAGCAGACTATGCAGCAATGTAATTACACCAGCGGCCACCGGGAGAAAACTGCATTAACCCCCGATGACCTGAAAGAAAAAACCAGAGGGAAACCAGATCTGCCACAGATCCAAACATTGATCGTAACACACAGATGTTCTAATTCCTGACAAGCCAGCAGAAGGATGAGACTCGTGAGATTGGTGATCAAATAAAGTATCGCCATAATTTGCTACTCTCACCCTGCATTTAAGTAGTATTATGTCCACAGAAAAGGAGTATGGGTGTTCAGTGGGTTGAGCTCTGGTCCTGGTGGTCTTTCTAAAGACAGCCAGGCCAGAGGACTAGAGCACCCATTACCCTTGTGTCTTCCCCGCCATCATCAGCTTTACTATACCACTTATATGCCTGCTGGAAAAAAACAATTCAGGCTGTGGTGGATGAGGTTGTGGTGCAGAAGAAAGAGGAACAGGAGGAGCAGGGCCAATTCACACTGTTTTCATGCCTTTCATTCATGCATGGCTTGGAGGGAGGGTTACTGTCCCAACAGTGGCCAGGTACCCAACTGTGCAGCAAGGGGACAGTTTGGAAGTATGATGATGAGGAAGACGAACAACCGTGTTCACAGCAGGGTGGTACTCATAGCAGCTCAAGGGAATCACTGGAGAATGGCTGGGAAAATACAGAGGACCCAGATGATACACCTCCCACTGAGGAAAGCTTGTCATTGCCTTTGGGCAGCCTGGCAACCATGAGCCAATATATGCTGCTGTGCCTGCGCAATGACCAGCTAGTTGCCCATGTTGTTACCAGTGCAGATTACTGGGTGGCCACCCTGCTGGATTCACGCTACAAGGACAACATACTATAATTACATCCATCACTTATGGGTTTCCCACCTGAAAGCAGGGGCTAAGTGGAAGAACAAGGCAGAGGTGAAGGAGGAAGTCACCAACACAGCTGTGGCACAGCCACCAACTCGGAAGGCAGGGTTAGGATAGCCGAAATGTGGCAAAACTTTCTTCTCTGCCACCTCCTCCTCCAGTTTGACCTCCACCCCCTGGTTGTGGCTTGTTAGATTATTTTGAGCTTATTCTATGTTATTTTAAGTGAGTTACCTTTAAAAAAAAACACAAACTGTTGGATGACTCCTCCCTTATAAGGATGGGCGAACCTGACATCACCGCAAGAACACTGCTGGAAAAAGCCGAAGACTGCCGAGTGCAGTGAATACTGCCGGCAGTTAATGAGTGGCCTCGGAAGCAGATGCGGCAGGGAGACAGCAGGGCGGGAGGACATGTTGCTTGACAGGTAAGTATAATTATGTTTAGTATTAATTTTCTGCTTTTTTTACAGCTCCCCCTCCCCATCCCATATATGTAAAGTCCGAGTTCAGGGTTCGGACGCAAGTTCGTGTCATCTCCGGCCACGAACTCGAACTTTACAAAAAACTCGGGCGAACCCACCGATCCCGAACATTGGGGGTTCGCCCATCACTACGCCCTTACCTTTTCCACCTAAACCACCATGTCCACCTCTTGCTCCACTTGGACCTACGCCTCCTGGTTCTGGATTGCTAGTTTTAGTTAATTCTAGGCTGTTTTCAGTCAGATCCATAAAAAAAAGTCAAAAAAATGAAAAAAAAATACAAAAACAAAAGCAAACAAAAAATAACAGTGTTGGATTACTCCTCCCTTGCCTCTTCCACCTGTACCGCCACTTCCACCACTTCCTCCACTTGGGCCTACGACTCCTGGTTCTAGATTGCTAGTTCCATTTAAAAACAAAAAATAAAGAAAAAACACAGAAGAAAAAAAAAATAACAGTGTTGGATTACTCCTCCCTTGCCTCTTCCACCTACCCCACCATGTTCACCTCATCATCAACCACTTCCTCCACTTGGACCTCCACCTCCTGGTTAAAATTTTTATTTATTTTTTATTCTATATTATTTTAAGTCATTTCCCTATGCAAAATTGTTTGCAGGGCACTTGTCCTGCTCTTATCCCATTTCGCTTTCTTTTGCAGCCCCCTAGCCCTTACTATGACCATTTTACAGCCATTTTAAAGCACAGAAGTTTGAGTCGTCATTGACTTCTATTGGGATTGGGGTCAAGTTTGGATGCCGAACCAAACTTTTAACTCTAGTTTGGCCGAACCTGACAAACCCGAATATCCACGCGTCTGCTCATTTTTATTTTTAAAGTATTTTTTGAAAATATCTTAGATAAATAACACTTTTGTTCTACAGTGGGTACGGAAAGTACATTTTTTACTCTTTGCTTCATTGCAGCCATTTGGTAAATTCAAAAAAGTTCATTTTTTCACATTAATGTACACTCTGCACCCCATCTTGACTGAAAAAAACAGAAATGTAGTAATTTTTGCTAATTTATTAAAAAAGAAAAACTGAAATATCACATGGTCATGACTCATAAGTATTCAGACTCTTTGCTCGGTATTAAGTAGAACCTTTTGAGCTAGTACAGCCATGAGTCTTCTTGGGAATGATGCAACAAGTTTTTCACACCTTTATTTGGGGATTTGCCATTCTCCAAGGTTCTCTAGTAATTACATGGTCTACCTCGAATTTACCAAATGGTTGCAATGAAACAAAGAGTGAAAAACTTAAAGTGGTCTGAATACTTTCCGTACCCACTGTGTATAATTAGTAATGCACAATTCTGCATGATGTGGATTTTCTAGCCCCTTTCTTTAATAATGTCCCCAATCACTTGCTCTTTTTTTTAATTATGTCTCCCATCCTTGTCCCATTTAATAATAATGTCCTTGTCCTTTAATAATGTCCCCCTTTCTGGACCCTTTTTTTAACCCCTTCACGACATGCCCCGTACTAGTACGGCGCATGCCGTGTCTCCCCCTTTGATGTGGGCTCCTCGTAATGACCTAGAGAATCACAGTGGCAGACCAGTTTTAGCATTTAGTGAACCTAGCAAAAAAGCCAAGCAAAAAACAAGTGTGGGATTGCACTTTTTTGCAATTTCACCACACTTGGAATTTTTTCCTGTTTTCTAGTACAAGACATGGTAAAACCAATGGTGTCATTCAAAAGTACAACTCATCCCGCAAAAAATAAGCCCTCACATGACCATATTGACAGAAAAATAAAAAAGTTATGGCTCTGGGAAGGAGGAGAGCGAACAACGAAAACGCAAAAACGAAAAAGGGCCGCGTCGTGAAGGGGTTAATAATGTCCTCCATCCTGTTAACCTTCTTTAATAATGTCCCCCATTTTGTAGTGATGTCCCCCATCATGGTCCCTTTTTTAATAATGTTGCTCATCTTAGTCCTTTTGTTTAATTATGTCCCCTGTTCTCTAATAATGTCCCCCCTTTCCTGGCCCCTTTCATTCATTATGTCCCCCATCCTGACATAATGTCCCCTCTTCTGCCCCCTATCTTTAATAATGTACACCCTCCAAACCCCTTTCTTTAATTGTGATCTTGGTCCCTTTCTTTAACCCCTTAACCCCCAAGGGTGGTTTGCACGTTAATGACCGGGCCAATTTTTACAATTCTGACCACTCTCCCTTTATGAAGTTATAACTCTGTAACGCTTTAACGGATCCTCATGATTCTGACATTGTTTTCTCGTGACATATTGTACTTCATGATATGAAATTTCATTGATATTACCTGAGTTTATTTCTGAAAAAAAATGGAAATTTGGTGAAAATTTTTAAAATTTTGCAATTTTCCAACTTTGAATTTTTATGCCCTTAAATCACAGAGATATGTCACACAAAATACTTAATAAGTATCATTTCCCACATGTCTACTTTACATCAGCACAATTTTGGAACCAAATTTTTTTTTTAATCCCTAAAGTTATAAGGGTTAAAAGTTGATTAGCAATTTCTCATTTTTCCCACAACATTGTTTTAGGGACCACATCACATTTGAAGTCACTTTGAGGTGTCTATATGATAAAAAATACTCAAGTGTGACACCATTCTAAAAACTGCACATCTCAAGGTGCTCAAAACCACATTCAAGAAGTTTATTAACCCTTCAGGTGTTTCACATGAATTTTTGGAATGTGAACATTTAACTTTTTTTCACAAAAAATTTACTTCAGCTCCAATTTGTTTTATTTACCAAGAGTAACTGGAGAAATTGGACACCAAAATTTGTTGTAAAATTTGTTCTGAGTACGCAGATACCCCATATGTGGGGGTAAACCACAGTTTGTGCGCATGGCAGAGCTCAGAAGGGAAGGAGCGCCATTTGACTTTTCAATGCAAAATTTACTGGAATTGAGATGGGACGCCATGTCGTGTTTGGAGAGCCCCTGATGCGCCTAAACATTGAAACCCCCCACAAGTGACACCATTTTAGAAACTAGACCCCCTAAGGAATTCATCTAGATGTGTGGTGAGTACTTTGACCCACCAAGTGCTTCACAGAAGTTTATAATGTAGAGCCTTAAAAATAAAAAATCATATTTTTTCACAAAAATGATCTTTTTGACCCCAATTTTTTATTTTCCCAAAGGTAACAGAAGAAATTGGGCCCCAAAAGTTGTTGCAAAATTTGTCCTGAGTACGCTGATACCCAATATGTGGGGGTAAACCGCTGTCTGGGCGCATGGAAGAGCTCAGAAGGGAAAGAGCGCCATTTGACTTTTCAATGCAAAATTGACTGCAATTGAGATAGGACACCATGTCGCGTTTGGAGAGCCCCTAATGTGTCTAAACATTGAAACACCCCAATTCTAACTGAAACCCTAACCCAAACACACCCCTAACCCTAATCCCAACCATAACCCTAACCACACCCCTAACCCAAATCCCAACCCTAATCCCAACGGTAAATGTAATCCAAACCCTAACTTTAGCCCCAACAATAGCCCTAGCTTTAGCCCCAACCCTAACCCTAACTTTAGCCCCAACCCTAACTGTAGCTCTAACCCTAACTTTAGCCCCAGTCCTAACCCTAACTTTAGCCCCAACCCTAACCCTAACCCTAACTTTAGCCCCAACCCTAACCCTAACCCTAATGGAAAAATGGAAATAAATACATTTTTTAAAATTTTATTATTTTTCCCTAACTAAGGGGGTGATGAAAGGGGGTTTGATTTACTTTTATAGTGGGTTTTTTAGCAGATTTTTATGATTGGCAGCCGTCACACACTAAAATACGCTTTTTATTGCAAAAAATAGTTTTTGCGTCTCCACATTTTGAGAGCTATAATTTTTCCATATTTTGGTCCACAGAGTCATATATGGTCTTGTTTTTTGCAGGACGAGTTGACGTTTTTATTGGTACCATTTTCGGGCATGTGACATTTTTTGATCACTTTTTATTCTTATTTTTGTGAAGTAGAATGAACAAAAACCAGCTATTCATGAATTTCTTTTCGGAAGGGCACTTATACCGTTCCATGTTTGGTAAAATTGAGAAAGCAGTTTTATTTTTCGGGTCAGGATGATTACAGCAATACCTTATTTATATCATTTTTTTATGTTTTGGCGCTTTTATATGATAAAAACTATTTTGTATAAAAAATAATTATTTTTGCATCCCTTTATTCTGAGGACTATAACTTTTTTATCTTTTCGTTGATGATGCTGTATGGCAGCTCGTTTTTTGCGGGACAAGATGACGTTTTCAGGAGTACCATGGTTATTTATATCCGTCTTTTTGATTGCATGTTATTCCACTTTTTGTTTGGAGGTATTATAATAAAGCGGTTTTTTTTGCCTCGGTTTTTTTTTACGGTGATCACTGAATGTTGTGATCTTAATGGCAGAGGATCTCAGGGTCTTCAGCAAAGTCTGCAAACATAAAAACTAGCTCTTAGGGAGGTGGTAACTGAGCTGACCACATACCTGATCCTAGCCCACAAATAATAGCAGCCGGGGAACGTGCCTACGTTGGTTCTAGACATCTCGCGCCAGCCGGAGATCTAACTAACCCTTTCAGAGAAAATACAGACCTCACTTGCCTCCAGAGAAAGATACCCCAAAGTAGATACAGGCCCCCAACAAATAATAACGGTGAGGTAAGAGGAAAGGACAAACGTAAGTATGAACTAGATTCAGCAAAGAGAGGCCCACTAAATAATAGCAGAAATATAGAAAGCGGACTTATGTGGTCAGCGAAAAACCCTACTAAAATATCCACGCTGAATATCCAAGGACCCCCGTACCGACTAACGGTATGGGGGGAGAATATCAGCCCCCTAAGAGCTTCCAGAAAAATCAGGAATCACATTATGAACAAGCTGGACAAAAAACAGAATAATACAAATAAACAAAAAAACAAGAAAGCAGGACTTAGCTTATGTTGCAAAAATCAGGACCAGTAGACAAGAGCAACCAGACAAGGACTGATTACATGGATGCCAGGCAATGGAATAAGACTCCAGGAAGTTTAAATAGAAACACGCAGAGCCTTAACGAACAGGTGACTACAAACCTGAGGAAAGAGAATCCAAGAGCCATACCGCGAGTGACCACAAGAGGAAGCCCAAAAGTATAGTTCATAACAGTACCCCCCCTTTAAGGAGGGGTCACCGAACCCTCACTACGAACCCCAGGGCGATCAGGATGGGCAGCGTGAAAAGCACGAACCAAATCGGCCGCATGAACATCAGAGGCGACCACCCAGGAATTATCCTCCTGTCCATAGCCCTTCCATTTGACCAGATACTGAAGCCTCCGTCTAGAGAGACGAGAATCGAAGATCTTCTCCACCACATACTCCAACTCGCCCTCAACCAAGACCGGAGCAGGAGGGTCAACAGCAGGAACCACAGGCACAATGTACCACCGCAACAAAGACCTATGGAACACATTGTGAATGGCAAACGACACAGGAAGATCCAAACGAAAAGACACCGGATTAAGGACCTCCAAAATTCTATAAGGACCAATAAAGCGAGGCTTAAACTTAGGAGAGGAAACCTTCAGAGGGACAAACCGAGAAGACAACCAAACCAAATCCCCAACACGAAGTCGGGGACCCACACCGCGGCGGCGGTTGGCAAAACGCTGAGCCTTCTCCTGTGACAACTTCAAGTTGTCCACCACATGATTCCAAGTCCGCTGCAACCTATCAACCACAGAATCCACCCCAGGACAGTCAGAAGGCTCAACATGACCCGAGGAGAAACGAGGATGAAAACCAGAGTTGCAGAAAAATGGCGAAACCAAAGTAGCGGAACTAGCCCGATTATTGAGGGCAAACTCAGCCAATGGCAAGAAGGTCACCCAATCATCCTGATCCGCAGAAACAAAACATCTCAAATAAGCCTCCAGCGTCTGATTAGTTCGCTCCGTTTGGCCATTAGTCTGAGGATGAAAGGCAGATGAGAACGACAGATCAATGCCCATCTTAGCACAAAAAGATCGCCAGAATCTGGACACAAACTGGGATCCTCTGTCAGACACGATATTCTCAGGAATGCCGTGCAAACGAACCACATTCTGAAAAAACAAAGGAACCAGATCGGAAGAGGAAGGCAACTTAGGCAAGGGCACCAAATGGACCATCTTGGAAAAACGATCACACACCACCCAGATGACAGACATTCCCTGAGACACCGGAAGATCTGAAATGAAATCCATGGAAATGTGTGTCCAAGGCCTCTTCGGGACGGGCAAGGGCAAAAGCAACCCGCTGGCACGAGAACAGCAAGGCTTAGCCCAAGCACAAGTCCCACAGGACTGCACAAAAGCACGCACATCCCGTGACAAGGAAGGCCACCAAAAAGACCTAGCCACCAAATCTCTGGTACCAAAAATCCCAGGATGCCCTGCCAACACCGAGGAATGAACCTCGGAAATAACTCTGCTGGTCCATTTATCAGGAACAAACAGTCTATCAGGTGGACAAGAGTCAGGTCTACCAGCCTGAAATCTCTGCAACACACGTCGCAAATCAGGAGAAATGGCCGACAAAATCACTCCCTCTTTAAGAATACCAGCCGGCTCTGAGACTCCAGGAGAATCAGGCACAAAGCTCCTGGAAAGAGCATCAGCCTTCACATTTTTCGAACCAGGCAGGTATGAGACCACAAAGACAAAATGGGAGAAAAACAATGACCAACGAGCCTGTCTAGGATTCAGGCGTTTAGCAGACTCGAGATACATCAGGTTCTTGTGATCAGTCAAGACCACCACACGATGCTTAGCTCCCTCGAGCCAATGATGCCACTCCTCAAATGCCCACTTCATGGCCAACAACTCCCGATTACCAACATCATAGTTCCGCTCAGCCGGCGAAAACTTCCTGAAAAGAAAGCACATGGTTTCATCATAGAGCAACCAGAGCCTCTCTGCGACAAAACAGCTCCTGCACCAATCTCAGAAGCATCCACTTCAACCTGAAAGGGAAGTGAGACATCAGGCTGGCACAAAACAGGCGCCGAAGTAAACCGGCGCTTCAGCTCCCGGAAGGCCTCAATGGCCGCAGGAGCCCAATTAGTGACATCAGAACCTTTCTTGGTCATCCAAACGAATCCCGCACCAAGAGGGGAAGAGGATGGACGAATATGTCCTTTCTCCAAAGACTCCTTTATATAAGAACGCATCGCGGCATGCTCAGGTACCGACAGATTAAATAATCGTCCCTTAGGAAACTTGCTACCAGGAATCAAATCTATAGCGCAGTCACAGTCCCTATGAGGAGGAAGAGCACTGGACCTGGACTCACTGAACACATCCTGATAGTCAAGCAAAAACTCAGGAACTTCTGAAGGAGTGGAGGAAGCAATAGACACCGACGGGGAATCGCAATGAATTCCCTGACAACCCCAACTTGACACAGACATAGCCCTCCAATCCAGAACAGGATTATGAGCCTGTAACCATGGCAGACCCAAAACGACCAAATCATGCATTTTATGCAGAACAAGAAAACGAATCACCTCCCGATGTTCAGGAGTCATGCACATGGTCACTTGTGTCCAATACTGCGGTTTATTCTCCGCCAATGGCGTAGCATCAATTCCTCTAAGAGGAATAGGATTTTCTAAAGGCTCCAGGACAAAACCACAGCGCCTGGCAAACGACAAGTCCATAAGACTCAGGGCAGCGCCTGAATCCACAAACGCCATAACAGGGTAGGAAGACAATGAGCAAATTAAAGTCACAGACAAAATAAATTTAGGCTGTAAGTTACCATTGGCGACAGGACTAACAAACTTTGTTAGGCGTTTAGAGCATGCTGATATAACATGTGTAGAATCACCGCAGTAAAAACACAACCCATTCTGACGTCTATGATTTTGCCGTTCAGTTCTAGTCTGAATTCTATCACATTGCATTAAATCAGGCGTCTGTTCAGACAACACCGCCAAAGGATTAGTGGATTTGCGCTCCCGCAAACGCCGATCAATCTGAATGGCCAGCGTCATAGAATCATTCAGACTTGTAGGAATGGGAAAGCCCACCATCACATTCTTAATAGTTTCAGAAAGGCCATTTCTGAAATTTGCGGCCAGAGCACACTCATTCCACTGAGTAAGCACGGACCATTTCCGAAATTTTTGGCAATACACTTCGGCTTCATCCTGGCCCTGAGAAATAGCCAGCAAAGCCTTCTCTGCCTGAATTTCAAGATTGGGCTCCTCATAAAGCAATCCGAGCGCCAGAAAAAACGCATCAATATTCGCCAATGCCGGATCTCCTGGCGCCAATGAGAAAGCCCAATCCTGAGGGTCGCCCCGCAAGAAGGAGATAACAATTTTAACTTGCTGAGCTGAGTCTCCAGACGAACGAGGTCTCAAAGATAGAAACAATTTACAATTATTCCTAAAATTCCTAAATTTAAATCGATCTCCAGAGAACAGCTCAGGAATAGGAATCTTAGGCTCTGACATAGGACTGCTAATAACAAAATCCTGAATGCCCTGCACACGAGCAACAAGCTGACCCACACTAGTAATCAGAGTTTGCACATTCATGTCTGCAGCAGAGTTTCAAGCCATTCAGAGGTAAAGGGGAAGGAAGAAAAAAAAAACTCAGAACTTCTTTTTCTTTTAATCCCACTTCTGCAATGCATTAACTATTCAGTGGCCTGGCATACTGTTGTGATCCTAATGGCAGAGGATCTCAGGGTCTTCAGCAAAGTCTGCAAACATAAAAACTAGCTCTTAGGGAGGTGGTAACTGAGCTGACCACATACCTGATCCTAGCCCACAACTAATAGCAGCCGGGGAACGTACCTACGTTGGTTCTAGACGTCTCGCGCCAGCCGGAGATCTAACTAACCCTTTCAGAGAAAATACAGACCTCACTTGCCTCCAGAGAAAGATACCCCAAAGTAGATACAGGCCCCCAACAAATAATAACGGTGAGGTAAGAGGAAAGGACAAACGTAAGTATGAACTAGATTCAGCAAAGAGAGGCCCACTAAATAATAGCAGAAATATAGAAAGCGGACTTATGTGGTCAGCGAAAAACCCTACTAAAATATCCACGCTGAATATCCAAGGACCCCCGTACCGACTAACGGTATGGGGGGAGAATATCAGCCCCCTAAGAGCTTCCAGCAAAATCAGGAATCACATTATGAACAAGCTGGACAAAAAACAGAATAATACAAATAAACAAAAAAACAAGAAAGCAGGACTTAGCTTATGTTGCAAAAATCAGGACCAGTAGACAAGAGCAACCAGACAAGGACTGATTACATGGATGCCAGGCAATGGACTAAGACTCCAGGAAGTTTAAATAGAAACACCCAGAGTCTTAATGAACAGGTGACTACAAACCTGAGGAAAGAGAATCCAAGAGCCATACCGCGAGTGACCACAAGAGGGAGCCCAAAAGTATAGTTCATAACACTGAAGGGGTTAACTAGTGGGACAGTTTTATAGGTCGGGCCGTTACGGACGCAGCAATACTAAATATATGTATGTTTGTTTTTTTTATTATTTAGATAAAGAAATGTATTTATTGGAACAATATTTTTTTTAATTTATTTAGGATTTTTTTAATTTTACACATGTAAATATTATTTTTTTTTACTTCTTTACATAGACCCAGGGGGGACATCACATTAAAGTGACAGATTGCTGATCTGACACTTTGCAGTGCACTGTGTCAGATCAGCGATCACACAGGCACTGCAGGGAGGCTTCCCGGCGCCTGCTCTGAGCAGGACCTGGAAGGCACCCAGCGGCCATTTTGCATCCGGGCCTGCAGGGAGGAGGTAGGAGACCCTCGGAGTAACGCGATCACATTGTGTTGCTCCGAGGGTCTCAGGGAAGAACGCAGGGAGCCCCCTCCCTGCACGATGCTTCCCTATGCCACCGGAACGCTGCAATCATGTTTGATCGCAGTGTTCCAGGGGTTAATGTGCCAGGAGCGGTCCGTGACCGCTCCTGGCACATAGTGCCGGATGTCAGCTGTAATAATCAGCTGACACCTGGCGGCGATCGGCCACGCTCCCCCCGTGAGCGCAGCTGATCGCGCTGGACGTACTTTCCCGTCACTGGGAATTAAGTCCCAGGTCACCTCGACGGTATAGTACGTCCAATGGGATTAAGGAGTTAATAATAGCCCTCACCCTGCAATAATGTCCCCCTGGCCCCTTTCTTTAATAATGTCCCTCCTCCTGGCCCCTTTCTTTATTTGTAATAGAGTGCAGGGTAGAGTATGTCACCACGGAACAGACAGACCAACTGTTGAGGGGGGTTTATTAACAGGAGCAATATTCTCCTCGCAGGGAGAAAACAGTAGAATATAAACTGATAAAATAACTGTGCAAAAATATGGGAAGCAGTATAAGTTCCCTGACAGTCAAACAGTATAACAGTAATAAACGGAATTTCTGGGGAAAACACTTATCAGTCTGATGAGGACTTGCTTGTAGGGTCTTCTTCTCCAACGTAGGTGCCGAGAAACTTGTCGTCCCTCTGTTATCCATGGGCTGTGTAGTCTCTAGGAACCCGCAACCTGGGGTTTAAGGGGTTACTGTGGTAAGCAGAGGGGATGCTAGGCAAACGGGGTCCCCTGTGCTCTCAGTCTTTTGCTTCAACTGTGCAGCCTATCTCGGGAGAACGATGCTCAGTCTATTTCTGGGTCTCCCAACAGGAATCAGGGGCTCTGAACTAATATTGTGGGTACTAGGGGCCACTGTTTCTGCACGGGCCACTGTCTCTGCATGGGTCACTGTCTCTGCACGGGCGTCAGGGCACACCTCTCCAGTCACAGCAGAGTCCGCTTTCACGTCCTCACAAGATGCAGTCTTTCATGACAATCTCCCTGTATCAGTCCTGTGACCGGGAGCTCTCTCTCTCTTCCCCGGAGCGCAGCTGTGTGCGGTTCTGGCCTCTGAATTCGCTGCTCTGTCTGCTGCACGCGCTGCTCTGTCTGCTGCACATGCTGCTCTGTGTCAAGTACATGCCCCTCTAGCCCTGGAAAGCGCACCTTTTCTCTCCCTCAGCCCAGTTTCCTTCCTGTCCCGGTCTCTAAGTCTGCCCCCAGGGAAATCTGCTGCACATCTAAGTGGTTCCAGGCACGGAGCAGAGAAGGTAACCCTCTTACATTCCCCCCACTTTTTCCTCGCCATTTCACGGGCGAGAGTTCCCGAAGTTCCTGTTGGCAATCTTCCAGTCCTTGCACGATCTGCTGCCAGATGAACTCATCCTGATTGTAGCGAACGGGGGGTACACTGTTGTGAATTCTGTTCTCGAACTCCCTCCGGTGGTTATGAATGGTACTTCGGCGAGTTCTGTCCATGGACTTCCTCTGGTGGCTGTGAGTGGAGCTGCTGGTTCTGAGGTCCCTTCCTCAGCTGACCTCGTTTAGTCCTAGGCTGGCTGCTCTATTTAACTCCACTTAGATCGTTACTTGATGCCAGCTGTCAATGTCCTAGTACTGGTTCAGTTCTCTCTTGGATCTTTCAGATGACCTGTCTACTCCAGCAAAAGCTAAGTCCCTGCTAGCATATTTGTTTAGCAATTTTTTCTTGTCCAGCTTGCTATCATGATTCTGCCTTGCTAGCTGGAAGCTCTGGGATGCAGAGTGGCACCTCCACGCCGTGAGTCGGTGTGGGGTCTCTTTTGCACACTCTGCGTGGTTTTTTGGTAGTTTTTTATGCTGACCGCAAAGATACCTTTTCTATCCTCAAATCTGTTTAGTTAAGTCTGGCCTCCTTTGCTGAAACCTATTTCATTCCTGTGTTTGTGACTTCCATCTTAACTCACAGTCTATATGTGTGGGGGGCTGCCTTTCTCTTTGGGGGAATTTCTCTGAGGCAAGTTAGGCCTTATTTTCTATCTTTAGGGGTAGTTAGCTCTTAGGCTGTGAAGAGGCATCTAGGCAGAGTCAGGTACGCTCCACGGCTATTTCTAGTTGTTGTGATAGGATTAGGGGTTGCGGTCAGCAGAGCTCCCACTTCCCAGAGCTTGTCCTGCATTACTAGTTTGCTCATCAGGTCATTCCTAGTGCTCCTAACCACCAGGTCATCAAAACAGTACAGCTGGCCCGTAAAGTGTTAATGCATCTCAATAGAGGGATAAAGGAAGTTCTGAGACCATTTTTTTTTCCTCTGCAGCATGTTTTGTTTTTCTTTTCCCCTAAATCTCTGGGTAGTTCAGGACACAGGTGTAGATATGGACATTCAAGGTCTGTCCTTTTGTGTGGATCAACTCACTGCAAGGGTACAAGGCATTCAAGATTATGTAGTTCAGAACCCGATGTTGGAACCCAGAATTCCAATTCCTGATTTGTTTTCTGGGGATAGATCTAAGTTCCTGAATTTCAAAAATAATTGTAGACTGTTTTTTGCTTTGAAACCCCGCTCCTCTGGTGACCCCATTCAGCAAGTAAAAATCATTATTTCTTTGCTACGTGGCGACCCTCAAGACTGGGCATTTTCCCTTGCACCAGGAGATCCTGCATTGCGTAATGTAGATGCGTTTTTTCTGGCGCTTGGGTTGCTTTATGATGAACCAGATTCAGTAGATCAGGCAGAGAAAATCTTGCTGGCTTTGTGTCAGGGTCAGGATGCAGCGGAGGTATATTGTCAGAAATTTAGAAAGTGGTCTGTGCTTACTCAGTGGAATGAGTGTGCCCTGGCGGCAATTTTCAGAAAGGGTCTTTCTGAAGCCCTTAAGGATGTTATGGTGGGATTCCCCACGCCTGCTGGTCTGAATGAGTCTATGTCCTTGGCCATTCAGATCGATCGACGCTTACGTGAGCGCAAAACTATGCACCATTTGGAGGTATCTTCTGAGCAGAAGCCTGAGCCTATGCAATGTGATAGGACCTTGACCAGAGCTGAAAGGCAAGAATACAGACGTCAGAATGGGCTGTGTTTTTACTGTGGTGACTCCACTCATGCTATCTCTGATTGTCCTAAACACACTAAGCGGTTCGCTAGGTCTGCCACCATTGGTACTGTACAGCCAAAATTTCTTTTGTCCGTTACTCTGATTTGCTCTTTGTCATCCTATTCTGTTATGGCATTTGTGGATTCAGGCGCTGCCCTGAATTTGATGGACTTGGAGTTTGCCAGGCGCTGTGATTTTTTCTTGGAGCCTTTACAGTATCCTATTCCATTGAGAGGAATTGATGCTACGCCTTTGGCCAAGAATAAGCCTCAGTACTGGACTCAATTGACCATGTGCATGGCTCCTGCACATCAGGAGGATGTTCGCTTTTTGGTGTTGCATAATCTGCATGATGTGGTCGTTTTGGGTTTGCCATGGCTACAGGTCCATAATCCAGTATTGGATTGGAAATCAATGTCTGTATCTAGTTGGCGTTGTCAAGGGGTACATGGGGATGTCCCATTGTTGTCAATTTCGTCTTCCCATCCTTCTGAAGTTCCTGAGTTCTTGTCAGATTACCGGGATGTATTTGATGAGCCCAAATCCAGTGCCCTACCTCCTCATAGGGATTGTGATTGTGCTATTAATTTGATTCCTGGTAGTAAGTTTCCGAAGGGCCGACTGTTCAATTTATCTGTGCCAGAACACGCCGCTATGCGGAGTTATGTAAAAGAGTCCTTGGAGAAAGGGCATATTCGCCCGTCGTCGTCACCGTTGGGAGCAGGGTTCTTTTTTGTGGCCAAGAAGGATGGTTCTCTGAGACCTTGTATAGATTACCGCCTTCTCAATAAAATTACCATCAAATTTCAGTACCCTTTGCCGCTACTGTCTGATTTGTTTGCTCGGATTAAGGGGGCTAGCTGGTTCACTAAGATAGATCTTCGAGGGGCATATAATCTTGTGCGTATTAAACAGGGCAACGAATGGAAAACAGCATTTAATATGCCTGAGGGCCATTTTGAGTACCTGGTGATGCCATTCGGGCTTTCTAATGCTCCATCTGTGTTTCAGTCCTTTATGCATGACATCTTCCGAAAGTACCTGGATCGATTCATGATTGTATATTTGGATGATATTTTGGTCTTTTCGGACGATTGGGAGTCTCATGTGAAACAGGTCAGAATGGTGTTCCAGGTCCTTCGTGCTAATTCCTTGTTTGTGAAGGGATCTAAATGTCTCTTTGGAGTTCAGAAGGTTTCATTTTTGGGCTTCATTTTTTCCCCTTCTACTATCGAGATGGATCCTGTTAAAGTTCAGGCCATTTATGATTGGACTGAGCCTACTTCTGTGAAGAGCCTTCAGAAATTCCTGGGCTTTGCTAATTTTTACCGTCACTTCAACGCTAATTTTTCTAGTGTTGTTAAATCATTGACTGATTTAACCAAGAAAGGTGCGGATGTGGTCAAATGGTCCTCTTCGGCCGTTGAGGCTTTTCAGGAGTTGAAGCGTCATTTTTCTTCTGCCCCTGTGTTGTGTCAGCCAGATGTTTCGCTCCCGTTTCAGGTCGAGGTGGATGCTTCTGAGATTGGAGCAGGGGCTGTTCTATCTCAAAGAAGTTCTGATGGCTCGGTGATGAAGCCATGTGCTTTCTTTTCTAGAAAGTTTTCGCCTGCTGAGCGCAATTATGATGTGGGCAATCGAGAGTTGTTGGCTATGAAGTGGGCATTCGAGGAGTGGCGACATTGGCTTGAAGGAGCCAAGCATCGCGTGGTGGTCTTGACAGATCACAAGAATTTGACTTATCTCAAGTCTGCCAAGCGGTTGAATCCTAGACAGGCTCGATGGTGGCTGTTTTTCTCCCGCTTCGATTTTGTGGTTTCGTACCTTCCGGGTTCTAAGAATGTGAAGGCTGATGCCCTTTCAAGGAGTTTTGTGCCTGATTCTCCGGGAGTTCCTGAGCCGGCTGGTATTCTCAAAGAGGGGGTAATTTTGTCTGCCATCTCCCCTGATTTGCGGCGGGTGCTGCAGGAGTTTCAGGCTGATAGACCTGACCGTTGCCCAGCGGAGAAACTGTTTGTCCCTGATAGATGGCCTAGTAGAGTTATCTCTGAGGTTCATTGTTCGGTGTTGGCTGGTCATCCTGGAATCTTTGGTACCAGGGATTTGGTGGCTAGATCCTTTTGGTGGCCTTCCTTGTCACGGGATGTGCGTTCTTTTGTGCAGTCCTGCAGACTTGTGCTCGGGCTAAGCCCTGCTGTTCTCGTGCCAGTGGGTTGCTTTTGCCCTTGCCGGTCCCGAAAAGGCCCTGGACGCATATTTCCATGGATTTTATTTCAGATCTCCCTGTCTCTCAAAGGATGTCGGTTATCTGGGTGGTTTGTGATCGCTTCTCTAAGATGGTCCATTTGGTACCTTTGCCTAAATTGCCTTCCTCCTCTGATTTGGTTCCGTTGTTTTTCCAGCACGTGGTTCGTTTGCATGGCATTCCGGAGAACATCGTGTCGGACAGAGGTTCCCAGTTTGTTTCGAGGTTTTGGCGGTCCTTTTGTGCTAAGATGGGCATTGATTTGTCTTTTTCTTCAGCTTTCCATCCTCAGACAAATGGCCAAACCGAACGAACCAATCAGACTTTGGAGACATGTCTGAGATGCTTTGTTTCTGCTGATCAGGATGATTGGGTGTCCTTCTTGCCTTTGGCTGAGTTCGCCCTTAATAATCGGGCCAGCTCGGCCACTTTGGTTTCGTCTTTTTTCTGTAATTCTGGTTTCCACCCTCGTTTTTCTTCAGGACAGGTTGAGCCTTCGGACTGTCCTAGTGTGGATTCTGTGGTGGACAGGTTGCAGCAGATTTGGACTCACGTGGTGGACAATTTGACATTGTCCCAGGAGAAGGCTCAACGTTTCGCTAACCGCCGTCGCTGTGTTGGTCCCCGACTTCGTGTTGGGGATTTGGTTTGGTTGTCGTCTCGTTATGTTCCTATGAAGGTTTCGTCTCCTAAGTATAAGCCTCGTTTCATTGGTCCTTATAAGATTTCTGAAATTCTTAATCCTGTGTCATTTCGTTTGGACCTTCCAGCTTCTTTCGCCATCCATAATGTGTTCCATAGGTCGTTATTGCGGAGATATGTGGCTCCTATGGTTCCCTCCGTCGACCCTCCTGCCCCGGTGTTGGTTGAGGGGGAGTTGGAGTATGTGGTGGAGAAGATTTTAGATTCTCGTATTTCGAGACGGAAACTTCAGTACCTAGTCAAGTGGAAAGGTTATGGTCAGGAGGATAATTCCTGGGTGGTTGCCTCTGATGTTCATGCTGCCGATCTTGTTCGTGCCTTTCATTTGGCTCGTCCTGATCGGCCTGGGGGCTCTGGTGAGGGTTCGGTGACCCCTCCTCAAGGGGGGGGGTACTGTTTTGAATTCTGTTCTCGAACTCCCTCTGGTGGTTATGAATGGTACTTCGGCGAGTTCTGTCCATGGACTTCCTCTGGTGGCAGTGAGTGGAGCTGCTGGTTCTGAGGTTCCTTCCTCAGCTGACCTCGTTTAGTCCTAGGCTGGCTGCTCTATTTAACTCCACTTAGATCGTTACTTGATGCCAGCTGTCAATGTCCTAGTACTGGTTCAGTTCTCTCTTGGATCTTTCAGATGACCTGTCTACTCCAGCAAAAGCTAAGTCCCTGCTAGCTTATTTGTTTACCATTGTTTTCTTGTCCAGCTTGCTATCATGATTCTGCCTTGCTAGCTGGAAGCTCTGGGATGCAGAGTGGCACCTCCACGCCGTCAGTCGGTGTGGGGTCTCTTTTGCACACTCTGCGTGGTTTTTTGGTAGTTTTTTATGCTGACCGCAAAGATACCTTTTCTATCCTCAAATCTGTTTAGTTAAGTCTGGCCTCCTTTGCTGAAACCTATTTCATTCCTGTGTTTGTGACTTCCATCTTAACTCACAGTCAATATGTGTGGGGGGCTGCCTTTCTCTTTGGGGGAATTTCTCTGAGGCAAGTTAGGCCTTATTTTCTATCTTTAGGGGTAGTTAGCTCTTAGGCTGTGAAGAGGTGTCTAGGCAGAGTCAGGTACGCTCCACGGCTATTTCTAGTTGTTGTGATAGGATTAGGGGTTGCGGTCAGCAGAGCTCCCACTTCCCAGAGCTTGTCCTGTATTACTAGTTTGCTCATCAGGTCATTCCTAGTGCTCCTAACCACCAGGTCATCATAACAGTACACCAGCCGTTGAACGTTCAGAGCGCCTGAAATCAGCAGGGGCGGTGATGTCAACTGCTGTAGGAGGAGTGGGAGTCGAGGTCTCCTCTGATATGTTGGTAATCCCAGGCACCAGCTCTGTTTCTGGGTTCCCTAGGAGAAATTGGGAGTCTTCCTGGTCTTCCACATCAACTTTGATCACTGGCGCAGTCAGTGAGGGCGCTGGGGCCAATTGAACCGATTCAGGATCTCGAGATAAACATGGACGCAACATATTCCTGTGCAGTGTGCGGGTGGGGGTCCCCTCTTTCATTTCGGGCTGAACCTCATAAACGGGACTCCCGTTGTCGAGCCGCCGCTTCACTCAGTATTGCCTCTTCTCCCACCGATACCCCAATTTGTTGTGTGGGCGCTTTTCCCTCACTAAGACTCAGTCTCCAGGCCGCAGGGCTGTCCCCCTTTGAGGAGCTACCTGGGGGTGTTCCAATTCTTGTAGACAGCTCTGCACTAGCCGTTGAATGGTCCGCAGCCGACGACGGTTTTCTTGAACCCAGGAGCACACCCCGTCCGTGGGTAATCCTGCTTAGGCTCCAGCTCCAGCTCTGAAAGCCCCTTCCCGGGTCGGCTGAAGAACAAAATGTAGGGAGTGAATCCAGTGGTGCTGTGTTTCCGATTGTTATACGCCCGCACCAATTCAGGGACAGACTCAGTCCACCTCGTCTTCTGGTCCTCTTCCAGTGTCCTCAGCATTTGAATCAGAGTGCGGTTAAATCTTTCACAAGCCCCGTTCCCCTGTGGATGGTAAGGGGTGGTCCGTGACTTATCGATCTTGTACAGCTGGTGCAACTCCTCCATCACTCTTCTGAGGAAGCAGGCCCCCTGATCATAATGGATGCGCTTAGGACACCCATACACCTGTATGAAGTGCTTGCAGATTGCGTGAGCAGCAGACTCGGCAGTCTGGTCCCGTGCGGGCGTCACTACGGCAAATTTAGTAAAGTGGTCAATCATCACTAAACAATGCTCATAGCCTTGGTGCACTAGTCCAATTGTCAAGTAATCTATGGCCAGGAGGTCCATGGGGCCAGAAGACCTCACCGTCTCTGTGGGAGCTCGTTGTTCTGGTGGTTTTACCAGCTCACAACTCCTGCATTGCTGGCATACTTTCTCCAAAATGTTCCTCAGGTGGGGATGATAAAATAGGCACTGCAACCACTGGAAAGTTTTTTCCGGCCCAAAGTGTGCTCCTTTCTCATGTGCTTCCTTAGCCACCTGATCTATCAGGGATGAAGGAATAACCGTCTGCCATACAGCACCGAGTTCTGTTTGCAGGAATACCATGGTACAGGATACCATCCCGCAACTGGAGCCTCTCCCACTGGTGTAACATATTCAGCACTACAGGTGACATGGACCTCCTCTCGTGACGATTGGGTATTTGTTCAGACACGACCCACCTCCTCAACTGAGCTAGTTCCTGATCTTCTTGCTGCACTCGGACCCACTCGTCGCGGGGCTGCTCCAACAAATTCACAGGCCTTGTCTTATTCAATTTCCTGCGCCACTGCCACCATCCTGGCAGTCTCTCCAAAACCTGGAACTTCCACATCCTCCAGTTCTTCATCCTGGCTTGGTGCTGGTTTGCGACAGTTCACTCGAGAGAGGGCATCTGCATGAACATTCTCGGCTCCTCTTTTATACGAAATTCTGTATGGAAACTTGGCCATTTGGGCTACCCAACATTGTCCTAGGGCCCCTAACTTGGCAGTCTCAAGATGGGCCAGCGGATTGTTATCGGTGCGTATATGAACTTCTGAGCCAGCCAGATATTCCGCGAACTTCTCAGTCATTGCCCACACCAGCGTCAACAACTCCAGCTTAAACGAACTGTAGTTTTCTGGATTCATTTCCGAGTCATGCAGAGACCGACTGGTGTATGCGATGACGTGCTCTTTTCCGTCCTGCATCTGCGATAGTACTGCCCCGAGGCCCTGCAGGCTCCCATCAGTGTGCAAGATGAACGACTGCGTGAAGTCAGCGTAGGCCAGCACAGGGGCCTCCGTCAGAGCCTTCTTCAGAGCTAAGAATGCCTCTTCCTGACTATTCCCCCACTGTATGTTCCTGTTTTTGGCGCAAGAGGGCACTCCCCTCAACAACTCCTGGAGTGGATTAGCAAGGCGAGCAAAGTCTTTTTCAAAGCGTATCCTGTGAGTCCCAGAAACGCACGCACATCCTTCACAGTTTTTGGAGTTGGCTACTCTTGTACCGCAGTGATCTTCTCCTGGGAAGGCCTCACCCCCTCAGTGGAGACAACGTGCCCTAAGTATTCAATCTCAGTCCGGAAGAGGTGACATTTCTGGGGTTTCACTTTCAAGCCGTACTTCTGTAGCCGACTCAGAACTTGCCCCAGTCTCTGCAGATGCTCCTCAAAGGTGCGGGCAAAAACGATGATGTCATCCAAGTAAATCAAAGTGGCTTCAAAGCTCAAGTCTCCCAGACATCTCTCCATGAGTCGCTGAAACGTTCCAGGGGCGTTGGCTAGGCAAATGGGCATCCGGTCGAACTCATACAGTCCCATCAGAAGGATGAAAGCCGTCTTGGCTCGGTCTTGCTCGGACATGGGCACCTGCCAGTAGCCGCTGGCCAAGTCTAACGTGGAGAAATACCTGGCATTCCCTAGTGCCGACAGGGACTCCTCTATCCTGGGTAGTGGGTATGAGTCCCGCACAGTGCAAGCGTTGAGCCAGCGATAGAACCGCAAGGACCCGTCCTTCTTGCTCACCAAGACTATAGGGGCCGCCCACGGGCTCTGACTCTCACGTATGACTCTCTTCTTCAACATATGTGACAGCATTCCCTTCACCTCTTGGTACATCTGTGGGGGTATTTGGCGGTACCGTTCCCGGACTGGGGCCGCATCCCCGGTGGGTATCTCGTGGGTGAAGGCCGTAGTACGTCCAAAGTCATCTTCGTCTCTGGCGAACACCTCCCGATATTTCCCCGATAAGGCTTCCACCTTAGGGTACCTGCTTTGGGGTAAGTTCTGAGAGCTCCGCCCTCATGCTTTCCAATATCTGTCGCCCTTCTTTGAGCTGTCTGGGGTCCGGAGCTGCCTCCGCTTTGACGGTCACCAGCCATGGATCTTCTGGCCTAGCGGTCAGCTGTACCATTTCCGATGGGACCAGCTCATCTGGGAGGTCCAGGACCTGGGCGACTTCACTCCTGGGGGGTAAAGTTGCATCTGTCTCACCCAAATTCATGCAGCGCATAAAGGACAGTACCGTCCCGCACGGTAGCCAGGGACCTCGCATCCAATATTCCTGATGGCAGCTGGTCGACTCTGCTGGGCTCAATCTGGACTTCCACCCCTTCCAGTGGGATACCAGTTCATATAGGCAGGGGAAGGATGTCTGTCCAGGGGGCAACACTCATTTGACAGAGGTAGGGACGATGACTTTGCCAAGCTCCTTTCCATCGCTGTATGCCTTCCGGACCTGGGCTGTCCATATCAGTTGTTGAAAAACCCTTTTCTGGGGTGTTTGGTCGCTCTATTGTTGTAGGAACTGTTTCGGGGACTTGTTGAAAAGAAGGTTCCCAAGGTCTTTTAACACATTCATGCCAAGGGTCACGGTATGGTCTTTAGCTACTTCTCCATCCACCAATACTACTCCTCTCCTCCCGACATCTTTACCGCAGACCTCTAAGTTCATCCATACCACCCCTGTGACTGGGATGAGCGAAGTGATTGGCCGTCATAAGTTTGATCACAAGGCTCCTTTCGAGCCATAGCGCCTCCGTGAAGTGACGGCGGAAATATTCCTCAGGCATGGTGGTCACTTGTGAGCCTGTGTCCACCAGGCACCGCACCGCTCTTCCATTGATTTCTGCCCAGACCAGGGGGCACGTGGAAACAAGGTTGGGGGGACTTTTACTACTCCTCTTCTGCTCTCCACTCTCCGACCGGCATCCCTTGAGCTCGGAGCCACCTAGTTTAAAGGAGGGTGTGGGGATGGTCGGCTCTGGTGGGGACACCATCGGGCGATGTGGCCAGGCTCTCCACAGGTGTAGCATGTAAGAGGGCTTCTCCTCCTGGTAGCTTCACCCTCCTTTCGGGGGCAGCTTCTCTGCCTCGCACCAAAGGGCTGGACCCTATGTGGAGAAACGGGGTCAGTGGGTGCTCTCGTCCGCTGGCCCGGCTGTCTTTAGCAAGACTGCATGGACCAAGGCTCATATCATTGAACGCCCGCTCTATCTCCCAGTGGGCAATACACTACACAGACAACACAGGGTTAAGGTAAAACAGTGTGGCAATACTTTATTGAACCACAGCACACAATAGCAAACAGAACAATCCCCCCATGGCTGGAATTGCTTGGTTACATGGGCGCATATAAAAGATCACTGCGTCTCCATGTATTTCCAGTATCACATGATGTCAGAGCTCCCAGGGTCACATGGGCGCATATAAAAGATCACTGCATCTCCACGTATTTCCAGTATGACATGATGTCAGAGTTCCCAGGGTCGCTACTCCATCTGTGGACGCACGCACAGAGAAGAGGTAATGACAAGCATAGGGAGATGACCAAGAACTGTCCATAGAGTCCATACAAGGTCCAAAGCCAGTTGACACAAGAGTCACCACCTGGCTTATCTGACCATCTCCATGGAACCAGGCGACCAGCGGGTCCCAAACCTGGCTTTCACCAAACATATCCATGGTTCAGAAATGGTCACTGGATCAGATCTGTGACCTTCCAACCAGAGCCGAAAACCCCTAGGTTGTTTCCTATAGAATCATAGATCAGTGTCCCTCGTGATGGTACCATGATGAATTGGGTGCAGTCCTTTCTCTTGTCCGTTGGGTGGTTTGCAGAATGTCTGGCTGGTAGCACTGTGTTACTTCAGACTCCCATGATGTGATCTCTGAGTCTCTTTATACCCAAGGCATGTAAGCTATTTTTAGAATTACCTAGGGTCCTTCAGTCCAACATCAAGATAAGGTAAACAATAGTGATGGGATCAAGGTAGCACTATTAGCATATCAGCACACATCAATAAACAAAGCTTAACACACTCTATGTACAGTCACTGTTACAGACTTAGGGTACCGTCTCACAAAACGTTTCACCAACGATCACGACCAGCGATACGACCTGGCCGTGATCGTTGGTAAGTCGTTGTGTGGTCGCTGGAGAGCTGTCACACAGACAGCTCTCCAGCGACCAACGATGCCGTGGTCCCCGGGTAACCAAGGTAAAAATCGGGTTACTAAGCGCAGGGCCGCGCTTAGTAACCCGATGTTTACCCTGGTTACCGTCGTAAATGTAAAAAAAAACAAACAGTACATACTCACATTCCGGTGCCCGTCAGGTCCCTTGCCGTCTGCTTCCCGCACTGACTGACTCCCGGCCGTAAAGTGAAAGCAGATCACAGCGGTGACGTCACCGCTGTGCTGTGCTTTCACTTTACGGCCGGGAGTCAGTCAGTGCGGGAAGCAGACGGCTAGGGACCTGATGGACACCGGAATGTGAGTATGTACTGGTTTTTTTTTTTTTACATTTACGACGGTAACCAGGGTAAACATCGGGTTACTAAGCGCGGCCCTGCGCTTAGTAACCCGATGTTTACCCTGGTTACAAGCGAACGCATCGTTGGATCGGTGTCACACACACCGATCCAACGATGACAGCGGGAGATCCAGCGACGAAAGAAAGTTCCAAACGATCTGCTACGATGTGCGATTCTCAGCAGGGTCCCTGATCGCTGCTGCGTGTCAGACACAGCGATATCATATGGATATCGCTGGAACGTCACGGATCGTGCCGTCGTAGCGACAAAAGTGCCGCTGTGAGACGGTACCCTTACACAGTATGTTAGATAGTATATCAGTTGGCAAGTTTGTCTTCTTGACCCACTAGACATAAACACTTAAATTCACAAGCCAATATACAGATAAAAAGCCAGTTTTTTGGGTTTTGCAAAAACATGGTTGTCTGGGAAATTAAGATACAATCTGGTTTCTTCCCACCCTACTGCCAGAGTTCTTCTTGAGGCCACCATTTCTTCACGGACCTGCTTAATCTCCATCTTCAGGTCCTCCACCCATTGAGGGATATTGTCTGCGGTGGTGTTACCTCCCCGCTCCGCACCCTCCCAACTGGCCCTGTCACTCCCTGTTCTTGCTCTCGCACACATGCCTCACTGCCAACTTTGGAGAAAGTCATGTCTGGCTTCACCAGCATGCGCTCTCACAGTGCCTGTTTCATCATTGCATCACACAGTCCCATTACCAGCTTATCCCTGAGCACCACATAAACTGGCCCTACACCAACACCGTCTTTCCGTCTAATAGCAGTGTGAAACTCTTGTAGGGCATTCATGAATTGGGTCACGGTCTCCCCCTCTCTTTATACCCGGTGAAACAGTCACATGCGAAGTTCCCCTACGTCAGTGGAGTCCCCATGAGTCTACTCCAGTGTGTGCAGCATTTTGTCTAGGGTATCTCTCTCCCGGGGAGACCTATGCATGACAGAATTCTGTGCCTCCCCCTCCAGGGCCATCAATGCAATCTCTGCCTCCAGGGCTGGTGTCATTGGGTACATTCGCATCATTCCCCGGATACGCTCCGTCCAGCTCCACAGCATCACATTGCTACCAGTGAACCTTGGCAAATTATTCAACATGGCTCCCAGAGAAATGCTAGACCTGGGAGCTTCCCCAACTGCTTGGTCTGCCCTTTCTGCGCTACCGTGTGACATGCCGCCGACTACGCCAAGTGTAATAGAGTGCAGGGTAGAGTATGTCACCACGGAACAGACAGACCAACTGTTGAGGGGGTTGCTATGTGCAAAAAGAAAAAAAAAAGAGCATGAACCGCACATCCCAAAATCATACGTTGATCTAAAGCCGCTAGGCAAAAATTTAAATACTGAACATGAGGTTTTCAGTTTAACATTCTGATCAGACTGTATAAAGCCCACTGCCCCTTCACGGCAAACCTCGTAGTGGGTCCTAACGCCCTAACGGAGCGGAGCCGTGCGGCGACCACCGCCGCAGCGGCCATGCACCAACAGGGCGGACGGCCTGTTGCCCCACAGCACCCATGCTGCAAGACTGAGTCCCCAAGACTCCAGACCGCGCCGCCCCACCAGCACAAAGCCACAGCAACAATGGCCGCCACACAGCACCAGCACCAAAATGAAGGGAGCAACTGTTGAGGGGGGTTTATTAACAGGAGCAATATTCTCCTCACAGGGAGAAAACAGTAGAATATAAACTGATAAAATAACTGTGCAAAAATATGGGAAGCAGTATAAGTTCCCAGACAGTCAAACAGTATAACAGTAATAAACGGAATTTCTGGGGAAAACACTTATCAGTCTGATGAGGACTTGTTTGTAGGGTCGTCTTCTCCAACGTAGGTGCCGAGAAACAGAGGCACTTGTCATCCCTCTGTTATCCGTGGGCTGTGTAGTCTCTAGGAACCCGCAACCTGGGGTTTAAGCGGTTACTGTGGTAAGCAGAGGGGATGCTAGGCAAACGGGGTCCCCTGTGCTCTGAGTCTTTTGCAGCCTATCTCAGGAGAATGATGCTCAGTCTATTTTGGGGTCTCCCAACAGGAATCAGTGGCTCTGCACTAATACCGTGGGTACTAGGGGCCACTGTCTCTGCATGGGCCACTGTCTCTGCACGGGTCACTGTCTCTGCACGGGCGTCAGGGCACACCTCTCCAGTCACAGCAGAGTCCGCTTTCACGTCCTCACAAGATGCAGTCTTTCATGACAATCTCCCTGTATCAGTCCTCTGACCGGGAGCTCTCGCTCTCTTCCCAGAGCGCAGCTGCGTGCTATTCTGGCCGCTGTATTCGCTGCTCTGTCTGCTCTACACGCTGCTCTGTCTGCTGCACACGCTGCTCTGTGTCCAGTACACGCTCCTCTAGCCCTGGAAAGTGCGCCCTTTCTCTCCCTCAGCCCGGCTTCCTTCATGTCCCAGTCTCTAAGTCTGCCCCCAGGGAAACCTGCTGCACAGCTAAGTGGTTCCAGGCACGGAGCAGAGATGGTAACCCCCTTACATTTTAGTGTCCCCCCTTCTGGACCCTTTCTTTATTAAAGTCCCCCTCCCAACCCCTTTCTTTAATAATATCCACCCTCCTGGCCCCTTTATTAATTTCTTCCATCCTGGTTACTGTCTTTAATAATATCCTCCATTCTGCAACGATGTCTCCCTATAATGGTTCCTGTTTTTTTTAATAATGACCCCATCCTGGTCATTTTTTTAAATTATGCAGCCAATCCGGGTTCCTTTATTTAATAATGTCCCCTATGCTTGCCCTTTTAGTTAATTATTCCCCCCATCCTGTAATAATGTCCTCCAATCATGATCCCTTTCTTTAGTATTGTTCCCCATCCTGTAATCCTGGGGTCCTTTTAATTATATACCCCATCCTGTAATAATACATAATGTCCCCCTATCAAGGAAAGGCCATACTGGGCCCCTGGCCCTCAAGGGAGGCCAGCATGACGGGGTCACGGGGAATGGCAGAGACTCAGGGTGGGCAAGCGCAACTCGGGGTTAAATAGTTTGCTTGGGCTGTGTACTTTTGAATTTGGACAAAGGGGGGGGGCCGGGGTTTGGATGAGTCAGAGAGGAGCAAGCAGGGGGAGCTTACTGAGGGGGTGATTTGGATAAGAAACTGACAATTTCACCTCAGCAACTGCCACGCTCACCTGCTGAAATCCCCACCCACCCTCCCTCCCTTTTTTCTTGTTTCGATTTTGTTTAATCGCGTTTATTTTAAGGTTATGTTTTTGTTTAAGGGAAAGGAGAAATTTTTGTCATAGCAGTTAGGCAGGGGAGGGAGGTCCTCGAAGTTGGTTGAAAGAAGGGAAAGGCGGATTCTGGGAGGGGGGAACTCTAGTGGTCCGGGACTCCCCCGCAGTGGATTGCGAGTGGTTGTGGTAGATCACCCCTTGGAGGGGCTGATTAAAGGATTTGGTAATCGGTTGGTTTGGACGGGCTGGTCATTATCTGCCTCCGAGCTGGTGCTTAGCGGCTGGAGGCAAGACTAAGCCTGAAGGCCAAGGTACACAATTTGAATTTCTGCAAGGTTATTTTTGAGGCTTCGAGGACCACCACTCCCTGGGGGGGATATTGTTTACATGTTGTGTTTATGTTTAATAAAAGGCTGCTGTGGCCATTTAATCCAAATCTGGTGTAATGTCGTTATTCCGGAGGGGACCTTATGATAAGGCAGTTTACGAGAGATCCGATGCAGTAAGTAATTAAGGTTAGGCATTTAAGTCAGTAAAGGCGGTCATGAGTCACGTGTACCCCTTACATCATGATCACTTTCTTTAATAATGTTCCCCATCCAATAACAATGTCAGTCCTCCTGGACCCTTTCTTTAACCCCTTTCCGACATCGGGCGTAATAGTATGCTGATGTCGGACTTCCTCTCTTTGATGTGGGCTCCGGCAGTGAGCCCACATCTTTCTCAGTATATGTCATCTGTTTTGAATAGCAGACATGTGCCCAGAATAGCCACAGGTGGAATCGCGATCCACCTGCAGTTATTAACCCGTTAAATGCCGCTGTCAAACGCTGACTGGCGCTTCCAGCCATCAGGCTGGAAATCTGCCGACCGGTGACCCGCGTCACGTGATCGCGAGTCACCGGTTCATTGGCATGACAACCAGAAGTCTCCTGGAGACCTCTATGGTTGTCACTGCCGGATTGCTGTGAGCGCCACCCAGTGGTTGGCGCTCATAGCAAGTGAGTAATTCTACTTCATAGAAGAGATATAACCATCGCCTGTATGTAGCAGAGCTGATCGGGCTATGGCAGCTTCTAGTTTCCCATGAAGACTATTGAAGCATGCCAAAAGTAAAAAAAAAAAGTTTTTAAAAGTATTAAAAAAATAAAAAAGACATTCAAATCACCCCCCTTTCGCCCCATTCAAAATAAAAAAAAAATCAAACATACACATATTTGGTATCGTCACGTTCAGAATCGCCCGATCTATCAATAAAAAAAAGGATTAACCTGATTGCTAAATGGTGTAGTGAGAAAAAAAGTCAAAATGCCCAAATTAGGCTGGTTTCACATTTGCGTTTTGATCTGCAGCGTTTGCACAGAAAACGACAGTTACTATGTTTTATTTCCTTCTGTTTACCCGGTCCATTGTTTCCTTTATCCAGGTTGGGAACTTTATTATTTGTTTTATCGATTTTGTTTATTGTATATACTGTATGCTTATATATTTTGTTTTTGTTCATTTTTTCCATAGCGATTATATGATTAAGGCTCTGGCTGAGCCGAAACGTCAATATATTACCTCTGGTCGCTTTTCATGTCACACAGTAAATTTGTTAATAAATTCTTCACTATTTGCAATATACATACAGAGTGTGCGGTGTACTATATTTTCCATGTACAGAAAAAAACGCATGCGTTTTTTTTCCCTATGTTTAACATTAAAAACGCATGCTTTTTTTTGTACGCGTTTGGCCGCGTTTAACGACGCATGGGTTTTTTTGCTGCATGCGTTCTGTCGCAGAAATGCAACATGTAGTAATTTCCAGAGGCGTTTTTTTTTGCCGCAAAAAAACGCATGCGTTTTTTTGCGGCAAAAAAACGTATTGTTGTCTATGTAAACACATGCGTTTTTAAGCACATGCGTTTGCTTGCGTTAAAACTGCATGCGTTTTTATAGAAAAAAACAAGAATACACCCTGATAAGCCACCCCCCACCATCAAGGTGATAAAGGGATCCTAACCCTAACCCTAACCCTAACAATATGACAGTGAATACTCTACGAGTTAATATTTTTAGTACTCTATAGCAATACCGTATATCTTGGGGTGTCCACATTGAACAAAGCTTTTTATTAGAAGAAGGGTTAGGGGTAGGGTTAGGGTTTGGATCCCTTTATCACCTTGATGGTGGGAGGTGGCTTATCAGTGACCTGGTGACCAGGACATTCTTCTAATAAAAAGCTATCCCTAACACTAACCCTAACCCTAGGGATCCTAACCCTAACCCTATCCCTAACCCTAGCTATTTCTATTTATAGTGGGTTTTATAGTTGATTTTGATGATTGGCAGCTGTCACACACTTCTCAGCATGCGTTTAAAAAACGCAAACGCATGAAAAAACGCATGTAAACGCGTCAAAACACCGCATTTTTTTACCGCATGCATTTTTTTTAAACGCTGCGTTTTTAAACGCAAATGTGAAACCAGCCTTATGCTTTTTTTGCTCGCCGCGATCAAAAGATCATATCTGCACCAAAATGGTATCACTAAAAATATCAGCTTGGCACACAAAAAATATGCCCTCACCAAACCCGAGATCACGAAAAATGGAGACGCTATGGGTCTTGGAAAATGGCGCAATTTTTTTAACAAAGTTTGGAATTTTTTTCACTGCATAGATAAAAAAGAACCTAGACATGTTTGGTGTCTATGAACTCGTAATGGCCTGGAGAATCATAATGGCAGGTCAGTTTTAGCATTTAGCGAACATAATAAAAAAGCCAAACAAAAAACAACTGTGGGATTGCACTTTTTTTTTTGCAATCTTACCGCACTTGGAATTTGTTTCCCGTTTTCTAGTACATGACTTGCAAAAACCGATGATGTTATTCAAAAGTACAGCTCCTCCCGCAAAAAACAAGCCCTCACATGGCCATATTGACTTAAAAATAAAAAAGTTATGGCTCTGGGAAGGAGGGGAGCGAAAAATGAAAAAATGAAAAAAGCTCCGGGGGTTAACAACGTCCCCACTTTAGTAGTATTGTACAATTCTGCCAGCGATGATACAAACTGTCCATAAGTGATGCCTCCTGGCTTTTGTACACCAGTTCTCCCGGCCTTTCCTGTACAAGTTGTAACGTGATCTAATAAGTATCCGCCGCTTCTACTGTTTAGTAAACAATGTGATACTTATTAGTAAATCACTAGAGGGAGCCTCACACGAGGAGAAACCCGAGCATTTCTTAAAGATGACTGCATGAAAATATCATTGTGAGGCCATGGACCTGAGCCTCCAGCAGAAAACTCCCAGTGCTCCACCTACTACTACTTAGTGGAATGCACCAAGCCTCATCTATAGCAGAGCAGCACAGTACAAGAAGCAGGAAATGTCTCCAGAGCAATAATGCTCACTGGGGATCCAAGGCCTCGCTGATCATATGTGATTTGTAAAAAAAAAACATTAGGAGCCCTTGAATAGTCTACCAGGCGGTGCAGTAATCAAGAGCTTCTTTCCTAATTCCAGCTCGCCCCCCTTCTGGCAGCATGGTGTGCTCTATTGTAATATTCCATTAGTGTGCTGCCTCCTTACTATGCACAGCGCCCCCACCATGGTGATTGACAGCAGCTCAGTGCCTGTCTGCAGCCAGCCAGGGACAGGGCTCCCTCTCTGAGCACAGCAGACCTGTGAACTTTGTATCACTGGTATCATCGCTGGTGTGATATTGCTGGATGCCTACGCCCCAACATCTCATTTCCTCTTTCTGCCCACTGATGAGGAGGACATTTGATCGATGTCTCGGGGCTGTCGCTGGCGGAAGCGACCCAGATACTAAGTAACTAGCAAGAAGTAACTTGAAGAGAGAAGAGGCGAAGACAGCTGGTAAGTGTTGGACTCGCATGTGTAGAACGTAGATTGTCAGCTCTTCTTCGTATTTGCCGGTTCCTTTTCTGATTGTAAAGCGTCGGGGAAATAGGTCGGCGCTATGGGGACACTGGAAAGGGTTAACCAGCCCACTCCGTAACTCCTGGCTTTGGTGCTGCAAGGGTTAACTGATTACAAATGTATATCATATGAACCCGCTTTAGTTTTCAAGGTGGTAGAATAGTCTTTGTATCAGTGAGATTAGCATCTGCATCAATGTTGCAAGGAAGGGTTAATCAGCCCACCCCGTAAGTGCTGGCTCTGGGGCACACGAACGGCACAGAAAAGGGTTAACGGAGCAGATTTGACATATTCTGCGGCTGACACGTTCCATATTCTTGGTGCGGATTTCACACCCGGATTTCTAGACTGAGATCCACACAGCTTTTTCATCGATGATTCCTGCATGTTTTACGCACTTATTCATACTATGCGTTGGTTTTTGTAACAAAACGATCTGCAGATTCGGGGTCCCCATTGAAATTAATGGGTGATGTGGAGAAAAAAAACAAATGGACCAAAAGCCAATTTCTGCTCAGATTCTTCACTAAAACCGAATACGTGCAGGAGATTAAGTTATAAATCGTCAACTTTGCCAGTACTGCAAAATTCTGTGCATTTTAGGTGCAAAAAATCCATATCAAATATGCAACATGTGAACCCAGTCATAGGATAGTCCACCTGTCGCTGCTCCTCGGAAACCACTATAGTTTTCCTGGTGTAAGATGACAATTTGTATCTCCGGCACAAGATGTCCGGAGCATCAGTGTGCATCTGTGAAGTGATAAAGGGTTAATCCACTCCATAGGCTATTAAGGCAATGCTGAACTGTGGCAGAAAGGGTTAACTGGGCATGCCTTCTGTGTGGAGGCTGTAGCTCACTTTTGCTTGAGGCTCATTCCACCTATGGGTATCTGCTGTGTGCATGCCGGTGTGGAGTAGTAGTAATAGTGGTGGTAGCGGTGGTAATAGTAATAATACTAGTGGTAGTAGTAGTAATACTGGTATTACTAGTGATGGGGGTAGTTGTAATAGTAATACTAATGGTAGTAGTAGTAATAATAGAAGTGGTAGTAGTAATACTAGTGGTGGTAGTAATACTATTGGTGGTATTAGTAGTACTAGAGGTGGTAGTAATACTATTGGTGGTAGTAATAGCTAAACCACTAGACCCATCAAAAATTCAAGGGGCACAAAAAACCAAACTTATATAATCAATCACAAAGAGAGAATCGGTATAAAGTGCCAGTATATACTGGAAAATATTTTATTAAGTAATTCACATAAAAATAAACAAAACAAAACAACAATACATGCAAGGTTGCTACTATGAAGCAGGGACTGCCACAAACAATTGAAGATGTTAATGTTACCACCACACCTATGCCTGTATATAAATACCCATACACATCAACTCCATATACTACATAATGTAGGGGTAAACCACCCTGTTAAAATACATAATGGTGATGTGCTGGGAAAAAATATAGAAGTAAATAGCGGCACTTACGTAGATTGGTGTGGATACTAAGTGGCGTCCCTGCCGCCCCAACGCACGTTTCGCTTCTTCGTCAGGAGGCGTCACACATCTCCTGACGAAGAAGCGAAACGTGCGTTGGGGCGGCAGGGACGCCACTTAGTATCCACACCAATCTACGTAAGTGCCGCTATTTACTTCTATATTTTTTCCCAGCACATCACCATTATGTATTTTAACAGGGTGGTTTACCCCTACATTATGTAGTATATGGAGTTGATGTGTATGGGTATTTATATACAGGCATAGGTGTGGTGGTAACATTAACATCTTCAATTGTTTGTGGCAGTCCCTGCTTCATAGTAGCAACCTTGCATGTATTGTTTTGTTTTGTTTATTTTTATGTGAATTACTTAATAAAATATTTTCCAGTATATACTGGCACTTTATACCGATTCTCTCTTTGTGATTGATTATATTGGTGGTAGTAGTAGTAATACTTGTGGTGGCAGTAATAATACTAGTGATAATAGTAGTAATAGTGGTATTACTAGTGGTGGTGGTAGTAGTAATACTAGTGGAGGTGGTGGTAGCAGTAGTAATACTGTTGGTGGTAGTAGTAATAATCGTGGCAGTAGTAATACTAGTGGTGGTAGTAATACTATTGGTTGTAGTAATAGTGGTAGCAGTAATACTCGTGGTGGCAGTAATAATACTAGTGATAATAGTAGTACTAGTGGTATTACTAGTGATGGTGGTAGTAGTAATACTAGTGGAGGTGGTGGTAGCAGTAGTAATACTAATGGTGGTAGTAGTAATACTAATGGTGGTAGTAGTAATACTAGTGGTAGTAGTTGCATTATTCTTTGTTTCTCTGTCCCTTTTAGCTGCAGCAGAGCCGGCCCAGAGCTGGAAGGGTTAGTTGAGCATCTTCTCTGCTTCTGCTAGGACTTGTGCCATCTGTCTCCACCTCTGGGCACCTGCATTAGTTTAAGCTGCTGCTATAGAAACATTTCTGTAACGTTCTATTATATCATCGCTATTAGGTGTCTTATGTGGTTACCAGAGAGAACAGATCTCCATCTGCTGCCATTAGGATGGAGCCCTGAACCCAGGCCGAGAAGGGTTAATCGAGCATGTTATAGGATAATGCTCTAATAATGCCTCATACATGGCGTCTGTCACCAGCGTGGACACTGTATGCCATCAATCTCCCGATGACTATATGTGCGGGCTCAGCATCCCTTCCCTACTGTTATGAAGCCGTCTGGAAGTAGAGACGCTCGCTTTATATCATGTCTTACTTTTTAACAGGTAGGTGTAGAGATCATGTATCCGTCTTGTGACGTGGACCTGATCTCTAGTGAATGAACCTTCTCACACTCACTATTAGGCCTCATTCACACTGTTGCACGTGTTTTTCACGGATACAGCACATATCCATTATAATTTATACTGCTGTTCAAATGTCCGTGTTTTTACGCTGACTGTCTGTCCTTGCAAAACTCCTGGAGAAATGACCATTTGTCTCCAGCAACACAGATGAAAAGTACATGTACAAGTTTATGGGTCCATGAAAAACACGCACAGCACAGGGATGGCATCCGTGAACCGCCGTGATTAACATTGCAAAGTATAGAAGAAGCCTTGTAATATACAGTCATAGCTGAAAGTGTTGGCACCCTTGAAATTGTTCCAGAAAATTAAGTATTTCTCCCGGAAAATTATTGCAATTACACGTTTTGTTATACACATGCATATGTCCTGTGTGTGTATTGGAACAACACACAAAAAACCTGAGAAAAAGAGCAAATTTGTCATAATTTCACACAAAAACCCCGAAAATGGGCTGGACGAAAATGTTGGCACCCTCAACTTCATCTTTGGTTGCACATCCTTTGGAATAAATAACTGCAATCAATCGCTTCCTATAACCATCAACAAGCTTCTTACATTTCTCAACTGGAATTTTGGACCTCTCTTCTCTTCTTTTGTAAACTGCTCCAGGTCTCTCATAATTGAAGGCACCTTCTTCCAACAACAATTTTAAGATCTCTTCACAGGTGATCAGTGGAATTTGGATCCAGACTCATTGATGGCCACTTCAGAACTCTCCATGACTTTGTTTCCATCCATTTCCAAGTGCTTTGTGAAATATGTTTGGGGTCATTGTCCTGCTGCAAGATCCATGACTTAGGATGCAATTCCAGCTTTCTGACACAGGGCATTACATTGCGACCCCAAATTCTTTCGTAATCTTCAGATTTCATGATACCTTAAACAAAGTCAAGGCACCCAATACCAGAGGCAGCAAAACAACACCAAAATATCTTTGAACCTCCACCATATTTGACTGTAGGTACTGTATTCTTTTTTTCAATAATCAGTAGAATGATGTGCTTTACCAAAAAGCCCTATCTTGGTCTCATCTGTCCACAAGACACTTTCACAGAAGAATTTTGGCTTACTCACGTACATTTTGGCAACCTGCAGTCTAGCTATTTTATGTCTGTGTCAACAGTGGGTTCTTCCTGGGTCTCCTGCCATAGAGTTTCATTTAATTCAAATGTCGACAGATAGTTCGCGCTGACACTGATGCACCCTGAGCCTGCAGGACAGCTTGAATTTCTTTGGAACTTGATTGGGGCTGCTTATCCACCATCTGGACTATCCTGTGTTGCAACCTTTCATCAATTTTTCTCTGCTGTCCACGTCCAGGGAGATTAGCTACAACACCATGGGTTGTAAACCTCTTGATTATGTTGTTCACCAAGGACAAAGGAAAATCAAAATCTCTGGAGTTGGTCTTGTAACCTTGAGATTGGTGATATTTTTCTACAATTTTGGATCCCAAGTCCTCAGACAGTTCTCTTCTCCTCTTTCTGTTCTCCATGTTTACTGTGGCACACACAGACACACAATGCAAAGATTGAGGCAACTTCTCCAATTTTTATCTGGTTTCAGGTGTGATTTTCATATTGCCCACACAGGTTACTTACCACAGGGGAGTTTAAATGAGCATCGCCTGCTTCAAACAAAGTTGTTTACCCACAATTTTGAAAGTTGTCAAAAATTTTGTTAGGTCCATTTTTGGAGTTTTGTGTGAAATTATGTCCAATGTGCCATTTTTGTGTTGTTCCAATACACACAAAGGAAATATTCATGAGTATAGCAAAACATTTGTAATTGCAATAATTTTCTAGGAGAAATACTTCATTTTCTGAAACAATTTCAAGGGTGCCCACACTTTCGGTCATGACTGTATTTAGGTTGATTTCACATTGTGTTTTGTTATATGCTCGGTGGCCCCATTGGGGCTTACATCTGAACCCCCAGTAAAATGGGATTCGGACGTATATAGACTATAATAATGCCGAGAGTGAACGTGCGCTTTGTCGCGCATCATTTTCAGGCGTATACTCCTACTGGAGGTGGACACTCAGATGTAGTCAACTACGTCTTGTTGTCTGGCTCCAGTAGGCACTTGTGCCAAAAAATGATGCACAGAGTGTGTGGCAAAAGGCAACGTGAAAGAACCCTTATCCATCCCTGAAAAACACTAATGAAACAAGGATGGTAAAAACGGACACACGGACCAGACACTGATGGCACACTGATCCAAAACACTGACACTGGTACCATTTTTTTCAAGTATGAGTTTCAATGGGATGTGTGAATGAAGCTTTAGAAAAGATCCAGGAGTAGTTTGCACCAGCACAGAAGTGTCCGCTAGTCACACCTTTGTACCCAGCTAATGAAAGGTTGTACAGTTCGTTCTGTTCCTTAGTGCAATGTAGTGATAAGCAAACGTGCTTGGATAAGGTGTTATCGGAGCATGCTTGGGTGCTTAAATAATATGTTCGAGACTCCGCGACTGCATGTCCAGTGGCTGTTCGATAGTTGCAACACATGCAGGGATCGCCTAATAAACACCCAATCCCGGCATGTTTTGCTGCTGTCAAACAGTTACGGGAACTTGAACATATTTTTCCGAGCACACTGAAGACTTTCGGTTACCACCCGAGCCTGCTTAGATGACACCTTATCCCAGCACGTTCTCTCATTACTAGTGTAATGCATAACCAGTACAGCAGAGTAAGGGTTAACTTGATTTTTGGATGCAGGGTCCCAATCATGTCTAGGAGTCCCCGTTACAAGGTACAAATAAACCCCTCGCAGCTCGAAATGTTCATGATTGTCATACTCTCCTTCTAGAAGTCAGGGATGTACATACCATTGGTGCAACCTGTGCAGCACAAGGGCTAAAAAAGTAATGGGTCCAATTTCCACTTCCAAAGCAGATGGAATTGTGCATTATGATGAGCTATTGAGCCGCAAAGAGCCCATGTACTTTATATTGTTCTTGCACAGGAATCCTCTTCTGTATTTTTGTCATTGCTAGGAGTTAACCTGTGTTTCAACTAGGTATTCCCTGGGTAGGTGTGTGGACCCCACAGCCAAGTGTTAGCAGCCAAAGAACTGCTCCTTTTTAGTACGGCAGACCTGCTAGCGGTTCAATATCAGTTGCCAGTGGAAATCCATTATTCTGAGTGATGCCTGCAGAGCTCCAGTGCAAATATTTAGAGCTGTGACTACAGTTTGCTAGCCCGGCTCTTGTATGGTGTGTGTGCAGCGTCTGACTAGAGCACTTTGGGCCCACCAGAGAAAATCATTCTTGGGGCCCACTATGTAGCTACATAGAAAAAATTCAAGACCATTAATTGTGTGGTAAAACGCGCTGATATCATGGTATAATATAAGGTAGTACACGTCTTAATTATGTAGCAGGGGTTGGGGTAGCCCCCTCATAGAATATAATGTAGCCTCCCTCATGGAATATAATGTAGCCTCCCTCATGGAATATAATGCAACCCGCTCATAGGGTATAATACAGCACCCCACAAAATATAATGCAACCCCCTCATAAGGTATAATGCAGCCCCCATAGAATATAATGTAGAACCCTCATATGGTATAATGCAGCCCCCCTCATATAGTATAATGCAACCCCTCCACAGAATATAATGTAGCCCCCTCAGAGTATAATGCAACCCCCTCATAAGGCAGCCTCCCATAGAATATACTGTAGCCCCTTCATAGGGCATAATGCAGCTCCCTGTTGTGAATTCCGTTCTTGGACTCCCTCCTGTGGTCATGAATGGTACTTCAGTGAGTTCTGTCTTTGGACTCCCTCTGGTGGCTTTGAGTGGTACTGCTGATCCTTGAGGTTGCTTTCCCAGCTGCCCTCGTTTATCGCTAGGCTGGCTTCTCTATTTAACTCCACTCAGATCGTTGCCTCCTGCCTGCTGTCAATGTTTCAGTACTGGTTCAGATCTCTCTTGGATTTCTCTGATGACCTGACTGTTCCAACAGAAGCTAAGTCCCTGCTAGCTTATTTATTGTTTATTGCGTTCTGAATATATTTCTTAGTACTTGCTAAGTTCTGTCCAGCTTGCTATCATGATATCTCCTTGCTAGCTGGAAGCTCTGGGGGCGCAGGGTTGCACCTCCACACCGTGAGTCGGTGTGGAGGGCTTTTTGCACACACTGCGTGGCTTTTTGTAGTTTTTTTGTGCTGACCGCATAGATCCCTTTCCTATCCTCAGTCTATCTAGTAAGCCTGGCCTCCTTTGCTGAAACCTGTTTCATCCCTGTGTTTGTGACTTTCCTCTTAACTCACAGTTAATATATGTGGGGGGCTGTCTTTACCTTTGGGGGAATTTCTCTGAGGCAAGGTAAGGCTTTATTTCCTATCTTTAGGGGTAGTTAGCTCTTAGGCTGTGAAGAGGCGTCTAGGGAGAGTTAGGTACGCTCCACAGCTATTTCTAGTTGTGTGTTATAGGATTAGGGTTTGCGGTCAGCAGAGTTCCCACTTCCCAGAGCTTGTCCCGATTTCCAGTTTAACCATCAGGTCATTCTGGGTGCACCTTACCACCAGGCCTATAACAGCTCCCCTCATATAGTATGATGTATCCCCCTGAGAGAATAATGCCGCCCCCCACAGTATTATAATGTAGTTCCCTGAAAGGGTATAATGCAGCCCCCCTGAAAGGGTATAATGTAGCCCCCCTCTACCACCATCATTGTTCTCCCCTTCCACCACCATCATTGTACTCATCACCACCTCCATCATTGCCTCCTCCACCACCACCATTGTCCTTTCCACCACTACCATCTTTATCCTTTACACCACAACCATCATTGCTTTCTCCCCTACCACCCTCATCATTGCCCATTCCAATACCTCCATCATTGCCTCCCCCCACCACCATCGTCATTGTCCTTTCCACCACCATCATCATTGCCTCCCACCACCACCATCATTTCCTTCACCCCACCACCCCATCATTGCCCATTCCACCACCTCCATCTTTGCTTCCATCATCACCACCACCACCATTGCCTTCTCCCCCACCACCCCATCACACTCACTCACACACACACACACTCACCTCTCTGCACATTCTCAGCAGCCGCAGCAAATCCCAGCATCTTCCTCTCTGAAACAGCCGCCCTGAATGATGACATCATCCAGCCGCGCTGAGTCAGACAGGAAGTGCCAGGCAGGAAGGAGGATGGCGTCGGATCCCTGCAGCTCTGCTCCGGTCCCAAGCTGCAGGGATCGCAATCAGGGATCACCACCCTTTAGGGGCCCACCTCTGGGGCCTCCGATTCAGCAGCAAAGGCAGGCAGTGTTAGCCTCAGCCTGCAGCTAACGCTGCCTGCTATTAAAGTGAAATGGTATTCTCTCCACGCCCATGGAGTGTGGGGAAGCGTGAATATTCATTTCTCTTTAGCAGCGGGGACAGGCTCCTGTCTCCAGTTGCTGCTCTCTGGCACCGGGCCCCCCTTGACTCAGGGGTCCCATAGCAGCTGAGTGTGCCGCTATTAGCGACACGCCACTGGCTGGTGGGCCCCTGGAGCAGTGGGGGCCCTAGGCAGCTGCTGGCCAATATACCAGCAGGTGTCAATGCCTGGACCAACCGGAGAATTCTCCGATGGGCCAGTACGACCCTGGGTGTGTGTACCCACAGGTGGAGCACGAATGGTGGCAGGCCACGTGATTGCAATGGAGACCATAAGTCTGAAGTCAGTATTTCAGCCTTGGGTCTGCCCACTTCTCCTAGGCATCTGGTGTATATGGCAGAAGTCGGGAGTCTGCTGTACACATGATATGTGGTGGCTGTTTTCCACAGCTGCCACTTGTCAGTAACTTCTCCAGTTGGAGCTAGCCCTGATCGTGGCAGCTTAACCCCTCAGATCTCAGATGCAATGGTGTACTTCAACAATGGCATCTAAGCAGATAGAAGGAGAAAGTGCTCTTTCATCTCACCCCTATAGGACCCCCATTGCACGATAACAGTCATCCAGTCACTTGTTTAATGGCAAGCAGGGGGCCCATGTTGGAGGTAGATTTGGACCTTGGGGGTCTCCTGATTTCCATGTACACCCCTGTGTATACCTGAGAATGTATGGTTCATATAGCACTTTCGGACAACGGTGTATGTCCTAGGGAACCTTTTTTAGACCGACTGTCACTTAGACGTTACAACATCTAAAGCATACAAAACATATTTCTGTGATACATCTCATCTCAAAAAAGTTGCGCAGCATCCAACCCGCCGCGTCCTGATGTTACAGCATAGTGGATGGGATTTCACGAAAACAAGACGCCTGCAGCTTACCTGCACCATGTGGTGCATCTTTCCAGACTGCGGCATGTCTATTTATCTTGTGCAAGATAAATATCACCCGTACAATGTATTGGACACAGTGATTCTGCACGGTTCAGTGATTACATGTGGATTCACCTGCGTTCAATAGACGGCAGCGCTTTGGACGCAGCGGACGTGCTTCAAAACGCTGCAAATTCCTGCACATTCCGCTGTATGTGCACATACCCTTAAGAACTGATGAAACCTAGATCAAAAACTGATGTACTGAGTATGTCTTGATATTATATATATATATATACACTCACTGGCCACTTTATTAGGTACACCTGTCCAACTTCTTGTTAACACTTAATTTCTAATCAGCCAATCACATGGCGGCAACTCAGTGCATTTAGGCATGTAGACATGGTCAAGACAATCTCCTGCAGTTCAAACCGAGCATCAGTATGGGGAAGAAAGGTGATTTGAGTGCCTTTGAACGTGGCATGGTTGTTGGTGCCAGAAGGGCTGGTCTGAGTATTTCAGAAACTGCTGATCTACTGGGATTTTCACGCACAACCATCTCTAGGGTTTACAGAGAATGGTCCGAAAAAGAAAAAAAATCCAGTGAGCGGCAGTTCTGTGGGCGGAAATGCCTTGTTGATGCCAGAGGTCAGAGGAGAATGGGCAGACTGGTTCGAGCTGATAGAAAGGCAACAGTGACTCAAATCGCCACCCGTTACAACCAAGGTAGGCCTAAGAGCATCTCTGAACGCACAGTGCGTCGAACTTTGAGGCAGATGGGCTACAGCAGCAGAAGACCACACCGGGTACCACTCCTTTCAGCTAAGAACAGGAAACTGAGGCTACTATTTGCACAAGCTCATCGAAATTGGACAGTAGAAGATTGGAAAAACGTTGCTTGGTCTGATGAGTCTCGATTTCTGCTGCGACATTCGGATGGTAGGGTCAGAATTTGGCGTAAACAACATGAAAGCATGGATCCATCCTACCTTGTATGGAGCATCTTTGGGATGTGCAGCCGACAAATCTGCGGCAACTGTGTGATGCCATCATGTCAATATGGACCAAAATCTCTGAGGAATGCTTCCAGCACCTTGTTGAATCTATGCCACGAAGAATTGAGGCAGTTCTGAAGGCAAAAGGGGTCCAACCCGTTACTAGCATGGTGTACCTAATAAAGTGGCCGGTGAGTGTGTATGTGTGTATGTGTGTATATATATATATATATATATATATATATATATATATATATATATATATATATATATTTATTTCTTATGGATTCTCATAGAGTTTAATGGCCTGGGGAACAAAACAGATGGGAATAGGATGTGCTCTGACACTTAAGGATCGTACTCATGGATCAGCACATTGACGTCTACAATGGCTGTGTGAAATGAAGCCTTAGGGCTCATTTCCACTTGCGAGAGAAAAGGTCCGTAATCTGGACCGAAAAAACGGATGTAACGTATGCGATTGTCATGCGAGTGCAATGCGATTTTTTTTTTTTTTTTTTAACATCCATATGCAATCCGTTTTTTTTCTCTGCAACTATTTTTATACAGTCATTTACAGGACCATTTACAGTGTTCTATGCCATAGAATGGTAAGGTATCCGTAACAAACTGACGGAATATGGATGGTCCGTATTCCATGCGTTTTTTTTTCTCGCACTCATTGACTTGCATTGGCGAGGCTCGTCCGAGAATCGCAGCAATACGCAGCATGCTGCGATTTTTTTTCTCAGACCGATTTTGGCAGAGAAAAAAATCGCAAATGAAAAGACACCTATTGAATAACATTGGTCCGAGTGCAATCCGATTTTTTTTTTTTTTTTTTTAATCGGATTGCACTCGTCCGTTTTCCTTGCAAGTGGAAATGAGCCCTTAACCTGATGTCCAGAAGAAGAGGAAATTGTCATCAAACCACAACCTTTAGGGTCCCTTACCACTTGCGAGCGAAAAAATGGTCCGATTAACGGACCGAAAAAACGGAGGAAAATCGTGCGAGTGTCATGCGATTTTTTAATTTTTTTTTTTTTTTTTTTTTTTTTTTCGCAACATCCGTATGACATCCGTATTGCTGTCCGATTTTTACGCACCGGTGTCCTTTGAAAAGCCGGCAAATCAGTGCTGTGTACAGTAAAATCAGACTGACAGGTTAGAATAGAGTAGATATATACACATAGAATGGGTATATATATATATGTCAGTGAGACACCTATATATGTAAATTTATATTTAATGCAGCGCTAGATAGCATAAAAGCCGCTAATTCAATTGCCGGATTTTGCTCTCTCCTTCACAAACCCGACAGGATATGAGACATCGTTTACATACAGTAAACCATCTCATATCCCTTTTTTTTTGCATATTCCACACTACTAATGTTAGTAGTGTGTATGTGCAAAATTTGGCCGCTGTAGCTGCTAAAATAAAGGGTTAAATGGTGGAAAAAATTGGCGTGGGCTCCTGCGCAATTTTCTCCGCCAGAGTGGTAAAGCCAGTGACTGAGGGCAGATATTAATAGCCAGGAGAGGGTCCATGGTTATTGGCCCCCCCTGGCTAAAAACATCTGCCCCCAGCCACCCCAGAAAAGGCACATCTGGAAGATGCGCCTATTCTGGCACTTGGCCTCTCTCTTCCCACTCCCGTGTAGCGGTGGGATATGGGGTAATGAAGGGTTAATGCCACCTTGCTATTGTAAGGTGACATTAAGCCAGATTAATAATGGAGAGGCGTCAATTATGTCACCTATCCATTATTAATCCAATAGTATGAAATGGTTAATAAAACACACACACATTATTAAAAAGTATTTTAATGAAATAAACAAACAGGTTGTTTTAGTATTTTATTGCTCTCTCAATCCATCCGGAAGACCCTCGCTTGGCAAAATAATAAACCAACAATATACATACCTTCTGATGAACTGTCAGGTCCCACGAAGTAAATCCATCTGAAGGGGTTAAATCATTTTACAGCCAGGAGCTGCGCTAAAGCACTCGCTCGTGCCTGTAAACCCCGGGTACTGAAAGGAAAGCTGGATCTGTACTTACATTGAGTCGCGGTGAGGCGCCCTCTGGTGGATGAACTCATGAACTGGAGCCTTGGAAAAGTTCCCATGCTCGAGTTCATATGACTTGTGGATTTGAATCATTTAAGTGTTTTGTTTGTTTTTTTTTCAAATCTGCAGAATGTTAATTCTTTCAGCGTTTTCTACCCATTCAAATGGATGGGTAAAACGCATCAAAACGCACATAAAGTCTGCACAAACACAAAATTTTATGCAGCGTTTTTCTTGCCAACACTCCGCAGAAGAAAAATCCGCTGCAAATACTCAACGTAGTCTAAAGCGTTTTTCTGTAGTCTGTTTTGTAGCTGTTGTCGGACTGACTACAGCTCCCATCATCATGGCTTGTTTCACAACTTATAGAACGTTTTAACTACATATCTTTCAAGACTGCGTATAGACCACCAGACTGAACACAAGGGGCCGAGAATCCTGCTGATAAAATCCACTGCTGACTTTGTAGCGGAAATATTTGTGGCAAAGCTGCGGTAATATCGGCAGCACACGTTGTCATGCTGCACATTACATATCCGCATTGACGGGCAATTTATGGTGCAATTATTTTCTGCAACGTGCGTATAAGATGTCTTATAAATCTCATTTATAAATAAAGCTGCCACAATACTGGAAATGCAGCGGATAAAAAAATCTACACAGGGAAGGTAAAATCCAGGAGCTTACAATCTAAATTATGTGCAGATGCATGTCCCAGATTTCATTTATAGACTTCTATTCTTCATGCAATGCCCTGAATGATTAAATACTGATAATGAGATCCAGTAACTTCCGCCTGAGACTTTCATTACCGCTTTGCTACTTAACCTTTGCCCTTCGGAGAATATTTTCTAGCCAGTGATTTGTGCTCCTGCGCTTTTGTTAATATTTCACCCTTTATATGGAGATCCAGGGCGCAGAAGGTGTTTGCTGTGAATAATAAGTCACTGTTACATGACACAGACACATGCATTGTGTGAGAAGGCTCTGGAAGTCCATTGGTTTCCGCTAAGGAAGAATTATCCGAGCTTGACCTGCCTCCTGTATAGTGTGCGGCTAATTACATACCGTAATCACATATGAAATAGAATATGTATGTAATCTGCCAGGGTACAGAAATGGAAACCTTTTATAAGAAAGTAAAATCATGGATATTGCTAAGTTTAGAATACGCTAGAAAATGGATAAAAAGAGAAAATCAATGAATTTCATGCTAGATTTTTACAAAGTGTCACAGCCAAGGTTTACCAGTAGGACATCACGTCAGTGAGTTTGCTAGGATTTGCACTCACCAAGGCTGCACTACTGGAAAGTCTCATAAGGGAACGAGCAATGATCTGCAAATAATCATGGCTACAAAGCTGGCAACCCGTATTATGGATCAGATGTGAAAAACGTAACCAAGTGGCTTCCTGTACAGAGGTTTAATATCAGGCAATTAATTTAAAGGGGTTGTCAGGCTACAAGTCTGCAGTCACTCTGTGACTGCAGACTTGTGAATCCTCACATTGTGTGCTGTCAGGATTCTCCTGCACCAGAAACGGCGGGTTTGTGATTAGCATACATGCAATCACATGCCAACTAGACGTGTTCGGCCTCACTCAATGCAAGTATATTGAGTGAGGCCGGACATGTCTAGTTGGAATGTGACTGAAAGTACCGTATGCGAGTCACATAATTGCGGTTACATGACCGCCCACTCCCGGCATCGGAGAATCCCCACAGAACGCAGCAGGCACTTTGTGGGGATTCACAAATCTGCAGTTACATAGAGTGGCCGGACAAACCCTTCAAGTTAATTACCAGAAATTAAACCTTTGTAGAAGAAGCCACTAGGTTACTTTTTTCACATCTGATCCATATTGTAGCCTAAGGTGAGACAACCCTTTTAATATAGTAAAGCCTACTCCTGCCCAATAGTCAGTGCCACCACTTTTTTTTTTATTGAACATTCGCCAACTTTAATTTTCAACTGTAGAAAGTGAGGAGCAGGATAGGGCGAGGTAAAAAAAAAAGATGCATGATCAGGTTTTGGGCCGATATGGCCAGGTGACTGTATGTATCCATGTTGTCTTCTTTCTCGTGGATATAGACCATTGGCAACAAAGGTCCATTTAGGACATTGGTAGCCAAGTATGTTTCTATTATAGTAACCAGATGTTTTTCAGAATATTTTTTTGTTTGTTTGCAGGTCACTATAGTTTTCTTTGTTGGTGCTTATTCATGAGATGTTCCCTACTAGAAAGAGACACTTGTTCATGGGGGATTGTATAGGCCCCATAGCATATACAGGGAGGTCCAAGGGGTGGATAAGAGAGGGATTGGGTAAAAGAGGGTGTACAGACGCCACACATCTCTAGAGTCCTAATCAATGATAGTAATAGTAGTAAAAATAAAGGTTTTCTGAACAATTGCTGGCCTGCAACTAAAGTGGAGGAGCTCTGCTTAGATCCGATTAAAGAAACAATGTGTTATCCTGAAATAGGTTGTCTCCTTTCAGAAAACCATGGACAATAAGCTGCGGTAGGTAAAACAAACTATTATTTCCCCTTCCCGTGTACTGATTTCAGTTACTGCCACCGCTCTCGATCTCTTCATATCATGTTGACGGCACTGCAGCCAATCACTAAACCCAGCTGCTTTGCATGTGCAATCGGCATATGCCACTGAACTCACGGATTGTCTGCAGCGTTGTCAATGTGACTTCAGCACTGCAGACAGAGACTGAGGTAACTACTGCAGATTATAGCTTATAGCTTTCTGAAAGAAGATGACCCCCTGACTCACTGAAGATCCCAAGCTGGCGCAAGTTCCACATTGTAAGATCTACATGGGTCGGTAAAATTGTATATTCTTGTCCAAAATCTGGAGACATTCAGCCATCACTTTCTGCACTAGGAAAGGTTTGATTACACTTGGACCTCTGTTGTGAATTCTGTTCTCGAGCTCCCTCCTGTGGTTGTGAATGGTACTTCGGCGAGTTCTGTTCATGGACTCCCTCTGGTGGCTGTGAGTGGAGCTGCTGGGTCTGAGGTTCCTTCTCCAGCTGATCTCGTTTAGGCCTTGGCTGGCTGCTCTATTTAACTCCACTCAGATCGTTACTTGATGCCAGCTGTCAATGTCCTAGTACTGTTCAGTTCTCTTGGATCTTTCAGATGACCTGTTTACTTCAGCAAAAGCTAAGTCCCTGCTAGCTTATTTGTTACCACTGTGTTTTTGTCCAGCTTGCTATTATATTTAACCCCTTAATCCCGTATGACGTACTATCCCGTCAAGGTGACCTGGGACTTAATTCCCGGTGACGGGATAGTACGTCATACGCGATCGGCCGCGCTCACGGGGGGAGCGCGGCCGATCGCGGCCGGGTGTCAGCTGCCTATCGCAGCTGACATCCGGCACTATGTGCCAGGAGCGGTCACGGACCGCCCCCGGCACATTAACCCCCGGCACACCGCGATCAAACATGATCGCAGTGTACCGGCGGTATAAGGAAGCATCGCGCAGGGAGGGGGCTCCCTGCGGGCTTCCCTGAGACCCCCGGAGCAACGCGATGTGATCACGTTGCTCTGAGGGTCTCCTACCTTCTTCCTCCCTGCAGGTCCCGGATCCAAGATGGCCGCGGCATCCGGGTCCTGCAGGGAGAAAGGTGGCTTACCGAGCGCCTGCTCAGAGCAGACGCTGGTAAGCCTGCACCGATGTAAGTGAGATCGGTGATCTGATAAAGTGCAGTGCACACTATCAGATCATCGATCTGTGATGTCCCCCCCTGGGACAAAGTAAAAAAGTAAAAAAAAAAATTTTTCCACATGTGTAAAAAAAAAAAAATCCTAAATAAATAATAAAAAAAAATATATATATTATTCCCATAAATACATTTCTTTATCTAAATAAAAAAAACAAAATAAAAGTACACATATTTAGTATTGCCGCGTCCGTAACGACCCAACCTATAAAACTGCCCCACTAGTTAACCCCTTCAGTAAACACCGTAAGAGAAAAAAAAAAAAAACGAGGCAAAAAACAACGCTTTATTACCATACTGCCGAACAAAAAGAGGAATAACACGCGATCAAAAAGACTGATATAAATAATCATGGTACTGCTGAAAACGTCATCTTGTCCCGCAAAAAACGAGCCGCCATATAGCATCAGCAAAAAAATAAAAAAGTTATAGTCCTGAGAATAAAGCGATACCAAAATAATTATTTTTTCTATAAAATAGTTTTTATCGTATAAAAGCGCCAAAACATAAAAAAAATGATATAAATGAGGTATCGCTGTAATCGTACTGACCCGTCGAATAAAACTGCTTTATCAATTTTACCAAACGCGGAACGGTATAAACGCCTCTCCCAAAAGAAATTCATGAATAGCAGGTTTTTGGTCATTCTGCCTCACAAAAATCGGAATAAAAAGTGATCAAAAATGGTCACGTGTCCGAAAATGTTACCAATAAAAACGTCAACTCGTCCCGCAAAAAACAAGACCTCACATGACTCTGTGGAGCAAAATGTGGAAAAATTATAGGTCTCAAAATGTGGAGACGCAAAAACTTTTTTGCTATAAAAAGCGTCGCTGGTTTCACACTTGCGTTTTTGTCTGCAGCGTTTTTTGCACAAAAAAACACATGCGTTTTTTCCCTATATTTAACATTGAAAACGCATGCGTTTTTTTGTACGCGTTTGGTCGCGTTTTCAAACGCATGCGTTTTTTTTCTGCATGTGTTCATTTTCAGAAATACAGCCTGCAGTATTTTCTTGCGTTTTTAAGCACATGCGTTTGCGTTAAAAACGCATGCGTTTTTATCGAAAAAAAACAGAAAACACACTGAAAAGCCACCCACCACCATCAAGGTGATAAAGGGATCCAAACCCTAACCCTAACTCTACCCCTAACCTCACCCCTAACCGTTTAATGAACATTTTCTGACAGTCATAGTGCCACGTATTTCAGTGCCACGTATTTCAGTGCCACGTATTTCAGTGCCACGTATTTCAGTGCCACGTATCACGTATTTCAGTGCCACGTATTTCAGTGCCACGTGTTTCAGTGCCACGTGTTTCAGTGCCACGTGTTTCAGTGTCACGTATTTCAGTGCCACGTATCACATATTTCAGTGCCACATATTTTAGTGCCACGTATTTAAGTACCACGTATTTCAGTGCCACGTATTTCAGTGCCACGTATTTCAGTGCCACATATTTCAGTGCCACGTATCACGTATTTCAGTGCCACGTGTTTCAGTGCCACGTATTTCAGTGCCACGTATTTCAGTGCCACGTATTTCAGTGCCACGTATCACGTAGTTCAGTGCCACGTATTTCAGTGCCACGTATTTCAGTGCCACGTATTTCAGTGCCACGTATTTCAGTGCCACGTATTTCAGTGCCACGTATTTCAGTCACGTTTAGGGTTAGGGGTAGGGGTAGGGTTAGGGTTAGGGCTAGGGTTGGAGGTAAAGTTAGGGTTAGGGTTGGGGCTAAAGTTAGGGTTGGGGCTAAAGTTAGGGTTAGGGTTTGGATTACATTTACGGTTTGGATTAGGGTTGGGATTAGAATTATGGGTGTGTCAGGGCTAGGGGTGTGGTTAGGGTTACCGTTGGGATTAGGGCTAGGGGTCTGTTTGGATTAGGGTTTCAGGTAGAATTGGGAAGTTTCCACTGTCCAGGCACATCAGGGGCTCTCCAAACGGGACATGGCGTCCAATCTCAATTCCAGCCAATTCTGCGTTGAAAAAGTAAAACAGTGCTCCTTCCATTCCGAGCTCTCCCGTGCGCCCAAAAAGGGGTTTACCCCAACATATGTGTTATCAGCGTACTCGGGACAAATTGAACAACAACTTCTGGGGTCCAAGTTCTCTTGTTATCCTTGGGAAAATAAAAATTTGGGGGGCTAAAAATCATTTTTGTGGGAAAAAAAAGATGTTTTATTTTCACGGCTCTGCGCTATACACTTTAGTGAAACACTTAGGGGTTCAAAGTTCTCATAACACATCTAGATAAGTTCCTTGGGAAGTCTAGTTTCCAATATGGGGTCACTTGTGGGGGGTTTGTACTGTTTGGGTACATCAGGGGCTCTGTAAATGCAACGTGACGGCTGCTGACCAATCCATTTAAGTCTGCATTCCAAATGGCGCTCCTTCCCTTTCGAGCTCTGTCATGCGCCCAAACAGTGGTTCCCCCCACATATGGGGTATCAGCGTACTCAGGACAAATTGGAAAACAAATTTTGGGGTCCAATTTATTCTGTTACCCTTGTAAAAATACAAAGCTGGGGGCTAAAAAATCATTTTTGAGAAAAAAATATATATATATTTTCACGGCTCTGCGTTATAATCTGTAGTGAAACACTTGGGGGTTCAAAGCTCTCAAAACACATCTAGATAAGTTCCTTAGGGGGTCTACTTTCCAAAATGGTGTCACTTGTGGGGGGTTTCAATGTTTAGGCACATCAGGGGCTCTCCAAACACAACATGGCGTCCCATCTCAATTCCAGTCAATTTTGCATTGAAAAGTCAAATGGCGCTCCTTCCCTTCCAAGCTCTGCCATGCGCCCAAACAATGGTTTACATCCACATATGGGGTATCAGCGTACTCAGGACAAATTGCACAACATTTTTTGGGGTCCAATTTCTTCTCTTACCCTTGGGAAAATAAAAAATTGGGGGCGAAAAGATCATTTTTGTGAAAAAATATGATTTTTTATTTTTACGGCTCTGCATTATAAACTTCTGTGAAGCACTTGGTGGGTCAAAGTGCTCACCACACATCTAGATAAGTTCCTTAGGGGGTCTACTTTCCAAAATGGTGTCACTTGTAGGGAGTTTCAATGTTTAGGCACATCAGGGGCTCTCCAAACGCAACATGGCGTCCCATCTCAATTCCAGTCAATTTTGCATTGAAAAGTCAAATGGCGCTCCTTCCCTTCCAAGCTCTGCCATGCGCCCAAACAGTGGTCTACCCCCACATATGGGGTATCAGCGTACTCAGGACAAATTGTACAACAACTTTGGGGGTCCATTTTCTCCTGTTACCCTTGGTAAAATAAAACAAATTGGAGCTGAAATAAATTTTGTGTGAAAAAAAGTTAAATGTTCATTTTTATTTAAACATTCCAAAAATTCCTGTGAAACACCTGAAGGGTTAATAAACTTCTTGAATGTGGTTTTGAGCACCTTGAGGGGTGCAGTTTTTAGAATGGTGTCACACTTGTGTATTTTCTATCATATAGACCCCTCAAAATGACTTCAAATGAGATGTGGTCCCTAAAAAAAAATGGTGTTGTAAAAATGAGAAATTGCTGGTCAACTTTTAACCCTTATAACTCCGTCACAAAAAAAAAATTTTGGTTCCAAAATTGTACTGATGTAAAGTAGACATGTGGGAAATGTTACTTATTAAGTATTTTGTGTGACACATGTCTGTGATTTAAGGGCATAAAAATTCAAAGTTGGAAAATTGCGAAATTTTCAAAATTTTCGCCAAATTTCCAATTTTTTCACAAATAAACGCAAGTTATATCGAATAAATTTTACCACTAACATGAAGTACAATATGTCACGAGAAAACAGTGTCAGAATTGCCAAGATCTGTTAAAGCGTTCCAGAGTTATAGCCTCATAAAGGGACAGTGGTCAGAATTGTAAAAATTGGCCCGGTCATTAACGTGCAAACCACCCTCGGGGCTTAAGGGGTTAATCTTGTTAGCTGGAAGCTGGGATGCAGAGTGGCACCACTGCGCCGTGAGTCGGTGCGGTGGTTTCTTTTGCACACTCTGCATGGTTTTTTGTTAGTTTTTTATGCTGACCGCAAAGATACCTTTTCTATCCTCAGTCTGTTTAGTTCAGTCTGGCCTCCTATGCTGAAACCTATTTCATTCCTGTGTTTGTGACTTCCATCTTAACTCACAGTCAATATATGTGGGGGCTGCCTATTTCTTTGGGGAATTTCTCTGAGGCAAGGTAGGCTGTATTTTCTATCTTTATGGGTAGTTAGCTCTTAGGCTGTGAAGAGGCGTCTAGGCAGAGTCAGGAACGCTCCACGGCTATTTCTAGTTGTTGTGATAGGATTAGGGGTTGCGGTCAGCAGAGCTCCCACTTCCCAGAGCTCGTCCTGTATTGCTAGTTTGCTCATCTGGTCATTTCTAGTGCTCCTAACCACCAGCCCAACATAACAGACCTCCATAATTATTAAAAATTTGCTTCTTCTTTACAAAGGATCATGCATTTGACATTACATATTCAGCCAAGATGTAAGACGTCTTCGCCATAATCAAGCCGAATCTTGAAGGTAGAACTCTTGTGCAATTATTCTGTTGTAAACCTTCCCTCTTCTCCTGTGGGAACCGCTCAGCCCATCTGTTATATTGTAATGTTATGAATGAGTTGTTCCCACATGTCTTTTTCTGCTGGTTTTTCTGGCATTGGCAGAAGAAGTAGAGACTATGACAAGCACGGTCCTGTTTTCACTTCGAGTAGGTGGCACCTTTCCTTTAGTGTACAGTACCAGTATCAGGCACATAAATTATCACTGCCTTCAGCTAACACCTGAAAGAACGCAACAAGTAATGGATCATAGTAAAGCATTTCTTTACAATGGTTTCTTTATAGTAAGTCTTTTGTAAGGGGTTGCTTGGTCCTTGACAACAGGAATGGCTTTAGGTGGGATGATATTCTGTACTGTACCTTCTTCTAATGCAGCTGTTTGGCATGAGGAGTGGAATCAAGGTCTTGGATAAATGATACCAGAGGTGAAAGAAAAGGTGCCTTAAACTGATTATCTGGAACTATTTAATTATTTCACTACATGCCTAAGAACTAACCGTCGAGTAGTTGCCAACTGCCTGCCTATTGTGTCCAGCGCAGGTCTCTGCCAACACAGACCTCTTCTGCCGGTGATTAGTCGTGAAAAGACAGAAAAATCTTTAAATGAGGTGTGTCCAAACTTTTAGTCTGCACTGTACATATATAGTACAGACCAAGAGTTTGGACACACCTTCTCATTTAAAGATTTTTCTGTATTTTCATGACTATGAAAATTGTACATTCACACTGAAGGCATCAAAACTATGATTTAACACATGTGGAATTATATACTTATAAATTATAATTATATAAAAAAAAAAGCGTGAAACAACTGAAAATATGTCTTATATTCTAGGTTCTTCAAAGTAGCTACCTTTTGCTTTGATGACTGCTTTGCACACTCTTGGCATTCTCTTGCTGAGCTTTCAAGAGGTAGTCACCGGGAATGGTTTTCACTTCACAGGTGTGCCCTGTCAGGTTTAATAAGTGGGATTTCTTGCCTTATAAATGGGGTTGGGACCATCAGTTGTGTTGTGCAGAAGTCTGGTGGATACACAGCTGATAGTCCTACTGAATAGACTGTTAGAATTTGTATTATGGCAAGAAAAAAGCAGCTAAGTAAAGAAAAACGAGTGGCCATCATTACTTTAAGAATTAAAGGTCAGTCAGTCTGAAAAATTGGCAAACTTTGAAAGTGTCCCCAAGTGCAGTGGCAAAAACCATCAAGCGCTACAAAGAAACTGGCTCATATGAGGACTGTCCCAGGAAAGGAAGACCAAGAGTCACCTCTGCTTCTGAGGATAAGTTTATCCGAGTCACCAGCATCAGAAATCGCAGGTTAACAACAGCTCAGATTAGAGACTAAGTCAATGCCACACAGAGTTCAACAGCAGACACACCTCTACAACAACTGTTAAGAGGAGACTTTGTGCAGCAGGCCTTCATGGTAAAATAGCTGCTAGGAAACCACTGCTAAGGACAAGCAACAAGCAGAAGAGACTAGTTTGGGCTAAAGAACACAAGGAATGGACGTTAGACTAGTGGAAATTTGTGCTTTGGTCTGATGAGTCCAAACTTGAGATCATTGGTTCCAACCACCGTGTCTTTGTGCGACGCAGAAAAGGTGAACGGATGGACTCTACATGCCTGGTTCCCACCGTGAAGCATGGAGGAGGTGTGATGGTGTGGGGGTGCTTTGCTTGTGACACTGTTGGGGATTTATTCAAAATTGAAGGCATACTGAACAAGCATGGCTACCACAGCATCTTGCAGCGGCATGCTATTCCACCCGGTTTGCGTTTACTTGGACCATCATTTATTTTTCAACAGGACAATGACCCCAAACACACTTCCAGGCTTTGTAAGGACTATTTGACCAAGAAGGAGAGTGATAGGGTGCTACGCCAGATGACCTGACCTCCACAGTCACCAGACCTGAACCCAATCGAGATGGTTTGGGGTGAGCTGGACCGCAGATTGAAGGCAAAAGGGACAACAAGTGCTAAGCATCTCTGGGAACTCCTTCAAGATTGTTGGAAGACCATTCCCAGTGACTACCTCTTAAAGCTCATCAAGAGAATGTCAAAGTGTGCAAAGCAGTCATCAAAGCAAAAGGTGGCTACTTTGAAGAACCTAGAATATAAGACATAATTTCAGTTGTTTAACACTTTTCTGTTAAGTATATAATTCCACATGTGTTAATTCATAGTTTTGATGCCTTCAGTGTGAATGTACAATTTTCATAGTCATGAAAATACAGAAAAATCTTTAAATGAGAAGGTGTGTCCAAACTTTTGGTCTGTACTGTCTACTATATAATTGTCTAAGGGGTACTCCCGTCTTTCTGTCTGTCCTTCTGTCTGTCTGTCTGCAACTTCTGTCACGGAAATCCCGCGTCGCTGATTGGTCTCGCCAGCTGCCTGTCCTGGCTGCCGCGACCAATCAGCGGCGGCCACACGAGAATTCCCGTCCAGTCAGTGCCCGACGCCCGCTCCATACTCCCCTCCAGTCAGCGCTGACAAAGAGTTAATGACAGCGTTAACGGACCGCGTTACGCCGCGGGTAACGCACTCCGTTAACACTGCTATTAACCCTGCGTGACCAACTTTTTACTATTGATGCTGCCTATGCAGCATCAATAGTAAAAAGATATGTTAAAAATAATAAAAAAACAAAAAACCTGCTGACGCCAGCTTCCGTTCCCAGAGATGCATTGCGAAATTACCCAGAAGACTTAGCAGTCTTGCGAGACCGCTACGTCATCTAGGTAATTTCGCAATGCATCCTGGGAACGGAAGATGGCGGCAGGCAGCCACACACACATCGACAGAGCTTCGCTGGATGACGGAGGGTGAGTATAGAACTATTTTTTATTTTAATAATTTTTTTAAACAGGGATATGGTGCCCACACTGCTAAATACTACGTGGGCTGTGTTATATACTGCGTGGGCTGCGTTATATACTACATGGCTGCTATATACTGCGTGGGCAGTGTTATATACTACGTGGGCAGCGTTATATACAACATGGGCAGTGTTATATACTATGTGGGCAATGTTATATACTGCGTGGCCTGTTATATACTGTTTGGGCTGTGTTATATACTACGTGGGCTGTGATATATACTGTGTTGCTGCTATATACTACTTGGGCAATGTTATATACTGCGTGGCCACTGTTATATACTGCATGGCCTGTATTAACGCATCGGGTATTCTACAATATGTCGTGGCCTGTGCTATATACTATGTGGCTGCAATATACATACATACATACATAAATACATACATACATACATACATACATACATACATACATATTCTAGAATACCCGATGCGTTAGAATCGGGCCACCATCTAGTATATATATGAGTCATGGATAACTCATTTTAAGGTTTGCTTTGCTTCACAACCCCATGTTGAGTACCTGTGTGTGTGTGGCACTGTTATCTACCGACAGAACTACTACTAACGTGCACCTTAAAAGAGTGCCTTCTACAGGCAGCACCCTAAAATAATTTTTTGAGATGAGAATAGTAATTGTAGAAGTCCCTTAACAACCTGTAATCAAAAGATGATCCCTGCTTAGGCGCCATACTCTTATTAATTTACTAGAGTTTCCAACATTACACCAGGAGCACCTATTACTAACTATAGAATGAAATCCATGAAATATGGTTTCTCCCTGCGGAGAGTGACATGTTAAGCATGTCGACGTGAGGAGACTTAAAACCGCAATGCTCCTCTGGGAAATGAAGAGACAATTTGCATTTAACTATAGAATGAACATGTTCCACGGCATTTTAAAATGGGAGCATAAAAAATAGAAAGCTCCCTAAACAACTACCGTATGTAGAATATCACCATTTGCTTCTTCAATGCAAAGTTATCCAACTTTCTAAATGATCGTCATTTAAAAAATGTCTTCTTCCTGTAGCTGAGTGATGTAAAAAAATATTGCAAATCCATCAGCACTCCTTCTCAGTTGTGATGACTCCTTTTGCTTCTCCATGCTCTACATCCTCTTTGCATTTGAGATGGCAACACTGAGGGGACAGATCACTGTGAAGATCTTCACAGTCTGGAGAGGAGAGAAAATTTGTAGGGTCTGAAGGAAGACCGAAAAAGGCGATAGATAAGAATGACAGCACATGAAGAGAAGATTAGTACAGGATAGAAGCTGTGCTGATAGAGGTGCTGATGAAGATTGCAGCACCATGGATACAGAGTGTATGTTCCAGCCTATATTACTGGAAGATACACTCTAATAGATTGCAATCTACATATTAAGGGCCGGAAAATGAATGAAGGAATTAATAAAGGTACTTTTTTTTTTAATAACTAGAAGTAACCATTGACATACATGAAAATTTATTTTTTCTATGTCAAGGGTGTCCATTGCCTTTTTAAGTGTCAAGCTGACCATGCACTTTAGATGGCTGTCAGGAAAATGCGTGTTTGCTTGATGATGATTCCTTTGAACTCGCCATACACAGACACGTTCAGCTGAGTGTGCATGTGCTCTAAATGGGGATGAGAGGACTGTGCTGCCAAGTGGTGCAACTTAAAGCTAGTGGGTCGCAATGCAAATTCTGCAGCAGGGCCCCTAACTATTCTGGGTCTGTAATAGCAGTGGTATTTTAATAGGGACCATTTGCAGATATGTACTTGGATTAGTCTTCTGAGCCGCCTGACCTCGGCCAAGGTGCACTGAGTGCCTGATAAGCTTATAGTAATAAAAAAAAGATTTATTAAAAATGGGTCAAAGATTTTCAATACTAAAGGTATCTTTTATTTCTCTTCTCAAGATGCAGGTGCTTGGTTTAAAGATTTTAGACATTTACTAGGCTGACATGACAAACGTGTTTTCACACGTTGCGTTTTTGCATCTTTTTTTATTTATGCAAACTTTAAGCTGCTTAGCTTACAAAAAGCAGGTTTTGCTTAGTTTTTGCTGCATTGTTGCTGCGTTCTTTTACTGTGTTTTTGTCGGGGTACATTTGTCTCTTGTGAAGGCCGATAATGTTTAGTGCAAAAAAAAAATCTGATTCTACTTTGAGTTTTGGCACCAAAAATGCTGCAAAACCTGACACTTGCATTTTTTTTGTAGCATTTTTTTGCATTTTGAAAAACAATGCAAAAACGCTGAGACAAGTGACGTGCCGCATTTTGCAAAACCATAGCTCTTCGACAAAACAGTCGGGACATTAAAAAAAACAAGGTGTGTGCATGAGATTCCTGAAATCTCAGATATTGCTGATACTGTGAAACGCAGCTGAAAATTTGCATTAAAAAAACTGCAATAACGCAACAAAACGTAAAAGCGAAAAGTGTCAAATATCGTGCCACAGAAGTGAAAACTGCCCTGATCCAACTGCCTTGAAAGACCTGGACTGAATGCATTTAGCAGGGGCACACCAAATATTTTGCTCGCCTCTAGCTATTTTGTCTGCTGCTCAACAAGTAGAATTTAGTCTATGAAAAAGCGAACCATACTGCAATCTAATAATGGAAGACCGGATCATCACATCCATGTCCGCAAAGTACCAAAGTAAAGAACCGTATTAGCCTGGTGGAAACTCCAAATATTTGTCGAAGTGCCAAACCCGAACATTTCCTCTCCTGGGAAGGGAAGGCTTAACAATGGTGCTGTTTACACATGCATTTGGCTGTTACCAAAAACATTTATACTCTTTGAACAACCCCCTTGGAGTATTTGTGATCGAAAATAGTTGAATGGCCAAGATTGATCACTTGGCTCCACTGCAGTCATGGCACCTTACCAAGGGCGTTGCTTTCAGTGCAGCCAAATAGTTTAGCCTGTATGACAAATAGTAATTCCCTTATTTTGCTCCTTACGAAAAATAGATCAAACATGGGAAACCAGTCTATGCATTGCTGTGATAACGACTCTGATGGGGTTTGGGGGCAATAATCCATTCCATCTCTTGATAGACACAATAAGTCCCATTAATAATTTATGATTTCTCAAGTGTTTAATTGTGAGCTGCATGAACTAACGTCTTCAGCTTTTCAACATGCAAATACCGTAAGTAAAAACAGCTGGTCCAAATAGGCAAGTATGAATCCATAATGACAAGGAAATTCTGCATACCTAGAGATGAGAAGACCATGCTTTCCCCAGTGCATTTATATAGTCCTATTTCAGAAAACTATAGTACTTTAAAAATTGCAGCATCCACCTGTAGATTTTACATTTGCAAACTCATAAAAAAAAGTGCAATGTGTAGGTTCATGTTCAGACTGTGGCCATTTTACAGACAAAACCTAAGATAAAAACAAAATGAGCAAATACTCTATAGTAAGTGAATAAATAGTAATAATACATGCAAATAACATAGGGGACTTAGCTGACACTGTTTTGATTAAAAAAAAGCTTAAAAGCCATCCCACCGCATCAAGGTGTACCCAAACGGGAAAGTCCTATCCTGTCTCTAGTATTAAAACCTCACCTCGTTTCCGCCTACCTCAATATACATCAGGTCAGAACAGGACAGCATGTCCATGGGAAGATATATAGATAAATGCCAAGCTCTAAAAAGGGAGCCACACCCCTATTTGTACAAAGTACAAGAAAATACAGGAAATCCAAAGAAATGAGCCGGAAGAGCTCATAAATATGACTTTAACAGCTGGAGTAGGGCAGACCTTCTGTGGGTCAACCTCTGCACCACTGGAATTTACTAGGCCCCATAATATAATCACAGGTGTCATTGGGGTCTAAAAATGACTTAAAGGGAGCATGTCGGCTAATAATTGTCTAATCCAAGCACAATACCTCGTAGGGGATGGTACGCTGAGAAAAATCATACTTTTCATGTTGATAATAACTGGCTCATTTTTATTCTTTATTTCCATATGCTAATTAGGTGATAGGTGCATCTAGGGCGTGGTTAAACGACTCGGTACACCTTCCCATGTATGTGCCTTCAAGCTATATCGCCCTCTGTCTCTTTTGATTGACAGAGCTAGTTTCAGAGGTGCCATCGCTGGCTCATGCACAGTGGTTCCTTCCACAGCCTGTGCTATAACGTTACACTTATGAATTACGCAGCCATGTGATCACCACTGGCCAATCAGCTGAGAGTGAATTATTTGAATAAGGAATTTACATATAGTTCGAGCTTGCTAAGTTTTACTTTTAGTAAATGTTCAACACTAAAGACATCTGTCATAATGATGGATCATTTTCTGGAGGAAATGGTTGGTGCAGTTCGGGGTCAGCGTTTACATTCTTGGAAAATGTCTTACTTCCTAATTGATGATGTAACGGTGCTGCCCTGGTGATGGGGTTGGATGTAGTTCATGCATATACACTCATCTCTAATTTGCTTCCTTCTTATATACCGTCCATAGAATTTGCTAATTCTAGAACAAAAAATTCCTGCACCAAGCTGTCATTTTCTGTACGTACTTAATCCGTAGTATTCAAGTCTTCACATGTTATTTGTTAGTTGTTCATTCCTGACATTCATGTATTTGGGGATTTAGACTTTGTGCATAATAAATTTTATTTCTTAGATTTATCTGAGAAAACTTGTCCCTGCTATAGTTGTAAAATTCTTCTATACTCTGAATGTCTTGCGGTGCATTGTACGTCACGTGGCATTTCTCGTTGGTTTTTAAAATGCATTTTCTATAAAAAAGAATGTTAGATGGGTAATACAGCTGTGCTCGGGCTTGTATTCCTATTTTATAGCTGCAGGGTCTGAGAATAGGATCCGCTAAGGGTGTTATCTGAGGGACTTCTATCTCCCCTGCCGAGGACAGAGCAAAGTATTGTAGTGCGCATGCGCCGGCTTTACTTCCGGATCATCAGCGCTGTTTAGCCTTTCCCGGCGCACGCATGCGCACTACAATACTTTGCTCTGCGAAGGAAGGAGGACGGAGACCGCAAGAAGAAAAGAGGTGTCGGATCAAGACCAGTGACACCCATCGGACTGGACCGTGAGTATAATACGTTTTTTTGTTTTTTGTTTTTTTTAGATCTGCAAACTGGATTGGGGACTTTTTTTTTTTTTCCTGCATTCCAGTATGCTGAAAAAAGACCCTAATGGTGGTGGCCGTACTTTATATGGGGAAGACCTCCGATCATGTCTAGTGCGTCTCTCTGAAGCCGGCACGCGTGCATCCAGCTTCAGAGGATCAATGATGTGAGTGCACAAAGACGTGTGCAGGTATGTATAATGCTGGCAACTCAGTGAGAGCTGCAATGCCTGAACAGGGATCCAGTCCATAGCATAAATGGAGAAAAGCTCGACACTCAGGGGTTGATGAGCAGTAGAATACTGCTAATATTTTATTCCGATAATTCAATTAGACAGTGTAGTTGACGTTTCGGCCCTAAATTCCGGACCTTCATCTCATCAGAAAGCAGCAGATTGTGGTAGACAGCCAATTCCCAGGAGACGTAGCGCAGAGGGGTATTGCTAATAGTCGAACGTGCAATGGTGAGATCCAAATATGACATCACATTATGGTTAAAAAAAAAAAAGGTTTAAAATCCAAGTTCTCAAATCAGAATCAAATATATGTGAACCAAGAACAAATTCTCACATACTTTTGATGGCAAAAAACCCAACCTATAAGTATCCTCAAACTTATAATGAGTAGCTCAATGTGTTATACGTTTTCTTTATTTAATGCATTTGCTATTCTCCTAAACTTAGAACCATAGACAGTTATTTCCCACAAAAATGTCTTAAGAAAATGTATGACTTAACCCACATAAAACGAGGCCTTACAAAGCCACGTTGCCTTAAAAGGTGGCACTGTCTGACACCATTACAGGACAGAAAAAAACCTAAAAAAAAGTTCCATGGCTCCCTTAAGGTTATTTGGCACCTTTTTGAACATCTTAGTCTTTCATCTTAATTCACTTTCAGAGAAATCTTGACCGTTTGCAGCTTGATCAAATATTGTGATCCATAGTGTTTCTCATGCCGTCTATCCTCTCCATTCTGTGGAGTTCTGTGTACAACCCCCTCTCCCGTGCTACGATCTCCAAGGCTGATTTCTGACATCAGCATATTGCAGACAATGACTTCCATGATGATCGCGGGTTTCCTGACCCGAACTCAACAGCCTCATAGGGATATATGAGGGTTGTTGGGTTTGGGTCAGTAGACTCGCTGTCTTTCCTTACTTCACATTCTGTGCTCACCATGATGTATGGATGTCTTAAACTGAGCCTAACGCTGAGAGAAGGGAGGTGGCGAGCAGAGAGAGCTGTCAGAGCCAGAAGTAGGAGCACTGATTTATAACAGTTTTGCAGAGTACTCAGCTAGATATATGACTTGCAGACACTACTGTACAAGTCCTTATTAAGTGCCACATTTATCATAAAAAACCGTAGTGCCACTCCTGTGATTTCAGAGCGGCGATTCAGGGCAATCATATTGCATTATTTCACAACACAGTTGTTACTTGGCAGTCCTTGATCAGCTGCAGCGCTCAGTTTTCTTCATATGGAGGCTACAGGCGATCAGCTGATTGCAGTGGTCAGTTGACATAATAATGCTCTGACAATCCAAAAGTGGTACCATTTCAGGAATTACATACTGTATGTACGTTTTTTTAATGTTATGCAGGGCACTTGTGACATGCAGAAGTAGCGTTAACTGCTGTTGCTTCAAAAGCATCCAGCAAATAGAGGGGTTAACACAGTCACAGGAGACAGGGAGTGGCTAGCAGAGCCCCAGGGGGATGGTGGGAAACTTGTTTACTGTTCTGTCAGCAGCCAAAGGGATGAGTGGTGTGTGTCAGTGATCTGTCTCAAAAACGTTCATACAAGTGAACAATAGGGGCACAGGATTCCATTACAGGGTGAAGCTGAGATGGATAGTTGAGAGTCTATCAGGAGCAGGAAGATAAGTACTCTTTAAGAAATTGTGTCATAATCTCCCTCAGCAAACCCTCCTCTCTTACGCTGTGCTAGAAGGAATGCTGTGTACTACTGCACCTTTGTAAAGAGTCTTGATCTGTGCTATCAAAATAGACTGTTAGTCAATGTGACTCTAAGCAGCTGTCCTGTTTATGCAGCCTGTGCTTAAAGGGAACCTGTCACCCCGTTTTATTCGGACTCCCATGACAGCACCACGAGAGAGGGGATCCGCCCCTTTAGGAACAGGAAACCCACAGATACAAAAGGGCGGCACCTCTCCCATGCATCAGTTGGTTTCCTGTTCCTAATGGGACGGGATCCTGCAGATTTTACAAAAGGATCCCAGGCCGGCCGGCCGACTCAGGTAGCGAGGGGGTCTCCTACCTCGGCCGGTGCGGTGTTCCTGGAAGATGTCGCGATGGTCCTGGCAGGACTGCATGCCGGCGGCATTTCAGCAGGGAGCGGTCACCAGTGGTGTCCTGTCTCCAAGGCAGCGCTAGGTGAGTATGTCCCCTGTCCTTCTGTGGTGGCCGGGGTCTCGGTTTGCGGCGGCGCTTGGGGACGCCACCCGGGGGGTGCTGCGGCTCTGTCCGGCGTCCTCGCCGCTCTGAGCGCTGATGGAAAGCGCTGGGAGACCGGGTGACGTCGGGGGGAGGAGCCGGCAGTCACTTCCGGGTTTCCAGGGTCCTGCGCATGCGCAGTGCATCCAAGATGGCGGCGCCCACCGGTGTAGCGTCGCCGGCGTTCTGAGCCCCACGGTTTACCGCCTGCACCAGAAGGAGGCCTGTATAATCAAGCAGGGGAGCGCTGAGTACAGCTGCTGACCGGAGGAGGGGCTATAAAGAGAACTCCGGATCGTGATCCCTTGCTTCTGGCCTCATATTTGGAGAAGATGGAGGACGAGCACGTGCAGGTGCTGGAAGAGGTATCCCAGAAGCCCAAAGAGAAGGATCGCGACAAAAGGAGTAGTGAGTCTGGCCACAAAAGCTCCTCCAGACAGGGGTCTGGAGCATCAGCCAGGAGAAATCCCCCTCGTATTCCGGTACTTTTTCTTGGGCAGCGCTGGTAAGTGATCTTCGTGAAAGTTCACTCAGTAACATGATTCCCCTCATATGTTCCATTATAGGGGAAGAAATGTGCCGGGAAGGCGAAACACAGGGAATGTGGAATCTGCGGGGTTCCCCTACCTGATTCGTGCCCTAAAAAGTTATGTGGCCCCTGTATACAGCAGACGGTGAGGTCTCAGTAAAGGGGAGAGGGGGAGAGCATTATATCTACAGGGATTAGATTGCTTTACTTACCCCCCTCAGGTGGCGGAGGAATCCCTTACTATGACCACCAGCTTAAAGGAGATGATCAGGATGGAGGTCAGACAATCCTTAAAGGGTTTTTCTCAAGGAGGAAGCTCTAAATCCAAAGCTCCGTTACCCTCCGATTCTTCAGTAGAAGAGGATAAGGAGGAAGTTTTTTCGGATTCGGCTGCGTCATCCTCTTCTTCAGATGAGGACACCGCCCGCTTCTGTCTACCCCTCGAACGAGTGGATAAATTAGTCAAGGCGGTCAGAGGAACGATGGGCATAACGGAACCGAGACCCCAACTTTCCAAGGAGGAAATAATGTTCAGTGGGTTGGAGCAGAAAAAACGCCGAGTCTTCCCGCTCAATGAAAAAATCCAAGCTCTTATCAATAAAGAGTGGAAAAAACCTGAAAGGAAGGGTTCCTTGCCCCCAGCGCAGAAGCGCAGATATCCGTTTGATGATCCTGCGGTCACCAACTGGGAGAAAGCCCCTAAGTTAGATGCGGCAATAGCCAAGGTGGCCAAACGCGCCTCTCTCCCCTTTGAGGACATGGGGACCCTTAAGGACCCCCTTGATAGAAAAGCGGATACTTTTCTGAAAAGTACCTGGGAGATGGCGGCCGGTTCTTTAAGGCCTGCGGTGGCTTCAACCTGTACAGCCAGATCAATGATGGTCTGGTTGGAACAATTGGAGACTCAATTAAAAGAGGGTGCATCAAGGGATTCTATCCTAACTGCCTTACCACTGATCCAAGAAGCAGCCGCTTTCTTATCTGATGCGTCTATTGACTCTGTCAAAATGGCTGCTAGGGCAGCTGGTCTCTCGAATGCGGCCAGAAGGTCTCTTTGGCTGAAATGCTGGCCAGGCGACATACAGTCAAAATCAAAACTCTGTATCATTCCATGTAAAGGAGAGTACCTATTCGGGCCCACCTTAGACGATCTCCTAGAGAAAGCGGGAGATGACAAAAAGAAGTTCCCCAACCTGCTGGGGTCCTACCGTCGTCCCTTTAATAAAAGAAGGTTCGGTCGCGGAGGGAAGCGTACCTTTTCACCTTCGAGGGATCGGTCTAGGTGGGACGACAGACGTAGACGAGGTACAGGATATATGTTCCGTCGTTCCTCAAAAGAAAGGAAGAAGGAGGACAAATGACTAGGAACCCCGGTGGGGGGCAGACTTGTACATTTTGGTTCAGAATGGTCAGAGATCACGAATAGTGTCTGGGTGCAAGATACTATTTCTCGAGGCCTTACTCTTGAGTTTTGCCATACCCCACGGGATAAATTTATGTTAACGCCCTTACGTTCTAATCCCCTAGAGCAATCTGCTCTAGAAGAAGAAGTTTGGTCTCTCTGTTCCAAAAATGTTCTCACACAGGTTCCAGAGGCTGATAGAGGGAAAGGATTCTATTCTCCCTTGTTTCTTATTCAGAAACCGGATAACTCATATAGGACCATTATAAATCTCAGACATCTTAATAGTTTTTTGGTTAAGCATACCTTTAAGATGGAATCCATCAGCTCGACAATAAAGATACTATTCAAAAACTGCTTCATGGTGGTAGTCGACTTAAAGGATGCCTATTACCACGTACCTATTCATGTGGATTTCCAGCAGTTCTTGAGGGTAGCAGTATTAATGGGAGGAGTTATTCATCACTTTCAGTATAGAGCTCTTCCTTTTGGTATAACATCAGCCCCTAGAGTATTCACAAAAATAGTGGCAGAGGTGATGGCCCACTTACGAGAATCTAATGTCCTTATTGTCCCATACCTTGACGATTTCCTCATAATAGGTAACTCGGTAGAACACTGTTTGTCCCAACTAAATCTAACTAAGGTTACGCTGGAACACCTAGGCTGGATAATTAATTTTGAAAAATCTCGATTACAGCCTCAAAAAATTCAGAAGTTTCTGGGCTTATTGCTAGATTCAACTACACAGCAGTGTTATCTCCCGGAAAACAAACTATCTCAGATTCAGCATCAGGTACTAAAAGCAGTAAATACACCCTCTATGACCCTGCGACAAGCTATGTCCCTGTTGGGGTCCCTCACATCGTGCATACCAGCGGTAAGGTGGGCACACTTTCACACTAGATCCCTCCAAAAAGAGATTTTGGTTAAGGATAGGATATTGAGGGGTGTATTAGAAGAAAAAATAACGCTGGAACCAGCAACTCTCAAATCCCTAAGTTGGTGGCTGGATAGGGATAATTTGTCAGCGGGTGTTCCCTGGATGATAGACGTATCCCGGGTTGTGACTACGGATGCCAGCTCCTCAGGTTGGGGGGCTCACATGGATGACATCGTAGTGCAAGGCCAATGGGAACCATACTCATCGTCCTCTTCCAATCAGAGAGAATTGTTAGCAATCGAATTGTCAGTTAAAAACCTCCTCATGTATCTGCAGGGCCACCACGTCAGGATCCTTTCAGACAACCGAGTAGCAGTCTCCTATATAAATCATCAAGGAGGGACACGCTCCGAGGCTCTGATGCAGATCACAGATCGTCTCCTCCGGATGGCAGAAGAGAATTTACAATCTTTGACTGCTCTGCACATCACAGGAAGAGACAACATAAAAGCGGACTTTCTCAGCCGCAATGTGCTAAAGCAAGGAGAATGGTCTCTAAACGGAGACATCTTCAGACAGATTGTACGCTTGTGGGGTCAACCGGTAGTGGACCTATTTGCCACAAGGGAAAACAAAAAAGTAAAAAACTTTTGTTCCCTAAATCCCAGGGAGAATCCACTGGCAGTGGACGCATTCCTCATAAAATGGGATTTTTCTCTGGCCTACGCCTTCCCGCCACTGAACCTACTACCTCTAGTGGTGAGGAAGGTCAGAGAAGATTGTGCGAGACTCATTCTGATTGCTCCCTTTTGGCCCAGGAGAACCTGGTTTTCATGGCTCAGGAGGATGTCAGTGGGCGATCCCTGGGTACTTCCAGATATCCCAAATTTGCTCTCCCAGGGGCCGATACTCCATCCACAAGTGAAGGGGCTTCATTTGACGGCTTGGAGTTTGAGCGGTCATTATTAGAAAATAAAGGCTTCTCTCCTAAATTAGTCGATACCCTTTTAAGGAGTAGAAAGCCAATAACAACAAGAATCTACTCCAGAACCTGGAGAAAGTTCTTAACTTCCTCAGAATTCAATATTAATGACGGTGTACCAATAACTCAAATATTGGAATTTTTGCAAAGAGGGTTAGAGTTAAAACTCTCCACAAGCACATTAAAAGTACAAATTTCTGCACTTGGGGCTTTGTTCTCATGTAATATTGCGGGAAACTACTGGGTGTCGAGATTTATTAAGGCGGTCGGTAGAATTACACCGCTTTATAGAAACAAAATGGTACCTTGGGATTTAAACCTTGTCCTTTCTTCTTTGACAAAACCCCCTTTTGAGCCGTTGAATGAAGCCTCAGTCAGGATGTTGTCTCTTAAAACAGCTTTCCTAATAGCTATAACATCAGCTCGCAGAATAGGAGACATCCAGGCGCTCTCTAGAAATCCCCCGTATACAGAATTTCTTCAGGATAGAGTCATCCTTAGACCAGACCCAGCCTACTTACCAAAAGTAGTATCACAGTTTCACAGGTCGCAGGAAATAATTTTACCTTCATTTATCCCTAATCCTTCTAACCCTAAAGAAAGGGAGCTCCATACCTTAGATGTCAGGAGATGCCTTCTTCAATATATCTCGGTCACTAATGATTGGAAGAAGGACAATGCGCTATTCCTGTCCTTCCAAGGTCCAAGGAAAGGGGCTAGAGCATCTAAGTACATACTAGCTAAATGGATTAGGGAGGCTATCTCTCTTGCTTACACGACAGGTGGGGGTCCGGCTCCGCAGAATCTGAGGGCACATTCCACCCGAGCCATGGCGTCATCCTGGGCAGAGAGGTCTGGAGTGTCGGTCGACCAGATATGTAAGGCGGCCACATGGTCATCCCCTTCCACCTTTTTCAAACACTATAGATTGGACTTGGGGTTCTCCTCAGATCTCACCTTCGGGTTAAGGGTGCTACAGGCTGTGGTCCCTCCCTAAAAATGTCTTACATCTCTGTAAATCTCTCGTGGTGCTGTCATGGGAGTCCGAATAAAGCATTAAGCTACTTACGGGTAGCGGCATTTTTCGGAGGCCCATGACAGCACCCTTAGTTCCCTCCCTTTTTCACATGGGGTTATTAATAACTAAATAATTTAAAGAAGAGATGTTATCTTCTCACGTGTGTTACTTTATTAAAGTCATTGTGTTTAATTGTATGCAATATTGTGTTTGCTTGTCATTAACTGCGGTTAGTCCTCTCAGGCTCTGTAATCCAACTGATGCATGGGAGAGGTGCCGCCCTTTTGTATCTGTGGGTTTCCTGTTCCTAAAGGGGCGGATCCCCTCTCTCGTGGTGCTGTCATGGGCCTCCGAAAAATGCCGCTACCCGTAAGTAGCTTAATGCTTTTTCAGTATGAGATAAAAATACCATTAAATAGGGCCTGATCTGTGCTGGACAATAGTGTATTTTGTGTACCCTGATTCCCCACCTATGCTGCCGAAATACCTTACCAAAGTCGCCGTTTTCGCCTGTCAATCAAGGTGGTCTGGTCAAATGGGCGTGGTGAAATCGCTTCTTCTCCCCCAGATCTTGCTTATCTTTCCGTTGGTGGCGTAGTGGTTTGCGCATGCCCAACAGGGGAATGCACTGCGCAGCTGAAGAAAAAGAGTGCAATCTGCGCTATTCTCTGCTTTTTTGCTGGCGGCAGCCATCTTCCTGAGGCTGCGCGTGCGCAGATGGAGTGCTCTGCTGCCCGGGGTTTCAGGAAAATGGCCGTGGGATGCCACGCGTGTGCAGATGGGGATCGCGGCGGCCATTTTCCTGAAGCCGAGATGCAAACTCACCCATTTGACCAGACCACCTTGATTGACAGGCGAAAATGGCGACTTTGGTAAGGTATTTCGGCAGCATAGGTGGGGAATCAGGGTACACAAAATACACTATTGTCCAGCACAGCTCAGGCCCTATTTAATGGTATTTTTATCTCATACTGAAAAAACGGGGTGACAGGTTCCCTTTAAGAGACTTGAATTGTACTGAATGTGCTGTGACATTAAACTACACTGTTCATGTGGACTCAATCAATTGTATCTGGGTGAGCAAGTGGATCCCTCTTGACCTCAGGAAGCTGCGGTACATGGTCGTCCTGAGTAACGGTTCTCCCAGAGTTCCAAAGAATTCATGAGACCTGTCCCACCCCATCTGAACCTAGCGGCGTACACGTAACACACTTAAGCAGTTAAAAAGCAGTTTTTCAGTCTAAGGGCACGGTCCAACGGCATTGTTACTCGTGCGAGGATCGCATCGCAATCCTTGGACTGGCCGTCGCCTCTCCTGACCGGAGTGTGACAGCTACATAGAAATGCAGGCTGTCACGCCCAGTTTAGGAGAGCCAGTCCGAGGACTGTGATGCGATCCTCACACGAGTAATATGGCCGTCTGAGTACGTCCTAAGAAGAAAAGTCGACGGTGACTTCAGATTGCTGAATCATGAGGGTGTCGCACTGTCACTATTCCCTTGTGTTCGCTACAGGTGTTGGCTGGTTCATGACCACACGTATAAGATCTGCATACTTGATGTCACAAGCCGACTGAATTCTCAGTCGTTTCTTTCAATGTGACTACACTATTTCTTTCAGCCAGAAAAACCCCTTAAAGTGTGTGTGTTTTTGTTTTTTTCTCTTAAAACCTCCAAAGCAATCTACAATAGCCAGTCATATATACACTTTTATGCATCCGTGATGTTGTCGCACAAGCTTGTATGAGTTATAATGTGATTTTCGTCCCCGCATAGCGAACTGCGAGGTCATTTTATGTATAAAAGAACATCCTGGTGATATCCAGCATTGTGTGAAAGAGAAAGTAAAGGTCTTCGGCAAAAAGGCTTCACTTACTTTAATGGAAGCATCTGAAAGCAGATCAGACCTTGTTTACCTACAGACACGCAGCCGGCACTGGATACCTGAGCTGCATACTATGCCACTTGTTCTGTATTCAAACACACATTACATTGAAAGGAACAATAAATGTAGAAAATAGTAAAAATAAATTAAAAACTTCCAGCAATTCCTCCCTCCTTAATTATCATCTTTCATCCCATCACTTTTTTTTCTTGTAATAAAAGAAGAATCTTGTGTCTGGCTGTAACGCAACTGTCTACAGCAGGAGATCTCCTCTATTGTTCTGTCTACAGTTGTCCCTAAATAGATCCATCCAAGCTTTACGTATTAAGTAGATGGTCATTCAACCACTACGTTTTCTGACCCTTCCACCCCGTATTCGTACATGCCAAGCTTGAATGTGTTCTGTATGGGGAGAGGAGAGTTAGTCACTGCCAGACACATAATGGCAGCTTATCTTCACAAAGGGAAAAATGTCTTATACTCATTCATAATTTGTTTGAGTGGCCAATTTTAACCAATTCAGTCTGAACCCAGCCTAAAACCATACAATAAAGAAGTATAAGTATATTACTGTATATGAGCAATCAGAGCAATCGCGTTTATACATAATCGATAAAAATAAATCTGCCTCCAGAGCTTATTTTAAATGAAAGGAGGCATTACCAGTGTGAGACATGTAATGACTGACAGACTGACTTCCTGATCTACTGTACATGTATCACACTGGTAATAACCCCTTTCATTTATTGAAATAGATCTTAACAGCTCATTTACCTTTTAAGAAAAATACGGATTTCTCTGGAATAAGGCATTGGATAGCAGTTATCAATGTGTCATTTTATTGTTTCTTATGACCTACATGCCCATATAGAGATCTTATTAGGATGGTTGATCCTACTGACAGATTCCCTTTAAAAAATGCAACTCTTTATCACATGTGCAAAAAAATTGTACTGGAATCATCAGTGTTTTCAATCCGTGTGTCATCAGTATTTTGGATACTTGTATCATGAGTGTTATTGGTCCATGTGTCATCAGTGTTTTACTTCCGTGTGTCATCAGTATTTTGGATTCGTGTGTCTTTAGTGTTTTAGTTCCCTGTGTTATCAGTGTTTTACTTCTGTGTGTCATCAGTGTTTTGGATCCCTGTGTCATCAGGGTTTTGGATCCATGTGTCTTTAGTATTTTAGTTCCATGTGTCATCAGTGTTTTACTTCCGTTTGTCATCAGTATTTTGGATCCCTGTGTCATCAGTGTTTTGGATCCATTTGTAGTCAGTGTGTCATCAGTGTTTTAGATCCATAGGTCATCAGTGTTTTAGTTCCATGTGTCGTCAGTGTTTGGTCCATGTGCCTGTTTTTACCATCAGTGTGTCTTCAGTGTTTTGGATCCATGTGTCATCCATGTTTTACGTCCGTGTATCACCAGTGTTTGGTCCGTGTGTCATCAGTGTTTGGTCTGTGTGACTGTTTTTACCATCAGTGTTTTTCACGGATGGATAAATATATTAATTGCAAAGCTTCTCCTATCATTTGCATGGATGGCATGTGGACTGTAAACTGAAACCATCAGTGCGTTTTGCGTGTTTTTCACGAACCCACAGACTTGCATTGATACTTTTCATCAATGCTGCTGGATAAAAACAGACATGTGAATAACAGCATAGATTATAATGGTTGTGTGTTTTGAGCGTGTAAAATACTGATAGAATTCTTATGTGCAACGCGGACATCTGAACGAGGTCTTGCATAACGACATCAGAGGGAAATGAGATAAGGTTATGGCTCATATATCTCATTTATCGGATATGATAAAATAGCGAAAATAGAAAAAAACAATTGAAAAAAAAATGTTCTGGAGCAAAATTAGGCTACATCATTAAGGGTTAATAGCCCAGTATCTGACAAAGATGAGCAGAAAGAAAGCTGATAATGAACTGTCTGGTCCTATCACAAAGTTCAATGACAAAGGCCGGTGGGTGCACAGGACATTATGCTGCCGCATCCATAGCTTGTGCCCATAAATCAGGAGCACCATGTAGACTTGTTTTGTAGCATTTACACTTTCGAGCTAATGAACGAGACACATGGCGACTTCCACAGCTAGAAGACAGGACTGCATCTGACATAAGAAAATTCAATTATGGCTTTGCCAATAAGCAGACAAAGCCTGAGGCCATATGAAGTGTATCAATAGAGCGCTTGTGTCGCTGGCCCCGCTGTCTGTGTCATCTCTGCTACAAACACATCAATTAAGTTGTTTTGTTACAATGTGCCGGCGCTGACGACTGTCTGCTGCTTGTTGTATCAATATCTGGGGGGCTTATATATCTGTTTCACGCTGAGTCTTTTTCCCTAAAGAGTTCAGTGAAAATTGAGGCAATTACAGAGACCAGGGCGGCCGCTCCTGGGGGGCACTTTCGTATGGGCCGATTCTATGTCATTATTTTTACTTTGTCTTTTGAAGCCAAAATAGAATATTTTCGCACTTTCCTGGCGCATGCACAGCCCACATCAGTAAATCTTCCACGTCCTTCATGATGGTGAAGCGCTGCCATAGGGGTGGAGCTGCCTATTAATCCCTGTAATGAGCGGCACCACGTGACCGCTCACACAGGACAAGCTGCCGGCGCTGAGAGGAGGCATCGCGGGAGCTGGGTGAGTATTTTAATGCAATCGGGCGGGCGCACAGGGGGTGGGAGGCAGCAGGTGACAAGGATCTTTATTTTAAACACAAAAAAAAACATTGATTTTTCATTCCTTCTCTCCAGCGAACGCTGCTGGAGAGAAGGAATGAATGGCGGCTTCAGCACCACACGCTGGGGGGACAGCGCTTACTGTAGCGCTGTCTCCTGCACGGTCCGTGTGGTACTCAGTCGGCACACGGCTGCTGCACGTGTGCCACACTGATGTGCCACGTGAGGTCACGGACACACGGACACGGATAACTCCGGTACCAATTTTTCCGGTACTGGAATTATCTGGACTTGTGAGACTGGCCTTAGAGAATGTTTTCTTTTATTGATTTTTAAGTGGATAAGCTTCAAATTCCACATCGTAGCGTATTCAAAGAGTAGTAAAAAGTTTTTGATATGGATTTTGAAGCAGATCTGCTTCAAAATCATCATAAAATAAACTTTAGTGGAAATTATCACCTATAAGGATATGTTCACAGACACTTTGGCTATAGCTTTTCTTTAGCTAATTTATCGGAGTTACATATACAGTATGTGTGTGTATATATATATATATATATATATATATATATATATATATATATATATATACATACATACATAGTATGTCCACTACGAAAAAAAGAATGTAGCATGGACACCTGATTCTGAGCTTCACATACTGTATATAGAAAAAGAAAAAAATCAGAAAGTGTGAATATGAGAACCCACATTCCAATGAATCAATCTTAAAGGTAATTAATCGTAAACATTTTTAATGAGGTTTTTGTATTCGATGTATTTGTAAAAAAAATTGCCAGTTTTTTTTTCCATATCACAATTTTATTAATCTTGCAATGAATTGGCAAAACTTCGATGTATGGAGTAAATAATTCACACATGGGATCTTTAAGGCCATGTTCACACTTTGCGGTTTTTACCGCGGATCCGTGGCGATTTTGATGCTGCGGGTCCGCAACAGTTTCCATTGCGTTTATATTAACATGTAAACCCTATGGAAACCGCAAACCGCTGTGCACATGCTGCGGGAAAAACCACGCAGAAACACAGCGGTTTACAACCCGCAGCATGTCACTTCTTTGTGCAGAATCGCAGCGATTCTGCACCCATAGAAATGCATTGTTCCGCTTACTTCCCGCATGGGGCTGTGCCCACGATGCGGGAAGTAAGCGGATAATGTGCGGTTGCTACCCGGGGTGCCCTGGGAACCATATTAGTGTAAAAAAGAATTAAAATAAAAAATAATGCTATACTCACCTCTCAGCGCTGCACGCGGCCGTCCGGTCTGGGTTGCTGTGCGAGCAGGACCTGCGGTGACGTTGCGGTCACATGACCGTGACGTCACGAAGGTCCTTCTCGGCACAGCATCTTTGGAACCGGAGCACCGCGTGCAGCGCCGAGGAGATCCGGACGTCAGAGGGTGAGTATATAACCAATTTTTATTATTTTTAACATTACTATTGATGCTGCATATTGCTGCATATGCAGCATCAATAGTATAGGAGTAATCCCGCAGCAGAAATCGCAAAACAAACCGCGATAAATCTGCAGGGATAACTGCAGCGGTTTTGCCCTGCAGATTTATCAATTCCGCTGCGGGAGAACCCGCAGAGCACGCCGCAGAGTGTGCACATAGTCTAAGGCTGCCGGATCTTGCTATGGTATTTGATGAGGAGAAATCGAATGGCTTCATGGGCGAGTTGCAGTTTGATTGGCGGCTGGCAGCAGAAATCCTGATTCCACCCGCGGATACGTAAACACTTGGGATGTTGAGTTCTACTTTCAAAGCTTTGTTGGAGCCTTAATTCATAGTCAGTGATAAATTATTTAGCTCAATGTGTTCTATATCTACCTGAATCCTGGATTATATAAATAAAAGACAATGATATCTGATGAAATGTTGCCTAAGCAAACATTTCTGCATACCTTTATGGCTTCAGTAGTGCAATGACACACAAAACTATGCCCTTGGCAGGCACTTGGCATGCACTTGAGAACTTGTGCACCCAATGCTGTCAACTCTTGAATTTCGACGATTTATAGCAGCTTCTACGTCCCAGTCACATAGGTTTGAAGATCATCCACACCAGTCCTAGCATTGATAAATAAAGCTCCTTTCTTCCACTGCAGAGTCCATAGCCGTCAGCATTCTATGCTTGGTGAGTGCTTCAGTGTTGTTTTCTGAGAGTCTCAGAGGCTGCATTGGACTAAAGATGTTAAGAAGACATTTTACTATACTTACAAAAAGAACAAGATAAAACAACATATTAATATATCTCTGGTGTGATTTAGTAGTCTGGCTGACTGGTTTCGCCTAAACAGGCATCCTCAAGGGCTCAGTATGTCTTTGGTGTGATTTAGTAGTCTGGCTGACTGGTTTCGCCTAAACAGGCATCCTCAAGGTCTCCAGATCCTTTATTCCAGCCCCACATCTTAAACATATCTTCACAAATCCTTCCAAGTCACGTTCAGCAGAATTATAATATACACTGTTAAATTTCAAAAAATCAGTAATATGAAGCATTATCATCATAAAGTGTTCATTCCTAACTTATCTTTTCATAAAATTTGGTATGATCCATATTTTCCAGGCAGAAAACAAAACTCCACTAGACTTTGATGCCCAATTAGATCCTTTTTTTTTCTAACATTAAGGTCACGGAAGGTGAGTATAAGCTTTTTTATTTTATCGGGGCTAAACATTTAGATCAAGAAGGGGTTGTCCTTTTGTGGACACCCTCTTTAAGATGCACACTGTTCTTTAGCAATTCAAACCTTACGTGACTATTGTGTCACATGTACCTAGATGGTGGTCACCCAAAGAGAACATCGAGTTTTTGTTTAGGATTTTTTGGATTTCACTTATCAAATGATGTAAGTGCAGATGCTTCTGCTTCATTGACTCTCCCATTAATGAAGTAGGATACATATATATAAAAAGGATACATATGTTGGAAGATATGGGTCATATATATAGTATATAGACATGTGAGCAGGAATCTGGGTTATCTTTTACTAGTATTCAAGTGCATATACATTCTTAATATGGAAAATAAAACACCAAGAAGGAAAAGTCATGGAATTTTAGGAATCACAGGAAGGATAGACATGTTACTGATCTGCAGATGGTGAAAAAATGGAAACAATTTTCAAAACATCTTGATTTATTCAGTACCGCGTATGAGTGCCATGCACCGAAATCCCTGCACTTACACTTGGCTGTTATCTGTGAGATTATTAATGGTCGTCTGAGGAATGCCGCACTGAATGCACTTGGGCAAATCATCAAGATCTTCTGCTGGCAGCTCCTTTGTAATTACAAACTAATGATGTCCAGATGTGCTCAATAGGCGACAAGTCTGGAGACACTGTGAGCCATTGTAGCACATTCATGCAAGTGAAATTGGATGTCACATACCAAGCTGAAGACATCAGTGTCCATGTAAACCATCAGAAGGCATTTCCCTGAAATTGGGCTAAAAGCCAGATATCTAGCTCCATTGACCTCACACCACCGCTCTCATGGGCTATCATTGTGTAGGCCAAGATGGCAATGGAGGCTGCAATAGATTTCTGTCCTCTTCAGTGATGAGTCTCAATTTTGCCTTGGATGCAATGATGGCCGGAGATTGGTCTGGAGATTATGTGGGCAACGCCATGAAGAAGCATTCATGATGGAACGTCACACTGGTGCTACTCAAGGGATTATGGTGTGGGGTGGCATAATGTACAGCGACCTTTCTAGTCTTCATTCCAGGTTCATTCCAATGATACGGTTGTTTCTCCAAAGTGTCCCACGTGCCATTTTTCAACAACCCCAGGCTGCACATTGCCTGTGCTATTGTGAGCATCTGAGGTTTCCTCTAAGGGCTCATACTCGCATGCGGATGAGTCTCGGACGTCCATACTCGGCACTGCACCTGGCACGCAGATCAGAGCGTGCAACCGCATAGCAATACATGCGCTGACCGCTCTGTTTCTGAGAGCCAGCGGCAGTGCCGGGTATTGACGTGCGAGACTCCTCAGAGTTTCTCGCATGTGAGTATGAGCCCTAAGTGCTCCCGTGGCTTGAAGCATCTCTGGGCTTGTCTCCCATCACGCATATCTGGGATGTTATTGATTCAGCAATTGCAAAATCAGCTGCCAGCAGTGGATCTTGATGATTTGCCTAAGTGTATTCAGTGCGGCATTCCTCAGACAACCATTAAAAACCTCACTGGTAGCAGCCAAGTCTGTAAGTGCAGGGATCTCTGTGTGTAGCGCTCATACTCAATACTGAATAAATCGAAATGTTTTAAACTATTGTGTCCATTTTTTTTCTCCAATTGCATATCAGTAAAAGCTACTTTAAATAATCTTCCTATGTATTTCAAGTTAAAAAAAAAATACGTAGCACACATGGTATTGTTTTTTTTCCACGTGCCAATTCTCTACTTGAAAAAAAACTCCAAATTTGGCTTCAGAATCAGTTGAAGCAGAAAATTGTCAAAAATATACCAAAAAGCTTAGTGTTTTGAAACATTTTTTATATGAATTTATGGACAGAAAAAAACCATGTAAAAAAACATGTGTAATGTGTCGAGTTTGTGGTGCTTAAATTTGCCTGTTTGTAGTCAGAATAATAAAATAATTTGTTCCTCTTTTAATGTTGACCACAACGTTTACTCATCAATTTGTATGGTTGGTTCAGCACTTTTCAAGTTCATGACCCTCCCACAGTACCCACCCGTGTGACTCCCAGTCCGCGTGTCGGAGACACCCACACATTTATGTGCTGGTGATGTGAGTGCAGTCATCCTTTCATACGAAGGTGCTGGATACAGTCACTGTGGAATGTTGAGAATTTTTTTTAATATTTTCTAAAATGCCAAATGTTTCATCTTCTTATGTTTTAAGCTGCAAGAATTTTATGCTTTATTCAAATTAAAATTCCTTTTATGCCAAATAACAACATTTTATCGCAATTTGGGCTTAATTTTAATCGCCTTCATACCGGTAGTTAATTACTGTCATGTAATAAAATTAGTGCACCACACGTAAAGATTTACGTTTTAGTATTTGCATATGGGTGAATTAAAAAGCTCATGTAAATTAAAACAAAAAAAATTGTAATAAAAAGGTTATTCCCTACATTTGGCTCAGTCGGCTATCCAAAGGATATGTGATGACGGGGTGCTTGTCGGCATGGAGCAATGGCTGTGCATGTTCTCCACCGCTTCATTCATTCTTCACGGGATGGCCAGAGATGGCGCAATATTGTTGTCAAGTTTTTCGGCATTGCCATAAACAATGAATGGAGTGGTGGTATAAATGCATAGCTAGCACTCTATTCTTTTCAGGGCCTCATTGATCAGATGCCATGGACAGGAGAGATCAAAGAATTGTCCAAGATAAATGATAAATGTCCAATCACTGGGGGCCTGAATGATGGGGTTTCCGCCAATCCTAAGAATGGGGGGTCTGAAGTCCTACATTTGAGCGGTCATGCATCTTCCGCTCCACTCTATTCCTTGTATGTGGGACTGGCGGAGATTGTGAAGCACTATACTAGTCAATCTCCGCCAGTCCTAAAGACTAGGCATAAAGAAAGCAGTGGTGCAGATCGGCCTGAAAACGCAGATCTTGAGCTTTACTGAGGATTAGTTGATGGTGCCTATGGTGGAAATGGTTCACGGCTAATTAATTATGTTGTCTACTGGCACGCTGACTAAACTTGTTTTTAAGAGTAATGGAATTTAGACAGGATTAAATATGGATATTACATCACAAAAGTATCTAGACCAGCGTTATTGTGCACATTTCTTGACGTTGGAGCTGGATACATACTAGTTTTGTGTTTTCGGTTTAGATAGTCACTGAAAATGTAACAACCAAAATCATCAAAGGTAGAAAAAGACGCAACCAATATTTCGGTCAGGTCCTATCTTTGATGTGTTCATCATGATGTGTTTGTTGGGAATTTCAGATTTCCAGTTATTGACTGGTAGATTACAGGCCAAAACAGTAGCCTGCATTCCGCTGCAAATTTCCTTTCTGCCCTTCTACTACTCAGTTATTAGCTGATCACCTCCATTTGTATAATGACTAAAGTATCTTTCTATTGGGATTTTTGATTTTTTTTTAGGGTGTTTTATTGGATTTTTTTCAAGAGGAAGACAATTCAGGAAATGTTGGATTATTATTATTATTCCTAAGTGCTTTAACTTTTTTTTTTATGCATTTTTGTGGCACCTTTTTTACTGGTGTTTTCCATTCAACCATGAAGTAGTTTTTCCAGCAAAAAAAAAACTCTTGTAAAACGCTCTAAACAATGCTCGCTCGTCTTTTAAGCCTTCCCATTAACTTTCCTTATAAAATATAGAGCGTCTTCAGAGCATTTAGTATACAGTGTAGAGTATGCCGCTGCTGTCTTATTATTTCCCCCTTAAGATATTTTTTTCTATTACTTTTTATATCATATTTGCTGCATTCTAAGCCAGATTTTATGTTTCTCTACTTACACTAATAATGAAAAGCCTCTTTGTCTCACTTTTACTGTAAAATGGAGAACTGGTTTATCACTAAAAAATACCTTTTATCTGAACCTTGAGGCCTGTATTAACATAGCTGGACGCTAAGTTTAGCATCTGGTCGCGGCTGCACGCGGTATTAGGTGTAAAGACTTTAAACCTTGTTAACAATCTGGTATTTCAGGACGTCTGATCTCGGAGCACATTCTTCTCTCTGTGTAATAATGGTGGCTTTTGTTTTCTCTGTGTACGTGCATTCTAAGGTCTGTGAGCTCAGCCCTTACTTCTCCAGGATAATGCCCAACTCTCATGCCTGAACAGCCTCTTCAGTACCCCTGGAAACATGCAGCTTTGATCAAATACATCAAAATACTGATAGTCTGACCCGGAGCGGACACAGAGAGAAGAGGACCTCTCTACAAGAACTTTATATAGGGCCCTTTGCAGTCCAAGAGCTCATCAGAATACACAATTCCACCTACTTTAGTGGTATCTCTTGGGTCCCTGTGCGTCTGCACAGATTGCATCAGTGCAAAGTCTACCCCTCACTGAGTCCGATAGTCTACTCTCCTGATCTACATGTCTCACACTGGTAACGACTCCTTTCATTTAAAATAAGCTCTGGAGGCAGATTCTCGGGGAGATTTATGTCAGGCCCATAGATCTTAACAGCTAATTTACATATTAACATTACATATTAAGAAAAATGTGAAATTCTCCAGAATAAAAAATCTGATCACCGATACCAAAATATAATTTTATTAAACTTTCTATAACTTGCATGTCCATATAAACGGCTTAGCAAGGTTGATTCTACTGACAGGTTCCCTTTTCAAGAACAATGGGCAGGACATTGATCTTGCTGAAAATCTGCCTCCAGAGCTTATTTAAAATGAAAGTGTGCATTACCAATGTGCATGTGATATGTAATGACTGAGAAGCTGATCTCACTACAGAGCTGTGGGTCATTGTAACTAGCGCAGTACAACAGAGCTGAGCTTTGTCTCATTACAAACACATCTGCTGCTTTCCTCGCATAGTGCTGTCAGCTCTACTGCAGAGCTCTGCCTGACTACAACATACACTTCTTCAGCTTCCATCTCACAGGCAGTCCATGGTTGGGGGCAGGAGCACTACAGTAGAACTTTGTTTCATTACAAACACATCTGTAACTGTAGCTCTCCTCTCACAGTTCTGATAATTCAGTTGTGCTCCGCTCCCCCCCAAAATGGCTGCCTGTGAGATGGAAGTTGAAGAAGTGTTAGGTGTAATCACAAACCGCTCTGCAGTGAGGTGAGAAAGCAGACTGTCCTGCCTGAAACATATAGTGACAGTCTGCTCTTTTGAATTAGCTTTGTCTCATAACAAACAGTTCTAGCAGTTCTCACAGTGCTATCAGCTCTGCTGTACTGTCTCTATCCCTATACTTGCTGTGTGAGATAAAAGCTAAATAAGTGTCTCTAATCACACTTATGTCTGCTCTACTCCAGGAACTTTGTGTTCAATAACCTACAACTCTACAGTGAGTGCAGAAGAGCAGACTGTCAGTCATTATATGTCTCACACTGGTAATGCCTCCTTTCATTTAATAAGCTCTGGAGGCAGATTCTCGGGGAGATCTATGTCGACCCATAGATATTAGCAGCTTATTTACATATAAGAAAAATATGGATTTCTCTGGAATAAGACATCAGATCACATATGTCAAGGTATCATTAAATTCAACTTTCTATGACCTGTATGTGCGACGAACACCAGGGCTGTGGGGTACTCGGAACTGGGTCAGACAGTTCTTTGGGGAAGTCACGGGGCCGTGACCCGACTCCATGGCCCTGGGTGTGCAATAAAAAAATGCAAGGGGAAAAGTTATATGGGATTGATTCGTGATGCCACCCTCATGGTTTTCGGCAAGGGATAGCCGACGCTGCTGTTCAGGTCCACTGGGGCCGATGGTGATGCAGCAAAGAAGGTACAGCTCCCCACTGGTAGAGTGGGACCCCAGGGCAGTTATACAGTAAATTTCATGATGGTAACTGTTGTGATACAGGGCAGATGACGCAGTAAATAATTCTGAGGACACAGCGGGGTGCAGTCTTCACACTTTACTCACAGTCTGTCAGTTACAAACCCCAGCCGGGTGCTGTGTCCTCCGGGTCGGTGGTTCAGCCAGCTCTCGGGTAGTCTGGGGTGCACTTTTCCGGGACCCCCTTCTTGTGTAGCTTTCCGGGTCATCTCTCCCTGTGCTGGCTTGCACTCTCCTGCCCTGTGCCTTACACACAATGTCCCAAGCCAGCAGCCTCCGGTCCTGTCGGGCGACATCCTCCTGGTCCCCTTGCCCCTATGTGGCTGCCTTTTTAGTGAATGTGTGTAGATTTGGCTTTGGCACATAGACACCACAGGCTCCGGTTTGCTAGCAGAGTCCTACAGTCTCTCCACTAGTCTGAGGCTGGTCCCCACTGCGACCTGGTCCCTCCACTCAACTACGGTCGGCGTGGATTTGGGCGCCACAGGTGGATTCTTCACTTTCCTGGCACCTAGGACCCCTTCCTCTCTTTCAGGAGCTCCTGTATTCTCCGCTCTCTTCAGACTATCCTCACCAACTCAACTGACTCCGCCTCCCTCCTGTCTCCATGACAACACTTCACTCCCAACTGTCACTCTCTTCACCCACACCCTCTACCTAGTCCCCCCTCCAGCCTGAGATGGGGCCCTCCCATTATAGGGTCCACCCAGATCTCCTGGCCTGGAGTGGTGTGGTGTTGGATGCTAAATTGCGGGTACCGGGAGCCCCCTTCTTACCTGAGAGTGGGGTACCACACCCCTGGATGAGGTGCAGTACCTCTGTGGCAACTGGACCCTCAGGGGCAGCACATATGCCCATATAGACGGCTTAGGAGGGTTGATCTTACCGACAGATTCCCTTTAAGAAAAGCAATGCTTCACACCATGAAAGACCATTAGGCCTCATTTAGATATCAGTGTTTTTCACATGTGCAAAGTATGGTACCGGCATCATCAGTGTTTTGGATCCATGTGTAGTCAGTGTTTGGTCAGTGTGCTATCACCTGTATGCCTATGAAGATGGTTTAGGTTTGGAGATGGGTTGGTGGGGTGGTTCCGTCTGCCAGATTCCCTTTTAAGATCCAAAGTTGTTGTTTTTTTTTCTTGTGACATGTTTTGGGTCTCATTCAGATATCCATATGTGAGTTCCATATAACCTTGTAGGTATTGCCCACTCTTAGATTCCTATCACTTCATACTGCACCACCAGTATAATTTGTACCCCTGAGATCTCCCTTTTATAGCATTGTGAAATGTGCTGGAATGGTATGGGTTCACCTGTGCTGCTGTCAATAGATAAGAAGACAGGAATCCAGAGATAAATTGCTGTGGTTCATTTTTCAACGCATTTTGAAGTTTCAAACTTCTTCATCAGGACAAAACCATGTTTTATAATATTGTGGCTTTTTGCGTACTTCTGAAAATTGTTTTTTACCTTCCCAAGTATCAACAACTTTTTAAGACTTTTTAAACAGATTCCATATGAGTTGGAGAAGAGAAAGATTGTGGAATCTACTGTCGGATGGCGTATTCTCTCTTGAATGTATTTCAGAAATATAGCACATGGTGTTGGAGCTGCTCAGAAACTTGCAACTGTGCCACCATATAGCCTCGCTGCTTTCTACATTGATTTGAGAGTATTTTTATATAGATTCAGAGATGTTTTCCTCTAAAATATTATTTTCCATGGATATAATTTTAGACTTTTTTTTCAACAATTTATGGTAGAGAAAGAACAGCTGAGACTCCATAAGGTGTAATTTTGTCACATATCTTTGGCTGCCACCCAATCTTCTGCTCTGTCTTCGGAGCACTCTCGCGGAGGTGAACCCTGGTGTATCGGTGGTTATTTTTCTCATTGCTAGAACTGAAGCTGGACGTGTAATGCAGCATTAATTAATTATATTAGGCTGTGTTCAATAACGTAATCGCAGTGAATCAGCAGCCAAATTTACAGTCATGGCTAAAGAGCTGAATTTCAAATATAATCGAAGCGGAAATTGCTATGAATTGAGCGGTATAAAGAACAATTGACATAGAGCCTTGTGTAAGTTTTGTATAAAGGTGACATGGGTGCCCTTAAAAATGAAATTGGGTTATTTGGTGATATTTCTGGTTAAACTTGCTGCTGTCATGCTGGTCAGGACTATCTGAAGGTAGAATGACAGCTCAGATGGAACTTCTTGTTATTGCCTCCACTGATGAAAAGATGTTCCTGGAGCAGAAATATGATTTCTGGAATGTGGTATGTCCATCCTGCAAGAATCAGACTATGTGAAAGCATGCAAGGTATCTTCAGCTGCCAAGGTACAACTCTTCTGGGTAGATGCTGCTTCCTCGTTAGAACATTCTTCGTGGCGTAAAAGAAGCCAATTGTCTGAATCTTATACTTCCAAACAATAAATTGCTCCTACTGCAGTAATAAAAGTCTGGAAAGTAGTTATGAATTTTAATTTGTTTCTCCAAAATCTAGATCTTGAAATCTTCACTGATCACTCAAAAGACCCCTGAGAAATGCTCCTTTTAGGAGATAGGAGCGCAGCGGACTACGGAAACTTTCTGTTGAACCTGAACTCCTCTCTTCGTGCGTGCCACCGGCAGGAGATGTGCGTTTCTGTCTCCTGAGCTGTGCACTCCTCAAGGGTCTTTTGATTCATCGGTGGTGGCCTCAGGATCTGGATCCAGTCAAGTTGAAATCAATTAAAGGGACCTAAAAAATATAAAATCTTGTCACAAACAAACCCAATTTCCCACACAAGAGCATAATGGATTGAAGAAGGTGCCTAAAACAATCTTTAGGCTAGGTGCCTATTGTTTGTGGTTACTGCTGAGTGCAGTATACACTTTTGGACTCCATCTTTAAACTGATCCTGAACTCTTTTCCTACCTCAAGATCTCAGGTTCCAATACACATTGCATGGTTGGCCAACCACGTTAAAATATGCAACTTTTATCCAATGCATGTGGAGGCCTTTAGCTTCGCCTTTTTCTCAGATTGAACCAGTCAAGCAAGTCGCTTTTGATCCCTCCTAATAAAATTGCCATTTTCTCCCACATGACTGACACTTTCTGAACATTTTTGTTTTGTGTATGACCTACTCAGATCAGCAAGCTGGTAAAAATAATCATTACATAGTCAAGCTCTACTGTGATTGCAATGAAAACTAATGTTTTTTTTTACAAAGACTTATGCAATGTTACTCCATATCTTATCAGTTTTATTTTATGTGAACACTGCATCTTTTTCAGGCATATTTCTCCTGAAAAAGGCAAAAAGCACCACAAAAAATGAACGTAGTGTACAAAAATGTAAAAACGATACTGCTGTGCAAATGTTCAGAGTTTTGTTGCTTCTTCCAACCTTCAGTTCCAGAAACTGTGAAGTGGTTAAATGGTGTAACATTTCATTTTTCGGGTGGCTTCTTTTGGAAACCGCCTGCTCTTTACAGTTGTCTGTATAGGGAAAAGATGCAAGCTTCTGCAAAAAAACTGCAGTACCGCCAGCAAAGCAGCTTCAGGAAATAGAGCGTCCGCACCTAGGAAAACTTTAGGGGCTCTGCCGTCATGTGCGCTTACCCTTTATGGTGGTTCACAAGTATCAAAAATGGCGTAATTTGTTCCCAATTTTTAGCGTATCCACTGAAACTCCACCACTCCACATTTGTCAAATGTTGCACCCTAATGATACATTTGATGAAAATTACCCCAGCACAACATTTTGTTGGATAACATCAGTGCAAACAATTTTGGGCCAATTAAAACTTTTATTTTGCATGTTAAAAATGATCGTAACCTGTTTAAATGTATATGTGTGTTCCTCACCCTTTATGTAGAAATGTTGTACTACATGGTAAAAGGATAACTGACCCTATTTCTCATAATTTTATAAGTTTTAGTACAGATGTCAAAACATTGCGCAATAATTGGCGTACAACATTCATAAATTTAATGTCTAATGTATGTCTAAATTACAGTGCCATGCAAAGCCTCCACTATATATGATGCACAAATAACAGAATACAATTGGACTAGTCCTAACCATAACATGAATATCCGATTTTCTTATGAAACTAATTCAGACTAATAACAGAAATGATAATCCGGTAACAGGAACACAGTAGTGTGGAGTTTGAGAGTCAATTATTATTTTTTTCTATGTAGAAGGGTTCATTTGACTCTCGTTATATTCTACTTAATGAACTATTTGGAATGTTGGTAGTGTAGATTTTATTCATATACTTCTATATTCCTGGTGGGGGGGTTTTTGTTATTGTTAGGAGTATTCAAAAATAATGAGCGCAGTGGCTACAAATGACAATACTTGGAAATTCTACATTTGTGCACCGCTGTGACCATAATTGCATAAAATGAACCCCTCTGACTGATATAATTAACTGTTTACCAAGTCCGAAAGAATTAAATGAGGGGACGACTTCGCAAGCAGTGGGACCTTATGATCTCGTTGCCCTTTCTCGATTTGTAAATTGCTGTCTGATTCCAACTTAAGCCATTTGTCTGTTTTTTTACGAGCTGGATGCAATGCTCGCTTATTATCCATGCTCAGAATATTTAATGACATGATGGCTCTTACTTTATTTTCATGTTCTTTTCTATTTGCTTCCAGGAAATGTTAGTTAGGGTATGTGCACACGTCCGGATTTCTTGCAGAAATTTCCTGAAGAAAACCGGAAATTTTCTGCAAGAAATCCGCACTTTTTTTTTTTTTGCGTTTTTTTTCCCATTTTTTTCGCGTTTTTTTTAGCATTTTGCAAGCGAAATTAGCTTGCAGAATGCTAAAGTTTTCCAAGCGATCTGTAGCGTTGCTTGGAAAACTGACAGGTTGGTCACACTTGTCAAACATAGAGTTTGACAAGTGTGACCAACTTTTTACTATAGATGCTGCCTATGCAGCATCTATAGTAAAAGATAGAATGTTTAAAAATAATGAAAAAAAATTAAAAAAATGGTTATACTCACCTGCAGACAGCCGATCTCCTCAGCGGCGTCCGTTCCTATAGATGCTGTGTGTGTGCAGGACCTTCCATGACGTCGCGGTCACATGACCGGTCTTGCGACCAATCACAAGACCGCGACGTCATCGCAGGTCCTTCACCGCACACCAGCTATAGGAACCGAAGCGGCAGCATGCACCGGAGAGGCGGGAAGACTCCGGAGGCCATCGAAGGTGAGTATATCACTATTTTTTATTTAAATTTTTTTTTTTTACCAATTATATGGTGCCCAGTGCGTGGAGGGGAGTCTCCTCTCCTCCACCCTGGGTACCAACCGCACATAATCTGCTTACTTCCCGCATGGTGGGCACAGCCCCATGCGGGAAGTAAGCAGATCAATGCACTCCTAGGTGTGCGGAATCCCCGCAATTCCTCATTTTTATGAACATGTTGCTTTTTTTTCCGCGATGCGATTTTTTTCTCGGAAAAAAATGCAACATTTGCACAAAAAATGCGGAATACACTGTAAATAATAGGAGGCATATGTTAGCGTTTTTTTCACGTTTTTATAGCGATAAAACGCAAAAAAACCGCGAAAAATACTGAACGTGTGCACATGGCCTAAGGGTGGCTTGACATCAAGTCTGGTGTCCATGTTCATGATTTTGTTTGCAGCTTCCATGTGAATTCCATTTCTCATGAATTCCCCCATTAACTTCAAACAATAACTGTCTTCAAAATATGAAACTTTGGAATCAGTTGACCTCTTTCTGGTGGTATCTGTCATTCCCCCCCAACACAATAGCATAGTCTACCGTGGCCATCGGAGAGAAGGTTAAACTGAGTTTGAAATGTCATATTTTGAACTATGTGTGCCCAATGGAACTTAATGACTTCATCGAAGACACTTCTTAATCCCGTTTTTCTGGCTTCAGATTGAAGCTCCTTATTGAGTCATGAGTGGAGTCATAGACTTCCTTGTATTTAGAAATGAGCAAAAAGATTCGCTCTACTTTGGTGAGGAGTCCACTTTGTTATTCCTTTGCATGCAGACTAGGGTAGTGCGAACTTCTTCAGATGGCACTCAGAGGGCACCTGTTGAGGGATACTGGATCTCACACGACTTCATGACTTGGTTGGGCTGCAAAGTCATGATGTTGCTTTGCCTAAAAAGTCCAAGATTTCAGGAATTAAAGTGCAGACTGAGGAAGCCCTGGTTTGGATGCCATCGAAGAGGACACCCTAACCAGGCTAGAGCAAATATTTTTGTTCATCTTTAGGTATATCTGAATGTTTATGGGATGGACCTTGTTGACTTCTCCAGATAAAGCTTTGGTCAGTATTTTGGTGAATATTCCATGTAACGTGTTTGTACACCCTAGATTCCTCCAACAGCCCCTTCCAACATATTAATGTCCTCTGTATATAATCTAGATTTTGTGGAGCTGAGGTTGTTTTATGGCTGTAGGTTTCTTTCTACTATATTCGTGTTCTTCGCCATACACCTTTGCTTGCTGCAGCCACATGGGCACTCGGAGAAGGATAATTGGCTCATATTTTGCAGAGGACATTGTACTAATGGCAAAAAAATACTTCTCATGAGACATTTTGTTCTTTTATTTTACTGTTCCATAAAATTAGAATGGTGAATTCTCCTATGGTCTTCTTTGCCTTATTTCACACACACACACACACACATATATATATATATATATATATATATATATATATATATATATATATATATATATATATATATATATATATATATTATACTTCTCTCTTTTTTGTTCCTTTTTGTCCTTTTTGTTTTCTGGTGAATGACATACTAGTTGAGCACATACATTCTACCTATCCTGCGGGGTTTAGTTATTCTTAGTAAAATGTGCTAAAATGATATACAGTATTATGCAAACTGTATAATATTTCAGTCCCCAATTGTGATACTGATAAATATTGCAGAAGAGAGCCCCAGCTTGGCCAGTAATGAGCAAATGACCACATTTTAAAGGGAATCGGTCACACAATGTTTTTATAGAATAGCAGGAGTAGAATATGTTGATAATGATGATATAGAGTTTTGTGGAGGGGGGGAATTCAATATATGTATGTTATCCACATAAATTCCTGCTCTTCCTCTGCTTAAAAGTCCAATGGGCGGTCTTTTTTGTTGATTGACTGTTTCATTTGAATGCATCATCCTACAGAGTTCACTGTCAGACACCAAGTAGGACCACCTACTGGACTCCTGAGCCAAGATGGAGGAAGTATTTAAATGAAGAAACTTAAAAATTCTAGTAATTATTTATCACAAAACCGCATATTAATGATCTTTGCTCCTTTTGCTCTACTTTGTAGTGTCCATAACTAGGGCTGTACTGAGGCAGGTTCCTTACATGTTACTGAGACAATGGTTGAGTCTAATGAACTTAGTTCACCCTTTAGTTCTATGACAATCTAAAATCAGTTTTATAGAATTATTGGTTGTCGAGGTATAAAAAGAATCTTTAGGCCCATTTAGAAAGGTCAATTATGGTGAACGGGCCTTCTTGGAAATGCTCATTTCCTAATTTCCTGTCAAAATAAGCTGGCGATCACCCAACCAATGATTAAAACATTAATTTGTCGGGTGATATGGTTTTCAACTTTGCTTAAAAAATCCTTATTCTCAGTAGCACATTGACCTGTGTAAGCATATGATGTGCTGCCGATGTTCTGTGCGCACAAAACAATCCTGTTAATGATCATTAAGTGCAAATGGGAGTGTGATTGACCCTACTGTCATTTACATGGACACTTGGCTTGAATGAGCATGCATGTGATCCCAATGGGGTGACCACCCCTGGCTATGTGTCCCCTTAAAACTAAAGAATTGAAATTTAACATGTAATTTATGCACCGGTTCGGACTGGCCAACAGGAGAACAAGAAAATCCTCCGGTGGGCCCCTCTGCATGTATGCTACATTGATGGCCATTCATCTGAGTGGTCATCATGTACTAAAATATGTACAGACCAGTGCAAAATTGACCAAGCTCTTTCCTCTGCTGAAATAAATGCATAGAAAGTAATGTCAGATCTCCCAAAACTGCCACCAAAGTCTTTCAGAGCAGTATTTCTCAGTTTCAACATTTTGTAACACTTGATTAAAATATGTTTGGTAAAAAAAAAGTTAATATCGCCACTGATGATACTCTAATTAGCCAGGACTAGTTTGGCCTCAGGAGCTGTAATTATTCACCCATAGTGTGATTGACCTCTATTTCACTGTTCCCGCAATATCTTCAGTGCAGGGGGTTGCGAGATCACTGCGCTAGCTGTCACGGGGTGACAGTGAAAATGGACAAGGATCATGATCATAGCACCTGAGGTTGGACTAATTGTCCTGCAAGACTATTCCCAGCTAACTAGCGTTTCAAAAGCGGAGATACAAAAGTGTGTGTTGCTCTTCAGCAAGATTTCGGCATATCACACACTAAATTAAAATGCGAGAATACAGCTCTAAAAGATACTTTTAAGAGATGAATAATCAAATGAGTTGGCAATGACAATCACAAAAAATAAACGAATAATCTTAATTTTTGGCCAAGAACTATGAACTCCAGACTTCTCTTTTCGACAACACAGCAAATACTGTAGAACTTGACTCTTTGGTCTTAAACTAAGTGACGAACTCCTATTACTTGGTTTTCTAGACCCTTAGCAGTATATGTATCGTGTAAGTTCTGATAAGTGGAGTCCATCTGTTAATCATTTTCAGTATTTCTGCCTGATGCGAAATGTTTACACAAGACAAAGCAATCAAAAAGTTATGGGAAAGCGTAACCAGTGGAAGCAAATGACGGTAGCCGATGTTATCAGCTGGAAGTATTCTCTTACAGAAGAAGTAATTATATCATGAAGACTTTAATGGAAGCTATAATTTTGTTAGGACCACAAATCCTTTCATAGAGATCTTCGAAACACCTCATAAAGAATATAAACTAAAGTGCATTTTGTGTATTTAGTTTTTGAAGGACTTTTAGCAAGACTTTCCTGTTTGAGTAGATAAAGACAAGCCATTGATGTACCCATGGATGGTCCCAGGGACACAGTTAAAATGAAGCTCTTTTACCAGAGGAGGCACTATGGTAGTATTATAAATGGTATGTGATTGTGAAGGAGTGTTTGCTAATACTTACAATTTTTGGATCTGAGCTGATGAGCTTCAACCTATTCATCCACATAATGTGCTTCCGTAATATATTCTACAAGGTAGCGCCAAACTGCAGATACACTATAATAGAAAAGGGTATGTTTCATAAGGACCAGTCCTGCTCGTATACTTTTTTTTTTTGTAGGCATTTGGATGTCCTTGAGTTTAATGGGCATGAATGCTCTAACAGACCAGTCAAAAATTTGCATATCTGTACAAATCGGTCCAATATCGGACCGCTATGCATGGACTGGCCACAGCTCTGGCAACCCAAACATGAGAGATTCAAAGAAATACAAGAAGCTGTCACCCTTGAGTCAGGAGACCAGCGTGCAGTATCTGCATTAGCGGTCCGTGCACGGACCGATTTTTCACGAAGGTCTACATGAGCCCTTTTTCTGATACAAGCCAGATTATTGGGGGTGATTATTAGAACTGGGCAGATGGTTTGAAACTTGAATAACCTGTTTTGTAGAATTTTCCATGAACATTTCCTTTGAATAAATTCATTGCGAATGTGCTGAAAGTCCTCTATATGACTGGAATGATATTGAACCCTTTTGAGCTTTTTAATGCAAACATAGTCTTTTAATGTCAAAGTGACCTCAACTCATTTGGCTAAGGAAAACCATATGGTAACTTGTGGTAACTAAAAGCAAAATTTGGGTGGCATGTATGGGTCTAATTTTAGACTATTACAACTACGAAGCGTGTAAAAAAATGTATCTATATACACACATATTTTACAGCGCACACACTTTGTGAGGTAGACGGTTGTATTTAAATTTCTGGATTAGAAAGATTTTTTGTTTGTCTTTAAAATAATAAACTATGGCTTTCTCGTGTCACAAACTAGAAAGAGCACTTACTGTGACACACAAGCCTTGGTTTCAGGATTTTGTTTTTAGAAGCAAAATTACACACAAGAAGGGCATTTTAATATCCCTCTGTCCTAGTGTGTGAAAAAATTTAAAAAAATCTGTTAACTCCCTGATTGACTGCACCAAACCATAGATGGCCACCTGTAAAACTTGTATTCTTCTTTCTGAAGTAGCAATTTTCCCAAAATTCATGGTGGTCACAGAGATGAATGTGTGCCACCACTCTAGCCACACACAAGTAAACATTAATGTGACCAGATGTTCGGGGTCTGCACAGGATTGTATGGAAGGCCACAGGTTGTGCACCCCTGATTTAAAGTGTAACTATCATTTTGAAATTCTTCTTATATTTTATAGGTGCTGAATAGTATTTTTGATCTGTCAAAGTCCAAGTTTGAGACCCTCATAGATCCATCAAAGTTCAGAACATTTTATGGGTCCATAAATTCATTCTGACAGAGCAGGGCACATATGCATAGCCCTACTACAGAGCGGTGTATGGACCAACAAACTTAGTGAGTCCATGCACTGCTCTGTGATTGCAGCTCCTGCAGGAACTGAACACTTTAAAGCAGTGTGTTGATAGATCCGTTGTGGTCTTAGGACCTGAGCTCCCACTAGTGATCCATTCTATGCAGCACCTATAATATAGTGTTTCAAAATGATAATTACCTGATAATTGCTGGTGTACAGTTCTTCTCTTCCTTCGCAGTGTTTAGCTGCAACTTTCCCCTATGATAACAGATGACCATTTGGGTTTCCAGAAGGTTGTGTTGTGGCAAATAGCTGATTATCAAGCAGGATTCAGTATCTAAATAAAAGACTTAGATGTTTGTAGGATAACATCTTCTTCAACTGCATGATCCGTGGGGACATAACCAAAAGTACCTCCACCGCTTCCAAGGATGGGAGTCTTGCGTGAATGGAGCGATAGTGACCATACGTGAACCCCACTCCATACACTTTTATGTGAGTGCTATTGCCCCCCCGTTTTGGATCCCACTAGGTTAATCTCATAAGTCTGCTATTATACATGTGTGACCTTCACTCACATAGAAAATTCTTGTGAAATCAGTGGGATCCCAAAGATCAGACTTCCACCATCATACATTTATGACCTCATCTGTCGTGGCCTGTGTGATGCAGCCTCCTTCCACACTTGATGTCAGATCTCGTAGAAAACAGAGGTGCTGCATGCCCCTTTAAGAAAGAATCCCTTAAAGGATTAGAGAATTCGAGATAATCATTGTCTGTTCTTGTTTTTACAGCCTAGTTCTTCCTGGTGGTTTTTCTAAGTTATTTATAAACCGTCGGCAAACTTGCGGTTCCTGGCAGTGAGTCTGCTCTTTGATGTGGCTCTGCTTTTGGCATGTTGTGGGTTTTTTTTGTTTTTTTTTGCCAACTGTATTTTGTTTCTTTAGAGCAATTTCAAATTATTTTAGCTATTTTGGAACACCTACATATTCTGGAGTTTCTGGTCTACCTGTCCAGCAGGTTTAGATTATATGTATGATTAGGAATACAACATTCATGGTGCTTCCAAGTTCATGAGAATACTTAAGGGAATTTATTTAATATTTCTGAAAATATAGTAATCTGGGAAAAAATAAATTAGAAGATGGTCTTCACAACCATTATAGTTACTTTTTTGGGAGTTTTATAATATTTATTTGAAGAGGGTCTTGCACATTAAACTATTGAGTATAACATTTTTATTTTACTCACTTAGGCTACGTTCACATTAGCGTCTTTGGGCGCAGCGTCGTCGACGGATACCGATGCATGCGTCATGCGCCCCTATCTTTAACATGGGGGGCGCATGGACATGCGCCGGTATGCGTTGTCAAGCGTTGTACGACGCATGCGTCATTTGGGCGCACCAGACAGGGCGCGGCCGACGCTACATGTTGCATTTTTCCTGCCCTAAATTTCCGGTAAACAACACATGCAACGCACTTGCGTCGTAAATGCACCAAAAAAACACATTACTGTCTATGTACAACGCATAGGGCGCAGGTGCCTGCGTTGACCAGCGTTGTTCAACGCATGCGCCTTTTGAGTAAAAAACAAGTGATGAAGTGTCTAGACAGTGAGACCACCCCATAGATATAAAAAAAGGGTGATTGCATTGTATTTCACTTGCCTGCACGTCTGGAAACAGAGAGTACACGAGACACAGCTCTGCCTCTGTTTTTTTTATGTGTGTGACATTTTTTTTTTTTCTTGCAATTTATGGTGGTTTATTTAATTTTTATTGGGTTGTTCTGCGTTGACCGCATGCGTCAAAAAACGCTGCGTTGTGTATTGCGTTTTGGGTTTCGTCGACGACGCTGCGCCCAAAGACGCTAATGTGAACGTAGCCTTATATAGTACCATTAATTCCACAACGCTTTACAGACATCATCATTACTGTCCTTTTCAGCCTACACCTGATGTCGCTGTTATGAGTTGAATATAACTCTCAACATTCTCCCCTGCTAGTGCTGATCACTGCATGAGTAGGGCACAATGATGCGAGCTGTCTTCAGCTCTGGCGCCGGGGTACAGCACGAAGAGTACCACTGATTCCCATGCGCCTGTACATGTGGTACTCATGTGGCACACGGTTGCCTCACATATGCCACAAGTATTAAATAGACAGTATCCTGATATCTCCGGTACTGGTTGTGAAAGAGCCCTAAAATTAAGCAGTCCTTACGAAGTTCCAACAATGAGCTTTTGTTGAGTTTTTGATGTTGCAGATTTTTTTTTCACCATTTCTGCACCCATTAAGTAAAATAGGTTACTTGCATTATGTCGAAATTAGTTTGAAAAACTCCCCAAAACTTATCATGGGAAAATAGCCTAATGGGCCTGCCTTGTCCAGTCAACCCTGGTTGTGGAAAGCCATAAATTTTGCATACAGCTATCTGTTGCAGGGGAAGGGTAATAGTACACGGTGGACAGGGCTGGCATCAGCAACCAGGCAAGTGCCGGGGCCCTGAGCAGGCAGGAGGCCCACTCACTGTCGGGGACACTGGCGTGCTATGGGAGCTTGGTGCCGGCACCCCGAGAGTGGACACCCCCTACGCTTGCTCTGGGCCCGGCACTTGCGATACTCGTCACCTCTCCCTGTCCCAGCGCTGCAGCATCCTCCATCCTCTGACTGTGACGTTCAGGTCAGAGGGCGCTATGACGTCGCTAGTGTGCGCCCTCTGCCTGAGCAGTCACAGCACAGAGAGCAGGAAGACACAATACTGAGGAGTCCAGAACAGAGCAGCGGCAAGTGACGAGAGGTGAGCATTTCATTTTTTTTTTAAATATTTGGAGCGATATATGGGGACCATCAGAAGGGGCCCATATATGGAGCGTTATATAGGGCTAATTCTATATGGAGCATCTTATGGGGCCAATACTATAAGGAACATCTTATGGGGCAAATTCTATATGGAGCTTCTTATGGGGCCAATTCTATATGGAGCTTCTTAATGGAGCCAATTCTATATAGAGCTTATTATGGGGCCAATTCTATATGGAGCATCTTATGGGGCCAATTCAATATTGAGCAGTATATGGGGCCAATTACATATGGAGCATTATATGGGGCCAATTACATATGTAGCAGTATATGGGGCAAACTACATATGGAGCAGTATATGGGGCCAATAATATATGAAGCATCTTATGGGACTAATTATATATGGAGCATTTTATATGGCCAATTATATATGGAGCATTATATGGGGCCCATTATACATGGAGCATCTTATAGGGCCAATTATTTTTGGAGCATTATATGGGGCCAAACATATACTGTAAGGAGCATTATATATGACCCATTCTGTAAGGAGCATCATATGGGGCCAATTCTGTATGGAGAATCATATGGGGCCCATTCTGTATGGAGCAATATATGGGACTCAGTATACTGTGAGGCCAATCATATACTGTATGGAGCATTATATGAGGCCCATTATATATGGAGCAATAGATGGGGCCCACCATATACTGTATGGAGAATTATATGTGGCTCACTATACTGTATGGAGCATTGTATGGGGTCAGTCCTGTATGGAGCAATATATGGGGCTCGTTATTCTGTATGGAGCACTATGTGGTGCCCATAATACTGTATGGAGCATTATATGGGGCTCATTATTCTGTATGGAGCACTGTGTGGTGCCTATAATACTGTATGGAGCAATTTATGGGGCTCACTATACTGTATGGAGCACTATGTGGTGCCCATAATACTGTATGGAGCTCATTATTCTGTATGGAGCACTATGTGGTGCACATAATACTGTATGGAGCATTTTATGGGGCTCATTATACTGTATGGAGCACTATGTGCTGCCCATTATACTGTATGGAGCATTATATGGGGCTCATTATTCTGTATGGAGCACTATGTGGTGCCCACAATACTGTATGGAGCAATTTATGGGGCTCATTATACTGTATGGAGCACTATGTGGTGCCCATAATACTGTATGGAGCAATATATGGGGCTCATTATTCTGTATGGAGCACTATGAGGTGCCTATAATACTGTATGGAGCAATATATGGTGCTCATTATTCTGTATGGAGCACTGTGGTGCCCATAATACTGTATGGAGCAATTTATGGGGCTCATTATACTGTATGGAGCACTATGTGTTGCCCATAATACTGTATAGAGCAATTTATGGGGCTCATTATACTGTATGGAGCATTATGAATTACCAAACACACAACAAACAAAAACATAGCTAAGACAGATCCCAATATGGTAGCCGTGAAGACTAACCAATGGCTTAAGCTATGGGGAAAACCTAAAACGAACTATAGCACAGGACAAGTCGCTAAGCAGAAACAGCAAAAGGATATGGGTCACAAGGACCCAGAGAAAACGACCAATGCGTCCAAATAGAACAATGTATATAAAAAATACTAACTTTAACCCTGAGGAAGGTGTTAAACCGAAACGTGCGTCGGGGAGGACGCACGGACCCTGCGTACAACCCACCCAGCGCTCTACTTAGAGGTAAATGTTATATATACTGTTTGTGCCCCGAGTCGGTATTCTGTGGATATCTTTTACTTTATTTGTACTAGGGCTCGGTTGGCACATGCGTTGACTATTATGGGTGGGTTTGTCCCAGGCTCTGTGCGCCCTTAGTATGTTTTTATGTTTGTGTGGTGTTCATGCACACATTGCAGCACTTTAAACTCACCTGTTCTTTGTGTTCACAATGTATATTTATGTATTGTACATGGATTTTGTGATGAAATAAAGTTAGTATTTTTTATATACATTGTTCTATTTGGACTCATTGGTCGTTTTCTCTGGGTCCTTGTGACCCATATCCTTTTGCTGTATGGAGCATTATGTAGTTCCCATAATACTGTATGGAACAATATATGGGGCCCATTATACTGTGTATAGCAATACATGAGGCTCATTATACTGTACGGAACACTATGTGGGGCTCATTATACTGTTTGGAGCACTATGTGGTGCCCGTAATACTGTATGGAGCAATATATGGGGCTCATTATTTTGTTTGGCGCAATATATAGAGGACTATGTGGTGCCAATTATACTGTATGGAGCACTATATGGGGCCATTATACTGTATGGGGCATTATATGGGGCTCATTATTCTGTATAGAGGACTATACTGTCTGGTTTCTGAGCTAATGTAGAATGTAAAATAGATATCACTCCTGTAATGTAAGAAGTAAGTGAAATCTTTGGCATTGCACTATACCTATATTTCTCTGCTGTATCTGTGCATTATGATTTGTGGTATGTGTTAAAGGGGCCCACCAGGACTCTTTTTTGCCCAGGGCCCATGAAAACCTGGAGCCGGCCCTGACGGTGGACACTCAAATTAGCAACTTTTCATTAAATACATGGATGGGATGTGTCCACCTAAAAGAGAGCCCTGCTCTGCTCTGGATTTTAAATGGTTGTTTACGCCTCAGTCTTTTCATTGTATCGTAAATCATCATGCCTGTAAGGCCTCATCCATACATCTGTGTTTCACGTACATATTCTGTGTTTTTCACAAATGGAACACATATCCATTATAGTTTCTGGTGCAGTTCACATGTTTGTGGACTAAGGGCCTTAGGGTACCGTCACACAGTGGCATTTTTATCGCTACGACGGCACGATTCGTGACGTTCTAGCGATATCGTTACGATCTCGCAGTGTCTGACATGCTACTGCGATCAGACACCCTGCTGAGAATCGTACGTCGTAGCAGATCGTTTGAAACTTTCTTTTTTTTTTTACATTTACAATGGTAACCAGGGTAAACATCGGGTTACTAAGCGCGGCCCTGCGCTTAGTAACCTGATGTTTACCCTGGTTACAAGCGAACACATCGCTGGACCGGTGTCACACACACCGATCCAGCGACCAAATAAAGTTCTGGACTTCTAGCTCCGACCAGCGATGTCACAGCAGGATCCTGATCGCTGCTCCGTGTCAAACACAACGAGATCGCTATCCAGGACGCTGCAACAGCCCTGCGCTTAGTAACCCGATGTTTACCCTGGTTACCAGCGAACCTCGGCATCGTTGGTCGCTGGAGAGCGGTCTGTGTGACAGCTCCCCAGCGACCACACAGCAACTTACCAACGATCACGGCCAGGTCGTATCGCAGGTCGTGATCGTTGGTAAATCGTATAGTGAGACGGTACCCTTATACATCAAATTGTTTACACCTGAAAACTGCCGTGAAACACTTTAAATAGGCTCAACAATGAGTTTGCATTTTTACCCCAGTTTCAAGCAGCTTTGCCAAAATGAGTGGAGCCATGGAGGAGCCAGGGTGGGACACGGTGTGGCTATGCCAACTCGTCAAATACATGAAAAGTGGTGATGTTTCTTAGTCCAGAAATGTTACTCTAGTCCGTTACTGGAGTATCGTTTGTAGCGAAGCACATGCATACTGCTGTTAAGATATGCCAAATTCATTAAGTTCTTAATGAGGGCTTGCAGGAATAAAATGCTCCAAAATAATTAAAACTGGCGTACAAAACATCAGTCCTAATGAATTGGTACTTAAGTTCTTCAAAAAAGAAAAAACGAGACATGTCCATTTTTGTTCAGACTTCCCAATTCAAATCAATTTTTATGAGTTTTTATTTTCATTTTTTTTTTTTTTTTTTTTTTTTGCATATAAGAAAAATAGATGTGACACTGATAATAAAAATGGATACAAAGACCAAAAGGGGATGAAAACTGGATCCAGCGCACTCAGCAAAGATGGACTCATGAATGAAACTTACGGTAAAGATTTGCTCTAAGTGTTGAATCACAAATTCTTGCAGTTATAATCTTTGGTTTTGGTAGAAGCCAAACACATTGTCTACATAGCGGAGACTTAATTGTTGCGTGTTGTAGCAGCGATCATCCTTTAATAGCCTGGGATTAGCAGACATTTTTATCTGGCAGCTTGTCTCAGGTGATGCTACTTTTATGTTATCTCCATTAGGAAAGCGTTTGGCATCTTTAGTCTTGTAGCACTGAGTTAACGAGATTTACTATATTTACTGCGCCGCATATGACATAGAACAGGTCGTAATAGCTAAGCGAGAGGGTCACTTGGGCAGGGAAACCTTTCACTTTCTGCTCTCTGCCTTACTGAGCTGTCTGTTGCTTTCATATGCAGAAAAAAATACTAATTTGCCAGGTGAACTGACAAGTCTGTGGTAGAATTTTTGAAGTTTCCAACATAGAGTATGGAGTACAGTACGTTCACAAATCGTTGAAAGATTTTTAGGATTTCTGTCCGCATTGTTGAGGGATTGTGTCTTCTGTGAAAGGGTTTTCACACTGAAGTAAGAGATGGTGTCACTAGCATAGACCATTAAATGGGTTTTCCCAAGAACAAAGTTCATTTTAAAGTTCATTTTAATCAATCGATCTTGGAATAATAATAATTTCCACAATTCGATGTGTTTATCAAAAATGTTCCTGTGCTGAGATAATCTTGTAAATGTGCCCCTGCTGTGTACTGTGTAATGGCCGTGTCTTAAGGTACCTTCACACTGAGCAACTTTCCAACGAGAACGACAGCGATCCGTGACGTTGCAGCGTCCTGGATAGCGATCTCGTTGTGTTTGACACGCAGCAGCGATCAGGATCCTGCTGTGACATCGCTGGTCGGAGCTAGAAGTCCAGAACTTTATTTTGTCGCTGGATCGGTGTGTGTGACACTGATCCAGCAATGTGTTTGCTTGTAACCAGGGTAAACATCAGGTTACTAAGCGCAGGGCCGCGCTTAGTAACCCGATGTTTACCCTGGTTACCATTGTAAATGTAAAAAAAAAAAACAGTACATACTCATATTCTGATGTCTGTCACGTCCCCCGGCGTCAGCTTCCCGCACTGACTGTGAGCGCCGGCCGTAAAGTAAAAGCAGAGCACAGCGGTGACGTCACCACTGTGCTGTGCTTTACGGCCGGCGCTGGCAGTCAGTGCGGGAAGCTGACGGCGAGGGATGTGACCGACACCGGAATGTAAGTATGTAGTGTTTTAGGTTTTTTTTTACATTTACAATGGTAACCAGGGTAAACATCGGGTTACTAAGCGCGGCCCTGCGCTTAGTAACCCGATGTTTACCCTGGTTACCCGGGGCCTTCGGCATCGTTGGTCGCTGGAGAGCGGTCTGTGTGACAGCTCCCCAGCGACCACACAACGACTTACCAACGATCACGGCCAGGTCGTATCGCTGGTCGTGATCGTTGGTAAATCGTGTAGTGTAACGGTACCTTTACTGTACAGGGACATGGTCTGATCATATCAAAGCTCCTGGGTGGGGGGAAGCAACAGAGTATAAAGATATTACAGCACCGGATCGCAGATGATTCTTTTTGTGAGGTAAAGCATTTTACTGCCTTTTTAAAAAAAATGTGAAATAAAGAATTATTTGTGATCTGTGCTTTAATGTCTGTACATTCTTTCCCTGGCCAGGAGCTGTGGTATGACCAGACCATGTCACTGTACGGTCAGACACAGACATTACACAACACACAGCAGGGGAACATTTATAAGACAATAAGATTATCTCAGCACAGGAAAAAAAAATGAAACACATCCAATTGTGGAAATTATTATTATTCTCAGATCTATTGCTTAAAATGAGCTATGCTTGTGGGACAAACCCTTTAATTACTGACTGGTGGATGTCCACACTGGTGGGCACAGACAGAAAAGGGCTCCTATGCAAGAACAATATATGGACCCTTGCTGTCCAATAGCTCATTTTGCACAATTCCACATGTTTTGAAGGTAGAAATGGGCCCCTTTCCTCTTGGGCCCCTGTGCAGTTGCACCAATGATATTGTGGTTCAGCTACCCGTACCATAAACCATCATGTGCCTAATTGCTAATTAGGTCTTGTGGCTCCTTTCCTGTTTTCTCCAGCACATAGTAACTCTCGGCCAGCCACCATGCAGGGAGCCAGATTAGGGTTACACAGAGGCATGTCTCGTTCCCATGCCCAGATCGTTTGGGATCACAGCTGTGCAGGTATAATGCAGAAGGGATATTTATACCATTGTCTCCAGAAATTGTCCCCTCAAAATCAAAATGTTATGGCATTTTCTAGTGACCTGAACTACCACTTACCTTAGCATGTAAAGGCTGTGTGGTAAGGCCATATTTATCACAGCAACAATTTATACTGCGGACATAGAGGAACCAGTACAGGTTGGCTTCATTCCATATTTAATAGCTTGTGTGAGGTTCCCAGGTTCCCCTCCTCAAAGGCCCTAAAATGTTAGTATACGAGTAATTCACTGAGACAGGAAATAAAATTAGTTATAAGTTTCGCAGTTGCTCCTTTTTATCAGGGGATTAGTGGTATACTGTTGTCAACGCCACGGCGCCAAGATATAGGGACATATTTACTAAAAGTGTCTACTTGTTAGACAACGCAAACTTAAGCTGGCATAAAAAGCCTTGAAAAGTCTCAAGATTTTTGGACAACCCACACATGCGCAAACATGTGCAACTATTGCAATTTTCAACCATTTTCACTCTGCTCTAAAAATTGGGCATGACGGCGCATGGCAATCCCCACTTATCATTTTCATGACAAGCATTGGCATCCAAGATGCCACAAATCCTACTTGTGTCTATGACTGGAGTAAGATTTGTGGCGAGGTGCACATAGAGGTATAAACCCTTTGCGCTTCACCTGATTTATTAGGTAGCGACTGCCTCTTCGTTAATCAGACACCTCGAAAGGGGACAAAATCGATTGGCGCTTGTCTTGGATATAGTCCATTGGTTCTCATTTATAGCCAGAAAATGACTCATGTAAATGAGCTTTAATACTACAATGGAGGGTTTAGGGCATGCCATGGTTCACTGTACTCTACAATAACGGGTTTTGTGATCCTTGAGCTTGAGAAAGTGTTGGTATTTTAGAGGGTTTTTGGTCCGTGTAACTATCATGCATAGCCAGAAAGGACCACCAGAGTGCCAGAGAATTGTCTGTCAAGCACAAATTCTAGCAGGAGACAATCTTATTTGAACGCAATACCGTCATGCACGTTTTACGTTTTGTATTGATCGGGCTGGAAGACCTTAAAATGTATTTGCTCTGGTGAGCCAAAGGAACGCCACTTCAATACCCGACAGCAGATGTGTAGATTGTGTATATTTACTGTCCAGATTGCAAACTAGGATGACGATTTAAGTAGTTAAAGTTATGGTTGCATCTGAGGACTAATACCAAGATGGATTCCGATTCCACCCATTCAGTCATGTCCGAACCTTCGATACTCTATAGGCTGTGTCTTGCAATGCTTCCATGTTTGCCATGGCTTCTTTCAATTTCTAGATGTTCATTCCTGCATCATTCTTGATGGTATACAGTCAACAGGTCTTTGGTTTACCATGTTTACTACTTTTACCACTGACCATTCCGAGTATCATTTCCATGTCTAGTGAATTCTCCCCTTTTCACATGTCCATAATAGGTCCATTTCCATCTGGTTAGATTGCCTTCCAGGGACATCACTGAGTTCATATGATGAAGAACATTTTTGTTGGTTATCCTAGCTGTCCATCGGATTTGTTATTATTATTATTATACATTTTTATAGCGCCATTTATTCCATGGCGCTTTACATGTGAAAAGGGGCAAATATGGACAAATACATTAAACATGAGCAAAAAATAAGGCACACAGGTACATAAGGAGGGAGCACCCTGCCTGCAAGGACTCACAGTCTGCAGGGGATGGGTGAGGATACACCAGGAGAGGGTAGAGCTGGTTGTGCGGCAGTTCAGTAGGTTGAAAATCACTGCAGGCTGTAGGCTTGTCAGAAGAGGTGAGTCTTCAGATTATTTTTGAAGGTTTCAATGGTAGGCGAGAGTCTGATGTGTTGGGGTAGAGAGTTCCACAGTATGGGGAAGCACGGGAGAAGTCTTGGATGCGGTTGTGGGAAGAAGAGATGAGAGGGGAGTAGAGAAGGAGATCTTAAGAGGATCGGAGGTTGCGTGTAGGTAAGTAAAAGTCTTCTGCAGCATTACAGCTCAAAGGCATCAATTTTTCATCTGTCTACTTTCACAAATGTTCTCATCTCACAGCCATATGTAGCAATTGGGAAAACAATCATCTTTGGTGATGACTGAGATGTCCTTGTACTTCCATATATGGTCCATACTTGCCATGGATGATCGCCCCAGTACTAATCAATCCTTGCTCTTCTATTGAGCTGCCACTGTGATCAACGAGGGACCCCAAACAAACAAAGCTGTTTACCGCTTCTATTTCTTCAATGTTGATCTTCATGTGGACTTTCTCGTTGGTGATAGTCATGATATTGGTTTTCTTGATGTTCAGGTAAAGGCCCATGTTCTTGCTTTCTTTTTTCATCTTCAGGATCAGTTTCTTCAGGTCCTTCTCTTTCTCTGCCAGTAGTGTTGTATCATCTGCATATCTCAGATTGCTGCCGGTTCTTCTGCCTATTTTTCACCTCAACACTCGAGTCCTACCATAATGGGGGGGCTCCTATTATATTTTGTAAAAAGTGGACCACCTTGTATCTTTTCTATATTTTTTTAATCCATTAATTACCAATATCAGTGGAATAAAATCACCAAGTGTTTCTGAGCCTTGAAGCCTTTAAGATGCAGCAGAGATGCCGTGACCCCCACATCTATAATATAAATAGCCTCCTATTTTTGTGTCTCAGTCAGATTAATGACAAAAGCATTCACCCTTTTTTTTCTCCTTGTATAAATAATGTGAAGGACTGAGTGTAATTAAGTAGCCGGATTGTTTGCTGTATTTGAAGTGGAGTTAATAATTGATGCCGAGCTTCAGCCTGACTGTGTGAGAAAAGACGGCCATGTCATGTTGTGTTCATTCAAATAAACCTCAATTATAGCTTCATGTATAAAATTTTCATGCTAAAAAAGTCAATATCTCCATCTTTCGACTGATTTTTCTTCTTCTTTAGAAAATTTTGCGAATCTTGGTTTCCTGTTTGGATTTCAAGACAGAGATAATATATAAAAAGGCTTAATGCCCACTGTTAACCTGGACGGGTAAATGCCACCTTCTTATATATTTTTTTTTCATGGCGAATCTCTCGAGCCGAGTAGAGTACTTAGCAGCTTCTAAAGTGCTCTCGTCAGGCAAGTGTAGTGAAGGCAGCCATTATATAATGTATGGCCTGTCAGATCATTATCACTGAGGCCTGAGGCGCCAAGTACCTCACATCTCTATGTTATTAGCTTGGATTCATTCTGTCTAATGATCTCGGCCTGTATCCTATTAACTAGGGCAAGGCAGAGAGACTTGCAAGCACCCCCTCGTTACCCAATTTACCTAGTTAAACAAAATATTGTTCACACTATGGGGCAGATTTATGACTCCGTCTAGAAGAAAAACAAGAAGTTTCCCATCCCAACCAATCCTAATGCAGCTTTCATTTTAGCAGAGCAGTTTAATCGAAACTGAGCTCTGGTTGCTATGGGCAACAAGGTATTTTCCTTGTTTTTTTCGGCCTATATTTATAACTGTAAGCCTCTTTTTGTGTCGCCGCTAATATTCACTAATATATTTTACTTATCTGGATGCAACATTTTGACCCCGTTTAATGTGAATGGCTTGGTCAGACTTGCCCTTTTCCATTACCTATGTCTAGGAAAGAACAAAAAATAGAATTGAATAAAAGTGAAAAAAGAGAGCAGCATCAAAGTGTAGATGAGTTAACTGTCCAACAGATACTGTGTTGTGCATAGTGTAGGGTGTGAAAAATTGGTGTGTGACAGATCGTGCACATGACCGTATTTTCAGTGCGAGTGCGATCCGAAAAAACATCGGCTTACACTCAGACCAATGTTACGCTATAAGGCTATGTTCACACGGTGCGGTTTTTGCTGCGGATCCGCAGCGGATTTGCACTGCGGATCCGCAGCAGTTTTCCATGTAGGTTACTGGAGCGCCCCCACACCGCCGCAGGGCCGAGGGGTACCCGGAGCCGGGCCTCTAGGTCTCAGTCCTGGGGTTGTCACGATGGCTAGACCCGGTCCGTGGCCCTGTCTGTCAGTGGGGGACGTCCGGTGCAATAAGTGATGTTGTAGCGGTGCAGTTGTGGGGTGCAGGTCGCGGTAAATAACGAGGACACCAGGTTGCAGTCTCTTTACCTCTTTACTGAAGCTCTCTGGGTCCTCAGTCCGGAATACGGCTCACCAGGCTGCGCAAGTCCGGCCGGTCCAATGGCACTTCCAGAGCTCTCCTTGCAGGTGGAAATCGGTGCCTTCCTTCTAGCGCTATGTGTTGCAGTCCTTCCCTGCTGTGCTTACGGAAAGTACCCCACAACTGTTGTGTCTGTTTCTCGTGTTCCCTCACAACAACTTAATTCGCAATGATCTTCCTCGTCCCTCCAGATACTATGGTAGGAACGCACCCGTATGACGGGGAGGCTCGGAGATCTTCCGGGACTCTATCTGCGCCCCTCTCCTGTTGGTACCCCCCTTTGCCTTCCTGGGTGATGCGTGAGACAGTCCGCCTAAAGCTAACTGCCCTGCCGTAGGTCTGAGGTATGGCTTGAAACTCTTTACCTCCTCGGCGTTCCGGCCACCGGTAGTGCGCCTCAGTAAGGTGCTGCCTCTTTCAGCACAACCCTCACTGGTATCTCCTTTCGCTTGACTTCGTTTCTCACTCAGCACAATCTATCTCGCTTCTAGTCCTTTCTTGAGTCCCGCCGCTTCCAGGAGCCTGCGCGGACCCGTTACGTTCTTTCAATGCCAAGCCTCTGCCAGGATCCCACCCCTGGCAGAGACCCTACAGTCTCTCCCTTCACAACACCCCCTGCCACAGGGTGTTGCTCCGTTCAATCCCGTCAGCGTTCTTTCTAACTTCCTGCCTGACCCCCAGTTTACCCACTATGGTGGGGAGTGGCCTAATGAATAGCACCCTTAGCTCCCCCCGGAGGCCCAGCTGTGAAATGTATTGGTGACTGTGATACCTGCTCAGAGAACTCCTTCAGTGCCATCGAACGCAGCATGGCCCCCCTTAGTGGCTGAACCATGCTACTGCAACGACCAGGACTCTGGGGCGCTGCACTCCCCCCTGGTTAAACACAGTACTCCGGGACTGGGAAGAAAAACAACAATACAGGTTAGCAAAAAGACATACAGTTTTGTTGAGTGCAAATAACAATAAGTATACTTAAGTAGGCTTCCCTTTATGGGAGGTGAGGACACTTGTAACGTTACAAACATAATTAACCTTATAATTTACAAAGTATAAATAACTTCTGTTACCCAACCGGGTATTCTACTTAGTGCAATTTTTAGAACAATAACTTAACATTGCCTTTAAGAAACTCACACTCTTAGTCTATCAAAGGCCTTCCTATAATCACATTATAAGGCATTTCAACTTTACATTCTCCTTCTTGTGAACCTGCAGGACCGCCTGTCCCTACGGCACCAGGCCTACTGCCTCTCCTTTCTTTTACAGGACCGCCCTGTTCAGCCAGGGCCTACTGCCTTTCGCTACTATACACAGTATAGACATAACATTCCTTTCATTTAAAGAACTCTGAGCCCGCTCTACTCAGCTCCTTTAAGGACTCACTCTCTAACCCCTACGGGTTCACTCTCTGTCCTTAGCAATAAAGTAACTTTTCAATGGGGACGCAGGGTTTACCTTCTATCCTCACCCTCATTATTACTTCTCTTACTTTCAACTATGCAGGCTTCTACTTCTACCCCTACGGGCTCTCTGCATCTTTCCTTTCTACAAAACATTATTCAGATTTCACATTTCAACAACTTCAACACATATAACTTAGCATGTAAAACAGTTACATTTCTTTTCAAGGCATCATTATGGCATTACTGTTCTGCAACAGTATCTCTCTCAAGTTCAGTTTCTCACATCCCCTTTAAGAGGAGACCAAGTCTTTCTAAGGTAGTTCGTCTTCTCAGCCTACCAGCCCATGCAAAGGTTCCGGCATGGTATCTTCGCAAAGTGTCTTTAACTAGAACCGGTAGGAAAGGTATCTTCGCAAAGTGTCTTTCAAACAAATAGGGCAAATATCTTCGCAAAGTGTCTTTGGCTAAAACCAGTAGGGAGCACCTTTAAGAAGGTGCAACTTTTTTACAAGGGAGAGTTTGAATCATGCACAGTCCATGATTTCTGCAGTTCTCTTTTTTAAAACTGTATAAACTTCAGGAAAACAACAGTGACCCCGGGTCAACAAAGGGGTCACCTTTAACCCTAGACGGGTTTAGCAGCAAACAGGAACAGTTAAAGGAATGAACAGTTAACTATTTACATTTTCCATGGTATCGAGGTTTATTTGGACGGCTTCCAGGGCTGCACCTGGCACTTAACCCTTCTTGGCCTGGGCAAAGTGAGGTCCAGGGTTACACCCAGTGCTGGACAAACGCCGTTAATCCGTCTTTCATGTACGATTAAATCATGTGCAGCGATGGAGGTCTGCGCAGCTTGAGTATGGGCATCTGCTGCAGCAGAGGTAGCGGCTGCTGCAAGATCAGTCACTGGAACGGAGTCAGCAGCTGTGGCACTAGCAGTCGCTGGGGTGGTGTCGGTCGTCAGGGCAGGGTGGCTCTTCCTACCTGCTTCAGATGCGGTTCCTCCGGTGCCGGTCTGCTCCGTCTCCGCTGGGGTCTGGAACGCTGGCTGCAGGGCCTTGTTCTGCGACGCTGTCATCTCTGCTTGCAGCACCTCGCTTTCCGGCAGGGCCTTGCTTTCCAGCTTCGGAGCGCTGGGACTTCTTCCCTGCTCCGGACCAGATGAGGCTGCCGACAGATGTCCGGTGAGGCTCCTGATGATGGCCTTCTTCCACCCGGCCTCGGTGCTCAGCTGCGTCCGCCGGGGTCGGTCGCTGAGCTCGTCCACTCCGGCCTGCAGGAATTCAGCATCAGCGGTGGAGGCCTGGTTGCGGTGCCCCTCCGGGTGGCTGGGGGAGTCCTCTGCTCCGACCCCACGCTCCGGCTCCGGGCGGCTCGCCATGGCGTCCTCCATGTCGCTCACTTCTTCTTCCTGGTCCTTTTCCCGCTCTCTCCTTCGTGGGCGGTTTCGTTTTCTCTGTCTCTGCCCACCGTTGAGGATCAGGAGGCGGATCTCGGCTGCTGACGGACACGTCCTCAAGGGGCCGAGATATTTAGACTGGGCGGCCATTGTCTTTCGCGCTCTTCAGCTTGTTCACGCCCACTTCCACGCCCTTCTTCTTCTCCTGCGCTCTCCTTAGCGCTGTAATGGCGGCGGTTTTGGCGGGAACTTTTGGCGGCAAGTGGTAATCCACAGTCTTTGCAATAAAGTACAGTCCAAGCACAGTAAATCACAGTTCCAAGGCACACATGACCTGATTCTTCAGGCTTAAGTAGATCCTGTTCGTGACGCCAAGTTGGAGCGCCCCCACACCGCCGCAGGGCCGAGGGGTACCCGGAGCCGGGCCTCTAGGTCTCAGTCCTGGGGTTGTCACGATGGCTAGACCCGGTCCGTGGCCCTGTCTGTCAGTGGGGGACGTCCGGTGCAATAAGTGATGTTGTAGCGGTGCAGTTGTGGGGTGCAGGTCGCGGTAAATAACGAGGACACCAGGTTGCAGTCTCTTTACCTCTTTACTGAAGCTCTCTGGGTCCTCAGTCCGGAATACGGCTCACCAGGCTGCGCAAGTCCGGCCGGTCCAATGGCACTTCCAGAGCTCTCCTTGCAGGTGGAAATCGGTGCCTTCCTTCTAGCGCTATGTGTTGCAGTCCTTCCCTGCTGTGCTTACGGAAAGTACCCCACAACTGTTGTGTCTGTTTCTCGTGTTCCCTCACAACAACTTAATTCGCAATGATCTTCCTCGTCCCTCCAGATACTATGGTAGGAACGCACCCGTATGACGGGGAGGCTCGGAGATCTTCCGGGACTCTATCTGCGCCCCTCTCCTGTTGGTACCCCCCTTTGCCTTCCTGGGTGATGCGTGAGACAGTCCGCCTAAAGCTAACTGCCCTGCCGTAGGTCTGAGGTATGGCTTGAAACTCTTTACCTCCTCGGCGTTCCGGCCACCGGTAGTGCGCCTCAGTAAGGTGCTGCCTCTTTCAGCACAACCCTCACTGGTATCTCCTTTCGCTTGACTTCGTTTCTCACTCAGCACAATCTATCTCGCTTCTAGTCCTTTCTTGAGTCCCGCCGCTTCCAGGAGCCTGCGCGGACCCGTTACGTTCTTTCAATGCCAAGCCTCTGCCAGGATCCCACCCCTGGCAGAGACCCTACAGTCTCTCCCTTCACAACACCCCCTGCCACAGGGTGTTGCTCCGTTCAATCCCGTCAGCGTTCTTTCTAACTTCCTGCCTGACCCCCAGTTTACCCACTATGGTGGGGAGTGGCCTAATGAATAGCACCCTTAGCTCCCCCCGGAGGCCCAGCTGTGAAATGTATTGGTGACTGTGATACCTGCTCAGAGAACTCCTTCAGTGCCATCGAACTCAGCATGGCCCCCCTTAGTGGCTGAACCATGCTACTGCAACGACCAGGACTCTGGGGCGCTGCACTACAGTACAATGTAACCCAATGGAAAACAGGACCCGCTGTGCCGACGATCCTTTTTTCCACAGGCAAATCCGCAGCGGTTTTGCCTGCAGAAAAAAGAAGTACCATGTCAATTCTTTCTGCGGATTCCGCTGCGGGTTTCCAGCAGCACCAATAGGAAACTGCATTTGGAAACCCGCAGTGGAATCCGCAGAAGAAAAAGGATCAAAAACCGCAGCTAAAATCAGCGCTGAATTTAGCTGCGGTTTTTCAAAACAGGACCTGAAAAAAAAAAGGATGAAAAAAAGGAACGTGTGAACGTAGCCTAAGGCTGTTAATATGTCTAGTTTTTTTTCCTCGGACAAAGCCTGTCCAGAGAAAAAAATCACAGCATTCCCAAGTTTGATCCGATATTCAGATTGCACTCGGCCATGCAAGTCAATAAGTCTGTGGAAACCATTGGACCCCACTCAGATTACAGTGAGGGCGATTTTCACAGGCTGACAGAATGGAGAAGGTGGAGACCTTGTTATTCCCCATCTTCTCCTCATCTGAGAGAATTGGATCACACTCTGATCAACCGCTGATCATAGTTTGATCAGAGTGTGATTTGCATAATTGGTCCAATTCTCCTGGATGAGAGAACAGACGGTTGTGTGACCCTAGGCAAAGGCTGTGTGCACACTACGTCTGTGTAGGTAGCCTACAGTAAATGCTGGGTGCTTTTCCTGAAGTATACTGTAATGTTCCTATAGGCACCCATGTGTTCTTTTGGCCTTTGCCTGGCTGGTATTTACCTGCATATTTTTTGTTTTGCTGTTTAGCAAAGTGCTGAAAGACATTTAGGTCGGGGTCACACTTGCGAGTGTAATGCGAGAAACTTGCACGAGTCTCTCGCATCAATACTCGGCACTGCCGCCGGCACTCAGACCAGAGCGTGCGGCTGCGTATATTTCTATGCAGCCACACACTCCGTCCAGAGTGCCGGCGGCAATGCCGGGTATTGATGCAAGAGACTTGTGTGAGTTTCTCGCATTACACTCGCAAGTGTGCCCCGGCCTTACCATGATTTTATACAGTTTTTACAATGGATCTTTTTGTTGGATGTATGCCTGACTGTGTACACTGTTGGGCACAAACACAGTGTGTACATACTGTATTCCTTGAAGAAGAACTTGTCACCAGTAAGATGTCATCGTTTTACCCGGTGTAAATGCCGCTGTTCTCCTGAATCTGACTTTATTTCTCGTTTGTTCTTGAGATGTGGTGTCATTTTCCATGTATATAAATCTAGTTGATGTTATATATATATATATATATATATATATATATATATATATATATATATATATATATATATATATACGACTTATATCTCAGGAACTTAGAGGAACAGTAACAAAAAAACAACAATTTTAGGACAACATTGGTATTTACACCAGGCAAAAAAAAATTACGTATTTATGACAATCGACCAGTTCCCCCCAAGTGCAGTAAAGCGCGTGTGCTGGGGTTGACATTGTTACGGAAAGCAATGTGGTGAGCACAATCACGGGAGGACTGTGGCTGTCAGAAAGTCATCTCTCGTGTATGAGCTCTGTAGCATAGAAGCTTCTATGTATACAATGTGGAGATTCATGTTTATGATATTACTAGATGGATGCCGCCCGATGCTATCGCATCGGGAGGGTGGTGACATCCCGATGGGGGCAGGCTTTGCAGCACTGAGAATCTCACATCCCCAAGCCCCATATAATGATGCAAAAATGTTGATTATGGCCCCATAAGATACTCCATAGAAAATGTGCCCCATATAATGCTGCATCATGGTTGATTATGGCCCCATAAGATGCTCCATAGAAACATGTGCCCCACATGTTGCTGTTGCGATTAAAAAAAAATGACATACTCACCTCTTGTCCTGAGCAGGCCCCCGGCACTTGCGATAACATGTCCCCGTTCTACCGCCAGGCACCGCTAACCACGTCATCGCGCCCTCTGACCTGAACGTCACAGTCAGAGGACGCGCAAGACGGAGCAGTGTCGGTGGTGGAATGGGGACAGGTGAATATCGGAATGAATATGCAAGCCGGGTACTAATTCCAATGGAAGTAATATGGTAAATAGCAATTGGATAAAACTTAACCTTTAATAGGTATATATAAAATATGGTTACATAAATAATGACAAAATAGGAAGAAAACCCCTAGTTGTGCAAGTGAACCCTACCAAACACAGATGAAAAAAGAGACAATGTAAAAACCAAATACAAACACAAATGACAGTATAAAGGAGTCACTTGGGACCACCCGTGTGGTGGAAACGATGGTTCTGTGAATCTCCTTCCTTCCGTATCCCAAACAGGATACACTATGAAATATATACTGGTCTATGTCCCAATTCTCCAAGGCCCATGTGTGTGGGGCTATACTGGAGATATAAGTTGAAAACCCGTGGTGGATTTCCACAATACCTGTGACCAGTTGTATCTTATATCATGGATACATAAATGTGGCAACCAAAAAACATAATCATGTATGGTCAGTATGTACCCTAGTAGTCATCTGGGCGTGGTCAGACCTGATCAGTCATGAACCAAAAAACCACATGTATCGCTTGTTGTATAATGGATACTGTCAAAAATTGTAGCAGCATGAAAGGGGCTATATAAGCATTATGTGGCTAAATCAGAAATCACTGTATTGGACAAAAATCCGGGACCATGCCACCCCATGTACACTTAACATAGGCGTCCCTATTCATTACCACAGTGCAGCCACCATCTTGATAATGCAGGCACTATTTAGCCCTGGGCCTCAATATGTGTGTGTCTCACAACATAGAGCCCCACTACCATTATTAGATCTCACCCACTGTTGGAGAGAGTTAACGTATCTCTCAAGAGGATGAGCTTGCCCCTCGTACACATAAGGCGTCTCCCGACGCGTTTCGTCCAGTTGGACTCATCAGGGGAGTGAGGAAAGAATGCCGCTTTACAGACCTTCCCTCATCTGTGCTTTAAAAACACTCAGTGCGGCAGCGCGTCAATCGGGCACCGCCCCCAGCGTGTGACGCGCTTCCTGTCCTGCGCACCCGAATATTGAGTACAGCTGAGCAGGTCGTACGGGCTGTGAAACGCTGATCGTCATGGAGATGGAACGCGTTCCATCTCCATGACGATCAGCGTTTCACAGCCCGTACGACCTGCTCAGCTGTACTCAATATTCGGGTGCGCAGGACAGGAAGCGCGTCACACGCTGGGGGCGGTGCCCGATTGACGCGCTGCCGCACTGAGTGTTTTTAAAGCACAGATGAGGGAAGGTCTGTAAAGCGGCATTCTTTCCTCACTCCCCTGATGAGTCCAACTGGACGAAACGCGTCGGGAGACGCCTTATGTGTACGAGGGGCAAGCTCATCCTCTTGAGAGATACGTTAACTCTCTCCAACAGTGGGTGAGATCTAATAATGGTAGTGGGGCTCTATGTTGTGAGACACACACATATTGAGGCCCAGGGCTAAATAGTGCCTGCATTATCAAGATGGTGGCTGCACTGTGGTAATGAATAGGGACGCCTATGTTAAGTGTACATGGGGTGGCATGGTCCCGGATTTTTGTCCAATACAGTGATTTCTGATTTAGCCACATAATGCTTATATAGCCCCTTTCATGCTGCTACAATTTTTGACAGTATCCATTATACAACAAGCGATACATGTGGTTTTTTGGTTCATGACTGATCAGGTCTGACCACGCCCAGATGACTACTAGGGTACATACTGACCATACATGATTATGTTTTTTGGTTGCCACATTTATGTATCCATGATATAAGATACAACTGGTCACAGGTATTGTGGAAATCCACCACGGGTTTTCAACTTATATCTCCAGTATAGCCCCACACACATGGGCCTTGGAGAATTGGGACATAGACCAGTATATATTTCATAGTGTATCCTGTTTGGGATACGGAAGGAAGGAGATTCACAGAACCATCGTTTCCACCACACGGGTGGTCCCAAGTGACTCCTTTATACTGTCATTTGTGTTTGTATTTGGTTTTTACATTGTCTCTTTTTTCATCTGTGTTTGGTAGGGTTCACTTGCACAACTAGGGGTTTTCTTCCTATTTTGTCATTATTTATGTAACCATATTTTATATATACCTATTAAAGGTTAAGTTTTATCCAATTGCTATTTACCTGAATATCGGAATGCTCACCCTCCCCCGTTATAGTCGCCTGCTCCCGGCGCAGTCCCTGGCAGCTTCTCACTGTCAGATGGTCTCCGGGAGCCGGCAGCTACTTCCTATGTTCAGCGATCACATCGTACCACTCATTACAGTAATGAATATGCGCTCCACCCCTATGGGAGTGGAGTCGCGTCCATATTCATTACTTTAATGAGAGGTACCACATGCCGCTGAACACAGGAAAAGCTGCCGGTGCCGGAGAAGCAGGGACATGCAGAGACGCGCCGGGAAAAGGTTAGTATGATGGACAGCTGCAGCTCCCCCTCCGACCCGGAAGGTCCGGCGATGACCCGCTGTTGTTACTGCGCAAGGGCCTGGAACCACCAGCGGCTGCCATACTGGAATACCCATCACTTGGGTATTCCAATATGGTGGTTGGCGTACTTCCGGTACAGCGCGGTGGATTGTGGGATTCGAGGACGTCCAGATGGAAGTGGATGACAGACAATTTAAGGCAATTATATAAATAGATACAATGGTAAATGACTCCCCTTCCCAACTGCTTGCTATGGGACATGCTTTTATGACAAACTGGGGTCCTATTAACACAAGAATGTTCATTATTGTCTTACTTTATTTTAAACAATTTTACGCAATAAATCTTGCTCCTCCATGAGAATCAAATTTAAATGCTTTGTGTTCTAGTTTATAGATGTAGATAAGCCTAAAAGTAGTTTTTTTTCTTTACTTTTGAAATGTTTAGCATGTCTGTTTGACACTGTCCATATGTCTGATCTTTGACCGTCCAAACTTTGAGACCCCTTAGGCTTCTTTTACGCATACCATATCGCTGCAATTTTCACGGTCTGCCGCAATAACGGACAGCAAAAAACTTGCTGATCGCTGTTTTCCGGGTTTCAAATACTATGGAAATAGTATTGGAAAAAAAAAACAGCGTTCCGCAAAACCGGAAGTCATGGTGCCCTGCAAAAACAAACTTCCTTTGTTTTTGCGGCCTCATTGATTTTCAATGGGGGCCATGTCCGTAAGCCGGGAAAAAGATTGAGCAAGCTTGATCTTTTTTCATGGCCGTAAATACGGCCCTCACGGCCGTACGGCGCACTGTTACATTATTGCGGACCATTTTTGCGGCCCCATAGAAACTATTGCATTTTTAGGCGTTTTTTCAGCAGTTTTTTTCTGCAGCAAAACCCCATTCTCTTGGCAGGAAAGAAGCAGCAGGAAAAAAAAGCTTGTTTTTCTTGCAATTTTTGTGTTTTTTTTCCGGCGGTTTTGCCATGCTAGATTTGTCTTTTGCAGATGCTGATAAAGTTTAGTGTTGGGGAAAAAAAGTCCTATTCTATAGTGTGGTGCAGTGACCCCTGTTACAGCTAAGGGGCGCTGTGCGTGCTCCCCGGGATATGCATGGAGGCGTATTTGTGGTTATAATGATGGTGAAACAGTGACTGCAGAGTTGTAAATGGCCGATATGTGTCGCAGAGGGAGTCTGCGCTGTAAGCCTGAAGTAATGTTGTTGTTATGGGAAATTTAGTCCCACAAGTGTTTGTATAATTATAAAGGGAGGCTTGCACGGCTAGTTATGAGAGCTGGGCGGGTCAAACTAGCCACACACACCTCCCATCTCTAGGTGTGGTCACATGGTGGTGTAGTGGTCTCTGTAATGGAGACTGTGTGAGATCCTGGACGGCTTGTGTTGGGAGGTCCTGTGTGTGGACTGAATCCCTGAATAGCACTCTGTGATGCTGTGGATCTAAAGACTGGTGTGTTGGGAGATCCTGGGAGTAGGATCGGATCCCTGAACAGCGCACTTAGAGAATTGAGTGTTGGACATTCTCAGGTGGGGACGGACGTCCTGAATAGCGCCCTGAGTGACCTGTGTTGGAAGTCCTGGGAGTATGATTCCTGAATAGCACAACCTGTGTTGGAAGTCCTGGGAGTATGACTTCCTGAAGAGCACATGGGAAGGAGTGTATGCAGAGTCTGCAATGGCACTGCATTGGGGGAGCTACAGCCCGTCTGAGGATCTGGACTAACTGATATGTGACTGCCAGGCAAGTTGTTGATCCCGATTCGGCAGTTTCTCTGGAGGAGAGAGGACTGACAGGAGTCAGCGTGTAGAGCATGAGCTCCTGGATGGTAACCCAGAGTATGGGGAAATGTGTGCACTGACAGGGGGTCAGTAATGAACTGTGTGGTCTCCCACGGTAACTGGATGAAGTGAGGTCCAGCATGTTTAGCGACTGCGAACCAATGTCGTGTGCGCTATATGAGTAGAGACATTGATACGGCATATGGACACCCCCAGGAACTAGTCAAGGAGGGCTGGCGGGTGTAGTGTCTGAACTGTGAGTTAAAGCTGTATATGAAGTATCTAAGTTAAAGCTGCAACTTAATGTCACCGGTTGGTGCCTATTGTGTTTTATGAAGTTTATATGCCTACTGTATAGTGTTCTATGAAGCTTACAATGAACTGTGCATAACCCAGTCTATGACTGCATAATAAACCGCATAGACTGTTTTTGTGAGAAAAATGTGCCTGTGTAACTGAGTCCCGTTGCTAAGCGAGCGTCCCCCAACACATGCAGTAATCGCTATCTCGCAATAGATTCAGGTTTTGGCACAAAAAAAACACAGCAAAAACCTGATGCCTACATTTTGGTGCGTTTTTTCATCACCCATTCATTTAAATGGGTGACAAAAAATGCTGAAAAATGCTGAAAGAAGTGACATGCTCCAAAAACAATGTATCTGCATGAGATTTCTGAAATCTCAAAGGCTTTGCTGGTACTGTAAAACGCAGCTGAAAATTTGCATAAACAAATCATTAAAAAAAAAGCTGCAAAAAAGCCTAGTGTGAACTTAGTTTTAAAAATGCTCTTTTTGGAATATGTATTATAGTAAATAGTTCTCTCTTGTTGGATTGAGCAGGAAAGTTGGGGCTCACACTTTAAAGGGGTTTTACCAAGATACTAAGTTATCACCTATCTACATGCTGATTGCTAGGGATCCCATAACTGGGATGATGACCAACTGCAAGAATAGGCCTCTGCATAAACCTGTCTGAATGGAGCAGCGATCTGACAAATGTGTACCGTCACTCTATGTATTGCTTCTGGAACTGCCAGAATTAGCTGAGCGCTGTATTCTGCCATCTCCGGTAGTCCCATAGACAATGAATGAAGCGATCAGTTAACATGCTCAGCTGCTACTTAATTCACCCATACATGAACATTGGTGGGGTTGCATGGTCTGGACCTACTGCAATCAGAAAACTGTTGCTTTCACTGAGAATAGGTGATGATTTACTGTCTTGATACGACCCTTTCAATGGGTACTCCTGCATACATAGCCATACTTTTGCCGGGAATAAAGGATCTGGCGCCCCCATTCTTGCAATTATGATGATCCCCTCTAGCAAACTCTCACCTATCAGAGATTACCGCAATAGATGGTTTTGTTAAAGTGATTTGTATCATCAGACAATGACCTAGATCAGGCTTTTTTGTTAAATATAATTTTATTTTAAGTTCTGATAATGGGTTTTTTTTTTTCAATACTCTACACTAGAATCACAAATTTTGCATTTTCCTACTGGCCGCTAGGCCTAATACTAGACTCCTACTTCCTAATCATTACAGAATATTTTCAGCAGTCTCATTATCCACGCAGACAGGATTACAATGACAGGGAACATCTCTAGCTACAGTATACAACGCACAGAAAAAAAATATTTTTATACAAATCAACAGGGTGATTGCTGCTTTTATCTATGCGGCTACTAAAAAGAACAGTAATTATGAATCTACGATTTCACCCAGTGGCCAGTGTCAAAATTATGTTTAGGGATAAAATAAAAAAAAAACAACTTTCAATTGTTTTGAAAATAAAAAAATGTTTCCAAATAAAATTTTCCTTTTTTTTTAGATTAAGAAATAATTTTAAATTACGGTATTCATACTGCTATCAACATAAATGAAAAATGATTTTTACATAAAAATCTGATGAAGCCCAATGTTATTTTCCTGATAACACATTCCTTTTAATTCTTGATTGTACTTACCATAGTTATCTTTAATTTTGCTGTTAATTACAAACCTCTCCGCCTCCTGTAGCTTTTTATAGTCGCTTCATAAAATGTAATATTCTTCGTGCATTACTAACATTCTTGATCTATTCTTCTTCTTCATCTCTCGCCGCACGTAGCCTGACGCCCTCCGCTTCCGGGCACTGCAGGGTACTCTTTTATCTATTTACAGCCGGTGTAAATAAACATGGGACTTCCATGACGCATTGCAGACACTTTATAAGCTTGGAAAGTTCCATCTACTTAGAAAATGATTTAGTATAATTGTTTTTTTTTTTCTTTTCAATTCTTGCAATGTATTTCATGCTTTAAAAACAAACCAGTATTTAGAAAATAGTTTCTAATAATTGCAAGAAAAATGACTCCCCGTACAAGTATTACTCTCACGTACACAAAACGTGACCATACACTAAATGTTCCATTACTTCGGGCTAAAAGCATTTGCTTTGTTTTGTCTATTACAGGGTCTACGTCAAGTGACACATTGCTCCAATTTGGGCTTTGATGCAGAAGTCTTCTCTTTAGTAAGTTGAAGAGTCAATTTTCCATCTGCAGAATATAATTGATGTCTATAAATTATTTTTTATAACCGAGACCAACCTTGTGTTTACTGCAAGAAATAATAATGTGTACTCCATAAGTCATCTACCATCTTAAGGACTTCGGATTCCTCCTCATGGAACATGAAGCAGGGTTTCTTACGCCCGTAGGATTAGTCACAATTTTTTATTACATGAAGGTAACGTCACTATGCTTTTAGCGCATTGTCATCACAATATTCATATTGCACATAAAGTATTTCCAGATCGGGAACATGACCAATTTGTGTTCCCCCTATTAATAATGGTAAGTTGATAAAGGGTGGAGTACTCCTATACTATTATATACTCTGTTGAGTTTATTTTAGTACATTGTTGAAGTTTATAATTATTTGTTCAAGATGTTAAGCTGTTTCAGGCGCAGTAGACAAACAAAATCTGCCGCCTTAGGTGAGGGTTAGATCTATACTTATTATGTCACTTCATTAAAAAATGACTGTGATATCAGTGCCCATTGGAAATGCTATTTTTCTTCTTAACAGAGAATACTTATCTCTGTTATTGCTGTAACTGGCAATAGAATAAACGCTACAGCACTCACCAAGCTTGCGGTTCAAGTGTCCTCTATTAGATCACACAGGAAAACATCTTCACAGCACGGGGGAGTAACGGAGTGCAGGAGTGCAACAGACGGAATGACGACGGCCGTTTCGCGCTGAGAGAAAGCGCTTCCACGGGTCTACTATCTGTTATTGCTGTTCATAGAGTATGATGAAAATCATCTGTAAATCTTGTGCAAATGTCTTGAAAATCACTTGAAAAGTCTTAATACAAAAAGTTTAAGCATAGCCTTAACCTCAGTCTCAGTCACTATTCATCAGGGGATACTGACATTAGGAGCAGAGCTCTGCTCCTAATGTCACTATCCCCTGATGAGATGAATCTACGTGAAGAAACGCGTCGGGAGACATTGCGGTACAAGGGAACCGTGTAGCAATACCATAATGAATATGGCCGGTGATGATCCTATTTGTACCTAAGGGTTTCTCAGCAAGTAACTCTGCAGACCCAGATGAGTATATTGATAACGCAAAAACTTTGGTCCACTATCTGAACCCATGCTATATGTACTGGCATTTGATGTATTCATATATATATATATATAGTGAACAAAGATTGCGCAACTGAGATCTGAATGATGGTACATCTCCGTAATAATATGCAGACGAGCATGTCAATTATATACCACTAACTGTTTATAGCTTATGAGTACTATATATATATATACACTAGATCGAAGATAGTGATCAATCCCTCCCCGATATGGGATTAGCTCCATAAAGCATTGGAGCTGTGCTGATATATCAGGATCAAAGAAGTGGATTTTCAGGTGAATTGTACACCTAAGTTGAATAATTCTGATAAAAAGGGTTGTTTGTAGTGACCAGGTTATGATGGTATACTGGTTATACACCTAATGAAACACAATAAACCCTGATATATACAGTAACTAGTAAAAGGACTTTATAAATTTGACTGAGTATTCCAATCACCTGGATTATTTGAGGGATACTCTGGTAAAAATAAGTCCTCTATAACATATTAGTGGTATCCATCTTTTTATACTGCCTTTCATTTCACTTTTCTATTTGTGTTGCACTTAGCACCCTTCTACTGCACGGTTTACATGCACCTTAGGTTAGATATTTTAAAATAATCTAGTAAAAGCTATGTTTTAATATTTGAATTAATATCTGTTGCTACTCCTATATATAATTTTTCGGATTTACAATAAGGCCCTTGCTGAAATATGTACACTGTACGCTTGTCACACTGGCCGTCTTTGTTCCCTGAAGCATGGCTCCGGCCCACACTCTATAATGTACGTCTATGAAGGAAGTCATGGCTCACACTAACGTCTCTCTCTGTAGCCTGATTGTCTTCCTCTGCCCTGGCTCTGCTCACTTGGCTTGGATCTCTCAGCTCTGGTCTCTTACCTCTGGATTTGGTCACCTGGATCTGGTTACTCGATCTTGTTCTTGGAGTTGGGTTCTTGGTCTTTCACACGCAACTGGCTTCTCAATCCTTCATTTGCATCTGGTTACTCATAATGGTGGCTATAAGCCATCTCCACTGCACCGCACATCCGTCCTGCTACAGGTCCAGGCGCTGACTCCTCTCCTTCTCTTCCTTCCCGGGCTTTTTATAATTATTAATTGTGCTACAGCTAACACCTGACCTGGTGTCTCCTCTAATCTTCTCCCGCAGGGGACATGTGTTCCACTCTTCGGTTCTTACCATTGTCATTCTCTTGTCTTTCTCTATTCTTATCATCATTTGGTCAGCAAATGGCAATGTTTGCTCGCAGATACTCAGCTTAAACGCTATTGTGTGTATCTCTTCACTCCTCCATCCCCTTACATTATCACTCAACACATCCCTGATAACTAATTATTACTTCTTAACAGTTTCATGTTCAGGACTTTCCCCTGCTTCACCTCTGTGCTAGAAAACCCTTGCGCTTGTCAACTCTCCATGACAAAGTGTTTTTTATTACAGATTTTACATTTGAAAGTAAAGGAAATGGCTTTCCATTAGTTTTAATGAAACTGATGGCAAAGCCACCACCAGAGGCTGATGACCTCTATATCCTAGTCATGGTTGCATTTTTGTAACATTTCAGCAGGCCCAAAGACAGACAAGATAAAGCCTCTTCTGGTAAAAGTCCACATCTCCTCCTAATATGGAGACCAAGACACTTAACCAATGCACACCAGAGGGAACACATGACTAAAATCTGAAGAGTAACAAATAAATTGACAATTCAGACTATAGGATCGGGACCCTGATCACAAGCTTACAATCCATTAAGAAATAGGGGTGACCCAGAGCATTTGAGCCCACCTTCTTCACCAGCCCATCGACACTAATGAGGTTTCCTCTATGTGCTTTGCATATCCCAGATGTGCAATTCCCGTCAATACCAACCAATTAATCTGCACATTTTGTCCATCTGGTCTCGCCTTTGGCTGTTATTTTTAGACGGAAGATAAGTTCCTGTAAACTGTGTGAGGTTTGTATTTTCTGGAAGTAGAACAAACATCATAATGGCTGCTCCACAAAAAAACTAGGTTAAAGTATCAGACCTTCAGTGTAGACGGGTGTCCTTTTGTAAGTGATAAGCTGAATGAATCATTGATGTCTGGCGGCATGGCTTGTGCGTAGCAGTAGCCCAGATTCAAGAACATTCATCTGATCTTGTTTTCACACTTTGGTGAAATTATGCACCACATTTTCCCAGGAAAGATTAAATGCTGGAGCTCAAAATATGTATGTGTGTCTCTTATGTACGAAGATGTTATCCAACACTATGGGTGGCCTAGATTAGACCATTGATTTACAAATACCATTTACAGATTTATTAGTGGTGGTCCCCCATTTAAGACCCTCATCTATTCACCAGAGTGAATCCTCCAAATTCCTAGAGGTCCTGACTCTTCAATAGATTGCATGAATGGACAAATGATTTTAAAGAGAGCCTGTAAATCATTACAAGCTGCCACAATAATGCTAAGTAACGGCTACCATGATCTTCATCAACTATGTTAAATTAGCCAGTTTAGAGCATAGTTTTCTCCCTTGCCCATTCTCCGCTTTAGGCAGTAGTATCTTCTGGATTGCTATCCACCAGTTCTCTATACTCCTCCTAATTGTGTAGGGAGAGGCCTGTCAATCATGGTAAACCTGACATGAGGTGAACCAGAAAAGATCTGCTTAGCATATGTTTTCCCAGGCTTTATTATGTGGAATAGAGGAAATCTGCCCATCATGCACTTCTCCTTTAGGCCTAGTGGTGTGAACCAAAGGAGATCTGCCCATCATATGCTTTTCCATAGGCCTAATGGAGTGAACCAAATGAGATCTGTCCAGAATACGCTTCTCCACAGGCCTAATGGTGTGAACCAAAGGAGATCTGCCCATCATACGCTTCTCCACAGGCCTAATGGTGTGAACCAAAGGAGATCTGCCCATCATACGCTTCTCCACAGGCCTAATGGTGTGAACCAAAGGAGATCTGCCCATCATACGCTTCTCCACAGGCCTAATGGTGTGAACCAAAGGAGATCTGCCCATCATACGCTTCTCCACAGGCCTAATGGTGTGAACCAAAGGAGATCTGCCCATCATACGCTTCTCCACAGGCCTAATGGTGGGAACCAAAGGAGATCTGCCTATCATACGCTTCTCCACAGGCCTAATGGTGTGAACCAAAGGAGATCTGCCCATCATACGCTTCTCCACAGGCCTAATGGTGTGAACCAAAGGAGATCTGCCCATCATACGCTTCTCCACAGGCCTAATGGTGTGAACCAAAGGAGATCTGCCCATCATACGCTTCTCCACAGGCCTAATGGTGGGAACCAAAGGAGATCTGCCCATCATACGCTTCTCCACAGGCCTAATGGTGTAAACCAAAGGAGATCTGCCGAGAATACGTTTCTCCAGAGACTTAATGGCGTGAATCAGAGGAGGTGTACGCTTCCCAAATTAGAAGTGTGTTGGATATGGATTAAAATTACAATTGATTCCCATGCTATATTTATCTGGTTCTAGAATGGTACTGCTTTCTAAAAATGTGGCAATGGCATGTTGCCTTGACACACGACCACAGCAGCTGATCATTGGCCACAGTGGTTATATGTTACTCAAACTGTCATGCATAGAAAATTAACATTAACATTTCCTGCTCTACCTCATTGTTTTGCCCTTAGCATATGCAAATATACAATATATTCAGAAGGGCATTTGTGAGGCCAGACACTGATGTTGAGGAGAGGCCGAGTTCAGAATCCCCATTCCAGTTCATCCCAGAGGTGTTGGTTGGGGTTGAAGTCAAGGCTTTGTGCGGTTGGTCATGTTCTTCAGCACGAAACTCCTCCAACCATGTCGGTATATTTGTATGGAAGAGAGCATTGCATTTGCATTGAACAGAAGCTGCTTACCATCACAAAATCTTTTTCATAAGTGTCTTCTCCATAATAAAAATTGGCAATATGCTACAATGATCTCTCCCTTCTGCTGCGTCCCCTCCAATCCCCCAGGCTGACAGCTAATCTGCAAATCAGACTAGGCAACTGTATGTTGATTTTGCAGAGAAAGTTTGAACATCTGTTTACTGACAGATTTGTTACTTGTGTTACTATTTTTTTTTTTTTACGGTCACATATTATTTTTAACCAATGAATATGGTTTAAAATGATAAAGTAAAACTTAGCTTATTAATTCCCTGCACGTGTGCCAGGCCACGTCTCCATTCCGACGGCCATTTACAAGCCCCAGTCTCGGTATTAGTAGTGGTCTCAGCGATTGGATAACTTTTAATGATGGTAAAACTTATTTAACAATATTTAATCTATGATCATAAAAATCTGCTCGTCTAAAATTGACGAGAACCATGCCATACTAGCAAATTATATGGCAAAGTATAAGAATGTAAAGGGCGCTTCCCATATATCGAAAATAGTTACAAACTACAATATAAATGTATTATTTCTATCTTTTTTATTCTTCTGACTTTCTCTAGATTTTCTAAATATGCCTAATTATATACTCCATGATGTTTGTGGATATGGCCTGGCTTGGTGGCCGTGCTGCCCTGGACATTACAATGGCTGTGTATGCACAGGACCAATCTGAAGTTTTTGACACTATCCTAATCTAAACCTTCAGTACAATATTTAGACAGCAGCTAAAATAACTTCTCCAATAACTCCAGGGATCCAGGCTAGATTTGCTCAGACTATGATCTATCAATTACAGTCCTGTCGTTTTTTCCGCTTCTAGAATTTCCTACTGCTAATGTCTTGTGTCAGATCAACCATTCCGGAAAATTTTTGCTTTAAGCGCAGTGTGCTGCAAAATGAATGTATTAATTTAGTGCTAATAACATTTAATCGAGTGTGCCATTCTATACTTAATTCTCCGCACATCACCAGAATAATCTGTTAATAGATTGTGGCATTGTGGGCACAGAGACAAAATATCCATCAGCTCATTATTACTGCAAAAATGAACAAAAGTGAAACTTTAGATGTCAGACAAACATGTTTTGTATTATCACAGCTTAATTTTAAGAAAGGCAAAATAGGCAATTGCCTATACCACCCAGAGGTACTCCTGCCCCAAATATTTTGTGGGCTTTCCAAATACTTCCAACATTATTAGTGTATCTCTTGGAGAAAAAAAATGTACCGGACATCAGGGTCGGACTGGCCTGGTGGGGTATCGGGGAAATCCCTGGTGGGCCTTCATCTCTGGGGGAAGGAGAGGAGGAGAAGAAGGAAAAAAAAAAAGTCAGCAGTTTTTGAGGGCATGGGCCCTTTAAAAGCGCAGAGAAGATCCAATGGCGTGCGCACGTAGCGTTCATTACCTGAACCACAGCGTCGCATGTCCCGATAGTAGCTGTCAAGTGTGTGCCCGTCGTCACCGGCGTATGACGTCAGTGTCATGCGCCACATGCGACGGGTGCACATCAACTGCCAGCCTCTGCTAGGTCAGCAGCCATTTTACTATATGCGCGCCGACCTGCAGAGAGGAGGAGGAGAACGCCGCCCGGCGCTGGGAGCACTGGAAAGTAAGAGTCATTTTCTCTGTCTGTCTCTCCATAAAGCTAGGATAAGGGGCCAGGAAGGATATATTGCGGGGGAGCAGGAAAAAAGGGCCAGAATGGATATAAGGGGGTTGGCAGGATGTATATATGGGGGCAGGAAAAAAGGACCAGGATGGATATATGGGGGGCAGGAAGAAAGGGCCAGGATGGATATAAGGGAGGCAGCAGGATGGATATATGGGGGGCAGGAAAAAAGGACCAGGATGGATATAAGGGGGGGCGGCAGGATGGATATATGGGGGGCAGGAAAAAAGGACCAGGATGGATAAGGGGGAAACAGGATGGCTATATGAGGGGGGGCAGGAAAATATGACCAGGATGCATATAAGGGGGTTGGCAGGATGGATATATGGAGAGCAGTAAAAAAGGACCAGGATGGATATAAGGGGGGGCGGCAGGATGGATATATGGGGGGCAGGAAAAAAGGACCAGGATGGATAAGGGGGAAACAGGATGGCTATATGAGGGGGGGGCAGGAAAATATGACCAGGATGGATATAAGGAGGGTGGCAGGATGGATATATGGAGAGCAGGAAAAAAGGACCAGGATGGATATAAGGAGGGTGGCAGGATGGATATATGGGGGACAGGATAAAAGGACCAGGATGGATATAAGGGAGGAGGTAGGATGGATATATGGGGAGCAGGAAAAAGGACCAGGATGGATATAAGGGGGGTGGCAGGATGGATATATAGGGGACAGGATAAAAGGACCAGGATGAATGAAAGGGGGAAGCAGGATGGATATATGAGTGGGGGCAGGAAAAAAAGACCAGGATGGATATAAGGGGGTTGGCAGAATGAATATATGGGGGCAGGAAAAAAGGACCAGGATGGATATAAGGGGACTGCAGGACAAAGGACTAGGATGGATACATATGGGAAGGCCAATATATATATATATGGGGGGGCAGTACAAAGTACCAGGATGCAGATATATGGGCGACCTGGATGGATATATGGTAGAGCCATGATGCATATACATATGGGGGGGGGCCAGGATCGATATATGGGGGGCCAGGAAGGATTTATGGGAGGGGGCAGGACAAGGGAACAGTATGCATATATATGGGGGGCCAGGATGCAGATATATGGGGTAGCCAGTATGTATATAAATGGGGAGCCAGGATATGGATATATTGTAGAGCCAGGATGCATATACAGTATATGGGGCCAGGGTAGATTTATGGGGGGGCAGGACAAGAGATCAGGATGCATATATATGGGGGGCCAGGAGGATATATAGTGGGGGCAGGACAAAGATGAATATATATGGTGGAGCCAAGATAGATATATGGTAGAGCCAAGATGCATATATATGGGCGGGGCAGGACAAGGGACCAGGATGCATATATATGGGGGGGCCAGGATACATATATATGGGGTCCAGGATACATATATGGGGGGGCCAGGATGGATATATATTCGGGAGCCAGGATGGATATATATTGGGGAGCCAGGATGAATATATGGGGGGTTAGGATGCGCATATATATAATGTATATATATGGGGGAGCCAGGATAGTTATATATGGGGGGACAGGATGCATATATGTGGGATCAGGATGGATGTATTGGGGGAACCAGAATGGATTAATCGGGGGGGAGGCCCGAACAATGGACCAGGGTGGATATATGGGGGTCCAGGAGAGATATATGGGGGTTCAGGACAAGGGACATATGGGGGACAGTATGAATAGCTGAGGGGCAGAATGGATATCTGGGCGCTAGGCTGCACAAGGGACATAGGGGGCCAGGTTGGGGAATATTATAAAATAAAGGGGACCAGGCTGGATGAGATTATTAAATAAAGGGGGCCAGGATAAGGGACTTAATTATTTTGGGGGGGGCCAGAATTAAGAACATGCTATATCAGTTTATGTTGACAAGTGGGGAACATAATTTCTTTAGGGACCAACTAGGGACATTATTACTACTGTAAAATAATTTACTTTTTAGGAAACTGTTTTTCATGGAGTGGACAAAATGGGGGTACTGTTACTGTGCAGGGCAGCACTACGTCGCATTTTTTCTTCATCTCACGTAGTGTAGAAGTCAGGGAAATAGTAAGGAAAGTGCTCTGGAAGCGATCAGCAATTGATGACTGTGGGGTTTTTTGCAGAGATGAGTCCTGGCTGGAAGAAGTGATGGTGGTCTGTGCTGGCTGAAGAAAAAAGTGAAGGATTTCGACTCGAGATGTCACCGGTGAGTCAGTGTATTACATGTACACGCACACTAAAAACTATATACTGTGTACAGAGTTCCTGTGTATAATGTCACAGGTGATCACTGTATTGCCTGTACACTGACACTATATACAGAGCTCCTGTGTATGTCACCAGTGATCACTGTATTACCTGTACACTGACACTATATACAGAGCTCCTATATATGTCACTGATGATCACTGTATTATCTATACACTGACACTATATACAGAGCTCCTGTGTATAATGTCACTGGTGGTCACTGTATTACCTGTACACTGACACTATATACAGAGCACCTGTGTATGTAACTGGCGCTCACTGTATTACCTGTACACTGACACTATATACAGAACTTCTGTGTATAATGTCACTGGTGGTCACTGTATTACCTGTACACTGACTCTATATACAGAGCTCCTGTGTATAATGTCACTGGTGGTCACTGTATTACCTGTACACTGACACTATATACAGAGCTCTTGTGCATAATGTCACTGGTGATCCCTGTTACCTGTACACTGACACTATACATTATATACAGCGCTCTTGTGTATAATGACACTGGTGATCACTGTATTACCTGTACACTGACACTATATACAGAGCTCCTGTGTATAATGTCACTGGTGATCACTGTATTACCTGTGCACTGACACTACATTATATACAGAGCTCCTGTGTATGTCACCTGTGATGACTGTATTACCTGTACACCGACACTATATACAGAACACCTGTGTATAATGTCACTGGTGATCCCTGCGTTACATGTACACTGACAGTAAATACAGAGCTCTTGTGTATAATGTCACTGGTGGTAATAACAGTGTTGTTAGTATTGTGGTTTGTATTAATGATCAGTATTGTAGTATTCAGTCACTATGTGATGGTAATATGTGGTCTGGTCACAGTGTGGTGGTATTTATCCCCTATATGTGGTATTATTCGGTCACTATGTGGTGGTAATTTGTGGTCTGGTCACAGTATAGTGGTATTTATTCCCTGTATGTGGTATTATTCAGTCACTATAGTGGAATATGTAGTCTAGTTATGGTGTGGCAGTATTTCTCCTTGTATGTGGTATTAATTGATGCCTAATATTCTGGTAATATGTGGTTTTATTCGGTCACTATTTGGTCTGTTCATGGTGTGGTGGTATTTATTTCCTGTATGGGGTATTATTGGTCTTAGTATAGTGGATTGTATTGTATATGGCAGTCATCTGTACTCTCTGATATTAAATTAAGAGAAGATTCTTTATTTCCATTAGAGATTAGGTACTTGGATCACAGCGTCAGAGATGCACGTACAAGGGTTCTCCTGTGAAAAAGTAATCACCTCTCCACCGGATTAGTGATAACAACGTATTAATTGTTGGTGGTGGGGGGTCTGACTACTGAGACCAAGTCGTCAGAATGTGGAACTTTTATCCCCATTAGGCTGGAGCAGTATGTCCAACTTGACCACTGATCCATTCATTCACTCTGTGGCTGCGAGTGCTGCTCTTGTTGTTTTTTTCTGGAAGCCCCAAAGAAAATGAATGGAGCTGCGGTCAGACATCTGAACTGCTGCTGCATTTTAAAATGGGGATAAGTGTCCGGTCATGGATAGAACTTCCCCATTCTTCCGATTGGTACAGTTTCTAATGGTCGGACCTAATCGATCACCTATCCTGTGGAGCCCATGGATCGGTGATAACTAGTTTTAACCATAGATCCTTTAATGTAAAATAACGTAATTATACATCCGAGTTTTGGGGGCGCACAGTAGATGTGCAGGGGCCGCCTGTGTTTTACAGTCGATGCTCCACTATAATGGGATAAGGACTGACAGATATTTGCATATAGCTGTAGGGTGAGCCCCTAGAGTCCATTCCTCTGGTGGACCCCAGACACCCCAGTCTGACCCTGCCGGACATGATAAAATACAATATCCCACATTGTACCTAACAGCATCCATCAGGAACAGGCTGCCCTCGTATACCTTAGATTTTTAGTAATTGTATTCCGCTCTCCCTGCATTTATTTAATGTGTATTACCAGTTAGACCAGTGTTGTGAAATTGGATTCTGGGCTCCCCCGGTGGCCACTTGTGGAATTAACTTGTGTGCATCATCCCCTCTGTTCACCTGCTCCTATCAGGATGTGGGAGTCGCTATATAACCTTGCTCCTCTGTCAGTTTCATGCCGGTCAACAATGTAATCAGAAGCCTTTCTGTGCATGTTCCTGCTACCAGACTACTCCCAGCTAAGTTGGACTTTTGTCCTTGTGTGTTTTTGCATTTTGTTCCTGTTCACAGCTGCTGTTTCGTTACTGTGTCTGGAAAGCTCTTGTGATCGGAAATTGCCACTCTGGTGTTATGAGTTAATGCTAGAGTCTTAAAGTAATTTCTGGATGGTGTTTTGATAGGGTTTTCTGCTGACCATGAAAGTGCCCTTTCTGTCTTCCTGCTATCTAGTAAGCGGACCTTGATTTTGCTAAACCTATTTTCATACTACGTTTGTCATTTCATCTAAAATCACCGCCAATATATGTGGGGGCCTCTGTCTGCCTTTTGGGGAAATTTCTCTAGAGGTGAGCCAGGACTGTCTTTTCCTCTGCTAGGATTAGGTAGTTCTCCGGCTGGCGCTGGGCATCTAGGGATAAAAAACGTAGGCATGCTACCCGGCCACTTCTAGTTGTGCGGCAGGTTTAGTTCATGGTCAGTATAGTTTCCATCTTCCAAGAGCTAGTTCTCATATATGCTGGGCTATGTTCTCTCGCCATTGAGAATCATGACAGTTTGACCGGCCCAAAAAAGGGTTAAATTACTGGCTGAGAAAGGAGAGAAAAAAGAAGTCTGCTACAATTTTTTTTTTTTTTTTTTTTTTTCCCCTCTAGTTCTGAGTGTGCTCTTAATTGAATCACTTGCTAGTCTGCCTATACTGCAGCCTTCCTCTATTTCTCTCCTTCTAATCCTTGAATGGCTCTGTGTTCACCTGTTTCAAATGGATCTTCAGAGTGTAGCTACAGGTTTGAATAATCTCGCCACAAAGGTACAAAATTTGCAAGATTTTGTTGTTCATGCACCTATGTCTGAGCCTAGAATTCCTTTGCCTGAATTCTTCTCGGGGAATAGATCTCACTTTCAAAATTTTAAAAATAATTGCAAATTGTTTTTGTCCCTGAAGTCTCGCTCTGCCGGAGACCCTGCACAGCAGGTCAGGATTGTAATTTCCTTGCTCCGGGGCGACCCTCAAGACTGGGCTTTTGCATTGGCACCAGGGGATCCTGCGTTGCTCAATGTGGATGCGTTTTTTCTGGCCTTGGGGTTGCTTTATGAGGAACCTCATTTAGAGCTTCAGGCGGAAAAGGCCTTGATGTCCTTGTCTCAGGGGCAAGATGAAGCTGAAATATACTGCCAAAAATTCCGCAAATGGTCTGTGCTTACTCAGTGGAATGAGTGCGCCCTGGCGGCGATTTTCAGAGAAGGTCTCTCTGATGCCATTAAGGATGTTATGGTGGGGTTCCCTGTGCCTGCGGGTCTGAATGAGTCCATGACGATGGCTATTCAGATCGATAGGCGTCTGCGGGAGCGCAAACCTGTGCACCATTTGGCGGTGTCTACTGAGAAAACGCCAGAAAATATGCAATGTGATAGAATTCTGTCCAGAAGCGAGCGGCAGAATTTTAGACGTAAAAATGGGTTGTGCTTCTATTGTGGTGATTCTACTCATGTTATATCAGCATGCTTTAAGCGTACTAAGAAGCCTGACAAGTCTGTTTCAATTAGCACTTTACAGTCTAAGTTTATTCTATCTGTGACCCTGATTTGTTCTTTGTCATCTATTACCGCGGACGCAGGGGTGGGATTCAAATTTTTAACAACAGGTCCTCTAAGTCGCGGCGGCCGGAATTTTGGCCACGCCCATTTTCAATAACCCCGCCCATACTAATAAGCCACGCCCAGTGGCACGATTCATATTTTTGGAAGCAGTTTGTCTCCCTTAATGACAAGAATACGTTGTGACATACGGTATTAAAGTCATTCAAAGACTGCCGCAAGGAACACGGACATGCTGCGATCTTAAAAGAAGCGCCACATGTCCGGAGTCGCAGGGCCGCCGGGTGCGTGTTACCACGCATAGTGGAGACGGGATTTCATAAAATCCCCTTCACTATGCTGGAACATCTGGACGCTGCGTGTTTGACGCTGTGGCCCCACGCAGCGTCAAACACGCAGCGTTTACTTAACGTGGACACATACCCTAACCGTTCCCATCACCAGATCACACATATAGCCGGCAGCTTTTGTTTTGGCCAAAAGATTTTGTAAGCCGCCACCATAACACGGTAGACTCTTTTGGTGAGGCCCTACTCTGCTGTAACCTATTAAATATTTGTTAAAATATGCAATACAATTTAGGTATATTTTTATTTATTTTTCAATTTTTAAAATGACCAATAATATCACATAAAAAGAACAAATACCGCTACACCATGACCAGATGACATATTACCACCACAGTGATCGAATAATATCACATACAAAGAACAAATACCGCTACACCATGACCAGATGACATATTACCACCACAGTGATCGAATAATATCACATATAAAGAACAAATACCGCTACACCATGACCAGATGACATATTACCACCACAGTGATCGAATAATATCACATACAAGGGACAAATACCGCAACACCATGTCCAGACCACATATTACCACCACATAGTGACTGAATACTACAATTCTGATCAGTAATAAAAAAAAAGCACCACACTATCACCATAAGTGCCATTATACACAGGAGATCTGTACTTAGTATGCAGTGTCTGTGTAGAGGTAATACAGTGATCACTAGTGAGATTATACACAGGAGCTCTGTATATAGTATACAGTGTATAGTGTCAGTGTATAGGTAACACTGACTTACCAGTGACGTCTCTAGGTTAAGTCCTTCATCTTTCATCCAGCACAGACCGCCATCATGTCTTCCAGCCAGGACTCGTCTCTGCAGGAAATAACAGAGTTATCTCGCGCTCCGCTTGTAGAACACATTACTTAATTTTTCCGAACTTCTACATTACACCGCATAAAGAAAAAGAGGCGACATAGTGTCACTCTACACAGTAACAGGACCGCCCCCTCATTTAAAACAGTGTCCTCAAAAAATAAATACATCACTGCAGTAATAATATCCCTTAATTAGTCCCTATGGTAATAATATTCCCCATCCTGGCCCCCGTGTGTCTCATTCCTGGCGTCAGCCATATGTTCTCCCATCCTGCCCTCATGAGTATCCTTTCTGCACCATATGATCTCCCCATCCTGCCCCATCTGTCTCCATCGTATCCATCCTGCCCCATGATCCTGCCCCATCTGTCTCCAATCCTGCCTCCAGTGTCTCCAATCATGCCCGTATCACCATTCTGCCCCGTCTCCAATCAGGCCCCCATTTCTGCAATCATGCCCCCTGTGTCTCAATTCTGCCCCATCTGTTTCCATTCCTGCCCCAGTGTCTCCAGCCATGCCCCAGTGTCTCCAGTAATGCCGCCATGTCTGTCATCCTGCCCCGTGTCTCCAATCATGCCGTTTCACCTTTCTGCCCCCGTGTCCACCTTTCTGCCCCCGTGTCCAGCTTTCTGCCCCCGTGTCCAGCGCTCTGCCCCCTCCTGTGTCCAGCGTTCTGCCCCCTCCTGTGTCCAGCGTTCTGCCCCCTCCTGTGTCCAGCGTTCTGCCCCCTCCTGTGTCCAGCGTTCTGCCCCCTCCTGTGTCCAGCGTTCTGCCCCCTCCTGTGTCCAGCGTTCTGCCCCCTCCTGTGTCCAGCGTTCTGCCCCCTCCTGTGTCCAGCGTTCTGCCCCCCTCCTGTGTCCAGTGTTCTGCCCCCTCCTGTGTCCAGCGTTCTGCCCCCTCCTGTGTCCAGCGTTCTGCCCCCTCCTGTGTCCAGCGTTCTGCCCCCCCCTGTGTCCAGCGTTCTGCCCCCTCCTGTGTCCAGCGTTCTGCCCCCTCCTGTGTCCAGCGTTCTGCCCCCCCTCCTGTGTCCAGCGTTCTGCCCCCCCCTGTGTCCAGCGTTCTGCCCCCTCCTGTGTCCAGCGTTCTGCCCCCTCCTGTGTCCAGCGTTCTGCCCCCCCCGTGTCCAGCGTTCTGCCCCCTCCTGTGTCCAGCGTTCTGCCCCCCCTGTGTCCAGCGTTCTGCCCCCTCCTGTGTCCAGCGTTCTGCCCCCTCCTGTGTCCAGCGTTCTGCCCCCTCCTGTGTCCAGCGTTCTGCCCCCCCTGTGTCCAGCGTTCTGCCCCCTCCTGTGTCCAGCGTTCTGCCCCCTCCTAAAAGTAAAAAAAAAAAAACACTACATACTCACCGTCTGTTGTCCGTCACGTCCCCTGGAGCTTGCCGTACTGACTGTCTCAGCGCCGTCCGGCCGTAAAGCAGAGCCCAGCGGTGAACCTGCAGTAACAGCGGTTCACCGCTGGGCACCGCTGTTACGGCCGGCCGGCGCTGAGACACAGTCAGTGCGGCAAGCGCCGAGGGACATGAAGGACGACAGAAGGTGCGTATGTAGTGGGTTTTTTTTTTTTACATGGGGACTTCGGCATCGCTGAAGACAGTTTCAGCGATGCCAAAGTCGCTTGGTCGCTGGAGAGAACTGTCTGTGTGACAGCTCCCCAGCGACCACACAGCAACTTACCAGAGGCGGTCCGGGGGCGTGGTAACCATTTTTCAATTACCGGAACGCTGGCAGATAGAAATTTTAGTAAACGGCTGCCCCGTACCGGGTCGTACCGGCTGAATCCCACCCCTGCGCGGACGCCTATGTCGACTCTGGCGCTGCTTTGAGTCTTATGGATTGGTCCTTTGCCAAACGCTGTGGGTATGATTTGGAGCCATTGGAGGCTCCGATACCTCTGAAAGATATTGACTCCACCCCATTGGCTAGTAATAAACCACAATACTGGACACAAGTGACTATGCGTGTTAATCCGGATCACCAGGAGGTTATTCGCTTTCTGGTACTGTATAATCTGCATGATGTTTTGGTGCTGGGATTGCCATGGCTGCAATCTCATAACCCAGTCCTCGACTGGAGAGCTATGTCTGTGTTAAGCTGGGGATGTAAAGGAACTCATGGGGACGTACCTTTGGTTTCCATTTCATCATCTATTCCCTCTGAGATTCCTGAATTCTTGTCTGACTTTCGTGACGTTTTTGAAGAACCCAAGGTTGGTTCACTACCTCCGCACCGGGAGTGCGATTGTGCCATAGACTTGATCCCGGGTAGTAAATACCCTAAGGGTCGTTTATTTAATCTGTCTGTGCCTGAACACGCTGCTATGCGTGAATATATAAAGGAGTCCTTGGAAAAGGGACATATTCGTCCTTCGTCATCTCCCTTAGGAGCCGGTTTTTTCTTTGTGTCTAAGAAAGACGGCTCTTTGAGGCCGTGTATTGATTATCGACTTTTGAATAAAATCACGGTTAAATATCAATATCCGTTACCACTGCTTACTGATTTGTTTGCTCGTATAAAGGGGGCCAAGTGGTTCTCTAAGATTGATCTCCGTGGGGCGTATAATTTGGTGCGAATCAAGCAGGGGGATGAGTGGAAAACCGCATTTAATACGCCCGAGGGCCATTTTGAGTATTTGGTGATGCCTTTTGGTCTTTCAAATGCCCCTTCAGTCTTCCAGTCCTTTATGCATGACATTTTCCGCGATTATTTAGATAAATTTATGATTGTGTATCTGGATGATATTCTGATTTTTTTCGGATGACTGGGACTCTCATGTCCAGCAGGTCAGGAGGGTTTTTCAGGTTTTGCGGTCTAATTCCTTGTGTGTGAAGGGTTCTAAGTGTGTTTTTGGGGTTCAAAAGATTTCCTTCTTGGGATACATTTTTTCCCCCTCTTCCATCGAGATGGATCCTGTCAAGGTTCAGGCTATTGGTGATTGGACGCAACCCTCTTCTCTTAAGAGTCTTCAGAAATTTTTGGGCTTTGCTAACTTTTATCGTCGATTTATTGCTGGTTTTTCTGATGTTGTTAAACCATTGACTGATTTGACTAAGAAGGGTGCTGATGTTGCTGATTGGTCCCCTGATGCTGTGGAGGCCTTTCGGGAGCTCAAGCGCCGCTTTTCTTCCGCCCCAGTGCTGCGTCAGCCTGATGTTGCTCTTCCTTTTCAGGTTGAGGTCGACGCTTCTGAAATCTGAGCTGGGGCGGTGTTGTCGCAGAGAAGTTCCGACTGCTCCGTGATGAGACCTTGTGCTTTTTTTTCCCGTAAATTTTCGCCCGCCGAGCGGAATTATGATATTGGGAATCGGGAGCTTTTGGCCATGAAGTGGGCTTTTGAGGAGTGGCGTCACTGGCTTGAGGGGGCCAGACATCAGGTGGTGGTATTGACTGACCACAAAAATTTAATTTACCTTGAGTCTGCCAGGCGCCTGAATCCTAGACAGGCGCGCTGGTCGTTGTTTTTCTCTCGGTTTAATTTTGTGGTGTCGTACCTACCGGGTTCTAAGAATGTTAAGGCGGATGCCCTTTCTAGGAGTTTTGAGCCTGACTCCCCTGGTAGTTCTGAGCCCACAGGTATCCTTAAGGATGGAGTGATATTGTCTGCCGTTTCTCCAGACCTGCGGCGGGCCTTGCAGGAGTTTCAGGCGGATAGACCTGATCGTTGCCCACCTAGAGTCATCTCTGAGGTTCATTCTTCTGCGTTGGCAGGTCATCCTGGAATCTTTGGTACCAGGGATTTGGTGGCAGGGTCCTTCTGGTGGCCTTCCCTGTCACGAGATGTGCGAGGCTTTGTGCAGTCTTGTGACGTTTGTGCTCGGGCCAAGCCTTGTTGTTCTCGGGCTAGTGGATTGTTGTTACCCTTGCCTATCCCGAAGAGGCCTTGGACGCACATCTCGATGGATTTTATTTCGGATCTGCCTGTTTCTCAGAAGATGTCTGTCCTCTGGGTGGTGTGTGACCGTTTCTCTAAGATGGTCCATCTGGTTCCCTTGCCTAAGTTGCCTTCTTCTTCCGAGTTGGTTCCTCTGTTTTTTCAAAATGTTGTTCGTTTGCATGGTATTCTGGAGAATATCGTTTCTGACAGAGGGACCCAATTCGTGTCTAGATTTTGGCGGGCATTCTGTGCTAGGATGGGCATAGATTTGTCTTTTTCGTCTGCTTTCCATCCTCAGACTAATGGCCAGACCGAGCGGACTAATCAGACCTTGGAGACATATTTGAGGTGTTTTGTGTCTGCGGATCAGGATGATTGGGTTGCTTTTTTGCCTTTGGCGGAGTTCGCCCTCAATAATCGGGCCAGCTCTGCCACCTTGGTGTCCCCGTTTTTCTGTAATTCGGGGTTTCATCCTCGATTTTCCTCCGGTCAAGTGGAATCTTCGGATTGTCCTGGAGTGGATGCTGTGGTGGAGAGGTTGCATCAGATTTGGGGGCAGGTGGTGGACAATTTGAAGTTGTCCCAGGAGAAGACTCAGCTTTTTGCCAACCGCCGTCGTCGTGTTGGTCCTCGGCTTTGTGTTGGGGACTTGGTGTGGTTGTCTTCTCGTTTTGTCCCTATGAGGGTTTCTTCTCCTAAGTTTAAGCCTCGGTTCATCGGCCCGTACAAGATATTGGAGATTCTTAACCCTGTGTCCTTCCGTTTGGACCTCCCTGCATCCTTTTCGATTCATAATGTTTTTCATCGGTCATTGTTGCGCAGGTATGAGGTACCGGTTGTGCCTTCCGTTGAGCCTCCTGCTCCGGTGTTGGTTGAGGGTGAGTTGGAGTACGTTGTGGAAAAGATCTTAGACTCTCGTGTTTCCAGACGGAAATTCCAGTATCTGGTCAAATGGAAGGGATACGGTCAGGAGGATAATTCTTGGGTCACTGCCTCTGATGTTCATGCCTCCGATCTTGTCCGTGCCTTTCATAGGGCTCATCCTGATCGCCCTGGTGGTTCTGGTGAGGGTTCGGTGCCCCCTCCTTGAGGGGGGGGTACTGTTGTGAAATTGGATTCTGGGCTCCCCCGGTGGCCACTTGTGGAATTAACTTGTGTGCATCATCCCCTCTGTTCACCTGCTCCTATCAGGATGTGGGAGTCGCTATATAACCTTGCTCCTCTGTCAGTTTCATGCCGGTCAACAATGTAATCAGAAGCCTTTCTGTGCATGTTCCTGCTACCAGACTACTCCCAGCTAAGTTGGACTTTTGTCCTTGTGTGTTTTTGCATTTTGTTCCTGTTCACAGCTGCTGTTTCGTTACTGTGTCTGGAAAGCTCTTGTGATCGGAAATTGCCACTCTGGTGTTATGAGTTAATGCTAGAGTCTTAAAGTAATTTCTGGATGGTGTTTTGATAGGGTTTTCTGCTGACCATGAAAGTGCCCTTTCTGTCTTCCTGCTATCTAGTAAGCGGACCTCGATTTTGCTAAACCTATTTTCATACTACGTTTGTCATTTCATCTAAAATCACCGCCAATATATGTGGGGGCCTCTGTCTGCCTTTTGGGGAAATTTCTCTAGAGGTGAGCCAGGACTGTCTTTTCCTCTGCTAGGATTAGGTAGTTCTCCGGCTGGCGCTGGGCATCTAGGGATAAAAAACGTAGGCATGCTACCCGGCCACTTCTAGTTGTGCGGCAGGTTTAGTTCATGGTCAGTATAGTTTCCATCTTCCAAGAGCTAGTTCTCATATATGCTGGGCTATGTTCTCTCGCCATTGAGAATCATGACAGACCAGGGGCCCCAACCTGTGGCTCGCGGGTCCATAATGTTTGGTACATGACTGTCAGACAGCTTGGTGTTTGTCTCCATAGCTAGTTATAGATCTGGTGCTAAAGTCTCCAGATGGTGGCTTTTGTGAGTAGCCCACCCAGAAGAGCAGATCTGCATGTGAAAATTCTGACTGGTGATGAGGGACAAGTTTAAATATTGTAAGCTAGGGATTACAGATGATACAGATAGTCATCCTGGTGCTTGATTATGGACACAATGGAGTGGTGAGAGTCACTGATTTGGGAATACCGAATGAGGGTTAAGTGGGAACCCTTGGGTATAAGTATACTACCTATATGGGAAGGGGGCACAATGTCTCAGTTTGCTTTCTATGGGCACACTTTGACTAAGCACACATTGTTCCTGTTGGGTTTTGTGTTCCTGGTACTGTGGAGGAGGAGGGCCCTGGATGTGGCTCGTGACCATTTCTCAGAGCTGAATGTGGCTCTCAAGGTAAAAAAAGAGGTTGGGGACCGCTGAGTTAGACTGAGCCATGAATTACATAATGTCGTCGGAGAGGTGACCCATACCAATTTGTTTTGTTTGCCTATACCGCTCTATCAACCGTGGTCTGGCACTGTAATTAATTATCCATGACAAATACATGGCATTTGTCACATGCATCCACTTAAAAAGAGGACCCGTCACCAAATATTTCATGTAGAACTAGACACAGTATGTAGGTAATAGTGGATGCTGATCAGAATATAAGTTTTTTTTGTTTGTTTTTTTTTACTTTCTGGTGCTTAGATATTAGCAATGAAAGTATTTGGCACCTAATAATTTAACCTTTCTTAATCCCAAGTGGGTGTTTTCAGACCATTTTCACTGGGGGTGTGCACTTCTTCTCCCTGTATGAGTTGCCCAATCATAAGCAGGCAACATCATTCAAAGAAGAAGATGCCCCCGCCATAAGTAAAAGCAGATTTCTTAGTGTGTGGAATGTAATGATACAGCCTCAATCTCCTATTGTAACTTCCTGCATGAGTCAGCATGTGGAGATTAGGGCAGCACAGCTGAGTTTAGTTTTGTCATATTACAAGCACTATTTTCAGCTCTCCTCCTCTTATCGCACTGTCAGCTCTGCCCTTTATCCTACACTGTCTGTCTGGATGGAGATCAGTCACACTTATGTCTCTTGAGCTTAGGCAAATTTTAAATGCTCAAGTAATTAACTGCAAATGCCAAATTGGAATAGGTTCACAGGATTCTCAACCAGTGGCCTCTGATTACTGACGTGGCTGATGTTAAGGGTTCTGTCAATCAATTTGCACCAACGTAAGTGGGAATCTAGTCTTACAGCAATGTCTGCCTGTGTCCAAGAATTGCTATAAAGTAGTTTTCCCTCTAAAATTAATGGAGTAATATACTAAAGAGCTGTGGTCCCCAATATGCAGCTCACCAGTTTTTGCAAAACTACAACGCCTGTAGTTTTGCAACATGTCAGAGACCACTGCTTTAGAGACTGTTAATCTGGCTGATATGGGAACAAGGGAGATTATTTTCCCTCCCTATGGCAAGTTTACGTTTGTGTATTTCTTTTCTTAAGCTGCCATCAAAAAAGAGAAGAGGAAGAGGACCATAGCACATGAAGGGGCTAACAAATGTCTAATTACCAAATATTGGGTAAGGTGGGATGGACTACCACTAGACGAGGGTTTCATTTTGAAGTATTGACAATTTTTTTTCACAGGGTTCTTCCTGATTTCAAGTCCTAAACAGACATATTTAGACCTTATATTTGCCGCCATCAAATCCAATCCATCTCAGACATCCCTCGCAATTTTTACAGCTGAGTAACCAGCCGTTTTGTTGCTGTCTTCCTGGTAATTTGCTGATTGTCATAGAGACTCTCTTTCTCTCTCAAGGGTGCCGTGTTGGGTGGTGACCAACTATATATAACAGGTTGTCATAGGCACCAAACATTAAGACATGATTAATCCCCAGAGAACGGAAACACTATTGTGTCAACTGTAAAGAGGAGCATAGTAATCCACCCGGCTGCAGTTGGAGCCGCATTTTAGTAAGTATGGCAAGCACAGGGTTAAGAAAAACAAATACCTGAAGGATATTAAATCTCACAGATCAAATCTATAAAATTAAATTAACTTGCGTTTATCACATATCATTATTGTCATATCGTCTCTGATCACGTAGGCACTAATGGTAAATCTATCAGATGTTACTATACTGTGGATATGGCTGGTACCATCTCAGAGTGATATTTGTCATGGTATTTTGGTATTGTGATGTTTCCGTCACTGAATGTGTTTTTTTTTTCCCATCATCCATTTACACGTATGATTTTCGGGAACATGGGACCATTGCCTGCTGTGAGAATTGGGAAGGTGGCTGGGTGTCTTGTCTCATACAGTCCCCAAAAACTGCAGTTTTAAGAAATTGTAAAAGAGCCTTTACATGATCTCTATACTTTCAGAGTCAGACACCTTTATCTCATTTGATAGATAAATTGATTTGCAGATTGTCTACTTATCACATTATTTTAACCCTTAACCCCCAAGGGTGGTTTGCACGTTAATGACCGGGCCAATTTTTACAATTCTGACCACTTTCTCCTTATGAGGTTATAACTCTGGAACGCTTCAACGGATCTTGGCGATTCTGACATTGTTTTCTCTTGACATATTGTACTTCATGATAGTGGTGAAATTTCTTTGATATTACCTGCATTTATTTGTGAAAAAAACGCAAATTTGGAGAAAATTTTGAAAATTTCGCAATTTTCCAACTTTGAATTTTTATGCTTTTTAAATCAGAGATATGTCACACAAAATACTTAATAAGTAACATTTCCCACATGTCTACTTTACATCAGCACAATTTTGGAAACAACATTTTTTTTGTTAGGGAATTATAAGGGTTTAAAGTTGACCAGCAATTTCTCATTTTTACAACACCATTTTGTTTTAGGGACCACATCACATTTTAAGTCACTTTGAGGGGTCTATATGATAGAAAATAACCAAGTGTGACACCATTCTAAAAATTGCACCCCTCAAGGTGCTCAAAACCATATTCAAGAAGTTTATTAACCCTTCAGATGTTTCACAGGAATTTTTGGAATGTTTAAAAAAAAAAAAAATTAACATTTAACTTTTTTTCACCAAAAATTTACTTCAGCTCCAATTTGTTTTATTTTTCCAAGGGTAACAGGACAAATTGGACCCCAAAAGTTGTTGCGCAATTTGTCCTGAGTACGCCGATACCCCATATGTGGGGGTAAACCACTGTTTGGACGCATGGCAGATCTCGGAAGGGAAGGAGCACCGTTTGACTTTTCAATGTAAAATTGACTGGAATTGAGATGGGATGCCATGTTGCGTTTGGAGAGCCCCTGATGTGCCTAAACATTGAAACCCCCCACAAGTGACACCATTTTAGAAAGTAGACTCCCTAAGGAACTTATCTAGATGTGTGGTGAGCACTTTCAACCCCCAAGTGCTTCACAGAAGTTTATAACGCAGAGCCGTGAAAATAAAAAATCATATTTTCACAAAAATGAATTTTTCGCCCCCAATTTTTTATTTTCCCAAGGGTAACAGAAGAAATTGGACCCCAAAAGTTGTTGTGAAATTTGTACTGAATGCGCTGATACCCCATATGTTGGGGTAAACCACTGTTTGGGTGCATGGCAGAGCTCGGAAGCGAAGGAGCGCCATTTGACTTTTAAATGCAAAATTGACTGGAATTGAGATGGGACGCCATGTCGCGTTTGGAGAGCCCCTGATGTGCCTAAACATTGATACCCCCCACAAGTGACACCATTTTGGGAAGTAGAACCCCTAAGGAACTTATCTAGATGTGTTGTGAGAGCTTTGAACCCCCATGTGTTTCACTACAGTTTATAACGCAAAGCCGTGAAAAAAAAAAAAAAATTTCAACAAAAATTATATTTAGCCCCCAGTTTTGTATTTTCCCAAGGGTAACAGGAGAAATTGGACCCCAAAACTTGTTGTCCAATTTGTCCTGAGTACGCTGATACCCCATATGTGGGGGGAACCACCATTTGCGCGCATGGCAGAGCTCGGAAGGGAAGGAGCGCTGTTTTACTTTTTCAAAGCAGAATTGGCTGGAATTGAGATCGGACGCCACGTCGCGTTTGGAGAGCGCCTGATGTGCCTAAACTGTGGAAACCCCCAATTCTAACTGAAACCCAAACACACCCCTAATCCCAACCCTAACCATAACCCTAACCACACCTGTTGTGAACTCTGTTTTCAGGCTCCCTCTTGTGGTCACAGATGGTATTGTGTGACTTTTGTTTTGGGCTCCCCCTGGTGGCTTTGTTTGTTATCCTGCGGGTCTGTGGCTGATCAGCTGCCTCGTTATTCACTTGGGGAGTTTCCTATTTAGCTCTGTTCCACTTCCACTTGTTGCCGGCTGTCAATGTACTCAGTGCTATTCTGATTACTCCTGATTATCTTCGGTTTCTGTCTCTTCAGGAGAAGCTAAGTTCTGTTTAATTATTTTTTGCTCATCAGTCTGCAATATGATTTCTGTGTATTATGAGTTTAGTCCAGCTTGCTAATATGTGATTTCTTCTGCTGGTTTGCTCTGGGGTACAGAGTTGCTTTCCCCGCACCGTTAGTTGGTGCGGGGGCTCGAGCAATCTCTGCGTGGATATTTTTGAATAGGGTTTTTTATTGACCGCACAGCTCCCTTCCTATTTTCTGCTTTCTAGTGTTAGCGGGCCTCATTTGCTAAATCTAATTTCATCTCTGCGTTTGTGCTTTCTGTTGTGGATTCTGTTGGTGGGCTCCCTCTGGTGGTTACTGCTGGTACTGGGTGACTTTGGTGGGTTGCGGCCTTTGGTTTCCACCTGTCCATCAGAGGCTGGGTGTTTCCTATTTTACCTGGCCTTTCTGTCATTTCCCTTGCCGGCTATCAATGTGTTCAGATGTGCTCTGTTTGGTTCCTGCCTACCTGCTCCCAGATCTTTCAGGATAAGCTAAGTGCTGATTTTCAGTTGTTTGGTTTTTGGTCCAGCTTGCTTAGAATGTCTCTATGCTAGCTGGTTGCTCTAGTGGACTGAGGTTCTCCCCATGTGCCATGAGTTGGCACATGGGTTCTTGTAATCTCAGGATGGTTTTTTTGATTAGGGTTTTTTGCTGACCGCTCAGTCCCCTTTTGTATCATTCTGCTTTCTAGTTTTCAGCGGGCCTCTATTTGCTAAAGCTATATACATCATCTCTATGTGTGTGCCTTCCTCTCATTTCACCGTCAATACATGTGGGGGGCAACTATACCTTTGGGGTTAATTCCTCTGGAGGCAAGTGAGGTCTTGTTTTCTCTGCAGTACTAGTTAGCTCTTAGGCTGGTGCGTGGCGTCTAGAACCAACGTAGGAACGCTCCCTGGCTATCTCTAGTTGCGTTTGTCAGGCGTAGGGCAGCGGTCAGCCCAGGTTCCATCACCCTAGAGCTCGTCCGATATTTGTTATACTTTGCTTGTCCTGTGCTATCCCTAGCCATTGGGGATTCATGACAGTATAGCCGGCCCACAAAGTGTTAATTGTTTGGGCTGAAGCAGGAGGAAAAGAAGTGTTCAAGGAAAATTTTTTTTTTTTTTCCTTCAGAGTTTTGCTGCCTAGCCCTTAATTGCTGTCTAGCTGCTTCTTACCGCCTCTTAACCCTTGAATGGCTCTGATCTTAGCTGTTTATCATGGATGTCAAGAGTTTGGCTTCCAGCCTGAGTAATCTCGCAGCAAAGGTTCAAAACATACAGGATTTCGTTGTTCACACTCCCATGTCTGAACCTAGAATTCCTATTCCAGAGTTTTTTTCTGGAGATAGATCTACCTTCCTGAATTTCAGGAACAATTGTAAATTGTTTCTCTCTTTGAAATCTCGCTCCTCTGGAGACCCTGCTCAACAGGTCAAGATTGTTATATCGTTCCTACGGGGCGACCCTCAGAATTGGGCATTTGCATTGGCACCAGGGAATCCTGCGTTGCTCAGTGTGGATGCATTTTTTCTGGCATTGGGATTGCTCTATGAGGAACCTAACCTAGAGATTCAGGCTGAAAAGGCTTTATTAGCCCTCTCTCAGGGGCATGATGAAGCGGAAATATATTGTCAGAAATTTCGGAAATGGTCGGTGCTTACTCAGTGGAATGAGTGCGCCCTGGCTGCAAACTTCAGAAATGGTCTTTCTGAGGCCATTAAGGATGTTATGGTGGGGTTCCCTGCGCCTACAGGTCTGAATGAGTCTATGGCTATGGCCATTCAGATCGATCGGCGTTTACGGGAGCGCAAACCCGTGCACCAGTTAGCGGTGTCTTCTGAACAGGCACCTGAGACTATGCAATGTGATAGAATTCAGTCCAGAAGTGAACGGCAAAATTATAGGCGGAAAAATGGTTTGTGTTTTTATTGTGGTGATTCAGCTCATGTTATATCAGCATGCTCTAAACGCACAAAAAGGGTCGATAAATCTTTTGCCATTGATACTCTGCAGTCTAAGTTCATTTTGTCTGTGACTCTGATTTTTTCACTGTCTTCCATTTCCGTCGATGCCTATGTGGATTCAGGCGCTGCCCTGAGTCTTATGGATTGGTCATTTGCTAAACGCTGCGGTTTTAGTCTAGAGCCTCTGGAAGTTCCTATTCCTCTGAAGGGAATTGATTCTACACCATTGGCTATGAATAAACCGCAGTATTGGACACAAGTGACCATGCGCATGACTCCCGTTCATCAGGAGGTGATTCGCTTCCTTGTACTGTATAATTTACATGATGTACTAGTGCTTGGTCTGCCATGGTTACAAACTCATAATCCTGTCCTGGACTGGAAAACAATGTCTGTGCTAAGCTGGGGATGTCAGGGGGTTCATGATTATGCACCTCCGATTTCTATCGCTTCATCGACTCCTTCGGAGATCCCTGCATTTTTGTCAGATTATAAGGATGTTTTTGAGGAGCCTAAGCTCAATTCGCTCCCTCCTCATAGAGAGTGTGACTGTGCTATAGAATTGATTCCTGGCAGTAAGTTCCCTAAGGGTCGTTTATTTAATCTGTCACTGCCAGAGCATACTGCTATGCGGAATTATATTAAGGAGTCCTTGGAAAAGGGACATATTCGTCCATCTTCGTCCCCTCTGGGAGCAGGTTTTTTTTTCGTGGCAAAAAAAGATGGTTCCCTGAGGCCTTGTATAGATTATCGCCTTCTGAATAAGATTACAGTCAAATACCAGTATCCATTGCCATTATTTACTGATTTGTTTGCTCGCATTAAGGGGGCTAGGTGGTTCACTAAAATAGATCTTCGTGGTGCGTATAATCTGGTGCGGATAAAACAGGGTGATGAGTGGAAAACCGCATTTAATACGCCTGAGGGCCATTTTGAGTATTTGGTAATGCCTTTTGGACTCTCCAATGCTCCGTCAGTCTTTCAGTCCTTTATGCACAATATTTTCCGTGAATATCTGGATAAGTTTATGATTGTGTATTTGGATGATATTTTGGTGTTTTCTGATGACTGGGAGTCTCATGTTCTACAGGTCAGGAAGGTGTTTCAGGTTTTGCGGGCCAATTCTCTGTTTGTGAAGGGCTCAAAGTGTCTCTTCGGAGTCCAGAAGATTTCTTTTTTGGGGTACATTTTTTCTCCTTCTACTATTGAGATGGATCCCGTTAAGGTTCAGGCTATTTGTGACTGGACACAACCTACATCTGTTAAGAGCCTTCAGAAGTTCTTGGGGTTTGCTAATTTTTATCGTCGGTTCATTGCTAATTTTTCCAGTATTGTTAAACCTTTGACTGATTTGACTAAAAAGGGTGCTGATGTTGCTGATTGGTCTCCTGCGGCCGTGGAGGCCTTTCGGGAACTTAAGCGCCGGTTTTCTTCTGCTCCTGTGTTGTGTCAACCAGATGTTTCACTTCCTTTTCAGGTGGAGGTTGATGCTTCCGAGATTGGAGCGGGGGCGATTTTGTCACAGAGAAGTTCTAATGGCTCGGTGACGAAGCCATGTGCTTTCTTCTCTAGAAAATTCTCGCCCGCCGAGCGCAATTATGATGTGGGTAATCGGGAGCTTTTGGCCATGAAGTGGGCATTTGAGGAGTGGCGTCATTGGCTTGAGGGTGCTAAACATCGCGTGGTGGTCTTGACTGATCACAAGAATCTCATTTACCTTGAGTCTGCCAGGCGTTTGAATCCTAGACAGGCTCGTTGGTCATTATTTTTTTTTCGTTTCAATTTCGTGGTTTCATACCTGCCAGGTTCAAAGAATGTGAAGGCAGATGCTCTTTCCAGGAGTTTTGTGCCTGATTCTCCTGGAGACACTGGGCCTGCTGGTATCCTTAGGGATGGGGTAATATTGTCCGCCGTATCCCCAGACTTGCGACGCGCATTGCAGGAGTTTCAGGTGGATAAACCGGATCGATGTCCACCAGAAAGACTGTTTGTTCCGGATGATTGGACCAGTAGAGTCATCTCCGAGGTCCATTCTTCTGTGTTGGCTGGTCATCCTGGAATATTTGGTACAAGAGGTTTGGTGGCCAGGTCTTTTTGGTGGCCTTCCTTGTCTAGGGATGTGCGTACCTTTGTGCAGTCTTGTGAAGTGTGTGCTCGAGCTAAGCCTTGCTGTTCACGGGCTAGTGGGTTGTTGTTATCTTTGCCCATCCCGAAGAGGCCTTGGACGCACATTTCCATGGATTTTATTTCTGATCTCCCGGTTTCACAGAAAATGTCCGTTATCTGGGTTGTGTGTGACCGCTTTTCTAAGATGGTTCATTTAGTGCCCTTGCCTAAGTTACCCTCCTCCTCTGAGTTGGTTCCTTTGTTTTTTCAGAACGTGGTTCGTTTGCATGGGATTCCGGAGAATATCGTTTCTGACAGGGGATCCCAGTTTGTGTCTAGATTTTGGCGGACGTTTTGTGCCAAGATGGGCATTGATTTGTCTTTCTCATCTGCATTCCATCCTCAGACAAATGGCCAGACGAAGCGAACTAATCAGACCTTGGAAACTTATTTGAGGTGTTTTGTTTCTGCTGATCAGGATGACTGGGTTGCTTTTTTGCCACTGGCCGAATTTGCTCTTAATAATCGGGCTAGTTCTGCCACGTTGGTCTCTCCTTTTTTTTGTAATTCGGGGTTTCATCCTCGTTTTTCCTCTGGTCAGGGGGAATCTTCGGATTGTCCTGGAGTGGACGTGGTGGTGGACAGGCTACATCAGATTTGGAATCAGGTGGTGGACAATTTGAAGTTATCTCAGGAGAAGACTCAGCAGTTTGCTAATCGCCGTCGCCGCGTGGGTCCCCGACTTCTTGTTGGGGACTTGGTGTGGTTGTCTTCTCGTTTTGTCCCTATGAAGGTCTCTTCTCCTAAGTTCAAGCCTCGGTTCATCGGTCCTTATAGGATCTCGGAGATTCTTAACCCTGTATCTTTTCGTTTGGATCTCCCAGCATCGTTTGCTATTCATAATGTGTTCCATCGGTCGTTGTTGCGGAGGTATGAGGTGCCCGTTGTTCCTTCGGTCGAGCCTCCTGCTCCGGTGCTGGTGGAGGGAGAATTGGAGTATGTTGTTGAAAAGATCTTGGATTCTCGTGTTTCCAGACGCAAACTCCAGTATTTGGTTAAGTGGAAGGGTTATGGTCAGGAGGATAATTCCTGGGTGGTCGCCTCCGATGTTCACGCGACTGATTTGGTCCGCGCCTTCCATAGAGCTCGGTGACCCCTCCTCAAGGGGGGGGTACTGTTGTGGATTCTGTTGGTGGGCTCCCTCTGGTGGTTACTGCTGGTACTGGGTGACTTTGGTGGGTTGCAGCCTTTGGTTTCCACCTGTCCATCAGAGGCTGGGTGTTTCCTATTTTACCTGGCCTTTCTGTCATTTCCCTTGCCGGCTATCAATGTGTTCAGATGTGCTCTGTTTGGTTCCTGCCTACCTGCTCCCAGATCTTTCAGGATAAGCTAAGTGCTGATTTTCAGTTGTTTGGTTTTTGGTCCAGCTTGCTTAGAATGTCTCTATGCTAGCTGGTTGCTCTAGTGGACTGAGGTTCTCCCCATGTGCCATGAGTTGGCACATGGGTTCTTGTAATCTCAGGATGGTTTTTTTGATTAGGGTTTTTTGCTGACCGCTCAGTCCCCTTTTGTATCATTCTGCTTTCTAGTTTTCAGCGGGCCTCTATTTGCTAAAGCTATATACATCATCTCTGTGTGTGCCTTCCTCTCATTTCACCGTCAATACATGTGGGGGGCAACTATACCTTTGGGGTTAATTCCTCTGGAGGCAAGTGAGGTCTTGTTTTCTCTGCAGTACTAGTTAGCTCTTAGGCTGGTGCGTGGCGTCTAGAACCAACGTAGGAACGCTCCCTGGCTATCTCTAGTTGCGTTTGTCAGGCGTAGGGCAGCGGTCAGCCCAGGTTCCATCACCCTAGAGCTCGTCCGATATTTGTTATACTTTGCTTGTCCTGTGCTATCCCTAGCCATTCGGGATTCATGACAGCTTTCCCCTTGACTCACCATTAATATTTGTGGGGGGCTATTCTATATCTTTGGGGTCATTTCACTGAGGCAAGTGAGGACTTTCGTTTCCCTCTAGGAATAGTCAGTTTCTCAGGCCGTGAAGAGACGTCTAGGATTTCAGGAAACGTTCCACGGCTGCCTATAGTTGTTTGCGGATAGGTTCAGGTTGCGGTCAATTCAGTTACCACTTACCCAGAGTTTGTAGTCGGTTTAGTTACTTAGCTAGTCCTACTTGCGATCCTTGCCACTAGGATCATAACAGTACAGCCGGCCAGTAAAGTGTTAATTGCATGGCAGAAGCAGGAGAAAAGAAGCCTTGAGAATTTTTTTTTTTTTTTTTTGCCGTGTGTCTAGCTGCTGTGTGTCTAGCTTCTCTCCTCCTCTTAATCTTGGTGTGGCTCTGAACTCAGCTGCTGATATGGATATTCAGAGTTTGGCCTCCAGTGTAGATCATCTTGCTGCAAGGGTACAAAGTATTCAGGATTTTGTTGTTCACAGTCCTATGTCAGAGCCTAGAATACCTATTCCGGAGTTGTTTTCTGGAGATAGATCTAGGTTCCTGAATTTTAAGAACAATTGTAAATTGTTTCTTTCTTTGAAACCTCGTTCCTCTGGTGATTCCGTTCAACAAGTTAAAATTATAATTTCTTTCTTGCGTGGTGACCCTCAAGATTGGGCCTTCGCATTGGCGCCAGGGGATCCGGCATTGCTCAGTGTTGATGCGTTTTTTCTGGCCCTTGGATTGCTCTATGAGGAACCTAATCTTGAGAACCAGGCTGAAAAAGCGTTGTTGGCCCTCTCTCAGGGGCAAGATGAAGCAGAGGTGTACTGCCAGAAATTTCGGAAATGGTCGGTGCTTACTCAGTGGAATGAGTGTGCCCTGGCTGCAAATTTCAGAAAAGGTCTTTCTGAGGCCATTAAAAATGTCATGGTGGGGTTCCCTACGCCTGCAGGTCTGAATGAGTCAATGACTCTGGCCATTCAGATTGATCGGCGTTTGCGGGAGCGCAAACCTGCGCACTATTTGGCGGTGTCTTCTGAACAGACACCTGAGTCTATGCAATGTGATAGAATTCTGACCAGAAGTGAACGGCAAAATTATAGACGGCAAAATGGGTTGTGCTTCTACTGTGGTGACTCAGCTCATGTTATCTCAGCATGCTCTAAGCGAAAAAAAAAGGTTGATAAATCTGTCACCATTGGTACTTTACAGCCTAAGTTCATTTTGTCTGTTACCCTGATTTGTTCCTTGTCATCTTACCCGGTTATGGCTTTTGTAGATTCAGGTGCTGCCCTGAGTCTGATGGACTTGTCATTTGCCAGGCGCTGTGGTTTTGTTTTGGAGCCTTTAAAATTCCCTATTCCACTAAGGGGAATTGATGCTACGCCATTGGCTACGAATAAACCTCAGTACTGGACACAAGTGACCATGTGCATGACTCCTGTTCATCAGGAGGTGATTCGCTTTCTTGTGCTGCATAATTTGCATGATGTCGTCGTGTTGGGTCTGCCATGGTTGCAGACTCATAATCCAGTCCTGGATTGGAAAGCAATGTCTGTGTCAAGTTGGGGTTGTCAGGGAATTCATGGTGACGCTCCTGTGGTGTCAATTGCTTCATCCACTCCTTCTGAAGTCCCTGCGTTTTTGTCAGACTACCAGGATGTATTTGATGAGCCCAAACTCAGTTCTCTACCTCCTCATAGGGATTGTGATTGTGCTATAAATTTGATTCCTGGTAGTAAGTTTCCTAAGGGACGACTTTTCAATTTGTCAGTGCCGGAGCATGCTGCCATGCGGAGTTATATAAAGGAGTCTTTGGAGAAAGGACTTATTCGCCCCTCCTCCTCCCCTCTTGGTGCGGGGTTCTTTTTTGTGGCTAAGAAGGATGGTTCTCTGAGACCTTGTATTGATTATCGCCTTCTAAATAAAATCACGGTCAAATTTCAGTATCCTTTGCCATTGTTATCTGATCTGTTTGCTCGCATTAAGGGGTCTAGTTGGTTCACCAAGATAGATCTTCGTGGTGCGTATAACCTTGTGCGTATTAAGCAGGGTGATGAATGGAAAACTGCATTTAATACGCCCGAAGGCCATTTTGAGTACTTGGTGATGCCTTTTGGACTTTCTAACGCTCCTTCTGTCTTTCAGTCTTTTATGCACGACATCTTCCGCGAATATCTGGATAAATTTATGATTGTGTATCTGGATGATATTCTGTTTTTTTCTGATGATTGGGAGTCCCATGTTAAGCAGGTCAGGATGGTGTTTCAGGTCCTGCGTGCCAATGCTTTATTTGTGAAGGGCTCAAAATGTCTTTTTGGAGTCCAGAAGGTTTCTTTTTTTGGGTTTCATTTTTTCTCCTTCTACTATTGAGATGGACCCAGTCAAGGTTCAGGCTATTCATGACTGGACGCAGCCTACGTCTGTTAAGAGTCTTCAGAAGTTCTTGGGTTTTGCTAATTTTTACCGTCGCTTCATCGCTAATTTTTCTGGTGTTGTTAAGCCTTTGACGGATTTGACCAAGAAAGGTTCTGATGTTACTAACTGGTCTCCTGCGGCTGTGGAGGCCTTTCGGGAGCTGAAGCGCCGGTTTTCTTCGGCTCCAGTTTTGTGTCAGCCTGATGTCTCTCTTCCTTTCCAGGTCGAGGTTGATGTTTCCGAGATTGGAGCGGGGGCTGTTTTGTCGCAGAGAAGTGCCGATGGCTCTGCGATGAAGCCATGTGCCTTCTTTTCAAGAAAGTTTTCGCCTGCCGAGCGGAATTATGATGTCGGTAATCGGGAGTTGTTGGCTATGAAGTGGGCATTTGAGGAGTGGCGACATTGGCTCGAGGGAGCTAAGCATCGTGTGGTGGTCTTGACTGATCGCAAGAATCTGATTTATCTCGAGTCGGCCAAGCGGCTGAATTCTAGACAGGCTCGTTGGTCGTTATTTTTCTCTCGTTTTGATTTCGTGGTCTCGTACCTGCCTGGTTCGAAGAATGTAAAGGCTGATGCTCTTTCTAGGAGTTTTGTGCCTGACTCTCCTGGAGATTCAGAGCCGGCTGGTATTCTCAGAGAAGGGGTGATTTTGTCTGCCATCTCCCCAGATTTGCGACGAGTGCTGCAGGAGTTTCAGGCGGATAGACCTGACCGTTGTCCACCGGAGAGACTGTTTGTCCCGGATAGATGGACCAGCAGAGTTATTTCCGAGGTTCATTCTTCGGTGTTGGCGGGCCATCCTGGAATATTTGGTACCAGAGATTTGGTGGCCAGGTCCTTTTGGTGGCCTTCCTTGTCGCGGGATGTGCGTTCCTTTGTGTAGTCTTGTGGAATTTGTGCTCGGGCTAAGCCTTGCTGTTCTCGTGCCAGTGGTCTGCTGTTACCTTTGCCTGTCCCGAAGAGGCCTTGGATGCACATTTCCATGGATTTTATTTCGGATCTCCCTGTCTCTCAGAGAATGTCTGTCATCTGGGTGGTGTGTGATCGTTTTTCTAAGATGGTCCATTTGGTGCCCTTGCCTAAGTTGCCTTCCTCCTCCGAGTTGGTTCCGCTGTTTTTTCAAAATGTGGTTCGTTTGCATGGGATCCCTGAAAATATTGTTTCTGACAGAGGATCCCAGTTTGTGTCTAGATTTTGGCGGATCTTTTGCGCTAAGATGGGCATTGATTTGTCTTTTTCGTCGGCCTTCCATCCTCAGACGAATGGCCAAACAGAACGAACTAATCAGACCTTGGAAACCTATTTGAGATGTTTTGTTTCTGCTGATCAGGACGACTGGGTGACTTTTTTGCCATTGGCCGAGTTTGCCCTTAATAATCGGGCTAGTTCTGCTACTTTGGTTTCTCCTTTTTTTTGTAATTCGGGGTTTCATTCTCATTTTTTCCTCGGGTCAGGTGGAGCCTTCTGACTGTCCTGGAGTGGATGTTGTGGTGGATAGGTTGCATCAGATTTGGAATCATGTTGTGGACAATTTGAAGCTGTCACAAGAGAAGGCTCAGCGCTTTGCCAACCGCCGTCGCTGTGTGGGTCCCCGACTTCGCGTTGGGGACTTGGTGTGGTTGTCTTCTCGCTTTGTTCCTATGAAGGTCTCCTCTCTTAAGTTCAAGCCTCGGTTTATCGGTCCTTATAAGATTTTGGAAGTCCTTAACCCTGTGTCATTTCGTTTGGACCTCCCAGCATCGTTTGCTATTCATAATGTGTTTCATCGGTCGTTGTTGCGGAGGTATGTGGTGCCTGTGGGTCCTCCGGATGAGCCTCCTGCCCCTGTGCTGGTTGAGGGAGAATTGGAATACGTGGTGGAGAAGATCTTGGATTCTCGTATTTCTAGATGGAGGCTTCAGTATTTGGTTAAATGGAAGGGCTATGGTCAGGAGGATAATTCCTGGGTTGTCGCCTCTGATGTTCATGCGGCCGATTTGGTTCGTGCCTTCCATGTGGCTCACCCTGATCGCCCTGGGGGTTTTGATGAGGGTTCGGTGACCCCTCCTCAAGGGGGGGTACTGTTGTGAACTCTGTTTTCAGGCTCCCTCTTGTGGTCACAGATGGTATTGTGTGACTTTTGTTTTGGGCTCCCCCTGGTGGCTTTGTTTGTTATCCTGCGGGTCTGTGGCTGATCAGCTGCCTCGTTATTCACTTGGGAGTTTCCTATTTAGCTCTGTTCCACTTCCACTTGTTGCCGGCTGTCAATGTACTCAGTGCTATTCTGATTACTCCTGATTATCTTCGGTTTCTGTCTCTTCAGGAGAAGCTAAGTTCTGTTTAATTATTTTTTGCTCATCAGTCTGCAATATGATTTCTGTGTATTATGAGTTTAGTCCAGCTTGCTAATATGTGATTTCTTCTGCTGGTTTGCTCTGGGGTACAGAGTTGCTTTCCCCGCACCGTTAGTTGGTGCGGGGGCTCGAGCTATCTCTGCGTGGATATTTTTGAATAGGGTTTTTTATTGACCGCACAGCTCCCTTCCTATTTTCTGCTTTCTAGTGTTAGCGGGCCTCATTTGCTAAATCTAATTTCATCTCTGCATTTGTGCTTTCCCCTTGACTCACCGTTAATATTTGTGGGGGGCTATTCTATATCTTTGGGGTCATTTCACTGAGGCAAGTGAGGACTTTCGTTTCCCTCTAGGAATAGTCAGTTTCTCAGGCCGTGAAGAGACGTCTAGGATTTCAGGAAACGTTCCACGGCTGCCTATAGTTGTTTGCGGATAGGTTCAGGTTGCGGTCAATTCAGTTACCACTTCCCCAGAGTTTGTAGTCGGTTTAGTTACTTAGCTAGTCCTACTTGCGATCCTTGCCACTAGGATCATAACACACACCCCTAACCCGAACATGCCCCAAACCCTAATCCCAACCCTAACCATACCCTCACTCCAACACACCCCTAACCCTAATCCAAACCATAACCACACCCCTCACTCCAACACACCCCCTAACCCTAATCCCAACCATAAATGTAATCCAAACCCTAACTTTAGCCCCAACCCTAACTTTAGCCCCAACCCTACCCCTAACCCTAATGGGAAAATGGAAATAAATACATTGTTTTAATTTTATTATTTTTCCCTAACTAAGGGGGTGATGAAGGGGGGTTTGATTTACTATTTATAGCGGGTTTTTTACACATGTTACACATGTATTCATAGAATTGTAATTTGTAGACTAGACATTTACCCAACCTTAGTTTATTGTAATGTTTAAGGCAAATATAGCTTTATTTTTCATAGATTTGTGGTTTTATTTTCTGTTATACCCACTGACCCATGGAAAGTAAATGCTACACTAATAAAACACTGGGGATGTGGAGTCACTACGCTCCTAGCTGAAGAAATGGTTGTCTTATATTTCATGCATGAATCAGAGCAGGCGATTTGTCCTGGAATAGATGTTTTTGCCAGTGCTTAAAAAGCTCAGCGCTATATTGTTATTAAGCAGGAACAACTGTAATCCCGTAAGCCGCCACAGTTTACTTAGCAAAGAACAGCCATAAAGATGCTATATTTACTCAAGCAAATATTAATTGGGGAAAAAGTAACTGATGTGATTATCTTGATACGAAGTACAAACAGTCGTTTGTGAAAAAGCAAGCAAACATTGTAAATGTAGAACCGCTCATTGTCTGTATAATTTATGGTATCCTTAAAGGGATTTTGTCAGCAGCACTAAATGACAGTTCACACCAAGCACAGGTCCTTGATGCTCTCTTGGTGTAGCCAAAAAGTTCAGTGCACCTTCCCACCTACTTGCTTAAGATCTAGTAGGGAGACCTGCTTTGCAGAACATACAATGAATCCTGTTGATATGACAGAGACAGATGACAAACTACCTGAATACTCAGGCAGAGTATCGCCGCCTGAGGTGGCCAGTGCTCTAATGGCTAATATGGTCTTAGGAAGTGACATCAAAGGTGCGCAACAGTTTATCCTAGGAATCTGGTGCATGCAGGGGCAGAAGAAGAAGAAACCAGCTACAGCTTAGAACATGTAAATTAGAAAGATGCACGGATACATCTTTTATAATAAGAATTATTTCTGGAAAATATTGCTAAGGTACAAAAAGTCCTATTATTTCCCTAAATGCACTAAATATTGCTATGATATACCAATCTAAGGCAAAATTAGAGGCGATCTGGCAGGGTCACTTGATAGAAGTCAGAGGATCGGCAGCAGTTAGCAATTTTGATAAAATGTAAATTAAAAATCTCCATAGGGTTATATGGAGGCAATAGGAAAAAGGAAGGATTGTAATCCAGCACCTAAAAATGTTAAATTCCAAAATTATTCACATAAATGCATTAAAAGGTGCATGCAATAAAATGATCTTTAAAACCTTATGATTTTCAGACTGTAACAAGTCCTTACAGGTATTGCAGTGCAAAATGCGTAAAGTTTTAAGATGTTTTGGATTCCCTTTTTGTCGCCTGCACTTTTTAATTGATTTCTTTGACTACCTTTGGAATTTTAACATTTTTCGGAGCCAGATTACAATCTTTCGTTTTTCCTATTGTCTTACTTGAGGATAACGGCCTTGAAGAATCCGAGCACCTTTAACCTAAAATTTGCCATCATTTCTTCCGGCGCAGGGGTGAGCTGATGTCCTCTTTTCATTTTACAGGTTTTTAAACTTAATAGATTCTCAGAAATACTCATTAACAACATCCACATGGATGAGAGACTATCCATAAGAACAAGAAGATGGAAAATGTTTAAAGGCTTCACCTCCTCTTTAGGACAGATGGACATTAGGATAAATGGACCATTTTGCTTGTTCTTTACCTAGATACAGTATTGCTGTGACTATGCATTGCAATCTGAATCTTCAAATGCAAGCAAAGCTTCATAACTGGCTTATAAAATGATTTTTCCAATTGTTTCCCCTCACGAAAAATGATTCTATCACCTTCAGTTTTAAAGTACACCATGTTCCTTCTTTGAGGGCTGACTGGAAAAATCTTGAGAAGAAAAAAAACAAACAATAGAAATATGAAGGAACTTGGTCAAAGGACAAAACATAATACAAAATGTTCAAAAGCCTAAAATCTACAAGAAAAAGAAGCAAACAAAGAATTAAAGAGTCTGAGATTGATGTTCTCGTAGCACTGGTCAAACTTTCTCCGAATCTATTCAGAACTGGCAGATTGTATGAAATGTCGGAATCTGATTTTTCCTTGGACGATGTTCTGGTAGACCTCCCAGAATCTTTTTTTTCTGGCAGCATCATTTAATTTAGTTTATCTGAACGAAAAGAAGCTTGAATTTGAAGCAATAAAATACCACTGATTTCGAAATTGTGTTAGACTTGGAAAATTGAAGATGAATATTATTCTGGAGTTTATTTTGCCTTTAAAGGGACTGCAGACTTGTGAATCCTCAGAGCACGCAGTTCTCGCTGTGAGGAGTCTCCGGTGGCAGCGCCGGGAGCAGACAGTCATGTGACCACAAGTATGCGATTTGCATATTTTCAGCCACATTCCGACTAGACTGTGTCTGGCCTTGCGCAATGCATGTGATGACTAGTCGGCAGGTGACCACATGTATGGTATATTGAACCCAAAACTAGATAGCACAGACTGGTTTCCACCACTGGATACATGGAGATCTGCTGATTTCTTTCCTAACTAGAAAGAAAACCAACTGGTTGACACTATTTCATCTATAGTATCAAAGTTAGGCAAGTATTTGGCTGTACTTAGGACTTGGGTACATCTAGCCAGATCCGTATTATATCAGAATCGGGTATGTAGTGCAGGAGTCGTAAGACAATAGGAATATCATCAAGTTTACTTTATCGGTTGCCTTTTTTTTTGTCCTTTTGTGTAAAAATGGATACATCCCCTTTTTTGCAATATTTTAAGAATTATAAATACTCGTAGATCACTTAATGTCTTATCAATATTGATACTTCTCGCTTTGACAATCAGTCCACTTTAATGTGTATTTCACTTAAAAAGGATATACATAAGTCACCATGTATCCAACTGAACAAGTAAAGTCATGTTTGCCACTCACGTCTAAGTGTGAGGCTCTGACAAGGTAGTCGAGGGGAGTGCTGAGCTTAGCCACCTTTTTATTTTAAATGGAATCTGTCAGCAGGTTTTACAATGTAATCTGAGAGCAGTATGATGTAGGGACATGTGTTGTGAATTAGACTTTTTGGCTCCCTCTTGTGGTTACTAGTGATATGACTCTGGGATTTTCTTCCCTCAGTTTGCACCCAGCTGGGTCGTTAGTTCAGGGGTGTTGCTATATAAACCTCCTGGATCCTTAGTCCAGTGCCTGGCATCGTTGTAATCAGACACATTCTGTTTGCTCCTATCTGCTGGTCCTGGTTCGTGCAAAATTAAGCTAAGTCCTGCTTCTTTGTTTTTTGGGTTATTTGCTTGCTCTCATTTTTGTCCAGCTTGTACTAAATGTGATTCCTGACCTTGCTGGAAGCTCTAGGGGGCTGGTGTTCTCCCCCCGGGCCGTTAGACGGTACGGGGGTTCTTGAATTTCCAGTGTGGATATTTTTGATAGGGTTTTTTGCTGACCATATAAGTTATCTTTCTATATTCTGCTATTAGCTAGTGGGCCTCTCTTTGCTAAATACCTAGCTCATTCTTATGTTTGTCTTTTCCTCTTACCTCACCGTTATTATTTGTTGGGGGCTTGTATCCAACTTTTGGGGTCTATTCTCTGGAGGCAAGAAAGGTCTTTCTTTTCCCTTCTAGGGTTAGTTAGTTCTCCGGCTGGCGCGAGACGTCTAGAATCAACGTAGGCACGTTCCCCGGCTGCTGGTATTTGTGGTGCTAGGATTAGATACATGGTCAGCCCAGTTACCACTGCCCTATGAGCTGGTTTTCTGTGTTTGCAGACGTTTCCTGAGACCCTCTGCCGTTGGGGTCATAACAGACATGTTCCCTAATTCCAGCGATGTGTCACTGGGCTGCTTGTTGTAATTTCAATAAAATCAGTTTTGTCTGGAGATTATCACTAGAGAGCTAATTGTCTTGTGCTATGTAGTCGTCCTGCTCTGTATAACCCCGCCCCAACCACTGATTGGCTGTTTTCTGCCTATGCACAGTGTACACAGAAAGTTGTTAATCAGTGGTGAGGGCGGGGTTATAAAGAGCTCAGCATTCACAGCACTGCTAGATCTGCAGCAGGGAAAACTGTAATTCCATCACAACTGCTGCAATCAGTAAACTATGTGATATATTGATGAAATCAGGATCTGCAGCAGAGAAAACAGTGATTTTGTCAAAACTACAGCAAATAGCCTAGTAAGTGACATATCCCTGAAATCCGGGTCTATGTCCCTATATTATGCTGCTCTCAGATTAAAAACAAAAACATGATGATACATTCCCTTTAAGTACCATACAGTTGGAATTGAAAAAGTGTGATCAGTCACTCCATTCAACTCCTCCTGGCTAGGGTTTTGCGACCAGGGGAGAACCAGGGAACGTTGGGTGACACAGTTGGAGAGATAATTTATTTAGCTTAGAATACCGCTTTAAGATCTGTAGCTGTTTTTTCTTTCTTTCTATATGCCCATTATGTGACTTGAATCCTGCGTTTTTCACTAGTTTCCCCTCTGCAGGCTCCATCTCTAACTTTCAGTCGTGGGCGGGGATTAGCTGAATGATCTTTTCCATACACTGTATACACAGAGAGATGAATTCCGGCTCCTCTTTCTCTGCAGCACACCGACAAAAAAGTATCCTCAGATTGAGAAACATCATATTGGAGGACTATGCCGTGTAGCTGTGAATGCAGCACTGAAATGAAATACAGTCCGGGAAAGTGCAGCAGCATCTGTCCACATCTGTCTGGTCTCTCACTGTGCTGAGTGTTCCTCACTCCTGCTCCCCCTTCCTTTCTCTTCTCCATAGAGTAGGAGATGTAACCTGACACCTCACTGAACAGACAGTTTGTCTTCCTTTGACCAAAATGGATTTGAGTTGTTTTTCAGAGTAAATAATGCGTTCAGGAGCAGGGTGAGGCAAGAAGTGACTTATAAGTGGAGAAAGAAGCATATTTCTCTGATAAGATATATCATAAAGTTTCTTATAGTCACTCTTGTAGTAATGATTTGTGCAATTCATTTCTAATATTTTTTTTATAATTTTATGACATTTATGAATGTGTTTTTTGTGTTTTAATGTTATCTTATTCTACATTATCTTTAGCTTTATCTTTATTTTGGTTTGATTTTATGCTTAATACAATTTTTTCAGAAAAAAAATTTAATGGATTTCTTTAGTGCTCAAAAAGAAATGTAGCATTTATTTATCGTGATAGCCGGAGGGCTCAGCTTTATCTGCCTTATCTTGGATCTTGCATTTGGACAAAAATGCTTTAGAAAATTTCAGTTGGAAACAATTACCTATATTTATATTTGTGCTATTCATCCTTATTTTCTCATAATGTACAGAGAAATTGAATTATACCATTAGTGCCTTATATATTTTGGGCTTCAAGTCCTCCTGTAATGGGTAATATGTTTGATTTGCAAAACTCCCCTTCAGGGCGCACAATACAGCTGCTCTCTCTTTTTTTTTCATATTTTCTATTAGTTGTGGCCTTACTTGAACTATGTGATTCTTATTATTAACAGTCTGCTCTTTCTGCCTGGCTTTTTCAACATTAATTATGGCTTAGTTAGTGTTTTATGTAAACAGCTGCAAATTAATGCTAAAGCTATTAGCGTTTTATAATGGCGACTAATTACCGTACCCGCACCCGTAGATACTAATGCCAGGTTAAGTGTAGCTTACACAAAGCTTTTGTTTTTTTCTTTTTAAGGGAAAACTGGGAATGGATCCAAAACAGAGGTATAAAGAAATAATTTGTTTGTTTTCCTTTTTTACCTTAGAATTCAGCCCTGGATTTCTATAAAACGAAAGGAAAGCTATTGTCATAATAAAGCAAATTTCCATAGAGAATATCAAAACAATTTTCAGCGTGACCTGGTTACACTGGTGTGGCTCAGGTGACCACACCGAGAACTCATCACTCCTGTGATTACTGTGCCAGACCAGAGAAGATCATCATGGACGCAGCAGTTGTCACAACCTCTGAACCTTATTCCCAGAATTATTCTCATTCCCAAATACTACAGGAGACTAATGGTAGGTCCCAATACCTATAGTAGGTCCAGAGCTTTGTATGTGACGAGCTGCTTCAATGATGATATTCACTGCTCCCACTGTTGCACATCTGTCAGTTATCCCAGGCTCTGCTTCTGTCCCCTGGGTCCGCTGCCCTCTGTTGTGCTCCACATCCGGTTTTGCAGGTTGCCTGAGGTAGATCAATGATATCATCTCCTTAGATCTAGTAAAAGCACATGGGCACACACACCCGTGGCTTGGGATGGAGACTCTGACAAGAGCTGTACCACTCATACCTCAGTCGGTGTCCGGGAGCACAGTTGTGATATGTGAAGAAATAGGCTTTAACCCACCTTTTGCTCAGTGATGAGATCACCGGCTTCATTCTCCTCCTCTGTCAGTCTGACAGCTTTATTGTAGTGCACATAAACTGACTGCACCCAACGGGAAAACAAATAAACATTGAGGAGGATGAAGCTGGAGATAACGCCCTTTGTGCTCAGTGAGGAAGAGATATATTTCTTCACCTGACAGCAAAGCTCAAGGCCACCAACTGAGGTATGTGTGATACAGCTCTTGTCAGTTGAGACACAGGTCTCAGAGATGTATGTCTTCAGTCTGACCATGACTAGGCCGGGCTGCAGTTTGAATTATATCATGGATGTCATTTTATTGCATTCTCGTTGAACCCCTATAATGACATTGTCTTCTTATGATTAAGCAGCCTCGTAGATAGGGGGGGGGAGTAAATGCTCCCAGAGAAAAATCTCTGTTCCCATCCCCTTGTTTAAAGGGGAAATTTGTATACAGACTGCAATAAAATTCAGAAGCAAATCTCTCCATGACAGAGTGAAAAAAAAAAAAAAGAAATACCATCATGGTGGAAACCGAAGCTGCAGGAGCTGGTTCACTGTTCAGACTTTGCGTTTGACATGCCACTGACCTGGTTATTCAGATATATTTCTATTTAAAACACACAGCCGTTGAGCAGCATGGACTTGGTATGTGATGACTAGAGTCAGTTGTTAGAGCCAAGCATAAGGCTGGGGTCGCACTTGCATGTGCAATGCGAGAAACTCGCATCAATACCCGGCACTGCCGCTGGCACTCTGGAGCGGAGCGTTCAGCTGCATAGAAATACATACAGCTGCACGCTCCGGTCCCGAGTGCCGGGTATTGATGCGAGTTTCTCGCATTGCACATGCAAGTGCGACCCCAGCCTAAACCTGTATCCAATTTTCATAAAATCATTCTTGCCGGCACGGCCTGACTGGCCATCTGGCAATTCTGGCAAATGTCAGATGGGCCGGTCCGGCTGTGGGCCACATTGTTATGCTGTTAACAGTATCAGCATCCTCAGGGAGTTAAGCACAAGAGATGATTTTCATTATTATGAGGATATACAGTGTCATTATTATATGGGGTCAAGGGGAAATATTCTTAAAGGAGGCACAAGGGAATTATTATAAGGCAGCCCAAGGGGACATTATTACTATATGGTGCTATAGGAGACACAAGTGAGCATTATTATTATAAGGAGGCAGAAGGATATTTTTTTCTATAGGGTGCTGTATAACTCTACGGAGGCACAGTGGAACATTATTACTATGAGGAACATTAAATGTGTGGGGGGGCACACAGAGGGGCACAATAGGAGGGTAGTATTACTCTATAGGACAAGGTAGGGGCAATATTAGTGTCTGGGGCATTGTTAATAGCACTATATGGCGTGTGTAGAGGTGGTAGAATGTGAGGAGAGTGCTGGGATAGCAGTAACGTAAAGAAGTACATTTTATCCATGCGATTTGCATACATGCAGTGACGTGCTATTCAGCAAGGCCCAATACGCTTAGTCCGAATGTGGCCAGAGGTGTGGAAATCGCACTCTTGCAGTCACATGAAGGTCCGCTTCCAATGATCTGGAGAATCCTGACAATACGCTCTGTGAAGATTCAGAAGTCTGAATTCACATAGCTTTTAACCTCACGCCTGGATAACCCCTTTCATGATCAGTATGGTGTTATTATTAACACCATATATTCTGATAATATTTGGTTAATGTTATTTGGCATTTGTCTGTTCTATTGCAATATTATTATTGCAGTATTACAATTATTCAATGTTATAGTATTGTTGGTATTATTAGAAATATTGGTAGATTTACTTCAGGCAAGGCAATATTAGTAGCAGAGACCCCCATCTGGTGCTCGGGGGTGGGGACAGCAGGCGCCTGTGTGCATTCAAATGCCAGGGCTGAATTTCGATCCCAGTTTGCCCCTGCCGTTGCAGTACAGTAATCATTCCTTGAGAAAATGTTTAGATGCTGGAGGCAGGATGTTCCAAAATTGGAGAACCACCATGCAGAAGAACTTGAAGAACTTGTTTCTGTGTGAAAGTCTTCTGTAGTTAGTGCTAGGGACCAACTCATACAAGTTAAATAATATAATTAACCAGCGACAAGGTTATTGTGCATGGGGAAATCTCACCCGTGATGTGTGCACTAGATGCAACAGGGGGCGACTTTCTTACATATGATCTGGGACTGCCCGATGCTCCAAGACTACTGGTGAAATGTCAACTGTTTTTTTTTTTTTTTTTTAATTTTAACTCAGAATTGGTGTTCACAGGATTTTACAGTCTATTATATCAACAAGGTGCCCTATAATCCTCTTAATTTTAAGTTGACCTCCCAAGAAAAGAAATTGTCTGAATTGGCAAACCCATAACTTCAATGTAAAAAATCTAGAAAATATTTTACGAGTTAAAGGGAAACTGTCAGTAGGATTTTACCAATAAAAGTATTCCAAAGACAAGTCCAGCAATACCTTTACATGGCCAGTCCCTTCCTCCGTTACTGAGAAATCAGTGTTTGAATTGATATGCAAATGAGGCTAAAGAGCTATGGTAGATCTGAAGCCTCTGTTACTCCAGCTCTATTCCCTTACCAGTGCAGCCATCTCCTGCTGACAGGTTCCCTTTAAACACTATTGCTAGGAAAATCTCTCCCATGTCCTGAGATTTTTCTAAAAGGTATTAGTTTAAAGAAAATTGCTTAGCTTCAATACCTTGCTGCAAACCCTCAGCTACTGGCTTTCAACAAGTTAAAGAAAGTCATTAAAAATCACAGTAATTCATGATTATTAGATCCTGGGTTAATGGGATATCCATTACCGTCCACTTGTCTGGCGAGGACAACATACAGTGGGACATCAAGTAAACGCTGCAGCCAATCGGCGGTAATTTCTATGCAGAAAAAAGAAAAAGAACATGTAGTATTAGTTGTACCATACAAAAAGTATTTGATGGGCTTTGGTTTTATACTAATCCAGTACAGCCGGGAGTGTCAGTCAACTAAGCTGCTGAAAGGGATGTCCAGGCACAATGAAAAGTTTCCCAGGTGCTCGGATCTCTAAAAAAAAAAATCATAGAATCAGTGGGTGCTCCCCAGCACCCACTGGGATCTAGTGTGGATCGCCCCCCAAGTGTAGGGCAATGGGGTACTCGGCACCGGGTCCTTCGGTTCGGGGGATGTCACGGTGGCCTGACCTGGTTCGTGGCCCTTAATGGGACGTCCAAATAAGAAGAGAGTGTTTATGGTTTTGGGAAAGGTCTTTAAAGGGGAAATGTTCGTGACGCCACCTGTGGTATTCGGTCAGGGTGACCGACGCTGCTTAGGGGTCCGCTGGGGTGATGTTATGGCAGCAAGATGGTATACCTTCCCACAGGTGAAGTATGTCCCCAGGGCTTCCCAGTGTGTAGATGGTGGATGGTGTGAGACGCAGTGAATAACGAGGACACAAGGTTGCAGTCTCTTTACCTTTACTGAAGGCTTCAGTGTCCTCAGTCCAGGGCACCAGATCACAGGGTAGGCAGAGTCCAGCTGGTCCGAAGGCAAATCCAGAGTCCTCTTATCCAGGTGGAATTCAATAGCCTTTCTATGCGCACATTAACACAGTAGGTCCCTACTTGCATAAGCTCCAATGAGGTCCTCACTGTTATTACTCCTCTCACTGTTCCCCGTGGTCGGATAGAACAAAACACGTATGACTGGTGGCCTGAGGCTTTTTATGGGGACCCTAGAGACGCCCCGGCCCCCATAAGTTGCCACCATGTCTCCTGTGTATAAAGATCGGGCAGCCAATGTAGAATTAACTGTCCTGCCAGTCTCTGAAGTAAAGCATAGAGATCCTTACTCCCTCGGTAGTCTGGCCACTGGTATTCCTGCGCTTCAGAAGGAGGCAGCCTCTCAGGACAGAACTCCTTCTGGTTTTCTCTGCTTTTGCTATGACTTCGTTTCTCACTCACTGCAATACACTTCTCTTCAATGTCTCGTTCTTAGGATGCTGCCGCACGTGGGGCAGGCGCAGCTCCGTGGACCCTCATCCTCCTCAGACCACAGTCTGGATCTGACTGGACCTCGCTCCAGCCAGCCTCTGCCAAACTCCGTCGGGTTCTGACTGTCTTACTTCCTAACCAACCCACTAGTTTTACCTATATGTGAGGAGTGGCCTAGTAGATAGAACCTTTGCTCCCCCTGGTGGCTGGAGTGTGAAGTGTGTTGTGTGTCGTTGTGATACCTGGACAGAAGATCTCCTTTATTGCCTCCAGACGTAATACTGCTCCCCCAGGTGGAAGAACAGCATTACTGCAACGACCAGGACTCTGGGGTGCTGCAAGTGCATGCTCCTTCATGTTCTGCACCAACAGATGAAGAGAAGACATCACTGTTAAACCATTAGGAGCACTGAGCCAGTGATTGCCTGCAGCAGTAAGGTGACTTAATCTCATTGGATATTTTTCTGATTACGCACTTCAGAATTCTATTGGACCCTGCAGTCAGTCACAGGCCATGGCAGTCCTCCTACTGGTGGACCAGTGACATGTCCTCAACTTGCGTCAGCGTAGACCTCAGAGCACCCTGCGTGGGATCCCAGTGGGTGCCAGTAAGTATTTCTTGGTTGGTTATTTTTTTTGTACACTTTTAACTGGGCAATTTCTGCTCTGGAGCCTAAAGATTAGTGAATACAGCTCTGATGAATAATACATGATGTAAATCCAGATCATTACAAGTGAATTAATGTAGTTTAAAAAAATTAAATTGTTAACCTTCTAAGATGCATAAATGCAGAACACGGCATTTGATTCCATACCTATAGCACAATACATCAGATACAGTAAAAATTTACATTATTAATATTATTATATGCATTTCACTTTTCTTTTCTTTTCTTTTTTTTTAATTACAAAAGCCTTTCCTAGTCATAAAGCCTTTTTTTCTGACTTTCATAGAAAGCGTCTGCTAAGTATTAGTCTGAAGTTCCTGCCTTGTGTTTGATGATCAGAGACGTGTGTGACCGGCTTCTGTAATGGATTTCTGTTTCATCTCCTAATTTAATAATGCCTTTTTATGTTCTTAAGCTGCTGACGAGCTAGTAAGTAATGACAGTTGTAGATAAAATTTGCCCATTTGCAGCACAACAGGCTGGATTTTATGGCTATTTTTTTTTCCATAATCTTCACTCTCTTCTTCTCTTTTGTGCTCAGACACATTAATGCATGAAGTGTCTTTCCTAGTGTTACATATTGCCTTTTCATGACGCAAGTATCACATTTTAACCTTTACTGGCACAGAAATATGTCTTTTATTTTGATTTATTGAGATATCCTATCCTAAGGTTAATAGCCAAGAAGTTAAAATCTGGTGTAACTGATTGTAAAAATGGGTAATACTAGAGGGTGTGATTTAGGAGTAAAGGTTAAAGGGTAATTTTTGCCTCCATAGATGTATATTCTTGGATAAAAAGAAGCCCTTTTGAAATTAACGGTTTATTGACATTTGCACCCGTTCTTGATTTTACTAACACTCTTCCTTTGTTTACAGTTCATCACCTAGGAGACTGACCACCGTTGCTGTCTAGCATGTAAGCGCTGAACTAAAGCCGGCCAGAATTGGGAACTAATAGTTCTTGGAGTCCCAGTGCTCTCAAGCTCAATAGAAAAGAGATTGTGAGCACTGCGCATGTTTGTCCATCAGAGGTGGTCGGTCTCCTAGACAATGAGCTGTAAACAAAAGAAAAATGGCAATATCTCTTAAAAAAGCTGGAAATTATAATAAGCAGTATATTGCAAAAGTAGTTGTTTTTCTAAGTAATAGCCATCTGGGGAGATGGTGAATAACACTTAATGAGACTTTAGAGGATGAAATCTTTAAAAAAAAAAATATATATATATATATATATATATATATATATATATATATATATATATACGGTAATAGTTGCTTTGCATAGGCTGAAAATTCATCCTCAAATTGATTTAATCATTAACAAATGTAAATATTAGGTATTTGATCTTTGCAACTAATAATTTTCTGCCTTCTCTTTATTCCAAAAATAGATATGGCTGCCTTCCCTTTTATCAACAGGACCCTCCTGTTCCCCATGATTTACAGAAGAGCCTCGTCCCATTTCCCTATAGGTCAAAGCAGGACTTCCCGCTGTGCCCACCCATTGTTGTAGCATTAATACAAATGTCTCCCACTTTTTCCCCAGTGGTTACAGCAGGACTTTGCCTCCCTTCCTCTATTGCAGAAGGGTAGCCCCACTTCCTTAGTAGTCACAGAAGGACCTCTTTTCGTGTACTGACCACCCACACATTCCCATCATGCGCTTACTGCTAGTGCTTTCATAGCTCCTACATGTATAGTATGTCCCATAAGGTTGGACCAAGTATTTTGGAACATTTATTTAATGTCGCTGGCACTTAAAGGGGCTGTCCACTACTAGGGCAACCCCTTCTTCATCTAAATGTTTGGCCCCAATAAAATAAAAAACGTATACTCCCCTCCCGTCCCAACACCATTTCTGCAGTGTTAACGCTTATGGTCCCGGGTCTCTTGTGTGGTTGTTGTGACACGTGACCCCACTGCCCAATCAGTGCTGGCGTCTCTATCCCCGTCTTTGTACAAATTAAACATGTAGAGGAAGTCAGAGAGCAGCCGCAGCCCTGATTTCCTCTTCCTGTTTAATTCGTACAAAGGTGGGGCCAGTGATGCCAGCGCTGATTGGGCACCGGGGTCACGTGTCACAACAAAAGCACAAGAGCCCCAGGACCGTAAGTGCCAACACCACTGGAACGGCGCCGACACAGGAAGTGAGTATAAGCTTCTTCATGTTATCAGGGCCAAACATTTAGATCAAGAAGGTGTTGTCTCAGTAGTGGAGAACCCTTTTAATAATCTCACAGGTTGTATTATTCCAAAAATTGGTATTGTAGGATTGTCTGCAAGGTTTAAGTCTAGGCAAGGTGGTCTCATCACTGGTTTCCTATTGATGTTGTATTTAATGACCATAGCTTCTTCTTTTGGGCAGGAGTTATTGGCGCTGTTATTCATTCTTTCCAAGGCTGGACCTTCGTGTAACAGCTGTGCCTGTTACTGCTTCAGCCGGGTCAGATCCAGGAGGTCACTCCTAAAACAAACGAATAGTCAAATGTCAACCCAAGGTCAAAGAACGGAAATAATCAGGACAAAACACAGGAGCACAGCACAGAGGTATAGCAAAACTATTGACTGGCAGTGTGAACTTGCTCTAAGGGGTTTATATAGCACAACCCCACCTGGTGCTGACAGCAGATACAAACCCAAATCATCAAGATTAACCCCGTAGCTTTCTGGACTGGTCAGATCCTCAAGTCCCAGAAATAATATAGGATTGATGCTGTCAAGAATGACCCCCAACAAAGGTGTGTCGCCGCCTAGCGGCCAAAGCAGTAGCTGGCACAGATGTTACATCATGGTGACTTTAACGATAATTGTGAATGAGTTGCCACATCCATGACTGGGAAAGAAATCCACTTTTTCTTCTCCAATCTTGGTATGATAATGTGATCCACACTCATTTTTATTTGGGGATAATTGTAGCCTTTCACAGGGTCTTGCGGTCCAACACGAAACATAAGTTGATCAACGTGACCAGGTTTTTTTTACTGTTTTATATGGGTATAGTAGTTCCCACTCTGTGGTGCATAAGCCCTGAATTCCAATAACAATTAAATTTAAGCGGTCAAGACCCGTTAAAAGGAAATCCGATATGATATGACAATATGTGACCAACAAGACAAAGTACCTTAGATACTTTACTAATCCATCATTCCAGCAGACTACAAAAAGCTAAATTATGAAGCCCGGGAACGGATACAATAGATTGGTCCTGTCCTCTGTATTATATAGAGTTAAGAGGTTTAGCGCTAAAATCTGCTTTCTACATGGAAATCCTGATTGCCGTCGCCTCTCTCCTGAGGGTACAGCGGATTCAGACCTACTCAACGTTAATCTCCTTAGGACACGATTCTGCTGTGAAATGTTGTGTTTGTCAACCCATCCCAATTTATCTCCTGTAAATCCTGTAACCTGTTTACTAAGTCTAATTAAATCCGGACTTGTCTAAACATGAATTGTCACACCTGCGCTGTTCGCCCCGGCCATAAACAATGGAAGACTTGCTTCACAATAAGCCTAAAACAGACATAGTTGTTTATGACATCCAGGGCTTGATTTTTTTTTTTTAGTTAATATATCCAAAAGTATTTCTGAAGATTAAAAGTACAACACATGATATATAAATAGGTTGGAATTTTTCATGGTTTTTTTTTACATTATGAAAAATTACCTCCTACAAGGTGACAAAACAATGCCCCGATGCATTTTAAAACCCCTTAAAGGGGATCTGTCAACAGGTTTTAGCTATTTAATCTGAGAGCAACATAACACAAAGCGTGATTCCAAAGATGTCACTTGCTCAGCAGTTTGCTGTATTTTCAATACAATCAGTGTTTTATTAGCAGGAGATTATCACTGCAGGACTAGGTGTCATGTGCCAGGAAGTCCAGCTAATCTGTGTAATCCCGCCCCACCAGTAATTGGCAGTTTGCTGACAATACACAGGAAGCTTCCAATCAGTGGTGTGGGCAGGGACATACAGGGCTCAGCATTCTGAGCACTGCTAGATCTAGAGCAGAGAAAGCAGGAATTCTATCAAAATTGCACCAAGCAACCCAGTAAGGCTTCTTTTACACTTACCGTGATTTTAGCGGCCCGTTTTTGCGGGCCGTATCACTGTAATTTTCCCGGTCTGCTGCAAAAACTGGGCACAAAAATCTTGTGGATCGCCGTTTTTCTGGATTAGAATAGTAGTGAAAAAGTAGGGACCAAAAAAACAGCGATCCGCAAAAACGGAATTCGCGGTGCACCGCAAAAACAGGCTTCCGTTGGTTTTGCAGTCCCATTGATTTTCAATGGGGGCCGTGTCCGTAAGCCGTGAAAAATATAGAGCAGGCGCGATATTTTTTCATGGCCGTATATACAGCCATACGACGCACGGCGCCATGTGGAAGTATTGTAGCCTGTTTTTGGGGCCCCATAAAAATCTATTGGGGCCGCAAAAACGGGACAAAAAAACACGGAAAGATTAAAAGAAGCCTATGTGACACATCGCTGGAATCAGGCTCTTTGCCCCCACATCATGCTGCTCTCAGATGACATAGCAAATACCTACTTACAGATTCCCTTTAAGGATGCAGCCATTGTAGCTCTTTCATGTTTTCCTCCCCATCTTCCAAGAGCCACAAATCTTTTTTTTTTTTCACCATTGCCGCATAAGGGCTTATTTTCTGCAGTAAAAGTTGTACTTTTAAGTTGTACCAAAGTTGTACCATTTACTTTAACATATAACAACATACTGAAAAACAAAAGAATAATTCCCAGTGAAGTGAAAAGAAAATGGCAATTCAACTATAGTTTTTTCTTTTTACAGCTTTCGTTATACAATAAAAATGACATGGCAATATGGTCATTCAAGTCAGTATTATTACGGCAATGCTAAACTTGTATCATTATTATTATTATTTTACATTAAAAAGTGTAATTTTCTAAAAAAATTGTTTTATTTCCCCATTTTTCAAGACCCATAACTTTTTATTTTTTATTTTTCCATCAATGGCACTGTGTGTTGGCATGTCTCTTGTGCATTAAACTGTAATTTTTAATGGTACAGTTGTAAGCAGCAGCCAGGGCCGTAGTCATGGCCCACCACGGTGTCTGATTTAGCGCGCCCTGGCCTCCCGCATCACATACATAGTCGCACTGTCTCACTTGCCTGGTTCTCAAAGGCCTCCCTTAGACGCAGGGACACTTCTTCACATAAAGAGACAGTCCAATTCCAACTTTAAGCGTATAACTTTACTTGTTTCCAATCGCAGCACATGCACATCAGTTACAGCATCAACACAAAGTTCTGCACAGTTCACATCCTTCGCTTTCCCTGTGCTCTTCCCCATGTTCTTCAGTTGATACCGGGTCGTACCGTCTCGACCGGCACTGCAGCGTCCTCCCTGTTCAGCTTTACTACATTCAGGAGTTCCCAAGTCCGTTTCATCCAGACATGAGAGCATCTGCCCAAGTAGTAAGCTGCCATATTTTAGATAAACCTGCGTTTCTATGCTGCTGGACTTCTGGGCTTCCCAGTTCACCACATTGCGGAGTCATCCACCCTGTCTGGGCTCTGTAGCCCTTCTCCCTGTAAAAGGGAAAAACCCTCAATCTTATCCACGGTTGGCTAGTCCTAAAAGCTATATATCCTAATGTACCCCCATCTAATGTCGTAACTGAGGTACTACACTTTCCCTATCAATAATGTACAAATAGCAGCACGATATACGGAATATTAAATACAACCATAAATACACGGTTTAACAACATTACAAGGCAGCAATAGACATACAGTTAACCAGGACGTGTTTGGGGCACAAGACCGTTTTTATGACCCCCTTACACAGTTATGGGGTACAAATAACATTTTTGTCTCTTTTTATTGCAATTTGGCTTTTTTCACCCCTTTATGGCGTTTACCCTTTTTAAGTAACTTTATATTTTGTAGTAAAGTTTAGTAGATTTACGCAAATGAAAACCTAAAAGAGGCGGCGAAGGAGGATTAAAAAAGGTTTACTCGCGATAATGTATCACAGTACAACAACATCAAATAGCTGAAATAATAAGATCAGATAATTGCACTTAGCCCAACTGGATGATTGCACTTGGCCCAGCTGCAAAATGACAAGTAATTAGTGGTTGTAAGCCAAGAAAAAAAACAAAAAAAACAATTGCCTCACAAAGATGTAGATATAGTCCCAGTCCTGATTCCTGTATAATATATAGGCACCGCGAGGCCACCAGTAAGATTTGAAGAAAATAGTCTTAGAGTATGTTGTAGCACATAGGCATAAATCCTGGAGTATGAGGAAAATGCTGCCCCGGCCGGTGCAGCTCCTCTGAGTGAGAACTATAGCGGTGCACAGTATACTGGATCACCCGGTCAGAGACCTGCGTGCTGTGTGCAGTTTACCTTGCGCAGGGCCGGTGTGATGGTAAAGACCGCTGGTTCTCCGTTGAGCTTCAAGCAGCAGTGTTTCCAGCGGTCGGTGGTGGATCCTGGTCACTGAGGTCGGTAGCTGCATCCTCGCTGTAGGCGATGGTAGGAGCAGGACCTTGCGTGACGCGGAGGATCACGTGACACCACGAGGCCTTAGCTGGATGCGGATAGATACGGATAGCAAAAAGGACCAGAACACATCCAACGCGTTTCGGAAAGCACGGTTTCCTTCTTCAAATCTTACTGGTGGCCTAAGTGGGCCTATATTATACAGGAATCAGGACTGTTCTATCGGGACTATATCTACATCTTTGTGACGCAATTGGGGTTTGTTTGTTTTTTTTCTTGGCTTACAACCACTAATTACTTAGCATTTGTGCCAAGTGCAATCATCTAGGTGGGCTAAGTGCAATCATCTAGGTGGGCTAAGTGCACTTATCTGATCTTATTATTTCAGCTCTTTGATGTTGTTGTACTGTGATACATTGCCCCGAGTAAACCTTTTTTAATCCTCTTTCCCCGCCTCTTTTAGGTTTTCATTTGCGCAAATTTCCTAAACTTTACTATACACTCAATTGACAAACCTGTGGTCTAGATTTGCAGCATTTTAAAACCATAACAAACATCAGCGCCGCTGAATCACACACATTATTCTATAACTTTCTATTTTGATAAATTAGATTTTTGCTGCTGCAGTGATCAAACGCCGACTGGAATTTTTGTGTTTTTTTAGCTAGTGGTCTGTACTGGTTGCATTGAAAGGGAGACGATACAGATTAGATATGAGAAAAAACTTTTTGACAGTTAGGATGATCAATGAGTGGAACAGGCTGCCACAAGAGGTGGTGAGTTCTCCTTCAATGGAAGTCTTCAAACAGAGGCTGGACAGACATCTGTCTGAGATGGTTTAGTGAATTCGGCATTGAGTAGGGGGTTGGACACGATGACCCTGGAGGTCCCTTCCAACTCTAACATTCTAGGATTCTATGATTCTATGAACAGGAGTTTGATGCAGCCAGTGCAAAACATAAGCCGGAAAAATCCAACATGCCTGATTGATGTTTTTAACGATTCTGAACTATTGTCAGTTATTTGCTATTTTTTTCAAAAACAAGGATCCTCCCTACTTTCTAATGTGTCTGCTATTTGTTAAGAGGTGGCTGCATATGCAAAGAACTCTCCACTGCTATGGCAGTTCCTAGAATAGCTGACTCCTGTTCTCATGATAGATTTGGGTTCTACCTCTAGGACCCACTACTAGTATCAGATAATCTGAAATCGAGAATACTCCTTTAATTAATAAGAGAAGTTTGATCAAGCACAGTTTAATGTATCCATGAACGTACATAGAGAAGAGGGGTGGCTATAGCATAAAAAATACACCTTTTCATGGTCCTTAAAGGGAATTTGTCAGTAGGATCAACCCTCCTAAGCCATCTACGTTGGTTTGTACATCATAGAAAGTTGAATAAAATGATATCTTGATATCTATGATCCGATGTGTTATTCCAGAGAAATCTACATTTGTTTTAATATGTAAATGAGCTGTTTAAATCTATGGGCCAGACACACATCTCCCTGAGAATCTGCCTCCAGAATTTAATTTATATGAAAGGAGTGTGAGACATGTAGATCAGGGGAGCAGACTGTCAGTCATTACATGTCTCACACTGGTAATGCTCCTTTTCATTTAAATATACACTGGAGGTGGAGTCTCAGGGAGAATTACATCCAGCCCATAGATCTTAACAGCTCATTTACATATTAAGAAAAACGTGGAGTTCTCTAGAATAACTCATCGGATCACAGATATCAAGGTATCATTTTATTCAACTTTCTAGGACCTACATGCCCATGTAGGCAGCTTAGGAGGGTTGATGCTACTGACAGATTCCCTTTAAGGACCAAGAAAAGTAGCATTTTTTATACTATAGGCATCCCCTTTTCTCTATGTTCATAGACTCATTAAACTGTGATTTTCCCGTACTAATTAAAGGGGTATTCTCAATTTCAGATTGTCTGTGCAACTCTCTGTTGGAGGCATAGGATCACTCTATACCACTGTGCCCAAAATATACTCTCAGGGCACTGAAATGAAATTGATTTTGAAAAGTAAACAACTTTTTATTGGACGTGATGTACGACATTATCAAAGTTTGTAGATAAAAATAAAAAATGCAATATATAAAGTGTTAGAATGTGGTTGATGTATTTCTGTAATAAGTCTGTTGCCCGCCAGCAGAACATATTAAGCAGGCTGACGTGCCCCATAGATAACCTTTCGTTGTCAGGCAGCACACTGTGTTAGTAATGGCCCTCATAATACTACTCTGCCGCGCTGATGTCATAACTGATAACTCCGCTGGCAAAGTCCTGGTCATTTATCACTTCTGTTGATTCAGTTCAGGTTTTAATTAAATGAAAGCGATATTCCAGGAGGCCCCACAGATAGCGGTCACACATAGCAATCAATGCTCTTCTCTTAGTCATCTTACCACTCAACGAGAACCTGTCACTTGCAATAAATACAGGAGCATCTCACAAAATTAGAATATGATCAAAAAGTTAATGTATTTCTGTGCTTCAATACAAAAAGTGAAACTCCTATATTATATAGAGTCATTACAAACAGAGTGATCTATTTCAAGTGTTTATTTCTGTTAATGTTGATGATTATGGCTTACAGCCAATGAAAACCCAAAAGTAATTATCTCAGTAAATTAGAATACTTTATAACAGCAGCTTGAGAAAACGATTTTAACATCCAAAATCTTGGCCATACTGAAATGTATGTTCAGTAAATGCACTCAATACTTGGTCAGGGCACCTTTTGCATCAATTACTGCATCATTGCGGCGTGGCATGGAGGCGATCAGCTGATGATTGATTTACATGTGGGGATTCCCTAACAACCAGGCAACCCCCACATGTACTCAGCCTGGCTAATAGCTGTAAATCATTCTGCTGAGGCGATGAAAACTAAATCTCCAAGCAGTCACAAATACTCGGAGGTGACCCGAGCAACGAGTATACTCTCTCATCACTAGTTGCGAGCTAAACATTGCTTTCAGCAAATCTAGAAGTCCCCTTTTTCTTTACGAGTTGGCAACCCAAGCATACATAATAGTTATTCATATACTGAGTAGTATATATACTACTATGTATAATTTCTTGGACTCCCTACCTTTCTGGCAAATTCAGGACCCGCTCTGAGCTTATTGACCATCCTATCCAGTGGTTGGGCATTGTGCAGACATGGAGATCATGGGGTTCTATTGTAAAGATCTGTATTGCCCCCTATCCTCTAAAATAGGAAATAAATAAATGATCCGGCTGGGTCACAGCACATAGGAGCAATTGTACAAAACACCAGCACTCATGTATGTTCGTAGTATACGGGATTTTTTTTCCAGATTCTTATCATGCATCAGATGTGATGCCCTTTGCCTTATGAAAAACCTTTTTCCAACAGAACATGGAGCAGTCATCACAATATTTCTTTCATGGCATCCACACAATATCTCAAAATGCCCTGTGTACAGAATACCTCCGCTATGCACCTCTCTGCAGTATGACACCCCGATAGATGCCCCCCGCAAAGTATCATGTCCCCACAGTGAATTCTCCCACTCATTTTGCCCTTGTATTCTCCACACACTGATGCCCACCACAGTGCATTTCTCCCATAGGTGTCCCCTATACAGTATGAGGCCCCTACAGTGCTACCAATACAGTGAAAAGCCCCCATAGTTCCCACAGAACAGTATGACTCACCCACTATTCCCCCAATACAGTATGATTCTCCCACTGTGTCTCCTAAAACAGTATGATGTCCCCACGGTGCCCTTAATAGAATATTATGCTGTTCCTCCCTCATAGATTAATGTACTGATACAATTAAACAAGAAAAAAGCTCCCCCAGCCCCGTTTCCCTTAGCCTGGCGCTGCTCCGCTCTGTGCCACGTGTTGACTGAGGCGCCAATCAGCAGGCGCATCCTGATGACATCATTGTGCCTGCTGCACTGAAACTCGGCCGCACAGATTAAATGGTAAAGCACGAAGATGACTGTATTTAAGTTCTGAGGATGCAGATACTGCTGAAATTGGGCAGCTGAGCGGGGGGCAGGGCCATTGAGCACCAGGCTCACAGGCGCTATAGTGACCTTTTGCTATAATTGGCAGCATTCCACAATACATGGCTCTTTCTGTTAATAAGGTCTGATGGTATTCCAAGTTTACAGATGTACAAGTGCGACAAGGGGTTAGAGCGAGACTCTGTTCCAAAAGTGGAGTACTGATCTCCACCAAAATTGAACATTTCTTTTTAAAGGGAATGTATGATCACAAAATAACCTGCTGTTAGAATGGAGGTCTTAAGTTAACCCCTTAAGCCCCGAGGGTGCTTTACACGTCACCGTTTAATTAATAAATATTCACCTACAGCAAAAACTTTCCAGACTATGTGTGCAGTGACTCTATAATTGAACTTTTATTTATGGGGCCATTGGTCCCTTTTCACTAGCACCATATATTCACACCATTTTTGTCGAGTGCAAACCATCAAATACTATACTCGTATATGTTTGCACGTTAATGACCAGGCCAATTTTTACAATTCTGACCACTGTCCCTTTATGAGGTTATAACTCTGGAACGCTTCAACGAATCCCGGTGATTCTGACATTGTTTTCTCGTGACATATTGTACTTCATGATAGTGGTAACATTTCTTTGATATTACCTGCTCTTATTTGTGAAAAAAACGGAAATTTGGTGAAAATTTTAAAAATTTCGCAATTTTACAACTTTGCATTTTTATGCCCTTAAATCACACAAAATACTTAAAAAGGAACATTTCCCACATGTCTGCTTTACATCAGCACAATTTTGGAAACAATTTTTTTTTTGTTAGGGAGTTATAAGGGTTAAAAGTTGACCAGCAATTTCTCATTTTAAAACACCATTTTTTTTTAGGGACCACATCACATTTGAAGTCTTTTTGAGGGGTCTATATGATAGAGAATAACCAAGTGTGACACTATTCTAAAAACTGCATCCTTCAGGTGTATCACAGGAATTTTTGGAATGTTTTAAAAAAAATGAACATTTAATTTTTTTTCACACAAAATTTACTTCAGCTCCAATTTGTTTTATTTTACCAAGGGTAACAGGAGAAAATAGACCCCAAAAGTTGTTTTACAACTTGTCCTCAGTACCCCGATACCCATATGTGGGGGTAAATCACTGTTTGGGAGCATGGCAGAGCTCGGAAGGGAAGGAGCGCCATTTGACTTTTCAATGCAAAATTGGCTTGAATTGAGATGGGACGCCATGTTGCGTTGGGGAGCCCCTGATGTGCCTAAACATTGAAACCCCCCACAAGTGACACCATTTTCGAAAGTAGACTCCCTAAGAAACTTATTTAGATGTGTGGTGAGCACTTTGACCCATCAAGTGCTTCACAGAAGTTTATAATGTAGAGCCGTAAAAATAAAAAATAATTTTTCACAAAAATGAACTTTTCGCCCCCAATTTTTTATTTTCCCAAGGATAGCAGAAGAAATTGTACCACAAACTTTGTTGTGAAATTTGTCCTGAGTACGCTGATACGCCATATGTTGGGGTAAACCACTGTTTGGGTGCATGGCAGAGCTCGGAAAGGAAGGAGCACCGTTTGACTTCTCAATGCAAAATTGGCTGGAATTGAAATGGGATGCCATGTTGCGTTTGGAGAGCCCCTGATGTGCCTAAACATTGAAACCCCCCACCAGTGACACCATTTTGGAAAGTAGACCCCCTAAGGATCTTATCTAGATGTGTTGTGAGAGCTTTGAACCCCCAAGTGTTTCACTACAGTTTATAACGCAGAGCCGTGAAAATAAAAATTCTTTTTTTTTCCACAAAAATTATTTTTTAGCCCCCAGTTTTGTATTTTCCCAAGGGTAACAGGAGAAATTGGGCCCCAAAAGTTGTTGTGCAATTTGTTCTGAGTACGCTGATACCCCATATGTAGGGGGTAACCACCGTTTGGGCACATGGCAGAGCTCGGAAGGGAAGGAGCGCCATTTGGAATGCAGACTTAGATGGAATGGTCTGCAGGCATCACATTGCGTTTGCAGACCCCCTAATGTATCTAAACAGTAGAAACCCCCCACAAGTGACCCCATATTGGAAAATAGACCCACCAAGGAACTTATCTAGATGTGTTGTGAGAACTTTAAACCCCCAAGTATTTCACTACAGTTTATAACGCAGAGCCGTGAAAATAAAAAATCATTTTTTCCCACAAAAATGTTTTTTTAGCCCCCAAATTTTTATTTTCCCAAGGGTAACAAGAGAAATTGGACCCCAGAAGTTGTTGTCCAATTTGTCCTGAGTACGCTGATACCCCACATGTTGGGGTAAACCCCTGTTTGGGCGCACGGGAGAGCTCAGAAGGGAAGGAGCACAGTTTTTTGCAACGCAGAATTGTCTGGAATTGAGATCGGACGCCATGTCGCGTTTGGAGAGCCCTGATGTGCCTAAACAGTGGAAACCCCCAATTCTAACTGAAACCCTAACCCAAACACACCCCTAATCCCAACCCCACCCCTAACCCCAACCCCAACCACACTCCTAACTCCAACACACCCCTAACCCTAATCCCAACCATAACCCTAACCACACCCCTAACCCTAATCCCAACCGTAAATGTAATCCTAACCCTAGCCTAAACCCTAGCCCAAACCCTAGCCCCAACCCTAGTCCCAACTCTAGCCCCAACCCTAACCCCAACCCTAGCCCCAACCCTAGCCCCACCCCTAACCCTAACCCTAGCCCTAACCCTAGCCCCAATCCTAACCCTAGCCCTAACTCTAATGGGAAAAAGGAAATAAATACATTTTTTTTAATTTTTTATTTTTCCCTAACTAAGGGGGTGATGAAGGGGGGTTTGATTTACTTTTATATCGGGTTTTTTAGCAGATTTTCACGATTGGCAGCTTTCACACACTAAAAGATGCTTTTTATTGCAAAAAATATTTTTTTGCGTTACCACATTTTGAGAGCTATAATTTTTCCATATTTTGGTCCACAGAGTCATGTGGGGTCTTGTTTTTTTGCGGGACGAGTTGACGTTTTTATTGGTAACATTTTCGGGCACGTGACATTTTTTGATCGCTTTCATGAATTTCTTTGGGGGGGGGGGGCGTTTATACCGTTCCGCGTTTGGTAAAATGGATAAAGCAGTTTTATTCTTCGGGTCAGTACGATTATAGCGAAATATCATTTTTTTAATGTTTTGGCGCTTTTATACAATAAAAACTATTTTATAGAAAAAAGAATTATTTTTGCATCGCTTTATTCTGAGGACTATAACTTTTTTATTTTTTCGCTGATGATGCTGTATGACGGCTCGTTTTTTTTGCGGGACAAGATGACGTTTTCAGCAGTACCATGGTTATTTATATGTGTTTTTGATCGCGTGCTATTCCACTTTTTGTTTGGCGGTATGATAATAAAGCGTTGTTTTTTGCCTCATTTTTTTTTTACGGTGTTCACTGAAGGGGTTAATTAGTGGGACAGTTTTATAGGTCGGGTTGTTACGGACGCGGCAATACTAAATATGTGTACTTTTATTGTTTTTTTTTATTTAGATAAAGGAATGTATTTATGGGAACAATATATATATTTTTTTTCTTTATTTAGGAATTTTTATTTTTTTATTTTTTTTTACACATCTAAATATTTTTTTTTTACTTTATAACATTGCCCCAGGGGGGACATCATGTTATAAGGTCAGATCGCTGAGCGATCTGACGTGCACTGCTCCAGGCTTACCAGCGCCTGCTCTGAGCAGGCGCTGGTAAGCCACCTCCCTGCTGGACCTGGATGCAGCCCCGTGGCCATTTTGGATCCGGGGCCTGCAGGGAGGAGACGCTCGGTACAAGTTGAGCACATCGCCCTGTACCGAGGGTTTCAGGGAAGCCCGCAGGGAGCCCCCTCCCTGTGCGATGCTTCCCTATGCCCCCGGAACGCTGCGATCATGTTTGATCGCAGTGTGCCGGTGGTTAATGTGCTGGGGGTGGTCCGTGACCGCTCCTGACACATAGTGCCGGATGTCAGCTGCGATAGTCAGCTGACACCCGGCCGCGATCGGCCGCACTCCCCCCGTGAGCGCGGCCGATCGCTGTGACGTACTATCCCATCCCTGGGAATTAAGTCCCAGGTCACCTTGACGGGATAGTACGTCATATGGGATTAAGGGGTTAAACCCATTTATATTAAAGCCCTAGGTTCCCCTTTCAATGCACCCATAAAGTATGATGCCAAAAAAGTGCTCCACAAAAACTTTGATACCCGACAGTGAATTCTTCCACAGTACCTTCCATACACACAGTATAATGAACCTACTGCACACCTGTCAACTTACCCGGCAATTTATGGTGACCCCCAACACAGTAAGATGCTCGAAATGTGAAACTTACACTCAGCTCTCCATGCAGTATAATTGGCCTACATACAGTATAATGGCCCCCACACCTGTTCATACTGTATAATGGCCCCCACTAGCTCTCCAAGCAGTATAATGGCCCCCACATAGCCCTCCACACATATGATGGACCCCACACAAACCTTCACACTGTATAATTGCTTTCATACAGTATAATGACTGTTGTGATCCTAATGGCAGAGGATCTCAGGGTCTTCAGCAAAGTCTGCAAACATAAAAACTAGCTCTTAGGGAGGTGGTAACTGAGCTGACCACATACCTGATCCTAGCCCACAAATAATAGCAGCCGGGGAACGTGCCTACGTTGGTTCTAGACGTCTCGCGCCAGCCGGAGATCTAACTAACCCTTTCAGAGAAAATACAGACCTCACTTGCCTCCAGAGAAAGATACCCCAAAGTAGATACAGGCCCCCAACAAATAATAACGGTGAGGTAAGAGGAAAGGACAAACGTAAGTATGAACTAGATTCAGCAAAGAGAGGCCCACTAAATAATAGCAGAAATATAGAAAGCGGACTTATGTGGTCAGCGAAAAACCCTACTAAAATATCCACGCTGAATATCCAAGAACCCCCGTACCGACTAACGGTATGGGGGGAGAATATCAGCCCCCTAAGAGCTTCCAGCAAAATCAGGAATCACATTATGAACAAGCTGGACAAAAAACAGAATAATACAAATAAACAAAAAACAAGAAAGCAGGACTTAGCTTATGTTGCAAAAATCAGGACCAGTAGACAAGAGCAACCAGACAAGGACTGATTACATGGATGCCAGGCAATGGACTAAGACTCCAGGAAGTTTAAATAGAAACACCCAGAGTCTTAACGAACAGGTGACTACCAACCTGAGGAAAGAGAATACAAGAGCCATACCGCGAGTGACCACAAGAGGGAGCCCAAAAGTATAGTTCATAACAGTACCCCCCCTTTAAGGAGGGGTCACCGAACCCTCACTACGACCACCAGGGCGATCAGGATGGGCAGCGTGAAAAGCACGAACCAAATCGGCCGCATGAACATCAGAGGCGACCACCCAGGAATTATCCTCCTGACCATAGCCCTTCCATTTGACCAGATACTGAAGCCTCCATCTAGAGAGACGAGAATCCAAGATCTTCTCCACCACATACTCCAACTCGCCCTCAACCAAGACCGGAGCAGGAGGGTCAACAGCAGGAACCACAGGCACAATGTACCGCCGCAACAAAGACCTATGGAACACATTGTGAATGGCAAACGACACAGGAAGATCCAAACGAAAAGACACCGGATTAAGGACCTCCAAAATTCAATAAGGACCAATAAAGCGAGGCTTAAACTTAGGAGAGGAAACCTTCAGAGGGACAAACCGAGAAGACAACCAAACCAAATCCCCAACACGAAGTCGGGGACCCACACCGCGGCGGCAGTTGGCAAAACGCTGAGCCTTCTCCTGTGACAACTTCAAGTTGTCCACCACATGATTCCAAGTCCGCTGCAACCTATCAACCACAGAATCCACCCCAGGACAGTCAGAAGGCTCAACATGACCCGAGGAGAAACGAGGATGAAAACCAGAGTTGCAGAAAAATGGCGAAACCAAAGTAGCGGAACTAGCCCAATTATTGAGGGCAAACTCAGCCAATGGCAAGAAGGTCACCCAATCATCCTGATCCGCAGAAACAAAACATCTCAAATAAGCCTCCAGCGTCTGATTAGTTCGCTCCGTTTGGCCATTAGTCTGAGGATGAAAGGCAGACGAGAACGACAGATCAATGCCCATCTTAGCACAAAAAGATCGCCAGAATCTGGACACAAACTGGGATCCTCTGTCAGACATGATATTCTCAGGAATGCCGTGCAAACGAACCACATTCTGAAAAAACAAAGGAACCAGATCGGAAGAGGAAGGCAACTTAGGCAAGGGCACCAAATGGACCATCTTGGAAAAACGATCACACACCACCCAGATGACAGACATTCCCTGAGACACCGGAAGATCTGAAATGAAATCCATGGAAATGTGTGTCCAAGGCCTCTCCTCGGGACGGGCAAGGGCAAAAGCAACCCGCTGGCACGAGAACAGCAAGGCTTAGCCCGAGCACAAGTCCCACAGGACTGCACAAAAGCACGCACATCCCGTGACAAGGAAGGCCACCAAAAGGACCTAGCCACCAAATCTCTGGTACCAAAAATCCCAGGATGCCCTGCCAACACCGAGGAATGAACCTCGGAAATAACTCTGCTGGTCCATTTATCAGGAACAAACAGTCTATCAGGTGGACAAGAGTCAGGTCTACCAGCCTGAAATCTCTGCAACACACGTCGCAAATCAGGAGAAATGGCCGACAAAATCACTCCCTCTTTAAGAATACCAGCCGGCTCTGAGACTCCAGGAGAATCAGGCACAAAGCTCCTAGAGAGAGCATCAGCCTTCACATTTTTCGAACCAGGCAGGTATGAGACCACAAAGTCAAAACGGGAGAAAAACAATGACCAACGAGCCTGTCTAGGATTCAGGCGTTTAGCAGACTCGAGATACATCAGGTTCTTGTGATCAGTCAAGACCACCACACGATGCTTAGCTCCCTCGAGCCAATGACGCCACTCCTCAAATGCCCACTTCATGGCCAACAACTCCCGATTACCAACATCATAGTTCCGCTCAGCCCGCGAAAACTTCCTGGAAAAGAAAGCACATGGTTTCATCATAGAGCAACCAGAGCCTCTCTGCGACAAAACAGCTCCTGCACCAATCTCAGAAGCATCCACTTCAACCTGAAAGGGAAGTGAGACATCAGGCTGGCACAAAACAGGCGCCGAAGTAAACCGGCGCTTCAGCTCCCGGAAGGCCTCAATGGCCGCAGGAGCCCAATTAGCGACATCAGAACCTTTCTTGGTCATATCCGTCAGAGGTTTAACAACACTAGAAAAGTTAGCAATAAAACGACGGTAGAAATTAGCAAAACCCAAAAACTTCTGAAGACTCTTAACAGACGTGGGTTGAGTCCAATCATGAATAGCTCGGACCTTGACTGGGTCCATCTCCACAGCAGAAGGGGAAAAGATAAAACCCAAAAAGGAAACCTTCTGCACTCCAAAGAGACACTTTGAGCCCTTCACAAACAAAGCATTATCACGCAAAACCTGAAACACCATCCTGACCTGCTTTACATGAGAATCCCAATCATCAGAAAAAACTAAAATGTCATCCAGATAAACAATCACAAATTTATCTAGATACTTCCGGAAGATGTCATGCATAAAGGATTGAAACACTGAAGGAGCATTAGAGAGCCCAAAAGGCATCACCAAGTACTCAAAATGACCTTCGGGCGTATTAAATGCAGTTTTCCATTCATCTCCCTGCCTAATGCGCACAAGGTTGTACGCACCACGAAGATCTATCTTGGTGAACCAACAGGCACCCTTAATCCGAGCAAACAAGTCCGACAATAGTGGCAGAGGGTACTGAAATTTAACCGTGATTTTATTCAGAAGCCGATAATCTATACAAGGTCTCAAAGATCCGTCTTTCTTGGCCACAAAAAAGAATCCCGCACCAAGAGGGGAAGAGGATGGACGAATATGTCCTTTCTCCAAAGACTCCTTTATATAAGAACGCATCGCGGCATGCTCAGGTACAGACAGATTAAATAATCTTCCCTTAGGAAACTTGCTACCAGGAATCAAATCTATAGCGCAGTCACAGTCCCTATGAGGAGGAAGAGCACTGGACCTGGACTCACTGAACACATCCTGATAGTCAAGCAAAAACTCAGGAACTTCTGAAGGAGTGGAGGAAGCAATAGACACCGGCGGGGAATCAGCATGAATTCCCTGACAACCCCAACTTGACACAGACATAGCCCTCCAATCCAGAACAGGATTATGAGCCTGTAACCATGGCAGACCCAAAACGACCAAATCATGCATTTTATGCAGAACAAGAAAACGAATCACCTCCCGATGTTCAGGAGTCATGCACATGGTCACTTGTGTCCAATACTGCGGTTTATTCTCCGCCAATGGCGTAGCATCAATTCCTCTAAGAGGAATAGTATTTTCTAAAGGCTCCAGGACAAAACCACAGCGCCTGGCAAACGACAAGTCCATAAGACTCAGGGCAGCACCTGAATCCACAAACGCCATAACAGGGTAGGAAGACAATGAGCAAATTAAAGTCACAGACAAAATAAATTTAGGCTGCAAGTTACCAACGGTGACAGGACTAACAAACTTTGTTAGGCGTTTAGAGCATGCTGATATAACATGTGTAGAATCACCACAGTAAAAACACAACCCATTCTGACGTCTATGATTTTGCCGTTCAGTTCTAGTCTGAATTCTATCACATTGCATTAAGTCCGGTGTCTGTTCAGACAACACCGCCAAAGGATTAGCGGATTTGCGCTCCCGCAAACGCTGATCAATCTGAATGGCCAGCGTCATAGAATCATTCAGACTTGTAGGAATGGGAAAGCCCACCATCACATTCTTAATAGTTTCAGAAAGGCCATTTCTGAAATTTGCGGCCAGAGCACACTCATTCCACTGAGTAAGCACGGACCATTTCCGAAATTTTTGGCAATACACTTCGGCTTCATCCTGGCCCTGAGAAATAGCCAGCAAAGCCTTCTCTGCCTGAATTTCAAGATTGGGCTCCTCATAAAGCAATCCGAGCGCCAGAAAAAACGCATCAATATTCGCCAATGCCGGATCTCCTGGCGCCAATGAGAAAGCCCAATCCTGAGGGTCGCCCCGCAAGAAGGAGATAACAATTTTAACTTGCTGAGCTGAGTCTCCAGACGAACAAGGTCTCAAAGATAGAAACAATTTACAATTATTCCTAAAATTCCTAAATTTAAATCGATCTCCAGAGAACAGCTCAGGAATAGGAATCTTAGGCTCTGACATAGGACTGCCAATAACAAAATCCTGAATGCTCTGCACACGAGCAGCAAGCTGATCCACACTAGTAATCAGAGTTTGCACATTCATGTCTGCAGCAGAGTTTCAAGCCATTCAGAGGTAAAGGGGAAGGAAGAAAAAAAAAAAAAAAAACAACTCTGAACTTCTTTTTTTTCTTTTAATCCCACTTCTGCAATGCATTAACTATTCAGTGGCCTGGCATACTGTTGTGATCCTAATGGCAGAGGATCTCAGGGTCTTCAGCAAAGTCTGCAAACATAAAAACTAGCTCTTAGGGAGGTGGTAACTGAGCTGACCACATACCTGATCCTAGCCCACAAATAATAGCAGCCGGGGAACGTGCCTACGTTGGTTCTAGACGTCTCGCGCCAGCCGGAGATCTAACTAACCCTTTCAGAGAAAATACAGACCTCACTTGCCTCCAGAGAAAGATACCCCAAAGTAGATACAGGCCCCCAACAAATAATAACGGTGAGGTAAGAGGAAAGGACAAACGTAAGTATGAACTAGATTCAGCAAAGAGAGGCCCACTAAATAATAGCAGAAATATAGAAAGCGGACTTATGTGGTCAGCGAAAAACCCTACTAAAATATCCACGCTGAATATCCAAGAACCCCCGTACCGACTAACGGTATGGGGGGAGAATATCAGCCCCCTAAGAGCTTCCAGCAAAATCAGGAATCACATTATGAACAAGCTGGACAAAAAACAGAATAATACAAATAAACAAAAAACAAGAAAGCAGGACTTAGCTTATGTTGCAAAAATCAGGACCAGTAGACAAGAGCAACCAGACAAGGACTGATTACATGGATGCCAGGCAATGGACTAAGACTCCAGGAAGTTTAAATAGAAACACCCAGAGTCTTAACGAACAGGTGACTACCAACCTGAGGAAAGAGAATACAAGAGCCATACCGCGAGTGACCACAAGAGGGAGCCCAAAAGTATAGTTCATAACAAATGACCCCCCACATAACCCTCCATAAAGTAAAAAGGCTCCCACATAGCCCTCCAAATATTATAATGGCCTCAACATAGCCCCCCAAAATATTATAATGGCCCCCAAATAGCCATTAAAACATTATAATGACCCCCACATAGTCCTCCAAATGGTATAATGGCCCCTACATAGCTTTCGATATAGTATAATGGGCCCACATAGCCCTCCATTTAATATACGTGGCCTCACATAGTCTTCCATATAGTATTATGGGCCCCACATAGCCCTCTTTACATATATTATAATGAGCCCCACATAGTTCTCAATATTGTATAATGCACCCAATCGTCCTTCATATAGTATAATGGGCACCACATTGCCTTCCATATACTATAATGCCCCCCCATAGTCCTCCATATAGTATAATGCACTCCATAGTCCTCCATATTGTATAAAGCACCCCCAAATTTATCCATACAAATAATGCATCCCCATACTCTTCAGTATGGCATAATGCACCCCCGATAGCCCTCCATATAGTATAATGCACTTCCTTAGTCCTCCATATAGCATAATACAGTCCCCACAGTCCTCCATATAGCATAATGCTCTAGCCATAGTCCTCTATACTGCATAATACACCCCATAATCCTCCATATAGTATTATGCACCCCATAGTCCTCCATATAGTATAATGCAATAAAATACAATACTCACCTCTCCTCCAAGCTCCCCCTGCTGCTCCGCAGCGAGAGTTCTGAAGCGTTGTCTTTACCGTTCGGCACAGGGAGCATGATGAAGTGATGTAATTGTGCCTGCTGCATCGAGGATGCTGATACAGTTGAAACTATGATGACAGGTGGGGTGGCCTGGTGCTGACCCTTCTCCTAGCTCACAGTTCCCCATAGCCTCAGCATGGCCGGTACACCACTTCTCATCTCCTTCACATCACTACACAATGATCTTTTCATGGGTCACAAAGCATGCTCACCACATAAGTTAATGAACATACCCTATGCCGCTGCTGTCAATTCTGAATGTTATCAATACTGGAGGGTACAACAGCTGCAGGCTTATGCCTACAGGGTGATGTTTGCTGTATGAACTGTTAGTGACTTTTTCTTTGTGTTGATGCTGATAATGATTGCTGTATGTTGTGTAGTACAAGGTAACAGTTCATTCTACCACATAGTCTGAGTGCTGATGATTCTGCTGATAGCTGAAATCTGCAACCATTATTGCTCAGATGGTAATAGAATAAAAAATCCAGAATCAGAAAGTAAATATTGATTAGAAATAAAAAAAAAAAATTCTGTATCAGTTTTAATACTTAAAAATATTAATATGCAAATTGCCTCTTCTGAGAAAAAGAGGACTTAAAATATTAAGTGATGCATTCCTTGTTGATTATCTTTAATCTCCATGGAGTTCCTAAGCTCTACACACTGCATCGCCTTGCTATCTGTGAGGGCTATATAGCTATGTTTATCTTGACCCCTGTAGATCGGAAACCGAATATCAGTACTACTAAAATAATATATGCAATAACAGCATGCAACCCCCAGGCTTGTGAGCCACATAATGGGCAAAAAGAGTAATTGGTAGAAACATATTTTTTTAATAAAAGCAGCTTTGTCTTTCTAATATTATAAAACCCTGAAAAAATTGCAGCAACCACATCTACGATAACAAGCAAAATGCGCCACATTATGGCGGTAGTCCTTTAAAGATGACCTGTCAGATTTATTTTTTTTTTAATTAATTAAGGGGTATACCCATGTAGTAGGTGTAGTAATAATAATAATAATAATAATAATACATTTAGAAAATACATCAAATTAGAAATGTAACATAGTTTTGCTTATTCGCTTTGTCTCTTTTCTCACGTGCTGGCATTGCAGGACCTTAGGTATCCATGGTTACGACCACTAGCAACTAGCTGTCACTATATCAATGGTCGTAACCATGGATACTTAAGGTCATGCAATGCCTGTGCAGCGCCCCAGAGTCCTGGTCATTGCAGTAATGTCGTTCTTCCACCAGGGGGAGTGATATTACGTCTGAAGGCAATAAAGGAGATCTCTTCACCAGGTAAACACAATGCATGCAACATGTTCACACTCCAGACCAGAAGGGGGAGCTCTAAGCCTGTTTAAGGTGAACTCCCCTATATAACATCCTGATCTGGAGGGAAAAGGGGTTCAGAGTTCAGTTCCTGTCAGGAAGACAGAGGGAGAGGAGCTCTGTGGCATGAAGTGCTGCAACTCCTGGGAAAAGACACTAAAAAGTGAGCATATTGCAGAGAGTGTGCAGGAAAGCAGAGCACAGGAGAGGAATATCAGAGGGAGATCAGCCAGGAACAAGTTGCTCCTCTCTGAGGCGCAGAAGCCGGTAGCCAGCATACCGAGGGAGTAAGGATCTCTACGCTTTACTTCAGAGACTGGCAGGGCAAATAATTCCACATTACCTATCCGCACCTTATACCCAGGAGGCACGGTGGCAACTTGTGAGGGCTGGGGTGTGCTAGAGTCCCTGTAAAAAGCCTCAGGCCACCAGTCATACGGGTTTGTCCTATCCTATCCATCAGGGGGACAGAGAGAAAGAGACATAACATCTGTAATAGTTGTGAGGACCTTACCGAGAAGCTCAGCAGGGAGGTACTACAACACCCAGGCGCTAGAGGAAGGTTACTGTTGTGAATTTGCTTTTTGCTCCCTCTAGTGGTTACTAGTTTTTTGACTCTGGTTTTTCTGTCATTCCTTTTATCCGCACCTGGGTCGTTAGTTAGGGGTGTTGCTATATAAGCTCCCTGGACCTTCAGTTCAATGCCTGGCAACGTAGTTATCAGAGCTAGTCTGCTGTGCTCTTGTCTACTGATCCTGGTTCCAGTTATTTCAGCTAAGTCTGCCTTTTGCTTTTTGCTATTTGTTTTGGTTTTGTATTTTTGTCCAGCTTGTTCCAAATCTATTTCCTGACCTTTGCTGGAAGCTCTAGGGGGGCTGGTGTTCTCCCCCCGGACCGTTAGACGGTTCGGGGGTTCTTGAATTTCCAGTGTGGATTTTGATAGGGTTTTTGTTGACCATATAAGTTACCTTTCTTTATTCTGCTATCAGTAAGCGGGCCTCTCTGTGCTAAACCTGGTTCATTTCTGTGTTTGTCATTTCCTCTTACCTCACCGTCATTATTTGTGGGGGGCTTCTATCCAGCTTTGGGGTCCCCTTCTCTGGAGGCAAGAAAGGTCTTTGTTTTCCTCTACTAGGGGTAGCTAGATTCTCCGGCTGGCGCGTGTCATCTAGAATCAACGTAGGAATGATCCCCGGCTACTTCTAGTGTTGGCGTTAGGAGTAGATATATGGTCAACCCAGTTACCACTGCCCTATGAGCTGGATTTTTGTATTCTGCAGACTTCCATGTTCCTCTGAGACCCTCGCCATTGGGGTCATAACAGTTTGCCAGGCCAGTATTAAATGTTTAATGCATTGCAGAAGAGGGATTATAAGAAAGAAGATTCAGAGTTTTTTTTTTTTTTTCTCTTTTTCCCCTTTACCTCAGAGTGGCTATGCTTGCTGCAGACATGAATGTCCAGACCTTGATTACAAGTGTGGACCAGCTGGCTACTCGTGTGCAGGGCATACAAGACTATGTTATCAGGAATCCTAGGTCAGAACCTAAAATACCGATTCCTGAACTGTTTTCCGGAGACAGGTTTAAGTTTAGGAATTTCGTGAATAATTGTAAATTGTTTTTGTCCCTGAGACCCTGTTCATCTGGAGATTCTGCTCAGCAAGTAAAAATTGTTATTTCGTTCTTACGGGGCGACCCTCAGGATTGGGCTTTTTCGCTGGCGCCAGGAGATCCGGCATTGGCTGATCTTGATGCGTTTTTTCTGGCGCTCGGTTTACTTTATGAGGAACCCAATCTTGAGATTCAGGCAGAAAAGGCCTTGCTGGCTATGTCTCAGGGGCAGGACGAGGCTGAAGTGTATTGCCAAAATTTTCGGAAATGGTCCGTGCTGACACATTGGAACGAGTGTGCACTGGCCGCTAATTTTAGAAATGGCCTTTCTGAAGCCATTAAGAATGTTATGGTGGGTTTTCCCATTCCCACAGGTCTGAATGATACTATGGCACTGGCTATTCAAATTGACCGGCGGTTGCGGGAGCGCAAAACCGCAAATTCCCTCATGGTGTTGTCTGAACAGACACCTAATTCGGTGCAATGTGATAGAAAAACCGCAAATTCCCTCATGGTGTTGTCTGAACAGACACCTGATTTAATGCAATGTGATAGAATCCTGACTAGAAATGAGCGGAAAATTCATAGACGCCGGAATGGCTTGTGCTACTACTGTGGTGATTCTACACATGTTATCTCAGCATGCTCTAAACGTATAGCTAAGGTTGTTAGTCCTGTCACCGTTGGTAGTTTGCAACCTAAATTTATTCTGTCTGTAACTTTGATTTGCTCACTGTCATCTTATCCTGTCATGGCGTTTGTAGATTCAGGTGCTGCCCTGAGTCTCATGGATCTCTCATTTGCTAAGCGCTGTGGTTTTACTCTTGAACCATTAGAAAATCCTATTCCTCTTAGGGGTATTGATGCTACACCATTGGCAGCAAATAAACCGCAGTATTGGACACAGGTTACCATGTGCATGACTCCTGAACACCGCGAGGTGATACGTTTCCTGGTTTTACATAAAATGCATGATTTGGTTGTTTTAGGGCTGCCATGGTTACAGACCCATAATCCAGTCCTGGACTGGAAGGCTATGTCAGTCTCAAGTTGGGGCTGTCGTGGTATTCATGGGGATTCCTTGCCTGTGTCTATTGCTTCTTCTACGCCTTCGGAAGTTCCGGAGTATTTGTCTGATTATCAGGATGTCTTCAGTGAGTCTGAGTCCAGTGCACTGCCTCCTCATAGGGACTGTGACTGTGCTATAGATTTGATCCCAGGCAGTAAATTTCCTAAGGGAAGACTGTTTAATCTGTCGGTACCTGAACATACCGCTATGCGTTCATATATCAAGGAGTCTCTGGAGAAAGGACATATTCGTCCGTCTTCTTCCCCTCTTGGTGCGGGATTCTTCTTTGTGGCAAAAAAGGACGGATCTTTGAGACCTTGTATTGATTATGGGCTTTTAAATAAGATCACTGTCAAATTTCAGTATCCTTTACCGCTGTTGTCTGACTTGTTTGCCCGGATTAAGGGTGCCAAGTGGTTCACCAAGATAGATCTTCGTGGTGCGTACAACCTTGTGCGCATTAAGCAAGGTGATGAATGGAAAACCGCATTCAATACGCCCGAAGGTCATTTTGAGTACTTGGTGATGCCTTTTGGGCTCTCCAATGCGCCTTCAGTTTTTCAGTCCTTTATGCATGACATTTTCCGGAAGTATCTGGATAAATTTTTGATTGTTTATCTGGATGATATTTTGTTTTTTTCTGATAATTGGGATTCGCATGTGGAGCAGGTCAGGTTGGTCTTTAAAATTTTGCGTGAAAATTCTTTGTTTGTCAAGGGCTCAAAGTGTCTCTTTGGTGTACAGAAGGTTCCCTTTTTGGGGTTCATTTTTTCCCCTTCTGCTGTGGAGATGGACCCAGTCAAGGTCCGAGCTATTCTTGATTGGACTCAGCCCTCGTCAGTTAAGAGTCTTCAGAAGTTCTTAGGCTTCGCTAACTTCTACCGTCGTTTTATCGCTAATTTTTCTAGCATTGTGAAACCTTTGACGGATATGACCAAGAAGGGCTCCGATGTAGCTAACTGGGCTCCTGCTGCCGTGGAGGCTTTCCAGGAGTTAAAACGCCGGTTTACTTCGGCGCCTGTTTTGTGCCAGCCTGACGTCTCACTTCCCTTTCAGGTTGAAGTGGATGCTTCGGAGATTGGGGCAGGGGCCGTTTTGTCGCAGAGAGGCCCTGGTTGCTCTGTTATGAAACCTTGTGCCTTTTTCTCTAGGAAGTTTTCGCCTGCCGAGCGAAATTATGATGTGGGCAATCGGGAGTTGTTGGCCATGAAATGGGCATTTGAGGAGTGGCGTCATTGGCTCGAGGGTACTAAGCATCGTGTGGTGGTCTTGACTGATCACAAAAATCTGATGTATCTCGAGTCTGCTAAACGCCTTAATCCGAGACAGGCCCGCTGGTCATTGTTTTTCTCCCGCTTTGATTTTGTTGTCTCGTATTTACCAGGTTCAAAGAATGTGAAGGCCGATGCTCTTTCTAGGAGCTTTGTGCCTGATGCTCCTGGAGTCGCTGATCCTGTTGGTATTCTTAAAGATGGAGTTATCTTGTCAGCTATTTCTCCGGATCTGCGACGTGTGTTGCAGAGATTTCAGGCTGATAGGCCTGAGTCTTGTCCACCTGACAGACTGTTTGTCCCGGATAAGTGGACCAGCAGAGTCATTTCCGAGGTTCATTCCTCGGTGTTGGCAGGTCACCCGGGAATTTTTGGCACCAGAGATCTGGTGGCCAGGTCCTTTTGGTGGCCTTCCTTGTCAAGGGATGTGCGGTCATTTGTGCAGTCCTGTGGGACTTGTGCTCGAGCTAAGCCTTGCTGTTCTCGTGCCAGCGGTTTGCTCTTGCCCTTGCCTGTCCCGAAGAGACCTTGGACACATATCTCCATGGATTTCATTTCTGATCTTCCGCTATCTCAGGGCATGTCCGTTATCTGGGTGATATGTGATCGCTTCTCCAAGATGGTCCATTTGGTTCCTCTGCCTAAGCTGCCTTCCTCTTCCGATCTGGTTCCTGTGTTTTTCCAGAACGTGGTTCGTTTGCACGGCATCCCTGAGAATATTGTGTCAGACAGAGGATCCCAGTTCGTTTCCAGGTTCTGGCGATCCTTTTGTAGTAGGATGGGCATTGATTTGTCGTTTTCGTCTGCTTTCCATCCTCAGACTAATGGACAGACGGAGCGAACCAATCAGACTTTGGAGGCTTATTTGAGGTGTTTTGTCTCTGCTGATCAGGACGATTGGGTGACATTCTTGCCGTTGGCTGAGTTTGCCCTTAATAATCGGGCTAGTTCCGCCACCTTGGTTTCGCCTTTTTTCTGCAACTCTGGTTTCCATCCTCGCTTTTCTTCGGGTCATGTGGAGCCTTCTGACTGTCCTGGGGTGGATTCTGTGGTGGATAGGTTGCAGCAGATCTGGAATCATGTGGTGGACAACTTGAAGTTGTCACAGGAGAAGGCTCAGCGCTTTGCCAACCGCCGCCGCGGTGTGGGTCCCCGACTACGCGTTGGGGATTTGGTATGGCTTTCTTCCCGCTTTGTTCCTATGAAGGTCTCCTCTCCCAAATTTAAACCTCGTTTTATTGGGCCTTACAAGATATTGGAAATCCTTAATCCTGTATCTTTTCGTCTGGATCTTCCTGTGTCGTTTGCTATTCACAATGTATTTCATAGGTCCTTGTTGCGGCGGTACATTGTGCCTGTAGTTCCTTCTGCTGAGCCTCCTGCTCCGGTGTTGGTTGAGGGCGAGTTGGAGTACGTGGTGGAGAAGATCTTGGATTCTCGCCTCTCCAGGCGGAGGCTTCAGTACCTGGTCAAGTGGAAGGGCTATGGTCAGGAGGATAATTCCTGGGTGGTCGCCTCTGATGTTCATGCGGCCGATTTAGTTCGTGCCTTTCATGCCGCTCATCCTGATCGCCCTGGTGGTCGTGGTGAGGGTTCGGTGACCCCTCACTAAGGGGGGGGTACTGTTGTGAATTTGCTTTTTGCTCCCTCTAGTGGTTACTAGTTTTTTGACTCTGGTTTTTCTGTCATTCCTTTTATCCGCACCTGGGTCGTTAGTTAGGGGTGTTGCTATATAAGCTCCCTGGACCTTCAGTTCAATGCCTGGCAACGTAGTTATCAGAGCTAGTCTGCTGTGCTCTTGTCTACTGATCCTGGTTCCAGTTATTTCAGCTAAGTCTGCCTTTTGCTTTTTGCTATTTGTTTTGGTTTTGTATTTTTGTCCAGCTTGTTCCAAATCTATTTCCTGACCTTTGCTGGAAGCTCTAGGGGGGCTGGTGTTCTCCCCCCGGACCGTTAGACGGTTCGGGGGTTCTTGAATTTCCAGTGTGGATTTTGATAGGGTTTTTGTTGACCATATAAGTTACCTTTCTTTATTCTGCTATCAGTAAGCGGGCCTCTCTGTGCTAAACCTGGTTCATTTCTGTGTTTGTCATTTCCTCTTACCTCACCGTCATTATTTGTGGGGGGCTTCTATCCAGCTTTGGGGTCCCCTTCTCTGGAGGCAAGAAAGGTCTTTGTTTTCCTCTACTAGGGGTAGCTAGATTCTCCGGCTGGCACGTGTCATCTAGAATCAACGTAGGAATGATCCCCGGCTACTTCTAGTGTTGGCGTTAGGAGTAGATATATGGTCAACCCAGTTACCACTGCCCTATGAGCTGGATTTTTGTATTCTGCAGACTTCCATGTTCCTCTGAGACCCTCGCCATTGGGGTCATAACAGGTTACTGATTTCCACCTGGATAAGGGGACTCTGGATTTGCCTTCAGACCGGCCAGACTCTGCCTACCCTGTGGTCCGTACCCTGGATTGTGGACACTGAAGCCATCAGTAAAGGTAAAGAGACTGCAACCTTGTGTCCTCGTTATTCACTGCGCCTTACATCATCCACCATCTACACTACAGGGAAGCCCTGGGGACATACTTCACCTGTGGGAAGGTATACCATCTAGCTGCCATAACATCACCCCAGCGGACCCCTAAGCAGCGTCAGTCACCCTGACCGAATACCACAGGTGGCGTCACGAACACTATAACCATAGAAACTATTCCCTTTTATTGGACTCCCCTCAAAGGGCCACGGACCGGGTCAGGCCACCGTGACATCCCCCGAACCGAAGGACCCAGTACCGAGTATCCCATAGCCCTTACGTGGGGGCGCTTCACCTGCACATGAGGAAAGAGAAATAGCGAATCAGAAAAACTGTACTACATTTCTAATTGGAGGTATTTGCTAATATTACTACACCTACTACATATTGGGATAGGATCTTGTATCTTGTCAAAAATATCTGAGCTCCAAAACCAACAAATGGGAATATCTCTGCAATGGAGAGACGCAGCACAAAACGGAAAAGAGCAGCCGAACCGGGAGATTTTAACTCAATTTTTGGAGCAATTCACAGGTCCTCTTTAAAAGGGATGAAAAATTGCAGAGAAATCCCCACACAGTAGGTGATATAGCTGGCCAGTAACACGCAGCAGAAGTTGAGACCTAGACAGATGCTGCAGGGAGAGCCAGCAAATGTGTGGACTCCTAAATATAGACCCAGACACCAATGATGTACAGTAGCGCTGAAGTCTGGACCTGAGGGAAATGAAGAGAAATTCTCAGTTACTTCTAATCAATTGGCCTTAGTAAAGTGGCTCTTCTGGGACAAGCGATCTATAATGTTGTTTTTCTGTAATACAGAGCGTATGACGGCACCAAAGCAATGTAACGCTGCGGCTCTGAGCTCAGTGTCTAGACTTAATGAATTTTCATTGATCACTTACTATGTAACATAGCACTGCAGGCCAGGAGAAAGAACAAACGGACGTCTTGGAAGTTCTCGATCTGGGGATTACATGCTATAGGATTAGGGGCGTACCGGCACGTACGATGGATGCTGCATTTAATGCACTTGGAAAAAAGAAAAGAAATACACATGAGCCTTTTATTTTTGTAAATGAACAGTATATTTGTGTTTTTGTTTTTTTAGTGGATATCTAATAATATCATTCTTTCTACAGCTCCACTGTATTTCACAATTTACCAATCAGAGTTTAGTCTAATTTGTCCAATTCGTGGTCCTAATTCACTCCATCCACTGGACTGCTAAATCCAGAATGAGCAGAGATTTTCAAGAAATAAAATATTTTCCCACAACATTTTTAGATTAATCTGCTCGGTTTCTTGTTCTCTATAACCTAATGCCCATAGATTTTACAGCTTTTCTAAGCTGACAGATTCCTTTACGCTTATTGCTGACTCCAAGGATGTTCCTTGAGTTTAGGTGTAGGGGACTTTAGACCAGATTAAACAAGTACCATAGAGCCTGGTAATGCATTGGGTCCTACAGAGAAGGGCCCGAAGCCTGGTAGGACCCATCTCCTTTCATATGACATGGTGAGAGCCTGAGCCCAACTCTTCAGAGGAATTAAATTGTTAGCAAACAAGGGGTGATGAAAGGGCTGAAATTTAATGGAAAGTGTAAAGATAGTTAAATAACCAGCAAGGCCTATTGTTCTGCTTGTTAAACCCCAGAAACATAATAGGGGGACCATTTTGAGCTTTGATGTGAAACCTTCCCTTTACTACGTATGACACTGGTGCCAAGAAACTTGCATGTGTTGCTTTGAACTAAATACACGATTTCTGTGTTTCCCAAAAATAAGTCCTAGCATGATTTTACTGGAGTTTAGGAGCCCTACTCCAAAAATAAGCCCTTGTTACGGGATCCGCGTTTGGGTAGGGGTTGGGTAAACTGGTCAATTGCCCTCTCTTATGGGCCCCCAGCATTTGTATTCTGAGGTTAAAACTACATAAGGACCTTTGGTGACATCACAGCCATGTGCAATGTGTGTATATACTTGTGTATGTGCAATGTGTGTATATACATGTCTATGTGCAGTGTGTGTATATACTTGTGTATGTGCAATGTGTGTATATACATGTCTATGTGCAGTGTGTGTATATACTTGTGTATGTGCAATGTGTGTATATACATGTCTATGTGCAGTGTGTGTATATACTTGTGTATGTGCAATGTGTGTATATACATGTCTATGTGCAGTGTGTGTATATACTTGTGTATGTGCAATGTGTGTATATACTTGTGTATGTGCAGTGTGTGTATATACTTGTGTATGTGCATTGTGTGTATATACTTGTGTATGTGCAGTGTGTTTATACTTTTTGTATGTGCAGTGTGTATATACTTGTGTATGTGCAGTGTGTGTGTGTGTATATACATGTGTATGTGCAGTGTGTGTATATACTTGTGTCTGTGCATTGTTGCGCCCCCTGACGAAGGGTTCCGAAACGCGCGTCGGGGCGGACACCTGGACGCTGCAGCTGCCTGTTACAAGATCTCCAGGGTGATGTACTTATTTATTGCTTTTTCTGCCCTATTTAAAGCCTTGCTCTATGTTCATGTTCATATTAATGTTTACTAACTAATAGGTTATATTGTGATACTACTCTATGGCTGTGGGTTAGTTTGTAGATTGGCCTTTGAGCCATTGGTTATGTAACCCTGTTGGCAATAATTGACCCTTAAATGTATATGGTGACACTAATACATCTATTTACTTCGGGTCAGCAGCTGTTGTTTCCGGGTGTCTTTATCCGTTACTTGTTTTTAATATTATTATTTGGGTGACTATGTTGTCACCATTGCCTTCTGAAATTTGCACTTTAATAAAGCAATTTTATATAAAGACATAAAGTTATCTCTTTGGATTTTTTTTTCCTTTTTTTGCTTTCATGTGTATATACTTGTGTATGTGCAGTGTGTGTATATACATGTCTATGTGCAGTGTGTGTATATATATATATATATATGTCTATGTGCAGTGTGTGTATATATATATATGTCTATGTGCAGTGTGTGTGTGTGTGTATATATATATATATATGTCTATGTGCAGTGTGTGTGTGTGTATATATATGTCTATGTGCAGTGTGTGTATATACTTGTGCATGTGCAGTGTGTGTATATACTTGTGTATGTGCAGTGTGTGTATATACTTGTGTATGTGCATTGTGTGTATATACTTGTGTATGTGCAGTGTGTTTATACTTTTTGTATGTGCAGTGTGTATATACTTGTGTATGTGCAGTGTGTGTATATACTTGTGTCTGTGCATTGTGTGTATATACTTGTGTATGTGCAGTGTGTGTATATACATGTCTATGTGCAGTGTGTGTATATCTAATATATAAAGCTGAATGTGTGTGTGTGTGTATGTATGTATGTATGTATGTATGTCCGGGATTGGCATCTGAACCGTAGCAGCTACAGCCACAAAATTTTGCACAGTCACACGTCTGGACCCCGAGAGCGTCATAGGCTATGTTGTGAGGTGAAATTTTAACCCCGCGCTTTCCAATTCACCAAACAATTTTGCCCCTATCTACATAATGGGGAAAAAGTGAAAGGAAAAGTGTTGGAGGCGTCACAGCTACAGGCACAAAATTTTGCACAGTCACACGTCTGGACCCTGAGAGCGTCAAAGCTATATTGTGAGGTGAAATTTTAACCCCGCGCTTTCCAAGTCACCAAACAATTTTGCCCCTATCTACATAATGGGGAAAAAATGAAAGGAAAAGTGTTGGAGGCAAATTAACAGCTGCCAGATGTGAACAAGGGGGACTTAAAGAATGACAGCGATGGCACCAAAGAGTATATACTGTACAGTTGCTAAGGTGGGGCCCCAACATGGGATAATCACACCACCACGGGGATATGAACACACACACAAAATGCGCCACACACTACCACGTGCTCGAACACATATACCACCCTCAGTGCACATTTCACCACACATACACCAACCTCGCCACATAAAAGTAGAAACACAAAAGTCGCCGCTCAAAACTCGCCACGCGCAAAACTCTCCACATGCAAAACTCGCCACACGTGCAAAACTCGCCACACGCAAAACTTGCACACGCAGAAAAATTGCCACACGCAGAAAAATTGCCACATGCACAAAAGTTGCAACACATGCAAAAGTTGCCTCACACAAAACTTGCACATACTCAAAAGGCACCACACATAAAACTCGCCACGCGCAAAACTCGCCATGCGCAAAACTTGCTGCACACAACTTGCTACACTAACCTGTCACATGCAACTCGACACACAAAAAGTTGCTACACGCATGTCGCCACACAAAACTCATCTCACAAAAGTCCCTACATGCATGTCGCCACACGCAACTCAACACACACAACTTGACACACGAAACTCGCCCTAAAACACACACAAGTCTGGTATCCTTCAAAAATAAAAATCTGATTAATAAGCAGACAAACTACAAGAGCAACAAATGTACCATATAGGAATCCGGCAGCTGTCAGTCACATGACCAGTCTATTATGTGTATGTGTGAGCTAATATATACTGCCAGGGGGTGGGCTTACTGTTGGCTGGGGATTTATCAGGCTGCCATTTTAGCTTACAAATACTGAGGTAAAAATACTGACCAAATAACGTGTGAACGAGGGCTAATACAGGAGGAGATGACATACAGCTATATACTATATACAGGAGATGACACACAGGTATATACTATTTACAGGGGAGATGACACACAGGTATATACTATATACAGGAGGAGATGACACACAGATATATACTATATACAGGAGAGATGACACACAGGTATATACTATATAGAGGAGGAGATGACATACAGGTACATACTACATACAGGAGGAGATGACATACAGGTATATACTATATACAGGAGGAGATGACACACAGGTATATACTATATACAGGAGCAGATTACCTACAGGTATATAGTATATACAGGAGGAGATGACACAGGTATATGCTATGTATAGGAGGAGATGACATACAGGTATATACTATATACAGGAGATGACACACAGATATATACTATATATAGGTGAGATGACACACAGGTATATACTATATACAGGAGATTACATACAGGTATATCTAATATATAAAGCTGAATGTGTGTATGTATGTATGTGTGTATGTCCGGGATTGGCATCTGTACCGTCGCAGCTACAGCCACAAAATTTTGCACAGTCACACGTCTGGACCCCGAGAGCGTCATAGGCTATGTTGTGAGGTGAAATTTTAACCCCGCGCGTTCCAATTCACCAAACAATTTTGCTCCTATCTACATAATGGGGAAAAAGTGAAGGGAAAAGTGTTGGAGGAAAATTGACAGCTGCCAGATGTGAACAATGAGGACTTAAAGAATGAGAGCGATGGCGACAAAGAGTATATACCGTACAGTTGCTAAGGTGGGGCCCCGACATGGGATACTCACCACACACGGGGATATGAACACAAACACAAAATGCGCCACACACTACCACGTGCTTGAACACATATACCACCCTCAGCACACATTTCACCACACACACACACCAACCTCGCCACATAAAAGTCGAAACACAAAAGTCACCACTCAAAACTCGCTACATGCAAAACTCGCCATATGCAAAACTAGGCTCACGCAAAACTCGCCACACGTGCAAAACTCACCTCATGGAAAACTCACCTCATGCAAAACTTGCACACACAGAAAAATTGCCACATGTACAAAAGTTGCACCACATGCAAAAGTTGCCTCACACAAAACTTGCACATACTCAAAATGCACCACACATAAAACTCGCCACGCGCAAAACTCGCCATGCACAAATCTTGCTGCACACAACTTGCTACACTAACCTGTCACATGCAACTCAACACACAAAATGTTGCTACACGCATGTCGCCACACAAAACTCATCTCACAAAAGTCGCTACATGCATGTCGCCACACGCAACTCAACACACACAACTTGACACATAAAACTCGCCCTAAAACACACACAAGTCTGGTATTGTCCTTCAAAAATAAAAATCTGATTAATAAGCAAACTACAAGAGCAACAAATGTACCATATAGGAAATACGGCAGCTGTCAGTCACATGACCTGTCTATTATGTGTATGTGTGAGCTAATATATACTGCCAGGGGGGAGGGCTTCCTGTTGGCTGGGGATTTATCAGGCTGCCAATAGCAACCAATCACAGCTCAGCTTCGATTTTGCTACAGTTAATTAACCTGAGCTCTGATTGGTTAATATAGGCAACAAAGACATTCTCAGTATAACAAAGCTAATATATGTTGTGAAATGCTTCTATTTGCTTAGTTTTTGCCTTTTAATAATTACATTTCTATCTATTTGTTTTGTGGTTTTTGTGTGCAGAATAAATTTTTGTTAACACATTCTATTTTGCTAACAGCAGTCATTAACCCGGGCGAAGCCGGGTAGTACAGCTAGTCTAATATATAAAGCTGAATGTGTGTGTGTGTGTATGTATGTATGTATGTATGTATGTCCGGGATTGGCATCTGAACCGTAGCAGCTACAGCCACAAAATTTTGCACAGTCACACGTCTGGACCCCGAGAGCGTCATAGGCTATGTTGTGAGGTGAAATTTTAACCCCGCGCTTTCCAATTCACCAAACAATTTTGCCCCTATCTACATAATGGGGAAAAAGTGAAAGGAAAAGTGTTGGAGGCGTCGCAGCTACAGGCACAAAATTTTGCACAGTCACACGTCTGGACCCTGAGAGCGTCAAAGCTATATTGTGAGGTGAAATTTTAACCCCGCGCTTTCCAAGTCACCAAACAATTTTGCCCCTATCTACATAATGGGGAAAAAATGAAAGGAAAAGTGTTGGAGGCAAATTAACAGCTGCCAGATGTGAACAAGGGGGACTTAAAGAATGACAGCGATGGCACCAAAGAGTATATACTGTACAGTTGCTAAGGTGGGGCCCCAACATGGGATAATCACACCACCACGGGGATATGAACACACACACAAAATGCGCCACACACTACCACGTGCTCGAACACATATACCACCCTCAGTGCACATTTCACCACACATACACCAACCTCGCCACATAAAAGTAGAAACACAAAAGTCGCCGCTCAAAACTCGCCACGCGCAAAACTCTCCACATGCAAAACTCGCCACACGTGCAAAACTCGCCACACGCAAAACTTGCACACGCAGAAAAATTGCCACACGCAGAAAAATTGCCACATGCACAAAAGTTGCAACACATGCAAAAGTTGCCTCACACAAAACTTGCACATACTCAAAAGGCACCACACATAAAACTCGCCACGCGCAAAACTCGCCATGCGCAAAACTTGCTGCACACAACTTGCTACACTAACCTGTCACATGCAACTCGACACACAAAAAGTTGCTACACGCATGTCGCCACACAAAACTCATCTCACAAAAGTCCCTACATGCATGTCGCCACACGCAACTCAACACACACAACTTGACACACGAAACTCGCCCTAAAACACACACAAGTCTGGTATCCTTCAAAAATAAAAATCTGATTAATAAGCAGACAAACTACAAGAGCAACAAATGTACCATATAGGAATCCGGCAGCTGTCAGTCACATGACCAGTCTATTATGTGTATGTGTGAGCTAATATATACTGCCAGGGGGTGGGCTTACTGTTGGCTGGGGATTTATCAGGCTGCCATTTTAGCTTACAAATACTGAGGTAAAAATACTGACCAAATAACGTGTGAACGAGGGCTAATACAGGAGGAGATGGCATACAGCTATATACTATATACAGGAGATGACACACAGGTATATACTATTTACAGGGGAGATGACACACAGGTATATACTATATACAGGAGGAGATGACACACAGATATATACTATATACAGGAGAGATGACACACAGGTATATACTATATAGAGGAGGAGATGACATACAGGTACATACTACATACAGGAGGAGATGACATACAGGTATATACTATATACAGGAGGAGATGACACACAGGTATATACTATATACAGGAGCAGATTACCTACAGGTATATAGTATATACAGGAGGAGATGACACAGGTATATGCTATGTATAGGAGGAGATGACATACAGGTATATACTATATACAGGAGATGACACACAGATATATACTATATATAGGTGAGATGACACACAGGTATATACTATATACAGGAGATTACATACAGGTATATCTAATATATAAAGCTGAATGTGTGTATGTATGTATGTGTGTATGTCCGGGATTGGCATCTGTACCGTCGCAGCTACAGCCACAAAATTTTGCACAGTCACACGTCTGGACCCCGAGAGCGTCATAGGCTATGTTGTGAGGTGAAATTTTAACCCCGCGCGTTCCAATTCACCAAACAATTTTGCTCCTATCTACATAATGGGGAAAAAGTGAAGGGAAAAGTGTTGGAGGAAAATTGACAGCTGCCAGATGTGAACAATGAGGACTTAAAGAATGAGAGCGATGGCGACAAAGAGTATATACCGTACAGTTGCTAAGGTGGGGCCCCGACATGGGATACTCACCACACACGGGGATATGAACACAAACACAAAATGCGCCACACACTACCACGTGCTTGAACACATATACCACCCTCAGCACACATTTCACCACACACACACACCAACCTCGCCACATAAAAGTCGAAACACAAAAGTCACCACTCAAAACTCGCTACATGCAAAACTCGCCATATGCAAAACTAGGCTCACGCAAAACTCGCCACACGTGCAAAACTCACCTCATGGAAAACTCACCTCATGCAAAACTTGCACACACAGAAAAATTGCCACATGTACAAAAGTTGCACCACATGCAAAAGTTGCCTCACACAAAACTTGCACATACTCAAAATGCACCACACATAAAACTCGCCACGCGCAAAACTCGCCATGCACAAATCTTGCTGCACACAACTTGCTACACTAACCTGTCACATGCAACTCAACACACAAAATGTTGCTACACGCATGTCGCCACACAAAACTCATCTCACAAAAGTCGCTACATGCATGTCGCCACACGCAACTCAACACACACAACTTGACACATAAAACTCGCCCTAAAACACACACAAGTCTGGTATTGTCCTTCAAAAATAAAAATCTGATTAATAAGCAAACTACAAGAGCAACAAATGTACCATATAGGAAATACGGCAGCTGTCAGTCACATGACCTGTCTATTATGTGTATGTGTGAGCTAATATATACTGCCAGGGGGGAGGGCTTCCTGTTGGCTGGGGATTTATCAGGCTGCCAATAGCAACCAATCACAGCTCAGCTTCGATTTTGCTACAGTTAATTAACCTGAGCTCTGATTGGTTAATATAGGCAACAAAGACATTCTCAGTATAACAAAGCTAATATATGTTGTGAAATGCTTCTATTTGCTTAGTTTTTGCCTTTTAATAATTACATTTCTATCTATTTGTTTTGTGGTTTTTGTGTGCAGAATAAATTTTTGTTAACACATTCTATTTTGCTAACAGCAGTCATTAACCCGGGCGAAGCCGGGTAGTACAGCTAGTCTAATATATAAAGCTGAATGTGTGTGTGTGTGTATGTATGTATGTATGTATGTATGTCCGGGATTGGCATCTGAACCGTAGCAGCTACAGCCACAAAATTTTGCACAGTCACACGTCTGGACCCCGAGAGCGTCATAGGCTATGTTGTGAGGTGAAATTTTAACCCCGCGCTTTCCAATTCACCAAACAATTTTGCCCCTATCGACATAATGGGGAAAAAGTGAAAGGAAAAGTGTTGGAGGCGTCGCAGCTACAGGCACAAAATTTTGCACAGTCACACGTCTGGACCCTGAGAGCGTCAAAGCTATATTGTGAGGTGAAATTTTAACCCCGCGCTTTCCAAGTCACCAAACAATTTTGCCCCTATCTACATAATGGGGAAAAAATGAAAGGAAAAGTGTTGGAGGCAAATTAACAGCTGCCAGATGTGAACAAGGGGGACTTAAAGAATGACAGCGATGGCACCAAAGAGTATATACTGTACAGTTGCTAAGGTGGGGCCCCAACATGGGATAATCACACCACCACGGGGATATGAACACACACACAAAATGCGCCACACACTACCACGTGCTCGAACACATATACCACCCTCAGTGCACATTTCACCACACATACACCAACCTCGCCACATAAAAGTAGAAACACAAAAGTCGCCGCTCAAAACTCGCCACGCGCAAAACTCTCCACATGCAAAACTCGCCACACGTGCAAAACTCGCCACACGCAAAACTTGCACACGCAGAAAAATTGCCACACGCAGAAAAATTGCCACATGCACAAAAGTTGCAACACATGCAAAAGTTGCCTCACACAAAACTTGCACATACTCAAAAGGCACCACACATAAAACTCGCCACGCGCAAAACTCGCCATGCGCAAAACTTGCTGCACACAACTTGCTACACTAACCTGTCACATGCAACTCGACACACAAAAAGTTGCTACACGCATGTCGCCACACAAAACTCATCTCACAAAAGTCCCTACATGCATGTCGCCACACGCAACTCAACACACACAACTTGACACACGAAACTCGCCCTAAAACACACACAAGTCTGGTATCCTTCAAAAATAAAAATCTGATTAATAAGCAGACAAACTACAAGAGCAACAAATGTACCATATAGGAATCCGGCAGCTGTCAGTCACATGACCAGTCTATTATGTGTATGTGTGAGCTAATATATACTGCCAGGGGGTGGGCTTACTGTTGGCTGGGGATTTATCAGGCTGCCATTTTAGCTTACAAATACTGAGGTAAAAATACTGACCAAATAACGTGTGAACGAGGGCTAATACAGGAGGAGATGGCATACAGCTATATACTATATACAGGAGATGACACACAGGTATATACTATTTACAGGGGAGATGACACACAGGTATATACTATATACAGGAGGAGATGACACACAGATATATACTATATACAGGAGAGATGACACACAGGTATATACTATATAGAGGAGGAGATGACATACAGGTACATACTACATACAGGAGGAGATGACATACAGGTATATACTATATACAGGAGGAGATGACACACAGGTATATACTATATACAGGAGCAGATTACCTACAGGTATATAGTATATACAGGAGGAGATGACACAGGTATATGCTATGTATAGGAGGAGATGACATACAGGTATATACTATATACAGGAGATGACACACAGATATATACTATATATAGGTGAGATGACACACAGGTATATACTATATACAGGAGATTACATACAGGTATATCTAATATATAAAGCTGAATGTGTGTATGTATGTATGTGTGTATGTCCGGGATTGGCATCTGTACCGTCGCAGCTACAGCCACAAAATTTTGCACAGTCACACGTCTGGACCCCGAGAGCGTCATAGGCTATGTTGTGAGGTGAAATTTTAACCCCGCGCGTTCCAATTCACCAAACAATTTTGCTCCTATCTACATAATGGGGAAAAAGTGAAGGGAAAAGTGTTGGAGGAAAATTGACAGCTGCCAGATGTGAACAATGAGGACTTAAAGAATGAGAGCGATGGCGACAAAGAGTATATACCGTACAGTTGCTAAGGTGGGGCCCCGACATGGGATACTCACCACACACGGGGATATGAACACAAACACAAAATGCGCCACACACTACCACGTGCTTGAACACATATACCACCCTCAGCACACATTTCACCACACACACACACCAACCTCGCCACATAAAAGTCGAAACACAAAAGTCACCACTCAAAACTCGCTACATGCAAAACTCGCCATATGCAAAACTAGGCTCACGCAAAACTCGCCACACGTGCAAAACTCACCTCATGGAAAACTCACCTCATGCAAAACTTGCACACACAGAAAAATTGCCACATGTACAAAAGTTGCACCACATGCAAAAGTTGCCTCACACAAAACTTGCACATACTCAAAATGCACCACACATAAAACTCGCCACGCGCAAAACTCGCCATGCACAAATCTTGCTGCACACAACTTGCTACACTAACCTGTCACATGCAACTCAACACACAAAATGTTGCTACACGCATGTCGCCACACAAAACTCATCTCACAAAAGTCGCTACATGCATGTCGCCACACGCAACTCAACACACACAACTTGACACATAAAACTCGCCCTAAAACACACACAAGTCTGGTATTGTCCTTCAAAAATAAAAATCTGATTAATAAGCAAACTACAAGAGCAACAAATGTACCATATAGGAAATACGGCAGCTGTCAGTCACATGACCTGTCTATTATGTGTATGTGTGAGCTAATATATACTGCCAGGGGGGAGGGCTTCCTGTTGGCTGGGGATTTATCAGGCTGCCAATAGCAACCAATCACAGCTCAGCTTCGATTTTGCTACAGTTAATTAACCTGAGCTCTGATTGGTTAATATAGGCAACAAAGACATTCTCAGTATAACAAAGCTAATATATGTTGTGAAATGCTTCTATTTGCTTAGTTTTTGCCTTTTAATAATTACATTTCTATCTATTTGTTTTGTGGTTTTTGTGTGCAGAATAAATTTTTGTTAACACATTCTATTTTGCTAACAGCAGTCATTAACCCGGGCGAAGCCGGGTAGTACAGCTAGTCTAATATATAAAGCTGAATGTGTGTGTGTGTGTATGTATGTATGTATGTATGTATGTCCGGGATTGGCATCTGAACCGTAGCAGCTACAGCCACAAAATTTTGCACAGTCACACGTCTGGACCCCGAGAGCGTCATAGGCTATGTTGTGAGGTGAAATTTTAACCCCGCGCTTTCCAATTCACCAAACAATTTTGCCCCTATCTACATAATGGGGAAAAAGTGAAAGGAAAAGTGTTGGAGGCGTCGCAGCTACAGGCACAAAATTTTGCACAGTCACACGTCTGGACCCTGAGAGCGTCAAAGCTATATTGTGAGGTGAAATTTTAACCCCGCGCTTTCCAAGTCACCAAACAATTTTGCCCCTATCTACATAATGGGGAAAAAATGAAAGGAAAAGTGTTGGAGGCAAATTAACAGCTGCCAGATGTGAACAAGGGGGACTTAAAGAATGACAGCGATGGCACCAAAGAGTATATACTGTACAGTTGCTAAGGTGGGGCCCCAACATGGGATAATCACACCACCACGGGGATATGAACACACACACAAAATGCGCCACACACTACCACGTGCTCGAACACATATACCACCCTCAGTGCACATTTCACCACACATACACCAACCTCGCCACATAAAAGTAGAAACACAAAAGTCGCCGCTCAAAACTCGCCACGCGCAAAACTCTCCACATGCAAAACTCGCCACACGTGCAAAACTCGCCACACGCAAAACTTGCACACGCAGAAAAATTGCCACACGCAGAAAAATTGCCACATGCACAAAAGTTGCAACACATGCAAAAGTTGCCTCACACAAAACTTGCACATACTCAAAAGGCACCACACATAAAACTCGCCACGCGCAAAACTCGCCATGCGCAAAACTTGCTGCACACAACTTGCTACACTAACCTGTCACATGCAACTCGACACACAAAAAGTTGCTACACGCATGTCGCCACACAAAACTCATCTCACAAAAGTCCCTACATGCATGTCGCCACACGCAACTCAACACACACAACTTGACACACGAAACTCGCCCTAAAACACACACAAGTCTGGTATCCTTCAAAAATAAAAATCTGATTAATAAGCAGACAAACTACAAGAGCAACAAATGTACCATATAGGAATCCGGCAGCTGTCAGTCACATGACCAGTCTATTATGTGTATGTGTGAGCTAATATATACTGCCAGGGGGTGGGCTTACTGTTGGCTGGGGATTTATCAGGCTGCCATTTTAGCTTACAAATACTGAGGTAAAAATACTGACCAAATAACGTGTGAACGAGGGCTAATACAGGAGGAGATGGCATACAGCTATATACTATATACAGGAGATGACACACAGGTATATACTATTTACAGGGGAGATGACACACAGGTATATACTATATACAGGAGGAGATGACACACAGATATATACTATATACAGGAGAGATGACACACAGGTATATACTATATAGAGGAGGAGATGACATACAGGTACATACTACATACAGGAGGAGATGACATACAGGTATATACTATATACAGGAGGAGATGACACACAGGTATATACTATATACAGGAGCAGATTACCTACAGGTATATAGTATATACAGGAGGAGATGACACAGGTATATGCTATGTATAGGAGGAGATGACATACAGGTATATACTATATACAGGAGATGACACACAGATATATACTATATATAGGTGAGATGACACACAGGTATATACTATATACAGGAGATTACATACAGGTATATCTAATATATAAAGCTGAATGTGTGTGTGTGTGTATGTATGTATGTATGTATGTATGTCCGGGATTGGCATCTGAACCGTAGCAGCTACAGCCACAAAATTTTGCACAGTCACACGTCTGGACCCCGAGAGCGTCATAGGCTATGTTGTGAGGTGAAATTTTAACCCCGCGCTTTCCAATTCACCAAACAATTTTGCCCCTATCTACATAATGGGGAAAAAGTGAAAGGAAAAGTGTTGGAGGCGTCGCAGCTACAGGCACAAAATTTTGCACAGTCACACGTCTGGACCCTGAGAGCGTCAAAGCTATATTGTGAGGTGAAATTTTAACCCCGCGCTTTCCAAGTCACCAAACAATTTTGCCCCTATCTACATAATGGGGAAAAAATGAAAGGAAAAGTGTTGGAGGCAAATTAACAGCTGCCAGATGTGAACAAGGGGGACTTAAAGAATGACAGCGATGGCACCAAAGAGTATATACTGTACAGTTGCTAAGGTGGGGCCCCAACATGGGATAATCACACCACCACGGGGATATGAACACACACACAAAATGCGCCACACACTACCACGTGCTCGAACACATATACCACCCTCAGTGCACATTTCACCACACATACACCAACCTCGCCACATAAAAGTAGAAACACAAAAGTCGCCGCTCAAAACTCGCCACGCGCAAAACTCTCCACATGCAAAACTCGCCACACGTGCAAAACTCGCCACACGCAAAACTTGCACACGCAGAAAAATTGCCACACGCAGAAAAATTGCCACATGCACAAAAGTTGCAACACATGCAAAAGTTGCCTCACACAAAACTTGCACATACTCAAAAGGCACCACACATAAAACTCGCCACGCGCAAAACTCGCCATGCGCAAAACTTGCTGCACACAACTTGCTACACTAACCTGTCACATGCAACTCGACACACAAAAAGTTGCTACACGCATGTCGCCACACAAAACTCATCTCACAAAAGTCCCTACATGCATGTCGCCACACGCAACTCAACACACACAACTTGACACACGAAACTCGCCCTAAAACACACACAAGTCTGGTATCCTTCAAAAATAAAAATCTGATTAATAAGCAGACAAACTACAAGAGCAACAAATGTACCATATAGGAATCCGGCAGCTGTCAGTCACATGACCAGTCTATTATGTGTATGTGTGAGCTAATATATACTGCCAGGGGGTGGGCTTACTGTTGGCTGGGGATTTATCAGGCTGCCATTTTAGCTTACAAATACTGAGGTAAAAATACTGACCAAATAACGTGTGAACGAGGGCTAATACAGGAGGAGATGGCATACAGCTATATACTATATACAGGAGATGACACACAGGTATATACTATTTACAGGGGAGATGACACACAGGTATATACTATATACAGGAGGAGATGACACACAGATATATACTATATACAGGAGAGATGACACACAGGTATATACTATATAGAGGAGGAGATGACATACAGGTACATACTACATACAGGAGGAGATGACATACAGGTATATACTATATACAGGAGGAGATGACACACAGGTATATACTATATACAGGAGCAGATTACCTACAGGTATATAGTATATACAGGAGGAGATGACACAGGTATATGCTATGTATAGGAGGAGATGACATACAGGTATATACTATATACAGGAGATGACACACAGATATATACTATATATAGGTGAGATGACACACAGGTATATACTATATACAGGAGATTACATACAGGTATATCTAATATATAAAGCTGAATGTGTGTATGTATGTATGTGTGTATGTCCGGGATTGGCATCTGTACCGTCGCAGCTACAGCCACAAAATTTTGCACAGTCACACGTCTGGACCCCGAGAGCGTCATAGGCTATGTTGTGAGGTGAAATTTTAACCCCGCGCGTTCCAATTCACCAAACAATTTTGCTCCTATCTACATAATGGGGAAAAAGTGAAGGGAAAAGTGTTGGAGGAAAATTGACAGCTGCCAGATGTGAACAATGAGGACTTAAAGAATGAGAGCGATGGCGACAAAGAGTATATACCGTACAGTTGCTAAGGTGGGGCCCCGACATGGGATACTCACCACACACGGGGATATGAACACAAACACAAAATGCGCCACACACTACCACGTGCTTGAACACATATACCACCCTCAGCACACATTTCACCACACACACACACCAACCTCGCCACATAAAAGTCGAAACACAAAAGTCACCACTCAAAACTCGCTACATGCAAAACTCGCCATATGCAAAACTAGGCTCACGCAAAACTCGCCACACGTGCAAAACTCACCTCATGGAAAACTCACCTCATGCAAAACTTGCACACACAGAAAAATTGCCACATGTACAAAAGTTGCACCACATGCAAAAGTTGCCTCACACAAAACTTGCACATACTCAAAATGCACCACACATAAAACTCGCCACGCGCAAAACTCGCCATGCACAAATCTTGCTGCACACAACTTGCTACACTAACCTGTCACATGCAACTCAACACACAAAATGTTGCTACACGCATGTCGCCACACAAAACTCATCTCACAAAAGTCGCTACATGCATGTCGCCACACGCAACTCAACACACACAACTTGACACATAAAACTCGCCCTAAAACACACACAAGTCTGGTATTGTCCTTCAAAAATAAAAATCTGATTAATAAGCAAACTACAAGAGCAACAAATGTACCATATAGGAAATACGGCAGCTGTCAGTCACATGACCTGTCTATTATGTGTATGTGTGAGCTAATATATACTGCCAGGGGGGAGGGCTTCCTGTTGGCTGGGGATTTATCAGGCTGCCAATAGCAACCAATCACAGCTCAGCTTCTATTTTGCTACAGTTAATTAACCTGAGCTCTGATTGGTTAATATAGGCAACAAAGACATTCTCAGTATAACAAAGCTAATATATGTTGTGAAATGCTTCTATTTGCTTAGTTTTTGCCTTTTAATAATTACATTTCTATCTATTTGTTTTGTGGTTTTTGTGTGCAGAATAAATTTTTGTTAACACATTCTATTTTGCTAACAGCAGTCATTAACCCGGGCGAAGCCGGGTAGTACAGCTAGTCTAATATATAAAGCTGAATGTGTGTATGTATGTATGTGTGTATGTCCGGGATTGGCATCTGTACCGTCGCAGCTACAGCCACAAAATTTTGCACAGTCACACGTCTGGACCCCGAGAGCGTCATAGGCTATGTTGTGAGGTGAAATTTTAACCCCGCGCGTTCCAATTCACCAAACAATTTTGCTCCTATCTACATAATGGGGAAAAAGTGAAGGGAAAAGTGTTGGAGGAAAATTGACAGCTGCCAGATGTGAACAATGAGGACTTAAAGAATGAGAGCGATGGCGACAAAGAGTATATACCGTACAGTTGCTAAGGTGGGGCCCCGACATGGGATACTCACCACACACGGGGATATGAACACAAACACAAAATGCGCCACACACTACCACGTGCTTGAACACATATACCACCCTCAGCACACATTTCACCACACACACACACCAACCTCGCCACATAAAAGTCGAAACACAAAAGTCACCACTCAAAACTCGCTACATGCAAAACTCGCCATATGCAAAACTAGGCTCACGCAAAACTCGCCACACGTGCAAAACTCACCTCATGGAAAACTCACCTCATGCAAAACTTGCACACACAGAAAAATTGCCACATGTACAAAAGTTGCACCACATGCAAAAGTTGCCTCACACAAAACTTGCACATACTCAAAATGCACCACACATAAAACTCGCCACGCGCAAAACTCGCCATGCACAAATCTTGCTGCACACAACTTGCTACACTAACCTGTCACATGCAACTCAACACACAAAATGTTGCTACACGCATGTCGCCACACAAAACTCATCTCACAAAAGTCGCTACATGCATGTCGCCACACGCAACTCAACACACACAACTTGACACATAAAACTCGCCCTAAAACACACACAAGTCTGGTATTGTCCTTCAAAAATAAAAATCTGATTAATAAGCAAACTACAAGAGCAACAAATGTACCATATAGGAAATACGGCAGCTGTCAGTCACATGACCTGTCTATTATGTGTATGTGTGAGCTAATATATACTGCCAGGGGGGAGGGCTTCCTGTTGGCTGGGGATTTATCAGGCTGCCAATAGCAACCAATCACAGCTCAGCTTCTATTTTGCTACAGTTAATTAACCTGAGCTCTGATTGGTTAATATAGGCAACAAAGACATTCTCAGTATAACAAAGCTAATATATGTTGTGAAATGCTTCTATTTGCTTAGTTTTTGCCTTTTAATAATTACATTTCTATCTATTTGTTTTGTGGTTTTTGTGTGCAGAATAAATTTTTGTTAACACATTCTATTTTGCTAACAGCAGTCATTAACCCGGGCGAAGCCGGGTAGTACAGCTAGTATATATATATATACACTCACTGGCCACTTTATTAGGTACACCTGTCCAACTTCTTGTTAACACTTAATTTCTAATCAGCCAATCACATGGCGGCAACTCAGTGCATTTAGGCATGTAGACATGGTCAAGACAATCTCCTGCAGTTCAAACCGAGCATCAGTATGGGGAAGAAAGGTGATTTGAGTGCCTTTGAACGTGGCATGGTTGTTGGTGCCAGAAGGGCTGGTCTGAGTATTTCAGAAACTGCTGATCTACTGGGATTTTCACGCACAACCATCTCTAGGGTTTACAGAGAATGGTCCGAAAAAGAAAAAAAATCCAGTGAGCGGCAGTTCTGTGGGCGGAAATGCCTTGTTGATGCCAGAGGTCAGAGGAGAATGGGCAGACTGGTTCGAGCTGATAGAAAGGCAACAGTGACTCAAATCGCCACCCGTTACAACCAAGGTAGGCCTAAGAGCATCTCTGAACGCACAGTGCGTCGAACTTTGAGGCAGATGGGCTACAGCAGCAGAAGACCACACCGGGTACCACTCCTTTCAGCTAAGAACAGGAAACTGAGGCTACAATTTGCACAAGCTCATCGAAATTGGACAGTAGAAGATTGGAAAAACGTTGCTTGGTCTGATGAGTCTCGATTTCTGCTGCGACATTCAGATGGTAGGGTCAGAATTTGGCGTAAACAACATGAAAGCATGGATCCATCCTGCCTTGTATGGAGCATCTTTGGGATGTGCAGCCGACAAATCTGCTGCAACTGTGTGATGCCATCATGTCAATATGGACCAAAATCTCTGAGGAATGCTTCCAGCACCTTGTTGAATCTATGCCATGAAGAATTGAGGCAGTTCTGAAGGCAAAAGGGGTCCAACCCGTTACTAGCATGGTGTACCTAATAAAGTGGCCGGTGAGTGTATATATGTCTATGTGCAGTGTGTGTATATATATATGTCTATGTGCAGTGTGTGTGTGTGTGTGTGTGTATATATATATATATATACTAGCTGTACTACCCGGCTTCGCCCGGGTTAATGACTGCTGTTAGCAAAATAGAATGTGTTAACAAAAATTTATTCTGCACACAAAAACCACAAAACAAATAGATAGAAATGTAATTATTAAAAGGCAAAAACTAAGCAAATAGAAGCATTTCACAACATATATTAGCTTTGTTATACTGAGAATGTCTTTGTTGCCTATATTAACCAATCAGAGCTCAGGTTAATTAACTGTAGCAAAATCGAAGCTGAGCTGTGATTGGTTGCTATTGGCAGCCTGATAAATCCCCAGCCAACAGGAAGCCCTCCCCCCTGGCAGTATATATTAGCTCACACATACACATAATAGACAGGTCATGTGACTGACAGCTGCCGTATTTCCTATATGGTACATTTGTTGCTCTTGTAGTTTGCTTATTAATCAGATTTTTATTTTTGAAGGACAATACCAGACTTGTGTGTGTTTTAGGGCGAGTTTTATGTGTCAAGTTGTGTGTGTTGAGTTGCGTGTGGCGACATGCATGTAGCGACTTTTGTGAGATGAGTTTTGTGTGGCGACATGCGTGTAGCAACATTTTGTGTGTTGAGTTGCATGTGACAGGTTAGTGTAGCAAGTTGTGTGCAGCAAGATTTGTGCATGGCGAGTTTTGCGCGTGGCGAGTTTTATGTGTGGTGCATTTTGAGTATGTGCAAGTTTTGTGTGAGGCAACTTTTGCATGTGGTGCAACTTTTGTACATGTGGCAATTTTTCTGTGTGTGCAAGTTTTGCATGAGGTGAGTTTTCCATGAGGTGAGTTTTGCACGTGTGGCGAGTTTTGCGTGAGCCTAGTTTTGCATATGGCGAGTTTTGCATGTAGCGAGTTTTGAGTGGTGACTTTTGTGTTTCGACTTTTATGTGGCGAGGTTGGTGTGTGTGTGTGGTGAAATGTGTGCTGAGGGTGGTATATGTGTTCAAGCACGTGGTAGTGTGTGGCGCATTTTGTGTTTGTGTTCATATCCCCGTGTGTGGTGAGTATCCCATGTCGGGGCCCCACCTTAGCAACTGTACGGTATATACTCTTTGTCGCCATCGCTCTCATTCTTTAAGTCCTCATTGTTCACATCTGGCAGCTGTCAATTTTCCTCCAACACTTTTCCCTTCACTTTTTCCCCATTATGTAGATAGGAGCAAAATTGTTTGGTGAATTGGAACGCGCGGGGTTAAAATTTCACCTCACAACATAGCCTATGACGCTCTCGGGGTCCAGACGTGTGACTGTGCAAAATTTTGTGGCTGTAGCTGCGACGGTACAGATGCCAATCCCGGACATACACACATACATACATACACACATTCAGCTTTATATATTAGATATACCTGTATGTAATCTCCTGTATATAGTATATACCTGTGTGTCATCTCACCTATATATAGTATATATCTGTGTGTCATCTCCTGTATATAGTATATACCTGTATGTCATCTCCTCCTATACATAGCATATACCTGTGTCATCTCCTCCTGTATATACTATATACCTGTAGGTAATCTGCTCCTGTATATAGTATATACCTGTGTGTCATCTCCTCCTGTATATAGTATATACCTGTATGTCATCTCCTCCTGTATGTAGTATGTACCTGTATGTCATCTCCTCCTCTATATAGTATATACCTGTGTGTCATCTCTCCTGTATATAGTATATATCTGTGTGTCATCTCCTCCTGTATATAGTATATACCTGTGTGTCATCTCCCCTGTAAATAGTATATACCTGTGTGTCATCTCCTGTATATAGTATATAGCTGTATGCCATCTCCTCCTGTATTAGCCCTCGTTCACACGTTATTTGGTCAGTATTTTTACCTCAGTATTTGTAAGCTAAAATGGCAGCCTGATAAATCCCCAGCCAACAGTAAGCCCACCCCCTGGCAGTATATATTAGCTCACACATACACATAATAGACTGGTCATGTGACTGACAGCTGCCGGATTCCTATATGGTACATTTGTTGCTCTTGTAGTTTGTCTGCTTATTAATCAGATTTTTATTTTTGAAGGATACCAGACTTGTGTGTGTTTTAGGGCGAGTTTCGTGTGTCAAGTTGTGTGTGTTGAGTTGCGTGTGGCGACATGCATGTAGGGACTTTTGTGAGATGAGTTTTGTGTGGCGACATGCGTGTAGCAACTTTTTGTGTGTCGAGTTGCATGTGACAGGTTAGTGTAGCAAGTTGTGTGCAGCAAGTTTTGCGCATGGCGAGTTTTGCGCGTGGCGAGTTTTATGTGTGGTGCCTTTTGAGTATGTGCAAGTTTTGTGTGAGGCAACTTTTGCATGTGTTGCAACTTTTGTGCATGTGGCAATTTTTCTGCGTGTGGCAATTTTTCTGCGTGTGCAAGTTTTGCGTGTGGCGAGTTTTGCACGTGTGGCGAGTTTTGCATGTGGAGAGTTTTGCGCGTGGCGAGTTTTGAGCGGCGACTTTTGTGTTTCTACTTTTATGTGGCGAGGTTGGTGTATGTGTGGTGAAATGTGCACTGAGGGTGGTATATGTGTTCGAGCACGTGGTAGTGTGTGGCGCATTTTGTGTGTGTGTTCATATCCCCGTGGTGGTGTGATTATCCCATGTTGGGGCCCCACCTTAGCAACTGTACAGTATATACTCTTTGGTGCCATCGCTGTCATTCTTTAAGTCCCCCTTGTTCACATCTGGCAGCTGTTAATTTGCCTCCAACACTTTTCCTTTCATTTTTTCCCCATTATGTAGATAGGGGCAAAATTGTTTGGTGACTTGGAAAGCGCGGGGTTAAAATTTCACCTCACAATATAGCTTTGACGCTCTCAGGGTCCAGACGTGTGACTGTGCAAAATTTTGTGCCTGTAGCTGCGACGCCTCCAACACTTTTCCTTTCACTTTTTCCCCATTATGTCGATAGGGGCAAAATTGTTTGGTGAATTGGAAAGCGCGGGGTTAAAATTTCACCTCACAACATAGCCTATGACGCTCTCGGGGTCCAGACGTGTGACTGTGCAAAATTTTGTGGCTGTAGCTGCTACGGTTCAGATGCCAATCCCGGACATACATACATACATACATACATACACACACACACACATTCAGCTTTATATATTAGATATATATATATATATATATATATATATATGTCTACGTGCAGTGTGTGTGTGTGTATATATATGTCTATGTGCAGTGTGTGTATATACGTGTATGTGCAGTGTGTGTAGTAGTTTATGTGCAGTGTGTATATATACTTGTGTATGTGCTGAGTGTGTATATACTTGTGTGTATACTTGTGTATGTGCAGTGTGTGTATATACTTGTGTGTGTGTGTGTGTGTGTGTATATACTTGTGTGTGTGTGTGTGTGATGACATGATTATATTTGAATACATGTTGATTTTTTGTTCAAGAGTAAATGTGGATTGATGTTCATGGAAAAAAAATAATGCATCCCCTGAAAATAAGCCGTAACCCATCTTTCGGAGCAAAAAATAATATAAGACCCCATCTAATTTTTGGATAAGCATGGTATTACAATACACTGTCCATTATAGCCCTTTCATTTTGGAAAATGTTGCACCTTTATTACAATAATCACTTTATACTGCCAATAGAATTTTTTTCACAGCAGTGAAGGACCTCAATCTTTTTTGCCGCAAACTCGTCCTCAAGAGGTGACATCATCATTCAGGGGAGGATATCGGCGTCTGCGGTGGAACTGAGCAGGAGGCATTGGAGGTATTGGAGGGACTACTTAATGAACAAGAGTCAGAGAGTACGGTCAAATTCCCTAGGTCAGCTATGCCCAGATCAACGACCTTTCCCCCTTTGTCCATCTGTCCACAAATTGATATTTTTGCACGTCTGGTGACTGAAGATTTTAAATAGGTTTCGACCAATATAAGGAGAGATAATCTCAGTCCAAATCAAAGACATGATTTAAAACAACTCAAAGCCTTGGATGATGTAGTTATTAAACCAGCGGACAAAGGGGGAAACGTCGTGATCTGGCCGAGGGATAAATATGAGAAGGAGGCCTTTAAACAACTTAAAGATAAAAATAACTATACTCTTCTCCCTCAAAACCCTCTGACCACTTTCTCCTTACAACTCGACTCAATTTTTACCCATGCTTGGGAAAAGGGTATTATTCCCAAAAAGGTTTTGGATGGGTTGTTGACAAAATTTCCTAAAGTCCCTACCTTTTACCTCCTTTCAAAAATACACAAGGACCCCACGGACCCCCCGGGGCATCCAATCGTCTCTGGCATAGGAGGGCTTTGCGACCCAATATGCAAATATATTGACTATTACTTAAAACCGTTGGTTGAGACGCTGCCTCCTATGTCAGGGACTCTGCGGATGTCTTGGTAAGGGTCGATGGTCTCTCCTTGGACTCCGATATGCTCTTTGTCACCGCGGACGTCGAGTCCTTGTACACATGCATTGACCACAATCATGGTCTGCGTGCAGCGAAGTTCTTTTTGGAGATGAGCAGTATGGATGGACCCCTTGTCGACTTACTATTAGAACTTTTGCAATTTGTACTGTATCATAATTTCTTCACTTTCAGGGACCGGTTTTACCTGTAGAAGCGTGGCACTGCCATGGGGGCGGCGTGTGCGCCCGCCTACGCGAACCTCTTCCTCGGCCTTTGGGAGAGGGAGGTGTTTCGCGGGGAGGGGGCATGTGCCGCCGACCATGTGCAGTGCTGGTTTCGATACATTGATGACCTTCTGATTATCTGGCAGGGTCCTGCCTCTGAATTGGAGATGTTCATGTCCACTTTGAATAATAATAATTACAACATCAGATTAACATACAAGTGGCATGAACGCAAAATTTACTTCTTGGATATTGCATTGGTGGTGGATGACTTTGGGTTTGTCCAGACTGACATCTACCGAAAGGAAACTTCGGTTAACTCGCTCCTGCATGCCTCTTCAGGGCATACCCATTCCACGATTAAGGCTATCCCCACGGGTCAATTTTTGAGGGCTAAACGAACATGTTCCACTGTGGATAGATTTGAGGAACAGGCGAAAGATTTGAGGGCCCTTTTTCAGGAGAGAGGCTATAGTCGGAGGAACATTAAACAGGGGTATCATCGGGCTAAATATACCCCACGACAAGGCCTACTGGGTAATTGTGGCAGAATGAAGGATAAGGGTGACTCCCAAATGAGATTTATCTCAACTTTTAATTGCCAGTGGGATACTATCCACCAGATTTTAACTAAACACTGGCCTATCCTTCAAACAGATCCGATTTTGAGGAAAGAAATTTCCACAAGACCATTGATCACGGCAAAGAGAAGTAAAAATCTCAGGGATCAACAGGTGAAGAGCCACTATGTGGCCCCCCAGAAGAGCCCTTTTGGCAATTTAAAACAAAGATGGGGTTGTGTACCCTGTGGGAACTGAATGGGGTGTAATCTACATAGTATCATAAGAGCTAAGACCTTTATGACTATGGATGGCACTCGGGAGTATACTATTACTCACTACATTTCCTGCACCACTTCATATGTGATCTATTTTGCACAGTGTCCCTGTTCTAAGGTCTATATTGGCCTTACATCCAGGGAATTGCGCATTAGGGTAAGGGAGCACGTTAGGCACATTCTTGCGGCGAAGGAGGTGGAGGATCCTTCACTGTTGAAAACCCTGCCTAAGCACTTCAGGTTATGCCATAACTCTGACCCTCGTGGCCTTAAAGTGAGGGGGATTGATAGGATACATGGAGGCATAAGGGGTGGAAATTTGAAGCAGATACTAGCACAGGCTGAAACTAAATGGATTGTGGAGCTCGGTACTATGTCTCCTAGTGGACTAAAACGAGAAATTGAGCTTTGCTCCGTATTTGTAATCCCTGCCTGTTTTTTATCTCTGTTGTGTCTTTAGTATATGTGTTTTACTGTTGTACTTTTTCTTATTTTAGTAACCCGTTTATATGAAACATCAAGTTTTGTCGTGGTTTGAGAAGTGGTCCCCTACTCATTTATGATGACTGAGATTTTCCACTCATTGATAACTTATGGAGACCATATAAAAGGCCCTACTCAGCTGCACTATATACCGGAAAAATCTCCCGGATTAATTCGGAGGCTATATTTCATCACATGTGGATCCCTTTAGTTGTATATTTATTTTTCCTTTTTTTTTTGCACTCTTTATTTGCCCTGAATGTTCTCTGATTATTGTGTGACATATTATTGTATGTACTCTATACTGATGATGTCTGGTTACTGTAGGTGGAATCCAGGCATTTAAATGTATACTATCTGAATATTAGCATAGGGCGAACACAATGGAGAGGGAGTTCAGATTTTTTGTACTAGTACGTTTAGTCTTAGGAGGGATACCGATATTCTTTTAGTGCATTGAGGGTTTGAATGAAATGGTTACGCACATGCGCATTATGGGTCTGTGTCCGGTATAGCTAATTTAGGGCTTCAATAAGATGGCGACGCGCACGCGCACCACGCTCCGGGATCTAGCATCTGTCTGAAGGCCTCTTTCAACTCCGGCGTGCGGATGTGACGTCATAGGGGATTTCCTCCCTGCACGCTGAAGCTGAGCGCCGGAAATGGATGCACCTGAGACCCGGGGGCGGCAGTGCCGTGCGCGACACAGCATTGGGCACTAGGAGAGTGGGGATACCATATAAACCAGCGTTTCTTTAGACATGACATGCACAATCTCTTTCCCCCTTGAGAAAGCGGAAAAAGCGAAACGTACGTCGGGGCGTTTGTGATATCGAGGACGGGCTTACCACATGGGTATGTGTCAGGCACTTGATATGCATTGACCCACTTGGGTATCTTGCACTGTGCACTTTAGGACTATTTAGGTTAGGGCTTATGTATTTTGGATGCCCATATGTTCTGACATAAACTATATGATCCCAGAAGCTTGTATGTATCTCTCGTATCACTTTCTGTGCTATATACTTGGGTATTAATCCTTTCCTCTTATCTAATATTATGACATGGTATTTATGATTTGTGTTTTTAAATTTAATAAAATTTGTCATTTTTCTAAACACTCTATTTGTGAGTGGTGTATTTGGATACTCTGTATCCATATGTGAGGTTGCCAATGGAATTTTTTTGTTGTTTTTTTTTTCGCTTTCCTGTTAATCTACTTCTCTTCCTTCCCCACAGCATGCAAGTAGCATTTTCTCGGAGGACATCAGTATAAACTTTCTGCGGCCGTCACTTCTACACCCATTGAGGTAAGTTCAACATTTGCTTTTCACTTGCTTTGCTGGTCTTGATGTAAGTAGTCCATTTCTTTATTTGTTTAGTCCTTTGTTTAAGAAGTTTGCTTAATGAATCAGAGATGGTGTTCCCGACACTATTGGTACCCATACACAATGGATGACAGTTGGCTGAATATGACGGTTTCCTAACCACCTGATGTGTACGTTGGCCTCCCAACCCAACTTTTCACTCGACATCTGTCGGGGCACAGAAGGATTGGGCACTTGGAATTTTAATGCCCAATCCTTTTGTTTTCAGGAGATATGTGCGGATGTTTATGTGTTTGGGTGGAAGTTATCTCTTGTGTGGCCAGCTTAAGAAAGACGGTAGCAATAAATCTGGCCAACAACCGTGCCCCATTGTTGGTTTTGTGTGGTCAGTAAATAGTAAACTTCATGCCGCCAATCATATCAATGCCTGATATGATTGGTGGCACTGGGTCAGCCAGAACAGGATCTACTTTTATAGGGCAACTACAGAGCGTTATAGATAGGGGTGGCCTTCATAAGATAACCTTTTTCTAATATGATGGACAGTTCAGCATCATGTTAAAGGGATTTTGCCTTTTGGACCTCTTCTACCCACACTATACGGTAATGCTAGTATACATCCAGATGTAGATATCTGGATCTGTACCTACAAAGGAAAAATATTGATGGGTCTCATGTATATCTGGATAGCCAAGTCTTCCTTAGCAGAGTGGATGGATACATTCACCCTGGGTGGAATACCCTTTTAAATAGTTTTGCAAGTTGCAATATTCCAATAAATGTTCTGTCCAGTATTAACCTTACTTTAGATGTGTAAGTAGAAAAATAGATCTGAAAGGCAGAATGTGTTTTTCTCCTCTGTTGGCCATGACCTCCTTGCTCACATGCTGAAGTCACCGGCTTTCGAGAGAGTCTGTCAATATAATGCAAAAGTAAGAAAAATGCAGCTATTAAAATTGCCACGGTAGAATGCACACTGAAACTCCGGGGCTCACCCTGCCGTGGTGTGGCCCCAATATTCTACTTTGGATTACGCCTGTACTGCTCCTTCTACTTCTTAGCAGATTTAAAAGTCCTGACACTGTGCAGAGGTTTAGCAGGGATCAGGGACCATGCATTATGTAGGAATGTAGCATAACCAGAAAAAAATCAGGGGAAGATAAAATGTCAGGATCTATAAATCTGACTGCGAAAGAAAATGACACCGATTGTGCGTACAGGTCCAAGTCCAAGTTTTTTGGTCTTTGATTACAGACCTAACTGTAGGTAAGTGAAGAATTTTTAGCCATCAATTGGGCGGCCAGGTCAGTGTCCTCTGTGACAAATAATGGGCAGTCACAAGTAGAGTGTTAGGCTCACCAGGCGAGGTGGATCCTGTGGGCACATGGGCGTCGATACATGAAACGGGTGAGGCACCCAGGACACGGAGAGCTGGGATAGTGGAAACCTCAGGCAGACAGGAGATGTCCAGGAGATTGTGGACAGGCAGCTGGGATGCTGCTAACAGACGTCCAGGAGACCATGGACAGGCAGATGGAATCCTGGAATCCTCAGGCAGGCGGGAGACGTTTAAGCAACCAAGGATGGGCAGCTGAGATTCTGGAAACTGCAGCCAGGCAGGTGACTTTCAACTCAAGGGTGTGTCTTGGGGAGCCATATATACGCCCGGGTAGGTGTTCACATGGGATGACGCTAGGCCATCTGCAAAGCTCGACATCGAGCACAACAGAGCCTAGCAGACCAGGGTGAGGAAAGCAAAGCAAGGATCCAGGACAGGTGCGTAACACAGGGCACCCCTCAATGTAGTTATTTGGAAAGGATAGTTCAGCTTAATGTCAAAGCACTGACCCTTATGATGATATTTTATGTGCATCCAATTCATACCAAGTTTACATTTTGCATACGTTTATTTTTAATATTAAACAAGATTCACTGACTCGTAGGAATTTTTGTGACACTTCCCACAGCCACTTTGAAAAATGCTTTGACAAAAGTCTAGCAGAGGGTAACAGAATGTGCTTATCTTACGTCGCAGGAAGTTTATTTTCAGCCTCACTTTGTGTCCGTTTCATCCTCCTTCCTATATACAGACACTCGGCATATCCTAGGCTTTCCATTAGTTTATATACTGGGATGAACGCTCTTTGATGACCTTGTTTCTTTTTGTTTTATTGCTGAATCAAAATGAACAATATGAAAAATAAAAAATCACAAATTACAAGCAACATACATATATTTTGTCATTTCTGAATGTTTGTATTAATAACATAGTAGGACCTTTCTCAGAGGTTTTATTGCAATTTTTTTTCACGCTTATTTAAATCCCCATTAATTTTGGTTTTAAGATGCACAGAAAAATTATTGTAACCATGATGCATGCCATGTTGTATGTGTTACATAAATACATAAATATTACATAAGACATAGGATTTTTTTTCCCCCTAAGCCTAAGGGTTCGCTTCCACCTGCGATGTAATCGGACGAGGGCAATCCAATAAAAATCAGATTGCACTTGGCTGACTGTTAACCTATGGGGCTGCTCACATCTGCGATTATTTTCTCATGGTGATTCGCAGCATGCTGTGATTGCACCTGAGAATCGGATCGCACGCACCCATATAAGTCTATAGGTGCCTGTGAAAAGCGCACTGCACTCGGATACATCTCTGCATCTCGCATGGTCCGAGTGCTGTGTGATTTTTTTTTTTTTCTCGCACCCATTGACTTCTATTGCGGGATGCGATCTGATTTCCGATTACATTCGCAGCATGCAACTTTTTTCCAGTCCGATCGTAAACCGATCCGAGCTGGAAAAAAAAAACGCAGATGAAGACACATTGATAGAATAACATTGGTCCGAATTCAATCCAATTTTTTATCGGATTGCATTAGTCCGATTTCATCGCAACTGGGAATGAGCCCTGATTTGCAACACTACTAGAAAACACACACCGATCCAGAAAAAAAAAATTATTTCTCAGACTACTATAAAACGCAGACTGGTTTAGAAAAAATATTTTTGGGGCCTACAAATGGCAACAAGACTGCTAATGCCAATTATTTAGTTCACAGACTACTGAAATAAATACACCGATCCAGAAAAATGATTTCTTTGCCTTAGACATGGTAGCAAGATGGGTGATGCCAATTATTTATTTCCAAGACTGCTAGAAAATACAGTGGATTAGAAGCAGAGTACACACAGCAGCTTAAAGGCACAGTAATCCCACAGGTGGGGGGCAGAGTACATACAATGGCTTAAAGGCACAGTACTCCCACAGGCGAGGGATGAGGCCAGAGTACACACAGTGGCTTATTGGCACAATACTCCCACGGGCGAGGGATGAGGGCAGAGTACACACAGTGGCTTATTGGCACAGTACTCCCACAGGTGTGTGAAGGAGGAAGAGTACACACAGCAGCTTAAAGGCACTGTACTCCTACAGGTGGGAGGTGGGGGCAGAGTACACAAAGCAGCTTTAAGGCACAACACTCCTACAGGCGGGGGGGCAGAGTACACACAGCGGCTTGTCAGATGGTCAAAGACTACTAAGGGGGGCCGCTGAACCTGGGTCCTGCGAATGTTTTTGATGCACTCCAGTTTACTAATGCTATTTTATTAATACTGACAGAAGAGCTAACTGATTGTTGTGAATAAACGGAAAGTGGATACAAACATTTCAGAGGGCTTGTTTCTCTATCATCAACCTACATATCCCTATGAGGTTCCTTAATAGTTTATTATTGTTGCATTTTTACTATAAAGCGTGGTGCTGGCTGCCATAACAGTTATGTGATGAGACGTGCAGGCATTCCTTTGAAGCCTATTGTTAAAAGGAAATGTATTTCTTAAAATACATGTTTGGCTTTTCCCTATGGACGTGTCCCTTGTATCTCACTTCCTCTGAGGGACTCGGTGCAGCAGGCTGCTCATCCTGTAATGCAGTCTATTACACTGTAACCTTCCTGCTTGCAGTGGGCTACACTTTAATGGGGCTGTCTAATAAAATGTATTTTATTGTAAATTACCAAAATCTTCAAGTCTGCACAAGGAAGCAAACTCCAGACAAAAATCTCTTTGGATATCTCATAGATACATGTTAGAAGATCTCATTGGTGAAGTGTGAGATTTTTGACAGCCGCTGATTCCCAGATTGAGAGGACTCTGAAGCATATTGAACCTTCTGGCACTCAAGAGACTTCTGTTACCAATATCTGATTTAATCGTCTCTTATGCCCCGGCAAGTTACATGAAGGTGAAGGTCCTGACTGGGTGTGTGGGCTTGTGCTTTGGGGGCTCTACGCCCTTCCAGGCCACATCATGCCAGTGGCTTCGACTGGCCAGGACCAGATGTGGTACATTTCATTGAGGGAGACCACTAATCAACAATGAACAGTCTTTTACTAAACCACAACTTAGTGGGAACTATGTACTGTAGATACCGGGTGCAATACTTCACGAATGCTTCATTTAACACATACAGCATCTTCAACATCTTCATATACATTCTTCCTGACTCGGTATTGCATCCCCCAGTCGTTCCTATATCTTCACCTCAACCCAGCACACTACTACAGTTCAGTAAGCGTGAGTTCTATCCTCAACCCTCGGTTCCTCATCCACTTCCCTCTTAAGGGAACTAGTTTGCCAATATGGTACTTATCTTCTCTGCTTCTGACGCCTTGGAACTCCAATTTGTAAATCTTAAGGTTTAAATTATTAGGAAACTCTGGGTAAAAAAAAAATTGGTTCAGTTCCTGTTCTGGACCTTTATCTCTTTCTCAGATTAGAGAGTGACCCTCATACTTTACATTATCAGCCCATTGATTTTAGAAGACTTTATACCAAATTTTTCATGCCGACCTGAAAACACAATGTAGTAGTGGCTGCAGAGCAGAATAAAATGATTTTTATTCATTTTTTGCCTCTGTTTCAGAGATATTTGTTATGTTACCGCCTGCCTCACCTTACCTCTCTGCGGCGTCCCGGCGCGTTCCTCCTCACTCCCGGTCTTCTGCTCTTCCTGCGTGCTCGGCTCCTGCTCCTTCTCGGGCACGTGCGCGCTCTGCTTTCCACGGCGCATGTGGACACATCTCCCTGTGATCCTGGCCTGCCTTCTGCGCCGCTCTGTGACCCCGACCCGGAAGGTATGTCTTCGCTCCCTTTATCAGGCCGCCTCTTCCTCTCGGCGGTGCCTGATGGTCATTTGTGTTCTGCAAGTGAATCTGGCTCCACGTCTCCTCTGCATACCTTCCTGTCTCCTTGCTCGCCGCTCACTTCCAGTCGCTGTATTACGTAGCTAATTCTGGTGTTCTCCGTTGCTTCCCCTTAGGTTCCTCCCTCCGGTGTCCTCCATCTTGTCCGTTTTCCAGTGTCCTTGTCTGCCTGCCTTTCTCCGTTTCCCCCTCCTTGTCCGTGTTCTGTCTCCAGCCTGTCTACTCTATTCCTCCGTCTGTTTCCTGTTCCCGTGTTTAACCTGTCTGCTCGTTCTTTCCGAGCATTCCGTATTTTCACGCCTTCCCTGTCTCAGTCTCCTCATTATTCCTTACCGATTCCTATCGGTTGCCTTTTGTCTGTCCCCCCGTACCAGCTGCCCTGGCGATAGTCTCCCTCGGGCCTGCCCCTAACGCTCCCTGTATAGGGGTGGTTCACTTGGTCAGCTCGCCCCGTGGGAGGTTCGTTGTCTCGGTCCAGTGGGTCCACTCTTTAGTCTCCATGGTTAACCCTCACAATATTACTAAACAAATATTTGGCAACTATTGAGTTAACTTTAGGTAAGTCATGGTGGGTGTTATTAGATCGTTTTCTCTGGGGGCGTGCACTTTTGCTTCCTTTAGATCAGTGTTTCCCAAACTCCAGTCCTCATGGACCCCACAGGTCATGATCTCAGGATTTCCTTAGTATTGCACAGGTGGTGGAAGTTTCATCAAGCCCTCAGGAATTCTCTCACCTGTGCAACACTATGGAAATCCTGAAAACATGACCTGTGGGGTCCGTGAGGACTGGAGTTTGGGAAACACTGCTTTAGATAATAACTCAAGTTACTATTTCCACACTTCTGTGCTGTGTATCTTCCGTGCTTATTTATGCTGCACACTCTGGCTGCCTTGACCTGTAGACTCATTTCACGTGAATGGGATGACACATTCATTAGGTCCTTTTGCACTTCTATGTTACTGCCTGCTTATGATTGGTCAGTGTCATACAGGAGGCAGAAGAACACACCCGCAGTGAAAACTGTTTAGTATCTCTACAACAGAGAGGCAACTGTTTATTCTGCTCTGTGTCTACAATTACATGGTGTGTCCAGTTCAAAATAAAAAATTTGGTGAAAGGTACTCTTTAATGAGAACTATGTAATTCTTCTTGTCCCCTGTTGTGGCACTGCAAAGAGTTTGAACACTTGCATTGTTTTCTTACTCCGATTACAGCTGATCACTGAGCTTTCGGTAGTAGGGAACTATGGGATGTGTTTACAATTAGGACCCTATCTAACCAAAAGAGATTGTCCATAGCAAACAAGTCCTTATAAAGGGTATCTGTTGGTAAAATAAAAAAACAACATATATGGGCATGCAAGTCTTTGAAATGTAAATCAATCTACACTGTCATGATTCTCAATGGCGAGAGAACATAGCCCAGCATATATGAGAACTAGCTCTTGGAAGATGGAAACTATACTGACCATGAACTAAACCTGCCGCACAACTAGAAGTGGCCGGGTAGCGTGCCTACGTTTTATCCCTAGACACCCAGCGCCAGCCGGAGGACTAACTAATCCTGGCAGAGAAAAATATAGTCCTGGCTCACCTCTAGAGAAATTTCCCCGAAAGGCAGACAGAGGCCCCCACATATATTGGCGGTGATTTTAGATGAAATGACAAACGCAGTATGAAAATAGGTTTAGCAAAATCGAGGTCCGCTTACTAGATAGCATGAAGACAGAAAGGGCACTTTCATGGTCAGCAGAAAACCCTATCAAAACACCATCCAGAAATTACTTTAAGACTCTAGCATTAACTCATAACACCAGAGTGGCAATTTCCGCTCACAAGAGCTTTCCAGACACAGTAACGAAACAGCAGCTGTGAACAGGAACAAAATGCAAAAACACACAAGGACAAAAGTCCAACTTAGCTAGGAGTTGTCTAGTAGCAGGAACATGCACAGAAGGCTTCTGATTACATTGTTGACCGGCATGAAACTGACAGAGGAGCAAGGTTATATAGCGACTCCCACATCCTGATAGGAGCAGGTGAACAGAGGGGATGATGCACACAAGTACAATTCCACAAGTGGCCACCGGGGGAGCCCAGAATCCAATTTCACAACACTACACCTTTTTATCTTTTATATGTTGCTGCATTCCAAGGTACGTTAAGTAACATTTTCATTCCTATGGAAATTAATGTTACATTCTGTGGGTGTGACAGAGAACTTAAGGAAATGAAAAGAAGGAACCACACACCATAACACACATGGAGATGCTTAATTATAGTCACACACCACGTACTTTACACTATGTTTGACCCTAGTTTGCCTTTTTTGCTCTGGGGAAGCCCACACCATATTTTGGATCAGGTATTTTTACCCAAAATGTTACTTTTTTTCTATACTGACTCAATATCTGGTCCTAGTTTGCCCTATGGAAGTCCATCCCATATCCTGTACCTTTCTAATTTTGAGAGCATTTACCACTGCAGAAACATTTGATGAAGGGTATTTACATTAAATATTATGGTTGTTTTCTATAATGTCTGCAGTGTAATCTATGGCTTTGAGGTATTATGCATGAATCCTAATTAAGCATCTTCACGTGCCTTATGTTGTGCAGTTCCTTTCTTTCATTCACAAAGGATCTACAGTAGGTCAGTGGTTGTCTCAATAAGAATTAGCACCCTACACAAATTTGTACTATTTAGGGTGTACTACATACCCTATTTGATGTTCAGAGCACTTATGGAGTCACTGCTTTCTAGGTTTGTTTCCCGCCCAGGACCAGCCTCTCTTGCTTGATTGCTCACTGTCTATGTGACAAGTGCATCAAGATCAGATAGTGAGCTATCAATCAAAAAAAAGAGACTGGTGCAAACAACCTCGGTAGGCAGTGACTCCTTAGGTGCTCCATCATTCCCACAGCACTTAATGACACCTTTGCATATGATTGAAAATGCTAATTAATCGGAAATGCAGCAGCAGATAAAATATATAAAAGTGTACATAGATTTACATTTCAAAGACCTGCATGCCCATATATACTGTTTGGAGGGGTTCATCTTACTGACTGATTCCTTTTAAAGAAGAGGATTTGAGACTAGGTCCACAGTCGGCAGTTTGTGATCTTACATTTTTCCAGCTGCTTCCCTGAGTATTGTTTCTTTTAGGATTTGTTTTTTTTAATCCGTAATACAGTTGCAGAGATACGGGCATTTTTAATTGGTGCAATTTTGATGGCCTTTACCAAGGGGCGGCACTCACAGCGTAATTATGAGCCACATCCCCTTGGTAAAGACCATAAAAATTAGTTGTGAATAAAAAGGCCCATATCTCTGAAACCATATGGCAGATTTATAACATACAGAAAACGCAATACTCGGGGGAGCAGCTGGAATAAAATTACAACAAAAACTGTCCATTTGTCACCTCTTTAAGGACTTGGTAGAATTTAATAACAGAAGATTAGGATCATTTTAGAAATGGACGTAGAGTAACAAATACGTTTTGGATTGTAGCCTAAAGGATTGTGAATTCCGGGTTGTTCAGTAAACAGATGTGCAAATAAAAGTACGGCAGCGGCATTTTTTTTCATGGAAATAAATTATTAAAAAGGTCAACGTGTTGGCTTGTGCTTCTCAGGAAATTGTCTCCTGCCCGGCCTCTCCTTCCAGGATTCTTGCAGACGCTCCAGTATCCGGACTCCGTACAAAAGCCTCTATGTGGTCTGAGCTCCAAGGCCCGATGAATCTCCTGCTCCTGATCAGTACTTATTAATCCTAAATAGCGTGCCCTTTCTGAGCCCCCATTGTCAAAACACAGATCTCGCAGGCCAGGGGCAGACATACCATTGATGCAACCACGCAGGGGCCTGAGAGGTAAGGGGGTCCATCTCCACTCCAAAACTGAGGAAATTGTACATTATGATGAACTGTTGGACTGGGAAGAGCCCATATACTGTACTGGCACAGATGTCCTTTTCTGTCTGTGTCCACGCGGGTCACAGACTGTTTATTTGGTGCATTGTATTTGATGGTGTGAATATTCGTGGAACCTGAAGATGTCCCGTTAATATATTAAAGTTATTTTTTCTATATCATACACATGGCATGAAACCTAGTGGTGGCAATACAAAAAGAGAAACTCATATATTATAGATTCATTACAACCCAAGTGATCGATTTCAAGTGTTTATTTCTTTTTGTATTCAAGAAGTGAAATAAATTAACTTTTTGATGATTTTCTAACTTTGTGAGAAGCACCTGAATCTCTGACAACAGCAATTACAGAATGCCGCCTGGAGGGCGTGATATTCTAAGCAGCCATTGCCCCCCACCGCAGTCACACCGATAAAGGGGTCCACTGAAGGTCCCTGGTCCTGACATGTTGGTGCTATGTTCAAGTTGGTAAAATTGAAACCACAACCAAAACCACAGGCTGTAGATACTGGCATTTAAACCCTTCATGACAGGATCATTTTATGTTTTTTCGTTGACGTGCTACTCACTGCATTTGCTGCTCTGCAGTACTTCCAACTCTGCTGCATATCTCTGTTGTATCCACCTGGCTATAGGGAGTCGTGGCCAGATCCTGCAGAAATTTAACCCTGCTGTGTCCTGCAGCGTTTGCCTTCCCCAGCCTATCCTTTACCAGCAGTGGATATATTAGGCTGCTTTTCCTCCTGTTTTCTGCCTGAACTCTGGTTCCTGTTCCTGTCCATCTCCAGCTTTCAGTCAGTGCGTTTTCTCTTCTTACCTTACCTTTTTTTGACCCGGCTCGTATACCCGTTCTGTCTGATGTTTCCATTCCAGACCCCAGCTTGTATAGTGAACCTGGGCTGCTTGCCCCAACTTCGGACCATCTGACTACACTTCTGTCTTGCCCTCTTGTACGCCATATACCTGCTCTGACCCATGGGTCAGCTGTTGCAGGTCTGGCGAATGCCCTACAATGACACCTGGTGACTATCTGCGGCCGAATCTATCCTCACCACCAGAAGTCGCTTAGTCATGGCACTCCAGGGTAAGCCCGTCCTGTGCACAGTGGATCCACACCTCCCGCTGTTATAGTAGGACTGAACTTACTCCGCTCAACCTGCGATTGGTAGAGGCAGGTCCTGGCTGTAACACACACACATGGCCTACCAGGTATGCCCGCTCCATACAACCGCTTCTGACTTGCGCCGTACATGTACGGCGGATGTCGTGAAGGGGTTAGTAGGTTAATCAGCTGGAAGAGTTGAGCTCTAGCCAGCTTACTTAATCAGCAGCTAAAGTGAGAAAATGAAGCTTTATTCTCCCAGTAGCTACTCTCTTTCTCTAATCTGTTCTTTGCTGACCACAACCCTCTCCAATGATACCGTTGCCCCACCTGGGCAAGTCTAATATTTATTCACTACGACTCCCAGGTCTAGCCTACAAGTTGCCTTTTCTTCAGCCCTCTTCGCCTGTGTTGTCTCATGGTTGCCCACTAACGCAGAGCTCTACTTCGTCTAGACTCCCGGCTGCATCCACTGTAGCAGACTTCTCCATCAATACCTAATCCACTTCACCATACATTGCACCCAGGCTGCTCCGGCTGTATTACTCTGCCACTGGATCCAGTTACAAAATCTTGCAACCTCTCCCTTCATACACTCCTCATTAGGGGCCTAGTCAGCTGACTCATTCTAGCTAGGAAGTAGCTCTCCTTTTACTCCCAAACACTTCTCCTATCTCCATGACGGCTATCTGTCCTCTCTTCCTTACCCAGCTGTCTAGTCTACAACAGCGTTAATGGGAGACATTGCATTAAGTTCAGCACAAAACGGAGCTAAAAAATAGTACATTTTATAAAAATGCATAAAAGTCTTCATAAAGGGGTGTCCAATAATTTCTCATTCCTAGTACATGTGCAGCGTATGTGGGCAGAGCAGGCTGTCAATCAGTGTACTGGGCACTGACTACAGCTACGCTCAATTTGTAGCCACCTGCTCCGCCCTGATGACTGGAAGCGACGAGCGGCTGCAGGGAGAATAAAACTTCATTTTCTCTCTGCAGCCGCTGTTCCAGTAACCTACTCATGACTGAAACGCTATTTACCTGGAGACTAACACGGAGGTGACAGGTTTCCTTTAAGAGCCTTTGTGGCTCACCCAAAACTTCTCTTGCTCCTGGCACATTGCATTATCATTGGGATATATTATGGATATAACTGCACAAAATCCATTTGTGTCAGTCTAGATTCACACAAGCCTCATGCCAGCTGTCTGATATTAATTCAGGTACATTTCATTATACTGTACCAAATGTCATCCATAAGTGAATTAATGAAGCCATATTACTACACCTTCCTCAGGGACTTATCAGTTCTCGTCAGTGGAGTGTAGGACATAAACCGTGTGACAGGCAGAGGAATGAATTGTGATTTGAAGAACTTTTCACATATTTTGGGTCTGATTGCTACTTTTATTTTCTTTTTCTAAATGGTTATTTAAATGTGAAACGTTAAAAAATGGTGAACAGAAATCTTAATATATCCTCCTCATGCATGGCTTAGTTAAAAAAAGGTAAAGCAAAGCGCCATTTACACCCGGACAAATCCCTGAGAACAACAAGTTAATCATTAAAGGGGTATAACCGGTAGGATATGCCACAACTTTATGATCAGAGATTTTGGTTCTAGGGCCTGCACTGATGTAGAGCTGTGTCCATTTCTAGCTTGTACCTGCACATTGGATCTCCTGACCTCCCGTGTTACAGTTCTCCATGGGTGGACAGGATTGCCACTTTCTAAAAATAAAGATGACGCAAAAAAAAAAAAAAAAAAAAAGCAAAATCTACAACTTGTGCAAAAATGTTAGGAGACCTAGAAGTGGGCGCGTAGTGCTACTGTAACTTCTCATTTCTGAGATATGTGATGTCCCAAAGGACAGACCATCAGTAGTAATAGCCTAGCCTACCAATGTGCCATCTCTTTAGAAAATGTAGATACCCCTTTAAAGGAAAGTGATCATCAGAAATTACATGGATTAAATCAGGTTTGTGTGATAGGACAGGTGCAGATGAGCGTGTATTCTTTCATTCGAGATAATTGGGTCGATTATGCAAATCACATTCTGATCAGAGTTTGATGAAAGTGTGATCCAATTCTCTCAGATGAGAAGATGGAGAAAAATGTCTCCATCTTCTCCATAGTGTCAGCACATGAAAATCAGACTGTACTCAGATCCGCATGAAATCCAAATTACCAGCCACAAATTGATGCAACAAATGTTGTATCGATGTACTCAGATCCGCGTTCAGTCCTATGTTTTCCACAGACTCATTGACTTGCATGGCCAAGTGCGATCTAATAATCAGATCAAACTCTGGCATGCTGCAATTTATTTCCTTGGACCAGGTCTGTCCATGGAAAAAAATCAGACATGTGCAAGGCCCCATACACTAACATCTGTCCGAGTCTTAAAATACGATCGTCTGCACCTGCCCTTACGTGTATTTTTTTTTTGTTAAATTGATTTGAGTGTTTTTTTATTTTCCTATAATAATATTTAAATTAAAAAAACTTGCAATTTCACACTGACCACTGGTGATTTTTTTTTCCATTCAGGAACAGTTTACAGGATTTTTTTATCATCAGAGGTAGGATTACAGTGACGGTTATCTCCTCTATACACAGATGACAGCGAAGGATCCACATCACAGCTCCCCTGCTCCCCCTCCCTTCACAATGACCTTTGCACACGCTCATTAGATGCTTCAGTACAAGATAGCCTCAGAGTCTGTTCATTGTAGTTAATGTACAAGTGTATGTCCTGAAATAGGAGGTTAGAGTTTAGAATAAGGCCAGTGTGAGAATTCCAAGATTAATTTACTTGTTTTTAATAATGATTGTGATCTGAAAAACACTGATTGAAATAATAGATCATTCTATGATGATCCCTATCTGAATCTCCACCAAATGTGTCTTTTGCTTATAAGATATGTTCTGAGGACAGGCGATAACTGCTAGATACAACCACAGCCGATGCGAGAGCAAGGGTCCCCTGCCCCATTCAACCTGAGAGGTGGTTGTGCATGAATTGGGATGTCAAATCACCCACCATTTGCTTCACTCAAAATAATGATTAAAAATAAAAAATACACATATTTGGTATCGCTGCATTCAGAAATGTCCAGTCTATCCTAATATTAAGTAAATTAATCAGATCGATAAACTGCGCAATGAGAAAAAAATCAAAACTCCAGAATTACGGTTTTTTTGGCCTCCGCAACATTGCAATAAAATGCAAAAAGAAACAATCAAAATGTATCTACTCCAAGATGGTATCAATAAGAACATCAGCTTGGCGTGCAAAAAATAAGCCCTCGCCCGAAAAATGGAGACGCTACAGTTCTCGAGAAATGGTGACATAAGCAATTTTTTTTTTATTACAAGCTTCAGATTTTTTTTCACCACTTAAATGAAAAAGAACCTGTACGTGCTTGGCATCTGTGTACCCATACTGATGTGGGAAATCATACTGCCAGGTCAGTTTTAGCATTTAGTGAACACTGTAAATAAGAAACTCAAAAAAAGATTAGTGTAATAGCACTTTTTTTTTGCAATTTCACCGCACTTGGATTTTTTTCCCATTTTCCAGTACATTATATGGTAAAATCAATGATGTCATTCAACAATACAACTGTTCCCGTAAAGAACAAGCCCTCACATGGCCATAGTGACGGAAAAATAAAAAGTTGTGGGAAGAAGGGGAGCAAAAAGCGAAAGCTCAAAAATGGAAAATCGCAAGGTCCGGGAGGGGTTAAGAGACGCTAAATTTTTGCAGTCAAGTGTGTGATTACATGTTTTCTCACAATCAGATGGCAGCCGGCGTAGCCACCTTCTGTCAGCATAACCCTGGTAAGCATAGTCCATTCAGTACCAGGTCTCGAAACTGTGTGCTGCCCGCTAATCCTCCGCTCCCGAAATACCAGTAATGTAAATCTTTACAGATGCCGAATGTAAATGTTTGCCAGCGCTCAACCATTAGGAAGTAGGAATTAATGACACCATTAATATGACTTTCTGGACAGCATCTTCCTTCACCAGCTTCTACCTACATGGATTCTTGCTGCGGGATCAATATCAGATGCAAGATAAACTGTGAGATCAACGTCAGGCTCTCAGCTGCCACCATTAGACTTGATGCAATATCGTACGTCAACTCGGGTCCACTTTATTTGCAAGTGGAGAAAAAAACTGAATTAATAAGCAGTCTTGTAGCACAGCTGATGATTGTCCACGTAAAAACTTCACCACCTTCTAACGGAACGTTTTGTGTTTTCTTCCTTTTGATTTTTTTTCTTTGTTGTTTTTATGCTATTAATGGGAGAAAAAGGCAAAATGCTTCTGTGAATCCCCCTACCAAGAGTATATCTAGTGATTTATGGTCGGTCAGCATTTACTGGACAAAAAGTATTTATTGCGCTCCAAATCATGGAAACAGAATCCAATTTAATGCAAAAAGATGAACTGGGAGTTTTGCTAAAAGAATAGGTGACTATTAGCTTCACAGTATGGGAAATAGCCTGTCATACTTAACAGTACACCTCTGAATATATTTTTTTAGGAGTATGGTCTGTTCGCATTAACTCTGTGCAACGTAAGATATCTCATTCTCCAATAACCTACAGCCGTGGCTGAAAGTGTTGGCACCCTTGAAATTGTTCCATAAAATGTAGTATTTCTCCCAGAAAATTATTTCAATTACACAGGCTTTGTTATTCACATGTTTATTTCCTTTTTGTGTATTGAAACAACACAAAAAAGGACAAGACAAAAAAAAGGAAAATTGGACATAATTTCATACAAAAATCCAAAAATTGTTTGCACCCTCAACTTAATATTAGGTTGCATGCGCTTTGGAATAAATAACTGTAATCAATCACTTCCTATAACCATAAACAAGATTCTTACACCTCTCAACTGGAATTTTGGAGCACTCTTCTTTTGCAAACTTATCCAGGTCTCTCATATTTGAAGGCACCTTCTCCCAACAGCAATTTTAAGATCTCTCTACAGGTGTTCAATGGGATTTAGATCCGGACTCATTGATGGCCAGAAATATCCTGCACTCTGTTTCCATCAATTTCTGGGTGATTCTGGGTCATTGTCCTGCTGGAAAACCCTTGACCTGGGATGCAAGCCCAGCTTTATGACACTGGCCACTACACTGAGACCCAAAATCATTTGGTAATCTTTAGATTTCATGATGTTTAGCACACGGTCAAGGCACCCAGTGCCAGGGGCAGCAATACAAGCCCGAAACATCTTTGAGCCACCACCATGTTTGACTGTAGGTACTGTGTTTTTCCTACTTCCATTTTTGGTAAACAGTAGAATGATGTACTTTACCAAAAATCTCTATCTTGGTCTCATCTGTCCACAAGATGCTTTATCAGAAAGATGTTGGCTTACTCACATACAATTTGGCAAACTGCAGTCTAGTTTTTTGATGTCTCCGTGTCAGCAGTGGGGTTCTCCTGGGTCTTTTGCCATAACTGTTTATTACATTCAAATGTCACCGCATAGTTCATGCTGACACTGATGCACTCTGAGCCTGCAGGACAGCTTGAATTTCTTTGGGGCTGCTTATCCACCATCCGGACTATTGTGCACTGCAAACTTTCATCAGTTTTTCTCTGCTGTCCACATCCAGGGAGATTAGCTACAGTGCCATGGGTTGTAAACTTCTTGATTATGTTGCACACCATGAACAAAGGAACATCAAGATCTCTGGAGATGGACTTTTAACCTTGAGACTGTTGATATTTTTCAACAATTTTGATTCTCAATTCCTCAGCCAGTTCTCCTCTCTTTCTGTTCTCCATGTTTAGTGAGGCACATACAGACACACAATGCAAAGATTGAGTCAACGTCTCCCACTTTTATCTGGTTTCAGTTGTGATCTTTATATTATTTACACCTGTTACTTGCCACAGGGGAATTTGAATGAGTATCACATGCTTGAAACAAAGTTGTTTACCCACATTTTTTTTGGAAAGGTGGCTACAATTCTGTATTTATCATTTTTAGGGTTTTGTGTGAAATTATATCCAATTTGCCATTTTTTCCTTTTTTTGTTGTTGTTCGAATATACACTAAGGAAATACAAATGTACTGTATATAACAAAATGTGTAATTGCAATAATTTTTGGAGAGAAATACATGACTGTATACAATCAACACATTTTCCATAGTAAACTTCACTTCAGGAAATAGTATTTTTCAATATGAGTGGCAGTACTTGGCCAAAATATCGACAAATACCTCATATATATTATATACTGTGGGGAAAATAAGTATTTGATACACTGCCGATTTTGCAAGATTTACCACCTACAAAGAATGGAGAGGTCTGTAATTTTTATCGCAGGTACACTTCAGCTGTGAGAGATAGATTCTAAAAATAAAAAAAAGAAACAGAAAAATCACATTGTATGATTTTAACATAATTAATTTTCATTTTATTGTATGAAATAAGTATTTGATCACCTACCAATCAGCAAGAATTCTGGCTCTCACAGACCTTTTTCTTTAAGAAGCCCTCCTACTCCGCACTCATTACCTGTATTAATTGCACCTATTTGAACTCATTACCTGTATAAAAGACACCTGTCCACACACTCAATCAATCAAACTCCAACCTCTCCACCATGGCCAAGACCAAAGAGCTGTCTAAGAACACCAGGGACAAAATTGTAGACATGCACAAGGTTGGGACAGGTTACAGGACAATAGGCAAGCAGCTTGGTGAGAAGGCAACAACTGTTGGCACAATTATTAGAAAATGGAAGAAACACAAGATGGCTGTCAATCTTCCTCGGTCTGGGGCTCCATGCAAGATCTCACCTTGTGGGGTCAGGATGATTCTAAGAAAGGTCAGGAATCAGCCCACAACTACACAGGAGGACCTGGTCAATGACCTGAAGAGAGCCAGGACCACAGTGTCAAACATTACCATTAGTAACACACTGCGCCATCATGGATTAAAATTCTGCAGAGCACGCAAGGTTTCCCTGCTCACGCCAACACATGTCCAGGCCCATTTGAAGTTTGCCAGTGACCATCTGGGTGATCCAAAGGAGGCATGGGAGAAGGTCTTGTGGTCATATGAAACCAAAATAGAACTTTTTGGTATCAACTCCACTCGCCGTATTTGGAGGAAGAATAAGGATGAGTACAACCCGAAGAACACCGTCCCAACCATAGAAGCATGGTGGGGGAAACCTCATACTTTGGGGTTGCTTTTCTGCAAAAGGGACAAAATGACTACACCATATTGAAGGGAGGATGTAAGAGCATTGAAAATGGGCCGTGGCTGGGTCTTCCAGCATGACAATGACCCGAAACACACAGCCAGGGCAACTAAGGAGTGGCTCCATAAGAAGCATTTCAGGATTCAGGAGTGGCCTAGACAGTCTACTGACCTGAACCCAATAGAAGATCTTTGGAGGGAGCTGAAACTCAATGTTGCCCAGCAACATCCCTGAAACCTGAAAGATCTGGAGAAGATCTGTATGGAGGAGGAGGCCAAAATCCCTGCTGCAGTGTGTGCAAACTTGGTCCAAGAACTGCAGGAAATGTCTGACCTCTGTAATTGCAAAGAAAGGTTTCTGTACCAAATATTAATTTCTGTTTTTCTGTTGTATCAAATACTTATTTTATGCAATAAAATGCAAATTAATTATATAAAAATCATGCTTTTTTATTTTTTAGATTTTATTTTTAGATTCTGTCTCTGACAATTGAAGTGTTCTTATGATAAAAATGACAGACCTGGTATGACAAAGAAATCGAGCGGGCAACACTATAATATAATTTCTAATAAAGGAGGGTTGCTACTAGTGCGCCAAAAACCAGACTTATGGAAAAAGAAGAGAAAAGCGGCTCAAATGGAGTGCACACACAACCAATAATTAATGTGAACAATGCTTTATTGAGGCAAATAAGTGCTGAAAAAACATAACAATTAAAAAGCATGTAAAACATACACAGACATGCATAATCAATATCCCCTATATGTGAAGATATGAATTGAGCTGGCTCACAAGGGGTGAAATAAACCCGAAAGCACTCCCAGTGAGTGACAATGAATAGCTAATAAAAAGATGTGGAGATGTGCATATGCACCTGTCACAAACTCCGGCATAGACTCTCCCCACCAGCACTCAGCATAGATAACAATATATCTCTATGAACAAGCTAGGATGGATGTTATGTCAAATAGAGCAAATAAACAACCGCGCCAGCTGATGCTGGGCTAATACCACTGAAACGTGCTAGTGAGGATTTCCCACACCGGAGTTGTGTCCAACAGTGCCCTGCCCATAACCCATGGTTCAATACAAAAAGTGGTGATACTCACTGGGATTGTTGGAGCCCGCTGTCTCCCAACGCGTGTCGCTACTCCTGGTAGCTTCGTCAGGGGAAGTGAGAGGCAATTGGTCATGTCAGGTATTTGTAGTAAGTGCACTTACTGGAAAACCAATGGTTGCCGGCACCTGTGCAAAATCGGTAGTGTATCAAATACTTATTTTCTCCACTGTATATTTTTTCACATTATTTATATTCAGGGTGCAACCAGGCCCATTAACGTTGGCCTTATAAACTGGGGTGTCTGTCCTCATTCGATGCACTGATATAGTGATGGACAGCCCGCCTAATAGTAATAGTATGTGCGTCACTAATGGGCTATAAACCAGACAATGTGCACTACCAGTGTGTGACCAGCGCGCTTTACAAGCCTTTTTTGTGTGCAATTTTAATGCTAAACAATCAGCCCTTCCATGAATTGGTAGGTTGTGAGTGGTTGTCTCAGTATTTTGCACCTATGTTGCCGCCATCTTTACTACATGGGCTTGCTGCATCCAGATAAAGCATTTAGATCTGAGACCTGGGCAGGTAAATGCTGTTGCCCTTTTTTTGCTTTGTGAATTTCAGAAAAATTATGACCATCATAATAAAGCAGATTTTTGTAAAAGTTGGAGTAGGATTGAATTCCTTCACTTACTCATCTCTGTTACTGTATGTAGAAATAGCCATCTCCTATTTAACTATCTACTATATAATTGTCTAAGGGTCACTTCCGTCTTTCTGTCTCTTTCTGTCTGTCACGGAAATCCCAAGTCGCTGGCCGCGACCAATCAGCGATGGGCACAGTACGGCCGCGAAATGGCCGCCCCCTACTCCCCTGCACTCAGTGCCCCCTCCATACTCCCCCCCCCCCCCAGTCAGCGCCCGCCGCCCACATAGCGTTGTAGCAGTCCGTTAAACGGACTGTGTTACACCGCGTCATAATGCGGTGTAGTGCAGTCTGTTAACGCTGCTATTAACCCTGTGTGACAAACTTTTTACTATTGATGCTGCCTATGCAGCATCAATAGTAAAAAGATCTAATGTTAAAAATGATAAAAAAATAAAAAATCGTGCTATTCTTTAAAAATGATTAAAAAAAATAAAAAATCGTGCTATTCTCACCTTCCGCCACCTTTCCCGCTGCTCCTCACGACGCTCCGGTCCATGCATTGCGGTCTCGCGAGATGATGACGTAGCGCTCTCGCGAGACCGTTACGTCATCATCTCATGAGATGGCAATGCATTCTTGGGACCAGAGCGTCGCAAGGAGCATCGCTAAACGCCTCGCCTGGATCCTGGGGCCGCCAGAGGGTGAGTATATAACTATTTTTTATTTTAAATTTTTTTTTAATGGGGATATGGTGCCCTCACTGCTATATAGTACTTGGGCTGTGTTATATACTGCGTGGCTGCTATATACTACGTGGGCAGCGTTATCTACTGCGTGGGCTGTGTTATATACTATGTGGTCAGTGTTATATACTACGTGGCTGTGCTATATACTGCGTGGGCAGTGTTATATACTATGTGGGCTGTGTTATATACTACGTGGGCTGTGTTATATATTACGTGGGCTGTGTTGTATACTACGTAGGCAGTGTTATATACTAAGTGGCTGCTATATACTACGTGGCTATGCTTTATACTATGTGGCTGTGCTATATACTACGTGGCTGTCTGTGTTACGTGAGCTGTGTTATATACTGCGTGGGCTGTGCTATATACTGCGTGGGCTGTGTTATATACTACGTGGCTGTGCTATATACTACGTGGCTCCTATATACTACATGGTTGTGTTATATACTATGTGGCTGCTATATATTACGTGGGCTGTGTTATATACTACGTGGCTGTGTTATATACTACGTGGCTGTGTTATATACTACGTGGCTGCTATATACTACGTGGCTGTGCTATATACTATGTGGCTGTGCTATATACTGTGTGGCTGTACTATATACTACGTGGGTGCTATATACTACGTGGCTGTGCTATATACTACGTGGCTGCTATATACTACGGGTTGTGCTATATACTATGGGTTGTGCTATATACTACGTGGCTATGCTATATACTATGTGGGTGTGCTATATACTATGTGGCTGTGCTATATACTATGTGGCTGTGCTATATACTATGTGGATGTGCTATATACTACGTGGCTGTGCTATATGCTACGTGGCTGTGCTATATGCTACGTGGCTGTGCTATATACTACGTGGCTGCCTGTTACTTGGGCTGTGCTATAGACTATGTGGCTGCTCTGTACATACATACATACATACATACATACATACATACATATTCTAGAATACCCGATGCGTTAGAATCAGGCCACCATCTAGTATTAGATAAATGTCTCCATCTGCGGTACATTGATTGTCCCTTTAATATACAAAGTCCAAGTGGAAATAATTTTCCCCATTCTAGGCTTAAGCCGAGTTTATCAACAGTAGCCGCGTCATGCAGTGTTTAAGTTGCATTGAACTTATCCTTTGTGAATGGCGCTTTGTACCCTGACGCACGTTTCTGCTTATTTCCCAGCTTTCTCTGTTACTCCGCGCTCTCATTGTGTAATGCAGCCCTCGTAGTATGACCTGCATTGGATGTACAGTAAATAGACGCCTTTTATTGGTTTGAGCATGGGAATGCTAAGCCTAAAAGAAGCTTTGTGTGGACAGTTAAAGGACATCTGTCATGAAAGGGATACATGGATAACCATGGCCTACTGAACAGATTATATTTGCATAAAAACACCCATTGTACATGTAATACTGTCATTTTCTGCGCTCTCCCGGCTTCTCCCGTTCCGCTGCAGAACAGACTGTTGCATAAATATGACATCTCCGCAATCCAATGTTTTCCCATCTGTTTTTTTTCTGTTATTTCATATGATTAATGTCATTTTCATTATATTAAAGCTATAATAATCTGAATCATGGTGCCAGGAATTCCTGCTAATTTACAGAATTAGTCTCAACGCTGGATGAGCCAGAAGAATCGGATTGTCCGACTTCTTCCAAGTTTAGATTCCAAAACTATAGAGTTAGTATTGCATAATGATTTTTCGGTATGGAATCTAGTTTATATAGAGCCTAAACATAATGGTCTACTAGTGTATTACAGAGAGGAACATTGGGAACGGGAATGATTGTCACTTTCATAAATTTGTAATTTTTTATTTTACCTGGAGTAAATGCCTCTGTTCTTCTGAATCTGGCATTGGTGTTTTTCTGTTGGTGCTCCTCTCCATTCCTGAGATATGGCCACCTCTTCCCTGTATAAACATCTAGTCTTGTTAGTCAGGTGGACATGATTTTCAACTCTTCTCAGTAGTGATGAGCGAGTATACTCGTTGCTCGGGTGGTCTCCGAGTTTTTGTAAGTGCTCAGAGATTTAGTTTTTGTTGATGCAGCTGCATGATTTACAGCTGCTAGACAGGCTGAGTACATGTGGGTGTTGCCTGGTTGCTAGGGAATCCCCACGTGTATTCAAGCTGTCTAGTAGCTGTAAATCATTCAGCTGCAGCGACGAAAACTAAATCTCCGAACACTAACAAATACTCGGAGATCACCAGAGCAATGAGAAAACTCGCTCATCACTACTTTTCAGTGGTTATCGTTTTTGAGGACCACATCCACTTGTCTTACAAAACTAGATTTCCATACTAGGAAGAGGAGGCCAAATCTCGGAAAAGGAGAAGCGTAGGAACAAAATAAATACTGCCAGATTCCAAAGTAATGTGGCATTTACACCAGATAAAGAAAATACACATTATTAACAAGTAACAGGTTTTCTTTAAAGAGTTATCCAGGACTATTTTCTGTACTATGGGCCTAAAAACTAACAGACAGATAGTAGCTAAAAGAAACAACAACATGCCTGTTCAACCAGTTGCCGGTTCAAAGCGACTACAAATCACTCCTACCTGCAATTCAGCTGCTACACATCAACAGAACAGCTCTTCCTCTTCCGGGCTGCTGTCGATGGGTTATGACTGGCGACATCATGCTGATTGATAGCCAACTCCCCGCAGTTAGGCAGCAGGGATCCGGCTGACAATCAGCATGATGTCTGCAGTCAACCACCGTCAACAGTGCAGAGTGGAAGATAAGTTGCTGCTCTGTTGAAGTGACATCAGCAGAAGCCGCTGAATTGCCGGGAGGAGCAGTCAGTGACAGCTCTGTGCCGACAGAGTTCTGAGCCAGGCACAGCACGCAGGTAGTGAGCATCTATATATTAAAAAAAAACATGAAAAATTCAAGGATTACCACTTTTATAATCCTGTTGTCTGCTCATATTGAAAAACCATCTAAACGTTATTCCATCTTGATTAAAAAAACCAGCATGTCGTATTATTGTGCCTATTCCATTGAAAACATCTGGCGTGTTTCTGGCGTGTAACCGCCCTTAGTCGTAGTGAGCATCTACCTGTCTGTTAGTTCTTAGACCCGTAGTAAAAATATTAAGTAGTCCTGGATAACCCCTTTAAAATATCACAGGACTGGTGATAACGTATGGTGTGGGGGGAGTCCGCCTTCTGGGATTCTCAACAGTGGCGTAAGTTGAAGCTTTTGGGCCCCAAATCAAAATATCCAATATGGTCTCAAGCAGCGTTTGTACAAATGTTGGCCATGAGTTGACAAGTGTTCTGTCCTCACTAAATGAGGCAGGCTCAAGTAGCTATACAGTCAGCTAAACCGCTATACCGGGGTCCAATAAGGAGACTGTGGTTGAGTCTGTGCTTTATTAAACGTAGTGGTATATTGATGCGGTGAAACTGTGAACAATGATATACATGGAATCAGTACATGGTATAGAACGATACATACTACACATGATAAACATTATGCATTACATTTCGAAGGCTAGTAACTGAACTAGGAGTGCAACTGGTTAAGCTAGGCTAATATAGAGCAGAAATATCTAGAGAAAAAACATAAAGACATACCGGCAATGCAATCGCAAGGGGAATGAAGTGTAAGCGTCTTCCCTGGAAGGCAAACTAGAGGAAGTGAATGAAAACTGGAGGGAAATGTGGGCTGAGCTACCATAATGCATTGCAAAGGAGGATCAGACATAAAAAATACATAGCAGAAAAATAGAACAGTCAACATATCTCTGACCGCTAGAGGGAGCCAAAGCACTACAGATGAATACAGGCATGAATATATCAATACTGTATACTGAGAAACTGCGATTATGCAAACAAATAATTGGAGGCAACAAATTAGATGGCGGAGACAGAACACTCCCCGTCTGACATCAACGGATGTCACTACTCCTTTCTTCCGAAGGCAACAATAGGACCAGTTCAGATACCGGTCTGGAAAATGTCTTAGGTTCATTCCCTTTGGTCATCCTTAGTTCAACTTTGCGGACGTTGCCGTCCTTACTCGGGAATGTTGCGGTAACTAGACCAAGTGGCCACTGGTTCCGGTGAATTTGACAGTCTTTCACAAGAACAAGGTCACCTACATTAAGATTAGGTTTAGTAGAATGCCACTTCGTACGTGGCTGCAGGGTAGACAAATATTGTTTGCGCCACCTGTCCCAGAAAGTATTTGCAAGACTTTGTACCTGTCTCCATTGGCGCTTGTAGAGGTCCTTAGCGTCGAATCCTCCTGGAGGGGCACTGGACAGTCCCGTTTTCTGGGTAAGCAGAGTAGCTGGAGTCAATAGCAAGGGCTCCTCAGGGTCGTTAGGAACTGGAACCAGGGGTCTTGCGTTAATTATAGCTGCAGCTTCTGCCATGAAGGTGATGAGGCTTTCATGGGTGAGCCTCGCTGCTCCTTCTTGAAGAAGAGTGGACTCAAGAATTCTCCGTACTAGACCAATCATTCGCTCCCAAGATCCTCCCATATATGAAGAATGAGGTGGGTTGAATGACCATGTGCAACTTTGGTCACTGAGGAACCTCTCAAGAGTCTTATAGTCTAGATTTGAAGGTATTCCCAATTCCTTTGCTGCACCGACGAAGTTGGTACCTCTGTCTGAGCGTATGTGCTTGATAGGACCACGGATGGCAATAAAGCGTCTTAAGGCATTGATGAAGCTTGACGTGTCGAGGGACTCAATGACCTCTATGTGGACGGCTCTGATTGACATGCAAGTGAACATGACTGCCCAACGTTTACTATTGGCTTGGCCGCCTCTAGTACGACGTGTAACAACTGACCAAGGCCCAAACACATCGAGACCAACGCTGGTAAAGGGAGGGTCTGGGCTGAGTCTATCTGCTGGTAGGTCAGCCATCTTTTGAGTTTGAGTCGAACCACGAAGCTTACGGCAGGTAATACATTTGTAGATGACACTACTGATGAGTCTCTTTGCACCGACGATCCACACACCGGCAGACCTGATGGCTCCTTCCGTAAATAGTCTTCCTTGGTGCTTGACCAGATTGTGGTAATGTTGTACGATTAGGTAGGCAACATGACATTTTCCGGGAAGTATAAGAGGGAATTTCTCCACAAACTCCATCTCAGCTTCTTTGAGTCGGCCTCCTACTCTCAGTAGACCACTGTTGTCGATGAATGGGTCGAGTTTTCTCAATACGCTGCTCACTGGTATTGGAGCTTTGTTGATAAGACATTGGATTTCTGCAAAGTAGGTTTCTCTTTGAACAGTGAGGATGATGTGATTTCTAGAGAACTCTAAGTCGGAGGTAACATAGGTATTTTTACAAAGATGCCAACCTTTACATTTTTCTGTGCCACAAGTTCTGGTGGTCTTGAATGAGCGAGCTATATGAGTCAGGCAGGTAATAGCTCGAGTAAGTGACTTCCAACTTGAGAATCTGTCGAACCTGCAAGATCCAAGCTGGATAACAGAGGTCATTGTATGAAGTGTAGACACCTGAGGGCGGATTTCAGCATCTGAGTCCTCTCCTACTAGTTCAAAGGAGTCTGGAAAACATTCCTCAATGTACAATAGTTTTGGTCCTGACAGCCACGTTGTGCTTCCTAGTCGACTTGCGTCAACTGCTCTAGTTGCATGATCTGCAGGATTCTGGTCTGTGGGTATGTAATGCCACTGCTTTGGATGAACTGATCTCCTGATTCGTAGCACTCTGTTATTGACATAAACGTAGAATCGCCTGGTTTCGTTGTGGATATATCCCAGGACTACTTTGCTGTCTGAGTAGAACTTGGCCTGTGTCAGGTCGATATCCGTTTCGGATGTGATGAACTCTGCTAACTCAATGGCTAGGACTGCGGCACAAAGCTCTAACCTGGGTATAGTGTGCTCTGGTTGTGGTGCGAGTTTGGCCTTCCCCATAATGAAACCAATGTGGCACTGACCTTTGGAGTCTACAGTTCTCAGGTAGGCAACAGCGGCAATCGCTTTGACAGAAGCATCTGCAAATACGTACAGTCTTTGGCTTTGTATTTCAGTAGATGGCACAGAGGCGTATGGTCTTGGCACATTCAGGTTGGAGAGTGCCGCTAACGAGTTCTTCCACTCTTCCCACTGGATCCTCTTATCAGGTGGCAGAGGTGCATCCCAGTCAGATGTTTCCCTAGTTAAGTCTCTTAGTAGGGCCTTGCCTTGTATAGTAACAGGAGCTGCGAAACCCAAGGGATCGTACAGACTGTTGATGGTAGACAGGACGCCTCTACGTGTGAAAGGCCTTTCTTCCTGGTTGACCTGAAAGGTGAAAGTGTCTGACTGTAGATTCCAGAGAAGCCCAAGGCTGCGTTGCATTGGTGCGGGGTCTGACCCCATGTCCAGGTCTCTGAGACCATTACATAGGTCCTGAGATGGGAATGCTTCCATGAGTTCTTGGCTGTTTGAGGCTATTTTATGAAGCCTAAGGTTCGAGCAGGCAAGCATGTCCTGGGCTCTCCTGAGAAGACTGATGGCAGTCTCATTTGAAGGCATGGCTTTCAGACAGTCGTCGACGTAAAAGTCCTTTTCTATGAATTGTCTGACATCTGCTCCGTATTCTGCTTCTCCTTCCTGAGCCGACCTTTTGAGTCCATAAATGGCGACTGCAGGGGAAGGACTGTTGCCAAAGATGTGCACTCTCATGCGATACTCTGTGACTTCTTTAGTAGGATCATTGTCTCTGTACCAGAAGAATCTTAGGAAGTTCCTGTCTCTCTCTCTCACAAGGAAACAATGGAACATTTGCTGGATGTCAGCGATGAAGGCAATGGAATCCTTACGGAAGCGCATAAGTACTCCCAGCAGTTTGTTATTGAGGTCTGGTCCTGTTAGTAGAACGTCATTTAGGGAGACATCATTAAATTTGGCACTGGAATCGAACACGACTCTAATCTGGCCTGGTTTCTTAGGGTGGTATACTCCGAACATAGGTAGGAACCAGCATTCTTCAGAGTCTTTGAGAGTGGGAGCTAGTTCTGCGTGACAGTTTTCAAAACTCTTTGACATGAAGGAGAAAAAGTGATCTTTCATCTCTGGTTTCTTTTGCAGATTACGTTTGAGAGAGGAGAAACGTTGTAATGCCTGATTTCTGTTGTTCTGTAGACGTGGTCTGTGGGTTTTGAAGGGAAGAGGTGCGACCCAGCTGTTGGTCTCATCTTTAACGAGTCCCTTGTCCATTACCTCCAAGAACAACTTGTCCTCTACCGACATTGCCACTTGGTTGTCCTGCTTAGTTCTCTGGAAGACTGTGCACCCTAACTGATCCTCATAGCTTCCCGACACTATACTGCTGTCGTGAGTAAAGTCTATTAAATGGTTGGGCAGTTGGATGCTGTGTGGCAGTTCCCTGACATGGAACTCATTGATACAAGGTTGAAACAGAGATGGTCGTCCTTTCTCCAATGTATTTGTCAGCATGCTTGTCACAGAAGATGGGGCGTGCATGCGTCTCAAGCATACGTTGCCAATTATGACCCATCCTAGGTCTAGCTTTTGGGCATAGGGAGCATTGTGGAGTCCATTGATATGACGTCTCACTTTATGAACCTGCAGGATATCTCTCCCCAACAGCAGAATTATCTGGGCCTGATGGTCGAGTTACGGTATAAGGTGTGCTATTCGCTTTAAGTGAGCGTGATGGATTGCTACATCTGGCGTAGGGATTTCAGATCTGTTGTCTGGGATCTGGTTACATTCGATGATCGTAGGTAGTGGTAGGCAGAATTGTCCGTCTAATGACTCGATTTGGTAGTCTGTAGCTTTCCTGCCTGCTGTTGTCACAGTACCTGCACACGTCTTTAATGAGTAGGGAGTGCTTGGCCCTTTGATGTTGAATAGGTCAAAGATTGTTGATCTTTCCAAGGATCGATTACTTTGATCATCCAAGATAGCATACAGTCTTACAGCCTGGTCTCTATGGCATTTTGGGTATACTCTGACAAGGCATATTTTTGAACAGGACCTACTGTCTATTGTCCCTTTGCAGACCTCGGTACATTGTGAAGTTATCTCTGGCGTAGCTGTATCAGTGTTCCTTTCCTCCCCGCCATGCTCACTGTCAGCTGGCGTGTTTTGTGCACTCCATGGAGCTGGGCCTGGGTGTAGAGCAGTGTTATGGTCTGTGGTGCCACATTCTGTGCATTTTACACTGACCTTGCAGTCCTTGGCGAGATGAGTTGTGGACGAGCAGCACTTGTAGCAGATACCGTTCTCTTTCAGGAAGCTTCTGCGGTCTGGCATAGATTTTCCTCTGAAGGCTCTGCATTTCAGGAGAGGATGAGGCTTCTGATGAAGTGGGCACTGCTTGTCAGGGTCCTGCACCTTTGTCTCTGATTGGGAGCAGCCAGCAGACCTGTAATTAGAACCTGGAGAAGAAACATAAGTCTTGTGTACTGCCACAGATGTTCTGCGTGGATTTGCAGGTGGTGACGGTGTGGCATATGGCATTGCAAAGTCAAAGCTGGGATCGTTTCTAATTCTCGCTTGTTGGTGTATAGTCTACAAAAACGGAGAAGGGAGGAAATGGAACACTGTGTTTGTATTTGTACGTGGAACCATGTGTGAGCCACCTCTCCTGTAGATTGTAGGGCAACTTCTGGACTATAGGGTTAACACCTCTGGCTGTGTCGAGAAATGCAAGTCCCTGTAGGTCGTCCTCTTATTTGGCAACTTGGACTTCCTTTAGTAGGTCGCTTAGCTCTCTAAGTTTCTGGAGACCTTTGTTAGAAATTTTAGGAAAGTCATCGATTCTTTTGAACAAGGCTCTTTCTATTACCTCTGCCGAACCGTAACACTCATCCAGCCTCTTCCAGATCTCTCTGAGGCCAGTCTCAGGGCGATTTATATTAATGTCTCTGATTCTTACTGCGTGTTTGACTGACTCTTCTCCCAGGTATTTGACTAACAGGTCTATCTCTTCCCCGTGTTGTAGCCCCAAGTCTCTAATGACATTTTGGAAGGAAGCTTTCCAAGCTCTGTATCCTTCAGCTTGGTCAGTGAATTTCATGAGCCCCTTGGCAACCAGTTCACGTCGTGTGAAGAACCTGGCAAATTCTGTCGTGAACCGGTTGTCAGCAGAGTATGCTGGTGATGGGTCGCCCTGATAGTGATGTGAGGTGCGTTCATACCTGTTAGTGTCCTCAGGGTGGCGCCAGCCGGTGTCGTATTGCTTCGGTCTGACGTACGGTGTGTCAGCAGGGTGATCCACATTGGTTACCTGGTGAGGGGCAAGGTAGTCATTAGCAGAGTTGTTTTGTGTCACGTTTTCGAGTTTGTTTCTGTCCTGGAGCTGAGCCTCGTGATGGCTCTCGCTCACTTCGCTGGAGACGTCGTATTCTCGTTTTGGTGCTGGTTCAGGGTTATAGTTTGGATCGGGAAGTTCATTAACATACTGAGATGTGCGTTGTGTTGAGTCTTGTAGTGGAAACTCCAGACTCGACGTACTGCTTTGGCTATGCAGCTTGGGACTTTGCGCGGCTTCTAGCGATTCCGCTTCAGCGAGGGCTGCGGCAGCTTCCCTTTTTGCTGCTAGGCTTTCTAAGGCGGCATCCACACGTGCCTTTTCTAACTGTGTCCTTCTCTCTTGGTCGGCTCTCTCTAAGCGTGACCTTCTCTCTTGCTCGTCTCTCTCTAATCGTGACCTTCTCTCTTGCTCGTCTCTCTCTAATCGTGACCTTCTCTCTTCGTCATCTAAGCGTGCCTTTTCTAATTTAAGTCGCATCTCTTGGTCAGCAAAGCTCGCTCGTATTTTGGCGGCTTCAGCATTTGCGCGGGCAATGGCGACTGCGCTGCTGATGGATGTTGTCTTTGAGGAGACGGAAGTAACAGATCTTGTTCTATGCGATTTGTGAGACATGGTGTCTTGGGAAAGTGCTTGGCTGTGCAGAGATTGCTGTAGCTGTATTTAGTCTCTGAGTAGCCGGTGACTTGAATCCCACTAGTTGGATGGCTGCCGTTTCACTGTTCTGTCCTAACTAAATGAGGCAGGCTCAAGTAGCTATACAGTCAGCTAAACCGCTATACCGGGGTCCAATAAGGAGACTGTGGTTGAGTCTGTGCTTTATTAAACGTAGTGGTATATTGATGCGGTGAAACTGTGAACAATGATATACATGGAATCAGTACATGGTATAGAACGATACATACTACACATGATAAACATTATGCATTACATTTCGAAGGCTAGTAACTGAACTAGGAGTGCAACTGGTTAAGCTAGGCTAATATAGAGCAGAAATATCTAGAGAAAAAACATAAAGACATACCGGCAATGCAATCGCAAGGGGAATGAAGTGTAAGCGTCTTCCCTGGAAGGCAAACTAGAGGAAGTGAATGAAAACTGGAGGGAAATGTGGGCTGAGCTACCATAATGCATTGCAAAGGAGGATCAGACATAAAAAATACATAGCAGAAAAATAGAACAGTCAACATATCTCTGACCGCTAGAGGGAGCCAAAGCACTACAGATGAATACAGGCATGAATATATCAATACTGTATACTGAGAAACTGCGATTATGCAAACAAATAATTGGAGGCAACAAATTAGATGGCGGAGACAGAACAACAAGTTATCAAAAATACCGGTTGAATTAACAATCATTTGTTCCCATGCAGTTTGTATCAGTTGCCTATAAGGGTCTTTAAAAACTCAAGCAATCAAATTTGCCCCGTAAATGGACGACCACCATGCTTTCGATTTCTAAGTAAGATATTATTTGCCCACCACTGTCACAGGTATTACTGTACTGCAGTCACATCTGGGCTGTGGTGCTAAAGGGAGACTAGGAGCTAAGAGTTGGAATCAAGGTAAAATATTTCTGTATAGAAAAATCTGCACGGTCAGATGCTGGCAACTGCTGTGGGGGGCTTAGGTGAACAGCACAAGACCCCTGACGCAAGTAATGGGTTGCTATGGTCATAAGTATTAACAGCACATAATAATCAGGGAGTAACAAAACATCAAATCTGGAGTAACGGGGTATTAATCAAGTAATAATTGTTTTGCTATTCTATGGTATTTAGTCAATTTTGGGCAAACTTTTTGATAATCCTGGAAACAGGGGTGGACACTGACAGCTTGAGGCCCATGTGCAAGAAGTGTGTTTGGGTCCCCCTCCTTTTATGGCCACCAAGCTACAGATATATATGATCTCTCATTGTGTAGATTTCCGCCACTTATTACATAGTGCCCTCCCTTGTTATGTACAGCATCATTCCTTATATATTGGATTCTCAAGAATAATCAATGTAAGGGATGGTGCTATGCATGACAAGTGATGATACTATGTAATAATGGGATGGCACTGTACATGACAGCAGAGAACGTATATAATAAGAGACGGTGTCATAGATAACTAGAGAGGATGCTACATAATAAGGGACAGTGTTATACATAACTAGAGAGGATTCTACGTAATAGTGGAAGGTGTTATATATAATAAAAGAGCTAACTATGTAATTAAGGACGGCGCTATATTTAACAAGAAAGTAAATTGTATACTAAGGGATGGCACTATATATAACCAGAAAGTACATTATACTGTATACTACAGAACTGCATTGTACATTATAAGGCTACCTTTCTGTATCCATGTGTTGCCTGAATTTATTCTTGGACAACACACAGCACAGACCCACTGAGTAAGTATTATTGTGATCCTCGAAATCATATCAGAAATAGACATATTCCGAGTCTAGCAGATCTCATTCTTTGATCCGTGAATGGAAATGAAACGCTAAGTTTGTGTGTTGTCTGATAAAAAAAAAATCTGGCAGCTAACGGACAAATCACACAAATGTGAGAATGTGGCCCTAAGGGAGGTTGTTTTACAAGTAGCTGAAGTACTCCAAGTCACACAGAATAAATAATAACTCATTACATCCAGTTACTTACCACTGACTTCTCGTCTGATTAGAGCAATTTTCTGTTGTTTCTTCTCCATCTGGTCAGACCTTCATGTCAACATTTCCATCCACGATTCGTCTTGTCACACTGATCACCGCATCCCTGAAAATAACAACGTCACATATATTGTATATATACATGCGTCTCCTGAGCAAAAAATCTCCCACATGTGTCCATAAATACAAACTTGTACCCCACCATTAATATACTATTAGTCACACACCATTCATAAGAATCAGATTCATAATATAAACTTATAAGCCGACACTGTGCCCCCCATTAACTATAATCTCCGCCACCCAATAAATCTAAAATTAATCAGTCACTGTAACTCTCCCCCCTAATTCATTTGAAAGCTTTGTGCACACGATATTATTTCATTTTATTCATTTTTTCTGCACGGATTTGTTATGAAAAATATGCTACGTTAAATGCTTATTTTTTACTTGCAGATTATTAAAATCTGCATGTCAATTCTTGCAGCAGATTTCACCCATTCTAATGCTTGGGGAAAAATCTGCATCAAAATTGCATGTAAAAACATGTAAAAAAAAACGCATTTTCCGTAGCGTTTTTTTGACAACAAATCAGGATTTGCAGCAAAATTTTCCGCTGCAAATCCTGAATGTCTGCACATCATAGTCTTAGTCCCTTTCCTGTGTCATCCCCCCCCACACACACACATTCATTATAAGTCCCTGATGGCATTATAATTAATTAGGGGATGGGTAGAAGACTTTATCAGGGTCTTATAATGAAATGGAAGGGAGTGGGAGAGGATGCTATCAGGTACTTAGCAAAATTTGGACCTGGACCCCACCTGCATGTTGGTCAGATGTATGGACCCTTGTAGCATTCTAGATCCTATAAAAAAAAACATGTTCGCCCCCCATATAATGATGTCCTTCTTCCTGGTTTCCTTCCTGTGGTTTAATGTGTCCCATCTTGGTCCCCTTCCTGGGGATAATATGCCCCATCTTGGTCCCCTGCCTAGGATTAATGTGCACCATCCTGGTCCCCTTCCTGGGGTTATTGTGGCCCATCCTGGTCCTCTTCCTATGAATAATATGTCTCTTTCTGGGGTTAATGTTCCCCATGCTGATCCTCTTCTTGGGGATAATGTGTCCTATCGAGGTTCCCTTCCTGGTATAATGAATCACAATTTGCTACCCTTCCCGGAGTTAATTTTCCACAATCTGGTCCCGTTCCTGGGGTTAATGTGCCACAATCGATACCCTTCCTGGTGTTAATAATTTGCACCATCCTGGTTATCTTCCTGTGGTTATTGTTCCCCATCCTGGTCCCCTTCCTGGAGATAATGTGTCCCATCCAGGTTCCCTTCCTGGGATAATGGGTCACAATCTCGTCCCTTTCCTAGGGTTATTGTTCCACAATCTCGTTCCCTTCCTGGGGTTAATGTGCCACAATCTGGAACCCTTCCTGGTGTTAATAATGTGCCCCAACCTGGTCACCTTCCTGGGGTTAATGTGCCCTGTTATCTAACACATTAAGAAAAAAAACAATTCCCACCTTCCCCTGGTTCCCTCACCACGTGCAGTCCTCTTCTGTGTCCAGCACAGAAACCAGCAGCTCACTTCGGCATCGCCGCCATGGCACAAGACATCACTGCCATATGCCTCCAGTCGCGGGCACACCGGCGTCAGCTGCTGGACTCTGATTGGCTGGAAGTGTATATTGCAGTGCAGGGAGCCAGCGGGTCCCCTGCGCCGCAAAACATTTCAGCTGAATGTGCATCCTATACATCGAGCTGAATCAGTACTGCGGGTCCCCCTTCACCTCCCACCCCAGCGCAGCTGCTCCAGCGATATGTCCTCTCTTGCCTGGAAAACCCTTCTAGGCACCAGCAAAGGAGGAACTCTGACTTTTTCCATCCTGATTTGATTCCTGGAGGAAAGTTTGTATCTCATGGCTTCCCGTGAGCTACAGCTGTGGCCTGACTGCTCATCCACTCTCCCTGTAATCAGGGATATAGTTTATATGATGTTCTCCTTTTGATGTTTTGTTTGTGCAATGATATCTCCTTAATCTCTTCAATGAGGGGAATAAAGCTCCAGTAATCAGACTCTGAGCACTATGAAAGACAAGTAGCTCCTGAAAGCTCGAAAATGAGATTGCAGCTGGGCCCTTCAAAATGAATTCTGTTTATATATTACTTTATTTTATATTCTGTTTTCTTTCAAATGGATGGCAGGAACACATCTCAGAAAAGTTGGGCCCGGGCCATGTCTACCATTGTGTAGCGACACCATCTTTTTACAACAGTCTGTAAACATATTGGAATTTAGGAGAACAATTGCTGGACTTTTGGGAGAGGAGCTTTGTTCTTGTCTGATTTTTATCCTGGGTTGTCTTTGCCAAATTTTGCGTTTCCTAATGAGCCAAATGTTTTCTCTTTGGTGTGCACTCCCGGCAGCCGATTCATCACCAAAACTCTTCTTCTGGGAAGCCATGCTGTTGTGATGGATGCAGTATGTGGTTTACCATTGTCCTGCTGAAATATACAAGACATTCTCTGAAATAGATGTGGTTTACCATTGTCCTGCTGAAATATACAAGACATTCCCATAAATAGACGTGGTTTACCATTGTCCTCGTGAAATATACAAGACATTCTCTGAAATAGACGTGGTTTACCATTGTCCTGCTGAAATATACAAGACATTCTCTGAAATAGATGTGGTTTACCATTGTCCTGCTGAAATATACAAGACCTTCCCTGAAATAGACCGGGCCTGGATGGTTGTGGAGGCGAGATATTCAGTCTTTGCAATTTTTCAGCATTTTTCTGAAACTTTTCTACAATTTTTAGGCGCGGTCGACCCTCCAGCTGTTTTTCATTAGTGTCACTTACTTTTTCAGCCTTTTGTTAACCTGGTCCAAATTTTTTTTTGAGGTGTGTTGCTGCCATTAATTTCTAAATGAGTTTTTTTTTTTTCAAATAGAAAGTTAGTTCTAATTTTCACCTTCTGATATGTGTTCTATGTTTCAGTTGTGCATGCGCAGTGGTATGTATCGGCAAGCGATAGATGCTACTGAGCATGCGTCGCCGCCATTTTGCTGGAGAAAAAAAATGTGGCTGCAGCATACTGGCGATGGCATCATCTATCGGCGCTATTTTGATGAAGTTAATTTATTAATTTTTTTACCCTACAATATTATATGCATAATGCGATACATTCTACTGCTCAGGAGCTGCCGCCATTTTGCTGAATGTAATTTTTTTTTTTTGTAACCCACAATATGATATGCATTATATAAAATAGGAGGCAGGTCAGCGAAGGATCAGTGACCTGTCTTAAGCCCATAAGGATTCATATGTAAGCGGAGCACGAAGCCCCCCCACAGGCCGCCCCTGAGCACGAGCATATCACTAACTGAAAACTGCAAATACAGATTACACAAGAACCACAAGACAGATTTCATCAACCCAGGTATCATTTTAATCAGTATAACAGCACCAACCTGACAGTGTCTGCAGTTTACTGAGCAAAATCCTGCTGACAGGTTCACTTTAAGACACGCATTGGTCTGGCCAATAGGCTTAGAAGATCCACCTCACCCGATGAGCCTTACAAAAATTCTGCTCACTTTTTGGCTCAGAAGCCCAGTGGGTGGTTTTAATCAGTGATTGATATAGACAGCTGTCAATGACTTATTAGGACTACCCACTGGACCTGTGAGCCCACAACATGCAGGGATTTCAGTGTGTAAAATATCATTTATACTGAATATTTTTCCACAAACCTATAGTTCAATCTGTTCTGCTCCTCGTGCTTTATAACATGATGCCCATAATTTGCACATCATTTCATAGCTAGCAGGTTGCCTTTGTATACATAATACAGGAAGGAAGAATGTGATCATTGCTGAACTACATCATTTCCAGAGGGGGGAGGAAGAAAGTACTACCTGTGCCTACCCCATTTACAGGGGGACAGGAATAAAGCACTACTTGTACCTACACCATTTATAGAGGGACAAAGAAAGTACTACCTGGGCCTACACTGCGTACGCTTTTACTTTTAACTGTGCCCCAGCTTTCTAATCAAGTGATGTGTCCGGTCTCTTATTCGTTCCCCCGGACAACAGAGGAGACAGCCCCGACAGTTCCGGACCCGGCACAGGAAAGGAACCCAGATCCCAATCCTCCTCCTTACACAGCAACAAAATACTACCTGTGCCTAAATAATTTACAGAGGGACAAGAATAAAGTACTACCTGTGTCTACACCATTTAGAGCGGAGACAGGAATAAAGTACTACCTGTACTTACACCATTTAAAGGGGGATGAAGAAAGCACTACCTGTGCCTACATCATTTATATGGGGACATGAATAAACTACTACCTGTACCTACACCATTTATAGGAGGACAAAAAAAGTACTACCTGTGCCTACACCATTTATAGGTGTAACAGGAAGAAACTACTACCTGTCCTCTGTTTACTTCTGGCACTACACATCTTTGCCAATCACACCTGGAGCCCTGGGGACCCAGCTTCACCTGTGGGAAGCTATATCATCCCTGCTGCCACAACATCACCCCAGAGGACCCCTTGAAGCAGCGTCGGTCATCCCTGACCGAATACCACAGGTGGCATCACGAACAAACTTTATTCAAATACCCCTTTAAAGACCTTTCTCTTTTACATGGGCGCCCAGAGCCACGGACCGGGTCACCGCTGCCGTGACACATCCCTTTAAGTACCGGACCCGGTACCCCACAGCCCTGGCGTGCGTTCCAGTAGCAAGTTATAAAAAGGGGGTGCTTTCTGATAAAAAAAGAAAAAAAAAACAAAAACACAATCATGGGTGAGAAGCCTTGATAAGAGGATATGACCTGCAAAAAGGGCATGTTTATGTTTAAAAAAAATTAGGAGAAAGTATAGTGTAGGCTCTTGGCTTCAAACTCTGTGTAAACTGAACTCTGTTGCTTTTTTTGTCATGCCGACTTAGACCGGATATGGTCTTCTGCAAACTATTAGAGGGATTAGCAGATGTTTAATAAATGAAATGCATGAAAAATATGGTGCTTGCTTCATACGCCATACTGCCACCTGAGCCTTACATTCTTCTATTCATTCTTTATCTTATGTCCTTTTTTGCCAAAACAAGTGAAATAAACCCCTAAAACAAAATACACTAAAAATGCAAAATGTTACCACAGTCATGAAATCCATAATAGAGGTGTAAGTGATGGAGGCTCACAGTGGGAGACCTCAGTGAAGCACGTCTGGCAGTGATCTCCATTTATAAACCTGGGGGTGTTTTGGTGTCTCTGTACCCGTCCCCCGTGTACCTGCTTTGCTTCATACATGACAAATTTACTGCTGTGATTTATTGAAATTGATTTGCACAGAAACTTGGAGGAGCTGATTTATATTTATGCCTATGAGCTTGTTAAATATTTAGTAAAAGCAGAATGGAAAGAAAACGACTGTCATCGATTGTGTGTAATATATTGTCTCCTTATGTTAACACGCAGCTCTGAGAATAAATCCTCGCTAAAATTCCTGTGGCCCAGATAAATGGCACCTGACTCCAGCAGGCCTGCCAACATTCCTGTTTTGTTTTTTTTTCTGGATAATTTTGCTAAAATGCACAGACACCCCAAAATTGTTACAGACCCATGTCCGACCCCTTAATATAGACCATGCCTCCAAATGCGCTCATCCTAATTCCCTTGAATCATTTGCACTGTAATACATATGATCTATTAATCAGCCCCTTAGAGACCCCAAAATCAATCTAGGTTATTAAAATTGATGACCTATCCTTATGATGGTCATCAATATAAAATTGGTGGGGGTCTTACATTTGGCCCCCCTTGCCACTGAGCTGTTTAAAGAGTTGCGCTCGATATTGCAGCGTCGTCTCATAACTCAGACAAAGCGGTAATGACCAACACAACATATGGAGTTGTCCTATTAAACAGCCGATTGCTGGGGAAGTTGGACCCTGATTTGTGAAAAACCGATGTAACATAGAATCCAGACTTTAGGCTCAAAAATGAATTGATGTGTACCCCAGAGCCAAAAATGAAATTAGAACCCAAATTGACTTAAAGGGGATCGCTCAACAAGTTTTTGCTATGCAATTTGCCAGCAGCATGATGTAGGGAAGGAGACCCTGATTCCAGCCATATGTCACATAGTTTACTGATTGCAGCAGTTGTGATAGAATCAGGGTTTTATCTGCTGTAGATCTAGCAGAGCTTGGAATGCTGAGCCCTGTATAACCCCGCCCACACTACTGATTGGTTGCTTTCTGTGTGCATGGTGCGGGGTTGGACAAAACGCCCAGTCCTATAGCGGTAATCTTTTGCTTATAAAACACTGATTGTATTGAAACAACCTAGTAAGTGACACATCGCTGGAATCAGGGTCTCGTGCTGCTATCGGATTTCATAGCAGAATCCTGCTGACAGATTCCATTTAATGAGTAATTTTATGTCATAAACCAATAGTACACATGAAATTAAGCAACTTTGAAATATATTTTATCAGACAAATCCGCTTCTTTCTTCGCCTCGATTTGTGTTTCACTCTCATTTCAGGGGAAAAATCTAAAATCTATAAAATCTGTAATTAGTGAAGAGATGCTTTCCCATTACTGAGATAGGAGATGGCAGTTGGTGCTTTTAAAATTCTATGGAGAGGGTAAGGGATCACTCACACGAGCGAATACACTGGATGGGTGCAATCTGATAAAAAAATCGGATTGTACTTGGACCAGTGCTTTTCTACGGGGCAGTGCACATCTGCGATTGTTTTCTCATGACTATTCGTCATGTGAAAACGATCTCAGCATGCTGCGAATGTCTGCGAGAATCGGATCCCACACATCCATACAAATCTATGTGTGAGTGAAATGTTGCACTGCATTCGGATTATCAATTCCCAGCAGCAGAGGTGATGGAGAAATTAATTTCGCCGTCTCCTCCGCACCTGTGCTGTGATTGCCTCATGCGAGAGGATCGGGGCATGGAGCACTGACGCTCGGCCCACGGTCGCGGCAGAGCAGGAGACGACGGTCATTCGCACTCGCATCCGATGCTCCTGATAGGATGCCATGCACTTGTGTTACTCCGGCCTAAGACAAATATTCTGCTGCAGGTTCTTCTGAAATAACAGTTCCAGTTCTCCATAGAACTTTATGAGCACCAACCGTCACCTCTATCTCAGTAATGGGGAAACCTGTATTAGCTACAGATAGATTTTAACTGAGTATTTAGAGAAAGAACAATCGGTCCAGAAGGAGAAAGAAGAGGATTTCTCTAATAACAGACCGTATTTCACATACAGAGGATTTTTCTGTACCGGAATTAATTTTTGGAAATTCTCAGCTGTGACAGATATTAGGCCTGTATGTTCCTGTTCGCTGATAGTAAGCTGAAGTCTTGAGTGAGCGCGCGCTGTACATTAGAAGGCTGCAGAACGTTTCGTTATAGAAGGATTCCACCTTATTATCATGAAATCAGAACAACTCATTATTATAAACTAGTTTATAACTACTGCAGTCCATAGACACATAATACTAATATTACAGTCTGCGCCCAGAGGGGACTCGTCTGCAGACGACGCCTGTGTAATTGGTATTTGAAGTATATCTGAGTATTAGAAATGGATCATCATGAGCTTCAACAGATGTAGATATCAGTTCATCCAAAATGTCATAATCCGCAGCATTAGAACTGTGTCTAAGCTGTTGCAGATTTCGGCTTTCAGCAGAATCATCAGCACGAAGACATTGTGAGAGAATGAGCTGTTTAACTCAGGACATACAGCAACTGTAATTTACGTCATCACTCTATGGATGATTACAGGGAAGAACAATGACACAAACAAACGAGAACGTCATAATCCACACTGGGTTTTGAGTCCTGTTTCCCCTTTTTCCTGGTCTGGTCATGTCAAGAGTTAACCTTTCCCAGCCTCAATCTGGGTTCAGGTTGGCGATTTATCGCTGCTGCTTCCTGCAGGCGATGTCAGTTATAGTTTCTGCCTTGTGCTGCTGTAGCTGACTCTGATTGCTCTGATTTGTCCTGCTGCGTTTGCTGTCTGAACCCGTGTCTCTGTTTTCCCCTATTCCCATCTTGACTCAATGTTTCCTTTTAGAGTGCTGACTCCCGGGTTTTGACTTGGCTTGTATCCTGACCTGCTTCTGTCTTTTGTCTTCTGGCTTATCCGCTCCTGACCATTACTGATCCCCTGGCTTGTCTCTGACCGTGAGTTTGCTTATTACTTTGGTACTGCGCTACAGTCTAGGATCTAACTCGGCTTGTTTGACTATTCCGTTGCCTCTCATGGTAGCCTCACTGCTGCACTGCAGGCCAGCTCTGTTTAGATACAGTCCTGCTTCCACTCTACTGCCATCTAGTGGAACCTGCACCTACGTGCATTGCAGCAGCGTGACACACAGGTCACACAGTACAGTATTAACAACTCTTAAAAGGGGTGTCTGAAAATGTTTATTTTTGTCTCATGGGCCTAAGAACTGGCAGGCAGGTAGTTTCTAACAGACCGCTCCTGCCAGCAATTCTGCTGTTTTACATCACCAAAACAGCTCTTCCTCTTCCGGGCTTCTCTGTAGACGGGGCTTGACTGCTGACGTCCTGCTGATTGACAGCTGGCTGTCAATCAGCATAATGTCAGCAGTCAGCAGAACAGAGCGGAAGAGGAGAAGCTGCTGTGTCAATGTGACGACACCGGAAGCCTCAGATTGTTGACAGGAGCTGGAAGAGATCGACATCAGAACCACCTACCTGTGAGTTCTTAGGCTCATAAGAAAAAATAAAATAGTCCTTGATAAACCCTTTTCATGTACACAGCGCCACCTGCTGTCTTTTCAATACAATCCAAAAGTATAAGCCTGCAGCTGTTGTACACTCTAACATAAATAAGTTATTTGTTAAAGAGGTTGTCCACTACTTTAGTATTGATGATCTATCCTTAGGATAGATCATCAATGTCTGAGCGGTCAGGGTCCGACAGTTGGCACCCTAGCTGATCAGCCGTTCTCGGCCAGCCGGGCATGCTCACAGGCGCAACCAGAAGACAGAGCAGCTTCGCAATCGAGAAGTTCTGTCCGGTGACTACCGCCACCGACTACAAGAACAGCTGATCAGCTAGGCTGCCGGGTGGAGATAAAGTAGTGTTTATGGGGATGCTGTCAATTGAGTATTGTGGTTTAACCTAAAATTGCTGATAACCGAGAAAAATAGACTACAATGAAGAATCGCCAATCCTATCCAGGGTCACGTGACCTGTACAGGCACGGCGCCCTATGATGCAGGTGACAGTATTACCGATGACACTTTCCTAATAGTGAGGTTGACTTTACAAGGTCATTTATACACAGTACGTGCAGTACAGGGCGGTCTGTGCTCCGGGGTCCTGGAGCCATTTACCAGTGATTATGTAGCCGTTACAACAAATCACCGGTGGGCGATGACACTTTATGAGTAGACACAGTACAGCATTGCCTCGACAGTAATGGAATGGTAATTGTCTGGGGTCTAGAGACCATTGTTTCTTTTAGGGGCCACTGTAGGAATAAATGTGTGGAATCCCAGTAGGTCCCTGTCTGGAATAATTAATGTTTTACAAGTTATGATTAGCGGTGAAGGACGTGTAGTTATACAAACAAAGTCAGCATTTTCTCTGCGTGCTGCACGTGACGCTGCTGAGCGCTGGCAACACACGGAACTGTGTGGTGGGGAAAGAAAAGCGATAATCAGCGCTCGCCGCCGTTATTACACTGCTTTATGGAAGTTTTCCATAACCTATAACTAGTGATGAGCGAACGTGCTCTGATAAGGTGTTATCCCATGCTCGGGTGCTAACCGAGTGTCTTCGGCATGCTCAAAAAATATGTCCGAGTCCCCGCGGCTGCATGTTTGTTTGTTAGGGTGAGTGTCCACGGTAAGTAAACGCTGCGTGATTGACGCTGCAGCGTCAAACACGCAGCGTCCAGATGTTCCAGCATAGTGGAGGGGATTTTTGGAAATCCCGTGTCCACTATGCGTGGAAACCCGCACGCGGCGGGCCTGCGACTCCGGACATGCTGCATGTCTTTTCAGATCGCAGCATGTCCGTGCTACCTGCGGCGACGCTGCGTCGCCGCAGGTAATATCACAGGGCCCTATGACGAGGGGTGCGATGATCCCGGATGTGTACAGTACACATCCGGCATGATCGCGTCCCAGAAAGGGGGCGGGGCTTAGCACCCAGCGGCTTCGCCGCTGCGGCGATTGTTATGGTTCTCAATGGCAAGAGAACATAGCCCAGCAAACATAAGAACTAGCTCTTGGAAGGATGGAAACTAAACTGACCATGAACTAAACCTGCCGCACAACTAACAGTAGCCGGGTAGCGTAGCCTGCGTTTTATCCCTAGACGCCCAGCGCCGGCCGGAGGACTAACTAATCCTGGCAGAGGAAAATATAGTCCTGGCTCACCTCTAGAGAAATTTCCCCGAAAGGCAGACAGAGGCCCCCACAAATATTGGCGGTGATTTTAGATGAAATGACAAACGTAGTATGAAAATAGGTTTAGCAAAATTGAGGTCCGCTGTTGTGAATTTGGATTCTGGGCTCCCCCGGTGGCCGCTTGTGGAATTGGACTTGTCATCCTCTTTCCTGTTTCACCTGGTTCCATCAGTAGTGGGTGTCGCTATTTAAGCTCATTTCTCTGGTGGTTTCTTGCCGGTCATCAATGTTATCTGATGCCTCTCAGTGCTTGTTCCTGCTTCTAGACAACTTCTAGATAAGTTGGACTTTTGTCCATGTTTTGTTTTGCCTATTTGTTCCAGTTCACAGCTGAAGTTTTGTTACTGTGTCTGGAAAGCTCTCGTTGATCAGGGATTGCTACTCTGGCGTTATGAGTTAATGCCAGAGTTTAAGGTAATCTCTGGATGGTGTTTTGTTAGTGTTTTTCTGCTGACCATGAAAGTATACTATCTGTCTTCTGCTATCTAGTAAGCGGACCTCAAATTTGCTAAGACTATTTTCCTGCTGCGTTTGTTGTTTCATCTGAACTCACCGTCATTATATGTGGGGGCTACTGTCTTCTTTGGAATATTTCTCTAGAGGTGAGCCAGGTCTTATATTTCCCTCTGCTAGCTATTTAGGTCTTAGGCCAGAGCTGGGCATCTAGCTATAAATAGGAAATGCTACCTGGCTATTTCTAGTTGCGCGGCAGGCTTAGTTCATGGTCAGTATAGTTCCATCTTCCGAGAGCTTGTCCCTCTATAGGCTTGCTATGATCTCTGCCTGCAGAGATCATGACAGTTTGACCGGCCAGTAAAGTGTTAAAGACCCAGGTTGAGAAAGGAGAGTTATTAGAAGTCTGCTGGAATTTTTTTTTTTTTTTTCCTCCAGTCTGCCTTGCTGCAGTCTTTTTTCTCTCTCTCCTCCTAATCTCTGTATGCTCTGTGTGCACCTGACAATAATGGATCTCCAGAGTGTAACTGCGGGTTTGAATAATCTCATCACGAAAGTACAAAATTTACAAGATTTTGTGGTACATGCTCCGGTATCTGAGCCGAGAATTCCTTTGCCGGAGTTCTTTACAGGGAATAGAGCTAGCTTCCAGAATTTCCGAAATAATTGTAAGCTTTATTTGTCCCTGAAGTCTCGTTCAGCTGGAGACCCTGCTCAGCAGGTTAGGATTGTGATTTCCTTGCTCAGGGGTGACCCTCAAGATTGGGCCTTCTCATTGCCAGCAGGGGATCCTGCGTTACGCGATGTGGATGCGTTTTTTCTGGCCTTGGGCTTGCTTTATGAGGAACCTCATTTGGAACTTCAGGCAGAAAAAACTTTGATGGCACTATCTCAGGGGCAAGACGAAGCTGAAGTTTTCTGCCAAAAATTCCGTAAATGGTCTGTGCTTACTCAGTGGAATGAGTGCGCCTTGGCGGCAACTTTCAGAGAAGGTCTCTCTGATGCCGTTAAGGATGTTATGGTGGGGTTCCCTTTGCCTGCAGGTCTGAATGAGTCCATGACAATGGCTATTCAGATTGATAGGCGTCTGCGGGAGCGCAAACCGGTGCACCATCTGGCGGTGTCTATGGAAAAGACGCCAGAAAGTATGCAGTGTGATAGAATTCTGTCCAGGAGCGAGCGACAGAATTTTAGACGGAAGAATGGATTGTGTTTCTATTGTGGGGATTCTACTCATGTTATATCAGCATGCTCTAGGCGTACAAAGAAGCTTGATAAGTCTGTTTCCATTGGCACCATTCAGTCTAAGTTTATTTTGTCTGTAACCCTGATTTGTTCTTTGTCATCCATTGCCACGGACGCCTATGTTGACTCTGGCGCCGCTCTGAGTCTTATGGATTGGTCCTTTGCCAATCGTTGTGGTTTTGATTTAGAGCCTTTGGAGACTCTTATTCCTCTGAAGGGGATTGACTCCACCCCATTGGCTAATAATAAACCACAATACTGGACACAAGTAACCATGCGTATCGATCCGGATCACCAGGAGATTATTCGTTTCCTGGTGCTGTATAATTTACATGACGATTTGGTACTGGGATTGCCATGGTTGCAGTCTCACAACCCAGTCTTGGACTGGAGAGCAATGTCTGTGTTGAGCTGGGGATGTAAGGGTATTCATGGGGACGTACCTTTGGTTTCTATTTCGTCGTCCATTCCCTCTGAAGTCCCTGAGTTCCTCTCTGATTATCAAGACGTCTTTGACGAACCCAAGCTTGGGTCGTTACCTCCGCACCGTGAGTGCGATTGTGCCATAGATTTGATACCGGGTTGTAAATATCCAAAGGGTCGTTTGTTTAATTTGTCTGTGCCGGAACATGCTGCTATGCGGGAATATATAAAGGAGTCTTTGGAAAAGGGACATATTCGTCCATCTTCTTCTCCCTTGGGAGCTGGGTTTTTCTTTGTCTCAAAAAAAGACGGCTCTTTGAGACCATGTATTGATTATCGGCTTCTGAATAAGATCACTGTTAAGTATCAATACCCATTGCCATTGCTTACTGATTTGTTTGCTCGTATAGAGGGTGCTAAGTGGTTCTCTAAAATTGATCTTCGTGGGGCGTATAATTTGGTGCGGATCAGGCAGGGGGATGAGTGGAAGACCGCATTTAATACGCCCGAGGGCCACTTTGAGTATTTGGTCATGCCTTTTGGTCTTTCTAATGCCCCTTCAGTTTTCCAGTCTTTTATGCATGATATTTTCCGCGATTTTCTGGATAGATTTATGATAATATATCTGGATGATATTCTGATTTTTTCTGATGACTGGGACTCTCATGTCCAGCAGGTCAGGAGAGTTTTTCAGGTTCTGCGGTCTAATTCTTTATGTGTGAAGGGGTCTAAGTGCGTTTTTGGGGTCCAGAAAATTTCCTTTTTGGGGTATATTTTTTCTCCCTCTTCCATTGAGATGGATCCCGTCAAGGTGCAAGCTATTTGTGACTGGACTCAGCCCTCCTCTCTTAAGGGTCTTCAGAGATTTTTGGGCTTTGCCAACTTTTACCGCCGATTTATTGCTGGTTTTTCGGATGTCGTTAAACCACTGACTGATTTGACCAGACAAGGCGCTGATGTTGCTAATTGGTCCCCTCATGCTGTAGAGGCCTTTCAGGAGCTTAAGCGCCGTTTTGCCTCTGCCCCTGTGTTGCGTCAGCCTGATGTGAATCTGCCTTTTCAGGTTGAGGTTGACGCTTCGGAGATCGGAGCTGGGGCAGTGTTGTCGCAGAAAGGTTCCGACTGCTCCGTCATTAGGCCTTGTGCCTTCTTTTCTCGCAAATTTTCGCCCGCAGAGCGGAATTATGATGTTGGGAATCGGGAGCTTTTGGCCATGAAGTGGGCTTTTGAGGAGTGGCGCCATTGGCTCGAGGGGGCTAGGCATCAGGTGGTGGTATTGACTGACCACAAAAATTTGATTTATCTTGAGACTGCCAGACGCCTGAATCCTAGACAGGCGCGCTGGTCTTTATTTTTTTCTCGCTTTAATTTTGTGGTGTCATACCTACCGGGTTCTAAGAATGTTAAGGCAGATGCCCTTTCTAGGAGTTTTGACCCGGACTCTCCTGGTAATTCTGAACCCACAGGTATCCTTAGGGAGGGAGTAATTTTGTCGGCCGTTTCTCCTGATCTGCGGCGGTCCTTGCAAGAGTTTCAGGCGGATAGACCGGATCGTTGTCCGCCTGATAGACTGTTTGTTCCGGATGATTGGACCAGCAGAGTCATCTCTGAGGTACATTCTTCTGCATTGGCAGGTCATCCCGGAATTTTTGGTACCAGGGATTTGGTGGCAAGATCCTTCTGGTGGCCTTCCCTGTCACGAGATGTGCGAGTCTTTGTGCAGTCATGTGACGTTTGTGCTCGGGCCAAGTCTTGTAGTTCTCGGGCTAGCGGACTGCTGTTGCCCTTGCCTATTCCTAAGAGGCCTTGGACACACATCTCGATGGATTTTATTTCAGATCTGCCTGTTTCCCAGAAGATGTCTGTCATCTGGGTGGTCTGTGACCGTTTCTCTAAAATGGTCCATTTGGTTCCTCTGCCCAAGTTGCCTTCTTCTTCTGAGTTGGTTCCTCTGTTTTTTCAGAATGTTGTCCGATTGCACGGTATTCCTGAGAATATTGTTTCTGACAGAGGTACCCAATTTGTGTCTAGATTTTGGCGGGCATTCTGTGCTAGGATGGGCATAGATTTGTCTTTTTCATCTGCTTTTCACCCTCAGACTAATGGCCAGACCGAGCGGACTAATCAGACCCTTGAGACATATCTGAGGTGTTTTGTCTCTGCTGACCAGGATGATTGGGTTGCTTTTTTGCCATTGGCAGAGTTCGCCCTCAATAATCGGGCCAGTTCTTCCACCTTGGTGTCCCCGTTTTTCTGTAATTCGGGGTTTCACCCTCGATTTTCCTCCGGTCAGGTGGAATCCTCGGATTGTCCTGGAGTGGATGCGGTGGTGGAGAGATTGCATCACATCTGGGGGCAGGTTATGGACAATTTGAAGTTGTCCCAGGAGAAGACTCAGCGTTTTGCCAACCGTCATCGTCGTGTTGGTTCTCGGCTTTGTGTTGGAGATTTGGTGTGGTTGTCTTCTCGTTTTGTCCCTATGAGGGTCTCTTCTCCTAAGTTTAAACCTCGGTTCATCGGCCCTTATAGAATATTGGAGATTCTTAATCCTGTTTCTTTCCGTTTGGACCTCCCTGCGTCCTTTTCCATTCATAACGTTTTTCATCGGTCGTTATTGCGCAGGTATGAGGTACCTGTTGTACCTTCAGTTGAGCCTCCTGCTCCGGTGTTGGTTGAGGGTGAGTTGGAGTACGTTGTGGAGAAAATTTTGGACTCTCGTGTTTCCAGACGGAAACTCCAGTATCTGGTCAACTGGAAGGGTTACGGCCAGGAGGATAATTCTTGGGTCAATGCATCTGATGTTCATGCTTCTGATCTTGTTCGTGCCTTCCATAGGGCTCATCCTGGTCGCCCTGGTGGATCTGGTGAGGGTTCGGTGCCCCCTCCTTGAGGGGGGGGTACTGTTGTGAATTTGGATTCTGGGCTCCCCCGGTGGCCGCTTGTGGAATTGGACTTGTCATCCTCTTTCCTGTTTCACCTGGTTCCATCAGTAGTGGGTGTCGCTATTTAAGCTCATTTCTCTGGTGGTTTCTTGCCGGTCATCAATGTTATCTGATGCCTCTCAGTGCTTGTTCCTGCTTCTAGACAACTTCTAGATAAGTTGGACTTTTGTCCATGTTTTGTTTTGCCTATTTGTTCCAGTTCACAGCTGAAGTTTTGTTACTGTGTCTGGAAAGCTCTCGTTGATCAGGGATTGCTACTCTGGCGTTATGAGTTAATGCCAGAGTTTAAGGTAATCTCTGGATGGTGTTTTGTTAGTGTTTTTCTGCTGACCATGAAAGTATACTATCTGTCTTCTGCTATCTAGTAAGCGGACCTCAAATTTGCTAAGACTATTTTCCTGCTGCGTTTGTTGTTTCATCTGAACTCACCGTCATTATATGTGGGGGCTACTGTCTTCTTTGGAATATTTCTCTAGAGGTGAGCCAGGTCTTATATTTCCCTCTGCTAGCTATTTAGGTCTTAGGCCAGAGCTGGGCATCTAGCTATAAATAGGAAATGCTACCTGGCTATTTCTAGTTGCGCGGCAGGCTTAGTTCATGGTCAGTATAGTTCCATCTTCCGAGAGCTTGTCCCTCTATAGGCTTGCTATGATCTCTGCCTGCAGAGATCATGACAGTCCGCTTACTAGATAGCAGGAAGACAGAAAGGACACTTTCATGGTCAGCTGAAAACCCTATCAAAACACCATCCTGAAATTACTTTAAGACTCTAGTATTAACTCATAACATCAGAGTGGCAATTTCAGATCACAAGAGCTTTCCAGACACAGAAACGAAACTACAGCTGTGAACTGGAACAAAATGCAAAAACAAACAAGGACTAAAGTCCAACTTAGCTGGGAGTTGTCTAGCAGCAGGAACATGCACAGAAAGGCTTCTGATTACAATGTTGACCGGCATGGAAGTGACAGAGGAGCAAGGCTAAATAGCGACTCCCACATCCTGATGGAAACAGGTGAACAGAGAGGATGATGCACACCAGTTCAATTCCCCCAGTGGCCACCGGGGGAGCCCAAAATCCAATTTCACAACAGTACCCCCCCCCTCAAGGAGGGGGCACCGAACCCTCACCAGAACCACCAGGGCGATCAGGATGAGCCCTATGAAAGGCACGGACCAAATCAGAGGCATGAACATCAGAGGCAGTCACCCAAGAATTATCCTCCTGACCGTATCCCTTCCATTTGACCAGATACTGGAGTTTCCGTCTGGAAACACGGGAGTCCAAGATTTTTTCCACAACGTACTCCAACTCGCCCTCAACCAACACCGGAGCAGGAGGCTCAACGGAAGGCACAACCGGTACCTCATACCTGCGCAATAATGACCGATGAAAAACATTATGAATAGAAAAAGATGCAGGGAGGTCCAAACGGAAGGACACAGGGTTAAGAATCTCCAATATCTTGTACGGGCCGATGAACCGAGGCTTAAACTTGGGAGAAGAAACCCTCATAGGGACAAAACGAGAAGACAACCACACCAAGTCCCCAACACAAAGCCGAGGACCAACCCGACGCCGGCGGTTGGCAAAAAGCTGAGTCTTCTCCTGGGACAACTTCAAATTGTCCACTACCTGCCCCCAAATCTGATGCAACCTCTCCACCACCGCATCCACTCCAGGACAATCCGAAGATTCCACCTGACCAGAAGAAAATCGAGGATGAAACCCCGAATTACAGAAAAAGGGAGACACCAAGGTGGCAGAGCTGGCCCGATTATTGAGGGCAAACTCCGCTAAAGGCAAAAAAGCAACCCAATCATCCTGATCTGCAGACACAAAACACCTCAAATATGTCTCCAAGGTCTGATTCGTCCGCTCGGTCTGGCCATTAGTCTGAGGATGGAAAGCAGACGAGAAAGACAAATCTATGCCCATCCTAGCACAGAATGCTCGCCAAAATCTAGACACGAATTGGGTACCTCTGTCAGAAACGATATTCTCCGGAATACCATGCAAACGGACCACATTTTGAAAAAACAGAGGAACCAACTCGGAAGAAGAAGGCAACTTAGGCAGGGGAACCAAATGGACCATCTTAGAGAAACGATCACACACCACCCAGATGACAGACATCTTCTGAGAAACAGGAAGATCCGAAATAAAATCCATCGAGATGTGCGTCCAGGCCTCTTCGGGATAGGCAAGGGCAACAACAATCCACTAGCCCGAGAACAACAAGGCTTGGCCCGAGCACAAACGTCACAAGACTGCACGAAGCCTCGCACATCTCGAGACAGGGAAGGCCACCAGAAGGACCTTGCCACCAAATCCCTGGTACCAAAGATTCCAGGATGACCTGCCAACGCAGAAGAATGAACCTCAGAAATGACTTTACTGGTCCAATCATCAGGAACAAACAGTCTACCAGGTGGGCAACGATCAGGTCTATCCGCCTGAAACTCCTGCAAGGCCCGCCGCAGGTCTGGAGAAACGGCAGACAATATCACTCCATCCTTAAGGATACCTGTAGGTTCAGAATTACCAGGGGAGTCAGGCTCAAAACTCCTAGAAAGGGCATCCGCCTTAACATTCTTAGAACCCGGCAGGTAGGACACCACAAAATTAAACCGAGAGAAAAACAACGACCAGCGCGCCTGTCTAGGATTCAGGCGTCTGGCGGACTCAAGATAAATTAGATTTTTGTGGTCAGTCAATACCACCACCTGATGTCTAGCCCCCTCAAGCCAATGACGCCACTCCTCAAAAGCCCACTTCATGGCCAAAAGCTCCCGATTCCCAACATCATAATTCCGCTCGGCGGGCGAAAATTTACGCGAGAAAAAAGCACAAGGTCTCATCACGGAGCAATCGGAACTTCTCTGCGACAAAACCGCCCCAGCTCCGATTTCAGAAGCGTCGACCTCAACCTGAAAAGGAAGAGCAACATCAGGCTGACGCAACACAGGGGCGGAAGAAAAGCGGCGCTTAAGCTCCCGAAAGGCCTCCACAGCAGCAGGGGACCAATCAGCAACATCAACACCCTTCTTAGTCAAATCAGTCAATGGTTTAACAACATCAGAAAAACCAGCAATAAATCGACGATAAAAGTTAGCAAAGCCCAAAAATTTCTGAAGACTCTTAAGAGAAGAGGGTTGCGTCCAATCACAAATAGCCTGAACCTTGACAGGATCCATCTCGATGGAAGAGGGGGAGAAAATATATCCCAAAAAGGAAATCTTTTGAACCCCAAAAACGCACTTAGAACCCTTCACACACAAGGAATTAGACCGCAAAACCTGAAAAACCCTCCTGACCTGCTGGACATGAGAGTCCCAGTCATCCGAAAAAATCAAAATATCATCCAGATACACAATCATAAATTTATCCAAATAATCACGGAAAATGTCATGCATAAAGGACTGAAAGACTGAAGGGGCATTTGAAAGACCAAAAGGCATCACCAAATACTCAAAGTGGCCCTCGGGCGTATTAAATGCGGTTTTCCACTCATCCCCCTGCTTAATTCGCACCAAATTATACGCCCCACGGAGATCTATCTTAGAGAACCACTTGGCCCCCTTTATGCGAGCAAACAAATCAGTCAGCAGTGGCAACGGATATTGATATTTAACCGTGATTTTATTCAAAAGCCGATAATCAATGCACGGCCTCAAAGAGCCATCTTTCTTAGCCACAAAGAAAAAACCGGCTCCTAAGGGAGATGACGAAGGACGAATATGTCCCTTTTCCAAGGACTCCTTTATATATTCTCGCATAGCCGCATGTTCAGGCACAGACAGATTAAATAAACGACCCTTAGGGTATTTACTACCCGGAATCAAATCTATGGCACAATCACACTCCCGGTGCGGAGGTAATGAACCAAGCTTAGGTTCTTCAAAAACGTCACGATATTCAGTCAAGAATTCAGGAATCTCAGAGGGAATAGATGATGAAATGGAAACCACAGGTACGTCCCCATGCGTCCCCTTACATCCCCAGCTTAACACAGACATAGCTTTCCAGTCAAGGACTGGGTTATGAGATTGCAGCCATGGCAATCCAAGCACCAACACATCATGTAGGTTATGCAGCACAAGAAAGCGAATAATCTCCTGGTGATCCGGATTAATCCGCATAGTTACTTGTGTCCAGTATTGTGGTTTATTGCTAGCCAATGGGGTGGAGTCAATCCCCTTCAGGGGTATAGGAGTTTCAAGAGGCTCCAAATCATACCCACAGCGTTTGGCAAAGGACCAATCCATAAGACTCAAAGCGGCGCCAGAGTCGACATAGGCATCCGCGGTAATAGATGATAAAGAACAAATCAGGGTCACAGATAGAATAAACTTAGACTGAAAAGTGCCAATTGAAACAGACTTATCAAGCTTCTTAGTACGCTTAGAGCATGCTGATATAACATGAGTTGAATCACCGCAATAGAAGCACAACCCATTTTTTTGTCTAAAATTCTGCCGTTCACTTCTGGACAGAATTCTATCACATTGCATATTCTCTGGCGTCTTCTCAGTAGACACCGCCAAATGGTGCACAGGTTTGCGCTCCCGCAGACGCCTATCGATCTGGATAGCCATTGTCATGGACTCATTCAGACCCGCAGGCACAGGGAACCCCACCATAACATCCTTAATGGCATCAGAGAGACCCTCTCTGAAATTCGCCGCCAGGGCGCACTCATTCCACTGAGTAAGCACAGCCCATTTACGGAATTTCTGGCAGTATATTTCAGCTTCGTCTTGCCCCTGAGATAGGGACATCAAGGCCTTTTCCGCCTGAAGTTCTAACTGAGGTTCCTCATAAAGCAACCCCAAGGCCAGAAAAAACGCATCCACATTGAGCAATGCAGGATCCCCTGGAGCCAATGCAAAAGCCCAATCCTGAGGGTCGCCCCGGAGCAAGGAAATCACAATCCTGACCTGCTGAGCAGGATCTCCAGCAGAGCGAGATTTCAGGGACAAAAACAACTTGCAATTATTTTTGAAATTTTGAAAGCAAGATCTATTCCCCGAGAAAAATTCAGGCAAAGGAATTCTAGGTTCAGATATAGGAACATGAACAACAAAATCTTGTAAATTTTGAACTTTCGTGGTGAGATTATTCAAACCTGCAGCTAAACTCTGAATATCCATTTTAAACAGGTGAACACAGAGCCATTCCAGGATTAGAAGGAGAGAGAGAGAGAAAGGCTGCAATATAGGCAGACTTGCAAGAGATTCAATTACAAGCACACTCAGAACTGAGGGAAAAAAAAAAAAAAAACTTCAGCAGACTTCTCTTTTCTCTCCTTTCTCTGTCAATTAATTTAACCCTTTGTGGCCGGTCAAACTGTTGTGGTTCTCAATGGCAAGAGAACATAGCCCAGCAAACATAAGAACTAGCTCTTGGAAGGATGGAAACTAAACTGACCATGAACTAAACCTGCCGCACAACTAACAGTAGCCGGGTAGCGTAGCCTGCGTTTTATCCCTAGACGCCCAGCGCCGGCCGGAGGACTAACTAATCCTGGCAGAGGAAAATATAGTCCTGGCTCACCTCTAGAGAAATTTCCCCGAAAGGCAGACAGAGGCCCCCACAAATATTGGCGGTGATTTTAGATGAAATGACAAACGTAGTATGAAAATAGGTTTAGCAAAATTGAGGTCCGCTTACTAGATAGCAGGAAGACAGAAAGGACACTTTCATGGTCAGCTGAAAACCCTATCAAAACACCATCCTGAAATTACTTTAAGACTCTAGTATTAACTCATAACATCAGAGTGGCAATTTCAGATCACAAGAGCTTTCCAGACACAGAAACGAAACTACAGCTGTGAACTGGAACAAAATGCAAAAACAAACAAGGACTAAAGTCCAACTTAGCTGGGAGTTGTCTAGCAGCAGGAACATGCACAGAAAGGCTTCTGATTACAATGTTGACCGGCATGGAAGTGACAGAGGAACAAGGCTAAATAGCGACTCCCACATCCTGATGGAAACAGGTGAACAGAGAGGATGATGCACACCAGTTCAATTCCACCAGTGGCCACCGGGGGAGCCCAAAATCCAATTTCACAACAGGCGATACCGCCGGCCATCCTGAACGTGGACACGCAGCCTTAGACAGCTGCAATACATGCAGGGATGGTCTAACAGCAGTGAGACATGCAGCAGCGAGGATTCGGACATATTTTTCGAGCACGCCGAAGACACTCGGTTAGCACTCGAGCTTGGGGTAACACCTTATCAGAGCAGGTTCGTTCATTACTACCTGTAGTTTAAAAAAAAACATCACTGTGTAATGGGTTAATTTGTAGTGAGTAGATGAATTCTTCCCAATGTTCTGAACTCTAAAAACATACATTTCTCAAACTATAAAGGCTCTCCAAACGTGACAAGGCATCCGCCAATTGTTCCAGCAAATTTTACATTCAAAAAGCCAAATGACATTCCTTCCCTTTCGAGCTCTACCGTGTGCCAAAACATATGGGGTATTGACATGCTCAGGAGAACTTACACAACAAATTTTGGGGTCCATTTTTTTCCTGTTACCCTTGTCAAAATAAAAGAAATTGGATCTGAATTCAATTTTTTGTGAAAAAAGTTAAATGTTGTTTTTTTTCTTTTCAAAAACTTCCTGTGAAACACCTGAAGGGTTAATAAACTTCTTGAAAGTGGTTTTGAGCACCTTGGTGCAGTTTTTAGAATGGTGTCACATTTGGGGATCTTCTTTCACATAGACTCCTCAAAGTGACTTCAAATGTGAGGTGGTCCCTAAAAAAAATGTTTTACATTTTGTTTGAAAAATGAAAAATCGCTGGTCAACTTTTAACCCTTATAACTTCCTAACGAAAAAAATTTTGGTTCCAAAATTGTGCTGATGTAAAGTAGACATGTGGGAAAGTCATACCGAAGAAATTTTACCCCATCATGAAGTACAATATGTCACGAAAAAAGATCTCAGAATCACTGGGATCCGTTGAAGCGTTCCAGAGTTATAACCTCATAAAGTGACAGTGGTCAGAATTGTAAAAATTGGCCTGGTCATTAACGTGCACATCACCCTCGGGTGTAAAGGGGTTAAATCAATTGTTATGGAGATGTTACCTGCCTTTTTGTTGCACTCAGCAGCGCTTTTAGCACTGCCTTTTTTTCTCAATTTCTTTAAACATTTTTTCAATGTTGGTGTATGTGGCCGTGCATATTTCTGATTTTTCTTTACCTTAGACAGAGTCTGTCCCAAGGAAAAAATTGCTGCATGTCTGAGTTTGATCCAATATTCCGATCGCACTCAGCCATGCAAGTCATCGAGTACGTGAAAAGCATCGGACTGCACTTGGATGACATCTGAGTGCATGCCGATTTCCGTACATTGACACAATGGAGAAGGTGGAGACAATTTTTTTTATCCATCTTCTCCTCATCTGAGAGAATCGGATCACACTATGAGAGAATTGACCGCTGTGTGACTCCAGCCTTACACTATAATTGCTGAAAAGGGGGTTTTTTTATCACCAAAGCAAGACGGACAAATTGTTTATCTGTGTCTTGAACTAGGTCTGCTCCGTCAATCAATCAATCAGCCTCAGAATGGAAAACTAAAGCCATCTACATTTAGCGAGACAACCTCCAGACTGTAGATGTACGGGTTCTTGGTGTATTTGCATACGCGCAGCTGGCTTCTTTTAATTAATTAATGGCCACAGAGGGTCTGATTTCCCCCCGTTCTGTTTTCTATGTTATTGACGAGCAGCTGTGTATTTCTGCATTAAGCGGTGTTTTGCAGCTCCAGAGCAGGATGTGTATTTGGCAGGGTTTTACCATTCAGAAATTGAAAAGCAACTAGATTTGTACGCACTGCGGTGTGTGAACTAATGGACAGGAAAACCTAAATGAAGCCACTAATGAGAATGAGAAAGATGGTGAGATCCCTGTAAGACAAGGACGTAATTGACTCCTGAATGCATCTTTTTATAGACAGATCCTTTACAGATTCACATAGTACCGAGCCTCAGACCTCAGACACCTTTGCGACAAGAACATCTTCCCACCATAGACCTCTTCTGCGAATTGTCATTATATTTATGTGACTGCTGTGGAAATATCAAATACTGAGATAGTCGGGCATCAGCGACATGGTGGAAGCAGTTGTTCTCTCGCTCCATTCACAGTCACTTTCTCATCTAGTCATCATATTGGGTGGTGTGAATTGGGCGAATGATTGCCATCACACTTAGTGTCCCATAATTTCATGGTTGTCATTTTTTTTAAATACAGTACATTGGGTAAGATGTATCCAAACTAGTGCAAAGAAAAAGTAGAGTAGTTGTCTATGCTAATCAGAACCCACCTCTCATTTTTTCAATTATACTGCCACACTGACACTGTTCGTGATAGGGGCCCTGAACCATCTCTAGGACTGGGGCCCTAACTATCCCTGCTCCCAAGTTACCTCTAAAAGAGAGGAGGTTTGGGCCACCAGTTAGGGTTTTGTAACTGCCAGTCTGAGTCCAACTGATTGGTAGACCAATGGTAGGCCGGTATTCTTTAGCACCATGCCCAAAGTGATTGGTAGACCAATGGTACCCCGGCATTCTTGAGCACCATACCCAAACTGATTGGTAAACCAATGGTACCCCGGCATTCTTGACCACCATGCCCAAACTGATTGGTAAACCAATGGTACCCCGGCATTCTTGAGCACCATGCCCAAACTGATTGGTAGACCAATGGTACCCCGGCATTCTTGAGCACCATGCCCAAACTGATTGGTAGACCAATGGTACCCTGGCATTCTTGAGCACTATGCCCAAACTGATTGGTAGACCAATGGTACCCCAGCTGTTGTGAATTGACCTTTTGGCTCCCTCTTGTGGTCACTAGTGATATGACACTTTGATATTCCTTCCCTTGCTTGGTATCCACCTGGCCTCGTTAGTCCAGGGGTGTCGCTATTTGAACTTCCTGGATTTTCAGTCTGGTGCCTGGCATCGTTGTAATCAGATCCTTCTGTTTGCTCCTATCTGCTGGTCCTGGTTCTATGCAAAATTAAGCTAAGTCCTGCTTTCTTGTTTTTGGTTATTTTCTGTGCTCTTATTTTTGTCCAGCTTGTACTAAATGTGATTCCTTATATTGCTGGAAGCTCTAGGGTGCGGATGTTCTCCCCCCGTGCCGTTAGACGGTTCGGGGGTTCTTGAATACTCTGCGTGGAGTTTTTGTGAGGGTTTTCGCTGACCATATAAGTCATCTTCCTATATTCTGCTATTAGTTAGCGGGCCTCTCTTTGCTAAAACCTAGTTCATTTCTTGCGTTTGTCTTTTCTTCTTACCTCACCGTTATTATTTGTTGGGGGCTTGTATCCAACTTTTTGGGGTATTTCCTCTGGAGGCAAGAAAGGTCTTTCTTTTCCCTGCTAGGGTTAGTTAGTTCTCCGGCTGGCGCGAGACGTCTAGAATCAACGTAGGTACGTTCCCCGGCTGCTGTTATTTGTGTGCTAGGTTCAGGTATATGGTCAGCCCAGTTACCACTGCCCTATGAGATGGGTTTTATGTTTGCAGACTTCGCTATTGTCTCTGAGACCCCCTGCCATTGGGGTCATAACACCCGGCATTCTTGAGCACCATGCCCAAACTGATTGGTAGACCAATGGTACCCCGGCATTCTTGAGCACTATGCCCAAACTGATTGGTAGACCAATGGTACCCCGGCATTCTTGAGCACTATGCCCAAACTGATTGGTAGACCAATGGTACCCCGGCATTCTTGAGCACCATGCCCAAACTGATTGGTAGACCAATGGTACCCCGGCATTCTTGAGCACTATGCCCAAACTGATTGGTAGACCAATGGTACCCCGGCATTCTTGAGCACTATGCCCAAACTGATTGGTAGACCAATGGTACCCCGGCAGTCTTGAGCACCATACCCAAACTGATTGGTAGACCAATGGTACCCCGGCATTCTTGAGCACTATGCCCAAACTGATTGGTAGACCAATGGTACCCCCGCATTCTTGAGCACCATGCCCAAACTGATTGGTAGACCAATGGTACCCCGGCAGTCTTGAGCACCATACCCAAACTGATTGGTAGACCAATGGTACCCCGGCATTCTTGAACACCATGCCCAAACTGATTGGTAGAGAAAATGTTTTTTTACACCAACTGTGTGCATGAGTTCTTATTCTACTACACTGCCAGGTTTTGATGGCTTGGACATGGCAGTTATGCATAATTTTATGTGCCAAATTATAACTTCTTCTTCTAATATTATTTTTCTCATATTTGTAACCTCACTACGAACAGGTGATCACTAAAGGTTTTGCCTTTGATCAGCAGCTGAGAGTGTAACCACAATATAAATGTCTATTTCTCCTAGCAGTGTAAAAATAAATGTGCCCCCTTTGAAATAATTGGGCACTTATTGTTTTAAGTGGACGCCGGTAGTCCTACATATTTATATGTGGTAACTTGGTTTGTCTTTTTGACAATTAGAAAATCTAATTCCAATCTCACTGTCTCCACAATGTATTTTTCAGGTCTGGAATATAAAGAAGATTTAGAATGGGGAAACAAAACAGTAAATTACGACCTGAAGTTCTACAGGACCTGAGGGAAAATACAGAATTCACGGACCACGAGCTTCAGGAGTGGTACAAAGGTTTCCTGAAGGATTGTCCAACCGGACATTTAACAGTTGACGAGTTCAAAAAGATCTATGCAAACTTTTTTCCTTACGGAGATGCCTCAAAGTTTGCAGAACATGTGTTCCGTACATTTGACACAAACGGTGATGGGACGATTGACTTCCGGGAGTTTATAATTGCACTGAGTGTGACGTCACGAGGAAAACTGGAACAGAAGCTTAAGTGGGCTTTTAGCATGTACGACCTGGATGGAAATGGTTACATAAGTCGTGGAGAGATGTTAGAAATTGTCCAGGTAAGATTACACTAATGGCGCAAAGCAGCAATGATGTTTCCAAAGCTTCATATTTCTCTACGTGCAGCAGAAAACTGCTAGGTCTTGCAAAAAGTCATCAAAAGCGATAAGTCAAACAGCTAGGAGAAGATTAAACTTGGCTACTTCAGAAGGCGTATAATATAAGTTCCCGGCAGGTCAAAGCAGGGAAACTGCCGACTCTGCGCCCTTCTTCATCCCTGTGTGAGCAGGTTATAAGGAAGCAACATGCAGACAAGGACAAGGCGGATGTAACCAACTTAACCATTTATTTTTCTAACAAAAATATAAGGAGGGTTAGTTTTATAGGAAGTAGATTGTTCAAATACAGAATATTAAAGCACCCAATACAGTTACAGCAGGAATCCTCTGAAAGGTTTAGCTACTTTCTAGTAGGTGCGACGTTCACAACATTAAGAACGCCACTAAAATGGTTCTCTAACATGGTTCACTGAAATTACAGGCGCTAACGGGGGTCACCGGTATTTCCCACTAGGCCACAAATCCTTCCAACAAAGTCAGTTAATGCTCTATGGGCCGTCCTCAATCCAAGCAGCATTGGCAGCGTCAGACAGTAGGAACAAGACCTTTTACTGGTAACAACAGTTCTAAGTTTATTCATACATTTCCTAGAGAAATAAGAGGAACAGCACAATGCAGAGTTTCAAAAAAGTGTAACATTTACTGAAACCGATATGTCAGGAGAGCTGTCAGAATTTCAAGGTAAGGAATTGTACACTCCCGTTGTCACACTTGTCCATTTGCTGTTTCTAGAATGCTGTGAAAGGGAATCTGTCAGTAGGTTTTTCCTATGTAATCTAAGAACAACATGATCTAACAGCTGAGACACAGATTTCAGCGATGTATCACTTCTTAGGCTGTGTGTTGTTGTTTCCATACAATGAATGCTTTATTACTAGGAGATTATCACTGCCTGGACTAATGTTCACATGAGCCCTGGTCTGACCACGCCCCTGGCACTGATAAGCAGCTCATTGTCAATAGACAATGTACACTGAAAGCTGTGGTGTGGGTGGGGGCAGCTTTCTTAGCTCTGCTTCATACTACATCTAAGGGTATGTTGCCAAAGTCAGTAAACGCTGCAGGTTGGACTCTGCGTACAGCTGCAGCCTCCAACCCGCAGCGGCCAGATGTTACAGCATAGTAGATGGGATTTGAAGAAATCCCATCTCCACTATGCATGCACTGGCACCAACGGCTTGCCTGCGGAGAGGGACATGCGGCGCGTCTTTCCAGACTGCAGCATGTCAATTTATCTTGTGGAGATGCTCAGTCTCCGCAAAATAAATGTCCCCGTATAATGCATTGGGCGTGGTGATTCCGCACAGTTCAATGAACACATGCGTAATCACCTGCGTTCAAAAGTCGGCAGTGCTTTGGACAGAGCGGACATGTTATGTGTCAAAAGCGCTGCTGGTTCCAGACTGTGGGAACATACCCGAAAAAGTCTGATAGTATCACAATTGCCTCACCCAGGAAATGAAGTTCTATATTATACTGCTCTTAGATAAGGTAGCAAAAACCTGGTGACTGATTCTGTTTAAATAGAAAAAATTGCAATGCCGGACTCAGCCTACGGACAAGAGGCTGTATCTGGGGAAAAAAAAAGATCTGCTCCTCCAATCTTAGACAATCTCCTTAATAAAAGATCATAACAAACCTGGTAAAAATAGCCAGAATGGCTGAAATGCAGCATAGACAGTCACATCCTGTCCCTAATGCACAAATTATACTCCTCATTTAACATATTAGGTTAATAACCTATAATGCAGTCTCGGTTGATTAGTAGACTGAGCTGGAGTCACAGTTGGATTGCCTACTGAGACAGCTACCAAGACAACATGGTTCTTGACGATCCTCTATGGCTAAGGAGACATCCTTATAATCGAGATGCCTTGAGCTTTTTCTGTCCTGTTGTTTGTGTTGCTTTTAACACATTTTGTAATTCCCCTTAGTAATACTGTAAATATTCTATACCAGACTGTGAGTATTATACGCTGAGTAGATGGTAACTCTATCTAAAGAAGTTGTGGAGGAACTTCCTTCAGCATTTGTTGTAACGTGCTGCCACCTAGAATCTCACTGCGGGCATCAAACAGATGTGAATCTTGTTCCAAAGACACGCAAAAATGAACTGGACATTCTTGACATAGTGTTAAAAATTACAAAAGCTGCACACTTTTATCAAATCAACCTATAAAAAAATAGATAGCCCCATACTTACAAACATTACAATGCGAGCTTGGGGAAAAAAAAAGTGATGGATTGTTCAAAAATTAAGTTTTGCAATGAATGGAAAGATAGAAAATTATTAGGATTTATAATCATAGAGAAGGAGAAAGAATCTAAGTATTCTCTCATCTACAGGCAATCTACAAGATGGTATCATCTGTGATGAAAATGCCAGAAGATGAGTCTACACCGGAGAAGAGGACAGATAAGATCTTCAAGCAGATGGACACAAATAATGATGGTAGGATGCACATCTTCATATTTATCATTTTTTAACTCCTTATTTAAAACTCTCAACTTTCCCTTGTGATCACTTACATTTCACTAACACTTATCTTTTTAACCCATTTTTGTAATTCTAACATCTGTATTTTTTTTTTTTTTAATGTTATTAATATTGTAAATTTATATTCGTCGACACTCTTTGGAATGAAATAATACTGGCCAGGCTGTGCCAGAGGAGGAGAACGTGGTCTGTTCAGCTTCTTCTCTCTCTAGTACACCCCCACAGGCCGACCCGGAGCACGAGCATATCATTAACTGAAAATAAAGATTAAACAACAACCACAAGACAGATTTCATCACCAGGTATCATTGTAATCAGTATAACGGCGCCGACCTGACACTGTCTGTAGGTTACTGTGCACAATCCTGCTGACAGGTTCACTTAAGGTACCGTCACACTAAACGATATCGCTAGCGATCCGTGACGTTGCAGCGTCCTCACTAGCGATATCGTTTAGTTTGACACGCAGCAGCGATCAGGATCCTGCTGTGATGTCGCTAGTCGCTGAATAAAGTCCAGAACTTTATTTGGTCGTCCGATCGCCGTGTATCGTTGTGTTTGACACCAAAAGCAACGATACCAGCGATGTTTTACACTGGTAACCAGGGTAAACATCGGGTTACCAAGCGCAGGGCCGCGCTTAGTAACCCGATGTTTACCCTGGTTACCAGCGTAAAAGTAAAAAAAACAAACAGTACATACTTACATGTGCGTCCCCCGGCGTCCACTTCCTGCACTGACTGAGCTCCGGCCCTAAAGTGAAAGTGAAAGCCGCTGTGCTGTTAGGGCCGGAGCTCAGTCAGTGTCAGGAAGCAGACGCTGGGGGAGGTATGACGCTGGGTGAGTATGTACTGTTTGTTTTTTTTACTTTTACGCTGGTAACCAGGGTAAACATCGGGTTACTAAGCGCGGCCCTGCGCTTAGCAACCCGATGTTTACCCTGGTTACCCGGGGACCTCGGCATCGTTGGTCGCTGGAGAGCGGTCTGTATGACAGCTCTCCAGCGATCAAACAGCGACGCTGCAGCGATCGGCATCGTTGTCGCTATCGCTGCAGCGTCGCTTAATGTGACGGTACCTTTAGAGAGCCAAAAAGTCTTCTAGGCTAAGGCAAAGATTTAGAAAGGCACTGCCTCAATCCTGATATGCCTATTCTTCTGTGAAATATTATCCTTGCTAAATACTGGTCATTTAAAAAGTCATTTAGTAAGATACTTACGAGCCGACATCTTCTTCTGTTATCGGCGCCAGTCAGTCCGAATTCTGCAGGTTGTGACCCACCAGATCACTCCTGTGTTTGCTGGGCAAGTCGGAAGTCACAACTTAACGTAAGTCTATGAAAGCCAAAACGAGGATTTCATAGTCTTACATTGAGATGTTGCTGTCACAAAATGGCCGTGAAGGACCAGAGTGGCGCCAGGAACAGCAGAAGACGGCGGCTGGTGAGTATAATGTGGGCAGTGAACTTAGATTAATGGCACCAAACCAGTGTGGAAGTAAAAAGAATGCTGGAGTGGTGCTTTCATGAGGCCTCTGTAATGCTTCCTTTCTCCAGATGGTGGTGCTGCAGGAGAATTAAACTCTTGTGATCCAGTTAGTCCACCTATTACAGTTGATTGCTGGAGGTCCCAGCAGTGGTATCCTGTTGTGAACTCTGTTTTTGGGCTCCCTCTAGTGGTCACAAGCGATACTGTGTAGTGTTGTCTTTCTGCAGGTTGGCAGCATCTGCTGGTTCGTTATCCTTGGTTGGTTTCTTATTTAGCTCACCTGGATACTCAGTTCCTTGCCTGCTCTCAATGTATTCAGTGCTCTTCAGATTCCTTGTGACTACCTTGCTCCCAGTCTCTCCAAGACCAGCTAAGTTTTTGTTTGATCATTTTTTGATTATCAGCATTTATTATGTTTTTAGTCCAGCTCGCTAAAATGTGATTTCCTCGCTTGCTGGTTGCTCTAGGGGACTGAGTTTCTCCCCCCACACCGTTAGTTGGTGCGGGGGTTCTTGAAATCTCAGTGTGGATATTTTGTAAGGGTTTTTTACTGACCGCACAGACCCCTTTTCTATTTTCTGCTGTCTAGTATTAGTGGGCCTCATTTGCTAAATCTGTTTTCACCCCTGTGTATGTGCCTTCCTCTTACCTCACCGTTATTATATGTTGGGGGCTTCTATATCGTTGGGGATTATTTCTCTGGAGGCAAGAGAGGTCTTTCTTTCTCTCTAGGGGTAGTTAGTTCCTCAGGCTGGCTCGAGACGTCTAGGATTTTTAGACACGTTCACCGGCTACTTCTAGTGTGTTTGGATAGGTTCAGATTTGCGGTCAGTCCAGTTTGCTACCTCCCTAGAGCTTGTCCTATGTATGTTACTTAGCTGGAGTATTTGTGATCCTCAACCACTAAGGATCATAACATTATCCCTTCTGAACAGCAAATTGTAGGAAAACCAATGCAAAGCAGTAACCTCCTTTAGAAACTATAAACCATTAAATAATATTTTTTTTTTCATTTAATAATCCTCAACCTCAAGGCATTGCAAAGTTACACATTTTTGTAACATACGTCATTAATTTATTTTTCTTTCTTCTCTTACAAACACCGTGAGGCGGTGCTGTTTCAATTCCCAGTTCATGCCCCTTTAGAAACTCTTTTCAACTGCTGCTCAGCCATATCTATACACTATATTCAAACACTCTGTGTACAGGACTTTCCCTATCTGAGCTTCTGTGTGTGACAGGGAAATTCCCGTACACAGATTGTTCAATATATAGTATATGGATATTGCAGAGCAGCAGTTGAAAGCATCTTCTAAAGGACAGAAAGAAGTAAAATATTCTAATAAAGTATATTACATAAATTCAGAACTTTGCAATGTTTAGAATGGGAGATAATTTAAAAAAAGTTTAGTTACTTGTTTTTTTCAGGCTTACAGATTTAGTGTTTACGTTAAAGTTTGTCAGATGTGGGAGAATGATAACAGAAATTATTGTGATGTATACAACTGAAGGTGATTATTTTATGGAGGTTGTACCTCCTTATATCCACCCCCAAAAAAAACATTTTCATGGAAGTTTTTATTTAATGAGATTTCAAAATGAATACTAGTAAATGGTCTTTGAATCCAAAACTCCTGAGACTCAGAGTCTGAGCACACGTTGCTCTTTGTCCTTCAGTGTAAGATCTATGAAAATCAGTCTTTATGAGCTTCATCCATCTTCCAGACCCATTTTATGTTTAAAAAGGAACTTCCATCAAAGAGACCTATTAGTCATGTTCCGTAAAAGCTGGGAGCTCTGTTGTGGATACTCGAGAGTGAAAATAGCATTATAATTATAAACCACTCCCGGAGAACAGTTTTTCTATAATTATATATATATATATATATATATATATATATATATGTATATATATATATATATTTTTTTTTTTTTTTTTTTGCCATTTCTTCTCTTTTGTATCCCAATAAGCATGTTGCCATAGAAATGGCCTATTATAGTAAGATAATGACATGTCATTTAGAAGAGGACTTCATGCTTTCAGACCTCAGCATAATACATTTGAAAAAAAAAAAGAAAAAAATAGGTAGAAGAATATGACAGCTGGCAAACTCCACTTTTTAGTTTTAATTTCTTAAAACTTTTTCTCTAGTCTATATTTTTAACCTGTGGACCTGCTGCTGTATTATCAACATTTTCGATAATTGATTATTACGACGTAAGAAAGAAATGTACTTTTTAGAAATCCTTTCAAGGTATTTTCCAAGTTCCCAATATTGATGACCTATCTTTAGGATGGGTGATCAACATCAAATTGGTGGGGGGTCAAATACCCATCACCCCTACCGATCAACTGTTATCAGCTCCGATAGCTGCCACATCTACAGTGTCCAGCATAAATTAGTGTACCCCCAAAACTTTCAGTTTCCTTTCAGAATCAATATTTTCTATGGGATACCATACTACAAAATACTCCCAGAAATGTGAGCCACTGATTGCAAACAAGATTTATTTTGTACACTCTAATAAAGAAATTCTCCTAGCAAATGTATTCAAGACCATGTTGCAAAAATCGGTATACCCAAAAAAAGTCTTAGGATCAAAGCTAAAGCTTAGACTACAAAATTCCAGTTAAAGTTCAACTACAGGTAAGTCTAATTATTCATTACACAAGTATCCAGCAGACAATTGAATAGAAAAAGGGCATTACTTAACAAAGAAAACCCCTCCCCATTTCGTGATGTCAGCAATAGCACCACATGGAAGAGAAATGTCATAAGACGAGAGAAAGAAAATAATTGTTTTACACAAGAAAGGCTACAAGAAGATCAGCAAAGCTTTACTTATTAAGCAGAATACTGTAGCAAAAGTGATGCAAAATCTTACAAAGATGGAACTGCAACCACCTCACAGAGACGTCCAGGCCAACCACGGAAGTAATACCTAAACAAGTGTCTTCTGATGAAAAGGGTTGAAGAAAATGGAAATACAAGTTCACTGCAGTTAGCTAAAGAAATAGAAAGCCAAATCGGTGTTGGTGTTTCCCGCGATACAATACAGTTTATACTGCAAAGGAATGGGATGCATGGGTGTGGTCCATGAAGAAAGCCTTTACTAAAGCACATGCAAAAAAAAAATCCCATATACAATTTGCTAGGGCCCATGTTGACAAATATGAAAATTCCTGGAATTATATACTCTGGAGTGATGAGACCAAGATACAGTAAATGTTTTTGGAACTGATTGCTTGAAAACTGTGTACAAAGGTGAGGAGTACAAAGAAAAATGCATGGTGCCTACAGTGACCGATGGTATTGTCCTTATGTGGGGCTGCATGAGCGCTGCTGGTGGTGTCAGGAGCTAGATGTCATTGATGGTATCATGAACTCACAGATGTACTGCTCTATATTAAAAAGGAAGATGATACCATCACTCCGTGCACTTGGTAGACGAGCACTTTTTCAGGATCCAAAACGCACATCTAAGGTCACTATTATATTTCTGAGGAAGAACCGGGTCAAAGTGATTAATTGGCAAAGTGTCCCCTGATCTGAACCCAACCGATCACCTATGGGGAATTCTGAAGAGACAAGTTGTCATCACTCTCCATCCAGCATCCAGGCTCTAAAAGAGGCCATTCCTGAAGAATGGAAAAAGATGTTGCAATATGCCGCCAATTTGTTCATTACTTGCCTAGAAGATTTAGTGCTGTCCTTAAATATAAAATGGAGCTCATAAAAAATACTAGATGTAGTAGTTTTTTTTATTTGTGATGTATTAATTTCTGCGTCAACTAATTTGTGTAAAACGGAAGATTTTGTAATGAAGGTTATATTATTAACCTCACTTTCATGGTGTGAGTGTACAAAAATGTTCTATGAAACTCGGTCTAATCAAAACTTTGGAAATTGTTTTTGCGTTGACTGAGATATTGATTAAAATCTTACTTTTCAAAGGCGGATGTAGTCGTTTATGCTGAGCAGTGTACACAGTGAATGGAGTTTGATGGATCTTTCATGTCATGTGTGCAATGTTCTCTAGTTGGTGAAAGGTCAGCTGGTTCATCCCTCAGACTCTTCATCAGCCATGCTGTTAGGATGGACGCAGTATGTGGTTTACCATTGTCTTGCTGAAAGGTCTTCCCTGAAATAGACAGTGTCTGGATGGAGCATAAGTTGTTCTAAACCTCTAGATAGCGCTCAGCATTGATAGCCCCGATTATGTGCAAGCTGTCTGTGCCATAGACACTAGTGCAGCCCCCTACCATCAGAGATGCAGGAATTGTGCACTCATAAGAAGCCGGATGGTCCCTCTCCTCTTGAGTCCGCAGGACATGGCGTCCATTTTAAATGATCTTTGGCTCAGAGAAGATGGCATTCTTTCTGGATTGTGTTGATAATTTGGCTTTTTCTTTGCATGACACAGCTTTCACTTGTATCCATGGCTTGCTTAGCAAATCATGCCTTTTTTTAACATAATGCCACCTAAAAGCCCGTGTATCACTGGCATCTAGTATTGTAGTATTGATTGTCGGTCCTGTCCCTTGTGCACATGGATTTCTCCAGAATCGCTGAATCTTTTCATGATATTATGTACTGTGGATGGTGAGATATTAAATGTCTTTGCAATTTAGTGTTGAATATTTTTTCTAAAATTGTTCCACGATTTATAAACTCCGTTGTTCACAAATTGGTGACCTCTGACCATCTTTGCTTCTGAGAGACTCTGCCTCTCTAACATGCTCTTTTTATACACAGTCCTGTGACTTAGCTGAATATTGACTCTCCAGCTGTTTTTCATTAGAACCACTTATTCAGCCTTTTGTTAACCTGGTCCCAACTTTTTTATGATCTTTGCTGCCATCTATTTCTAAATTAGTTAATTTTTTTCAAATGAAATAGAAAAAATTCTAAATTTCACCTTCTGATCTGTGTTCTATGTTCTGCTGGGAATAAAATATGGCTATAAAAGATATCCAAATCATTGCATTCTTATATTCTTTACATTTTACACTGCGTCTCTTTGGGAATTGAGGTTTAAAAACGCAATGTCACAGTCCAGAGATAATACACACAGTGATGTCACAGTGCAGAGATAATACACACAGTGATGTCACAGTACAGAGATAATACACACAGTGATGTCACAGTACAGGGATAATAAACACAGTGATGTCACAGTATAGGGGATAATAAACACAGTGATGTCACAGTACAGAGATAATATTCACAGTGATGTCACAGTACAGGGATAGTAAACACAGTGATGTCACAGTACAGGGATAATAAACACAGTGATGTCACAGTACAGGGATAATAAACCGTGATGTCACAGTATAGGGATAATAACCATAGTGATGTCACAGTATAGGGGATAATAAACACAGTGATGTCACAGTACAGAGATAATATTCACAGTGATGTCACAGTACAGGGATAATAAACACAGTGATGTCACAGTACAGGGATAATAAACACAGTGATGTCACAGTACAAAGATAATACATGCAGTGATGTCACAGTATAGAGATATTCTACACAGTGATGTCACAGTACAGGGATAATATACACAAAAATGTCACAGCGCAGGGATTATACCCACAGCTATATCACAGTACAGGGATAATACACATAGGGATGGTACAGTACAGGGATAATACACATAGGGATGGCACAGTACAGGGATAATACACATAGGGATGGCACAGTACAGAGATAATACACATAGGGATGGCACAGTACAGGGATAATACACATAGGGATGGCACAATACAGGGATAATACACATAGGGATGGCACAGTACAGGGATAATACACATAGGGATGGCACAGTCCAGAGATAATACACACAGTGATGTCACAGTGCAGAGATAATACACACAGTGATGTCACAGTACAGAGATAATACACACAGTGATGTCACAGTACAGGGATAATAAACACAGTGATGTCACAGTATAGGGGATAATAAACACAGTGATGTCACAGTACAGAGATAATATTCACAGTGATGTCACAGTACAGGGATAGTAAACACAGTGATGTCACAGTACAGGGATAATAAACACAGTGATGTCACAGTACAGGGATAATAAACCGTGATGTCACAGTATAGGGATAATAACCATAGTGATGTCACAGTATAGGGGATAATAAACACAGTGATGTCACAGTACAGAGATAATATTCACAGTGATGTCACAGTACAGGGATAATAAACACAGTGATGTCACAGTACAGGGATAATAAACACAGTGATGTCACAGTACAAAGATAATACATGCAGTGATGTCACAGTATAGAGATATTCTACACAGTGATGTCACAGTACAGGGATAATATACACAAAAATGTCACAGCGCAGGGATTATACCCACAGCTATATCACAGTACAGGGATAATACACATAGGGATGGTACAGTACAGGGATAATACACATAGGGATGGCACAGTACAGGGATAATACACATAGGGATGGCACAGTACAGAGATAATACACATAGGGATGGCACAGTACAGGGATAATACACATAGGGATGGCACAATACAGGGATAATACACATAGGGATGGCACAGTACAGGGATAATACACATAGGGATGGCACAGTACAGAGATAATACACTTATGTTATATGGACTTACCATTCTTATTTCCTTTTCAGGTAAATTGTCCCTTGAAGAGTTTATCAAAGGTGCCAAGAGTGATCCTTCAATTGTGCGATTGTTACAATGTGACCCGAGCAGCACAAGTCAGTTCTAATGATTCCTTTCTTACCCATACGAACAGTCACAACAAAAAACTGGCTTGCAAGTGAATGCCTTCTCAGTCATTCCTCTACTCTTAGTGGATAACCACCTCCTGCTAGATTGTTTTCTATGTATTACGGAAGACAAAAAATAAAACAGCCTTGTGCACGATTCATTTACTGTATGACATTTTTATCTCGCATACATTACATCCACTGTCAAGTATGTTTACTTATGGATACAATGAAAGTCGGGGCCTTGGACTATCAACCTATGGAATATTCCGTATCATCATGTTATGACAACACTATATTGGACTCGGTCATACTAAGAAAATATGTAGCTGTTTCATTCTGCAACCAAATGTTGGCAAGGATATATGGACAATGTTGAAAGCACAAGAGTATATATGTATAAGTATATATTTTTATTTTTTTTTCTTTGTTACTCTTTATTGCAAATGGCTTGAAATTCTGTTTTTTAATTAAATGTAATTCTGAATATATTTATGTATGTATAGACACACACACACACACACTAATAATATATATTGCAAACAAATACAGCAAAATCAAGGGTGTATGTACTAATGCTGCAGGCCAATGCTGCTGCTATGGGGCCCTTAGAGAGACAGGGGCCCAGACCTGGTTGGTCACATACCCATCCAATTTAGGTGATGAGAACCTGTGCAGCACTCCCTTAAACAAAACATGCTTTATTTGCAAATTATGTGGGTCGGGAAATGACCCAAAGATCATGGAGGGGGAAGCAAATATTAAACCTCCCTGTCCTAGGGGGCAAAACCCTACATTATAATAGGTCCCTGTTTTAATTCTGCTATAGGCCATCTTTTTTTTTTTGCCCGCCCCTGAGGAAAGTTGCTTTATTCTGTTATTAGCAGGAACTGAAAGTCAGTAGATTACAGAGTATTCTGGATTATTGGAAAGTTGGATACTTGTTTGGATAGAGGATTCTAACATTAATCTCTACTTTTATCATCATATCTATTTTATGTCCAAAATCCAGAGCTAAATGGATTTTTTTTAAATATATGATCAGTGCATCATCGGAGCCTGCCTAATCTTAGTATTAAATGATAAAATGTCTGTAGTCACCACCAGAGCCAGTTTATCACACACTGTGTTATTACTATTCAGTTCAATGCAGAGCAGTATACAGGAACTTAAGTGAGAGTCCTATGTGGTTACCGCCTGCTCCAGAATATCTTTCACTTCTCTTTTTGTAAATTAAGTACTGGACTATCCGAATTTCTAAACTTTTTTAATGCTAGACTAAAAGATTATTTTGTGTGTACGTAAATCTGTGTATATTTTACTGCATATCTCTCATGCTGTGAATATATACAGGGGCGTAACAACAGTCCTGCGGGCCCCGGTGCGAACTTTTGAATGGGGCCCCCCCCCCCCCCCAAAAAAAAAAAATGATATACAGACACACGCATACAATGTTAAACTAAGAAGTAAATATCTATTGCAAAAAAAACATTTCCGAAAGATAAGAAAAAAGTGTTGTAAACAACAGCTTACCCTCAAAAGATGAACTTTCATGTTGCATCCCCTAAAAAGAAAAGATTGTAAGGAAAATTAGCTGACAGTATGATCTCCCCATCCTGCCCCATCGTATCCATCCTGGCCCATGATCCAATCCTGCCCCATGTCTTTCATTCTGCCCCGTGTCTCCAATCATGCCCTGTATCTACATTCTGCCCATGCCTCCAGTCCTGCCCCCAGTGTGTCCAGCAATCTGCCCCAGTGTGTCCAGCATTGCCTCCAGACAGTGTATCCAGCAATCTGCCCCAGTATGTCTGGCAATCTGCCCCAGTGTGTCCAGCAATCTGCCCCAGTGTGTCCAGCATATTACCCCCGTGTGTCCAACAATCTGCCCCCAGTCTGTCTAGCGTTCTGCCCCCAGTCTGTCCAGCGTTCTGCCCCCAGTCTGTCCAGCGTTCTGCCCCAGTGTGTGTCTCCAGCATTCTGCCCCAGTGTGTGTCTCCAGCATTCTGCCCCAGTGTGTGTCTCCAGCATTCTGCCCCAGTGTGTGTCTCCAGCATTCTGCCCCAGTGTGTGTCTCCAGCATTCTGCCCCAGTGTGTGTCTCCAGCATTCTGCCCCAGTGTGTGTCTCCAGCATTCTGCCCCAGTGTGTGTCTCCAGCATTCTGCCCCAGTGTGTGTCTCCAGCATTCTGCCCCCCCCCCCCAGTGTCCCCCACTGCTCCAGGGGCACCCGCCGCTCCGGGGGCCCCCCGGCCGCCACCCTCCTTGAAGACGATACTCACCCTGCTGCCTGCTCCAGCGATGGTCTCGGCATCTGCTCTGCACTGCATCTTCTTCCTGCTTGTGCTGGTGCGGTCATGTGATACTGATTAAAGTCATGAATATGCGCATATTCATGGCCTTAATGAAGCGGTACCACGTGACCGCACAAGCAGGAAGAAGATGCAGTGCAGAGCAGACGCCGAGACCATCGCTGGAGCAGGCAGCAGGGTGAGTATCGTCTTCAAGGAGGGTGGGTGGGGGGCGGCCAGGGGGGCCCCCGGAGCAGTGGGGGCCCTCCCCGGTGGGCCAGTCCGAGCCTGCCGGGGCCCCTGACCTGCGGGGCCCGGTCGCAATGGCGACCGCTGCGACCGCGGTAGTTACGCCCCTGAATATATATATATATATATATTTGAGTTGACCAAAAATATTTGCTAGACCCTGGTCCAGTGGCCACTTTGGTAGCCCGTGGCTGCTTCCAGACCAGAACCCTACACCCCTCATCCTTCCGGCTGGCACATCCTTGGCACCTCTCCTGATTCGTAGGCTTGGGTGACATCATGCATGCTTCACGCCACAGCTATGACATCGCCTTGGGCCTGAAAATTAAAGTCTCATCGGGCCTGCAAATAAGAAGAAATGCCAGGGATGCCAGCAGGAAAGAAAAGGTTTGCAAGGCTCTGGTCCAGTAACCACAAACTACCGACACCGACATGGCCGCTGGGCCGATGTCCTGCAAATCTCACTGCTCAACTCTAAGAAATAGATATGTTTGTGTGTGTATACAGTTGAAACCCGAAGTTTACATACACTTTATAAAAATACACATATGCATGTTTTTCTCAATATCTGACATAAAATCAGGATAATGAGAGAGAAAGAATGCTTTAAGGCATTTTTATTACTTACTGCAAAGTCAGAAGTTTATATACATTTCATTAGTATTTGGTACCATTGCTCTTAAACTGAATGACTTGGGTCAAACATTTGGGATATCCTTCCACAAGTTTCTCACAATAGTTGGTCAGAATTTACGCCCATTCCTTCTGACAAAACTGGTGTAACTGATCCGGGTTTGTAGGTCGCCTTGCTCGCACCGGCCTTTGCCCATCAATTTTCAGAAGGATTTTGTGATGGCCACTCCAAAACATTAATTTTGTTATCCTTAAGCCATTTTATTACAATTTTGGCAGTATGCTTTGGGTCATTGTCCATTTGGAAGACCCATTACCGCCAAAGCTTTAACTTCCTGGCTGATGTCTTGAGATGTTGCTTCAGTATTTCCACATAATCTTCTTTTCTTATGACGCCATCTATTTTTTTATGTGCACCAGTCCCTCCTGCCTCAAAACAACCCCAGAACATGATGCTGCCACCCCCGTGTTTCACAGTTGGGATGGTGTTCTTTGGCTTCCAAACTTCTCTCTTTTCCCTCCAAACGTAACGATGGTCATTATGCCCCAAAAAGTTCAGTTTTAGTTTCATCGGACCACAGGACACGTCTGCAAAAATTAAGATCTTTGTTCCTGTGTGTATTTGCAAACAATCTGCCTTTTTTATGCTTCTTTTGGAGTAATGGCTTTTTTCCGGAAGAGTGGCCTTTCAGCCCATGTTGATACAGTACTCGTTTCACTGTGGATATTGACACAATCTTACCAGCTTCCGCCATCATCTTCACAAGGTGTTTTGCTTTTGTCCTTGGTTGATATGCACATGTCCGACCAAAGCACATTCATTTCTGGGACACAGAACCCGGCACCTTCCTGAGCAGTATGATGGCTGGACATTCCCATCTTGTTTGTACTTGCATATAATTGTTTGCACAGATGAACGAGGCACCTTCAGGTACCTTATGCAAGTCCGCAATTTTCTTCCTGATATCTTGGCTCATTTCTTTAGACTTTCCCATCATGCTATACAAAGAAGCAGTGTGTTTCAGGTGTGCATTAAAATACATCCACAGGTGTGTCTCTAATTAACTCAGATGTTGCCAAAAAACAGAAGCTTCCAAACACATGACATCATCATATGGGCAGTCCAGAATTCTTTAAAGGCATAGTAATCTTAGTGTATGTAAACTTTTGACTTTCTAGTAAGTAATATAAATGCCTTAAACATTCTCTCTCTCTCTTTTTCTCTCTCATTATTCTGGCATTTAGCAAACATTAATAATTATGGTAATCCTAACTGACCTAAAATGGGAAAGGTTTATTCTGATTTCTTGTCAGATATTGAGAAAAACATGCATATGTGTCTTTTTATATAGTGTATGTAAACTTCTGGTTTCAATTGTATGTTCTATATAATATATATCCATATATATATGTGTACATATATACAGTGGGTGAAATAAGTATGGAACACGTCACGCTCACCAATTCTAAGTAAATATATTTCTAATCTGCTATTGACATGAAATTCTCACCAGATGTCGGTATCAACCCATCCAATCCACACAGGCAAAGAAATCAAACCATAGATGTCCATATATTAAGTTTTGTAAAATAATGAGAAATGACACATGAAAAAATAATTGAACAAGCTTGCTGAAATTTAATTAATACTTCGTACAAAAGCCTTTGTTGCTGATGACCGCTTCAAGATGCCTCCTGTATGGAGAAACTAGTCACATGCATTGCTCAGGTGTGATTTTGGTTTAATCTGGCACACAAACACTCTTCAAATCCTCAAAGTACCATGGTCACCTTCTATGAACTGTGAGCTTTATTTCCTTCCATAAGTATTCTATTTGATTCAGGTCCGGTGATTGGCTGGGCCATTCTAGCGCTTTATTTTCTTTCTAGGAATCTAATTTAAAGTTTCCTTGGCTGTGTGTTTGGGATCATTGTCTTGTTGAAATGTCTGCCCTCGTTTCATCTTCATCATCCTGGTAGATGGCAGCAGGTTTTTATCAAGAATGTCTCTGTACATTTGTCCATTCTTCCTTCCTTCAATGATGCTGTATGTTGGTAAACAGCCGCACACCCTGATATTCCCACCTCCAAACTTCATCATAGATTTGGTGTTTTAACATGGTGTGTATTATGGCATTGAAAGAGTTCAGTTTTAGTCTCCTGTGATCAGACTATTTTGTCTCAATATTTCACAGGCTTGTCTAAATGTTGATGACCAAACTTTGAACGCTCTTGGACATGTTTTTGGTTTATCAATGGAGTCTTGCATGGTGAGCGTGCAAAAATGCCATGGAGGTTGATTGCATTACTTATAGTTATCTTTGAAACAATTGCACCTGCTGATTCATGATATTCCTGTAGCTCTCCACAGGTGGTCTTTGGTTCTTGCACAACTCTTCTGATGATTTTCACTCTTTTTTTCTAAAATCTTGCAGGGAACACCTGGTCATGGCCCTGTGTATAGTAAAATAGTGTTCTTTCCACTTCTGGATTATGGCTCCAACAGTGCTCACTGGAACCTTCAGTAATTTAGAAATTCTTCTGTAGCCAATGCCACCAGTATGTTTTGCAACAATAAGCTTGTGAAGGTCTTGAGACAGCTCACTGGTTTTACCCATCGTGAGATGTTTCTTGTGTGGCACCTTGGTAATGAGACACCTTTCTATAGCTCAGCAGTTGAACCAGCTGATATTATTTTTCACTAAGTGGCAGGATTGCTTTCTAATTACTAATAGATTTCAGCTGGTATCATGACTTTTCATGGCTTTTTCCACCTCTCGTTATTCATCTGTTCAATACATTTTGTCTTTGTCATTTCTAATTATTAGCCATAACTTAATTTATGGACATCTATGGTTTAATGACTTTGCCTGTGTGGTCTTGCATGGGTTGTTATCATCATTCTGGTGAGAATTTCATGTCAATAGCATCTTTAGAAATATATTTACCTAGAATATTAGTGACATACACATATACTGTATATGTACATACACTTTGCCATGTTATAGAGAGATTGCCTGTGTTGAGACCATTTATAAGCGGATCACATTTTCTGTATCTGTGATTTCTATGAATAATCATGAATATTTCTTTATGTGGCCATTATACATTTAGTGAGGGGGGAAATGAATGCTGCATGACCAGCTCTATTGTTCACTAATTACTGAATGCAATTTTTTTCTTTTTTTTTTTATTGAGAAAGAATGATCTTTTGTTTATTGTTCCAGAGCTTATTGTGCTTTAAAAAATAAAGATAAAAAGAACTTCAGAATGTGTTATTATTACCTACATTGTAAATAGCGGTGAAATTCAACATTTTAGTTCAGGTCATGTGTCACTGCGTATTTATAGATCTTCTGGTGGACATGGCCCCATTTGTAGCCAATCACTTACTGCTGGGTTACAGAGTAATCGTTGTTTTAATTTTTCTTTCATAAATCAACAGTAGGCATGAAAATAAGCAACTTTGTAACATATCTTAGCAGAGAAATCTGTTTCTTTCTCTGCCAAAATTGATCAGTCATTGTGAAAATTCTCAATTCATGGGTAAAATCTGTATTCAATGAAGACAGATTTTTTTCTAGGAGATGGAAGTTGCTACTTGTACGATTCTGTGTAGATGGGAGAGATCAAAAGGAAGGAGGAGCTCTGCCTCTAGCCCCTCTCTCCTCTTCCTTCTTCCCTTCCACAGATTTTACCCATGAATTAAGAATATTGAGAATGATGAATCGGTCCTGGCAGAGAAAGAAGCAAGTGTTTCTGATTAGATATATTACGAAGGTTTTAATTTTCATGTGTACTATTGATTTATTAAAAGATGATAAAAACAATGTTTTCTTGTGGTAACAAGTGTTAATTTCCTTGTAGGCTGCAGGACTAATGAACGGTCACAAGATGTCACTGTCTTCATCTTTGTTTCTGTACAGAACTGGCTGAAAGGTTAAGGATGCCCAGCAACAGACAGCAGGGACAGTGTGAGAGTTAACTGTAACTGTCGGGACATAATCTTTCATTGCACATACCTTAGCGCTCAGTAGTGAACACTGCATGTGCATGTGAGTCGCCCCGCAGGCTAGGGGTACTCGGTACCGAGTCTGGTACTTCACAGGGGGATGTCAAGGTGGCTGCGACCCGGTCCGTGGCCCAGGGCACTCATGTAAATGGGAAAGGTCTTTAAAGGGATAGAGTTTGTGTTCGTGACGCCACCTGTGGTATTCGGTCAGGATGACCGACGCTGCTTTAAGGGATCCGCTGGGGTGATGTTATGGCAGCTAGATGGTATAACTTCCCACAGGTGAAGTGTATCCCCAGGGCTTCCCGGTGTGTAGATGGTGGATGGTGAGAGGCGCAGTGAAGAACGAGGACAAGGCTGTAGTCTCTTTACCTTTACTGAAGACTTCAGCATCCACAGTCCAGAGCACCAGATCACAGGGCAGGCAGAGTCCGGACGGTTTGGAGGCAAGTCCGGAGTCCCCTTGTCCAGGTGGAAATCAGTAGCCTTCCTTTGCGCTGCAGTGTTGTAGTCCCTTACTGCTAAGCTTCTCATAAGGTCCTCACAACTGTTGTAGATGTTATCGATGTTATGTCTCTCTCTCTGTCCCCCGGATAGGATAGGACAAACCCGTATGACTGGTGGCTCGAGGCGGTTTATAGGGACTCTATCATGCCCCAGCCTCTAAGGGGTGCCACCGTGCCTCCTGGGTGTAGGGCGGACAGGTAACGTGAAATTAGCTGTCCTGCCGGTCTCTGGAGCAAGGCATAAAGGATGTTACTCCCTTGGTGTTCCGGCTACCGGGATTCTACGCCTCAGAAGGAGGCAACCTGTGTAGGGTTGGTCCCCTTTTGATATCCACTCTTTTGCTACGACTTCCTTGCACGCTCGCTGCAATACAGTTCTGCCTTCAATGTCTCTTTCTAGGAGCTGCAGCTCTGAGGGCATGCACAGCTCCATTAACCTTTCATCCTCCTCAGACTCTGGTCTGGAACTCACTCTGTCAGCAACTGAACGATGTTCTGTCCTTCTCAGTTTCCTCTTTCTGCCAGGAGCTGCAGACTCCCTCGTCTGCTCAGCTATTCTCCTACCGTACCAACTCCGCCTCAGCTGATGTTCCACGACAAGCTCCCTTCTGGCAATCTCTCTCTAGCACATCTTGCTGTTTCCTTCCTCTCTGTTTCTCTGACAGGAACTGAACTCTCTTTCCCTTCAGACTACCAGGTTTACCTATGTGGAGAGTTACCTAATAAATAGGAGCAAGAGCTCCCCCTGGTGGCCTGGAGTGTGAAATGTGTTGCATGTTTGTGATACCTGGATGCAGTTGTCCTTCTTTGCCTCCAAACGTAACATCACTCTCCCCTAGAGGAGAATGATATTACTGCAACGACCAGGACCCTGGGGCGCTGCACATGCTCACAGAGCAAGAAGAAATTAATGAGCCAATGGCCATCAAAATACAGCTGCCAGCCCACGCACTGCAATCCCTGGGAATCTGCATGGAGGCCGGATAAAAAGTCATCGAGGCCTTGGACCTGAGGTATACCACCCCTGGTCTAAGAGGCTTCTGTTGATGTAATACTGACAGTAATAATAAAGCATTGCAATGCATTATACCAGCGATCAGACTAACAAAAGACAAAGTCTCATAGGGGGACTAAGTAAAAAAGGTAAAAGGAAAATAAATATATATATAAAAAAAAAAGAAAGTAATATTATACTCATAAATACGTATATTTATGAGTATATGAACAAAAAGAGTGCACATATTTGGTATCGCCGCGTCCGTAACGACCCAACCTATAAAACTGTCCCACTAACACCGTAAAAAAATAATAAAAAAGTAGCAAAAAACTATGCTTTACCATCATACCACCTAACAAAAAGAAGAATGAAATGCGATTAAAAAGTCGAATGGAAATAAAACCAGTATAACTGAAAATGTCACCATACAGCTCCATCAGTGAAGAAATAAAAAAGCTATAGCTCTCAGAATAAAGCGATGAAAAAAATAGTTTTTATTGTGTAAAAGTGGTAAAACATAAAAGATTGAAATAAAGTGGTATTGCTGTAATCGTACTGACCCAAAGAATAAAGCTGCGTTATCAATTTTACTATACAGTGAAACAGCATAAAGAAAAAAACAATTGCTGTTTTTTTGTTCATTCTGCCTCCCAAAAATCGTAAGTAAAAGTAATCAAAAAATGTTATGTGCCCACTGCTCGAAAATAGCACCAAATAAAAATGATAACTTGTCCCGCTCCGGTTCAAAAGCCCTCACACGACTCTGTTGACAAAAATATAGAAAAATTATAGCTCTCGAAGTATGGTGATGTATTACTTCCTTCTCTGATATCCCCTTTATTTAACAGAGTTTAGCAGGAGAGTGTGCATAGGGAGAGAGGTAACACATGCAATAAGGACTTTTTGTCACAAATTTCTTAAGAAGCCACATGAAAAATAATTACAGTAACTTCCTCACTGTGCCATTAGGGAATATTATAGTGTTCATGGACACCCCATACTCTGCTGAACAATTTGCCCATGGCTCTTTAAAACTAACAAAGGGCGAGCAGTGTCCCCATTGCGGTACCAGATTTTGCCATCTAGAACATTAGGGGCTGGTGTTGCACCCAGATGCCATGGAAAGGAACATGGAGGGGTTACAATTCCCACCCCTATGTTAATAAGAAATCCCCTTTGTTTTGGAAATGGTAAAGAGATTCAGCCAAACCAGGCCAGGTTCTCCTGCACACTGTCTACCTCCATAATACATATACCGTTTATATGAGGCTGTTTAAATGATCCTTAAAACTGACATAAGATGACATCAGGTCCATCAGTCTCAACCAAAGCAGCTTTAGTACATTTCTATTGTGCGAGTACTAATCTTCGTGGCTACCTCAGACTGATGAAAGTATAAATGAGATGGGATCATAAATCCTTTGTTTTTGCATAATTGCATACCGTTAGAAATTCAAGTCAATAAACCAGTGGACACTATGCGCTAAAAGAACCAAAAAGTGTCACAACATATACTCATACAAGCCTATATCATCATCATTCAGGCAAAGAAAATTATAAGGAACTGTGCTCAAGTGCTATTCATCCTTCAATATCTAGGAGTTTAGTGGAATACAAAACACTTATCAGCTTTGCAGACATTTATTACTGGGGATGTTGAATTCTTAAGTGTTATATTACTATAATCAAGATGAGCAGGACGACAATAAGTCGCAATTTGTATTTTTTATGATTTTTTATGATTAGTTTTATTATTGAACATCTCCAGAGTTGTCAGTCAGTCCAAATAGTTAAAAAACCTGAAAATTTAAGAAAGTAAAAGTATGGTTTTGTCTTTCTTAGGCTAGTTTCATATTTGCGTTTAAAAACGCAGCGTTTAAAACGCAAATGCAGGTGGTGAAAAAAATGCATGTAAACGCGTGCAAACGCTGCATTTTTTAGACGCATGCGTTTTCTCATGCGGTAAAAAAAACGCGGCGTTTTGACGCGTCTACATGCGTTTTTTCCTGCATTTGCCTTTTTGAAAAGCATGCTGAGAAGTGTGTGACAGCTGCCAATCATCAAAATCATCTAGAAAACCCACTATAAATAGAAATAGCTAGGGTTGGGGTTAGGGTTAGGGTTTGGATCCCTTTATCACCTTGATGGTGGGGGGTGGCTTATCAGGGTTAGGGTTAGGGTTAGGGTTTGGATCCCTTTATCACCTTGATGGTGGGGGGTGGCTTATCAGGGTTAGGGTTAGGGTTTGGATCCCTTTATCACCTTGATGGTGGGGGGTGGCTTATCAGGGTTAGGGTTTGGATCCCTTTATCACCTTGATGGTGGGGGGTGGCTTATCAGGGTTAGGGGTAGGGTTAGGGTTTGGATCCCTTTATCACCTTGATGGTGGGGGGTGGCTTATCAGGGTTAGGGTTTGGATCCCTTTATCACCTTGATGGTGGGGGGTGGCTTATCAGGGTTAGGGGTAGGGTTAGGGTTTGGATCCCTTTATCACCTTGATGGTGGGGGGTGGCTTATCAGGGTTAGGGTTTGGATCCCTTTATCACCTTGATGGTGGGGGGTGGCTTATCAGTGTGTATTATTGTTTTTTTCTATTAAAACGCAACCAAACGCATGTGCTTAAAAACGCATGCGTTTACATAGACAGCAATACGTTTTTTTGTGGCAAAAAAACGCCTCTAGAAATTACTACATGTTGCATTTCTGCAACAAAACGCAAGCATAGAAAAGACGCATGCGTCGTCAAACGCGGAAAAACGCATACAAAAAACGCATGCGTTTTTAATGTTAAATATAGAAAAAAAAAAGCATGCGTTTTTTTGCGCTACAACGCAGCGGCAAAAAAACGCAAATGTGAAATCAGCCTTAGGAGAATGTCTGTATGTGCAGAATTATTATGCAACTAAATGAAAAACGTAAATTTTCCCATCTCATTTGTTTATTTTCAATCTGCTTCAGTGAGACTAATAACTAAATAGCTCAAAGTGTACATTTATTACATTTCAACAAAATAATATCAGTGACCAATATGGCTGCCCTTCTTTTCAATAGCAGTCATAAGCCATCTATCCATGGGGTCTGTCAGTTTCTTAATCCAGTGAAGATCAACATTTTGGGCAGCAACAACCACAGCCTCCCAGAAACTGATCAAAGAGGTGACTGTTCTCCTTCACCATAAATTCCTCGTTCCAGAAGGGCCCACAAGTTCTCAATAGAGTTTAGGTCCGGTAAGGAGGTTGTCATGTCATTATTCTGTCATATTCAAGGACTTTACTGGCAGCCGAGCAATGGAAACGATAGAGCATTGTCTTGTACAAAAAATCATGGTTTTCTTCAAAGATGCAGCCTGGTTCCTGTACCACTGCCTGAAGAAATGGTCTTCAAAAAACTGGCAGTAGGTTTGGAAGTTGATTTTGAGTCCGTCTTCAAATCTAAAACATCAAACTAACTCAACTTTAATAATACCAGCCCATAACTTTACCTACCTCCACCTTGCTGGTGTCTAAGTCAACGTGGAGGTCTGTGCCCATTACTGATCCAGCAACGTGATCGATCATCTAGTCAGTCAAGAGTCACTGTCATTTCATCTGTCCTTAAAACCTTTGATAAATCTGTCTTCAGATATTTCTAGGCCCAGTCTTCACATTTCCACTTCTGTGTCTTGCTCAGTGGTGGTCGTGTTCCAGCCTTCTTTACCTCGGCCATGTCTCTGAGCACTGATCACCTTGTACTTCTGGGCACTGGAGGGAGGTTGCAGTTCTGGAGGATAATGGCTTCCTGGTCACTTCACATTTGATTCTTCTCACATCTTTGGCAGGTAATGTGACGCTTTTTGCTCAATACGTTTTTTTTTGTTTTGTTTTTTTAAACACCCTGTTGAATATTTTCAACAAAACTTTTGATGGTTCTGTGATTATGCCCCAATATCATATCTTAGCAATTTTAAGAGTGCTGCATCCCTCTGTAAGACTTTTCACAATTTTTGACTTTTCAGAGTCAGTTAAAGCTCTTTTTGGCAATTTTTCCTGTGGAAAATAAACTGCCCGATAATTCTACACACCTTGATAAAGTGTTATATCCTTAGGCCTCACCCCCCTCTTTACACAACTACACATCACCTGATCTGCTTCAGCCAATAAGCATTCATATTTACAGGTTAGGGTTAGAGAATCTGCATAAAAATGATGATATGGTCAAAATGCTCACTTGTCTCATAATTCTACTAATCAGTGTTTTTCCTAAAAAAAAAAGCCAAAACTAAGAGGCGAAGAAAATGCAGAAGTGCAAGTGTTCACATGAGAAGTATATGGTATGGACAGGATTAAAGACAACCTTGTCTAATATTTGGTTGCACAATCTTTGGCCACAATGACAGTCCCCAAAAGTTTTTTGCAGTCATTAGAGTTGTGATTCTTTTAAAATTCCAATTCACCAGCTTTGTCAAATTTATCCCAAAAATTCCATTCGTATTGAATCAATTTAACAAAAATTGCAATACTGCAAAGCCTTCAATTGCCTGCAAAAACCGTGTGTAATACTCTGAGGTGTCCTAGGACTGTAAGCTAACATGTGCAAACCCCTAATATTAAAATGTATACATTTATTAACCCCTCACCATCCTTGGCTGTATGGATACGTCATGGAGATTTTGCACACACAGAGGCTTCGCGCGCGCGATCGCCATCAGGTGTCAGCAGATTCTGACAGCTGACACCCGGCACTCACTGCCAGGAGCGGTGCCCTCACCACTACCAGCACTTTAATCCCCTAAATACTGTGATCGCTAGTGATCGCAGGATTTAGCTAGCATGTCAAGGGAGGGAGCCCCCTCTGCACTCCGATCAGCATCCCAGTGACGTCATCGCGTAGGCCCAATTGTTGCCATAGTGACCACATCCGGGTCACCAAGCACTAGCAAGTTGTGTCTTCAGGGCTGACCATTCTAATGCATTGCATTCTGCGATCGGACTTAGTAACAAAAATGAATAAGTAGAAATAAACAAAAATTGTAAAAACATGTTTTAAAAACAACTAAACAATAAAATATATGTGTGTGTGTGTGTGTATATATATATATGTATATATAGTACCCATAAATAAATATTTTTATGAAAAAAAAAAAAAGTAAACATTCGGTTTTGCCGCGTCCGCAATGACCCAACCTATAAAATTATACCACCAGTTAATCCCTTCAGTAACCACCATATAAAAGGCAGAAAATTATGCTTTTTCATCATACCACGAACAACCGCGAACAAAAAGTGGAATAAAAATGCAACCAAAAAGGTGAATGTAAATAAAAATTGTATTGCTGAAAATTTAATTGTGTCTCACAAAAAACAAGCTTCCAAACAGCTCCATCCGCAGAAAAATAAAAATGTTATGGCTCTCAGAATAAAGCCATGCAAAAATAATTATTTTTTCTCTAAAAGTTTTTATTGCGTAAAAGCGCCAAAACACACAAAAAAAAAATGTACAAATGTTGTATCGTTGTGATTGTAGTGACCCGAAGAATAAGTTGCCTTATCAATTTTACCACATGTGGAACGGCATTAAAAGAAATCCCTAAAAACAATTCTTGAATTGCTGTTCTCCCTAAGGTTGCAGTAAGGCTCGGCGCACATTTATCCTGCACTCTACGCTGAGCGCTTACACTGGTGTTTCGGTGTAAATCTCTGAAATATGTGATTCAGATGAATCCCCAGTGGAAGATTCCCTATCATGAGGAAGATGGTGGCACTGTGGACACCATAGCACCTGTGATTTGGGGGTGTCCGTCTTTTTAGGATTGCATAAAAATGCAGTCGACCACAGTTTTGTTCACTTCTAAAAAGGAGAACCTGATCAGAGGCCAAAGTCCAGAGTAACTCTGGTGGCCTCATTATATTGAATGGAATGGGGTTTTCATCTGAATTACATCACTCTGAGATTTAGATGGAAACCCTGATGTAAGAGCTCAGCGTAAAGCGCCGAATAACTATGATCACAAATGTTATGTAAAATGTTCCTAACATAAGCTTCAAATCAATCCACAAAAAAAGCAAGTACCCGCTCAGGTCTGTTATCTGTCAATGGAAGTATAGGGGACTTGCATGTTACTGGTAGTACAAAGGCTCTGGAAAAGTAAAATTACTCCTCGCTCCCCAAAAGAAATTCAGCAAATTCACCACTCACATCCCCAAATGCCTCATCCTTTCTGAGCCCCATGTGCCTAATCCACAGTTAGCGTCCACATGTTTGGCATTTCGGTAGCGAACATAGTTGTGGGAAAAATTAGATTTTTTTTTAATTATTTTCACGGCTCAATGTTTTAAACTTCTATGAAGCAACTGGAGTTCAAGGTGTTCTCCATACATCTAGAATAGTTCCCTGAGGGTCTAGTTTCAATATAATGTCAGTTGTGGGGGAGGGAGTTTCCAGGGTTTAGGCACATTAGGAACTCTCCAAACGCAACATGGTGTCTGCTAATTATTCCAGAAAATTTTACATTCAAAAAGTCAATTGGCACTCCCTCCCTTCTGGATCCTGCCGTGTGCCCAAACAGTAGTTTTCCTCCACATATTGGGTATCGGCATACTCAGGAGAAATTGCCCAACAAATGTTATGGTACAATTTCTCTTATTACCCTTATAAAAATGCAGCTAAGAAACTATTTTATGGGAAAAAAAAAATTATTTTATTTCACAGCTCATTGTCATAAACTGCTGGGAAGCACCTGAGAATTTAAGACGCTCAACACACATCTAGATAAGTTCCCTGAGGCGTCTTGTTTCCAAAATGCTGTCAATTGTTGGTGATTTCCACTGTTTAGGCACATCAGGTGCTCTCCAAATGCGACATGGTGTCCGCTAATTGTTCCAGCAAATCTTGCATTCAAAAAGTCAAATGGCGCTCCTTCTCTTTCAAAGCCCTGCCGTGCACCTAAACAGTAGTTATCCCCTTTATATGGGTTGTCGGCATGCTCAGGAGAAATTGCACAACAAATTTTAGGGTCTATTTTTTCCTTTACCCTTGCGAACATAAAACTGTGAAAAAAGTTAAATGTTCATTTTTTCCTTCCACATTCCATTAATTCATGTGAAGCACCTGAAGGGTTAATAAACTTCTTCAATGTGGTTTTGAACATATTGAGGGGTGCAGTTTTTAGAAGGGTGTCACAGGTGGGTATTTTCTGTCATATAGGACCCTTAAGTGTCACGTGTTAAGTGTTAAGTGTCAAGTGTCACGTGGTCCCTAAAAAATGGTTTTGCAAATTTTGTTGAAAAAATGAGAAATTGCTGATTGACTTTTAATCCTAATAACTTCCTAACAAAAAAATGAATTGTGTTTCCAAAATTGTACTTATGTAAAGTAAACATGTGGGAAATGTTATTGATGAACTATAATGTTGTGTGACATAACTATCTGAATAAAGCGCATAAAACTTAAATTTGAAAATTGCAAAATTTACAAAATTTTCTCCAAATGTCTGTTTTTTCACAAAAAAAACACAAGTTATAACAAACAATTTTTACTACTATCATGAAATACAATATGCCATGAAAAAACATTCTCAATCAGTGGGATTGGTTGACGCATTCCAGAGTTATTACCACATAAATTGACACTGGTCCCCATAACACCGCCGGGAGAATAAAGTTAATTTTCTCCCTGCAGCGTTCAGCTAAGTGCGGGAGCCGGCCAGTATAATAATGCTACTAACCTGCAGAATGACCCGATATCTGCAGGATAATAGCATTTTTTGTGATGATAGGTTCCCTTTAATATCCAAGTGACCTCAAAATATCTAGCTATAGCTAAATATACGGTAATCAACAGCCTGTTTAAAAACACAATGCATGTACAAACTGTCATGGCTGTAGCTCGTATGCTTCCACAGTGCCGTTTTACTCACCATGGTCATCGAGCTGCTTCTCTTCATGTCAGGCTGACTCACTTAATTTGTCTCTTGCAGCACGCCTCAGCACTGCTGCATCTGCATGAGGGTACGGCCATATCCTGCAGGAATTTAACCATGCTGTGTCCTAAGCTGCTCCTGTCCTTCAAAGGGACTTTCCTCTGGGTAATACCTTTGTTCCTTCGGCTGGGAAGAAGAGAAGTGTGTCCGGGGTACACTAATCCAAGGTTGTCTGCCATGTGGGTTTACTCGAGTCCTCCAGAAACAAGCCTGCTGAGTTCCTTCTGCCTCTGTCCGTTTTTCTTGTTCCTGTGGTTCCCCCGGATTTGTTTGAGGTAAAGAATAGTGATGAGCGAATATACTCATTACTCGAGATTTCTCGAGCATGCTCGGGGTCCTCCGAGTATTTTTTAGTGCTCGGAGTTTTAGTTTTTCTTGCCGCAGCTGCATGATTTACAGCTACTAGCCAGCCTGAGTACATGTGGGGATTCCCTAGCAACCAGGCAACCCCCACATGTACTTATGCTGGCTAACAGATGTAAATCATTCAGCTGCAGAAAGAAAAACTAAATCTCTGAGCACTAAAAAATACTTGGAGGACCCCCGAACGTGCTCGAGAAATCTTGAGTAACGAGTATATTCGCTCATCACTAGTAAAGAAGTATAGCTCTGAAGAAAGTTCTGGGGAGTCTGCCAAAATCATCTGCCCCCCTGCCATTCTTAAGAAGTGTCTCTGTCAGTCTGACTGAACAAAGTGGGGGGGTCTGTCACAGTGGTAACTTGCATGACTCCTCAGCGCTGCTTTACTCACCATGGTCACTGAGCTGCTTCTCTTCACATCAGGCCGACTCGCTGCATTTGTCTATTGCAGCACTCCTCAGCATTGCTGCATCTGTACAATGGCTATAGGAGGGTACGGTCATATCCTGCAGAAATTTAACCTTCCTGTGAACTGCAGGATTTGCATTCCCCAGCCAATTACCAACCAGCAGGTGCTATATCAGGGAGTGCCACTCTCCACACCTTTGCCTGAGCTTAGGTTCCAGTTGCTGTCAAGGTGCTTTGTTATTTATCCCTCCCGTTACTATCCCGCCTTGTCTTCTCGTCCTGTCTGTTCTATCTATTCATGAACTCGGCCACATATCCTGAACCTATGCTGCCCTCCCTGACCTTAGACTATCTGACTACACTTCTATCTCACCGCTCTGTACCTTGCATGCCTGCTCTGACCCATGGGTCAGTTGCAGCAGTCCCAGGGAGTGGTACAAGGTGTGTACTAGCGGCCCAGACCTATCCTCACCATCAGGGGCTTTATTGAAGACCTGGTAGACACTTAGTCATTCCCCTCCAGGATAGGCCCAGCCTGTGATGCATTGGTTCCACACACATCAGCGTTACACAAACTGCTATGCCAGAGATAAGTTGGCACACATATGGATGACTAGAACCATACGACTGTTTCTTTGCCACACAATCATGGATGATGGTGCGACAGAAAAGTAGGAGGAGTAGCCAGAGTATGACAGGCAGTAATTGTGGATGATGATAATAACACCCACCAGATACTACTTGAGAATGTGGTCTGGCTACCAGAGATACAAGTCTGAGAAGGGAGGAATTACCACTCCTTAGATGCCTGCACAATGGACTCACCACCACTACCACCACTCTCTTGAGCCTCTTCCACCAACAACAGTTGTAGCATCACCTGCTTCTGACCTGACCACAGAAGATGCAGATCTATCCCTAGATTAGGACAAATGTAGGCAGAACTCTTTATCACTAATTCTAATAACATCCCCTTTTGGGCCACCAACTGTTGTGATTTTGCTTTTTGCTCCCTCTAGTGGTCATTAGTGATTTGACTCTGGAGCGTCTGTCTTTTCCTATATCCTCACCTGGGCCGTTAGTTCAGGGGCGTTGCTATATAAGCTCCCTGGACCTTCAGTTCAATGCCTGGCATCGTTGAAATCAGAGCTAATCTGTTGTGCTCTTGTCCTCTGATCCTGGTTCCTGTTTTTCAAGCTAAGTCTGCTTCTTTGCTTTTTGCTTTTGTTTTGTTTGGTATTTTTGTCCAGCTTGTTCCTATCTGTATCCTGACCTTTGCTGGAAGCTCTAGGGGGCTGGTGTTCTCCCCCCGGACCGTTAGACGGTTCGGGGGTTCTTGAATCTCCAGCGTGGATTTTTATAGGGTTTTTGTTGACCAGATAAGTTATCTTGCTATATTCTGCTATTAGTAAGCTGGCCTCTCTTTGCTGAACCTGGTTCATTTCTGTGTTTGTCATTTCCTCTTACCTCACCGTTATTATTTGTGGGGGGCTTGTATCTTGCTTTGGGGTCCCTTTCTCTGGAGGCAAGAGAGGTCTTTGTTTTCTTCTCCTAGGGGTAGTTAGATTCTCCGGCTGGCGCGAGTCATCTAGCGATCACCGTAGGCATGATCCCCGGCTACTTCTAGTGTTGGCGTTAGGAGTAGCTATTTGGTCAACCCAGTTACCACAGCCCTATGAGCTGGATTTTTGTATCTTGCAGACTTACACGTTCCTCTGAGACCCTGTCCACTGGGGTCATAACAGTATGCCAGGCCAGTATTAAATGTTTAATGCATTGCAGAAGTGGGATTACAAGAAAGAAAATTTTGAGTTTTTTTTTCCCCTTTCTCATTTTTTTTTTTTTTTTTCTTTTCCCCTTTACCTCAGAGTGGCTTAAGCTTGCTGCAGACATGAATGTCCAGACCTTGATTACAAGTGTGGACCAGCTTGCCGCTCGTGTGCAGGGTATACAAGATTATGTTACCAGAAATCCTAGGTCTGAACCCAAGATTCCGATTCCTGAACTGTTTTCAGGAGACCGATTTAAGTTTAGGAATTTCAGGAATAATTGTAAATTGTTTTTGTCCCTGAAACCTTGTTCGTCTGGAGACTCTGCTCAACAAGTAAAAATTGTTATTTCATTCTTACGGGGTGACCCTCAGGATTGGGCTTTTTCGTTGGCGCCAGGAGATCCGGCATTGGCTGATATTGATGCGTTTTTTCTGGCGCTCGGTTTACTTTATGAGGAACCCAATCTTGAGATTCAGGCAGAGAAAGCCTTGCTGGCTATGTCTCAGGGCCAGGACGAGGCTGAGGTGTATTGCCAAAAATTTCGGAAATGGTCCCTGCTGACACATTGGAACGAGTGTGCACTGGCCGCTAATTTTAGAAATGGCCTTTCTGAGGCCATTAAGAATGTTATGGTGGGTTTTCCCATTCCCACAGGTCTGAATGATACCATGTCCCTGGCTATTCAAATTGACCGGCGGTTGCGGGAGCGCAAAACCGCAAATTCCCTCATGTTGTTGTCTGAACAGACACCTGATGTGATGCAATGTGATAGAAAAACCGCAAATTCCCTCATGGTGTTGTCTGAACGGACACCTGATTTGATGCAATGTGATAGAATCCTGACTAGAAATGAGAGGAAAATTCATAGACGCCGGAATGGCTTGTGCTACTACTGTGGTGATTCTACACATGTTATCTCAGCATGCTCTAAACGTATATCTAAGGTTGTTAGTCCTGTCACCGTTGGTAATTTGCATCCTAAGTTTATTCTGTCTGTACCTTTGATTTGCTCACTGTCATCTTATCCTGTCATGGCGTTTGTAGATTCGGGTGCTGCCCTGAGTCTTATGGATCTCTCATTTGCTAAGCGCTGTGGTTTTATTCTTGAACCATTAGAAAATCCTATCCCTCTTAGGGGTATTGATGCTACGCCATTGGCAGAAAATAAGCCGCAGTATTGGACACAGGTTACCATGTGCATGACTCCTGAACACCGCGAGGTGATACGTTTTCTCGTTCTACATAAAATGCATGATTTGGTTGTTTTGGGGCTGCCATGGTTACAGACCCATAATCCAGTCCTTGACTGGAAGGCTATGTCAGTGTCTAGTTGGGGCTGTCGTGGTATTCATGAGGATTCCCTGCCTGTGTCTATTGCTTCTTCTACGCCTTCGGAAGTTCCGGAGTACTTGTCTGATTATCAGGATGTCTTTAGCGAGTCCAGGTCCAGTGCATTGCCTCCCCATAGGGAATGTGACTGTGCAATAGATTTGATTCCAGGCAGTAAATTTCCTAAGGGAAGACTGTTTAATCTGTCGATACCTGAACATACCGCTATGCGTTCATATATCAAGGAGTCTCTGGAGAAAGGACACATCCGTCCGTCTTCTTCCCCTCTTGGTGCGGGATTCTTTTTTGTGGCTAAAAAGGACGGATCTTTGAGGCCTTGTATTGACTATCGGCTTTTAAATAAGATCACTGTCAAATTTCAGTATCCTTTGCCGCTGTTGTCTGACTTGTTTGCCCGGATTAAAGGTGCCAAGTGGTTTACCAAGATAGACCTTCGTGGTGCGTACAACCTTGTGCGCATTATGCAAGGGGATGAATGGAAAACCGCATTCAATACGCCCGAAGGTCATTTTGAGTACTTGGTGATGCCTTTTGGGCTCTCTAATGCCCCTTCAGTTTTTCAGTCCTTTATGCATGACATTTTCCGGAACTATCTGGATAAATTTCTGATCGTTTATCTGGATGATATTCTGGTTTTTTCTGATAATTGGGACTTGCATGTGGAGCAGGTCAGGATGGTCTTTAAAATTTTGCGTGAAAATTCTTTGTTTGTCAAGGGCTCAAAGTGTCTTTTTGGTGTACAGAAGGTTCCCTTTTTGGGGTTCATTTTTTCCCCTTCTGCTGTGGAGATGGACCCAGTCAAGGTCCGAGCTATTCTTGATTGGACTCAGCCCTCGTCAGTTAAGAGTCTTCAGAAGTTCTTGGGTTTCGCTAACTTCTACCATCGTTTTATCGCTAACTTTTCTAGCATTGTGAAACCTTTGACGGATATGACCAAGAAGGGCTCCGATGTGGTTAATTGGGCTCCTGCTGCCGTGGAGGCTTTCCAGGAGTTGAAACGTCGGTTTACTTCGGCGCCTGTTTTGTGCCAGCCTGATGTCTCGCTTCCCTTTCAAGTTGAGGTGGATGCTTCAGATATTGGAGCAGGGGCCGTTTTGTCGCAGAGAGGCCCTGGTTGCTCTGTTATGAGACCTTGCGCCTTTTTCTCTAGGAAGTTTTCGCCTGCGGAGCGAAATTATGATGTGGGCAATCGGGAGTTGTTGGCCATGAAATGGGCATTTGAGGAGTGGCGTCATTGGCTCGAGGGTGCTAAGCATCGTGTGGTGGTCTTGACTGATCACAAAAATCTGATGTATCTCGAGTCTGCTAAACGCCTGAATCCTAGACAGGCCCGCTGGTCATTGTTTTTCTCCCGATTTGACTTTGTTGTCTCGTATTTACCAGGTTCAAAGAATGTGAAGGCCGATGCTCTTTCCAGGAGCTTTGTGCCTGATGCTCCTGGAGTCGCTGAACCTGTTGGTATTCTTAAGGATGGTATTATCTTGTCAGCTATTTCTCCTGATCTGCGACGTGTGTTGCAGAGATTTCAGGCTGATAGGCCTGATTCTTGTCCACCTGACAGACTGTTTGTGCCTGATAAGTGGACCAGCAGAGTCATTTCCGAGGTTCATTCCTCGGTGTTGGCAGGTCACCCAGGAATTTTTGGCACCAGAGATCTGGTGGCCAGATCCTTTTGGTGGCCTTCCTTGTCTAGGGATGTGCGGTCATTTGTACAGTCCTGTGGGACTTGTGCTCGAGCTAAGCCTTGCTGTTCTCGTGCCAGCGGGTTGCTCTTGCCCTTGCCTGTCCCTAAGAGACCTTGGACACATATCTCCATGGATTTCATTTCTGATCTTCCGGTGTCTCAGGGCATGTCTGTTATCTGGGTGATATGTGATCGCTTCTCCAAGATGGTCCATTTGGTTCCTTTGCCTAAACTGCCTTCCTCTTCCGATCTGGTTCCTGTGTTTTTCCAGAACGTGGTTCGTTTGCACGGCATCCCTGAGAATATTGTGTCAGACAGAGGATCCCAGTTCGTTTCCAGATTCTGGCGATCCTTTTGTAGTAGGATGGGCATTGACTTGTCGTTTTCGTCTGCTTTCCATCCTCAGACTAATGGACAGACGGAGCGAACTAATCAGACTTTGGAGGCTTATTTGAGGTGTTTTGTCTCTGCTGATCAGGACGATTGGGTGACCTTCTTGCCGTTAGCTGAGTTTGCCCTTAATAATCGGGCTAGTTCCGCCACCTTGGTTTCGCCGTTTTTCTGCAACTCTGGTTTCCACCCTCGTTTTTCTTCGGGTCATGTGGAACCTTCTGACTGCCCTGGGGTGGATTCTGTGGTGGATAGGTTGCAGCGGATCTGGAATCTTGTGGTGGACAACTTGAAGTTGTCACAGGAGAGGGCTCAGCGCTTTGCCAACCGCCGCCGCGGTGTGGGTCCCCGACTACGTGTTGGGGATTTGGTGTGGCTTTCTTCCCGCTTTGTTCCTATGAAGGTTTCCTCTCCCAAATTTAAACCTCGTTTTATTGGTCCTTACAAGATATTGGAAATTCTTAATCCTGTATCCTTTCGCCTGGATCTACCTGTGTCGTTTGCTATCCACAACGTGTTTCATAGGTCCTTGTTGCGGCGGTACGTTGTGCCTGTGGTTCCTTCTGCTGAGCCTCCTGCTCCGGTGTTGGTTGAGGGCGAGTTGGAGTACGTGGTGGAGAAGATCTTGGATTCTCGTCTCTCCAGGCGGAGGCTTCAGTACCTGGTCAAGTGGAAGGGCTATGGTCAGGAAGATAATTCCTGGGTGGTCGCCTCTGATGTTCATGCGGCCGATTTAGTTCGTGCCTTTCACGCCGCTCATCCTGATCGCCCTGGTGGTCGTGGTGAGGGTTCGGTGACCCCTCACTAAGGGGGGGGTACTGTTGTGATTTTGCTTTTTGCTCCCTCTAGTGGTCATTAGTGATTTGACTCTGGAGCGTCTGTCTTTTCCTATATCCTCACCTGGGCCGTTAGTTCAGGGGCGTTGCTATATAAGCTCCCTGGACCTTCAGTTCAATGCCTGGCATCGTTGAAATCAGAGCTAATCTGTTGTGCTCTTGTCCTCTGATCCTGGTTCCTGTTTTTCAAGCTAAGTCTGCTTCTTTGCTTTTTGCTTTTGTTTTGTTTGGTATTTTTGTCCAGCTTGTTCCTATCTGTATCCTGACCTTTGCTGGAAGCTCTAGGGGGCTGGTGTTCTCCCCCCGGACCGTTAGACGGTTCGGGGGTTCTTGAATCTCCAGCGTGGATTTTTATAGGGTTTTTGTTGACCAGATAAGTTATCTTGCTATATTCTGCTATTAGTAAGCTGGCCTCTCTTTGCTGAACCTGGTTCATTTCTGTGTTTGTCATTTCCTCTTACCTCACCGTTATTATTTGTGGGGGGCTTGTATCTTGCTTTGGGGTCCCTTTCTCTGGAGGCAAGAGAGGTCTTTGTTTTCTTCTCCTAGGGGTAGTTAGATTCTCCGGCTGGCGCGAGTCATCTAGCGATCACCGTAGGCATGATCCCCGGCTACTTCTAGTGTTGGCGTTAGGAGTAGCTATTTGGTCAACCCAGTTACCACAGCCCTATGAGCTGGATTTTTGTATCTTGCAGACTTACACGTTCCTCTGAGACCCTGTCCACTGGGGTCATAACAACCAACCCAGGTCTTGTCCACCACATAATGACCATCATCATCATCCTCACAATCTTTGACTACTCACCAGATAGTTGCCAAACTGTGGAGAATGGCCTGATCTCCCTGCTTCCTTCACCTACCCCACCTATTACCCACCTCTGGATTTATCTGGTTTGTTCTGAGGCAGACTCCACCTTCCTTAGCTGCCAATGCCCCTATCACCACAACTGGACCAGCTTTCATACAGGCTATGATATTGTTATTATTGCAAGGCATTATGGGAAAGGCCATTCTTGAGGTCATGCAAGCTTTCACTGACTGATCCAATCTTCTGAAATGTGTAAAATGCAGCAGAATTTGTTTTGAGAGATTCATGCCAATTAAAATTCAAATTGTTCAAAAAATTCTCCAAGACAATCAATTTCCTAAAATTCAACACATATTTGATTCGCATCGCTCTACTAGCTATATGTGAACTTTTTGCAATTGTCTTCTCATAATCTTTCTCCCACAGCAACTCTCCAAGCACATTTTGCTCTAAAATGCTGATAATCCTCTCATTTTTTGTTCCTAAAATACATTCAAGGCCTCCAGTCCCACAGACAGCAACGCAGCCCCAAAACATTATGGATCCGATCCTCCACCATGTGTCACTATAGGTAGGGGCATTTTTCTTATAGAATTCATGTTATCGTCTATAATCATAATGCTGGTTTGCATTGCCAAAGAGCTGTAGTTTGGATTGATCTGTTCATAGAACATTTTCCCACAAAGATTGTAGTTTGTAAATGTAACGTTTGACAAAGTTCAGGTGATAATTTTTATGCCTTTCTTGAGGCCGGTTTCACATGTCAGTGGCTCCGGTACGTGAGGTGACAGTTTCCTCACGTACTGGAGACACTGACACACGTAGACCCATAAAAATCAATGCATCTGTTCAGATGTCATTGATTTTTTGCGGACCGTGTCTCCGTGTGCCAAACACGGAGACATGTCAGTGTTCGTGGGAGCGCACGTATTACACGGACCCAATAGAGTCAATGGGTCCGTGTAAAACACAGACCTCACATGGACGTTCTCCATCTGGGGTCTGTGTGCGTGCAGGAGACAGCGCTACAGTAAGCGCTGTCCCCCCCACATGGTGCTGAAGCCGCGATTCATATGTTCCCTGCAGCAGCGTTTGCTGCAGAGAAAATATGAATAATAGTGTTTAAAACTAGATTGGTATTTCCTGAAGGAACTACAGATAGTGCTTTGGAATGGTGCCCGGGCTGCCCCTGCAAGACTTTCACACTTGGGTGCCCCTCAGGCGCTGGTTTGGTAGTTGTAGCCCCTCAGGGTTGAGGCCACTCTGTGTCCGATTTGGTGGGCTGGGTCACTCTGGGTCCGATTTGGTGGGCCGGGTCACTCTGGGTCTGATTTTGGTGGGCCGGGTCACTCTGGGTCCGATTTGGTGGGCCGGGTCACTCTGGGTCCGATTTGGTGGCCCGGGTCACTCTGGGTCCGATTTGGTGGCCCGGGTCACTCTGGGTCCGATTTGGTGGCCCGGGTCACTCTGGGTCCGATTTGGTGGGCCGGGTCACTCTGGGTCCGATTTGGTGGGCCGGGTCACTCTGGGTCCGATTTGGTGGGCCGGGTCCCTCTGGGTCCGATTTGGTGGGCCGGGTCACTCTGGGTCCGATTTGGTGGCCCGGGTCGCTCTGGGTCCGATTTGGTGGCCCGGGTCGCTCTGGGTCCGATTTGGTGGCCCGGGTCGCTCTGGGTCCGATTTGGTGGCCCGGGTCGCTCTGGGTCCGATTTGGTGGGCCGGGTCGCTCTGGGTCCGATTTGGTGGGTGGCGCCGCTCTGGGTCCGATTTGGCGTTCGGCGCCACTCTGGGTCCGATTTGGCAGGCGGCGCCACTCTGGGTCCGATTTGGCGGGCGGCGCCACTCTGGGTCCGATTTGGCGGGCGGCGCCACTCTGGGTCCGATTTGGCGGGCGGCGCCACTCTGGGTCCGATTTGGCGGGCGGCGCCAATCTGGGTCCGATTTGGCAGGCGGCGCCACTCTGGGTCCGATTTGGCGGGCTGCGCCACTCTGGGTCCGATTTGGCGGGCAACGCCACTCTGGGTCCGATTTGGCGGGAGGCGCCACACTGGGTCCGATTTTGCGGGCGGCGCCACTCTGGGTCCGATTTGGCGGGCGGTGCCACTCTGGGTCCGATTTGGCGGGCGGCGCCACTCGGTCCGACTTGGCGGGCGGCATCACTCTGGGTCCGATTTGGCGGGCGGCGCCACTCTGGGTCCGATTTGGCGGGCGGCGCCACTCTGAGTCCGATTTGGCGGGCGGCGCCACTCCGGGTCCGATCTGGCATTCGGCGCCACTCTGGGTCCGATTTGGCGGGCGGCGCCACTCTGGGTCCGATTTGGCGGGCGGCGCCACTCTGGGTCCGATTTGGCGGGCGGCGCCACTCTGGGTCCGATTTGGCGGGCGGCGCCACTCTGGGTCCGATTTGGCGGGCGGCGCCACTCTGGGTCCGATTTTGCGGGCGGCGCCACTCTGGGTCCCATTTGGCTGGCGGCGCCACTCTGGGTCCCATTTGGCGGGCGGCGCCACACTGGGTCCGATTTGGCGGGCGGCGCCACTCTGGGTCCGATTTGGCGGGCGGCGCCACACTGGGTCCGATTTGGCGGGCGGCGCCACTCTGGGTCCGATTTGGCAGGAGGCGCCACTCTGGGTCCGATTTGGCGGGCGGCGCCACTCTGGGTCCGATTTGGCGGGCGGCGCCACTCTGGGTCCGATTTGGCGGGCGGCGCCACTCTGGGTCCGATTTGGCGGGCGGCGCCACTCTGGGTCCGATTTGGCGGGCGGCACCACTCTGGGTCCGATATGGCGGGCGGCGCCACTCTGGGTCCGATTTGGCGGGCGGCGCCACTCTGGGTCCAATTTGATTTGGCGGGCGGCGCCACTCTGGGTCCGATTTGGCGGGCGGCGCCACTCTGGGTCCGATTTGGCAGGCGGCGCCACTCTGGGTCCGATTTGGCGGGCGGCGCCACTCTGGGTCCGATTTGGCGGGCGGCGCCACTCTGGGTCCGATTTGGCGGGCTGGGTCCGATTTGGTGAGCGGGGCAATAATTATAATAAGACTACAGATAGTGCTTTGAAATTGTGCTGTGCTATCACTTTAAGAGCTGATATTATCTGGCAAAACTGTGCTGGTGTGGTCATGTACAGTTCATAGGCGTTGGCATAGTAACTGGGCCTGACTGTGCATACCAATGAGCTAATCAGCCAGGTGGCAGGTACATTTCAAATTGCCTCAGAAACCCGGCCATTATATCCTATGTGAAAATTTTCCTATTGAAATGCATTACAATGAGGGGAAAAAACATTTTCAAATGCAAATTGCGCCAAAACTACAAATCCGATCGACACGAAAAATACTTAGCACATTTCTTGGGGACGCTGGCTTCGAAATGACACCTCACTGGAGTCTGTGAGTGAAGCGGTTCGGGCCCCAGAGGAAGAGGCGTGGCTGTTGAACGGAGGGTCGGCTGTGTGCTTGGCTGTGGACCGTGTGCTCCTGGGAAGGGAGATTTTTCACCTGGGACTCTTTGCCTGCCCCTTCCCAGGAAGCAGAGACTGTTCCTGGGACTGAGCTTCGGGGCTGAGCCCCTGGCTCCCACCCCCCGGTGCAAGCCGGCTGGGGGTGGGAGGCCTGCATATCATCAGGAAGCCCCGTGTACCATCTAGCCAGTCCCGGGACCAAAAAAGCCATGGGAAAAAGTGGTAAAAGCTCGGGGGGCCGCAGGCCCCAGAAGACGGGGACCCCTAAGGCCGTAAGGTATTTTTATAATAAAAGAGTTCCTGAAGGAACTACAGATAGTGCTTTGGAATGGTGCCCGGGCTGCCCCTGCAAGACTTTCACACTTGGGTGCCCCTCAGGCGCTGGTTTGGTAGTTGTAGCCCCTCAGGGTTGAGGCCACTGTGGGTCCGATTTGGGGGGCGGGGTCACTCTGGGTCCGATTTGGGGGGCGGGGTCACTCTGGGTCCGATTTGGGGGGCGGCGCCACTCTGGGTCCGATTTGGCGGGCGGCGCCACTCTGGGTCCGATTTGGCGGGCGGCGCCACTCTGGGTCCGATTTGGTGGGCGGCGCCACTCTGGGTCCGATTTGGCGGGCGGCGCCACTCTGGGTCCGATTTGGCGGGCGGCGCCAATCTGGGTCCGATTTGGCGGGCGGCGCCACTCTGGGTCCGATTTGGCGGGCGGCGACACTCTGGGTCCGATTTGGCGGGCGGCGCCACTCCGGGTCCGATTTGGCGGGCGGCGCCACTCTGGCGGGCGGCGCCACTCCGGGTCCGATTTGGCGGGCGGCGCCACTCCGGGTCCGATTTGGCGGGCGGCGCCACTCTGGGTCCGATTTGGCGGGCGGCGCCACTCTGGGTCCAATTTGGCGGGCGGCGCCACACTGGGTCCGATTTGGTGGGCGGCGCCACTCCGGGTCCGATTTGGTGAGCGGCGCCACTCCGGGTCTGATTTGGCGGGCGGCGCCACTCCTGGTCCGATTTGGCGGGCGGCGCCACTCCGGGTCCGATTTGGCGGGCGGCGCCACTCTGGGTCCGATTTGGCGGGCGGCGCCACTCCGGGTCCGATTTGGCGGGCGGCCCAACTCTGGGTCAGATTTTGCGGGCGGCGCCACTCTGGGTCCAATTTGGCGGGCGGCGCCACACTGGGTCCGATTTGGCGGGCGGCGTTACTCTGGGTCCGATTTGGCGGGCGGCGCCACTCTGGGTCCGATTTGGGGGGCGGCGCCACTCTGGGTCCGATTTGATTTGGCGGGCGGCGCCACTCTGGGTCCGATTTGGCGGGCGGTGCCACTCTGGGTCCGATTTGGCGGGCGGTGCCACTCTGGGTCCGATTTGGCGGGCGGCGCCACTCTGGGTCCGATTTGGCGGGCTGCGCCACTCCGGGTCCGATTTGGTGGGCGGCGCCACTCTGGCGGGCGGCGCCACTCCGGGTCCGATTTGGCGGGCGGCACCACTCCAGGCCGATTTGGCGGGCAGCGCCACACTGGGTCCGATTTGGCGGGCGGCGCCACTCTGGGTCCGATTTGGCGGGCGGCGCCACTCTGGGTCCGATTTGGCGGGCGGCTCCACTCTGGGTCCGATTTGGCGGGCGGCGCCACTCTGGGTCCGAATTGGCGGGCGGCGCCACTCTGGGTCCGATTTGGCGGGCGGCGCCACTCCGGGTCCGATTTGGCAGGCGGCGCCACTCTGGGTCCGATTTGGCAGGCGGCGCCACTCTGGGTCCGATTTGGTGGGCGGCGCCACTCTGGGTCCGATTTGGCGGGTGGCGCCACTCTGGGTCCGATTTGGCGTTCGGCGCCACTCTGGGTTCGATTTGGTGGGCGGCGCCACTCCGGGTTCGATTTGGCGGGCGGCACCACTCCGGGTCCGATTTGGCGGGCGGCGCCACTCTGGGTCCGATTTGGCGGGCGGCGCCACTCTGGGTCCGATTTGGCGGGCGGCGCCACTCTGGGTCCCATTTTGCGGGCGGCGCCACTCTGGGTCCGATTTGGCGGGCGGCGCCACTCCGGGTCCGATTTGGCGGCCGGCGCCACTCTGGCGGGCGGCGCCACTCCGGGTCTGATTTGGCGGGCGGCGCCACTCCGGGTCCGATTTGGCGGGCGGCGCCACTCTGGGTCCGATTTGGCGGGCGGCGCCACTCCGGGTCCGATTTGGCGGCCGGCGCCACTCTGGCGGGCGGCGCCACTCCGGGTCCGATTTGGCGGGCGGCGCCACTCGGGGTCCGATTTGGCGGGCGGCGCCACTCTGGGTCCGATTTGGCGGGCGGCGCCACTCTGGCGGGCGGCGCCACTCCGGGTCCGATTTGGCGGGCGGCGCCACTCTGGGTCCGATTTGGCGGGCGGCGCCACTCTGGGTCCGATTTGGCGGGCGGCGCCACTCTGGGTCCGATTTGGTGGGCGGGGCCCCTCAGGGGCCGATTTGTTGGGCGGGGACCCTCAGGGGCCGATTTGGTGGGCGGGTCCCCTCAGGGGCCGATTTGGTGGGCGGGGCCCCTCAGGGGCCGATTTGTTGGGCGGGGACCCTCAGGGGCCGATTTGGTGGGCGGGGACCCTCAGGGGCCGATTTGGTGGGCGGGGCCCCTCAGGGGCCGATTTGGTGGGCGCTGTATACTGCGCGGCTCTGCGCTGTATACTGCGCGGCTCTGCGCTGTATACTGCGCGGCTCTGCGCTGTATACTGCGGGGCTCTGCGCTGTATACTGCGCGGCTCTGCGCTGTATACTGCGGGGCTCTGCGCTGTATACTGTGGGGCTCTGAGCTGTATACTGCGGGGCTCTGCGCTGTATACTGCGCGTCTCTGCGCTGTATACTGCGCGGCTCTGCGCTGTATACTGCGCGGCTCTGCGCTGTATACTGCATGGCTCTGCGCTGTATACTACGTGGCTGTGCAATATACTATGTGACTGGGCAGTATAACTACGTGGCTCTGCGCTGTGTGCTGCGCGGCTCTGCGCTGTATACTGCGGGGCTCTGCGCTGTATACTGCGTGGCTCTGCACTGTATACTGCGCGGCTCTGCGCTGTATACTGCGCGGCTCTGCTCTGTATACTGCGCGGCTCTGCGCTGTATACTGCGCGGCTCTGCGCTGTATACTGCGCGGCTCTGCGCTGTATACTGCGCGGCTCTGCGCTGTATACTGCGCGGCTCTGCGCTGTATACTGCGCGGCTCTGCGCTGTATACTGCGCCGCTCTGCGCTGTATACTGCGCGGCTCTGCGCTGTATACTACGTGGCTGTGCAATATACTATGTGACTGGGCAGTATAACTACGTGGCTCTGCGCTGTATGCTGCGCGGCTCTGCGCTGTATACTGCGGTGCTCTGCGCTGTATACTGCGCGGCTCTGCGCTGTATACTGCGGGGCTCTGCACTGTATACTGTGTGGCGCTGCGCTGTATACTATGTGGCTGTGCAATATACTACGTGACTGGGCAGTATAACTACGTGGCTCTGCGCTGTATGCTGCGCGGCTCTGCGCTGTATACTGCAGGGCTCTGTGCTGTATACTGCGCGGCTCTGCGCTGTATGCTGCGGGGCTCTGCGCTGTATGCTGCGGGGCTTTGCGCTGTATGCTGCGCGGCTCTGCGCTGTATGCTGCGCGGCTCTGCGCTGTATAATGCGCGGCTCTGCGCTGTATACTGCGGGGCTCTGCGCTGTATGCTGCGGGGCTCTGCGCTGTATACTGCGCGGCTCTGCGCTGTATGCTGCGCGGCTCTGCGCTGTATACTGCGCGGCTCTGCGCTGTATACTGCGCGGCTCTGCGCTGTATACTGCGGGGCTCTGCGCTGTATGCTGCGCGGCTCTGCGCTGTATACTGCGCGGCTCTGCGCTGTATACTGCGGGGCTCTGCGCTGTATGCTGCGGGGCTCTGCGCTGTATGCTGCGCGGCTCCGTGCTGTATAATGCGCGGCTCCGCGCTGTATACTGCGTGGCTCCGCACAGTATACTGCGGGGCTCTGCGCTGTATGCTGCGGGGCTCTGCGCTGTATGCTGCGCGGCTCTGCGCTGTATACTGTAATAATAATAAGACTACAGATAGTGCTTTGAAATTGTGCTGTGCTGTCACTTTAAGAGCTGATATTATCTGACAAAACTGTGACCTGGTGGAGTTGTTAGGCGTTGGCATAGTAAGGGTACCGTCACACATTGAAATTTCCATCGCTACGACGTTACGATTCGTGACGTTCTAGCGATATCGTTACGATATCGCTGTGTCTGACACGCTACTGCGATCAGACACCCTGCTGAGAATCGTACGTCGTAGCACATCGTTTGGAACTTTCTTTCGTCGCTTGATCACCCGCTGACATCGCTGGATCGTTGTGTGTGACAGCGTTCCAGCGATGTCTTCGCTTGTAACCAGGGTAAACATCGGGTAACTAAGCGCAGGGCCGCGCTTAGTAACCCGATGTTTACCCTGGTTACAAGCGTAAACGTAAAAAAACAAACCGTACATACTCACCCGTCGGTGTCCTTCAGGTCCCTTGCCGTCTGCTTCCTGCTCTGAGTGCCGGCCGGAAAGTGAGAGCAGAGCGCAGCGGTGCTGCGCTCTGCTCTCACTGTACGGCTGCACTCAGAGCAGGAAGCAGACAGCAAGGGACCTGAAGGACACCGACGGGTGAGTATGTACTGTTTGTTTTTTTACGTTTACCCTGGTAACCAGGGTAAACATCGGGTTACTAAGCGCGGCCCTGCGCTTAGTTACCCGATGTTTACCCTGGTTACCCGGGGACTTCGGCATCGCTCCAGCGCCGTGATTGCAACGTGTGACCACAGTCTACGACGCTGGAGCGATGATCATACGACGCTGCGACGTCACGAATCGTGCCGTCGCAGCGATGAAAATTTCAATGTGTGACGGTACCCTAACTGTGTCTGACTGCGCATATCAATGAGCTAATCAGCCAGGTGGCATTTGGCAGTTAAGTTATTTTTAGAAATTGCCTCAGAAACCAGCCCATTTTAAACGTATAGGAAATTTCCCCTATTGAAATGCATTGAAACAATGCTTTCCAATGAGGGGGAAACAATTTTCAAATGCAAATTGCGCCAAAACTACAAATCCGATCGACATGAAAAATACTTAGCACACCTCTCGTGGACGCTGGCTTCGAAATGACACCTCACTGGAGTCTGTGCGTTTTACGGTTTGGGCCGCATTAATTGCGGAAAAAAGCCTAATAATAATAATAAGAAGAAGAATAAGAAGTTATCCACGATGGAATAACAGTATAGTGCTTTGTTCCAAAGCACTATAACTAGATGGGTATTTCCTGAAGGAACTACTGATAGTGCTTTGGAATGGTGCCCTGGCTGCCCCTGCAAGACTTTCACACTTGGGTGCCCTTCAGGCGCTGGTTTGGTAGTTGTAGCCCCTCAGGGTTGAGGCCACTCTGGATCCGATTTGGTGGGTGGGGTCACTCCGGGTCCGATTTGGTGGGCGGGGTCACTCCGGGTCCGATTTGGTGGGCGGGCTAACTCCGGGTCCGATTTGGTGGGCCGGGTCACTCTGGGTCCGATTTGGTGGGCCGGGTCACTCTGGGTCCGATTTGGTGGGCCGGGTCACTCTGGGTCCGATTTGGTGGCCCGGGTCACTCTGGGTCCGATTTGGTGGCCCGGGTCACTCTGGGTCCGATTTGGTGGCCCGGATCATTCTGGGTCCGATTTGGTGGGCCGGGTCACTCTGGGTCCGATTTGGTGGGCCGGGTCACTCTGGGTCCGATTTGGTGGGCCGGGTCACTCTGGGTCCGATTTGGTGGGCCGGGTCACTCTGGGTCCGATTTGGTGGGCCGGGTCACTCTGGGTCCGATTTGGTGGGCCGGGTCACTCTGGGTCCGATTTGGTGGGCCGGGTCACTCTGGGTCCGATTTGGTGGCCCGGGTCACTCTGGGTCCGATTTGGTGGCACGGGTCACTCTGGGTCCGATTTGGTGGCCCGGGTCACTCTGGGCCCGATTTGGTGGGCCGGGTCACTCTGGGTCCGATTTGGTGGCCTGGGTCACTCTGGGTCCGATTTGGTGGGCCGGGTCACTCTGGGTCTGATTTGGTGGCCCGGGTCACTCTGGGTCCGATTTGGTGGCCCGGGTCACTCTGGGTCCGATTTGGTGGCCCGGGTCACTCTGGGTCCGATTTGGTGGGCCGGGCCACTCTGGGTCCGATTTGGTGGGCCGGGCCACTCCGGGTCCGATTTGGTGGGCCGGCCACTCCGGGTCCGATTTGGCGGGCGGCGCCACTCCGGGTCCGATTTGGCGGGCGGCGCCACTCGGGGTCCGATTTGGTGGGCGGAGCCACTCGGGGTCCGATTTGGCGGGCGGCACCACTCTGGGTCCGATTTGGCGGGCGGCGCCACACTGGGTCCGATTTGGTGTGCCGGGTCACTCTGGGTCCGATTTGGTGGGCCGGGTCACTCTGGGTCCAATTTGGTGGCCCGGGTCACTCTGGGTCCGATTTGGTGGGCCGGGTCACTCTGGGTCCGATTTGGTGGGCCGGGTCACTCTGGGTCCGATTTGGTGGGCCGGGTCACTCTGGGTCCGATTTGGTGGGCCGGGTCACTCTGGGTCCGATTTGGTGGCCCGGGTCACTCTGGGTCCGATTTGGCGGGCGGCGCCACTCTGGGTCCGATTTGGCAGGCGGCGCCACTCTGGGTCCGATTTGGCGGGCGGCGCCACTCTGGGTCCGATTTGGCGGGCGGCGCCACTCTGGGTCCGATTTGGCGGGCGGCGCCACTCTGGGTCCGATTTGGCGGGCGGCGCCACTCTGGGTCCGATTTGGCGTTCGGCGCCACTCTGGGTCCGATTTGGTGGGCGGCGCCACTCTGGGTCCGATTTGGCGTTCGGCGCCACTCTGGGTCCGATTTGGCGTTCGGCGCCACTCTGGGTCCGATTTTGCGGGCGGCGCCACTCTGGGTCCGATTTGGCGGGCGGCGCCACTCTGGGTCCGATTTGGCGGGCGGCGCCACTCTGGGTCCGATTTGGCGGGCGGCGCCACTCTGGGTCCGATTTGGCGGGCGGCGCCACTCTGGGTCCGATTTGGTGAGCGGGGCAATAATTATAATAACACTACAGATAGTGCTTTGAAATTGTGCTGTGCTATCACTTTAAGAGCTGATATTATCTGGCAAAACTGTGCTGGTGTAGTCATGTACAGTTCGCAGGCGTTGGCATAGTAACTGGGCCTGACTGCGCATATCAATGAGCTAATCAGCCAGGTGGCAAGTGGCAGGTACATTTCAAATTGCCTCAGAAACCCGGCCATTATAACCTATGGGAAAATTTCCCTATTGAAATGCATTACAATGAGGGGAAAAAACATTTTCAAACGCAAATTGCGCCAAAACTACAAATCCGATCGACACGAAAAATACTTAGCACACCTCTTGGGGACGCTGGCTTCGAAATGACACCTCACTGGAGTCTGTGAGTGAAGCGGTTCGGGCCGCATTACGTGCGGACTGAATAATAATAAGAACTAGATGGGTATTTCCTGAAGGAACTACAGATAGTGCTTTGGAATGGTGCCCGGGCTGCCCCTGCAAGACTTTCACACTTGGGTGCCCCTCAGGCGGTCCGATTTGGTGGGTTGGGTCAATCTGGGTCTGATTTTGTGGGCGGGGTAAATCTAGGTCCGATTCGGTGGGCGGGGTCACTTTTGGTCCGATTCTGTGGGCGCGGCCACTCTGGGTCCGATTCGGTGGGCGGAGCCACTCTGGGTCCGATTTGGTGGGCGGGGCACCTTAGGGACCAATTTGGTGGGTGGGGTCACTCGGTCCGATTTGGTGGGCTGGGCACCTCAGGGTCTGATTTGGTGGGCTGGGCACCTCAGGGTCCGATTTGGTGGGTGGGGTCACTCTGGGTCCGATTTGGTGGGCGGGGTCACTCTGGGCCCGATTTGGTGGAAGGGGTCACTCTGGGTCCGATTTGGTGGAAGGGGTCACTCTGGGTCTGATTTGGTGGAAGGGGTCACTCTGGGTCCGATTTGGTGGGCGGAGCCACTCTGGGTCCGATTTGGTGGGCGGGGTCACTCTGGGTCTGATTTAGGGGGCGGGGTCACTCTGGGTCCGATTTGGTGGGCCGGGCCCCTCGGGGTCCGATTTGGTGGGCCGGGCCTCTCGGGTTCCGAATTGGTGAGCGGGGTAATCTACTATCTAATTATCTAAGGGCACTTCCGTCTTTCCGTCTCACAACACCGCTACGTCATCTCGTGAGACCGCAATGCACTCTTGGGACCGGAGCGCGCAACAAGCATCGGGTACCGGCCACTCCAGGTGCAACAAGCATCGTGTACCGGCCGCTCTAGGAGGTGCAACAACCATCAGATACCGGCCGCTCCAGGAGGTGAGTATGTAACTTTTTTATTTTAATTCTTTTTTTTTTTTTAACAGGGATATGCAGTATACTATGTGACTGGACAATATACTACGTGACTGGGCAGTATAACTACGTGGCTCTGCGCTGTATACTGCGTGGCTCTGTGCTGTATACTGCGTGGCTCTGCGCTGTATACTACGCGGCTCTGCGCTGTATACTACGCGGCTCTGCGCTGTATACTGCGTGGCTCTGCGCTGTGTACTGCGCGGCTCTGCGCTGTGTACTGCACGGCTCTGCGCTGTCTACTGCGCGGCTCTGCGCTGTGTACTGCTCGGCTCTGCGCTGTGTACTGCGCGGCTCTCCGCTTTATACTGCGCGGCTCTGCGCTTTATACTGCGCGGCTTTGTGCTGTGTACTGCATGGCTCTGCGCTGTGTACTGCGCGGCTCTGCGCTGTGTACTGCACGGCTCTGCGCTGTGTACTGCACGGCTCTGCGCTTTATACTGCGCGGCTCTGCGCTGTGTACTGCACGGCTCTGTGCTGTGTACTGCGCGGCTCTGCACTGTGTACTGCGCGTTCTGCGCTGTATACTGCGCGGCTCTGCGCTGTATACTGCGCAGCTCTGCGCAGCTCTGCGCTTTGTACTGCGCGGCTCTGCGCTATATACTGCGTGGCTCTTCGCTGTATACTACGCGGCTCTGCGCTGTGTACTGCGCGGCTCTGCGCTGTGTACTGCGCGTGTCCGTGCTGTGTACTGCGCCTGTCTGCGCTGTATACTGCGGGGCTCTGCACTGTATACTGCGGGGCTCTGCGCTGTATACTACGCGGCTCAGCGCTGTATACTGCGCGGCTCTGCGCTGCATACTGCGTGGCTCTACGCTGCGTACTGCGCGGCTCTGCGCTGTATACTGGGTGGCTCTGCGCTGTGTACTGCGCGGCTCTGTGCTGTGTACTGTGCGGCTCTGCACTGTGTACTGCGCGGCTCTGCGCTGTGTACTGCGCGGCTCTGCGCTGTGTACTGCGCGGCTCTGCGCTTTATACTGTGCGGCTCTGCGCTCTGTACTGCGCGGCTCTGCGCTGTGTACTGCGCAGCTCTGCGCTGTATACTGCGCGGCTCTGCGCTGTGTACTGCGCGGCTCTGCGCTGTGTACTGCGCGGCTCTGCGCTGTGTACTGCTCGGCTCTGCGCTGTGTACTGCGCGGCTCTGCGCTGTGTACTGCGCGGCTCTGCGCTGTGTACTGCGCGGCTCTGCGCTGTGTACTGCGCGGCTCTGCGCTGTGTACTGCACGGCTCTGCGCGGTATACTGCGCGGCTCTGCGCTTTATACTGTGCGGCTCTGCGCTCTGTACTGCACGGCTCTGCGCTGTCTACTGCGCGGCTCTGCGCTGTGTACTGCTCGGCTCTGCGCTGTGTACTGCGCGGCTCTCCGCTTTATACTGCGCGGCTCTGCGCTTTATACTGCGCGGCTTTGCGCTGTGTACTGCATGGCTCTGCGCTGTGTACTGCGCGGCTCTGCGCTGTGTACTGCACGGCTCTGCGCTGTGTACTGCACGGCTCTGCGCTTTATACTGCGCGGCTCTGCGCTGTGTACTGCACGGCTCTGCGCTGTGTACTGCGCGGCTCTGCGCTGTGTACTGAACGGCTCTGCGCTTTATACTGCGCGGCTCTGCGCTGTGTACTGCACGGCTCTGCGCTGTGTACTGCGCGGCTCTGCGCTGTGTACTGCGCGGCTCTGCGCTTTATACTGCGCGGCTCTGCGCTTTATACTGCGCGGCTCTGCGCTGTGTACTGCGCGGCTCTGCGCTGTGTACTGCGCGGCTCTGCGCTGTGTACTGCACGGCTCTGCGCTTTATACTGCGCGGCTCTGCGCTGTGTACTGCACGGCTCTGCGCTGTGTACTGCGCGGCTCTGCGCTGTGTACTGCACGGCTCTGCGCTTTAAACTGCGCGGCTCTGCGCTGTGTACTGCACGGCTCTGCGCTGTGTACTGCGCGGCTCTGCGCTGTGTACTGCGCGGCTCTGCGCTTTATACTGCGCGGCTCTGCGCTGTGTACTGCGCGGCTCTGCGCTGTGTACTGCGCGGCTCTGCGCTGTGTACTGCACGGCTCTGCGCTTTATACTGCGCGGCTCTGCGCTGTGTACTGCACGGCTCTGCGCTGTGTACTGCGCGGCTCTGCGCTGTGTACTGCACGGCTCTGCGCTTTATACTGCGCGGCTCTGCGCTGTGTACTGCACGGCTCTGCGCTGTGTACTGCGCGGCTCTGCGCTGTGTACTGCGCGGCTCTGCGCTTTATACTGCGCGGCTCTGCGCTGTGTACTGCGCGGCTCTGCGCTGTGTACTGCGCGGCTCTGCGCTGTGTACTGCACGGCTCTGCACTGTATACTGCGTGGCTCTGCGCTTTATACTGCGCGGCTCTGCGCTGTGTACTGCACGGCTCTGCGCTGTGTACTGCGCGGCTCTGCGCTGTGTACTGCGCGGCTCTGCGCTTTATACTGCGCGGCTCTGCGCTGTGTACTGCGCGGCTCTGCGCTGTGTACTGCGCGGCTCTGCGCTGTGTACTGCACGGCTCTGCACTGTATACTGCGTGGCTGTGCAATATACTACGTGGACATGCATATTCTAGAATACCCGATGAGTTAGAATCGGGCCACAGTCTAATAATCATAAGACTACGGATAGTGGTTTGGAATTGTGCTGTACTGTCACTTTAAGAGCTGATATTATCTGACAAAACTTGTGACCTGGTGAGCTGATGTAGATTTCATAGGCGTTGGCATAGTAACTGTGTCTGACTGCGCATATCAATGAGCTAATCAGCCAGGTGGCAGTTATTTTTAGAAATTGCCTCAGAAACCAGCCCATTATAAACGTATAGGAAAATTTCTCCATTGAAACGCATTGAAAGACTTTTTTCAAACACAAATTGCGCAAAAACTACAAATCCGATCGACACGAAAAATACTTAGCACACCTCTCAGGAACGCTGGCTTCGAAATGACACCTCACTGGAGTCTGTGAGTTTAGCGGTTCGGGCCGCATTACGTGCGGACTGAATAATAAGAATAAGAAGAAGTTTACCACGGTGGAATAACAGTATAGTGCTTTGTTCCAAAGCACTATAATAATAAGAATAAGAAGAAGTTTACCACGGTGGAATAACAGTATAGTGCTTTGTTCCAAAGCACTATAATAAAGATCTATGTGTCCGCCGCCCCCCCACCCCCTGTGCGCCCCCCACCCCCTGTGCGCCCCCCCGCTGGTCAGAAAATACTTACCCGGGTCCCCCGTCGGCTGTCGCTCCTTCCTGGTCTGGCCGCGGCTTACTGTATGCGGTCACGTGGGGCCGATCATTTACAATCATGAATAGTCGGCTCCGCCCCTATGGGAGGTGGAGCCACATATTCATGATTGTAAATGAGCGGCCCCACGTGACCGCATACACTAGAAGCCGCGGCCAGACCAGGAAGGAGCGACAGCCGACGGGGGACCCGGGTAAGTATTTTCTGACCAGCGGGGGGGTGCACATGGGGTGGGGGGGCGCACAGGGGGTGGGAGGGCGGCGGACACATAGATCTTCATTTTAAACACTATTATTTATATTTTCTCTGCAGCAAACGCTGCTGCAGGGAACATATGAATCGCGGCTTCAGCATGATGCAGAGTGGGTACCACACGCTCCGTGTGGTACCCACTCGCCATACGGGCGGCACACGTGTGCCGCACGTATGGCCTCCGTGAGTTCCCAGGCACACGGACACGGATAACTCCGGTACCGATTTATTCCGGTACCGGAATTATCTGGACGTGTGGGACAGCCCTTAAGCAGTGTGGTCCTTGTTGGCCTCACTTTTGTTCAGTGTGCTGTGTAAGGTATGGGTTAAAATCATCATTCTGAAAATCTTCAACTCAGACTGAAGTTTTTTGGATGTTGTATGCGGCTTCTTTGCCAAATTTCGAACCAACTTTAAAAAAAGTTTTCTCATCAATGTTTTTCTTTCCAACATGTCTTAGAAGGTTCTTGACTGTTGCATGAGTAGCAAACTTTTTTATATAATTTCTGTTAAAGTTGAGATACCAAGGTCTTTGGAGTTTACCTAGTACCCTATAGACTGCTTATGCTTGGTGATAATAACATTTCTGGTTTGTTCACACAGCTCTCATGTCTTTGCCATTATGAACAAGGAAATTTTCTGAACATCAAAGTCACCATTCATAAGCTAAATAAAGTCATGTTAGCTCTGAAAAATGTGGACAGCCGAGTCTAATTTTTAATTAATTACAGTCTAGTTTGATTTTGTCCATTGTTTGAAACTAAACAGTGGGTGCCATTAATCATGACCTGGAATTGATTTAAATTTTTTGTCCTTTTTTTTACTAGCCATATTATTTTATTTTTGTGTCTTGTTCTTTTCTTTATAAAACAAGTATTATATATCCAAGCAGTTTCGCGAAACATTTTATTTCAGAAGATATTTTACATGGTGTACGTAATATTCATGTGTGCATGTTGACTGTGACTGTGTGCCATGAAGCCTTGTTGCGCTGTTACAGGTCTCAGTCAGCTGACGCAGAAAGTCCTATAGTTTCTTGATAAGGGGTAATGACACAAGCCCATTCCATGTGACTTTTAGTTGGGTGGTCATTGTTCACGTTACACAAGTGTCTGAACTGAAGAAGGCAGATAGGCAAACACATGCTGAGGAGCAGAAAGGGGCTGAGGGCAATCACATGTGACTCTAAAACACCTGAGAGGTGTACATGAGCTTGGCAAAAGCGGAACAGAAGGATTTGTAGTCTTCAGTCTTCCCTCCATTGTGGAAGTGCATTGCTGGCACAAATGGGAAAATCTGGAGCTTTAAATAGTCAAAATAAAATCATTTTTTTAAGTACTAGGAAAGACAGTAAAAATGAACATTGAGTATTTTGTTTTGTTTTGTTTTGTTTTTTAGCACCCTAAATAACCCCCTTAAATTGAGGGCATTGTGTATAGAGTTGAGCAAATTTTTGAAAATTTGGTTCGGATAACGATCGGCACGAATAGGGTATCAATACGGCACAAATATGGCAAATTCAGAAAAAATTTGCTCATCTCTAATTTGTGTACGTGCGTTTGTCTATAAGCACTGCATTTGCATTACCATGCTTGTGTGCCCCCATTGACAAAAATCTTCATATGCCCTTGGTAGATATACATTTGGTTTAGCAAAAATAATTGAAAAATCATCTCCAAATGACTGTCTTACATAAAATCTATCCCTGGGAAGTATACGTGTCATTGAGCACGCAGATGCCCAATGTGCACATATAGATGTTTGAAATGTGGAGTGTAGACCTATATAGATGTGGCATTGACTGTACGCCATCATAGCTCTCAGTCCCACATTTGGATGGCCGACTTACGTAATTATAGCTGGTTAATCAAAACATAGTAGAATGGAAATGTCAGAGCAGTGAATGTTATTAGTACCCTGTCTGCAATTTCTTATATCACCGCAGCTATCTCAGGCGGCCAAGTGAAAATGTCACATTATCACTTCCAGTTTCCAAGATTCAAATTGGAAAAAGTAGAAACAAAGTGATATCCTTTGACAACCTGCTTAATGGAAATACATTGCTAGCTTGTCAAGCTGCTACAATATTATCTAAAATACTCTATAAATTAATTATACATATCAGTGACATCATAACTGTGGAACAAGAGATGTCGAATGTCACAACAATAGTGATGAGTGAGTGTGCTCGTTACTCGAGATTTCCGAGCATGCTCGGGTGTTTTCCGAGTATCTTGGGCATGCTCTGCTCGTAGATTGTTTTTGTCTCCGCAGCTGCATGGTTTGCGCCTTACAGACAGCCTGAATACATGTGGGGATTCCCTACCAAACAGGCAATCTCTGCATGTGTTCAGTTTGTCTAACAACCGCAAATCATGCAGCTGCTGCGACACAAGCATAATCTACGAGCAGAGCACCCCGAAGATACTCGGAGATCACCCAAGCATGCTATCACTATTTCCTCATCTCCGGCTCTTTTTCTTTAGAAATTTTCAATATGTTGTTACTAATGAGGAAGTCTTCTAAATCCAATAATTTGGGTAAATTTGCTCACAGTATACCAGTATGTACCTGGTCCTATGATGTAAGACTTCTGTGTTTTGGGTAGAGAGGAGTAAATATATACATAGCACTATATTTAACCGAGGATGCAGTAAAGTTATAATTTATCTTTTTGCAGGTTGCAGGGCCAGCATTAGGGGGAAAACTAGGCAATTGCCCAGTGCCCTTATGATCAAGAGGGCCTCCAGACGTATTTATACATGGAGGGGCAAAATCGGAGCTACCGCTACTGACAACTATAGTGGTATACAGAGGTAGGTAAGTCTCTGATGGTGCTTCTGTTCAAGGAAGGATCCCAATGCGATTGGATACAATTCAATGTTTGTTTATTATCCGCAATTACAACACGTTAAAAACTTTTTTTACCTTAAAAATGTTAAAACTAAATAAAAATAAACTAAATAAAAAATTTAACACAACGCGTTTCAACTCTTATGCATCTTCATCAGGTGTATATAGGACATATCACATGAAAGGATTTTCTTAATATACAGTATATTCTATCCTCCTCGTTTGTAGGGGTGGTTCACTCTCATATGGGACCCAATCACCTTGATCTGTACTATTACCAATCACAGGGAGGGCGTTTTACTAAAAAGGAATAACAAACAAAAGAAAACTAGCAGTTTATATGCATATAGATGAATAAAATATATTTTATCAAAAATTTTATCTAAATAGAATCTATTTCATTAAAATAGACAATTCATTATTAATATCTATCTTTTCGCAACATATACCAAAAATCCCATGTCATGAGATAACATAACACTAGAAGTTATGAAGCGTTCAGAAAAATTAAAAGAAACCAAACAAAAACCATTAACACTTCATAACTTCTAGTGATGGAGATATACAATTAAGTCCATATATATTTGGACAGAGACAACATTTTTCTAATTTTGGTTATAGACATTACCACAATGAATTTTAAACAAAAACAGGGTGGCACATGTTAATGAGCTGAAACTCCTAAACCCTTCATCCAATTTTAATGTGGATACCCTCAAATGAAAGCTGAAAGTCTGAACTTCAACTGCATCTGAATTGTTTTGTTTAAAATTCATTGTGGTAATGTCTATAACCAAAATTAGAAAAATGTCTCTGTCCAAATTTATATATGGACTTAACTGTAGATGGGACAGGTTTGAAATCTCCTGTGAGCAGAGACCACTATATAAAACCTAGAGAATATTACATCAACCTACGTGGCTTGTCTGTGCTGGGATTGTTGATATACAAATAAATGACATGGGATTTTTAGTATATATAGCGAATAGATAAATCGTGATCCACCCGCAGCTGTTAACCTGTTAAATTCCGTTGTCAATCTCTTACAGTATCATTTAACACGATTGCGCCGCAAAAATCTAAAAGTTTTAATCACCCACCATTAGCCCCATTCAAAATAAAACAATAACAAAAAAAAATTCACATATTTGGAATCACCCGATCTATGAATATATAAAAAGAATTTATCCGATCGGTAAACGGCGTAACAAGAAAAAAAGTTAAAACACCAGAATTACGTTTTTTTGGTCGCCACAACATTGCATTAAAATGCAATAAGGGGTGATCAAAAGATCATACCTACACCAAAATGGTAGCAATAAAAACATCAGCTCGGCACAATAAATGGAGACGCTACTGGTCTCTGAAAATTACGCACTTTTTTAGTTTTTTTAACAAATTTTGGATTTTTTTTTCACCGCTTAATAAAAATGAAAATATACATGTTTGGTGTCTACGAACTAGTAATGACCTGGAGAACCATGATGGTAGGTCATTTTTAGCATCTAGTGAACACGGTAAAAAAAAAAAAAACAATTGTGGAATTGCACTTTTTTTTGCAGTTTCACCACACTAGGAATTTTTTTTACTGTTTTCCAGTACATTATATGGTAAAACCAATGATGTCGTTCAAAAGTACAACTTGTCCAGCAAAAAAAACAAGCTCTCACGTGGCCATATTGACTGAAAATAAAAAAGTTATGGCTCTGGGAAGAAGGGGAGCAAAAAACAGAAATGCAAAAGCAGAAAATGGCCCGGGGTGAAGGGGTTAACATCTTTAATTCGCATCACAGTTCACATCACACAGTACAGTAGCACTTGTTTCTTCAAGGTGGAATGTGGGCAATATGTCCATGTCCTTACATGACTTCTCCATTTGTAGCCTAGATGGTGGCACACACAGGCCAAAACTCCTCTCTGTACTGCCATATAAGCTGCATTGGGTGTAGTATGTGTAAGAAGATGAACATGTTGCCTGCGTTTCACCCCTTGAAGAACAAGTGTACTGTAAGGCTAAGTTCCCACGTCCCAGAATTGCAGCGGAAATTTCCGCGGTAATTCTGCAACTCCTGCTGCGGGTATATCGCATGCGGAATTAGCATGCATATTCCTGCTAAAAACTAGCGTTTTGCAAGCGTAATTAGCTTGCAGTATGCTAGCGTTTTCCAAGCGATCTGTAGCATCGCTTGGAAAACTGACAGGTTGGTCACATAGTGTTTGACAAGTGTGACCAACTTTTTACTATTGATCAGAGGTGTATCTGGCGTTTCTGGCACCCGGGGCAAGAATTCATTTTGGCGCCCCCCCCCCCAAGGACATATGCCCCCCGTCAGCCCCATCATTGTCCTCTCCTCCTCCACCATCCCCATCATTGCTCTCTCCCCGTCAGCCCCATCATTACCCTCTCCTCCCCCCCCCCACACCATTCACTTCTCTGCACATTCCCCTGCAGCGCGATACACACACACACACCCAATACTGAGCCACACACACACATACACACACACACTCACATACACACACACACATATTCACACACATTCACACACACACATACACACACTCACATACACACATTCACACACACACACACACACATTCACACACACACACACACATTCACACACACACACATTCTCACACACACACACACACACACACACACACATTCACACACACACACACACACACACTCACACACACACACACACTCACACACACACTCACACACACACTCACACACACACTCACATACACACACATTCACACACACCTCTCACGTCTCCTCGCGCTCTGCCGCAGCAGCTCCATGGCCTTCCTCTGACACAGCCGGCCGCTGAATGATGACGTCATCCAGCGGCGCGTCTGTGTGAGAGGAAGCAAGAGGAAGCAGGAAGACAGATCGCTGGGCAGCGGAGCTGCAGGGATTTCTCCCTGCCCGCCGCAGCCACTCTGCAGGGGCTCCCCTCCCCCTCTGCACACATTGGGAGCCGGCACTCTACAGCTTCTCTGTGCCGGCTGTCAGCTTGACAGTCGGCACAGAGAACAGCTGACTCCCAGACCAGGGGCGGCAGAATGCAGCCGCCGGGGGAGACACTGCGGACCGCCGAATTAGGCGGCCCGACTGCGCCCCCCTGCCGGCTGCGCCCGGGGCACATGCCCCGGCTGCCCCCCCCTAGATACGCCACTGCTATTGATCCTGCCTATGCAGCATCAATAGTAAAAGATAGAATGTTAAAAATAATAATAAAAAAATAAAAAAATGGTTATTCTCATCTTCCGAAGGCAACCGATTTCCTCAGCGGCTTCCGTTCCTACAGATGCTTTGTGTGCAGGACCTGCGATGACGTCACGGTCATGTGACCACGACGTCATCGCGGTCACGTGACCGCGACGCCATTGCAGGTCCTTCACACAAAGCATCCATGGGAACGGAAGCACCGCTGAGAGGCGGGAAGACTCCGGGGGCCATCAGAAGGTGAGTATATCACTATTTTTTATTTTAATTCTTTTTTTTTTAACAATTATATGGTGCCCAGTCCGTGGAGGAAAGTCTCTTCTCCTCCACCCTGGGTACCAACCGCATATGATCTGCTTACTTCCCGCATGGTGGGCATAGCCCCATTCGGGAAGTAAGCGGATCAATGCATTCCTAGGTATGCGGAATCCCCGCGATTCCGCAAATTTAATGAACATGCTGCGTTTTTTTCTGGAATGCGATTCCGCTCAGGAAAACAACGCAGCATGTGCACAAAAAATGCTGATTGCATTCTATTAAATAGGATGCTTAATGTGAGCGTTTTTTTCACGGTTTTATAGCGTTTTTATTGTGAAAAAATGCGAAAAATCTGCTACGTGTGCACACAGCCTTATGTGAATGCTGATATAATATTCGTAATGGGTGTTACTCGATGGTAGGACAAGTTATAGTTAAGTTCAGGACTAGCCTAGAGTGGGATGGGTTAGGTTGAAGAAACATAGACAGTTTCCTGTCAGGAAGTCAGGAAGGGCCCAGTTTGTGTTGAAAAAAGGCCTAAGGCCTGATGTGAGCAATGCCATATCACATGGGTGTCATTACTGAGAGAGGAGACAGAGGATACTGAGATCCTAGCGCAGAGCAGGAGAGAGAAGTGACCGAATAAACAGTGATATCGATGGAAGATTGGTCCTAAGAGAAGATGCATAGCAGGACAGAGTTTATAACTCTGGAAGGCAACGGACCTAGACAGAGTAAGTAAGACGACAAAGAAAGTGCCCCTGGTGGGAGTTCCAGAGAGATAGAGACAATAAGTACTGGCCACACTGGCAAGATAGTTCCCTTGAGGGGAAAGAAGATGCAGAACAGCGAGGTGAGAATAGGACTCGTGCTAACTGGACTGTAGTACTGAGCTGAACTGTGATGAAGTAGAAAGGAACAGTGAAGATAGAGGATAAGCGAGAAAAGAGAAAGGAATTGAGACTGTGTGGAAAAATGCTCTGTATTGTAACATACTGTGTGTGGGGTGGAGGCTGCATTATACTGTGCAGGGGGGTTGAGGGCTGCATTGTAATGTGTGTGGGGGCGGTTGGGTGTTTCTTTATACTGTGTGTGGAGGGCTGAATTCTATGGGGGGCTGCATAATACTCTATGAGGGGACTGCATTATACTCTGAGGGGGCTGCAATATATTCTATGAGGGAGCTGTGTTATATACTATGAGGGGGCGGAATTGTATTCTATGAGGGGGCTGCATTATACTGTGTGTGGGGCGCTGCATTATACTCTATGAGGGGGCTGCATTATACCCTGAGGGAGGTTGCATTATACTCTGAGGGGGGCTGCATTATACTCTATGGGGGGCTGCATTATATTTTATAAGGGGGCTGCATTATACTGTATTATACTGCATCGAGGACCATGGGGAATGCATTATACCATATCAATGATTATGGGGTGCATTATACAAAGTGGAAGTCTATGGAATGCATTATATTATAGGTAGGACTATGGGCTACATTATAGTGTGTGTCTAAGTGTATTCTATGAGGGGGTTGCATTATATTCTATGAGGGGGCTGCTTTATATCCTATGAGGGAGCTGCATTATGCTCTGATGGGTGCTGCTTTATACTCTGTGTGGGGCGGCATTGTATTGATGGGCTGGCTGCATTGTACTCTGAGGGGGGCTGCATTATGCTCTATTGAGGACTATTGAGGACTATGGGTTGCATCATATTATATGGAAGCTTGATTATATTCTATCAAGGACCATGGGGAGTGCATTATGATATGTGTACTATATAGGACCTGCATTATACTGTATTGAGGACTATGGGGAATGCATTATACTATATGGAGGACTATGGGCTGCATTATAGTGTGTGTGTGTGTGTGTGTGGAGCTGAATTATACTGTGTCTATGCATTTTACTGTGTGTGGGGGGAGGTTGCATTGTACTGTGTGTGGGTGGCTGCATTATACTCTATACTCTGAGGGGGGCTGCATTATACTCTATGAGGGGGCTGCATTATACTCTGAGGGGTCTGCATTATACTCTGGGGGCTGCATTATACTCTGAGGGGGGGCCACATTATACTCTATGAGGGGGATGCATTATACTCTATGAGGGGGCTGCATTATACTCTGCGAGGCTGCATTATACTCTAATGTTAGTTTTGGCCGTCTGCACACTAGAATTCTTTCAACAAGTATTCAATAAAAATTTTTGGAATTTTAAAATAACAAATACTTGCTTTTTTGAGTGCTGGATTCACCATTTCTGATTATTGAGGACTATGGGTTGCAATATACTCTATCAAGGACCATGGGGAGTGCATTATACTATGTGTACTATATGGGACTTGCATTATACTGTATCAAGAACTATGGGGAATGCATTATACTATATGAAGGATTATGGGATGCATTATACAATGTGGAGGACTATGGGATGCATTATACTATATGGAGGACTATGGGAAGTGCATTATACTATGGGGAGCATATTATACTCTATGGACAACTATGTGAAGTGTATTAAAATATATGGAGGGATATGGGGCACATTATACTATATGGAGGACTATGGGGCCCATTATACTGTATGGAGGAATATGGGTTGCATTATACTATGTGGAGGACTATGGGATGTGCATTATACAATGTGGAGGACTATGGGGTATATTATACTAATACTAAACAAGGAAAATGCTGCATACTCATCGAGTGATTGGATTGTTTATGCCAGAACAGAAATCATTGTTCTCAGCAGCACATCGCCAGGTGAAAACTACAGATATGCTGCTGATAATATGATACTGTATGGGGACAGTGTCAGGACTCTGAACATTTTTTATTACCTTTTGTGCATTACTGCCCTTTTCCAAGATGGCGTCTTTGGTCTCATGTGCACTGTGTCTTCCTGCTATAAAACTCCACCCCAGCCTTCAGTCTGTGCTAGAGTATTCTGCCTTGCATCCAGCTCCTGACCTCTGGTGACTCCCTGGCTATATACCTGCTCCTGTGAACCTGTGTGGTGATCCTGCTACTCTGCTCTGAGTTCCTGCTGCATACACCAGTTTCCAGTAATCCTCCTTCATCTGCTGCTCGTGTTTACTTCCATCTGCATTTGCTGGTCATATAAGCTGTTGCTGCTCTGCAAAAACCTGAGACTATTACCCAGGCCTACCTGGTTGTGCTAAGATATTATTTGAACTGCCTTATAAGCATATCTATCTGTGTTTGGACTAAGACAAGGACTTATTCGTGTCAAGTATCCTCAAGAATAACTGTGCTTCATAGACTTTCTGCATGATTGCATTTTCCTCTGAAGTTCCCTATAGACTGCTAAGCTGCGTTTAATGTTTACACCAAGTGTTGAGGACTTGAGTTTCTCTCTGCACCTGTGTCAGTATTCCGGGTTTTCTAAGTCACCTTGTGAATGATTTTGCCCTTTGTTAAGATGGAGTTTGCTATTTTCGTCTGCCCTACTTCCTGTTCATTTGTTTAAAACCCGGGTCAGGAGTCAGCCTTTTTGCTGGAGTATTCTGATTCTGTTCTCCTTCAGCTCAGCTGCTGGTTCTGAGTGTGTCTCTACCTCTGGCTCTGGACATTTTCTGCATTTGAAGGCTACACTCTCTATGTTATCATTAGTCTGCTGACTTGGAACTTAACCCTCGGTTCACTCCTTCTGGTAAGAACTGTGTTTTTGGAACTTTGTTTCGGGACTTGTTTCGGGACTGTGTGTTGCTACTTAATCCTTCATTTACTCCCCCGGTGGGAGCTGTTGGAAACAACACCAGTATAATACTTTAAGGTGAACCTGTTTCTGAACTTACCTGTGTTTATGCCACATCTGGGATCAACTTGATGGTGTAGTATGAGAGCTTTTGGCGCAACACTTTAAACTTTTGCCCAGGGACCCATTTTGTCTGAAACCGGTCCTGGCTGTACAGCCTGAACCAGACAATCTCTGTTCATCCTGTTCTTGTCATGTCTCAAATTTGCACTTTTTTAACTGTGAATTTGTAACTGCCAATGAGAACGTGTCTTTTATAGGGCACGTTGTGGCTGTCCTTTCATGGGACACACAATACTCACTTCTGTGCACCTCAGAAGAAGGATGAGATTCAAACACTGTTTTTTTGGCAATTTACAATAGAATTCAAGATTTTTTTTGTTTGTTTTCTGTTCTGAGTTTTCTATTTTATTATTTGGATTGTAGTTGCATCTTTTTGTTTTTAGCAGTTGATTAAATATAAGATGGATTTCTGCAGAGTATTAAGTATCGGTAAAATGTATTATTTGATTAATATTGCACAGTACAATCATAGGTCTATGGTGCCACCTAGTGGACATGAGTATACTATCACTATTATATTTACTTCATACACATACTGGATATCTGGTTAGTGGGCTGCCATTTGGTTTTTTTCAGTCGTGATCATGTGCAAGGGTGTATTTTTAAAAAGGTGGGTTTATAGGTTTCCATATTTACTTTCACAACTTTCTTTCTCACCTTGAATCCACTGCATTACGTCATGTAGTTCAGCGATTTTCTGTCTAGGAAGACTTCGGTTAAAAATGTTAATAAGCCCTGATATATGTGTGGACAGTGTCGTACTGGCATGTCTGGGGCCCAAAGGGGGAATGGACCCGACAGCTATATGCAAATACATGTTAGGAGTTATCCCCATTATAATGGCGCCTCGACTGTAAAATATAGGCAACCCCTGCACATCTACTGTGCGCCACCATAACTGGGATGTACAATTATGGTATTTTGCATTACAGTACATGGTTTTTTGGTTAAAATAAGTTATCACTGTTCCATGGGCTCCACAGGATAGGTGATAAGTTATTGATTGTTTGAGTCCGACCATTGGAAACTGCATCGATCAGAAGAATTGGAAAGTTTTATTCCTAAGGGCTTGTTCACACGATCCTTTTTTCGCTGCGGATTTTTCAGGTCCTGATTTGTGAAAACCGCAGTGCAAAACCTGCGGTGGTTTTCACTGCGGTTTTCAGTCCTTTTTCTACTGCGGATTCCACTGCGGGTTTCCAGCTGCATTTTCCTATTGGTGCAGGTGGAAACCCGCCGCGGAATCCGCAGAAAGAATTGACATGGTGCTTCTTTTTTTCCGCAGAAAATCAGCGCGGATTTTCCAGCGGAAAAAAGGAACGTGGGAACAGCGGTTTTTTTTTTTCCATAGGGTAACATTGTACTGTACCCTGCATGGAAAAAGGATGCGGATCCGCAGCAAAAACCGCATCGTGTGAACATAGCCTAAAAGTACCCTTTTATCACCATTTTAAAATGGAGCGGCAGGTGGGATGTCTGATCGCAGCTCTATTAATTCTCTTTGGGGTCTCCAGAAAAAAACAAGCGTAGCGCTCATAGCCACTGAAGGAATGTATGGATCAGTAGTCAAGTGGCTTCAATCTAATGGGGTTAAAAGCTCCACATTCCGCCAATGGGTGCGGGTCACAGCAATCGGACCCCCATCAATTAACAGGTTATCACTCAGAGAACCCCTGTAAGTGCATCTTTTTCCAAGTATTTAATCACTAATGGAAATAAGGAATCTTCTCCTAATTAATATCAGAAAGAGCAAATGACCGCCATACACAACACAATCCAATATGGCAAGACCAAAAATACCACATACAGGGAAGAAATACCGCCACACCGTGACCAGATTACATATTTCCACCACATAGTGACCGAATAATACAACATACTGCACAATACCGCCACACCCAAGTCTAGACCACATATTAATAGCCTAAAGCAACCAGATAATTCCACATACAAGGGAGAACTACCCCCACACCGTCACCAGAGCACATATTACCACCACATAGTGACCATATAATACAACATGCTGTACAAGAGAGAAATACCGCCACATCTGTGACCAGACCACATATTACCACCACATAGTGACCGAATAATAATAATAAATAATAATCTTTATTTATATAGCGCCAACATATTCCGCAGCGCTTTACAGTTTAACAGTTTCAAACACAACAGTCATAAGTAACAATGTTAACAATACAATAATTAAGGCAACATAAGACGACCCTGCTCGTGAGAGCTTACAATCTACAATGAGGTGGGGGACATACAAAGTACAGGTGTGTATTTACAATGATGGTCCAGCCATCTTCAGGGAGTGGGGGATAGATGGAAGTAGTGAATGGGCTACACACACCCATATGACTTTGATTAGGGAACGCGATAGGCCGCTCTGAACAAATATGTTTTGAGGGAGAGCCTAAAACTATGCAAATTGTGGATGGTCCTAATATCTTGGGGTAGAGCATTCCAGAGGATTGGCGCAGCACCGGAGAAGTCTTGGAGTCGGGAGTAGGAGGTATGGATTAGTGCAGAGGTTAGTTGAAAGTCATTTGCAGAGCGCAGAGGTTGGTTAGTATACTATACAAGGGAGAAATACCGCCACACTGTGACCAGACCAGATATTACAAGTATAAAGCGACCAAATAATTCCACATATAATGGAGAACTACCCCCACAGCATGACTAGACCACATATTACCACCACATAGTAACCGAATAATACAACATGCTGCACAAGGGAGAAATACCACCACACTGTGATCAGACCAGATATTAGCAGCATATAGCGACCAAAAAATTCCACATACATGGGAGAAATGTCGCCACTCCATGACTGGACTACATATTGCCACCACATAGTGACAGAATAATACCACATTCTACACAAAGGAGAAATTCCTCCACACTGTGACCAGCCCACACATTACCAGCATACAGTGATCAAATAATTCCACATACAAGGGAGAAATACCGCCACACCATGTCCAGACCAAATAGTACCAGCATACAGTGACCAAATAATTCACACATACAAGGGAGAAATACCACCACTCCATGACTGGACTACATATTACCACCACATAGTGACAGAATGATACCACATACTGTACAAAGGAGAAATACCGCCACACTGTGACCAGACCACATATTACCAGCATACAGCGACCAAATAATTCCACATGCAAGGGATAAATACCACCACACCGTGACCAGACCACATATTACCAGCATACAGCGACCAAATAATTTCACATACATGAGAGGAATGCTGCCACTCCATGACTGGACTACATATTACCACCACATAGTGACAGAATAACATATACTACACAAAGGAGAAATTCCTCCATACTGTGACCAGCCCACACATTTCCAGCATACATTGACCAAATAATTCCGCATACAAGGGAGAAATACCACCATTCCATGACAGGACTACATATTACCTCCACATAGTGACAGAATGATACCACATACTGTACAAAGGAGAAATACCGCCACACTGTGACCAGACCACATAGTGACCGATTAATCCCATATACAGGGATAAATACCTGCACACCATTACCAGACAATATATTATGATATAATAACAGAAAATTACAATACTAATCATTAATAAAAACCACAATACTAACAGCACTGTTATTACTACCAGTTACATTATGCACATGAGCTCTGTAGACAGTATACAGAGTATAGATAATACAGGTATCAAAAGACTGAACGTCTGTTCCAAACAGAATTCAGTTCTGTACAGGTGCTTACTAAGAGTAGCAATCTCCATATAAAACTAACAAAATAAAGTTGCAAACATGAAATATGTGACACATATTAGACTCTAACTGATCATCACACCCCTTAGCCTCTGGCGGTTTTAATTACAGCAGGATCCTACCTTCCTATATAAATGTAGGCTATCAGCCCATGAGAGGAGTCCCAATAGAGTAGGTCACAGCAGCGAGAATCGCCTTATCGCGGCTGCCATGTATAAATGAATTGGCCAATTTATGCACTAAGTATTCTCAATCTTTCCTATGATTTAGAGCAGTAATGCAATTCACATGTCATATATTTCATGTTTGTATACTATAGCGCTGCGGAGTGCTACTTTATTTTGTTATATAGGTAATACAGGGACTCACGAATGACAATATACACAGGACCTCTGATTAAAGTGTACAGGTAATACAGTGATCACCAGCAACATTATATACAGGAGCTCTGTATATAGTATACAGTGTATAGTGTCAGTGTACAGGTAACACACTTACTTACCAGTGATGTCTCTATTTGAAGTTTTTCACCTTTGCTTTTCTTCTTCATCTGGCACAGACAGCCATCACTTCTTACAGTGTTACTTTTAATGTAAGTTATAACCATTTTATCATATTATGAATGTATTGTTTGGGATTGAGCAGTATATGACTTATTTTTGTGAAATATGTTCTTGGAGTCCACACACTCCCTCTCCCCCTCCATTTAAAGGTTAGTGTAGCTCGAAACATGTCAAACGTTATACTATCGTGGTTTTTAAATTTTTCTTTTTCATGTTTTAATCTACTAATAAATGTGATGTTTTATTACTTTTGCGGTTGCTGGATTTTCCAAATTTTTATCACGGTTTCCTCACTCAGGAAACCAGCCTGAAGTCTCTGTGCACTGCATCCTTATTCTAGGCACCTCTCAACCCAATGGGCTGGTGTTTGCTCCATTGTGGTATGTTTGCCAATTTTGGAACCCTGACAGGATCATGTATTAACTGGTTAAATGAGTTACTATATCTGGCTAGGCTGTTAATTTTTTACATTAGTGATATGAATATTGGTAACATTTTTTTTCAGCAGCTCTGTAAGGTTGCAGAGCAAGTCTTGTATCTAGACGGTGTGTGGCACTCAGAAACGTAGCTACCGGGGGAGCAGACGGGGCGATTTCCCCGGGACGCGAGCTTTGAGGGGTCCACTTGGAGAAATTTCCAGTGCATGCACACAGATAGGGTTTGCCTGACAACCCTGCATGATACAGTTGAGTAATTACCTTAGTAGCTCTTACTCCCCGACCCTGGTCCTTCTCTTCAGTTACAACACAGGAATCATCCATGTGCAGAGCGACTACACAGGATCAATGAGACAACATGGGATTGCTACAGATGTGGAAAATGCAGCTGCAGGGACTCAAACATATTACTTGATCACGCCCGAGATACTGAGATAACACCCGAGCATGCTTAGATAACACGATATCCGAGCATGCCAGCCAGTGGCGTAGGAAGGGGGGTGCGGGGGGGCGGGCCGCCCCGGGCGGCACAATGCCGGGGGCGGCTCCGACCCAGAGAGGAGGAGGAAGAAAAAAAAAAAAAAAAAGAGAGACACGGGCCCTTTAAATCTTCGGGCGGCGCCGACTGCCGCCACGACCAGGCCCCCCCCTCCCGGTGCCAGCGCTGGCATTGGGCCCCCCTTTAATACTCACCTCTCCTGGTTCCTGCGGCAGCTGCAGCGTCTTCGGCGCCCCCTGACTCTGCGAAGTCTCAGGGCAGAGGGTGCGATGACGTCATCACTGCGCGCTCAGCCTCTCTGTCCTGAGCGTTGCAGAGCCGGAGAGACGCTGAGTGCACGGGACCTGCGCTGGGAACGGGAGAGGTGAGGATTTTACTTTTTTTTTTTTTTTTTTCTTTATGTCTGACTCAGACAGACTGGGGGCAATATGTTGGAGACAGACTGGGGGCAATATGCTGGAGACACACTGGGGGCAATATGCTGGAGACACACTGGGGGCAATATGCTGGAGACAGACTGGGGGCAATATGCTGGAGACAGACTGGGGGCAATATGCTGGAGACAGACTGGGGGCAATATGCTGGAGACAGACTGGGGGCAATGCTGGACAGACTGGGGGCAATGCTGGACGCACTGGGGGCAGATTGCTGGACGCACTGGGGCAGATTGCTGGACGCACTGGGGCAGATTGCTTGACGCACTGGGGGCAGATTGCTGGACACACTGGGGGCAATGCTGGACACACTGGGGGCAATGCTGGACACTGGGGCAGATTGCTGGACACACTGGGGGCAATGCTGGACACTGGGGCAGATTGCTGGACACACTGGGGGCAATGCTGGACACTGGGGCAGATTGCTGGACACACTGGGGGCAATGCTGGACACTGGGGCAGATTGCTGGACACACTGGGGGCAATGCTGGACATTGGGGGCAATGCTGGACACTGGGGCAGATTGCTGGACGCACTGGGGGCAGATTGCTGGACGCACTGGGGGCAGATTGCTGGACGCACTGGGGGCAGATTGCTGGACGCACTGGGGGCAGATTGCTGGACGGACTGGGGGCAATGCTGGACACACTGGGGGCAATGCTGGACACTGGGGCAGATTGCTGGACACACTGGGGGCAATGCTGGACACTGGGGCAGATTGCTGGACACACTGGGGGCAATGCTGGACACTGGGGCAGATTGCTGGACACACTGGGGGCAATGCTGGACACTGGGGGCAATGCTGGACACACTGGGGGCAATGCTGGACACTGGGGGCAATGCTGGACACTGGGGGCAATGCTGGACACTGGGGCAGATTGCTGGACACACTAAGGCAATGCTGGACACACTGGGGCAATGCTGGACACTGCGCCTGTGCGGCTGCCCTGCTTGTGAATCCCAGCCCCGTACTCTGCATAACACACTGTGGGGCTGGGATTACCAAGGTGGGTGGCCGCACAGGCGCAGTCTGCAAGCCTGGCTGTGACGTCAGACGGCCAGAGCTCTCTGCGCCTGCACCAAACAGCGATACACAGCGCAGGCACCGGATTTCATGGGTAAACAGTGCTGAGGGGGCGGTGCCCGGCGTTGAGTGACGGCAATGGGGGGGGGGCGCCAAACTCGGAATCAGCCCCGGGCGGCAAAAGCTCTAGCTACGCCAGTGATGCCAGCTCATCACTATTAATAAATAACATTTCCCACATGCCTACTTTACATCAGCACAATTTTTGAAACATAATTTTTTTTTGTTAGGAAGTTAGAAGGGTTAAAAGTTGATCAGCAATTTATCATTTTTACAACGTTTACAAAACCATTGTTTTAACCACATCACATTTGAAGTGACTTTGAGGGGCCTACATGACAGAAAATACTCAAAAGTGACACCATTCTAAAAACTCCTCCCCTCCAGGTGCTCAAAACCACATTCAAGAAGTTTATTAACTCCTCAGGTGCTTCGCAGGAATTGAAGCAATGTGGAAGGAAAAAATGAACATTTAACTTTTTTTCATAAAAATTTTACTTTAGGCCCAAATATTTTTATTTTCACAAGGGTAACAGGAAAAAATGAACTGCAAAATTTGTTGTGCAATTTCTCTTGAGATCGCCGATACCCAATATGTGGGGTAAAACTACAGTTTAGGCGCACGACAGGGCTCGGAAGGGAGGGAGCGCCATTTGACATTTTAAATGCAAAATTTGCTGGAATCATTAGCGGACGCCGTATTGCATTTGGAGAGCCCCTGAAAACAGTGGAAACCCCTCACAAGTGACCCCATTTTGGAAACTAGGCCCCTCAAGGAACTCATTTATATGTTTGGTGAGCACAATGAACTCCCAGGGGCTTCACAGAAGTTTTACAGATCTGTGAAAATGAAAAAAAATTCTCACAAATGGGTTGTTTAGCCTCAATTTTTTTTGACAAGGATAGCAGGAGAAAATGGACACCAAAATTTGCTGTGCAATTTCTCCTGAGTACAACGATATGCCATATGTGGTCGAAAACAACTTTTGAGGCACAGAGCAAAGCTCAGAAGGGAAGTGCCATATTGAAGTTCAGATTTTGCTGGACTGGTTTGAGGGTGCCATGTCACATTGGTAAAGCCCCTGAGGTGCCAGAAAAGCAGAACTTCCCATAAGTGACCCTATTTTACAAACTGCACCTCTCAATGAATTCATCTAGGGGTACAGTGATCATATTAACACCACAGGTGCGTCAGAATTTTATACCCTTGGGCCGTGAAGAAAAAATAATTACATTTTTACCACCAAAATGTTGTTTTAGCCCCAGATTTTACATTTTCATAAGGAAAAAAGGGTAAAAATGGAACCAAAATTTGACCCACAATTTCTGCTGAATGTAGAAATACCTCATATGTGGCTGTACAGTATTACTAAGCCACATGTCGAGACTCCAGAGTGACAGAGAACTATTTGCCTCCTGGAGTGCAAATTTTGCTAGAATAGTTTGCGGATTCCATATACAGAGCCCCTAAGTGCTGGAAGAGCAGAATTTCCCCTCAAGTGACCCCATTTTGGGAATTATACCCTTTTGGGAATTTATCTACAGGTGTATTGATGATTTTTACTCTATGGGTACATCCCAGAAACAAGCAGCAGTGGATATTGCTGAGTGAAAATTGCAAATTGCCTTTGTAGTGCCCAGTATGTTGTAGTCCCAGTACGTCGTAGAGCTCAGTACGTTATAGTGACCAGCTCATGTTTCTGGAGACATGCACCTCTAAATTAGGCGGGCTTTCTTCGCTACAGAAATGCATGAACGATAAATGTGGTTCCGGCACACTGGGGCTCAAAAGGGAGAAGGGCATTTAGAATTGGTAGAGAAGAATTTGCTGAATTTCTTTTGGGGGGCAAGGAGCCATAGGGCTTTTCAAGAGCTTTTGTTCTACCAATAACTTGGAAGCCCCCTATATTTCTGTTAACAGATGATGGACCTGAGTGGGGACTTGTTTTTTTGTGGACTGATTTGAAGCTTTTATTGGGAACATTTTACGTAACATTTAGTATCACATTTATCCGGCACTCTACTCTGAGTACTTATATTATTATTATTATTTATTTATTTATTTATATAGCACCATTGATTCCATGGTGCTGTACATGAGAAGCGGTTACCTCAAAATACAAATATCACTTACAGTAAACAAACTAACAATGGCAGACTTGTACAGAGGGAAGAGGACCCTGCCCTTGCGGGTTTACATTCTACAGGATTATGCGGAAACAGACAGTAGATCGAGGGTTGCAGTAGCTCCGATGGTGTTGAGTTGGCTGTGAAGTCATTGCAGGTTGTAAGCTTTTTTGATGAGATGGGTTTTCAGGTTCCGTCTGAAGGATCCAAATGTAGTGGATAACCGGATGTGTTGGGGCACAGAATTCCAGAGGATGGGGGATATTCGGGAGAAATCTTGGAGGCGATTGGGTGAGGAGCGAATAAACGGAGGAGAAAGGTTATGGATGGCTTTGTAGGTTAGTGTTAGTAGTTTAAACTGGATACGCTGAGGGAATGGGAGCCAGTGAAGGGATTTGCAAAGAGTAGAAGCAGGAGTGTAGCGAGGAGAGAGATTAATTAGTCGGGCAGTCGAGTTAAGGACGGTCTGGAGAGGTGCGAGAGTGTTAGAAGGTAATCCACAGAGGAGGATGTTGCAGTAGTCGAGGCGTGAGATGATTAGGACATTCACAAGTATTTCAGTATTCTGGAAATATTTTTGAGCTGGAGGCGACAAGAGGTAGCGAGAGCTTGGATGTGCGGTTTGAAGGACAGGGAAGAGTCAAGGGTTACTCCGAGGCAGCAGATTTCGGGGACAGGGGAAAGTGTGATTTCATTTATTTTGATAGATAGATCAGATAGGGAAGATATGTGAGATGGAGGAAAGATAATTAGTTCAGATTTGTCCTCATTGAGCTTGAAGAAGCAAGAGAAGAAGGAGGATATAGCTGATAGACACTCTGGGATTCTGGACAGCAGAGAGGTAACATCTGGGCCAGAGAGGTAGATCTGAGTGTCATTAGCACATAGATGGTACTGGAAGCCATAGGACTTTATGAGTTGTTCAAGGCCAAGGGTATAGATTGAGAAGAGAAAGGGTCCTAGGACAGAGACTTCGGAGACACCAACCGAGAGAGGGCGAGGTGAGGAGGTAGTGTGGGAGTAGGAAACTAAATGTGCAGTTGGTAAGGTATGAGGAGATCCAGGATAGGGCAAGGTTTTTCACACCAAAGGATATATACAGAGTAAAGGGCCCATTATATTGTATGGAGCACTATGTGGGGCCCATTATATTGTATGGCGCACTATGTGGGGTCCAATTTTCTGTGTAGAGCAGTATATGAGGCCCATTATTCGGTAAGGAGCAATATATGGGGCCAATTTACTGTATGGAGCATTATATGGGACCCATTATACTTTATGGAGCATTGTATGGGCCTATTATACTGTATAGAGCAATACATGGGGCTCATTATTCTGTATGGAGAAATATATGGCACCCATAATACTGTATGGAGGACTATGTGGTGCCGATAATAGATTACGGACACCAAGTCTCATTAGCAGAGCCCCTGAGGTACTACCACATGCACAGGTCTGTTACACATGTTGAAGCTGTACGTGCTTCACAGAACTTTTTAAAATGTGGATGTAAAAACGAAAATAATGTTTTTTATGCTAAAATGTTGCTTTAGCCCCAAATTTGTAATTTTTACAACAGATAATAGGAGAAAACAGATACTTGATAAGTGGTCAAAAAGGTCTGTTTATAGTGTTTTAGCACCAAATTTATATTTTACATGAGGGGTAATAGGAGAATATGGACCCCATATTTTTTATGCAATTTCTCCCTAACATAGCAATACCCAATACGTGGTCAAAAACTAATGTTTGGACACAAGGTAAAACTCAGAAAGCAAATAGCGCTATTTAATTTTTGGAAAGCAAATTTGGACACCATGTTGCATTTGCAGGGCTCCTGAGGTAGCAAAAAAGCAGAAACACCCATAAGTTGCCCCATTTAGCAGACTAAACCCCATAATGAATTCATCTACATGACAGAATTTTATAAGATTCGACCTTGAAAATGAAAAATGTAGGAATTTTCTGCTAAAAGTTTACTTTAGCCTCAAATTTTTTATTCACACGAGGGTTAACAGGAGAAAATGAACAGGACGATTTGTTATGCAATTTTTACTGAACGTGGCAGTAACCCATATGTGGTTATACATTACTGTATGAGCACACGGCAGGGATCGGATAGAAAGGAGCGCTGCTTGGCTTTTGGAACGCAGATTCTGTTTGAATAGATTGTTGGCTCCATTGGCAGAGCCCCTGAGGTGCCAGATCTGCAGAATCCCCCTCAAGTGACCCCATACTGGAAATTTCCCTGCTAAAAGATTTCATCCAACAGTATATTGAGTATTTTTAACCCACAGGTGCCTCACAGAATTTTATAGCATTGGACGTCAAAATATAACATCTTAGTGCTAAAAATGTATTTTTTTAACTAGATGCAATTTTATCAGTTACGCAAGGTTTAATATGTGAATCTGGACCCCATAATTTATTGTGCAATTTCTCCTGAACGCGGTAATGCCCCATATGTCATCAGAAATACTGTTAGGTCACACTACTGTTAGGAAGAAGCGCTGTTTGGGTTCCAAAGCCGGTCGGGGCTGATGCCGCAGAGTGTTAACTGTCAAATACAGCTGTCACCTGCAGGATTTTCAACCACTGGGGGGCTCAATCTTGATCTCTATTTTAAAATGGAGATGAGGGAATAAGGCCCCTTAACGCCCGCCGTTTTAATGCGTATCAGCGGCGGTCATTAAGGGGATAAAGGGAATGTGTCATCTGAAAATTAAGTTTTGTTAAAACCAGGTTTTTATATTAAAGTTGACCTGTCACTTGCTGTACAGTGGATATGTAATGTTTTCACCTGGTGTAAATGCCACCGTTCTCCTGAATCTGGAGTTGTTTTTCTTTTGTTCCTGTGCCTCTCTATTCCTGAGATATGGTCACCTTTTCCTTGTACGTAAGGGCTCTCGGTGTAGTAGGCAAAGATGGTGTGGTGCCAGAAAGAATCAGAGGACACAAAGCTGCAGTCTCTTTACCTTTTACTGTAGTATTCAGCCACAGTCCGGCCTGGAAGCGATTCAGAGATGCCCCTAGCCAGGTGGGGTTGGAAGCCTTCCTCACTGCGCTGTGTTGTAGTTCCTTGCTGCCTAAGGCTTCATAAAAGGTCCTCACTTTCTCTCTGTCCCTTTAGGAAGGACACTACCCGCTTGGCAGGCAACTCGAGCCTTTTTATAGGTGTCTCTAGGATGACTCCAGGCTCTATGTGCTGCTGTGCCTTCGGGTGTAATGGTGGACAGGGGACTGCTGTGCCTTCGAGTGTAATGGTGGACAGGGGACCTGCAATCTCCTGCCCGCCGGTTTCTGCTGTGGGGTGTACAGTTACCCCCACAACCTCGGTCTTCCGGCCACCGGTTTCCTGCGCTTCAGCGTGGAGGGAGCCCAGTTGCAGCTCTCCTCCAGCTCCTTATTTCTCCTGTGCTCCTTCACACTCTCTGCAAACTGTCTGTTCCTCTTTTTCCTTTCCACGGGCTGCAGAACTACGGGTCTGCATGGCCACAGCTTTCCTCACAGGAGCTGCAGCACCTCACATATGCACAGCTCCAGTTCTCTCCAGTATTCTCTCTCACAGACTGTGTCACTCCTCCTCCAGCCAGAATATATATGGGGAGCCACCCACAAACTGGATCAGAGCTCCCCCTTCTGGTCTGAAGTCAGAACATGTTGCATGTATGTGCTACCTGTTAAAGGGATCTTTCCACGCTTCCAGGCATGGCATCACCTCCCCCTGTGAGGCAGGCAATACCACTGTAACAACAGGTTACCTGGAGTGTTACACATGTACGACATGTGATCTGTGTTTATGTGACATGTACGACATGTGCCCTGTGCTTGTGTGACATCTACGATGTGTGCTCTGTGCTTGTGTGACATGTACAACATGTGCTCTGTGCTTGTGTGACATGTACGAAGTGTATGCCGCGTTTGTGTGATGTGTATGACGTGTGCTCTGTGCTTGTGTAATGTGTACAATGTGTGCTCTGTGCTTGTGTGAAGTGTATGATGTGTGCTCTGTGCTTGTGTGATGTGTATGATGTGTGATCTGTGCTTGTGTGACGCATACGATGTGTGCTCTGTGCTTGTGTGACATGTGCTCTGTCCTTCTGTGACATGAACGAAGTGTACACCGTGTTTGTGTGATGTGTACAATGTGTGCTCTGTGCTTATGTGACGTGTGCTTGTGACATGTACAATGTGTGCTCTTTGCCTGTGTAACGTGTGCAATGTGGCGCTGAGCTTGTGTGACATGTACGAAGTATACGCTGTGTATGTGACGACTACGATGTGTGCGCTGTCCTTGTGTCACATGTACGATGTGTCATTAGAGCTGTGCTTGTGTGACTTGTATGACGTGTATGATGTGTGCACCAGACAGAGAGAAATAGAGACTTTGTCCAGAATCACATTACAAATTACCAAAGCATCCTCTGCCCCAGTACTTCTTGTTTATCTGCAAGAGCCTTGTCTGTGTTGTAGCTGCCACTAGGGGGAGCGTTGGACCTGTCATTCTTACCTCCGACATCATGAGCTGTATGGTACATAGACATGGCATTGGCGAAAAAAGGTCCACAAATCCACCTGTGAATTTCTCATTTGCAGTGGAATTCATCATATCCAAATAACTTCTGGTAATCCGATGATCGTTTCCCTCTTAGGCTTGATAGGTACCATTTTTTTATCTACTAGAAAAAGGGTAGAATATCCATCACCCCTTTTCTGCCACTGGAACCGAAACTAAGACTTCTATTTATCAGCACAAAAAATTCTTCTAATGCCAGTTTCACACATCTGTGATACACAGACAGTGTTCTGGTCGAGCGAACTGGCCAATCCTATCCAGTCTCCTAACCTGAGCTCACTGACTATAAAGCAGTTACTTCAGGTCAGGATGATCTGGAGGTTGGGTTAAGTCTTCTGATCTTCTGGTGGATGGGTCAGGTCTTCTGATCTTCTGGAGGTTGGGTCAGGTCTTCTTATCTTCTGGAGGTTGGGTCAGGTCTTCTGATCTTCTGGAAGTTGGGTCAGGTCTTCTGATCTTCTGGAGGTTGGGTCAGGTCTTCTTATCTTCTGGAGGTTGGGTCAGGTCTTCTGATCTTCTGGAAGTTGGGTCAGGTCTTCTGATCTTCTGGAGGTTGGGTTAAGTCTTCTGATCTTCTGGTGGATGGGTCAGGTCTTCTGATCTTCTGGAGGTTGGGTCAGGTCTTCTGATCTTCTGGATGTTGGGTCAGGTCTTTTTATCTTCTGGAGGTTGGGTCAGGTCTTCTGATCTTCTGGAAGTTGGGTCAGGTCTTCTGATCTGAGCATGGTCTGTGTTTCACAGATGTGTAAAACCGGCCTAAAATTACATTCACACTACATTCCTGTGCAACAGATTATTTTTTATCTCAGGTGTCATCCTAGTTGCATTTGTTTTTTGCTCTTTCATTTTAATTTTTTTTTCAGTGAAGAGTTATGTTTCTTCTCAAGCCACTAACAGAAACCCTAGAAGGTTTTGGGTTTTTTTTAATTAAAATTAAATTCAAATTGATCACTAAGCTTCTGTGAGACATGGAAGCAAATCTAAAGCATTCCAATTTGCATCCCCATTTCACAGATCCCCGGTGACTCGGATGGCCGAGTCTGATCCGCAAACATGGAGCAGAATAGGATCTGCTCTTAGTGTTAGGGCAGGTGCAGGTGGTCTTGCAGCGCCCCAGAGTCCTGGTCGTTGCAGTACTGTGGCTCCACCGCTAAGGGGGGCTATGGTACGTCTGATGGCACTGAAAGAGTTCATCTGACTAGGTATCACAGACACCAATACATTTCACAGTCTGGCCTCCAGGGGGAGCTAAGGGTTCTATTTATTAGGCCACTCCTCACAGTCTGGTAAAACTGGGGGTTAGGCAGGAAGTTAGGAAGAAAGCTGACTGGGTTGGAACCAGGCAACACCTTGTGGCAGAGGGTGTTGTAGGGGAAGATTCAGAGGGGTCCCTGTCAGGGGTGGGATCCTGACAGAGGCCTAGCGAACAGAGAGAACGTTACGGGACCGCGCCTGCACGATATAGCGGCGGTACCCCAAGAAAGGATAAGAAGCGAGGTTTATTGTGCTGAGTGAGAAACGAGATCAACGCAACAAGGAGAATACCAGTAGGAGTCGTGCTGTAAGACGAGGCAACATCCTATTGAGGCGCATAACCGGTGGCCGGAACGCCGAGGAAGTATAGAGCTCCAAGCCAAACTTCAAACCTACGGCAGGACAGTCAGTTACAGGCGGGCTGTCTCACCCAGACCCAGGAAGACACAGGGGGGTAACAACAGGAGTGGGGCGACGCTGGAGTCCTGGAAGAGCTCCGAGCCTCCCCGTCATACGGGTGCGTCCTAACCGTAAGATCAGGGGGACGTAGAGGGAGAACATCAGAATCGAGTTGTGAGGGAACACGAGAAACAGACACAACAGTTGTGGGGACTATCCCGTAAGCACAGCAGGGGAGGACCACAACACAAGCGCAGGAAGGTAGGCACAGATTTCCACCTGCAAAGGGAACTCTGGAGGTGCCATCGGACCGGCCGGACTTGCGCAGCCCTGTTAACCGTATTCCGGATTGAGGACTCAGAAGCCTTCAGTAAAGAGACTGCAACCTGGTGTCCTCGTTATTGACCGCGACCGGCAATACAACGCACCATAACATCAGCACCATACCACCACCTTTCATTGTGCGCCCCTCAGCAGGGTCACGGACCGGGTCTAGCCACCGTGACAACCCCAGAGCAGAGACTCAGAGGCCCGGTACCGGGTACCCCTCGGCCCTGCGGCAGTGGGGGCGCTACAGTCTTATTACTGGTCACATATCACACTCGGACCAATATTAATCTATGTGGCCGTGCTCATGTTCTATTTTTTCCAATTTCCAGCATTGGCCATGCCAGAAATCTTAGGGGCTGGAGTAGGATTTGTGGCAAGGTGCACACTTAGGCGCACACGGCTCGCCTGACGATCCTGATTCACGAATAGGTGTACAAATCTTCATGATTCAGGGGCGTCTGACCCCCAGCACGCTCTACTTATCAAGACTGTCATGACCAACACCGGTCTTGATGAATCGGGCCAATACTTTTTACTTCAGTTTACAATCCATGTTTCATCCCTTTCAACTGATCCATTGCTAAGAGTCATTGCATAAAAAAGTTTACACTGATTTTGCTCCAAAACTAATGAAAAATAAAAAGAAGGCAACAAAGATGTAAAATAGAGGAAAAATGGATGGTACAAGAGAAAAACAGCATTTTTGATTGATCAACAAGTCTGAATGTAGCTGAAGATCGAGACCCTTTCTGGTATGAGTTTATATCAATAGTATTTTTTGGGGGAGGATGGGGTAATTTCCAGTCATTATCTTGCTTAGTCTAGGGCCTGAGATAGTTATGTGTCTTATTGCTTTTTTACTAGGTTCACTAAATGCTAAAACTTACCTGCCATTATGATTCTCCAGGTCATTATGAGTACATAGACACCAAACATGTATAGGTTCTTTTTTATCTACAGTAAGTGGTGAAAAAAAATTCTAAACTTTGTTAAATAAAAAATAAAAAAAAAATTGCTCCATTTTCAGATACCCGTAGCGTCTCCATTTTTCGTGATTGGGTGAGGGCTTACGTAATTCTGGCGTTTTGACTTTTTTTTCTCGCTACGCCATTTAATGATCAGGTTAGTCCTTTTTTCTACTGATCGGGCGATTCTGAACTCAGCGATACCAAATATGTGTAGGTTTGATTTTTTTTAATTGTTTTAATTTTGAATGAGGCGAAAGGGGGTGATCTGAACATTTATATATTTTTTTCCGATTTTTTAAAACTTTTTTTTATTTTTGGCATGCTTCAATAGTCTCCATGGGAGACTAGAAGCTGCCATAACCCGATCAGCTCTGCTACATACAGGCGATGATCAGATCACCTGTATGTAGCAGAATTACTCACTTGCTATGAGCGCCGACTACCAGGTGGCGCTAATAGCAAGCTGGCAGTGACAACCATAGAGGTCTCCAGGCGACCTCTGGTTGTCATGCCAACCCATAGGTGATCCGCGATCACGTGATGGGGTCATCGGTGGGCGGATTTCCTGCACGATTGCCAGAAATGCATGTTAAATGCCGCTGTCAGCATTTGACAGTGGCATTTAACGGAGTCAAAACAGATGACATGTACCGGGAAAGATTTGGGCTCACCTCTGGAGCCCACATCAAAGGGAGGGAGTCCGATATCGGCGTAAATGTACGCCCGATGTCGGAAAGGGGTTAAGCCAAAATTCTTCTGGTAAAGCATCTTCTGGACAGATGAGACCAAGATAGCACTTTTTAGTAATGCACATTTTTCTACTGTTTATCAAGAATAGAATGAAGCCTACAAATAAAAGAACACAGTACCTATAGTCAAATATGGCGGCGGTTCAAGGATGTTTTGGGGTTGTTTTGCTGCCACTGGGTGCCTTCACTGTGTGCAAGGCATCATGAAATCCGAAGATTACCAAAGGATTTTGCCTCACAATGTAGTGCCCAGTGTCAGAAAGCCGGGTTTGCCTCCTAGGTCATGGGTCTTCCAGCAGGAAAGTGACTCTCAAAATACTTCAAGAAGCACCCAGAAATGGATGGAAACAAAGCGCTGAAGAGTTCTGAAGTGGCCAGCAATGAGTCTGGATCTAAATCCCATTGAACACCTGTGGAGAGATCTTAAAATTGCTGTTGGGAGAAGGCACCTTTAAATATGAGAGACCTGGGGCAGTTTGCAAAAGAAAAGTGGTAAAAAATCCCAGTTGAGAAATGTAAGAAGCTTGTTGATGGTTATAGTAAGCAATTGATTGCAGTTATTTATTCCAAAGGGTGTGCAACCAAATATTAAGTTGAGAGTGCCAACAATTTTAAAAAATCGCATTGCACTCGGACCAATGTTAAGCTATGGGGCAGCAGTGGAGGAGATGGAGACATTCATTTCTCCGCCTCCTCCGCAGCTGTGCTCCGATCCTCCCTGTGCGAGAGAATCAGAACAGAGACGCATGACACTCGGCTCCTGCTCTGCTGCGAGCAGGAACCGAGGGTCATTAGCATATCGCATCCGAAGCTCTCGCATCGGATGCAATATGCCAGTGTGACGCCGGCCTAACTCCAACATCCAAGGAGATTAGCTACAGTGGCATGGGTTGTAAACGTCTTGATTATGTTGCACAACATGGCAGAGGAGTATCTCGGGTTTCTGGCACCCGGGGCAAGAATTCATTTTGGCGCCCCCCCCCATGACATATGCGATTTTCACACTTAGTCTTGTACCCACGAGCTCCGCTCCCTGATGCTCTCAATGTTCAGTGAAAAACAGAGAAGCAGAAAAGAAGCTCGTTGTCACAGGACCATAAGGATGAAAGTCGCATATGAGTGAAGTGTCCATGTGATGGCTACTGGAACCTGCAGAGCTGAATCCTGACATCGCAGCTTCTGAATTCTCACAACTAATGCACTGCACATTTTTAGGATTCTCCCTTGCCGGTGGACAGTCATGTCAACACAAGTATGTGATTTGTATACTACTGACCACATTCCGACTAGACATGTCTGACCTCGCTCAGTTTATTTTCATTGAGTGAGGCCACACATGTCTAGTCAGCATGTGACCGCATGTATGTAAATCGCCAGCACAAGAGAATCCTGACAGCGTGCAGTGCGCACTGTGAGAATTCAGAAATCTGCAGTCACCCGCATACATGTTTCCTCATACATGCCCTCATTCCCCAATACTGTTTCCTCATACATTCCAACCCATTCCCCTGTACTGTTTCCTCATATATGCCCCCATCTCCCTCTTTGCTCTTCATTTTGTCCTTAAATCCCCCCATCTCCTCTCCAAATCTCCCCACACAATAAATCCCCCCATTCCCCACACAGCTCATCATTCCCCCCATTCCCCACACAGCATCTCATCATTCCCCCATAGCGTCTCATCATCCCCCCATTCCCCACACAGCGTCTCATCAGCCCCCTATTCCCCACACAGCATCTCATCATCCCCCTATTCCCCACACAGCGTCTCATCATCCCCCTATTCCCCACACAGCTCCTCATCATCCCCGTATTCCCCACACAGGGTCTCATCATCTCCCCATTCCCCACACAGCGTCTCATCAGCTCCCCATTCCCCACACAGCGTCTCATCATCTCCCCATTCCCCACACAGCGTCTCATCAGCTCCCCATTCCCCACACAGCGTCTCATCATCTCCCCATTCCCCACACAGCTCATCAGCCCCCATTCCCCACAGCTCCTCATCAGTCCCCATTCCCCACAGCTCCTCATCATCCCCTATTCCCCACACAGCGTCTCATCATCCCCCACACAGCTCATCATTCCCCTATTCCCCACGCAGCTCCTCATCATTCCCCTATTCCCCACTGCTCCTTATCATCCCCCATTCCCCACACAGATCCTCATCATCTCCCCATTCCCCACACAGCGTCTCATCAGCCCCTTTCCAAATTACATCCTGAGAGCCTCACACCGAGTTCTGCATCCTCATTCCCTTGTACCCTGGGTCCATGGTGCAGCTCCTCTCCTCACACGGCTCCATGCTCCAGCCCCTTGGTCCTCTTTTCGCACGGCTCCATGCTGCAGCTCCTCATTTCCGGCTTCTCTTCTCCACCAGCAGCTTCCTGCAATCTACTCCTCCCCCTCAAGAAATCAACTCCAGTTTAGACGCTGCCCTGCAGTCAGATCTTCAATTGTACTCGTGTCTAAGATACGAGTACAATTGAATACTGGGAGCCGGCACGCTGCAGCTTCACTGTGCCGGCAGTGACAGTCGGCACAGAGAACAGCTGACTCCCAGTCCGGGGGGCGGCAGAATGCAGCTGCCAGGGGAGACACTGCGGACCGCCGCATTAGGTGGCCCGACTGCGCCCCCCTGCCAGCTGCGCCCGGGGCACATGCCACGGCTGCCCCCGCCTAGATACACCACTGCAACATGGACAAAGAAACATCAAGATCTCTGGAGGTGGACTTGTAGCCTTGAGATTCAACAATTTTGGTTCACAAGTCCTCAGACAGTTCTCTTTTCCTCTTTCTGTTCTCCATGCTTAGTGTGAGACACACAGACACACAATGCAAAGATTGAGTCACCTTCTTCACTTTTATCTGGTTTAAGGTGTGATTTTCATTTTGCCCACACGTGTTACTTGCCACAGGTGAATTTGAAGGAGCATCACATGCTTTAAACAAAGTTGTTTACCCACAATTTTGTCCAGCCCTTTTTTGGGGTTTTATGTACAATTATGTACAACTTGCCTTTTTTTCTCTACCTCTTTTGTGTTGTTCCAATAAACATGTATTTAACAAAACATGCATAATTGCTATAATCTTCTAGGAGAAATACTTTATTTTCTGTAACAATTTCAAGGGTGCCAACAGTTTTGGCCATGAATGAATGTAGAAGAGCACTCCAGTCTTACAAGTTTGCCTCAAACATAGATTAAAACATTTCAGCACCTTTTGGAATTTTTATTCATTACTTGCAATGGTTTGGATCAAGAGACCATGAGGGTCCTGTTTAGAAGGCACTGAGGGGGGTGTCCTTTGTGTAATGGACAGAACAGGAGAGACAGGAGTCAACTTCAATGCAAGTTGTATGCAATTTGTTTTTTTCCCCCAGCAAAATCAGAGGTCTTATCCCAGCCTATTGCTTCTAATCTAAGAGCTTGCAGAGACACTTTTTAAGGCCTATAAGAACAAAAATAGAATTATTAATGATATTTCCGTTTATAGGAACCCTATACTACAGCAACATAGGAGGCTGACTTCATGCCCTGATAGGAACAAGAAATACCAAAAAAGGTAAATAAACTCTTCTGACCTCCAGCCCCTAGCATTTTTTAAATTAAAAAAACAGGTATGAATGTTAAATTAATAATTTAACAATAACGATTATAAAGGGTGGGAAATATCTGTGCTGTCGTTGTTCCTAGAAACTGAATTACCAGTAAGCCTATTTCTATTTTCTCAGGTCACCCTCAACGACAACTCCATAGGAGGAACGTCATATAAACAATTGCATGAAGAACTTTTCTCCCCAAAGCCAAATCTTTAGTAGACATTAAATTTAACCTATAATGCTTAGAGAAGGTATGAACCAAGGACCAGGTGGCGGCTCTACAAATTTCCTTGATGGAGGCACTAGCCCTTTTGGCCCAGGAGACAGATACGCCTCTTGTGGAGTGAGCATTTACATTTTCTGGAGAAGATACATTCTGGCTCCTATAGACATCAACATCACAGATAGGTATTTAACCCCTTAGTGACAGAGCCAATTTGGTACTTAATGACCGAGCCAATTTTTACAATTCTGACCAGTGTCACTTTAAGAGGTTATAACTCTGGAACGCTTTATCGGATCCCGCTGATTCTGAGACTGTTTTTTCGTGACATATTGTACTTCAAGTTAGTGGTAACATTTCTTCGATATTACTTGCGATTATTTATGAAAAAAATGGAAATATGGCGAAAATTTTTAAAATTTTGCAATTTTCAAACTTTGTATTTTTATGCCCTTAAATCAGAGAGATATGTCACAAAAATAGTTCATAAATAACATTTCCCACATGTCTACTTTACATCAGCACAGTTTTGGAAACAATTTTTTTTTTGTTAGGGAGTTATAAGGGTTAAAAGTTGACCAGCAATTTCTCATTTTTACAACACCATGTTTTTTTTAGGGACCACATCACCTTAGATTCATTTTGAGGGGTCTATATGATAGAAAATAACCAAGTGTGACACCATTCTAAAAACTGCACCCCTTAAGCTGCTCAAAACAACATTCAAGAAGTTTATTAACCCTTTACGTACTTCACAGGAACTGAAACAATGTGGAAGAAAAAAATGAACATTTTACTTTTTTTTGCAAACATTTTACTTCAGAACCATTTTTTTTAATTTTCACAAGTGTAAAAACAGAAATTTAACCACAAATTTTGATGTGCAATTTTTCCTGAGTACGCCGATACCCCATATGTGGAGGTAAACCACTGTTTGGGCGCACCGCAGAGCTTGGAATTGAAGGAGCACCGTTTGACTGTTTCAATGCAGAATTGGCTTGAATTGAGATCGGACGCCATGTCGCGTTTGGAGAGCCCCTAATGTGCCTAAACAGTGGAAACCCCCCACAAGTGACACCATTTTGGAAACTAGACCCCATAAGGAACTTATCTAGATGTTGTGTGGTGAGCACTTTGAACCCCCAAATGCTTCACAGAAGTTTATAACGTAGAGCCGTGAAAATAAAAAATCGCATTTGTTTTCACAAAAATGATTTTTTTGCCCACAAATTCTTATTTTCACAAGGGTAACAGGAGAAATTAGACCACAAAAGTTGTTGTGCAATTTCTCCTGAGTACGTCGATACCCCATATGTGGAGGTAAACCACTGTTTGGGCGCACCGCAGAGCTTGGAAGTGAAGGAGCACCGTTTGACTTTTTCAATGCAGAATTGGCTGGAATTGAGATCGGACGCCATGTCACGTTTGGAGAGCCGCTGATGTGCCTAAACAGTGGAGACCCCCCACAAATGACACCATTTTGGAAACTAGACCCCTTAAGGAACTTATCTAGATGTGTGGTGAGCACTTTAAACCCCCAGGTGCTTCACAGAAGTTTATAACGTAGAGCTGTGAAAATAAAAAAATCGCATTTTTTCTACAAAAATGAATTTTTGCCTCCAAATTTTTATTTTACCAAGGGTAACAGGAGAAAATGGACCCCAGAAGTTGTTGTACAATTTGTCTTGAGTACGCCGACTCCCCATATGTGGGGGTAAACCACTGTTTGGGCGCATTGGCTGAGCTCGGAAGCAAAGGAGCGCCATTTGACTTTTCAATGCAAAATTGACTGGAATTGAGATCGGACGCCATGTCGCGTTTGGAGAGCCCCTGATGTGCCTAAACAGTAGAAACCCCCCAAAAGTGACCCCATTTTGGAAAATAGACCCCCCAAGGAACTTATCTAGATATGTGGTGAGAACTTTGAATGCCCAAGTGCTTCACAGAAGTTTATATTGCAGAGTAGTGAAAATAAAAAATATTTTTTTCCCACAAAAAAGATTTTTTTAGCCCCCAAATTTTTATTTTCACAAGGGTAACAAGAGAAATTGGACCCCAAAAGTTGTTGTCCAATTTGTCCTGAGTATGCTGGTACCCAATATGTGGGGCTAAACCACTGTTTGGGCGCACGGCAGAGCTCGGAAGGGAAGGAGCACCATTTTGAAATGCAGGCTTTGATAGAATGGTCTGCGGGCGTTATGTTGCGTTTGCAGAGCCACTGATGTACCTAAACAGTAGAAACCCCCCACAAGTGACCCAATTTTGAAAACTAGACCCCCCAAGGAACTTATCTAGATATGTGGTGAGAACTTTGAATGCCCAAGTGCTTCACAGAAGTTTATAATGCAGAGTAGTGAAAATAGAAAATATTTTTTTTTTCCACAAAAAAGATTTTTTAGCCCCCAAGTTTTTATTTTCACAAGGGTAACAAGAGAAATTGGATGCCAATATTTGTTCTCCAATTTGTCCTGAGTATGCTGGTACCCCATATGTGGGGGTAAACCACTGTTTTGGCACACGGCAGAGCTCGGAAGAGAAGGAGCGCCATTTTGGAATTCAGACTTTGATAGAATTGTCTGTGGGTGTTATGTTGTGTTTGCAGAGCCCCTGATGTACCTAAACAGTAGAAACCCCCCACAAGTGACCAAATTTTGGAAACTAGACCCCCTAAGGAACTTATCTAGATATGTGGTGAGAACTTTGAATGCTCAAGTGCTTCACAGAAGTTTATAATGCAGAGTAGCGAAAATAAAAAAATATTTTTTTTCCCACAAAAAAGATTTTTAGCCCCCAAGTTTTTATTTTCACAAGGGTAACAGGAGAAATTGGACCCCAAAAGTTGTTGTCCAAATTATCCCGAGTACGCTGATGCCCCATATGTGGGGGTAAACCACTGTTTGGGCGCACGGCAGAGCTCAGAAGGGAGGGAGCACCATTTGACTTTTTTAGCGCAAAATTGGCTGTCGTGTTTGGAGACCCCCTGATGTACCTAAACAGTGGAAACCCCCAAATTATAACTCCAACCCTAACTCCAACACACCCCTAACCCTAATCTCAACCCGATCCATAATCCTAATCACAACCCTAACGATAATCACAACCCTAACCCCAAAACAGCCCTAATCTCAACCCTAACCATAACCCTAATCAAAATCCTAAATCCAACACACCCCTAACCCTAATCCCAACCCTAATCCCAACCCTAATCCCAACCCTAACCCTAATCCCAACCCTAATCCCAAACGTAACCCTAATCCCAAACGTAACCTAATCCCAACCCTAATCCAAACCCTAACCCTAATCCCAACTCTAACCCTAACTTTAGCCCCAACCCTAACCCTAACTTTAGCCCCAACCCTAACCATAACTTTAGCCCCGTCGTCACAAAAAAAGTTCAATGTAACCTTTTTTTTTTGTACGTCGCGTCCTCCATTTCCGCCCATGCGTGGCCGTAACTCTGCCCCCTCCTCCCCAGGACATAGACTGGGCAGCGGATGCGTTGAAAAACTGCATCCGCTGCCCACGTTGTGCACAATTTTCACAACGTGCGTCGGTACGTCGGGCCGACGCATTGTGACCGCCCCGTACCGACGCAAGTGTGAAAGAAGCCTAAGGCTACTTTCACACTAGCGTCGTACTCGGCCCATCGCAGTGTGTCGGGCCGACGTACCGACGGTAGCGGTGTAAGCGCCACACAATGGGTGCAGCGGATGCTGTTTTTTCAACGCATCCGCTGCCCCATTGTGAGGTGTGGGGAGGCGGGGGCGGAGTTCCGGCCGCGCATGCGCGGTCGGAAATGGCGGACACGTCGCACAAAAAAGTTACATGTAGCTTTTTTGTGCCGACGGTCCGCCAAAGCACGACGCATCCGTCGCACGACGGATGCGACGTGTGGCAATCCATCGCAATGCGTCGCTAATGCCAGCCAATGGAGAAAAAACGCATCCTGCAAGCATTTTTGCAGGATGCGTTTTTTCTCCAACGACGCATTGTGACGGAAGCCAAAAAACGCTAGTGTGAAAGTAGCCTAACCCTAACCCTAGCCCTAACCCTAAATTTAGCCCCAACCCTAACCCTTACCCTAGCCCTAGCCCTAACCCTAGCCCTAACCCTAACCCTAGCCCTAACCCTAATTTTAGCCCCAACTCGTCTCTCCTGCCGCCCGGCAGATGGCAGCAGATGGCAGGCGCACTGCGCATGCGCCCGCCATGAGGAAAAATACGGCCGGCAGGAGGAGACAGAAGAGGACCCAGGGACACCGGGTGAGTATGATAGGGTCCCCGAATCCCCCTATTTCTCTGTCCTCTGATGTGCGATCACATCAGAGGACAGAGAATTACAGATCGCTTTTTTTTTTCTTTTTTTGGTTGAGGTCGCCGGTAAACTGTTAATTACCAGCGATCGCAAAACAGGGGTCGGTGCAAACCGACCCCGATCATGTTCTTTGGGGTCTCGGCTACCCCCGGCAGCCGAGACCACAAAGATCTTCCGGGTGCCGGGCGGTGGGCGCACTGCGCGTGCGCCCGCCATTTTTTCCCCGGAAAAAAGATGGCGGCGCCCATCGGGAGCCACGAGGAGCACCGGGGGAGATAGGTGAGTATTGGGGGGCTATCGGGGGCCATCGGGGACCCTATTTCTCTGTCCTTCGATGTGCGATCACATCGGAGGACAGAGAAATTAAATGGCAAATCGCGTTTTTTTTGTTGTTGCGACCGCCGGTAAACGGTTAATTACCGGCGATCGCAACTCGGGGGTCGGTAAAAACCCCCCGAATCATGTTCTCTGGGGTCTCGGCTACCCTCGGCAACCGAGACCCCAGAGAAAATCCGACTCTGGGGGGCGCTATTCACTTTTTCCACAGCGCCGTTAATTAACGGCGCTGTGGTTTAAGTACCTTTAGCGGCCGCCGTTAAAAGGCGTATCGGCGGTCGTTAAGGGGTTAATCCAGTTTTCAAAGTTGGCAATAGTGTTTTAGAAGCTTTTTGTTACCCACAGAAATGGACAAAGAGATTTTAATGTTTACGTCAGGGTTTTGATCGTTGTAGATAACTGAAGACAATCCTGTGTACATCCAAGGAGTGCAATTATTCTTTGGTATGTGCTGGATTCTGACAAAAGGAAGGTAGAATAATTTCCTGACACATGTGGTATTCAGATATCTCTTTAGGAAGGAACAAGGGGTCTCGAAACCAAATTTAAAATTGCTCCAATTACTCTTTGATTGGGCTGTGGAGAAGATCTACTTAAAAATTATTTTCAAAACTGCGTATGAACATAGCCTAAGGGTCTTGTTTTGGATATGTAATTCTAATGAGATCTTGTGACCAAGATGGCAGAAATATTGCGTTTAAAATTATATTGCAGGATTTATGTCCTTAAAATGAAGCACAGTCTTTTTTGGAGATTGTAAAAATAGAAGCATTACTAAGTTCAAAGGAGAGATCAAAAGCCAAGACAATTCCAATTCGTAGCAGATTTCCCATGGATCTTCAATAAAACCACAAAAACAAATCATGCAAGGTTAAAAGGAACACTGTATAAACCTCTCGGCCTCAAGTCGGGATATAAAGAAGCAGGTAGACAACCAGGGCAACAATCATCACAGATACAGATCCTTTACTATGCGAGCAGTGAGACTACAGCACTCTCTACCGGAACATGTTGTAAAGGTAGATTCACTAAACAAATTCCAGGAGGCCCTGAATTTAATTTGCTGGCTTACATAGTGCCATCATATTCCATAGCGCTGTTATAGACTTTCATCACTGTCTTCATTGGGGAGGAAATCCACAGAAACACGGGGAGAACATACAAACTCATTGCAGATGTTGCCTAGTTGGGTTGAGCCCAGCACAGCAAACAAACAGTGCTAACTATTAATCCACCATGCTGCCTTTTATGATAAATATACTGTATATTACAGGTTATGGGTACTACATTCTATGATGGGGCGTTGATCAAGGGAACAAGTATGAGTGTAATTTATTTATTTATTTTAACGGCTTTCAGCAGTTCTTCCTCTTCACCTTGTTCCTCCTATTCTTCTGACCATGATGTCCTACTCCAGTGATATCTCGCTTTGAATGGTGCATCCAAAATAGGCAAGTCATAGCTTGGTGATCCTTGCTTTAAGTGACATTTCTGGCTTAATTTATTCCAAAACTGATCTGTTTGTTCTTGCCATCCATAGTATTGATAACATCCTTCTCCATCACCACATTTCAAAGGCGTTGAGTCTTCTTACATAGTTACATATAGTAGGTTGAAAAAAGACCTAGATCCACCAAGTTCAACCTTTCTTCTGTCTTGTTTCTTTATAGTGCAGGTTTAGCATCCATATTTTACCACAGAAAACTATGTGCCTTTGTCGCCAGTTAAAAGGATCCTCGATTTGAAGATCTTATCCCGTGACTTCATTGTTGATTTGCCCATAGTTATTCTCCTATTGACTTCCAGTGTTGTCGTTGTATCTTGAGAGATCATCGAACTGAGTAGGTTGAAGTCCTTAACAACTTCCAGTGAGTTGTCATCCATCTCAAGTGTGTCCCGATCGTACCTGGCAGTAGTTAATATCTTTGTCTTATAAACAAAAAAGAATACCAGTCATAAATGACCATATACATATCTAAATGGCAACTCGACAGCAATGCAATTACAGGAGAGACATAAGAGTCCAAAAGTTGCCAAAAAGTAACAATATTTATTGAAAAATAGATCACTAACTTTCACATAGAAAATTCACAATGTTACAACAATAAAGGGGGATAATTACCCATAGGTATGAGTGTCCTGTCCAGGTCCTGGTCACCTTACCCCATCTCAAGTGTGTCCCGATCGTGCCTGGCAGTAGTTAATATCTGTGTCTTGTTTAGGTTGAGTAGCAGTCTCACGATCGAGCTTTCCATCTTGACACTCTGCAATAAGTCCTACATTCCATCTATGCTTGTAGCTATCAGTGTTCTATTGTCTGCATATTGAAGAATGCTTATGACTAGTCCAGCAATTTTGATTGGGGACATTTTTTAACATATGAAGGCACAGAAGCGGGCTGTCATTAATATAATATATGAAAGCATAGAAGGGCTGTTAATGCGTGGAGGCACAAAAAAGGCAGATTCATTGAGGTATGCAAGCCGTGTCTTCGCTCAGTGAAATGTGTCTCTATTTGAAGACTTTGTCCCATAACTTCATTGTTGATTTGCCCATAGCTAGTCTCCTATTGACTTCCGGTGTCGTCTATGCAGCTTGAGAGATCATCGAACCGATTAGGTTGAAGTCCTTTACAACTTCCAGTTTGTCGCTGTCCATCACAAATGTGTCCCGGTGTTATCTGACAGTAATCATTATCTTTGTCTTCTAAAATTTGAGGGAAAGTACAACTGACTGCAATACGTGGAGAAATGTGGGCATAAAGGAGAAAGTCTCACTACAGAAAAACTATGTGCCTACTTTATTATTATTTTTTTAAGCCACTATTTTTATTGTCTTGTGGTATTTGTTATTTTATCCCCAAATTCTTCAAAAAGGCACTACTGATTCATTATTGTTACACAATTTAAAAAAAAGGTTTTTAATTTGGTCCTTAACTTTTTGTAATTACTGCAGAAAGTCATATATTTTGCTAAAAATGCAAATTTGTGCACATATTTCAGTCATACATAAAATCACTTTGGGGGGGGGGGAATGAGGACTAGAGTACACTTGTGCCAAAAATGTGCCACTTTATAAAAAGTTACAAGTGATGAATCAACCGAAAATATTGGAAACCTCAAATCCCACACACAATGGCAAACCAATATAAACTCAAAAACAATATACTTTAAAAAAAGGTCCAGATTACAGAATAAGGCCGGGGTCACACTTGCAAGTTCAATGCGAGAAACTCGCATCAAGTCTCGGCACTGCTGCAGGCACTCGGGACCAGAGTGTTCAGCTCCATAGAAATACATGCAGCCGCAAGCTATGGTCCCGAGTGCCGGCGGCAGTGCCGAGACTTGATGCGAGGTCTTTTATCAGTCTGGGACACACTGCAAGTAGCAGCAACTTTACATTAGATTTAGGGATGAGCGAATGTGCTTGGTGATGCTTGGATATCACTCAAGTATCTGGGTGCTCGGATGTGATCGGCACTCATCGAGCATTAAACGGCGCTTGGATTAAATGCTTGAATCCCTGCCCCGCATGTTTGGCGCCTGTTACACAGCCAATAAACATGTGGGGATTTCCTGCCAGTCACTGTAATGCTGTAGCCATATTGGTAGTGGCAATACTGTGATTGCCTGGCCACATTACCTCATCAGAGGTTATAAAAGGACAGACGCTTGGCACACTGACGCCATTGCACACCTCAGGCACAGTTCTTATTGGAGGAAAAGACTGCTTGTTCAGGCATGTGTGTGCACAGTTTAACGAATCAGAGTCCTGTAGTGTTGATGCTGATGCTGAACCATAGTCCTTCTAAGGCTGTGTGCACACAATGCGGAATTGGTGCGGATCCGCAGCGGATTTTTCCATGCACAAACGCTGCAGTTCCGCACTGTGATTTACAGTACCATGTAAATCAATTTGAAAAAAAAAAGGCTGTGCTAATGGTGAGGAAAAATCCGCATGAAGACCGCTGCGGAACAAAAGAAGTAGCATGCTACTTCTTTTGTGCGGAACTGCAGCGTTTCTGACCCCTTCCATAATAGAAATCCGCAGGGATAAAATCCACAGAAAATCCGCACAAAATCCGCATCAATTCCACATAAAAACCGCATAAAATCCGCGGCAAATCCGCACCTGCGGTTTCTGCCAGGAGATGCGGATTTTGTGCGGAAAATTCTGCACCCCAATCCGCAACGTGTGCACATAGCCTTAGGGCTAATCTTGTGCTTTGCTGCTTGTATCACATACATTCTATAGGAGCATGAAGATTGGCAGGATACAGCGTTGAGGCAGAGCTTAGGGCTTTGCAGTCCGTTGTTAAATATGTATCTGTTGCACGTGACTACATTCTTTTTTTCTTGAGTGAAAAAATTGACTATATTGTCATCCATTTAGTATTACTTGCTTTCTGTTAAATTTTGGTGGTATGTAACACTCCAAAAATGAGTTGAAACATTTTTCTGGATTCAATTAGTCAGCAATAAACTTTTACATGCTTTGTGTTCTATTACGGTTGTGATAAATTCCAAAATATGCTTTGACTGCTGCAGGTGACTAATTGTTTTATTACAAATAAGCTTGGATTCAAGAGATCTAGCAATTATAAAATGTGCAAGGCGTGCGTTATGGGACAGACAAGTGGAATTGCTGATGATGGTGCACACAGACGACGAAGACGTGGGGCAGGTGTGACTATGCCTGTTGCTGGGGCCCAAGAAACACACCCAACCACAACACATATGTTCTTGTCCCACTTTGCAGGGAGGCATGGTACAACATTTCTGAAGCCAGAGCAGTGCAAACAGGTGGATAGCAGATAATGCTTCCAGCAGGCTTGGCAGCACCACCCAGTCTTCCACACGGTCCAGTCTCACCAGTCAACAGTCTGGATAACTTAATCCTCACCCTGATCCTCCTTCTTCCCACCATGTTGAGTGCTGGGAGGCTAGTGATTTCACACTAGGACACTCTGTAGAGCTGTTTCCAATATAATTTCTTGATCGTGACCTCTCACCCTACTTGTTCCAAGAGGGACAGGAGGACATGCTTTTTAGTGATCCTCAAAACTTAGTGCAGCCACAGCCACAAAAAGTTGATGGTGGGGAATTGCAAATGATGAGACACAGCTGGTAAGTCAAGTTGTTGTTAAGTGACCAAGACAGGGACCGGGGTGTGGCTGTGTTAGATGAGGTGGTGGTTGACGAACTCAACCTGGGAAGCTGGCATGCAGAGCGAGGACAGCAGCGCCAAGGGAGAGGGATTGGCAGCACCAAAACAGGCAGTAATAGGCAGTGGGGTGACCAGAGGGAGAAGGCGGACAACTGTTCGACAGAGCACTGACAGTCATAAATTTCTCCATCAAAGAGTTAGGTCTTCCCCAGTATGGGACTTTTTTAAAGAGAATTCCGAGACCACACAAATGATCATTTGCAACCTGTGCCATGCCAAGATAAACAGGGGCCTGACCAATAAGAACCTAACCACCACCAGCATTATCAGGCACATGTCTTCTAAGCACCGACTTGGTGGGCCGAACGCCTGGGTCCGCGATTTCGCCAGCGAGTGATGTCACTGCCTCTTTCCCTGTGCTAAGTGCTTCACAATCCCCTATCCATGACACTGGCGCACATGTCCTTGCACATTCTGACTCACCATCATCAGACACTTCCAAATCATTGTCCCAGCACAGCGTTCAGCTGTCCCTACCCCAAGCCTTGGAATGAAAGGATTTCCACCAACTCATAGCGGCAGCCATCCCTCGGTTCCCAGACACCACTTTTTATCTCAGTGTGGTGCCTCCGCCTTGTACCAGAATGTGTCCAGGAACGTTACCTGTGCCCTTACCAACCCACTTACTGGGATTGTCCACTTAATGACCGACAAGTGCTTGTGGCAAGGGACGCTACATTTCACTGAAGGTACACTGGGAGAACATTGTGAAGGCTGGGGGCCAAGTCCAACCCTGGCACGGCACATGTGCTCCCGATGCCAAGGATTGCTGACCCTACTTCTATCAGGGTTTCCTTCACCTCCTACATCAGTTCCTGCACCCGCTCCTGCTCCTCCTCATCCTCCATCTCCGATATGTTATCTCAGATCACGTCGTCCACATAAGCGGGCAGCTGGAAGCTCTCCAGCACTGCCTCAGCAAACCGGCAACAAGGCTATGCTGAAGCTAATTTTTCTAGGAGAGAAACCGCACACCGCAGCTGAGTTACTTAAAGGAATAACAGACCAGACAGAGCTGTGGCTTTTGCCGCTGAACCTCCAACCAGTAATAGTCATGTGTGATAATGGGCGTAACCTGGTGGCGGTTGTGAATCTTTGTAATCTCACACATGTACCATGCTTGGCACACGTGCTGAACTTAGTTCAGCGGTTTTTGAAAACCTATCCAGATTTGCCATAGCTTCCGGCAAAGGCACACCATGTCAGCGCCCATTTCTGCGAGTCGACTACAGCTGCCACCACTATGACAGTGCTGCTGCAGCAGCATATGCAGGTCCCTGCTCACCGACCGTGTGCGACATCACCACACACTGGAGCTCCACACTGCACATGCTGGCAAGGCTTTGTGAGCAACAGAGGCCAGTTGTGAAATACAAACTCAAACACGTCCATCGATATTCTGGTCAGTCTCTGGATTTAACTGAAGACTAGGCATGGATGTCTGACATTTGTGCGGTTCTCCAAGACTTTGAGTTCACAAAATTAGTGAGCTTCTATGACGCCACAGTCAGCATAACTATCCTGATTCTGTGCCTACTTATACAGTCGCTACTCACAATTAAACACGAAGCTATGCACACTGACCAGATGCAGATGGAGGAAAACATGAGACAGGGAGATACTATCCAGCCTAGCTGGATTTCATCTCATCTGCTCATTGCGAATTGTGCTACAAGAGGTGGAAGGTGAGGAGGAACAGGCGCTGATAGCGCAACAGAGGCTAGTACCCACACAACCTTCATCCCTTCTCTATCTGGATGCCATGAGATGGAGGAGGAAATGGAAAGTTGTCATCACTGTGGAGACAGGGAATTGATGGCTATAGGGAGCTTGGCACATATGGCCGACTTTATATACAGCTGCCTTTGCCTTGACCCTCGCATTATATGTATCTTGGCCAAGGCAAGAGTACTGGTTGTTCACCCTGCTAGACCCACGCGACAAGGAGAACTTTGCATCTCTCCTTCCTAAGGCAGAGAGGGCTTAAAAAATGGTGCTATACCAGAAGGCCATTATGGAAAAGACGTTAAAAAAAATCCCATCAGACATATGAATGGAGAGGCGAGGGAGACACTCTGCCTAGGCAGGGGTGCACTTTCAAAGGCATGGGTGAATTTCATTACACCATCCCAGTGTCCCTGGCCTGATGACTGGGTATTTTTAACAAGGAAGGAAAAGTTTTTAAAGATGGTCAAGCAATACCTGGTTGACCAAACCAGCATACTCCCTAATTCCTCTGCGACCTTCAACTATTGGGTCTCAAAGCTAGACACCTGGCATGAGCTGTCCCTCTATGCCTTGGACGTGTTGTGCTGCCCTGTCGCTAGCATTTTGTCTGAGCGGGTTTTTAGTCCGCTGAGAGGGTCATAACAGACAGGCACTTTCACCTGTCAACAGAGAATGCTGACAGGCTCACTCTCATAAAAATCAACAAAGCTTGGATTAGCTCCCACTTTTCCATACCACCAGATGACAGCAGCACATAAAGTGTTTTTATTGTCCAATATTTGAAAGAGGCCCTAAGGTTGTCACCTTCAAGGGTGTATGAATCACCCTTATCATTTTTTCCTGCACCTTGTGCAAAGCCTTTATGAGTGTAGGAGTACATCAACTACACTTTGTTAATTTTTTATGAGGCACTCTACTTGGTGCAATCAAGGGTGCATGGATGATCCTCCTTATAATTTTGTTCTGGCTTTATAATATGTACAGAGCCTTTATGAGTGTTGGAGTACCACAGCTACACTTTCTTAAAGGGAACCTGTCAACACCCCCCCGCAGTTGCGCTGCCCTTCGAACTTACAGCGCAGGTGCTGGGGACGCTACTGAAGAGGAGGTGGCGCCCAGAGGCCATGAGTGACGGATGTGAGGCGTCTGGATTAGGGGGAAAGACCTGCCCCCGGACGATTTCACAGGTATGAGGGACAAATTTCAAAAGCGATTATCGCAGCAGTGCCAGGGACCCGAACTAAAAGAGCCACCTTGTCAGAATGCAGCATTAGTGCTGCACAAGGTGTCTCTTTTAGTTACAAACGCCAGGGGGGGTGACAGGTTCCCTTTAATATTTGAATGAGGCACTACAGTTGGTGCCTTGAATGGTGTATGGATGACCCTGCTTGTAATTTTTGGCAGAATTTGCACTTAATGCATAGCCTTTATGAGTCTAGGAGCACCACTACATTACAATTTGAACATAATGTATATGAGGCCCTCCTTTATGTCTAATGCAGGGTGTATCTGAGTCCCTCCTCCATCAAATTTTTGGCAGTTTTTGCTTCCTTCATAAATTACACTGAAATTTCCATTGTTTAAAAAAAATTCAATTTTGGTTTACTTAAATTATTTTTTTTAAATCCTTTTTAAATTTTGCCTTATATACAAGTCATTCAATAGTCTGGAAACTATTTGATGCATTTTTTTTTTTTACTGAAGACTGGAGTTGAGCAAGTACAGAGGAATACTTCCTAATAACATTTCCTATTCTGTTTAAAACCATTCCAGATTTTGGCTCCAAAAAGCACATGCAATTTTAGCTTTACGACGAGCTGCGTGAGGATCGACTTCAATGTAAAGGAATCCAGAACTAAGACAAGTTTGTGCTGTTCAATCCTTAATGTAAAATATTTGAGGCTTCAGTCATTTAGATCTTTATCAGATACTAGATTGTGGCCCGATTCTAACGCATCGGGTATTCTAGAATATGCATGTCCCCGTAGTATATGGACAATGATGATTCCAGAATTCGCGGCAGACTGTGCCCGTCGCTGATTGGTCAAGGCAACCTTTATGACATCATCGTCACCATGCTGTGCCCGTCGCTGATTGGTCAAGGCAACCTTTATGACATCATCGTCACCATGCTGTGCCCGTCGCTGATTGGTCGAGGCCTGGCGGCCTCGACCAATCAGAGACGCGGGATTTCCAGGACAGACAGACAGACAGAAAAACCCTTAGACAATTATATATATAGATACACTAAAATAAAGTGCAATACATTGAGATATATATATATCTATACATAGTATATATCATGACACGTAGTAATACACGTAACAATGACTGAGCTACTTTCTGCCTCATTTTTAAAATTTGTAATGCGTCCCTTTATGAAGTAATAACTAAAACTCTTCAACATATCCCAGTGATTCTGAGATTTTTTCTATTTTTGATAATATGAGCGAACAATAAAATGCTTGTGTGCTCGTTGCTCAAACCGAGCAATTCCTAATACTCGCATGCTCGTTTTGAGTAACGAGTATAAGGGGAGTCAATGGGAAAGCCGAGCTTGTTTCTGGCACACCCTAAAAGGAGGTCTGGGGGGACAGTGAAAATGTTCAAATGGATGGGAAAAGTGCTGAATGGAAGGAGAACAGCATGAAACATCTGTGACTTCCAGATCACTAGTGAGAACAAAGGTGTCACACTTTTACTGCACTTAAAGAACTGACAAAAAAAAATCCAAATCCATGAAAAATTGCATTTTACAGGAAAAAAAATGTTAAGAAACATTTTTTTCTCTATAATGACTTGTGCATGACTTGTATATAAGGCAAAATTTCAAAAATATATACCTAATTTTTCGGACAATAAGACGCATAATATGCACCCCAAATTTTCAGAAGGAAAATAGGCAAAAAAATTATTGCGTCAAATGGTGGTCCATCTTAGGCTTCTTTCACACTTCAGTTGTTTGGCGTCAGTCACTTCCGACATAGTGACGGATCCGTCACAATTGTTGAGAAAACGGTTGTTTACTTGGGGGTTGTCTGGGAAAAGTATCTACTTTTTGGAGCATGCGCAATTGAAAAAGCGGATTTGGGCGACGGATCCGCCTAAATGACGGTCGCGACGGATCCATCGCCCATAGGCGGCCATTCTATGGAATGACGGATCCGCCGCGAACCGTCATTTCGGCGTTGACAAAAAACGTTTCAATGTCCGTCTATGTCTAGACAACGTCAAATTTCGACAGATCCGTCGCATGACGGATGGAACGGACGACCATCCGTCACAATCCGTCGCTAATGCAAGTCTATGGGAAAATAGCTGATCCGTCAAAAAAAAATGACAGATCCGTTATTTGAGGCAAAATGGCGGTTTTAGACTGACGCCAAACAACTGAAGTGTGAAAGAGGCCTTACAGTTCAAATTCAGCTTAGCGGGAGGAGGGGGGGGAGTCGGCAGTGCTGGTGGAGTGGGGTCACAGGTGTTTGGTGGTCCGGCGATGATCTGACTCTCATCCCAGGTGGTGCAGGGGCTCCGCCAACACTTTGTGAAAGCCCGAAGCTCCAACATATCCATTGCTGCAATGCAGTGGCCTCCGCGAAAATGACCGCTGAAGGCGGCGCATGCGCAGATTGAGATCTCGGCACCATTTTTGCCACATGTTTCATGCGCTTTTGATTGAAGTGAAGTGAGTGGTGAAAAACACAGGGCAAAAATGCAGAGAATTGATGTGCAGCAGATTATTTTCTGCACCAAATCTGCAAGTCAAAAATACTCAACGTCTGCATGACACATCAGGTTTCTCATTCACTTTGCTGGCATCAGGTTCTGTCACAAGTCTGCAAAGAAAAAATGTGACAAAAATGCACTAAATCTGCAATGTGTGCACACAGCCTAAATTTTTGAACAAGTTTTTTAACCCCTTAGTGACAGAGCCAATTTGGTACTTAATGACCGAGCCAATTTTTACAATTCTGACCACTGTCACTTTAAGAGGTTATAACTCTGGAACGCTTTATCGGATCCCGCTGATTCTGAGAATGTTTTTTCGTGACATATTGTACTTCAAGTTAGTGGTAACATTTCTTCGATATTACTTGCGATTATTTATGAAAAAAACGGAAATATGGTGAAAATTTTTAAAATTTAGCAATTTTCAAACTTTGTATTTTTATGCCCTTAAATCAGAGAGATATGTCATGAAAAATAGTTAATAAATAACATTTCCCACATGTCTACTTTACATCAGCACAATTTTGGAAACAAATTTTTTTTTTGTTAGGGAGTTATAAGGGTTAAAATTTGACCAGCAATTTCTCATTTTTACAACACCATGTTTTTTTTTAGGGACCACATCACCTTTGAAGTCATTTTGAGGGGTCTATATGATAGAAAATAACCAAGTGTGACACCATTCTAAAAACTGCACCCCTCAAGCTGCTCAAAACCACATTCAAGAAGTTTATTAACCCTTTACGTACTTCACAGGAACTGAAACAATGTGGAAGAAAAAAATGAACATTTAACTTTTTTTTGCAAACATTTTACTTCAGAACCATTTTTTTTAATTTTCACAAGTGTAAAAACAGAAATTTAACCACAAATTATGTTGTGCAATTTCTCCTGAGTACGCCGATACCCCATATGTGGAGGACACTGTTTGGGCGCACTGCAGAGCTCGGAAGAAAAGTAGCGCCATTTGACTTTTCAATGCAAAATTGACTGGAATTGAGATCGGACGCCATGTCGCGTTTGGAGAGCCCCTGATGTGCCTAAACAGTAGAAACCCCCCAAAAGTGACCACATTTTGGAAACTAGACCCCCCATGGAACTTATCTAGATGTGTAGTGAGAACTTTAAATGCCCAAGTGCATCACAGAAGTTTATAATGCAGATTCGTGAAAATAAAAAATATATTTTTTTTTAACAAAAAAGATTTTTTAGCCCCCAAATTTTTATTTTCACAAGGGTAACAAGAGAAATTGGACCCCAAAAGTTGTTGTCCAATTTGTCCTGAGTATGCTGGTACCCCATATGTGGGGGTAAACCACTGTTTGGGCGCATGGCTGAGCTCGGAAGGGAAGGAGCGCCGTTTTGGAATACAGACTTTGATAGAATTGTCTGCGGGCGTTATGTTGCGTTTGCAGACCCCTAATGTACCTAAACAGTAGAAACCCCCAACAAGTGACCCCATTTTGGAAAATAGACCCCCCAAGGAACTTATCTAGATATGTGGTGAGAACTTTGAATGCCCAAGTGCTTCACAGAAGTTTATAATGCAGAGTAGTGAAAATAAAAAATATATTTTTTTCCCACAAAAAAGATTTTTTAGCCCCCAAATTTTTATTTTCACAAGGGTAACAAGAGAAATTGGACCCCAAAAGTTGTTGTCCAATTTGTCCTGAGTATGCTGGTACCCAATATGTGGGGGTAAACCACTGTTTGGGCGCACGGCAGAGCTCGGAAGGGAAGGAGCGCCATTTTGGAATGCAGGCTTTGATAGAATGGTCTGCGGGCGTTATGTTGCGTTTGCAGAGCCACTGATGTACCTAAACAGTAGAAACCCCCCACAAATGACCCCATTTTGGAAACTAGACCCCCCAAGGAACTTATCTAGATATGTGGTGAGAACTTTGAATGCCCAAGTGCTTCACAGAAGTTTATAATGCAGAGTAGTGAAAATAGAAAATATTTTTTTTTTCCACAAAAAAGATTTTTAGCCCCCAAGTTTTTATTTTCACAAGGGTAACAGGAGAAATTGGACCCCAAAAGTTGTTGTCCAATTTATCCCGAGTACGCTGATGTCCCATATGTGGGGGTAAACCACTGTTTGGGCGCACGGCAGAGCTCAGAAGGGAGGGAGCACCATTTGACTTTTTTAGCGCAAAATTGGCTGTCGTGTTTGGAGACCCCCTGATGTACCTAAACAGTGGAAACCCCTCAATTCTAACTCCAACCCTAACTCCAACACACCCCTAACCCTAATCTCAACCCGATCCATAATCCTAATCACAACCCTAACGATAATCACAACCCTAACCCCAAAACAGCCCTAATCTCAACCCTAAACATAACCCTAATCAAAACCCTAAATCCAACAAACCCCTAACCCTAATCTCAACCCTAACCTCAAGCCTAACCCTAATCCCAATACACCCCTAACCCTAATCCCAACCTTAACCCTAATCCCAACCCTAACCCTAATCCCAACCCTAATCCCAAACGTAACAATAATCCCAACCCTAATCCCAAACGTAACCCTAATACCAACCCTAATCCAAACCCTAACCCTAATCCCAACTCTAACCCTAACTTTAGCCCCAACCCTAACCCTAACTTTAGCCCCAACCCTAACCCTAACTTTAGCCCCAACCCTAACCATAACTTTAGCCCAACCCTAACCCTAATTTTAGCCCCAACCCTAGCCCTAACCCTAACTTTAGCCCCAACCCTAACCCTAAATTTAACCCTAACCCTAGCCCTAACTTTAGCCCCAACCCTAACCCTAAGGCTACTTTCACACTTGCGTCGTGTGGCATCCGTCGCAATCCGTCGTTTTGGACAAAAAACGGATCCTGCAAATGTGCCCACAGGATGCCTTTTTTGCCCATATACTTGTATTACCGACGGATGGCCACACGTCGCGTCAATCGTGCACTGGATCCGTTGTGTTTTGGCGGACCGTCGTCACAAAAAAAGTTCAATGTAACCTTTTTTTTGTACGTCGCGTCTGCCATTTCCACGCATGCGTGGCCGTAACTCTGCCCCCTCCTCCCCAGGACATAGACTGGGCAGCGGATGCGTTGAAAAACTGCATCCGATGCCCACATTGTGCACAATTTTCACAACGTGCGTCGGTACGTCGGGCTGACGCATTGCGACCGCCCCGTACCGACGCAAGTGTGAAAGAAGCCTAAGGCTACTTTCACACTAGCGTCGTACTCGGCCCATCGCAGTGTGTCGGGCCGACGTACCGACACTAGCGTTGTAAGCGCCGCACAACGGGTGCAGCGGATGCTGTTTTTTCAACGCATCCGCTGCCCCATTGTGAGGTGCGGGGAGGCGGGGGCGGACACGTCGCACAAAAAAAGTTACATGTAGCGTTTTTTTGTGCCGACGGTCCGCCAAAGCACGACGCATCCGTCGCACGACGGATGCGACATGTGGCAATCCGTCGCAATGTGTCGCTAATGCAAGTCGATGGAGGAAAAACGCATCCTGCAAGCACTTTTGCAGGATGCGTCTTTTTCTCCAACGACGCATTGCGACAGAAGCCAAAAAACGCTAGTGTGAAAGTAGCCTAACCCTAACCCTAGCCCTAAATTTAGCCCCAACCCTAACCCTAAATTTAGCCCCAACCCTAGCCCTAACCCTAATTTTAGCCCCAACTCGTCTCTCCTGCTGGCCGGCAGATGGCAGCAGATGGCGGGCGCACTGCGCATGCGCCCGCCATTTTCTTTCCCGAGGAAGAAGCCGGCTGGCAGGAGGAGACGCAAGAGGACCCAGGGACACCGGGTGAGTATGATAGGGTCCCCGAATCCCCCTATTTCTCTGTCCTCTGATGTGCGATCACATCAGAGGACAGAGAATTACAGATCGCTTTTTTTTTTTTTTTTTATTTGCGGTCGCCGGTAAACAGTTAATTACCGGCGATCACAAAACAGGGGTCGGTAAACACCGACCCCGATCATGTTCTTTGGGGTCTCGGCTACCCCCGGCAGCCGAGACCCCAAAGATCTTCCGGGTGCCGGGTGGAAAAAAGATGGTGGCGCCCATGGGGAGCCACGAGGAGCACCGGGGGAGATAGGTGAGTATTGGGGGGCTATCGGGGACCCTATTTCTCTGTCCTCCGATGTGCGATCACATCGGAGGACAGAGAAATTAAATGGCAAATCGCGTTTTGTTTTTTTTTGTTGCGACCGCCGGTAAACGGTTAATTACCGGCGATCGCAACTCGGAGGTCGGTAAAAAACCCCCGAATCATGTTCTCTGGGGTCTCGGCTACCCTCGGCAACCGAGACCCCAGAGAAAATCCGACTCTGGGGGGCGCTATTCACTTTTTCCACAGCGCCGTTAATTAACGGCGCTGTGGTTTAAGTACCCTTAGCGGCCGCCGTTAAAAGGCGTATCGGCGGTCGTTAAGGGGTTAAAGGTTATATACCAACAAAATGTACTCAAGAATATGTAATACCCTATGGATGAGCAATATAATACTGATACATTTTGACGTTTTTTGAGGGTTATATACCAAGGAAATGTACTCTACACCACGGAATAGTCTATGGGCGATCAATATAATAACGTTAAAATTTTGAATATGTTTTTTGAGGGTTATATACCAACAAAATGTACATAAGAACATGTAATAATGTATGGCTGTGAATTGTAACCCAGTAACTTTTTTTTTAGTGTTATGTATCGTAAAAATGTACCCCAGAACACGAAATAGTGTATGGGTAAGAAATGTGAAGAAACAAGCAACATTTTCAAATACTTTTTTCTACTGTTATATACCACCAAAATGTGACAGAAAGCACGTAATACTCTATGGATGAGTAATCTAATCCTGAAATATTGTTTTTGTAAGTTTTACACACCGCTGTAGTGCAATTATAACCGTGTAAATCTGTATGGATGAGTCATTGAATCCATAAAAAATTTTCAACGAAAATATTTTGAAATTGTAGTTGATGTATACAGTTATAAAGGCTTTGCAGAAAGTCAGACAGAAATTATGAGGAGGGTCATCCATAGGCCCCTGAAAGGCAACAATGGGCCTCATTAAAATATTGAATATTACAAACACTTTATGTGCTGCTGTCAGCGGGTGGTGTGGAAAAGTGTGGAATAATCCAGACTTTGTTCATTTTTATGAGAGTGAGCCTGTCTGCATTCTCTGTTGACAGGCAAAAACGCCTGTCTGTTATGCCACCCAGCAGCACTAAAAAGCCGCTGAGACAAGATGCTAGAAACAGGGCAGTACAACACCCCCAAGTCATTTAAGGACAGCTCATGCCAGGTGTCCAGCTTCGAGACCCAATAGTTGAAAGTCGCAGCGGAATTAGGGAGTATGCTGGTTTGGTCAGCAAAGTATTGCTTGACATGAAATTTACCCATGCCTTCAACAGTCAACCCCTGCTTCTGCTGTGTCTCCCAAGTCTATCCTCATTAGTTGGGCAAGGAAGCTTGCCCCCTGCCGCTAGCGTTGCCTGATGGGAATTTTTTCAACCTATTTTCCACAATGGCCTTCTGGTATAGAACCATTTTAGAAGACCTCTCCACCTCAGGAAGAAGAGATGGAAAGTTTTCCTTGTAGCGTAGGTCTAACACGGTGAACAACTAGTACTCTTTTTGGCCAAGATGAATGTAATGCGAGGTTCACGGGAAAGTCAGCGGTTGATAAAGTCGGCCATATGTGCCAAGGTCCATACAACCAACACTTCCCTGTCTCCGCCATGATGACGACTTTCCATCTCCTCCTTCTTAGCCCATCCACGTAGGAGACCGGACGAGGGTTGTGTGGCTACTAGCCTAGCCACCAGCTACTGTTTCTCCTCCTCAGTGTCCACCTCCTCATTGTTACCCAATCTGTGCTGAGCAGATGAGAGGAGGCTGGGCTGGCTACAATCTCTGCATTATCTTCCTCGACCCTAACCTGGTCTGCATGCAAAGCTTCATGTTTAATTGTGAGTAGCGACTGTTTGAGTAGACACAGAAGCAGGATCGTTGCGCTGGCATCATCACCTCTCACCATCTTTGTGGAGTCATCAAAGTCTTGGAGAACCAAACAAATGTCAGACATCCATGCCCACTCTTCAGTTGCTATGCTCCAGAATATCGACAGGAGTGTTGGATATCGTAGTCAACCACTGGACTCTTCTGCTCACAAAGCCTTGCCAGCACGTGCAGTGTGGAGTTCCAGAGCGTGGTGACGTCCAACACCAGTCGGTAAGCTGGCACTTGCATGTGCTGCTGTAGCACTGCCAGAGCGGCGCCAGCTGTAGCTGACTTGTGGAAATGGACGCTCACAATGGTAGCATGAACAGAAGCTCTGGCAAATCTGGTTAGGTTTTCAGAAACCGCTGAACTACCAAGTTGAGCACGTGCCAAGCACAGTATGCAGCGCCCCAGAGTCCTGGTCGTTGCAGTACTGATGCTCCGCCGCTAAGGGGGGCTGTGGTACGTCTGATGGCATTGAAGGAGTTCACATGACCAGGTATCACAGACACCAATACATTTCACAGTCTGGCCTCCAGGGGGAGCTAAGGGTACTATGTATTAGGCCACTCCTCACAGTCTGGTAAAACTGGGGGTTAGAGAGGAAGTTAGAGAGAAAGCTGACTGGGAATCGAACAGGCAACACCTTGTGGCAGAGGGTGTTGCAGGGAGAGACTCAGGGGGGTCCCTGTCAGGGGTGGGATCCTGACAGAGGCCTAGCGAACAGAGAGAACGTTACGGGACCGCGCCTGCACTTCATCGCGGCGGTACCCTAAGAAAGGATAAGAAGCGAGATTTATTGTGCTGAGTGAGAAACGAGATCAACGCAACAAGGAGAAACACCAGTAGGAGTCGTGCTGTAAGACGAGGCAACATCCTACTGAGGCGCACAGCCGGTGGCCGGAACGCCGAGGAAGTATTAGGCTCCAAGCAATACTTCAAACCTACGGCAGGACAGTCAGTTATAGGCGGGCTGTCTCACCCAATAGACCTAGGAAGACACAAGGGGGGTAACAACAGGAGTGGGGCGACGATAGAGTCCCGGAAGAGCTCCGAGCCTCCCCCGTCATACGGGTGCGTCCTAACCATAGCATCTGGGGGACGTGGAAGAACATCAGAATCGAGTTGTGAGGGAACACGAGAAACAGACACAACAGTTGTGGGGACTATCCCATAAGCACAGCAGGGGAGGACCACAACACACAAGCGCTAGAAGGTAGGCACCGATTTCCACCTGTGAAGGGAACTCTGGATGTGCCATCGGACCGGCCGGACTTGCGCAGCCCGGTTAACTGTATTCCGGATTGAGGACCCTGAAGCCTTCAGTAAAGAGGTAAAGAGACTGCAACCTGGTGTCCTCATTATTTACTGCGACCGGCACTTCACCGAACCACATCATCCCATACCTCCACCTTTATTGTACGCCCCTCAGCAGGGTCACGGACCGGATCTAGCCACCGTGACAACCCCAAAGCAGAGACTCAGAGGCCCGGTACCGGGTACCCCTCGGCCCTGCGGCAGTGGGGGCGCTACAAGTACATGTGTGAGCTTCCAAAACTTCACAGTTGCCACCAGGTTACGCCCATTATCACGCACAACCATGCCTGGTTGGAGCTTCAGCGGTAAAAACCACAGATCTGTTTAGCCCGATAATCCTTTAAGTAACTCTGCCACGGTGTATGGTTTGTCTCCTAGACAAATCAGCTTCAGCAGAGCTTGTTGCCACTTCCCTGAGGCAGTGCTGCATCTTCCAGCTGATGTGGATGACGTGCTCTGAGATAGCACATCGGAGATGGAGGAGCAGGAGAAGGTGCAGGAACTGCTGTAGGTGGTGGAGGAAACCTTGCTAGAAGTAGGACCAGCAATCCTCCTTGTCAGGAGCACATGCGCCATGCCAGTGTAGGACTTGGCCCCAGCCTCCACAATGTTCATCCAGTGTGCCGTTAACGAAATGTAGCGCCACTGGCCACAAGCACTTATTCACGTGTTGGTCTTTAAGTGACCAATGCACTTACTGGCATTGTTAAGGGCACGGGGGATGTTCCTGGGAACTTCCTTTTTGTTCTAATACCTGGGATAGGAACAAATGAACGCTGGGCTGAGACAAAGATTTGGAAATGCCTGATGGCAAGTGAGAATGTGCAAGGATAGGTGCAGGGCAGGAAGCATCTGTGTCAGTGTTTTGTACAGGGCATTGGGAAGCTCCTAGCACAGAGAAAGAGGCGGAGGGTCACCTGATGGTACGAATCATAGACCCAGGCGTTCGCCGCACCGAGTCAGGTGCTTAGATGACATGTGCCTGATCATGCTGATGGTGGTTAGATTCTTATCGGTCAGGCCCCTGCTGATCTTTGCACGTCACAGGTTGCAAATGGCCATTTTGTTTGTCTCAGAACTCTTTAAAAAAAGTCCCAGACTGGAGAACACCCAACTCTGACAGAGAAATACAAGAGTGTCGGTGCTCTGCAGAACAGTTGCCTACGTTCTCTCTCTGGTCACCAAACTGCCTCTATTTGCTTCAGCGCTGCTGGCCTCGCTCTGCATGCCAGATTTCCAGGTTGTTTCTTTTACATTATTCTCAAACTAATTTTCCCCTATAATCCCTTGCCTGATAGAGAGATATATCTCTCTCTCTCATTTCTCCTTCCATTGGACCACACAATATCCCATACCAGTGACTACAGCTCATCCTATGAATTTCTCCACAGCGCCATCTCAACTGTGCAAACTACCGTGCGGTCCAGAACTTACCATAATTCCAATATATAGACACTGGAAGTGACACCTCAGTGTACACATTCCAACATGTGCTCCAAACATCAGTTAGGCCAGGTAGAGCAGTCACATCTCCCAATTTGACTGTTCTACATGTGAGATTGTCCTATGGCGATCTGGATTATGGGGGAAAAGGCGAGTATAGGCTGGCTTATTTTACATTTCTAGGAGATAAGGTGTCGGGGATTTGGTGTGAGGCCAGTAATGTTTTTTTATGTGAATATGTAATTTAACTTTAACCCCTTCCCGACCCATGACGCCTATGCGGCGTCATGGAATGATCGCATCCCTGCAGATCGGGTGAAAGGGTTAATTCCTATTTTACCCGATCTGCAGGGAGAGGGGGAGTTGTACTTCAGCCTAGGGGGGGTGGCTTTGCCCCCACGTGGCTACGATCGCTCTGATTGGCTGTTGAAAGTGCAACAGCCAATCAGAGCAATTTGCAATATTTCACCTATGAAAATGGTGAAATATTGCAATCCAGCCATGGCCGATGCTGCAATAGCATCTGCCATGGCTGGAAATCATGTACTGGCCCCCCCCACCGCCCCCGATCTCCTCCCCAGTCGTCCGTTCTGTCAGGTACCCCCCTCCGTCCCCCTGTTCGCTCCCCCGTGCTCCTGTCCGCTCCCCCGTGCTCCTGTCCGCTCCCCCCGTCCTCCGATCCCCCCCCCCTGTGCTCCGATCCACCCCCCCACCACCCCCTCATACTTACCGATCCTCCCGGTGTCCGGCCGTCTCCTCGCTGGGCGCCGCCATCTTGGAAAATGGCGGGCGCATGCTCAGTACGCCCGCCGAATCTGCAGGCTGGCAGATTCGTTACAGGTACATTTTGATCGCTGTGGTAGGTTCTACCACAGCGATCAAAATAAAAAAATAATAAATAAACCCCCCCCCTTTATCACCCCCATAGGTAGGGACAATAATAAAATAAAGAAAATATTTTTTTTTCTTTTACCACTAGGGTTAGGGTTAGAACTAGGGGTAGGGTTAGGGGTAGGGTTAGGGTTACGGGTAGGGTTAGGGTTAGGGGTAGGGTTATGGCATGTGCACACAGAGCGGATCGGCCGCGGATCCGCAGCGGATCGGCCACGGATCGGCCGCGGATCCGCAGCGGATCGGCTGCGGATCGGCCGCGGATCCGCAGCGGATCGGCCGCGGATCCGCAGCGGATCGGCCGCGGATCCGCAGCGGATCCGCAGCGGATCGGCCGCGGATCCGCAGCGGATCGGCCGCGGATCCGCAGCGGATCCGCAGCGGATGGGCCGCGGATCTGCAGCGGATCGGCCGCGGATCCGCAGCGGATCGGCAGCGGATCCGCAGCGGATTGGCCGCGGATCTGCAGCGGATCGGCCGCGGATCGGCAGCGGATCCGCAGCAGATTGGCCGCGGATCTGCAGCGGATTGGCAGCGGATTGGCCGCGGATCCGCAGCGGATCCGCAGCGGATTGGCCGCGGATCTGCAGCGGATTGGCAGCGGATTGGCCGCGGATCCGCAGCGGATTGGCCGCGGATCCGCAGCGGATTGGCCGCTGCGAATTCGAAGCAGTTTTCCATCAGGTTTACAGTACCATGTACACCTAAGGAAAACCAAATCTGCTGTGCCCATGATGCGGAAAATTCCGTGCAGAAACGCTGCATTGTATTTTCCGCAGCATGTCAATTCTTTGTGCGGATTCCGCAGCGGTTTACACCTGTTCCTCAATAGGAATCCGCAGGTGAAATCCGCACAAAAAAACACTGGAAATCTGCTGTAAATCCGCAGGCAAAACGCAGTGCCTTTTACCTGCAGATTTTTCAAAAATCGTGCGGAAAAATCTCACACGAATCCGCAACGTGGGCACATACCCTTAGGGTTAGGGTTGGAATTAGGGCTAGGGTTGGAAATAGGGTTAAGAATAGGCTTGTGGTTAGGGTTACGGATAGGGTTAGGGGTGTGTTGGGGTTACAGTTGTGGTTAGGGTTGGGATTAGGGTTACGGTTGGGATTAGGGTTAGGATTAGGGTTGGAATTAGGGTTACGGTTGTGTTGCGGTTAGGGTTGTGGTTAGGGGTGTGTTGGGGTTAGGGTTGTGATTAGGGTTATGGCTACAGTTGGGATTAGGATTAGGGGTGTGTTGGGGTTAGTGTTGAAGTTAGAATTGAGGGGTTTCCACTGTTTTAGGCACATCAGGGGTCTCCAAACGCAACATGGCGCCACCATTGATTCCAGCCAATCTTGCGTTCAAAAAGTCAAATGGTGCTCCCGCCCTTCCAAGCCCCGACGTGCGCCCAAACAGTGGTTTACCCCCACATTTGGGGTACCAGCGTACTCAGGACAAACTGGGCAACAACTGTTGGGGTCCAATTTCTCCTGTTACCCTTGCAAAAATAAAAAATTACTTGCTAAAACATAATTTTTGAGGAAAGAACAATTATTTTTTATTTTCACGGCTCTGCGTTATAAACTTCTGTGTAGCACTTGGGGGTTGAAAGTGCTCACCACACATCTAGATAAGTTCCTTCGGGGGTCTAGTTTCCAAAATGGGGTCACTTGTGGGGTGTTTCTACTGTTTAGGCACATCAGGGGCTCTGCAAATGCAATGCGACGCCCGAAGACCATTCCATCAAAGTCTGCATTTCAAATGTCACTACTTCCCTTCCGAGCCCTGACGTGTGCCCAAACAGTGGTTTACCCCCACATATGGGGTATCAGCGTACTCACAACAAACTGGGCAACAAATATTGGGGTCCAAATTCTCCTGTTACCCTTGTGAAAATAAAAAATTGCTTGCTAAAACATCTTTTTTGAGGAAAGAAAAATGATTTTTTATTTTCACGGCTCTGCGTTGTAAACTTCTGTGAAGCACTTGGGGGTTGAACGTGCTCACCACACATCTAGATAAGTTCCTTGGGGGGTCTAGTTTCCAAAATGGGGTCACTTGTGGGGGGTTTCTACTGTTTAGGCATATCAGGGGCTCTGCAAACGTAACATGATGCCCGCAGACCATTCCATCAAAGTCTGCATTCCAAAACGTCACTACTTCCCTTCCGAGCCCCGGCATGTACCCAAACAGTGGTTTACCCCCACATATGGGGTATCAGCGTACTCAGGAGAAACTGGACAACAACTTTTGGGGTCCAATTTCTCCTGTTACTCTTGCAAAAATAAAAAATTCTGGGCTAAAAAAATATTTTTGAGGAAAGGAAACACATTTATTATTTTCACGGCTCTGCGTTATAAACTTCTGTGAAGCACTTGGGGGTTCAAAGTGCTCACCACACATCTAGATAAGTTCCCTTGGGGGTCTAGTTTCCAAAATGGAGTCACTTGTGGGGAGTTCCTACTGTTTAGGCACATCAGGGGCTCTGCAAACGCAACCTGATGCCCGCAGAGCATTCCATCAAAGTCTGCATTTCAAAACGTCACTACTTCCCTTCCGAACCCCGACGTGTGCCAAAACAGTGGTTTACCCCCACATATGGGGTATCATCGTACTCAGGAGAAACTGGAAAACAACTTTTGGGGTCCAATTTCTCCTATTACCCTTGTGAAAATAAAAAATTGCTTGCTAAAACATCTTTTTTGAGAAAAGAAAAATTATTTTTTATTTTCATGGCTCTGCGTTATAAACTTCTGTGAAGCACTTGGGGGTTCAAAGTGCTCACCACACATCTAGATTAGTTCCTTGGGAGGTCTAGTTTCCAAAATGGGGCCACTTGTGCGGGAGCTCCAATGTTTAGGCACACAGGGGCTCTCCAAACGCGACATGGTGTCCGCTAATGATTGGAGCTAATTTTCCATTCAAAAAGCCAAATGGCGTGCCTTCCCTTCCGAGCCCTGCCGTGCGCCCAAACAGTGGTTTACCCCCACATATGGGGTATCATCGTACTCAGGACAAACTGGACAACAACATTTGGGGTCCAATTTCTCCTATTACCCTTGGGAAAATAAAAAATTCTGGGCTAAAAATCATTTTTGAGGAAAGAAAAATTATTTTTTATTTTCACGGCTCTGCGTTATAAACTTCTGTGAAGCACCTGGGGGTTATAAGTGTTTACTATGCATCTAGATAAGTTCCTTGGGGGGTCTAGTTTCCAAAATGGGGTCACTTGTAGGGGAGCTCCAATGTTTAGGCACACAGGGGCTCTCCAAACGCGACATGGTGTCCGCTAACGATGGAGATAATTTTTCATTCAAAAAGTCAAATGGCGCTCCTTCCCTTCCGAGCCTTACCATGTGCCCAAACAGTGGTTTACCCCCACATGTGAGGTATTGGTGTACTCAGGAGAAATTGCCCAACAAAATTTAGGATCCATTTTATCCTGTTGCCCATGTGAAAATGAAAAAATTGAGGCTAAAATAATTTTTTCGTGAAAAAAAAGTACTTTTTCATTTTTACGGATCAATTTGTGAAGCACCTGGGGGTTTAAAGTGCTCACTATGCTTCTAGATAAGTTCCTTGGGGGGTCTAGTTTCCAAAATGGGGTCACTTGTGGGGGAGCTCCAATGTTTAGGCACACGGGGGCTCTCCAAACACTACATGGTGTCCGCTAAAGATTGGAGCCAATTTTTCATTGAAAAAGTCAAATGGCGCTCCTTCCCTTCCGAGCCCTGCCGTGCGCCCAAACAGTGGTTTACCCCCACATATGAGGTATCAGCGTACTCAGGACAAATTGGACAACAACGTCCGTGGTCCAGTTTCTCCTTTTACCCTTGGGAAAATAAAAAAATTTTCGCTAAAATATCATTTTTGTGACTAAAAAGTTAAATGTTCATTTTTTACTTCCATGTTGCTTCTGCTGCTGTGAAACACCTGAAGGGTTAATAAACTTCTTGAATGTGGTTTTGAGCACCTTGAGGGGTGCAGTTTTTAGAATGGTGTCACTTTTGGGTATTTTCAGCCATATAGAACCCTCAAACTGACTTCAAATGTGAGGTGGTCCCTAAAAAAAATGGTTTTGTAAATTTTGTTGTAAAAATGAGAAATCACTGGTCAAATTTTAACCCTTATAACTTCCTAGCAAAAAAAAAATTTGTTTCCAAAATTGTGCTGATGTAAAGTAGACATGTGGGAAATGTTATTTATTAACTATTTTGTGTCACATAACTCTCTGGTTTAACAGAATAAAAATTCAAAATTGCGAAATTTTCAAAATTTTTGCCAAATTTCCGTTTTTTTCACAAATAAACTCAGAAATTATCGACCTAAATTTACCACTATCATGAAGCCCAATATGTCACGAAAAAAACAATCTCAGAATCGCTAGGATCCGTTGAAGCGTTCCTGAGTTATTACCTCATAAAGGGACACTGGTCAGAATTGCAAAAAACGGCAAGGTCATGAAGGGGTTAACTGAGCACAGGCACCTGATACTACTCTCCCATAAGACATAGCCCGTTGGGAGCAGCAGTCTCAGCCTGTTTTTTTTTTTGTTTTGTTTTTTTTAACTGCAGGTCAGTCAGCTGCAGAATCACTGACATCTGCCAGCATGATCCTGCAGCACTGCAGTCGACAGTACCAGTGGTAGCGTTCCCGTGGGTGAGTCACAGCTGCAGGGTAGGGCTGACATCTGCCAGCATGATCCCACAGTGCTCTGATCGGCAGCTCCTGTCATCGCACGCACTGATGACAGGGGAAAATAAGGCCCACAACATATACTGCTGGCTACAACAAAATGGCCACCATCTCCTCCCACAGCTGTGACCTGGACAGCCCTGTCACAGCTGAGAGGCAGGTGGAATGGCCTCAATGCAAGAGATACAGTTGGAGTCTGACTGTTGGCTCTTATGCCCATGGCTGCTGTAAGTGAGGTGTGCAAGTGTCGTTCCCAGACACATGCCCACTAGTCAAAATGGCAGCTCCCAGTGACACATTATAAACGCACACCTCTGAATCACCAGGGCTGTGGTATATCAAATGGGCTGATTCCTAAAATCTAGAATAAATTCAGTACAGTAGTACATGTGTTGTAAATTTTTCATAAGAATTTGGGAAGTTATGACATGTCCTATAAATGTCTGTTCTGTTCCTGAACAAAGGCTTTTATTAGAGATGAATCTGTGCCGCACTTTATGTACATGCTCAGTAGTGAAGCGGTACTGTGGTGTCAGGGAAATTCGGCAGAGTCCTGGGGATCACTATGCTTTGCACATTTGGTTTGTCAATTAGTGACTTGAGAAAGAATACCATGAGCTCAGAAATGTTAAATATTCTTTATTTGTAAAATGGGTTAAACAAGAAGAGGACAGTCTGCCAGTACACAAGCTAAAAATGCTTGGTGACAGCAATGTCTCTAATACAACTGAAAAGAATTTTTATTAAAAAAAGTTTCCATAGGAACACAGATAATTGTGACCCCATCTCATAGTCATCCATTTTGTTGCATTAATAATGAACGTTAAACTCTAGAACACAAAAGTTAAGTTGTGGTCCCAAATAACTACAGCTACATACATAGTAACTAAAACCTACCTACAGCAGATAAATAAAACAACTTTATACATTGACGCTTGCTGAAGTACAGGCTGCGGTACTCAGCTCCTTTCCACTCTCTTGGGCACAGGAAACATGAAGTGCGCTCAACTCTGGAACCTCAGGAACAATCCCATGCTCTTTGATATCGTGCATCAATTGCCTGAAAGGGTAAAAAGGGAGAACGTTACTACCAACAACTACCGTAACTAGCTCAGAAACCCAGCCAAAAGTTTCCTTTCCCATCTGCATGAGCATGCTGCAGATTATAGAGACCATACAAGATGAGGATTTTGCAGGCATGAGCATGCTGCAGATAGATTAGAGACCATGCGAGATCAGGATTTGCAGCAGATTGACAGAAATTCATTATGTCTTGACTTTGCCACAAACTATAGTCAGTGCTCGAGCACCATGTCTTACCAGTATGGCCTTGACATCACATAAAAGAGCGATGGTCTCTGGAATCCATTGAATGTTGAAGATGCAGCTACGGTGTACGCTCCCATGTTCTCAAACAGCATCCAGTCTCCAACCTGCAACTCCGGGAGGTCAAATCGCTCAACAATACGATCTAGGCCGTCACACGTTGGTCCCCAAATGCTGCTAGAGTAGTATTTTTCATCCATTTTAGGCTTCTGTAATGATAGACATCAGTTTTAGGCCACTGGGTCTTAAAGCAGATTAATCTCATGTTGGCAAATTCCCAATAGTAAAGTAGCCAACATGAAGCTACGCTGTATGGCCTTATGTTACCCGACTTTAATCCAGAGATTACAAGAGATTTTAAATCTTTGTTGGCTACACCCATCTAATAAGTTAGTCTAGTCACTGCCAGTCTGATTCAGACCCATTCATTACAAGAACAAATAATGACAAAACTAGAGTAGTCATGATTACTATCCTGCAAGTTTAAGGGACACTAGTGAGGATTTTATACCTCAACCTAAAAAGGATGCATGTAGAGGCACTCATGCAGAGTAAGGCTACGTTCACATTTGCGGTCTGCGCCGCAGCGTCGGGCGCCGCGTCATGCGCCCCTATATTTAACATGGGGGCGCATGGACATGCGTCGCACTTGCGTTTTGCGCCGCATGCGTCACCCGCGTCCGGGCGCAGAGGACGCAGCAAGTTGCATTTTTGCGGCGTCCAAAATCAATGGAAAAAAAAAAAAGGACGCATGCGGCGCAAAACGCAGCGTTGTGCATGCGTTTTGCTGCGTTTGTTTGCGTTGTGGTGCCGACGCTGCGGTGCACAACGCAAATGTCAAGGTACAGCTGTAAGCTACGTTCACAGTAGAAATATTAGAAACCTAGTATTAAAATTGTAGGTAAAGGAGCTGCACGTACTTCAGGGTGGGACATCTACCCCTACATCACCCACCTGTGCGCAACTGGTAGGAAAGAGTGAAGGAGAGCTGTAAGTGCAATGTCCCACCCTGAAGCACTTGCAGCTCCTTTACCTACAACTTCAATAAGGTATGGATTTAGCCAGTATCAGAGCTCCTGTACATACATGCCATTAACTTGAGACAAAGTGTGTCATGAGGATTTTAACTTTTGCTATTCCTCCCCCTTTCCAGAAACAGCACCTTTGCCAATAGGAAGCATTGGCCATTTAAGCTCCTAATTACCTTCTGTAACACAGGCTTAACATGAGCATGGTCATACAAGATGCAGTTGAAAGATCCATAGACGCCATCGTTGACATAATACATGAGTGTCTTGTCACAACTGGAGTCATCTTCATCTAAAATTGATACACAAGATTGTTAGATTACCTTAGCTTGCAATTTTAATTTTTATAAAAATTAAACCTTCATACACACACACACACCATCAGATCCAGTCTGTTCAGTCACCATAACCTTCTTTGCAATGATATTGACAGCGAGGGTGAAAGCTGAGGCCACGTAGTATCTTCCAGGTTCTGCAATAATTTGCACTTTGGAATCAGCCGGGAAGTATTTGTCTAGAGCGGGGTTTATTACAGCGGTAACCTAGGAGGAAGTTAGATGCACAGGTTCAAAGACACTGCATGGCACGCACTTAACCTCTAAATATTTACACGCCAAAGACTGACTCAACTATAGTCTCTCTGAATATAATCTAACCTCCTCGAACTTGAGCTTGACATCTTCAGATCCAGGAAATCCTCCACCGATGTCAAGTAAGTGCATATTAAACCCAAGCTCTTCTCCCATATCGAAGACGCATCGGGCATCAGAAACTGCTTGAACAAATGTCTGAGGGTCTGTGCACCCACTGCCAACATGGAAGCTGGTTTGGAAAAAAATAAATCTATTATATATAAAAATATAATGCTTGCATACAACTATTGATACACAAGTGCATAAATCCAAAAGCATGCAGAGGTACACTATTTTATAATTACATCCTTACCTTACACCAATGATATCCACATTGAGCTCCTTGGCACGTTCCAGAAGAATCCGGCTTGTTTTAAGAGTGGCTCCAAACTTTACACTCAGTCGACACACTGCTTTGGAGTCATCTGTGGCAATTCGCAGAACAAGCCTAAACAAGAGGGGGAGGGAAAAAAAAAAAAAAAATTTATAACAGAAACAATTAACCCATGTGGCAACAGATGAGGAACTTAAGACCTGGTGGCTTAGGAGACACATTTCCAGTATGTTGTATCAGGCCACACTTGTGGCACTAAACTAATGTAGTGTAAAGCCGATATTACAGTGGACGAGAGGCTTTGGGCGTTATGATACACTTACTTGGCATTTGGATGGTTTCTTGCCACTTTCATAAGTTCCACTTCACTGTCAAAGGTCATTTTCTCCACACCGCTGCTAGCAGCATACTTGATCTGGGAAACTTGTTTGCAGGGGTTGGCGTAGATAATTCTCTCAGGTGGAACACCAATACTTTGGACGAGTTGTATTTCAGTCTGGAAAAAAAAAAAAAAAAAGTTACTTAGTGTACAAAGCATTAAAATGTTTATCACTATATACCCTGTGCCATAAACTATATCTAAAGCCAAAAAGATTAGTACTCCACTCAGTCACTGGTACATTAAATATTGTCCAAGACGGCAACAAGGGTTAACAGACTTGGATGGGGAGGGAGGACTTTTTGAAATAAATATTACTCTTTACAAAAAGTCTTTAAGTTTGGATGGCCTTGGAGGGGGTAATCTAGTACCACATCAGGTGTGTGAGCATGGACCAATGTCTACACATAATGCAGGCGCCAAGTATCATGCTGGAGAATCAGTAAGTGTCGTTACCCTACTTGTTCAACTCCATACAGAGGATTACGGTACTCTTTTAAACTTACCTTGCTAGCACAATCAAATCCAGCCCCCAAGATGGACAGGGTCTTGACAATGGCCTTGCTATCATTGCATTTAACAGCATAAAATGGAGTGACTCTGGGGAGCGCTTTAAACCACCGAACATGCTTCTTCACGATATCCCCGAGATCAGCCACATAAAAGGCATCCTTGTCATCCTAAAATTTAACAGGATCAGCAATATAGAAACTGACAATAATGGCTGCATAAACACAGCCTCCCCCCACCCCATCAACTCTCAAACTTACAGATAAGGACACTTCATTGATCTTCTGCTCCAGGACATCGCGAGCAGAGAAGCCTTCCTCGAGGAAGCTAAAGTCAAAGTCTTCGTTGCTGAAGCTGTTCATTGTCTCAACGTAATAAAAGTCACAAGACGAGAATGCAACAAACTGAAGAGGGAAAAAGACACTGGTTACAACTCTGACATACAGGGACAGAAAAATAGCCATTAAAAAAAAAAAAGATTAATCAGCTCAGTCACTTACATGGACAAGTTTGAGATGGGGTTTATTACAAAGAGGGACTCAGCTTTGCACCCAAGGAGGCTCTCCGGTGAAATAGAAGCCTGGTAAGTACAAAACGAGCCCTACGCTCTCAAAAGAGGCGTTCTTTACTGCTGTGCTGCTGGCGTTCTGCAAGAGGGAGAAAAAAAAACAAAACTCATTAGTCATCATCGTAATCAGTTACGATCAATGGAAAAAAAAATAAAATATTTGAAACCAGATCCACTGCGTCATGCACCCAACCCATTTCATGAATGACCGAGCGGCTCCATCCGCCTCCACAGAAAGCTGCCTCGTGTCACTACAGGCAGGGAGGATCCTCAGCCGCCCAATCCGCTCTCCTGCCGGCTCCCATCTTACTCGCTGCCACCACCCGCTGCACCCAGCACTTGACAGCATGGGATAGTCCATCAGATTAGCCCCAAGTCATCCAGATCACCGCACTTATCCAGATACAGACTTAAAGAGGTAGCCCAGAAATAGAAAAACCGTGGCCCCCTCCTGCCTGTAGGTTACATCTGACACTGCAGATCGCCTCCATCCCAACCAGAGCTGTAGTATACCAGACAACTCATGGCCAGAAAGCAGCCATTTTAGTTCAGTTTTAAACAACCCTTTTAAGAGAGGAAGATTCACCCATAAAGCATAATCCCTGCCCTCATGGCCCAAAAACCCCACTATCTTTGCCTTACAAGCCATATGCTGGCGCTTTAGATAATGGATAAACTATGATGATGATGCTGGACATAAGAAAAAGCTCTCCAGGGTCTAATGTAATGAACCGAGTCGCGATAGTCACGATACAGATCCCCCACCTCATTCATACAGCCACGTGTGCAGCACCTACTCGCCATAAAGAGCTTACTAGCTACAAACTACGGAACGCAATAAAGTACAAAAGTGCTCAAAGAGCGAAACGCAAATTTCTCCTCAGTCCATGCCGGTACCGTAAAGACTTTCCCCGACCCCTCATGGAAAGACTTACCTTAAAAAGCATTTACGAAATCTGTACCCATCGAGGCACCAAATGCCCAGAAGAGAAGAAAAGTAACCACAAGGAGACCCGACACTGAACAGGGCTGGATATACCGGTCCGGACCGCACGCGCTCTCCTCGCCGCCCGCGAACCTGACACTGACTGAAATGATGCAGCCGGCGCTCGCTGCCTTTTATAGACGGGGCCTGCGTTGTCAGGGCGACGCGCCAGCTCAAACCAGCGCTGATCGGTTTACTCCAGGAGTCAGTCCGACCGCGCTTGGCGCGCAGCCACTCGCCTATTGTGACGTCACCGTCCGGCCGTGGTCGCGGGCAGGAAGGAGTGATGGAGGCGATATCTGTGTGGACAGACTAATAAAGAGTGTGCGATCCTGACACATAGCATCATATATGTGTATAATAAAGTGTGTGCGATCCTGACAGATATTATCATATATGTGTATAATAAAGTGTGTGCGATCCTGTCACATGGCATCATATATGTGTATAATAAAGTGTGTGCGATCCTGTCAGATATTATCATATATGTGTATAATAAAGTGTGTGCGATCCTGACAGATATTATCATATATGTGTATAATAAAGAGTGTGCGATCCTGTCAGCATCAAATATGTGTATAATAAAGAGTGCGATCCTGACAGCATCATTATATGTGTATAATAAAGAGTGCGATCATGTCAGTTATTATATATGTGTATAATAAAGTGTGTGCGATCCTGAAACATGGCATCATATATGTGTATAATAAAGTGTGTGCGATCCTGTCAGATAGCATCATATATGTGTATAATAAAGAGTGTGCGATCCTGACACATAGCACCATATATGTGTATAATAAAGAGTGTGCGATCCTGACAGATGGCACCATATATGTGTATAATAAAGAGTGTGCGATCCTGACAGCATCATATATGTGTATAATAAAGAGTGTGCGATCCTGACAGCATCATATATGTGTATAATAAAGAGTGCGATCCTGACACAGAGCATCATATATGTGTATAATAAAGAGTGTGCGATCCTGACAGCATCATATATGTGTATAATAAAGAGTGCGATCCTGACACATAGCATCATATATGTGTATAATAAAGAGTGTGCGATCCTGACAGCATCATATATGTGTATAATAAAGAGTGCGATCCTGACACATAGCATCATATATGTGTATAATAAAGAGTGTGCGATCCTGACAGCATCATATATGTGTATAATAAAGAGTGTGCGATCCTGACAGCATCATATATGTGTATAATAAAGAGTGCGCGATCCTGACAGCATCATATATGTGTATAATAAAGAGTGTGCGATCCTGACAGCATCATATATGTGTATAACAAAGAGTGTGAGATCCTGACAGATGGCATCATATATGTGTATAATAAAGAGTGTGCGATCCTGACAGCATCATATATGTGTATAATAAAGAGTGTGCGATCCTGACAGCATCATATATGTGTATAATAAAGAGTGTGCGATCCTGACAGCATCATATATGTGTATAATAAAGAGTGTGCGATCCTGACAGCATCATATATGTGTATAATAAAGAGTGTGCGATCCTGACAGATGGCACCATATATGTGTATAATAAAGAGTGTGCGATCCTGACAGCATCATATATGTGGATAATAAAGTGTGTGCGATCCTGACAGATAGCACCATATATGTGTATAATAAAGAGTGCGCGGTTTGTAGGCTGCATATTGCAGAAATTACAGGGAGGTGATGATATCTGCACACATTATATTGGTCGTGTGATGTAAACCAATTAGATTGTGCAACTTTTTCTGTCAGAAGTTATGAAAAGTTTATCAGAGACCAGGAAAAAAAAAGTCCTAAGTATGACTGGAAATTGCTGTTTTCAAGAGAAGACTCCATCGGGATGTCCAGAGCGGCCACGGGTCGCCTGACCTGGACTCACAGCCTAACGGGTACATATGAGACTGTGAGATCCCGGGCAGGAGGCCAGCGGCCGCTCCGGACGTCCCGGTCCAGTATCCTTCCCATGGTTGTCAGATGTTGGAAACTGATGTAAGACGCTGTTCACACACTGCATCCCATGTATGTTCGCTGGCGTTCTGCGCCACTCCTACCTGCAGCGGTTTTGGGATCAGTAGTAGAGTTGGTGCAAATCCATTCACAGGGCCACGCCTGTAATCTACGGCCGGAGGACTAGAGCTGTGCAAACCGCCTCTTACCTCCCGGACTATACTTTTAATTAGCCAGCTTGCCACGGTGTAAAACAACATTGCACCAGGCCGGCTAATTTAAAAGAAGAGTCGGCGATACCGTCAGGTAAGAGGCGGTTAGTAAGTCTCCTGTCCGCCATCCACAGATTACATACGTGGCCCTTGGACCTAGGTAAGAGGCAGCTAGTAGGTCTCCTGTCCGCCATCCACAGATTATTAATGTGGCCCCAGAACCTAGGTGAGAGATGGTTAGTAAGTCTCCCATCCGCCGTTTACAGATTAGTGACGTGGCCCCTGGACCTAGGTAAGAGGCAGTTAGTAGGTCTCCTGTCCGCCATCCACAGATTACTGATGTGGCCACTGGACCTAGGTAAGAGGTGATTAGTAAGTCTCCTGTCCACCATCTACAGATACTGATGAGGCCACTGGACCTAGGTAAGAGGCGGTTAGTAAGTCTCCCGTCCGCCGTTCACAGATTACTGATGTGGCCACTGGACCTAGGTAAGAGGCGGTTAGTAGGTCTCCCGTCCGCTATCCACAGATTACTGACGTGGCCCCTGGACCTAGGTAAGAGGCAGTTAGTAGGCCTCCCATCCTCCATCCACAGATTACTGACGTGGCCCCTGGACCTAGGTAAGAGGCAGTTAGTAGGTCTCCTGTCCGCCATCCACAGATTACTGATGTGGCCACTGGACCTAGATAAGAGGTGATTAGTAAGTCTCCTGTCCACCATCTACAGATACTGATGAGGCCACTGGACCTAGGTAAGAGGCGGTTAGTAAGTCTCCCGTCCGCCGTTCACAGATTACTGATGTGGCCACTGGACCTAGGTAAGAGGCGGTTAGTAGGTCTCCCGTCCGCTATCCACAGATTACTGATGTGGCCGCTGGACCTAGGTAAGAGGCAGTTAGTAAGTCTCCCATCCTCCATGCACAGATTACTGATGTGGCCGCTGGACCTAGGTAAGAGGCGGTTAGTAAGTCTCCTGTCCGCTATCCACAGATTACTGACGTGGCCCCTGGACCTAGATAAGAGGCGGTTAGTAGGTCTCCCGTCCGCTATCCACAGATTACTGATGTGGCCGCTGGACCTAGGTAAGAGGCAGTTAGTAAGTCTCCCATCCTCCATGCACAGATTACTGATGTGGCCACTGGACCTAGGTAAGAGGCGGTTAGTAAGTCTCCCGTCCGCCATCCACAGATTACTGATGTGGCCACTGGACCTAGGTAAGAGGCGGTTAGTAAGTCTCCCGTCCGCCGTTCACAGATTACTGATGTGGCCGCTGGACCAAGAAAGAGGCGGTTAGTAAGTCTCCCGTCCGCCGTTCACAGATTACTAATGTGGCCGCTGGACCTGGTCTTGTGAATCAATTCGCACAAACTCTAGTTAATGGTGTTTTTTTTCAAAATAAGTGAATTGTAAAGAATAAAACATGTATAAAAGCTAATACTTCAAAGATGTATAGAGGAGCTTTAGGGTGCTTTCACATTGCGTTCCGGCTGCCGCTCACTGGCTCTGTCGGTGGTTACGTCTGAACCCTCTGCTAACCAGTATTCGTACGCATGCACTTAGGCTTCTTTCACACTAGCGTCGGGCTCGGCCCGTCGCTGTGCATCGGGCCGACGTTCCCGACGCTAGCGTTGTCTCCGCCGCACAACGGGGGCAGCGGATGCATTTTTCCAGCGCATCCGCTGCCCTATTGTGAGGTGCGGGGAAGCGCGGGGAGGTGGGGGCGGAGTTCCGGCCGCGCATGCGCGGTCGGAAAAAGCGGACCGTCGTGAGCAAAAAACGTTACATGTAGCGTTTTTTGCTCCCGACGGTCCGCCACTGCACGACGCATCCGTCGAACGACGGGTGCGACGTGTGGCAATCCGTCACAATGCGTCGCTTAATGTTAATCAATGGCGAAAAAACGCATCCTGCAAACACTTTTGCAGGATGCGTTTTTTCGGCAAAACGACGCATTGTGACGGAATGCAGTTAACGCTAGTGTGAAAGTAGCCTAAAGGGGCCATAGACTGTAATGATGCCGGCAGGGCAAATGTGCGCTCTGATGTGCACTATTTTCGGTCGTTCCATCCACCATCCACAGATTACTGACGTAGCCGCTGGACATGGTCTTGTGAATTGATTTGCACCATCTTTGGTCAATGGTGTTGTTTTCAAACCATAGGGTTTTTTTCTAATATTATTATTATTATTATTATAATAAATAACTGTAAATTGTTAAAAAAAAAAAAAAAGAATGAAATAAATGTACAGTATAAAAGTCAGCAGACTACAAAGGTTTATAGAGGAGCTTTAGGGCCAATGAGGTTTTAGATCACTCCAGAATCTCCATTAAAGGGAACCTGTCACCCCCCCCCCCCCCAGGCATTTTTAACTAACAGAGCCACCTTGTGCAGCAGTAATGCTGCATTCTGACAAGGTGGCTCTTTTAGTTCTGGTTGCTGTAACTGCCGAAATAATCAGTTTTGTAATTTGTCCTAAATACCTTGTCTTCAGTCAAGGAGGCAGGCCTTTCCCCCCTGCTTCAGACGCCACACAGCCGTCACTCAAATCTTCTTGGCGCCGGGCGCCGCCTCCTCAGCGCTGTTTTGAAATGATCCGGCGCCTGCGCTCTTTTCTCCTGCCTTGGGCAGGCGCAGTGAGCGCTGCCCATCTGTCCACATATGCAGTCTAGCTGACTGTGCCTGTGCGGCCGCCCTGCCTGTGAATCCCAGCCCCGCAGTGTGAAAAAATAAGAAGACACTGCGGGGCTGGGATTCACAGGCAGGGCGGCCGCACAGGCGCAGTCAGCTGGACTGCATATGAGATAAAGGAAAAAAAACCAACAAGGCGCCCCCAATGTGTCACACTGTATATGAAAGAATACAGTCCTTAGTAGGGAATGTGCTCACCTATTGAAGTTGTGAACCTAGGTCACAACTCCCATGCAGGCATAACCGTAGCAGCAGGTCTCCACGAAAATCCAAAAGGATGTTGAGGGTAGTAGTTTTAGGCAAACTGAAGACCGCGCACACGAGGTAGATTCTAGGAAGTTTATTGAAGCCTACGCGTTTCAAGAGCTTTCTTGCTCTCTTCTTCAGGGCATATCAACATATGCCCTGAAGAAGAGAGCAAGAAAGCTCTTGAAACGCGTAGGCTTCAATAAACTTCCTAGAATCTACCTCGTGTGCGCGGTCTTCAGTTTGCCTAAGACTGCATATGAGGACAGACGGGCAGCGCTCACTGCGCCTGCCCAAGGCAGGAGAAAAGAGCGCAGGCGCCGGATCATTTTAAAACAGCGCTGAGGAGGCGGCGCCTGGCGCCAAGAAGATTTGAGTGACGGCTGTGTGGCGTCTGCAGCAGGAGGGAAAGGCCTGCCTCCAGGACTGAAGAAAAGGTATTTAGGACAAATTACAAAACTGATTATTTCGCCAGTTACAGCACCCAGAACTAAAAGAGCCACCTTGTCAGAATGCAGCATTACTGCTGCACAAGGTGTCTCTTTTAGTTAAAAACGCCTGGGGGGGGGGGTGACAGGTTCCCTTTAAAAATGCTTGGAAAACTCTTCCTGTTAATTTCTATGGGAAATCCACTTTGTTGTTCATATGAGGATTTTTTTTCTGAGAAGTTTTGAAAAATGTTTGGTGGGGGAAGAAAAGAGTATTCCCCAATCTGACCCAAAAGGCTGCAAAAATAGGAACAGAAGTCTTCAAACTGCTTCAGGAAAATAAAAACTAATCCAAACTATCTCCAACAAAAAAGCATTTCATGAAGTGTTTTCAATGCCTCAAAAAGACTTTTTGTGAACATAGCCTAAAAGTTATTCTGTGGCTTTAGCCCCTCAATGTGCGCACATGGCACTTGCATCAATAAATAGAAAAAAAAAGAGGTGGGGGGGATAAGGATCACCATGTTGAATTTCAACACCCAATCCTTTGTTCTTTCTGGAAATAAACTGAGATGAGAGACGTTTCTCAGCAGATTATTCCCGTCTTCCCATTCAGAGCACATGGACGCTTGGTTTAACTGAGTCTCTGTATGTGGCTCAGAAGAGCTATAAAGGCACCTTGAGAGATTCTGAAACCCCTGAGGCAGGAACATTAAAGGGGTTATCCACTACTAGGACAACCTCTCCTCATACCATATGCTTGGCTTCGATAAAATAAAAAAGCTTATACATATACTCACCTCCCATGCCTATGCCGTTCCCACGGTGTTGGCCCTCGCTCTCCCCAGGGCTTCTGTGCCGTTGTTGTGACACATGACCCCGGCTCCCAATGAGCGCTGACGTCACTGTCCCCACTTTCGAACAAATTGAACATGAAGAGGAAGTCAGAGATCGGCTGCAGCCTGAACTTCCACTTCATGTTCAATTTGTCCAAATGCGGGGACAGTGGCACAATTTTATCGGGACCAAGCGTGAGGTATGAGAAGGAGTTGTCCAAGTAGTGGACATCTTTAAGATCAAGATGGTTCAACCTAACTTGCCACCAGATTTTGCAATAAAAGCTGCATAAATAATTAGATTGATCTCTTAGACCTGATGAGACTTGTGTACTTACTTTGAAAATGCATGTTAAAATGGTTTTAGAATCCTTTTCAAATATTTTTGGATCGCCCCCAGGGTAGGGCCATGAGGTACTCGGTACCGGGTCCTTCGGTTCTCAGTGGGGATGTCACGGTGGCTGACCCGGTCCGTGGACCTCAGGGGTGTCCAGTGAAAGAGTTTATATATGGGAAAGGTCTTTAAAGGGGAAGTGTTCGTGACGCCACCTGTGGTATTCGGTCAGGACGACCGACGCTGCTTGGGGGTCCGCTGGGGTGACGTTATGGCAGCTTGATGGTTTACCTTCCCACAGGTGAAGTGTATCCCCAGGGCTTCCCAGAGTGTAGATGGTGGATGGTGGATGATGTAAGGCGCAGTGAATAAAGGTACCGTTACACTAAACGACTTACCAACGATCACGACCAGCGATACGACCTGGCCGTGATCGCTGCAGCGTCGCTGTTTAGGTCGCTGGGGAGCTGTCACACAGACAGCTGTCTCCAGCGACCAACGATCAGGGGAACGACTTCGGCATCGTTGAAACTGTCTTCAACGATGCCGAAGTCCCCCTGCTGCACCCAGGTAACCAGGGTAAACATCGGGTTACTAAGCGCAGGGCCGCGCTTAGTAACCCGATATTTACCCTGGCTACCATTGTAAAAGTTAAAAAAAACAAAAAACACTACATACTCACATTCGTGACAGACATCGGAATGTGAGTATGTAGTGTTTTTCTTTTTTTAAACTTTTACAATGGTAACCAGGGTAAATATCGGGTTACTAAGCGCGGCCCTGCACTTAGTAACCCGATATTTACCCTGGTTACAAGTGAACACATCGCTGGATCGGCGTCACACACGCCGATCCAGCGATGACAGCGGGTGATCAGCGACCAAATAAAGGTCCTGATCATTCCCTACGACCAACGATCTCCCAGCAGGGGCCTGATCGTTGGTCGCTGTCACACATAACGAGATCGTTAGCGGGATCGTTGCTATGTCACAAAAAAGCGTGACGTTGCAACGATATCGTTAACGAAATCGTTATGTGTGAAGGTACCTTAACGAGGACACAAGGTTGCAGTCTCTTTACCTTTACTGAAGGCTTCAGTGTCCGCAGTCCAGGGTACGGACCACAGGGTAGGCAGAGTCCGGACGGTCTGAGGGCAAATCCAGAGCCACCTTATTTCCAGGTGGAAATCAATAGCCTTCCTATGCGCACAGTAACACAGTAGGTCCTTACTTGCATAAGCTCCAATAAGGTCCTCACCGTTATTACTCCTCTCACTGTTCCCTGTGGTTGGATAGAACAAAACACGTATGACCGGTGACTTGAGACTTTGGTTAGGGACTCTAGCACGCCCCGGCCTCTTTAAGGTTGCCACCTTGCCTCCTGTGTATAAAGGGCGGACAGGCAACTTGGAATCACCTGCCCTGCCGGTCTCTGAAGCAAGGCGTAGAGCACTTACTCCCTCTGTATTCCGGCTACCGGATCGCGCACCAGAAGGATGCAGCTTCTCTCGGCCACTCTCCTCTCTGGTATCCACTTGTTGCTATGCCTTCGTTTCTCACTCACTGCAATACACTTCTCTTCTATATCTCTTTCTTAGGATGCTGCCGCACGTGGGGCAGGTGCAGCTCCATGGACCCTCGTCCTCCTCAGACCGCAGTCTGGATCTGACTGGAAATCATTCCAGCCAGCTCGACCTGGAGACCTTTCCGTCTCAGTCCCCAGCCAGGAACTCCCTAATTTTCCCTCCAACTAACAGTTTTACCTAACTGTGAGGAGTGGCCTAATAAATAGAACCTTTGCTCCCCCTTGCGGCTGGAGTGTGAAGTGTGTTGTGTGTGGTTAGTGATACCTGGACAGAGGATCTCCTTTATTGCCTTCAGACGTAATATCGCTCCCCCTGGTGGAAGAACAACATTACTGCAACGACCAGGACTCTGGGGCGCTGCATTCCCCCCCTTTAAATCCAGTACTCCCGGACTGGGAAAAGAAAACAACAATACATTAGCAAAAGACATGCAAAATTTTGAAATGCTATAAAACAAGTTAATATATCAGTGCTTCCCTTTATGGGAGGTAAGGACACTTGAACGTTGCAAACAATAACATATTTACATTGTGCGTACGACTTTAAATTAAGCAAATAACAATTATTAACTAACTATGAACTATAATTACCCATACAGGTATTCTATCTACTAAGTACGCTTACCCTCTAAGGGTATACTATAAAACTTCAAAGTGCAAACCAATATGCTATTCTTACTCCTTCTACACATGCAGGACTATCTATCTACCCCTACTGGCTCACTGCATTTTTCCATTAGCCTACTCACATAAAACCTCAATTTTATTTAAAGTACATCATTTACCAGGGCCGTATTTGCCACTAGGCACTCGAGGGCACGTGCCTAGGGCGGGGACGATGCGGGGGGCGGCACCTGAGCAAGTGAGCAAGGTTTTTTTTTTTTTTTACCTATGCGCATATTCATGAGCCTTAATGAGCGGTATCACGTGACCGCTCACGCATGAAGAAGGTGCTGCGAGCCTGCGCCTGTGCGCCGGGAGTCGGGACAGAGCCGGAGGGATGTTGGCGCGCCCGCTCGGTGTGAGACAGCTGACAGGTGAGTATGAGGGACAGGGGGGATGAAGGAGGACGGTAAGCCGCCCGCGCCATGGGAGAAGGAGCAGGGAGTGGAGGGGGGGGTGGAGTGATCAGCCATGCATGGGGGGGGAATACGAGTCATGCATACAAGAGGTGGGGGGGGTTATGAGCCATGCATACAGGGTGGCGGGGGGGTGGATATGAGCCATGCATACATGGGGGGAATTATGAGCCATGCATACAGGAGGTGGGGGGGAATTATGAGCCATGCATAGGGGGATATGAGCCATGCGTACAGGGGTGGCGGATATGAGCCATGCATACAGGGGGGGAATTATGAGCCATGCATACAGGAGGTGGGGGGGAATTATGAGCCATGCATAGGGGGATATGAGCCATGCATACAGGGGGGCGGGGGGGGGGTGAATATGAGCCATGCATACGGGGGGGAATTATGAGCCATGCATACAGGAGGTGGGGGGGAATTATGAGCCATGCATACGGGGGGGGGGGGGGAATTATGAGCCATGCATACAGGAGGTGGGGGGGAATTATGAGCCATGCATAGGGGATATGAGCCATGCATACAGGGGGGGGAATTATGAGCCATGCATACGCGGGGGGATATGAGCCATGCATATGGGATGGGAGGAAGATGAGCCAAGCATACAAGATGGGAGGGGGGCATTATACACTATTGAGCATCATATGGGGTCATTATACAGTATGGAGCATCATGTGTGGCCATTATGCAGTATGGAGCATCATGTGTGGCCATTATACAGTATGGAGCATCATGTGTGGTCATTATACAGTATGGAGCACTGTGTGGCCATTATACAGTATGGAGCATCATGTGTGGCCATTATACAGTATTGAGCATCATGTGGGGCCATTATACAGTATTGAACATCATGTGGGGTCATTATACAGTATGGAGCACTGTGTGGCCATTATACAGTATGGAGCATCATGTGTGGCCATTATACAGATACAGTATGGAGCATCATGTGTGGTCATTATACAGTATGGAGCACTGTGTGGCAATTATACAGTATTGAGCATCATGTGGGGCCATTATACAGTATTGAGCATCATGTGGGGTCATTATACAGTATGGAGCATCATGTGTGGCCATTATACAGTATGGAGCATTGTGTGGCCATATTTTTTTGGTTATAATTATTGTATATGAAACAGTGTGATCAGCAGTGCTAAATGGGTGTGGTTGGGACTTGGATATGGGTGTGACTAGTTGTGAAATGGGTGTGGTCAGAGGTGTGGCCTAAAATTTGCTACGTGCGCCGCAACCTATATACCTCTTTCCCTTCAAGAGTTGGGAGGTATGGTACCGCATTTACCAGATCACTGCAAGTGCCGCAAATCCCATAGGGAATGAATGAAGCCAAACGCAGTGTTGCCGTAAGTGATCTGTTACGCGGCAGATGCAAAAAAACTGCCTGATCTGCTGCAAAAGGCTATTTTCACAACAGCGATTCTTGCCAAAGTCACTGGCGATAGTGTCATACTCACCAATGGGGGAGGCAGCACTAAAAGTGCCTAGGGCAGCATAAACTCTAAATACGGCCCTGTCATTTACCTACATACTATTCTTGGCTACATACTATCAGCTATGCAAACATTATTACTATCTATCTTCTTAAGGCAACATTATCATTCTTAAGGAAAGTGCAACAAACGAACATTCCCTTTAAGGATAACTCAAGTCTCTCAATGAGGTAGTGCAAAGTAACCACATCATCAGCATTCAAGTTTATTTAAAGGCGATATGACGTGATGTGAGGGACCCGTGACGAACCCCCAAACATTGGGCTTGGGTGGGCTACAAGACGTGTAATCCTGACCCGGAATTCTGCCACATCAATGGGTTTTTCTTCAGGTCTGAAAGGCAAAGTTATTTTTACAGCATAATTAACAGTAGTCTCTGTTAAGAGGCAGTCTCTGTAAAAGCCTCCTTTGTAAAACCAGTCGGAAGCACCTTTAAGAAGGTGCAAACTATATACAAGAACAGTTTGTGATTATGCACAGTCCACGATTCTGCAGTTCCTTGGTATAAAACAACTTGTGCAAAAACTGATGCAAACTAACATAGGATCCCTTTAACAGGGGATCCCTTTAAGAGTTAACCCTGGATGGGTTTAAGCAGCAAAAAAACAGGAAATGTTTTAAAAGAACTATTTACATTCCTTCTTCAGGGTTTCAAGGTTTATTGGTAAAACTGCATCCAGGGCCTTATACGATATTTGGTAACCTTTGGCCTTGGACAACTCGTGTATATGTCCTCGTCTATTTCAACCCCATGGGTCCGTTGCTCATGCATAGTCAAGTCATGAGCCGCAATTGCGGTTTGTGTGGCTTGAGTGCGCAGGCTAATTACTGCGTCCGTTTGTGCTGCCACGTCATTAATATCAGCGGGGCGGCGGAATCAGTCTGCCTGACGCCAGGCGACATCATTAGAGGGGTAGCCCTCTTTACTTCCCGGGTATGCCAACCGGCATCTGTCCAGTAGCGGGTGTAAGTGACTATATCCCCCCTACAAGGCTCGTAGTCAATACAGTCCGTGCCAGTGGAGGGTGGTACTTCCGTTTCGGTGGCAGGGGCCCCTATTGGTGGCCCTATCTCCTGGATGTAGCCCTTCTTATTCTGGAGGGGAGAAACCACCACCACCCCCCATCGTACCGGAAGTGTGGGTGTCAAGTCAGAGCCTGGGTGCTGTGCGGCCACTGGGATCGGTTTGGTCACCGGGCTGATGGCCCTCTCCGTACCTGTACCGGACATGGTCTCCCCGACGCCGACCCATTCCGCCGTCCAGGATACCGGGGTTGATGGTTGCATGGACGACAGCTCCGCCTGGGCGTTCTCCCGGTGTAGGGTTGGTCTCACTACCCTCGGCGCCGTAAAGCCATTGTGCCATGACAGTCGATGCAGCTGCTCCACCCATAGCTGCACGAAGTCGACTTCCTCTAGCGGCGGCATGCCTGGGAAATCCTCCGGTGGCTCGGGATTGCTGTGGATCGGGTCGTCCTCTTTCAGGTACCCGCTGGTCGCCATCTCCGCTCCTGGGTCAGCGGCCACCCCAGCACGCTGCTCGGCTATTTTCTGGGGGTGGAGCTCCTTGGGTCCTGGGCACGTCGTCTTCTCGTAGCAACAGTCAGAGGGGGCGGTCGTCACTCTTGGCGCCGCTTTGGTAGTCTCCTCCCATATTGGCACGCCCTTCTGTTTCTCCGGCGCTCCTCGTGGCGCTATGATGGCGGCAATTTTGGCGGGAATTTTTGCGGTAAATGGCAGTACACAGTCTTTAAGCAAATCACAGTTCAAATACAGTTCTGGCACAGTTCTTAGGCGCACATGACCCGATTTTCAGGCTTAAGTAGATCCTGCTCGTGACGCCAAGATGGATCGCCCCCAGGGTAGGGCCGTGGGGTACTCGGTACTGGATCCTTCGGTTCTCAGTGGGGATGTCACGGTGGCTGACCCGGTTCGTGGCCCTCAGGGGTGTCCAGTGAAAGAGTTTATATATGGGAAAGGTCTTTAAAGGGGAAGTGTTCGTGACGCCACCTGTTGTATTCAGTCAGGACGACCGACGCTGCTTGGGGGTCCGCTGGGGTGATGTTATGGCAGCCTGATGGTATACCTTCCGACAGGTGAAGTGTATTTTTATATAGAATATCCTACAGATCGTGAATGTCCATTCACCATTGCTTTATCAGGATTATTACTATGCTCGGGAACAGGAGGAACACTAAGCGCGCTGACTAAAGATTTCCTCTGTGCTTCTTTTTTCCTCTTGTTTAAAGAGAATGGTGAGTGACTCATTGAAAGTGACTGAACTATCCCGATGCTGCAGCCTCAGGGGTTGTATAACTGAATACTGCATTTATTTGTTTTGAGTATTATTTGGATGTATCCCGTTGCCTTGTGCGTTTCTTCCAGAGAAAGAGGCTCCTGAGGTCAATTTAGTGTAAAACTTTCCGAAATTGTTTAGGTATATCAGAGTTACGGTAGATTACCCCACAGAAACATACACTCTCATTTTCTCCATTTCAGCTCATACCTATTCAAGAGAATACGAGATTTCACCGATAGACAAGAGTGTCACTTTTGCCGGGAAAGAAGCCAACCTTATTTCAAAAGTCCAGACTACCTCTTTAGCTCAAGTGATCTACAGTGCCTGGGAATAGCAACAAAAGTGTACAGAGCTGTATACTGTTATGTCTGGAGCTGCTAACAGCTAATTAGTGTGGGTGCTGCACCCCCACCAGTCTGATATTGATTGCCTATCCTAGGGATAAATCATAAACGTAATAGTATTGTAGAGGAGAAGAATTTGCAGCACTCACCTATGCATACAGTGGCATGTAAAATTTTGGGCACCCCTGGTCAAAATTCCTGTTATTGTGAACAGTTGAGCAAGTTGAAGATGAAATGCTCTCTACAGGGCCTAAAGTTAAAGATGACACTTTTCATTTGTATTTTAGGCAAAAAAAATAAATAATATATATATATATATATATATATATATATATATATATATATATATATATATATATATATTGTTTTACATTTTAGAAAATACAAAAAGGAAAATAGGCCGATGCACAAGTTTAGGCACTCTTGGAGATTTGTGCTCTCAGATAACTTAGACCAAGGTAGGTCCAGGTAGCCTGTTATGGTTATGCTTGTTCATTATCATCATTTGGAAAGGCCAGCTGATGCAAATGTCCCAGATTTATAAAAATACAGCCTCCTCTAATCTTGTGGCAAAAAACAGCAGCCATGGGTTCCTCTAAGCAGCTGCCAAGCACTCAGAAAATTAAAATGGTGGAGGCCCACAAAGCTGTAGGTAGAAGAGCCCTGTGTGAATGATGTTTCCCAGGATCTGGGAGCCAATAATCCATTTTGGTAGAGTGACCTTCTGTTGGCACTGTGGATTGGCAGATGGTGTCCTGCCTTTGACTTTGGGCAAAAGAGGAGATATGTAGTATAGCTGAGAAACACAATGTTAAATCCCAGCTCTGCAAGGTCTTGATTAGGGGTACCTGCAGTGTTTCTCTAAGAAGCAGGAAGTAGATTCATGGAGTGGCAGACTTCTGAGGGAATGTCCGTCTGCTAGATGTAGCAGAGGCAAATGTGTTAGCTGGTGAATGCACAGACCACGTGCACCAGATTGGATGTGTCTTGAAGCTGAAGAGAGAGGCAGGCGACAGAATCCTTCTGTTGTAAGAGTCTGCACAGGCCGTGTATGAGTAGCCAGGGTTTGTTCTGTTTTGCTAGTGCGTTGGCAAGGCTAGGAATTTATGTTTATGACCTAAACGGCATTGCCTGTGTGAATTCTTAATGTGGGAGGTCATCATAAATCTTAACAGGTCTTAATGACAGAAGTTGTTGCCTGTGGACTACCCTCTTAAAATGGAGGTGACCATCTTATAAAGTGTTTGCTTAGCATTATTATATCCCATTACGTGATGATCGATGGTTGGTCCTAACTGATACCTCCACCAATCCTGAGGATGAAAGGCACTGAACTTTTCTTTGCACAATGGCGCTTCTGGACAGCTGTACCTGTCCTCATTCACCTACTGTACACCCAGCATTGCAACCCCTTCTTTCTTTTCATTGTCACCCACCAATCATAAAGTGATCATATTGCTTTAAGGCCTTACTCAGATGGCACCCCAGCTATGATCCCTATAGCGCTGTTAATTGATGGTTATATTCAGATTACAGCCAGTTGAACACAGGTACAATGTGCCCACCATATATGAATAGAGAGAGATGATAAAATCATCAGTTCAGTATCACACAATATACAGTATAATGCATCGTATCTCGACATTGTATGAACACATACTAAAAAATGTAAATTTTACTATTTCTTCATATTTAATGAGCATTGTAAATATTTTATTGCCCCCGCCTCAGTGTAATGAGCCAGTAGTGGTTGCTGCCATCTGATGCTGTGTACACCCTGTTTGCTTTTTGCCACTTTTGCACTTAGGTATACTCCCATTACTATTTGCTCACTTGTTTCTGAAAGCCTGGGTGTTGTGAAAGCACAGAATCAATGACATCCTGCCACACTTCTGTATTTTACATCACACACGTTCATTTTTCTAGAGACTGTGTGCAAACAAAAAGGGAAACAGATGTGACAAAAGGAGGGGGTCACCCACACAGTAAAAAGATATTGTAAATAGTGTCTTTCACATTGGAAGACCATGCAAGACCTTGTTAGCCTATTGCTTAATTTTTTTATGTAGGGGCGGAGCCGTTTTCAAACATCTGAGTTTCATGATCTGATTTCCCGATGGGCCGCAGGTCTCTTAACCCAGGGGCGGTTTAGAAAATCATAACCGTACATTCACACAGAATGTTGGACATGTGCAAATGGCATAACAGTCTATACAAGGGTAGCCAAAGCAATGTCAGCGCCAGTAGCCTGTGAACATAAGTGCCAGGGCCTACTTCAACAGGGCGGTGCACTACTTCGCCTACTTCCCCAGGCCAGTGCACTACTTCGCCTACTTCCCCAGGCCGGTGCACTACTTCGCCTACTTCCCCAGGCCGGTGCACTACTTCCCCTACTTCCCCAGGGCGGTGCACTACTTCGCCTACTTCCCCAGGGCGGTGCACTACTTCGCCTACTTCCCCAGGCTGGTGCACTACTTCGCCTACTTCCCCAGGCCGGTGCACTACTTCGCCTACTTCCCCAGGCCGGTGCACTACTTCGCCTACTTCCCCAGGGCGGTGCACTACTTCACCTACTTCCCCAGGCCGGTGCACTACTTCGCCTACTTCCCCAGGCCGATGCACTACTTCGCCTACTTCCCCAGGCCGGTGCACTACTTCACCTACTTCCCCAGGCCGGTGCACTACTTCGCCTACTTCCCCAGGCCGGTGCACTACTTCGCCTACTTCCCCAGGCTGGTGCACTATTTCGCCTACTTCCCCAGGCCGGTGCACTACTTCGCCTACTTCCCCAGGGCGGTGCACTACTTCACCTACTTCCCCAGGCCGGTGCACTACTTCGCCTACTTCCCCAGGGCGGTGCACTACTTTGCCTACTTCCCCAGGCTGGTGCACTACTTCGCCTACTTCCCCAGGCCGGTGCACTACTTCGCCTACTTCCCCAGGCCGGTGCACTACTTCGCCTACTTCCCCAGGGCGGTGCACTACTTCACCTACTTCCCCAGGCCGGTGCACTACTTCGCCTACTTCCCCAGGCCGATGCACTACTTCGCCTACTTCCCCAGGCCGGTGCACTACTTCGCCTACTTCCCCAGGCCGGTGCACTACTTCACCTACTTCCCCAGGCCGGTGCACTACTTCGCCTACTTCCCCAGGGCGGTGCACTACTTCGCCTACTTCCCCAGGCTGGTGCACTCAGCACTGTTCACACTGTACATACGCACCTGGCTCAGAAGCTGTGCCACACAGGACTGGTGATGGCTGAGTATAAGATTCCCTTTCCCGGAATAACATGTTTGGTATCACCTCATAGCTGTTCCCATATGTCAGCACAAGTGATTAGATATTTGCCTTTCGTCCCAGGTTCTTTTCATTGTTATATTTGCAAAACAAAAAAACAGAAAGTTCTTGTATTCATTGAATTACCACCAGGAACAAAGAAAAGCTGACTCACTTGTGGGATTGTGCTGCAAATTTCCAGTCATCTCATGTATTTAACAATGAAGGACAGGTACAGACTAGATTCACTTGCAAAAAAATGTCTGTTGCCTTTGTCAAGCTCTTGCATATCAATGGCGACATTGATAATAAAAAAACAAAACTTTTCACATTGCCTTTTCACATGACAATATCTGTCATATGACCTATGTCATATGTATAGGCCTGTGCAAATGTGAAAATTTAGCCTTGTGGAAGTCAGATTTTGAAATCTCATTTAACGTTGATATGCTTAGATGTATCTGTGCCGTGTACAGTAAAATCACAGAGTGACAGGTTAGAATAGATATATACACATAGAATACATAGATATATAGATGTCAGTGACACACACATATATAAATTACATAGATAGAAGAAAAGCCGGCAATTCATGTGCCGTGTACTGTAAAATCACTGCAGGAGCCGACAGGATGGAAGAGATGGATTACATACAGTAAATGCAAATAGAATAGAAATGTCTGTGACAAATACAATTAGCACAGTGTGTGCAGCTTACTGTACATGTGTTTCATTAATAAAAGTTCATTTTTTGGAAAAAAAATGGTGTGAGCTCCCGCGCAATTTTCGTAACCAGCATAGGGAAAGCCGACAGCTTGGGGCAGATGTTTATAGCCTGGGAAGAGGATAATACCCATGGAGCTTCCCAGGCTATTAATATCAGCTCACAGCTTTATAATTAGCCTTTACTGGCTATTAAAATGGAGGACTCCCCCAAAAATGATGTGGGGTCCCCCTATAATTAATAACCAGCAAAGGCTATGCAGAAAGCTGTAGGCTGATATTAATAGCCTAGGAAGAGGCAATGGATACTGCCCCTCCAGGCTAAAAACATCAGCTCTCAGCCGCCCCAGAAAAGGCGAATCTTTAAGATTTGCTATTTCTGGCACATAGCCTCGCTCTTCCCACTTGCCCTGTAGTGGTGGCAAGTGGGGTGATAGTTGGAAGGGGGTTGATGTCACCTTTGTATTGTCAGGTTACATCAAGCCCTGATGTTAGTAATGGAGAGGCATCAATAAGACTCCCCCATTACTAACCCTACAGTCACATTGTAAGAAAACACAGACACCCAGGAAAAAGTCATTTAGTTGAAAGAAAGACACAGACTCCTTTAATAATCTTAATTAAACCATACTTACAACCTCACCGATTCCCCAGATGCCCTCATTATCTGCAAAAGAGGTAAAAAAAAAATCTAAAATATTCCTCACCTTTCTGCAGAGATGCTTTTAATCCATTTGTCCCACGATGAGTCTAACTCTGCTACATCTAGATGGCAGGCTGCATGGTTGTATGATGCGACCATGCAGCCTGTCATTCAGTAGACATTGAGCACCATGTGCTCAGTGTCTGCCTGTGAACTGCTATTCCCTGTCTGTAGGCACCATGAGCGTGAGAAGGTTCTCCTGCTTGCGGTGCCATCTGGCAGGTCCTGCGAGTTCATGGCCAATGAACTCACTTTAACTATGTAACATTGGCATGAGCGCCGTGGGAAATTTTATGCACACACACTGATTACATGCAAGGTCACAGGTGAGGATGTTACCTTTAGCCGCCATTCAAACCCATTTGTGTCAACTTCTGTGCATGTTATCAGGCCAAAATCACCAGGTATGTGAACTTTTGATCAGGGTAATTTGGATGTTTTGGGTTGTCATTATGACTTAAAAAGAGGAACCCAGTAGTTTGACAATAAATGGCTTCGGCCAACCGCTAACGAGGAGTGGAGATAAAGTTTTGGTGTTATCATTCATATTCTCTAAAAAAAAAGGCCAAGAAAGGAAAAATTCTCCCAGGGTATGTAAACTTTTGAGCACAACTGTATATATCTATGTATTCTATGCGTATATATCTATTCTAACCTGTCAGTGTGATTTTAGTGTACGCGGCACATGAATTGCTGGCTTTTCAAAGGACACCGGTGCGTAAAAATCGAACAGCACTCGAGTGCTGTTTTCTCGCACCCATAGGCTTGCATTGGCGAGTCTCGGACAATATATGCGTACAATCACAGCATGCTGAATACACCCGAGAAAATAAACGGTGATGGGAGCTGCCCCATAGATTAACACTGGTCTGAGTGCTATGCAGTGTTTTCTCGCATAGCACTCTCCCGTATTCTACGGTAGTGTGACTCCGGGCCTAACAAACATTTTGCTGTGGAAAAATGCTGCAAAGAATACTTTTAAAAAAATAGAGCTGTAATTATTTTTATGAATTAACAAAATGCAAAGTGAATGAACAAAAGAAAAAGTCTAAATTAAATCAATAATTGGTGTGAATAAATTTGCCTTCAAAACAACATCACTTCTAGTAACTCTTTCAGAAAGTCAAGGATTTTGTAGGTTTATAGTCAGATCTTTGACAAAAGTGGTAATGAGCCTTATTTTTATATGTACATTAAAATCCAGATATTATCTGAAAAAGTAGTGTAAAGGAAGAAGCTTAACGCGAAACACGCGTCGGGGTTCGCGGACACAGCACGCCATTTGGCTGAGCACGCTCAATGGGAGGCACGGAGCAGGTAATATGTGTGGGGGACGGGGCGCACCGCTTATAATGTCAAGGCAGGTGTTACAGGTGGCAGGCATTTAGGATGCAGTGTTAACTATAGCCTTACCCTCAGTTTGCCGACAAATCTAATAGTCCCACATTAGCATAATTCAATTGGGATTTTGTGCAATAACTATGCAGTAGTAGCATTTAAGATATTGTGTATGACTTGATATTTTCGGTAATTTGCTACACTCCTAGTGTGCTTCTTGTTGCGGGATTTATAATAGTACCCTGCTCTAGCTGACCGCAATAGGTTGTTCTATGAGGCATCTTTGTATTTATGTATGTTATGTTTGCTTGTATTTTAAATTACCTATGAATAAAAAGTAGTTTTTATCTATCTTTGCGGCACTTCTTGGACCACAGTAGTATTTATCTGTGTTCTTGATATGATATAAATGTTAGATCCTGCCTATAGTTCCTTGCAAACATTTCTGCTCATCGTTTGATCCCTTCTGTTATGAGATCATTACAATCAATGTACGTCAGCAGCACATCCTTGTACAAACAGGGATGTACCGCCAGTGTTAAGGAAACTGTGAATGAATGATTGCATTAATAACGATCAGTGACTGCTTCATGTGTATGGAGCTTAATCAGCATTTATGAACTTGATTTAAAACTGTTATGAACGTGTTCACACACTCACACAAAATAATGGAGGAAGAAAAGGACTAATAAAGGGAGATGCCGCACTTACACCCAACTGTTCCCGGTACAGACTAGAAAAGTCCCTAGCCACACAACTTAAAAGCACCTCTTCGGACCTGGATCCCTAAAAGGACGTCAAAGGGTTTCTGGTACCTCCTGAAGAACTAGAGGGGAGGCTGCACACAAATCCTACAAAGGGAAAGGAAAGCGTGCAGGGAGACGCCATGACCTATGGTAAGAAAGCAAACATGTTCCCACCGGTTGGACAGGAGAAAAAACAAAAAAAATAAGTGGACTAAGTGAAAACCTCCCAGACTCCAATTGTGGAAGAAAGGAAAGGGTGCTGGGGAGGATAACGCACAAACAGACCACAGGTAAGCAACTGAGATTACTAAAACAATATAATCACTAAGGAGCCACACCACACTGTCCGACAGTCTGTGGCAGCTTGTATCCCCCCGGCCGGGGTACCCTCTGTTCCAAGACGTGGAGAGAGTCTGGCCCTGGGCAAGCCTGCCCAGGCTCTGCTCTGGGGACAGGAAATCCCTCTCCTGTAAACCTGTTGGACCGTCCCTTTCTTAGCTCCCCCACTGCTTAACTCTATGTTGCCTTTCTATCCCGAAGCTTGTGCATAACAAACAGCACATTACAATATACACAGTACAAGAACAGGCATAACAAACACAGCACATGACATATTGCACATTACACATTAATACATGACATATCAATATACAACATTAGTGAACCATCAGGGTGCCGCATGGGCTCGGTGTGTAGGAGAGAGGAGGCAATTGTCCACGCCAGCTCCTTACATTCTCACCAATCACACATTAACATCTAACACCAGATCACATACATAGCCTGCAGCTTTTGTTTTGGCGAAAAGAAATACAATAGATATGAGAGAAAATTTGATCAGTCCTAAGGGACTGTATGCTATGTTGACACATGGAGGATACACTGCAGATTTTCCATCCAAATTTGAGGACAATCCAGAGTTTCACAGTAGCAGCAAAGTGGATAATAGTTCAGTGTATCTAATCTACAAACTGGTGAAAAAAATCAGCTGAACTTTTACCTATGGACGTGAATGGTGACCGAGTAACATTTTTTAAATCCGACCAGTGTCACTTTATGGCCGGGGTCACACTTGCGTGTGCAATGCGAGAGACTGAACGCTCCGGTCCCGAGTGCCGGCGGCAGTGGTGAGTATTGATGTGAGAGACTCGTGCGAGTTTATCACATTGCACACGCAAGTGTGACCCCAGCGTACTATTACGCCCGATGTCAGAAAGGGGTTAATTATCATTACCGATATTAATATAAGTTCACCAAACTCCATGAAGAATAACAATGTCACTGGACAGTACATGAATTCTCTGGTTTTGTGCCTTTAATTATTTATTTAAAAAAGATAAAATAAAAATATTAACGGCTGCAAGAAAACTAATGACTTTTAGCAAAATCTTTTTTGTATGCTCTTCGAGTTCAGTTCCTTTTATCATGAAAAATTCTTTACATATCTGCAATTTCTTCTCACACAGATTCTGTCAGCAAACAAAGCTGCTTTGTGCTCAGAAATATTTCCGGGCTGATATTTTTTTGTTGTTGATATGATGTATTCTTCAGTGCTAGTACATGAGACTCATGAGCCGTATCCTATAACTGTGCTTATAGGACTGTGAAGTCAGGCTTTATTAAATTGTATTTTTTATTTTTTTTATTTTACGTTATATGGATTCTCTAAATCATGGAAATTACTTGCATGGACAGAGGAGTCCTTGTTTTATTGTTATGGCCAGTAGCATGGCAGGTTTATATCCTCAGGCAATTATGATGGTGTTTGCCACTATGTCAAGTGTGATCGCACAGGTATATGTCTTGTTACCGTACAGAGTCTTTGCATCACAGAGTAAAGTCTCATCGTGAAAATAAAAAAGTTTCTAAAAAGAAAATGTTTAAAGCCAAAACAACTGCATTAAAAATCCACTTATAACAAAAAAAAATTATTATTAATTTCTGTTCTTTATGCACTGTCAAAAGACTGGACCAATTTGAACCAAATTGATCAAACAGGCAAGTCAGATGCTTTGAACGTTTATAGAGCGGGTTTGGGCTCTCTAGGACATTATCAATATTTCTGTAAAAAAAAAACCAGAATACAAAACCAAATAATTTAATAATTTCTTCTGGACACCACTAGAGACATAACATTTCTTCACATATCAACTTGGCACGTCAAATTTCTGCTCATAAAACTCAGATATGCGGCCTCATATCAGTAGGAATGTTTGTAACTACACACACAAACAACAAACAGTTAAACTAAATAGACCCGTACGAAGTATACGTGTATGTATGTGTATCTATTATATACGGATTACAAAATTAATTTGTTCTGCTCCGTCAGAGGAAAATATAAACTACTGAAGTGCTGGAGCTCTAACATTTTGAAACCAGCAGCACCCAATGAAACCCATTGAATGGGATCTGTAAAGGTTCCATCATGATGTCCATCATTTTACCAGACAAAATACAATAGTGTTCAAAATAATAACAGTCCAATATGACTAACCAGATTAACCACTGTTTTTGGTATACATTATATTACCATATGTCAAACAATTTACCAGTTTGTGCAGTAAATTCTAAGAAAACCCCCAGACTCCACATTCACGATCTGCAGGTTTTTGAGTCTGTGTATTAGGATAATTAATTGAAAGGGGGTGTTCAAAATAATAGCAGTGCGGAGCTCAATTAGTGAGGTCAGTCATTCTGGTGGGAATCAGGTGGCCCTTATTTAAGGGTGAAGCCAGGACATTTTCTACATGCATTTCTCCTTGAAAGCCTGAGAAATATGAGTCATACGAGACATTGTTCAGAAGAACAGCATAGGTTGATTAAAAAGTTGATTGGAGAAGGTAAAATTTATGAAGAAGTGCAGACAATGATCGGCTGATCAGCTAAAATGATCTCCAATGCTTTACAATGGAAAACCAAACCAGAGAGACGTGGAAGAAAACAGAAGACTACCATCTGAATGGATGGAAGAAGAGCCAGAATGGCAAAGGCCAATGATCAGCTCTGGGATGATCACACAGTCTCAAGTTACCTGTGAGAACTATGACACGTAGAAGACGCCTGTGTGACGCTAATATCTTAGCAAAAAGTCCCTGCAAAGTCCCACTGTTAAAATAAAAAAAGAAGACATGTACTGAAGCGGATACAATTTGCCAAAGAACACATCAACTGGCCTAAAGAGAAATGGAGAAACATTTTATGGACTGTTGAAAGTAAAATTGTTCTTTTTGGATCCAAGGGCCACAACCGGTTCATCAGATGACCCCCAAACTCTGCCCCCAAGCCACAGTACACTCTGCACACAGTGAAGCATGGTGGTGAAGCATCATCATGATATGGGCAGGTTTCTCTTACTATGGTGCCGGACCTATTTACCACACACCCGGGATCATGGAGCAGATTGCATATATTCTTGAATAGGTCATGTTGCCTTACGCTGAAGAGGGTTTGCCCTTGAAATGGGGGTTTCAACAAGACAACGGCCCTAAACACACCAGTAAATGAGCAAAATCTTGGTTCCAGTCCAATAAATTGAGGTTATGGAGCAGACAGCCCAGTCCCTGCACCTTAATCTGATAGAACACTTGAGGGGTGACATAAAAAATGCCGTTTCTGAGGCAAAGTCAACAAATGCCAAAAAATTGTGGGATGTAATCCAAGCATCCAGGGCTGAAATTACAGGTGACAGCGGACAGAAGTTGGTGACTCTGTGCAACATTGATGTGAAGCAGTTCTAAAAAACTGTGGGTAACAACTAAATATTAGGTTAGTGATTCACAGGAATTTCTAAATCGTCATAAAAAAAGTACATATTGTGAGATTGTAAAGACACATGCAGACACTGCTATTTTTTAGAACAGCCCAATGTTCATTTTTTATAAACATTTCTCAGTGTGCAATCTTCCCAATACATGGAGATACAAACTAGTATAAAGATTTTGTGATTAACTCATGTTTTTGTACACACTGCTATTATTTTGACCACTGCTGTAATTCAATATGCTTATCTTTGGCCAGATTTGTGAAATAGGCATCTAATGAGCACAGCAGTGATCCTCCTCAAGCCGGGCAGTTCGTTTACCGCCAAGCAAACATTATGAAAAGTGCTTTCTTCTTCTGCTGGGTGGCATGTTTGCCACACAGCCAAGAAAGTTGATTGTTGTTTACAACTGTTTCTTCTGGTCTCTATATTAATGTTGCTGTTTAGTGGACCATCAAGTCCGATAGCCATTGGGAACGCACAACACCCTAATTAAAGTTCTTATTTAACTTATTATTGGATTGACCCCTGTATCTGACCCTGCTTTGTTCTCCCTTTATTTTTTCTATTTAACATTTTGATGTTCTTATAGATTTTACCCTTGAACTGTGTGACTGCTCTTGACTTATTGTATTGCTACTTTCTAGGTGAATGTATTATTGGATTAACCTCTGGTTTGTTCTTCGTTTATTCTTCTGACTAACACTTTGATTTTCTTACAGATTTGACCCTTGGACTGTTTCACTGCTCTTGACTCATCTCCTGGATTTGAACTCTGCTGTCCCCTTGTTCCTGATGTAATTGTTTCCGCCTCTCTTCTTCTGACCTGGATTGTTCCTGGTTTTTCTTCAACTGGCTCCTTCCATGAGCAGCACCTCCTGAGATGCAACACAAGGGCTCACTGCTTTATAGTCCAGATCTTTGCACAAAGTGTGAATACCAGGGGGCCCTTAGAACCTGCTGTGGAGTAGTCGCACAAAGTCTATATGTGGATGCCTACTTGAGTTATTAAATTCATAAGAGCTGTAAAGATATGCAAAAAAAATGAAGATTGAAGATAATTGTATCCTATGGGCCAAAATATGCATAATTCCTAAGGGGGGCAGTCATTTGTATACTCTAAAAGCAATTTATTAAATCTTTATAGGAAGTAACAACAATATTTAAAAAAGTCATATGAACACAGAATAATTTATACTAACTAAAGTTACAGTTAGTTTAATTTCTTGGTAGCAAAAACAAGAACCTGTATCCTGCAACAATCTTATCTAGTCCAGATGCGATTGAATAACTAGTGGAAGAGTTTCTCATCCAAGACATAATTGACCGACCTTGAGACAAACATGAACAGCTACTAGATATGAGAAATCCTTGGCAGTTCCAAAAATCTGAAAGAACAGTTCACACGGATGAGTATACAGTGCTAAAAAAGTACGTACCCCTTCCCAGTTTCTTTCATTTTTGTGCATTTGTCACGCTTGAATGTTTCACATCACAAAACCACTTTTTAAGATAAGACAAAGATAATGCAAGGAATCAGAAACTGATGTTTTTTCCACATAATTTAGGGAATGAAAAATACTGTTCAACCTTACCCGATCATTTGTGAAAAATATTGTTAAAGGGAACCTGTCACCCCCAAAATCGATGGTGAGCTAAGCCCATCGGCATCAGGGGCTTATCTACAGAATTCTGGAATGCTGTAGATAAGCCCCCGATGTATCCTGAAAGATGAGAAAAAGAGGTTAGATTATACTCACCCAGGGGCGGTCCCGCAGCGGTCCGGTCCGATGGGTGTCGCGGTCCGGGGCCTCCCATCTTCTTACGATGATGTCCTCTTCTTGTCTTCAGGCTGCGGCTCCGGTGCAGGCGTACTTTATCTGCCCTGTTGAGGGCAGAGCAAAGTACTGCAGTGTGCAGGCTGCGGGCCTCTGTGACCTTTCCCAGCGCCTGCGCACTGCAGTACTTTGCTCTGCCCTCAACAGGGCAGATAAAGTACGCCTGCACCGGAGCCGCAGCCTGAAGACAAGAAGAGGACGTCATCTGATGAAGATAGGAGGCGCCGGAGTGGACCGCGACGCCCATCGGACCCGGACCGCAGCGGGACCGCCCCTGGGTGAGTATAATCTAACCTCTATTTCTCATCTTTTAGGATACATCGGGGCTTATCTACAGCATTCCAGAATGCTGTAGATAAGCCCCTGATGCCGGTGGGCTTACCTCACCCTCGATTTTGGGGGTGAGAGGTTCCCTTTAAGGTGGACAAATCACTTCTGAAAAATGTTCAGCCTCACAAATCAGTTACCATTCAATGACAATAAGCAGAGGAAGATATGCAGCTGGATTTCATGTATACATAAGGCCTACATTAGTATTTATGTCCTGCATCTATGGGGGCATGTGTGTTTTTGTTCCTCTCTGCAGGGGGCATCTCTAATACACAACCCTGTAGACAGGCTGGAGACTTGGCTTTTGGAGCATTGTTCATTTTTTCAGCTAAATTTTAGCTGAAAGAATGAACAATGCTCCAAAAGCCCAGCTGCTAAAAGCAAATGCATAACAGGGAGGGTATGAACACCAAGTGACGCCAAGGGGCAAGGATCTGTTGTTGAGGTCCTGATGCCCCTGTATGTATGGGATATGGAGATTGGAGATGGGTTGCCTGCTGGATCTTGATACACTGGCTATGGTCATGATATCTATCATCTGGATGTGAGGAACTATCTTAAGGACTGTTGCTACCAGCTGGAGCGGGAGACATGTGCTACGGTTGCGGTATGGAGCATGGACTGTGACTGGACCATACTGGAGGGAGATATAAAAGCTGTGGGCCAACCAAAAGTTGGGAGACAGTGGGTATTGCCTTGTACGGGGCAGTGGAACTTTCGGCCTCAGGATGTGATCTTGTGGACTGGGGACATTGCATTGTCACCATCTACCTGAAATTGCTGTAAGACAATGGATGTAAGGAATAAAAATAGTTGCATTGTTAACCTGTCTAGGTGATTATTACAACCCACAACCTCAGATCTTTACAATCACCATAACTGTTCTCAGCAGATTCATGCCGGAAAGAAGCTTGTAATGGCAAAAACAAAGAGTTGGGATATGGAATCAGTGAGCTTATTGAAACTACATCGTCCCTTCCCTCTGCTCTTGTGCACATGGCACCATATTTATCTGGTGCACACCTTTGATTTCACTCCTCTAGGACTTTTAACAACTGCTTACCTCAATCACAGCCATTCTGCATACCCGTCTCTGCAGTTCCAAGATGCGATCTGTACACTTGCTCTTCTATATGAAGGATCTTGTCTGCACACCCAGCTTTGCTGTTTCAAGGTGTAGTCCGTACACTCAGCTCTGCTTTATGAAGGGGTGTGTCTACATACTTTGATCTTTTTCATGGTGCTGTTTGCACATTCTGCTGTGCTGTATCAAGGTGCTCAGCTGAACCAAGGTACCTGACTGCATATCCAGCTGCACTTTCCACACTGTGCACATGCCGTCCAGCTTCGCAGTTGAACCCTGTTTCATGATCTGTCAAGCATATCCAGCTGTGCTATTCCATAATGCTACAGGCGCCAATTTGGTAATCCACTTTTGCTATTCTACACACCATCCGGATTATCCATCTCTGCTGTAGCTCATTACAACAATGGCTCCCGTATGAGTAGTTCATTCACAACTAAGTTTAGCAAATCAACTTCACCAGGTGAGCCATAACAGAATATTCAGTTAATGGATTCCATTTGCACTGGAATCAACGCCTTTGCCATTATATATTGGTAATTTACCTGGACTGATAGCACAATTGTGAATCAATGGAGGTTGGTTAAGGCTGTGCGTAACCTCCATCCCTGGATGAATGCACTGGCTCAAGGCATGCCATCATTATTTTACCACTGGAGTGGTGCCACTAATCTAAGTTGCCTGCACTTAGTATCATACTTACTAGCTGCCATCTTCATCTGTTATTGGTGCCGGACCGGTTATCTCCTGCAGTTCGAGACATGCCAGATTGCTTTAGTGTTGCTGGGTGAGCCAGAAGCCACAACTAAATGTAAGTCTATGAGAACCAGGAAGCCAGCCACCTTAATACAAAATACCAGGGATTTTCCTGTCCGCTGTGTCTAACACTAGGTTCTATCTGAATATTAATCTCTCCAAAACTGAACTTCTTGTGTTTCCTCCCTCTACTTACTACCTTTACCTGATATTGCGATTACCTTGGTGGTTCAGCCATAACTCCCAAGCAGCACGCTCGCTGTCTTGGGGTCATATTTCACACAGAACTGTCTTTTAGGGGTAAGACACACTGCCGTATTTCTCGTGCGAGAATCGCATCGCACTGCACGGACTGGCCGGCACCTCTCCTGACCTGAGCAAGACAGCATGATGGATTACTATGCAGCTGTCAAGCTCAGGTCAGGAGAGCCGACAGCCAGAGGTTTACGATGGGATTCTCGCACGAGAAATACGACAGTGTGTCTCTGCCCTTATTCCCTATATTCAATCACTCACTAACTCATGCAACCTGCATCTTAAAAACATCTCCAGAATTCAACCTTTTCTCACATTTGAAACAGCAAAAACTCTTACTGTCGCTCTTATTCATTCTCGGCTGGACTACTGCAACTCTTTACTAATCTTTACTAATCAGTCTCCCTCTAACCAAACTTTTTCCTGTCCAACCCATCCTGCATGCGGCAGCTAGGGTGGTATTTCTTTCCAGCTGCTTCACCAATGCCTCCACCTTGTCCAGTTATTGCACTGGTTATCCATCCAATACAGAATACATTACAAACTGAAACCTGTAGTAGAAGGAATATAACCCTAATCACAAACATATAGAAGTGCAATGAACCACTAATTCAAGCAGACAACTAACTATATAACCAAAAAAACTACTTCATTGTAAGGACACCAATATGACAAAACAAGACAAAATAAACATCAACAACATAGTAATTAACAAACATACATAAGACTAGAACTCTCCCTCTCTGTAGAGCAGAGGTGTCAAACTGCATTCCTCGAGGGCCGCCAACAGGTCATGTTTTCAGGATTTCCTTGTATTGCACAGGTGGTAATTTAATCACCTGCACAGAATGATTCCAGCACCTTGTGGAATGCTAAGGAAATCCTGAAAACATGACCTGTTGGCGGCCCTCGAGGAATGCAGTTTGACACCTGTGCTGTAGAGGCAATTTGCATATCTAATTTCCCAGAGGAACATTGCCTGGTGAGTAAGCCTCTTTACATTGGCATGCCAGGGCAGGTATGTCATTCTCCACAAGGAGAAATGTCACCATTTAGATTTCAGTGCAGAGCCTCTCACCTAGCCGAATCAGTTCTCATGCTTTGCACTGATGAGGGGCAATAGCCCGAAACACCGTGTCTGAAAATTGAGATTCGGATTTGGCTTTTATCCTAAGTCATATTGCACGACTCATTAAAGGGCCGATAGTGTCTTGTAGGATCGCTACTCCCAACAGGTGGCGCTATAGAGTTCTAGTCAGCTTCATCTCTAAATAGGCAATTTGCAAATGTACTAATATACATTAACAGTGCTGCAATCTGAATATATCCACTCCATGTTTGAGTCCCGGCAGGACCACCTTCTGCTTAGCACGGTATTATCCTTGCTGTGTGTGAAGGGGAATGCTCGCTGATTTTCAGTAGCTAAAACAGCCGTTCGTCTCAGTCTGTGCATTAGCTATGGTAAGCCAACCCCTTTCACAGCCATTGCAAAAGCTGAAGCTAATAAAAAATATCCCAAATAAAGCAGTAGTAGGTGTAATGCACGTCGAACACCGCTCAGACACTTAGGTCATGAAATCGCAATGATGCCATTGTCTCTTTGTGAGATTTTCAGCATTGTCTCTACATGAGATTTTGAGCATTGCTTAAAAAAAAACAATTCATGAAGATATCTTAATAAAAATCAACCAGATTTATATGAAGTTTCCTTTTGACAGGTTTCATTTGTTTATTTTTTTTGTCTTTGTGATTTTACATTTTTGTTTCATGAGCAAATCTTTATAACATTTCACATTTAACATACAATGATATAAAAAGTTTAATAAATCTGTAACAAATGTTTGAGATGCAGCACTCCCATCAAAAACATATGTCATCATAAAATCTGCCAACATCCTGGAAGAAGATCCCGGATCCAACGAGTGAGACCTGCCCTCAGTCTACAGGCTATGACGGAGACGTTGTTCCATAATGCTTACAGTTTTATTGATTGTTGTCCCATAAAAGTTCTTGATTTTTTGCCAAAAGGTAATTACTAGGTCTCAAATAATACAGAATTGTTTGTTCATTATGTGCAGGCCAGTTTCTGCTTCAGTACAATAAAACGCTGTTTTTCTTTTCTGTTCAGACCTTAAGCTAAATTTAGAATTTTGCTCTGTTCCGGTTACCAAAGATAAGATAAAAAAAGATTTCCCCTATATAAAATAGTTTGTCTTATGCAAATACTTTAGGGAGATTTATCAATATAATTGTAAAATGAGATGGGAAAGGTTTGAAATGTGTTTAAAGTGGACTTGTCACTTGCCATAAATATCCCATGTTCTACATGTAGTAAATGCCGCTGTTTCTTTTGTTCTTGTGCCAGTCAGTTCCTGAGACATGGCCCACTGTTACTTGTTTGTGTGTATGGAGCGCCCCCACACCGCCGCAGGGCCGAGGGGTACCCGGAGCCGGGCCTCTGGGTCTCAGTCCTGGGGTTGTCACGGTGGCTAGACCCGGTCCGTGGCCCTGTCTGTCAGTGGGGGACGTCCGGTGCAATAAGTGGTGTGCAGGTCGCGGTAAATAACGAGGACACCAGGTTGCAGTCTCTTTACCTCTTTACTGGAGATCTCTGAGTCCTCAGTCCAGAATACGGTTCACCAGGCTGCGCAAGTCCGGCCGGTCCAATGGCACCTCCAGAGTTCACTTCACAGGTGGAAATCGGTGCCTTCCTTCTTAGCGCTATGTGTTGTAGTCCTTCCCTGCTGTGCTTACGGAAAGTACCCCACAACCGTTGTGTCTGTTTCTTAAGTTCCCTCACAACTCGATTAAATGATGTTCTTCTAATCTTCCGTCCCTTCCTGATGTTACAGTTAGAACGGCACCCGTTTGTCGGATAGGCCTGGAGTTCTTCCGGGACCCTAGAGACGCCCCTCTCCCGCAATTGCCTCCCAAGACTTCATAGGTGATATGTGTTAGACAGCCCGCCTTAAACTGACTGTCCTGCCGCTGTTTAGAGTATTGCTTGAAGCTGAATGTTATAATACTCCCTCGGCGTTCCGGCCACCGGTAGTGCGCCTCAGTAGGGTGTTGCTACGGTCTTACAGCACGACCCCTACTGGAATTCTCCTATTGCTTGATCTCGTTTCTCACTCAGCACAATCTATCTCGCTTCTAGTCCTTTCTTGGGTCCCGCCGCTTCCCGGAGCTGGCGCAGACCCGTTACGTTCTTTTCAATGCCAAGCCTCTGTCAGGATCCCACCCCTGACAGAGACCCTACTGTCTCTTCCTCCACAACACCCTCTGCCACTAGGTGTTGCTTCGTCCAATCCAGTCAGCTTTCTGATCTCACTTCCTGCCTGACCCCCAGTTTACCCACTATGGTGGGGAGTGGCCTAATGAATAGAACCCTTAGCTCCCCCCGGAGGCCCGGCTGTGAAATGTATTGGTGTCTGTGATACCTGATCAGATGAACTCCTTCAGTGCCATCGGACGCACCATAGCTCCCCATAGTGGCGGAGCCACAGTACTGCAACGACCAGGACTCTGGGGCGCTGCACTCCCCCCTGGTTAAACACAGTACTCCGGGACTGGGAAGAAAACAACAATACAAGTTAGCAAAAAGACATACAATTTTGTTGAGTGCAAATGACAATAAGTATACTTGAACAGGCTTCCCTTTATGGGAGGTAAGGACACTTGAACGTTACAAACATGGCAACAATATCATAGCAACATGCTATAATTAACTTTTCTTACCCAACCGGGTATTCTACCAAGTGCAAACATTATTGAACAATAATTTAACTTTGCCTTTAAGGACATACACTCTTCATCCACTAAAGACCTTCCTATAATCACATTATAAGGCATATCAACTTTTCATTCTCCTTCTTTGGATCTGCAGGACCGCCTGTCCTATCGGCACCAGACCTACTGCCTCTCCTTTCTGTTACAGGACCGCCCCGTTCAGCCAGGGCCTACTGCCTTTTCAACTACTATACACGGTATAGAACATAACATACTTTCAGTTTTAGAAACACTGAGCCATCTACGTATAGCTCCTAGGAGGACTCACTACCTAACCCCTACGGGTTCACTTTCTGTCCTCTGTAACACATTACTAACTCTTTCTTAACTTTCTATGGAGGACTCAGGGTTTACCTTCTATCCCCATTTCTTATCAACATTATCAACTATCTTCTTAGATCATCAACCTTCATTAATACTTTCTTACTTCCGACTATGCAGGACACTCTGTCTACCCCTAGGGGCCTACTGCATCTTCCTTCTGTCTCTCAATCTTTCTTCTAAGGAACATTATCAGCATTTCTTTACAGTTAACCAGTTGGGTACATATAACTTTTACATGTAAGCATCATCATTTTCTCTAAGTGCAACACGTGAACATCCCCTTTAAGAGAGGACCAAGTCTCTGTGAGGTAGCGTATCTTCTCAAGCTACCAGTCCATACTCATCAAAGGTTCCAGTGCGGTATCTTCGCAAAGAGTTTTTAAGTAAAACCAGTAGGAAGCGCCTTTAAGAAGGTGCAAACTATATACAAAAGAGTTCGGATCATGCACTGTTCATGATTCAGCAGTTTTTAAAACTTGTGCAAACTTGAAGAACATAAATAAACAACAAGGATCCCGGGTCAGCAAAGGGATCCATCAGAATTAACCCTGGACGGGTTCAGCAGCAAAAACAGGAACAAGCAGTTAAGAACTATTTACATATAAGAAAACAGTCAAATCTTACTGTGGTGAATCAGAAGATGGTCTCATCTCTGGCCTCACCAGGCCGACAGATCGCACCGGTGGGCCAGGAAGCGGTTCCGGTCCCAGCAACGATAAGATCCCTCGCCGGGAGGCCCTTCTCACGGGTAGGCGCACACGTCCCTCCGGGGCACGGCGAGGTCGGGCCTCTCGAGATTCCGCGGGGCCGGGCTCTGCAGCTTTGTCCACAGGAGCATCATCTTCCGGTGTTCCGGCAGCAGCCTGGAGGGCGATGCACCGCTGGACTCCTCGGGCGACCCAGCCCGTCTCACCAGCGTCCCTCCTCCACCTCGTGTAAGTCACGGCATCACCCGGCTCCAGATCACGAGCGAACCTCCCGCTGCAGGGCTCCACCTCCTCCCGGTCCACGCGGACTTGTAGTGGCTCCCCGATCTCCTGGATTACTCCTCTTCCATACTGGGGGTTAAAGGCCACCACTACACCCCAATGTGACGGCGGGATCTCTGGAGCACTAATTAAATCGATCTGCTCTGCAGGCTGGGGCCGGCTCCGCCACGTTGCCATCAGACACCGTAGATGTTCGGCGTCCGGCATGATCTTCAGGCCCGGCGTCTGTAGCGTACCTTCAGCCGCGGCCAGGTGGGAAGGAGCAGGGGACACTGGGGACCAGCGGATCTCCGTTGGTTGGCCCAGCCGAGTAAGCACGCGGGCATCATCCTCCAGTCGGCGTGCTAGCTGTCGGGCCTCGGCTGCAGCCGCACACTCCTCAGACAACGGCAAGGGGGGTCGGCCCATCGGTGGCTCCGCAAGGGTCAGTCCCCGCAGCACTGGCGTTTCTGGGGCTGTGTCGGGTTGCGCAGCCTCAAGCCGGATCGGGTCAGCCCCACGCGGTGCTCCTGGTGTCGCCATCTTGGCCTCTTCTCCAGTGTCCTCTTCCCGCGGTCTCTTTCGTGGGCGGCTCCGTCTCCATGGCCTCCACCCTCCAAACAGGATCAGGAGGCGGACTTCAGCCGCTGACGGACACGTCCTCAGGACACAGAAGTATTTGGACTGGGCGGTCATTGTTGTTCGCGCTCTCCAGTCTGTCTACGCCTACTCCACGCCCCTCTTCTTCTCCCGCGCTTCTCCTCAGCGCTGCGATGGCGGCGGTTTTGGCGGCAATCCTTGTAGTAATGGCAGCACACAGTCTCTCAATAAAGTTACAGTCCAAGCACAACAAATCACAGTTCCAAGGCACACATGACCTGATTCTTCAGGCTTAAGTAGATCCTGTTCGTGACGCCAAGTTGGAGCGCCCCCACACCGCCGCAGGGCCGAGGGGTACCCGGAGCCGGGCCTCTGGGTCTCAGTCCTGGGGTTGTCACGGTGGCTAGACCCGGTCCGTGGCCCTGTCTGTCAGTGGGGGACGTCCGGTGCAATAAGTGGTGTGCAGGTCGCGGTAAATAACGAGGACACCAGGTTGCAGTCTCTTTACCTCTTTACTGGAGATCTCTGAGTCCTCAGTCCAGAATACGGTTCACCAGGCTGCGCAAGTCCGGCCGGTCCAATGGCACCTCCAGAGTTCACTTCACAGGTGGAAATCGGTGCCTTCCTTCTTAGCGCTATGTGTTGTAGTCCTTCCCTGCTGTGCTGACGGAAAGTACCCCACAACCGTTGTGTCTGTTTCTTAAGTTCCCTCACAACTCAATTAAATGATGTTCTTCTAATCTTCCGTCCCTTCCTGATGTTACAGTTAGAACGGCACCCGTTTGTCGGATAGGCCTGGAGTTCTTCCGGGACCCTAGAGACGCCCCTCTCCCGCAATTGCCTCCCAAGACTTCATAGGTGATATGTGTTAGACAGCCCGCCTTAAACTGACTGTCCTGCTGCTGTTTAGAGTATTGCTTGAAGCTGAATGTTATAATACTCCCTCGGCGTTCCGGCCACCGGTAGTGCGCCTCAGTAGGGTGTTGCTACGGTCTTACAGCACGACCCCTACTGGAATTCTCCTATTGCTTGATCTCGTTTCTCACTCAGCACAATCTATCTCGCTTCTAGTCCTTTCTTGGGTCCCGCCGCTTCCCGGAGCTGGCGCAGACCCGTTACGTTCTTTTCAATGCCAAGCCTCTGTCAGGATCCCACCCCTGACAGAGACCCTACTGTCTCTTCCTCCACAACACCCTCTGCCACTAGGTGTTGCTTCGTCCAATCCAGTCAGCTTCTGATCTCACTTCCTGCCTGACCCCCAGTTTACCCACTATGGTGGGGAGTGGCCTAATGAATAGAACCCTTAGCTCCCCCCGGAGGCCCGGCTGTGAAATGTATTGGTGTCTGTGATACCTGATCAGATGAACTCCTTCAGTGCCATCGGACGCACCATAGCTCCCCATAGTGGCGGAGCCACAGTACTGCAACGACCAGGACTCTGGGGCGCTGCATGTATATATATACACTCACCGGCCACTTTATTAGGTACACCATGCTAGTAACGGGTTGGACCCCCTTTTGCCTTCAGAACTGCCTCAATTCTTCGTGGCATAGATTCAACAAGGTGCTGGAAGCATTCCTCAGAGATTTTGGTCCATATTGACATGATGGCATCACACAGTTGCCGCAGATTTGTCGGCTGCACATCCCAAAGATGCTCCATACAAGGCAGGATGGATCCATTCTTTCATGTTGTTTACGCCAAATTCTGACCCTACCATCCGAATGTCGCAGCAGAAATCGAGACTCATCAGACCAAGCAACGTTTTTCCAATCTTCTACTGTCCAATTTCGATGAGCTTGTACAAATTGTAGCCTCAGTTTCCTGTTCTTAGCTGAAAGGAGTGGTACCCGGTGTGGTCTTCTGCTGCTGTAGCCCATCTGCCTCAAAGTTCGACGCACTGTGCGTTCAGAGATGCTCTTAGGCCTACCTTGGTTGTAACGGGTGGCGATTTGAGTCACTGTTGCCTTTCTATCAGCTCGAACCAGTCTGCCCATTCTCCTCTGACCTCTGGCATCAACAAGGCATTTCCGCCCACAGAACTGCGGCTCACTGGATTTTTTTTCTTTTTCGGACCATTCTCTGTAAACCCTAGAGATGGTTGTGCGTGAAAATCCCAGTAGATCAGCAGTTTCTGAAATACTCAGACCAGCCCTTCTGGCACCAACAACCATGCCACGTTCAAAGGCACTCAAATCATCTTTCTTCCCCATACTGATGCTCGGTTTGAACTGCAGGAGATTGTCTTGACCATGTCTACATGCCTAAATGCACTGAGTTGCCGCCATGTGATTGGCTGATTAGAAATTAAGTGTTAACAAGAAGTTGGACAGGTGTACCTAATAAAGTGGCCGGTGAGTGTATATATATATATATATATATATATATATATATTTATATATATATATATATATATACAGTCATATGAAAAAGTTTGGGCACCCCTATTAATCTTAAGCTTAATGTTTTATAAAAATTGGGTTTTTTGCAACAGCTATTTCAGTTTCATATATCTAATAACTGTTGGACACAGTAATGTTTCTGCCTTGAAATGAGGTTTATTGTACTAACAGAAAATGTGCAATCTGCATTCAAACAAAATTTGACAGGTGCATAAGTATGGGCACCCTTATCATTTTCTTGTTTTAAATACTGCTACCTACTTTTTACTGACTTACTAAAGCTCTTTTTTTGGTTTTGTAACGTCATTGAGCTTTGAACTTCATAGCTAGGTGTATGCAATCATGAGAAAAGCTACTTAAAGTGGCCACTTGCAAGTTGTTCTCCTGTTTGAATCTCCTCTGAAGAGTGGCATCATGGGCTCCTCAAAACAACTGTCAAATGATCTGAAAACAAAGATTATTCAACATAGTTGTTCAGGGGAAGGATACAAAAAGCTGTCTCAGAGATTTAACCTGTCAATTTCCACTGTGAGGAACCTAGTAAGGAAATGGAAGAACACAGGTACAGTTCTTGTTAAGGCCAGAAGTGGCAGGCCAAGAAAAACATCAGAAAGGCAGAGAAGAAGAATGGTGAGATCAGTCAAGGACAATCCTCAGACCATCTCCAGAGATCTGCAGCATCAACTTGCTGCAGATGGTGTCACTGTGCATCGGTCAACTATACAACGCACTGTGTTTTTTTGCCGCCATGCATAACGCCTTTTTGTATGACTAAACAACTCAATCTTGGTTTCATGAGTCCACAGGACCTTCTTCCAAAAAGAAATTGGCTTCTCCAAATGTGCTTTTGCATACCTCAGCCGACTCTGTTTGTGGCGTGCTTGCAGAAACGGCTTCTCTCGCATCACTCTCCCATACAGCTTCTCCTTGTGCAAAGTGTGTTGTATAGTTGACCGATGCACAGTGACATCATCTGCAGCAAGTTGATGCTGCAGATCTCTGGAGGTGGCCTGAGGATTGTCCTTGACTGATCTCACCATTCTTCTTCTCTGCCTTTCTGATGTGTTTCTTGGCCTGCCACTTCTGGCCTTAACAAGAACTGTGCCTGTGTTCTTCCATTTCCTTACTATGTTCCTCACAGTGGAAATTGACAGGTTAAACCTCTGAGACAGCTTTTTGTATCCTTCCCCTGAACAACTATGTTGAATAATCTTTGTTTTCAGTTGCAAAAAAAACAATTTTTATAAAACATTAAGCTTAAGATTAATAGGGGTGCCCAAACTTTTTCATATGACTGTATATACACACACACACACACACACACACACACACACACACACACACACACACACACACACACACACACACACACACACACTCATATCACAGTTTGAATGCTGCTGACTGGCAATATCAATCCTTGGATATCTTTTTGTATCCCTTTCCTGTTTTATACAGTTCAACTATCTTTTCCCGTAGATTCGTTGACAATTCTTTCGGCTTTTGGTTTCCCCATGACTCACAATCCAGAAACATCAGTGGCTGGATGAAAGATGCAAGAGTCTGTCTGGATCCCAGAAACTCACTCAGCTTTTATACACAAAGACTGCTTACAAGCGAATAGGTGACAGGTGAAGATGTTACCTTTAGTAGCCATTCAAACCCATTTGTGTCAACTTCTGTGCATGTTATCAGGCCAAAATCACCAGGTATGTGAACTTTGATCAGGGTCATTTGGATGTTTTGGGTTGTCATTATGATATAAAAAGAGAAAGCACAGTAGTTTGCCAATAAATGGCTTCACCCAACCACTAACCATGAGTGGAGAAAAAGTTTTGGTGTTATCATTCATATTCTCTGAAAAAAGGCCAAAAAAAGCAAAAATTCTGCCGGGATATGTAAACTTTTGAGCCCAGCTGTACGTATATACAGGTGCTGGGTGCTGTCTCCATATTTTTATATAGATACACTAGACATGTTCACCTAAAAGAATCCCACATAGAAGAGTTGAGCTCCATAGTCACTTAGCTAAAAATACTAGCTTAGAATACAGGGAAGAGAAGGCCAGGTCCACTTTAAGATGACACTAGTACTTTATGCATTGGAAATTTTTGTATTGGGGCAAAGGATATTCACGTTAGTACTCACTCACACTTCCGTCAATTCTGTCATGAGAGAGAATTGTGCTGATTATGCTAATGTCAGGGTTTGATCCACCTCGCATGAGAGGATCACAACACAGGTGAGAAGAAAACGGAGAACTTAATTTCTTCATCTTCTCCATTGTCTCTTTGCGCGTACATCAGACTACACATCAGATGACATCTGAGAGCAGTCCGTTGTTGCCCACATACTCATAGACTTGTATGGGTGCGTCCGCGTGATCTGATTATCAGAGCCACTCACTTGTGATTGTTTCCTCATGCCGAATCGGTATGATAAAATAATCACAGATCGGCACTGCCCCATAGTACAACATTGGTCAATTAAACTATCGCGTAGCACTAGGCCTCGTTATACACCAGTGTGAGCAAACAGTTACACTTCTCCTGAGAAGTGGAATTTATTTTAGATCATCAGCATTTATACCATGTCAAGTAATTTCACGCTTATGGCAAGTGACAGGTCCTGTTAAATGGAGCGTGCATCATGTTGAATTTGATCGCTATCCTTGTGGAACAGTTTCCTTTTTCTTACAGAATGACAAACTTGGTGCGTACAGGATCACACAAATATCTTGTGCACTACTTAAATCTGATACACCCCTCTTTTAAAACTGAGATAAAAGGTAAAAAAAAAGTGTCTAAAATACATGAAGTTTGGTGAACACCATGTATTCCACTTTTTGGGCATAATTTCTCACATTGTGGGTTTTCGCTACCCCACATGAATCAGAAGACTCTGGTCACTTTTACAAGGGAGGCTTTATTTGGAGCCGGTGTCCTTCGTTCCATCATATTTCATATTTATACCATCATATTTGATTAAAAGAATGTCACTGCATGTAGTGTCACTGTTCATATCACACTAAGGGACACATGACTGAACTGATCGGACCCCATTGTAAGTGTGTGGGGTCCATTGGGCGCTGTTAGTATCTGTCATACTACTGATCCAGCAATAATAAGTGATGGTTTCCGTTACGAAAGCACAAGTTGTGAGCACGTATCCTCAGTAAACAGGCACACTTCCTTCCGCCAGAATTCTAATTATCAATAGTGATCTTTACAATTTCAGCTCAGTCTCCGGTCAAATGTCTGACGGCAGACAGGGATATCTTTTTCCCCAAGGCCAGTCAGTACAATTTTGAAAGATGCTTTGTGCACTAGTGGAGAAAATATAAAATAACGTAAGAAACAGAAAAACGAAAAACTATTTAGAAAGTAACTATGATTTACTGCAGATTTAAAGGAAATTTCTAATAAGAAAATGACCTTTGTTTAAAGTTTTTATGTTAAACCTATTTTTATTAATTTGGGGTATTTTTTTTCTCATTTTCCATGTCATTATCTATTAGGGATTAAATAATCTGTTTCATTTTTTTTTTTTTTCATTCATTTAAAAATTTCAAATGTTCAACAATTCAAATTTTTAAATTCATTTTAGTTTAACAAAATGTTTGCTGAATTGTAGTGAGCAAATGGTGAAAAAAAATTAATGCTCGCCTCACCACTTTCCTTTTCTTGCCTTTTCAGCCCTCATTTGGTTCCATGGACCTATTTTTTGTTTTTCTTTCGCAGCCTTCATCCATTACCACTCCTTTGTTGCCAAGTAGGCCTCAAACATCATTACCTGGTGTTGAGCTATTGTGCCCGGATAAGGTGTTACCTGAGCATGATCTGGTGCTAGCAGAGTATTTTCCGATTGCTTGAATACTATGTTCGAGTCGCCGAGGCTGAATGTCTCGCGGCTGTTCGAGAACAGCAACACATGGCGGGATTGCCTAACAAACAGACTATCCTCTGCATGTATTGCAGCTGTCAAACAGAGACACGCACCCTAGCATAGTATTTGAGTACACCAAAGATCAGGGCCGTATTTAGAGTTTCTGCTGCCCTAGGCACTTTCAGTGCTGCCTCCCCCATTGGTGAGTATGACACTATCGGCAGTGACTTTGGCAAGAATCGCTGTTGTGAAAATAGCCTTTTGCAGCAGATCGGGCAGTTTTTTCGCATCTGCCGCGTAACAGATCACTTACAACGGATCACTTACGGCAACACTGCGTTTGGCTTCATTCATTCCCTATGGGATTTGTGGCACTTGCTGTGATCTGGCAAATACGGTACCATACCTCCCAACTCTTGAAGGGAAAGAGGTATAAAGGTTGCGGCGCACGTAGTGCGCCGCGGCAAATTTTAGGCCATGCCTCTGACCACACCCATTTCACAACTAGTCACACTCATATCCAAGTCCCAACCACACCCACTTAGCACTGCTGATCACAACTGTTTCATATACAATAATTATAACCAAAAAAATATGGCCACACATGATGCTCCATACTGTATAATGACCGCACATAATGCTCCATACTGTATAATGACCGCACATGATGCTCCATACTGTATAATGACCGCACATGATGCTCCATACTGTATAATGGCCACAAATGATGTTTAATACTGTATAATGACCGCACATGATGCTCCATACTGTATAATGACCGCACATGATGCTCCATACTGTATAATGACTGCACATGATGCTCCATACTGTATAATGACCGCACATGATGCTCCATACTGTATAATGACCGCACATGATGCTCCATACTGTATAATGACCGCACATGATGCTCCATACTGTATAATGGTCGCACATGATGCTCCATACTGTATAATGGCCACAAATGATGTTTAATACTGTATAATGACCGCACATGATGCTCCATACTGTATAATGACCGCACATGATGCTCCATACTGTATAATGACCGCACATGATGCTCCATACACTGTATAATGACCGCACATGATGCTCCATACTGTATAATGACCACACATGATGCTCCATACTGTATAATGACCGCACATGATGCTCCATACTGTATAATGGCCACAAATGATGTTTAATACTGTATAATGACCGCACATGATGCTCCATACTGTATAATGACCGCACATGATGCTCCATACTGTATAATGACCGCACATGATGCTCCATACTGTATATTGGCCACACATGATGCTCCATACTGTATATTGGCCACAAATGATGCTCCATACTGTATAATGACCCCACATGATGCTCCATACTGTATAATGACCCCACATGATGCTCCATACTGTATAATGACCCCATATGATGCTCAATAGTGTATAATGCCCCTCTCCCATCTTGTATGCATGGCTCATCTTCCTCCCATCCCATATGCATGGCTCATATCCCCCCGCGTATGCATGGCTCATAATTCCCCCCCCCCCGTATGCATGGCTCATATCCCCCCACCTCTTGTATGCATGACTCATGTTCCCCCTATGCATGGCTCATCTCTCCACCCCCCCTCCCCTGTATGCATGGCTCATATCCCCCTACGCATGGCTCATAATTCCCCCCCACCTCCTGTATGCATGGCTCAAAATTTCCCCCCTGTATGCATGGCTGATATCCACCCCCCCGTATGCATGCCTCATATCCCCCTATGCATGGCTCATAATTCCCCCCCACCTCCTGTATGCATGGCTCATAATTCCCCCCCCCTGTATGCATGGCTCATATCCGCCCCCCCCGCCCCCTGGCTGTATGCATGGCTCATATCCGCCCCCCCCGCCCCTTGGCTGTATGCATGGCTCATAACCCCCCCACCTCTTGTATGCATGACTCATATTCCCCCTATGCATGGCTCATCTCTCCCCCCCAAACCCCCCCTATGCATGGCTCATCACTCCCCCCTCATGCATGGCTCATCACTCCCCCCTCCCCCCCCATGCATGACTCATCACTCCCCCCTCCCCCCACCATGCATGGCTCATCACTCCCCCCTCCCCCCCATGCATGGCTCATCACTCCACCACCCCCCTCCGCTCCCCGCTCCTTCTCCCATGGCACGGGCGGCTTACCGTCCTCCTTCAATCCCCCCGTCCTCTGTCCCTCATACTCACCTGTCAGTTGTCTCACACCAAGCGGGCGCGCCGACGGCGACATCCCTCCGGCTCTCTGTCCCGACTCCCGGCGCAGGCTCGCAGCTCCTTCTTCCTGCGTGAGCGGTCACGTGATACCGCTCTCATTAAGGCTCATGAATATGCGCATATTCATGAGCCTTAATGAGCGGTACCACGTGACCGCTCACTCAGGACGCGCTACAGAAGCTGAGACCAGGCATCGCTGGAGCAAGGTGAGTATCATCTTCAAGGAGGGCGGGGGGAGGCGGGGGGGCGGCGGTCGGAGGGTGGGTGGGAGGCTGGTCCCGGGGGGGGCTGGGGGGGCGGGGGTTGGGGCGGTCGGGAGGTGGGAAAAAAAAACAAAACACCTTGCTCGCTTGCTCAGGTGCCGCCCCCCGCATCGTCCCCGCCCTAGGCACGTGCCCTCGAGTGCCTAGTGGCAAATACGGCCCTGCCAAAGATATTCTGTTAGCACCCAAGTATGCTCGGATAACACCTTATCAGAGCACGTTCGCTCAACATTAATCATTCCATGCCTTGTTAGAGGCCTCCTGAGTGCTTCGGGCGACGCGCATAGTGACATCGTGATTAGTGATGAGCGAATATACTCATTACTCAAGATTTTCTGAGCACGCTTGGGTGACCTCCGAGTATCTTTTAGTGCTCGGAGATTTAGTTTTCCTCACCTCAGCTGAATGATTTACATCTGTTAGCCAGCTTGATTACATGTGGGGATTCCCTAGCAACCAGGCAACCCCCACATGTACTTATACTGGCTAACAGATGTAAATCATTCAGCTGAGGTGAGGAAAACTAAATCTCCGCGCACGAAAAAATACTAGGAGGACCCCCGAGCGTGCTCGGAAAATCTCGAGTAACGAGTATATTCGCTCATCACTAATCATGATATCTGGGCAAGAAACCTGGCACCAAGTGAAGATTGCTTAAGAAGAAGCAAGCGCCGAGCACTGGAGGAAGGGCTATTGCAGTGGGACAAGTAAGCGGAGGGGTATTTATTTTGTGATTTTTTTTTCACCCTGACTTCATTATGCTCCGGTGTCAGGAGAGACCTCATGATGTGATACAGAACATTTGATTAGCATTTAATTACTTCACTGCAAGTTAAATTTCCCTGCCAAATTCAAGCGATCTTCTGAATTCAAATCTCAACATATTTGCTCATCTCTATTATCTATATTAAAAAAAAACATGACATTTTGCAATTTTCCATCTGACTACTAAGCCTAATAATAGGATTAGTTCCAGTAATGAAGAGATCACTTCTCGGCAGTCATCTAATTATCATCACAGGCAAGATTCCAATGACAGATAATACCTCTAAATACAGCAGAGAACACAATCCATCATTCACGAAAAGTGAGGTCACAGCTCACCTCCTCTCCCCATCTACACTGGTCTCACAGCATGCCCACAACATTCTCCCTAGAAGACCAATCTCCAGTCTATTGGTGCCTAATGGCAGGACCGTTTGCAGCTTTTCTGATGCCTGAAGAAAGTACTGAAATGATGCCACTCCCCAAAGTGCAACAAATACCTGAAGTGAATAAACATAATTCCGTCATTTTTTGGGAATGACCTGATAACGTAATTATAATGGTCACTGCAAATCTTCAAAGTGTTATTTGGGTTTTTTTTGTAAAAAAACAAAAAAACAAAAAAAAAGAAAACCTGGATTTGTGATGCCATTTTGTAAGACTCATAACATTTTTGTTTTTCTGATTTTGCTCGTTTTTTTTAAAATTGCATTTCTTTACCTAGAAAAGGTGACAAAAAAGTATTTTATTTGTACACAATAAGATGCTCTAATCGTAAATCGTTTTCAATTAGAAAAAAAATAAAAATAAAAATGAGGAAAAAAAAGAATGTGTGTTACTCTCTAGTTTTAGCTATTGTCCCTCCCCCCTTCGTTCCGGAAATATTAAAAATGGAATATCAGTTTTAATCTGTTGATCGAGTGAAGCGATATTTCTGTCAGTGTCTGACCCTCGTGGATTTCACATGGCTGCTTTGATGCATTTAGAATGACTTTGCCGATTTCAAGGAATATATTTTTCCAGGCCTAAGATCAAAGGCCTATTAACAAGTATGGTAGTTACAGTGTAAGGAATTTTTCAAAGAAGCGGTCTTGATTGTTTTTGTATCTACAACTTGTTATCACAGGGAAGCCCCTTTCTGAGGTGCTACAACAACAGCTTTCCCCAAGCATTAACCTAAACAGCAAATTATCATTTTAATTTAAATCATCCGATGCCCAGGCAGATTCTTGATATAAGACGAAAAAAAAAAAAAACGGCCTGTTTTCAGTAGAATGGAAGTAGCCAGACGAGAGGCGCCAGCGTATCTTTGTGCCAAAGCAAAACAATGTGGAATATAAAACAACAGCTTTGAAAAGACCGATTAAACTCCTTACTGACCCATCCTGAGACAGCAGCCAGCGAGCAGACCTCCAGGATATCGCTGCAAAATGGGACGGGATCTTTGCTTTTTTTTTTGCTTGTTGGAGTAATTTTCTTCAAAATGACCGTAGCCTGTCTGAGAAATGTCAAAACACAGACATATTTTCTCAGGCCGGATAAAGCAAATCTGCTAACTCGAAAAACAGACGTCTAACGCTGTAGCCTCGAGACGTGGAATATGTAGAATCCCAAATCCAAGAATTCTGGGAAATGCTTCCAACATTATTGGTGATGAGGGGGTCATTTTGCCCGATGAGACATAAGGGGACCTAGGGACCACTAGTATAGTGGTGTCAGGGTTTTTACTGGTAGAGACTAGGCAATAATTGTGCTAGATGGGTTAGATGGAAAGTAGTGCTGACTGCATGGCCAGGAGCCCCAGTATGTCTTTATTTCTTTTAGCAATTTTATAAAAGTTATTTGCAAAATTGGATTTCATTGCTGCACATTTACTAAGAGATTTTCGTTGGTGGATCATAGTGGGTGAGCTAGAAGGATGTTTCATCTGGGGCTCAGAGGTTAGCACTGCAGCCTTACAGCGCTGGGGTCCTGCGTTCAAATCCCACCAAGGACAATATCTGTAAGGAGTTTGTATGTTCTCCCCGTGTTTGCTTGGGTTTCCCCCGGGTTCTCCGTTTTCCTCCCACACTCCAAAGACTTGCTGATATGGAATTTAGATTCTGAGCCCCAATGGTGATGGTGCTATATAAGCAAAGTATAAGAAAAAATCTTGGGCAGTCAAGAAGGCTGCCTAGAAGTCAAGTCACTGTCTACATGGTGGGTGGATAGTTGTGTCAAGTGGGCACTGCTCACCTGGTTTGAATAGGTCTTGTCAAAAGTGGACTGCTTATGTTCCTATTTTACACAAGTTGCTACCCTGAATATTCCGATTTTTTTTTTTTTTTAGTTTAGTTTTTTTTTTCAATCTATCATACAGATCCAGAGGTATGGACCTTTTTATTTAGTGCTATTTTTTATGCTCTTTACCAAAGGCTCACAGGATTCTCTAAGGGCATGTCTTTAGGCCACATTCACAAGTTCAGTATTTGGTCAGTATTTTACATCAGTATTTGTAAGCCAAAACTAGGAGAGGAACAATCAGAGGAAAAGTATAATAGAAACACGTCACCACTTGTGCAACTATCACCCACTCCTGGTTTTGGCACTGGATAAAAAGGTCCAGGTCTTTCGACAAGTTTATGTTTAAATATAAAAATATTATGGAATTTAGTAGCATAATGTGATTTTGGGTCAACAACTTCCACCAAATTCATTGCAAAAAAGATTATTACTTGTGTATTTTATGTATGGTTATGGATTACCGTATTTTTCGGACTATACCTCACCGGACCATAAGACGCACCCCATATTTTCAGAAATAGAATAGAGAAAAAAAAATAATGTGTCAAATGGGGGTCCGTCTTACCGTCCGAATTCAGCTTACCGGGGGATATCGGCACAGGTGGAGGAATGTTCACAGAGGTTGTTCGGTGGTCCAGGCTGTTGCGGTGGCCTCCGGTAAATCCCATCCAAGGAGCGGCAGTGGTGCTCTGGGGTTCCCGATGATTCTGCAAGTATTTTGAAACAGGTTCGGTGGTAGTGTGGCGGGGCTCCACTGGCATTTTGAGACAGGTGCAGTGGAGGTGTTCTGTGGGGCTCCGCCGGCTTTTAGCGACAGGTGCGGTGGTGATTCTCCGTGCTTTGGAGGGTCTCTGCCAGCATTTTGTGAAAGCCCGGAGGCCCCCCCGCAGATCCACTGCTGCAATGCGGTGGCCTCCAGGAACATGGCCACAGGGTGGCATCCCAAGATCTCGTCTCCCAAGATCTCAGGTATGAGATCTCAATCTGCTGTGATGCGGTGGACTCTGGGAAAATGGCCACTGGGGGCGGCGCATGCTCAGATTCAGATCTCGGCAACGAGATTTCATCCCGAGATCCGGCCATTTTCCTGGAGGCCACCGCATCGCAGCAATGGATCTGCGGGGGCCTCCTGCCTTTCACAAAATGCTGGCGGAGCTCCCCGCCGCACCACAGAGGACTGGGACCGCTGCTACAGTATTTTGTAAGTATATTCAGACTATAAAACGGACCCCCATTTCCCCAAAAAATAGTCTGAAAAATATGGTAAATACTAGAGGGGTGGCCTGTGTATTCTTACCTTAAATTACTGTACATTAGCTGACTACACATCTCAAATGGACCATCCTTTGATTAAAGGAAGTCTGTAGCACCGAATGACTGTTCAAACCAAGCATAGGCGCTCGGTGCACCCTTGGTGTGGACAATAAGTTCAGTGCACCTTCCCACCTGCTTGTTTTCCATCTATCTCTGCCCTTCATATCTATGTCAATCATAGAAGGGAGATGGCGATAAAGGGAAAACAAGTAGGTGGGAGGGTGCACTTAAATGTTTAGCCACACCAAGTGTAAGGAGATGGACATTTTGCCAAGATTTCCCCCTTGAAGACCAAGTGTATTGTTGTGTTTTGTAACGTGAATTGTGACTTGTGTTAATTATGTTATGTGCTGCCCGGCAGGAGGGAAAGTAAGAGTTAATGGTTGGGACTAGCCCAGAGTAGGAGAGGCTAAGAGAACAGAGGTAGTTTCCCGTGAAGATGGCAAAAAGGGCTTAGTGGGCATAGAAAGAAGACCTAAGGTCTGATGTGAGCAGTGCCACATGACGTGGGTGTCCCTAACGAGAGAGGACACAGACAAAAGATGGCGAGATCTTAGCAGAGAGAAGAAAAGAGAAGGGACTGAAAGAACAGAGTGATTGTTTGGAGACAGATTATGGGTGAGGACGACTAGCAGTACAGCCCAGAGTTTATAACTCCGGAACGTAACGGGCCTAAACAAGACCGAGTATGTAAGATGAAGAGAATGCCCATGGGCAGAGTTCCATCATATAAGAGACAGAGAAGTTAAGTACTGGTTTACTGGCAATATAGTTCCCTTGAGGGGAAATTAGATGTGGAACCGGGGGTTAACAATACGATTCTTGCTAACTGGATTGTATTACTGAGCTGGGTTGTGGTGAAGTAGAACGGTGAAGAGAAAGAACACGCGAGTAAAGAGGAAGGAAGTGAAAGTTGTGTGGAAAATGCTCCGTATTGTAAAGGAAGTGTCCAGCAAGTTGTGCATCCGCTATCTACTGTATATAATCCCCTTCAAGTTATCATTGACTAAAAAGTTTTTTTTTTTTGACAGGTGGGCTCCGGTACTGAACCGTCAAACACTTGGTCCTGACCAACCCAAGTCATCAGTTACATGCGGCCTGAAAAGTCCACACACCCAGCCAGGACCCCCCATCTATCTATATAATCGTCTAAGGGGCACTTCTGTCTGTTTGTCTGTTTGTCTGTCTGTTTGTCTGTCTGTCAAGGAAATCCCAAGTCCGGCCACGAAATGGCCGCTCCCTACTCCCCTGCAGTCAGTGCCCCCTCCATACTCCCCCCCCAGTCAGCGCCCGCCGCCCACATAGCGTTTTAGCAGTCCGTTAAACTGACTGTGTTACACCGCGGCATAACGCAGTCTGTTAATGCTGCTATTAACACTGTGTGACAAACTTTTTACTATTGATGCTGCCCATGCAGCATCAATAGTAAAAATATATAATGTTAAAAATGCAGCGCCCCAGAGTCCTGGTCGTTGCAGTACTGTGGCTCCGCCACTAAGGGGAGCCATGGTACGTCTGATGGCACTGAAAGAGTTCATCTGACCAGGTATCACAGACACCAATACATTTCACAGCCGGGCCTCCAGGGGGAGCTAAGGGTTCTATTCATTAGGCCACTCCTCACATACTGGTAAAACTGGGGGTCAGGCAGGAAGTTAGGGAGAAAGCTGACTGGGTTGGAACCAGGCAACACCTTGTGGCAGAGGGTGTTGTGGGAGAAGATTCGGTAGGGTCCCTGTCAGGGGTGGGATCCTGACAGAGGCCTGGCTACAGGAAAGAACATAACGGGACCGTGCCTGCTCAGTATAGCGGCGGTGCCCAAGGAAGGATCAGAAGCGAGATAGATTGTGCTGAGTGAGAAACGAGATCAAAGCAACAAGGAGAATACCAGTAGGAGTCGTGCTGTAAGACCGAGGCAACATCCTACTGAGGCGCAAACCACCGGTGGCCGGAACGCCGAGGAAGTATTTCTATATACAGCTTCAGGCAATACTTCAAACCTACGGCAGGACAGTCAGTCTCAGGCGGGCTGTTGTGAATTTGGATTCTGGGCTCCCCCGGTGGCCGCTTGTGGAATTGGACTTGTCATCCTCTTTCCTGTTTCACCTGGTTCCATCAGTAGTGGGTGTCGCTATTTAAGCTCATTTCTCTGGTGGTTTCTTGCCGGTCAACAATGTTATCTGATGCCTCTCAGTGCTTGTTCCTGCTTCTGACAACTACTAGATAAGTTGGACTTTTGTCCATGTCTCGTTTTGCCTATTTGTTCCAGTTCACAGCTGAAGTTTTGTTACTGTGTCTGGAAAGCTCTCGTTGATCAGGGATTGCTACTCTGGCGTTATGAGTTAATGCCAGAGTTTAAGGTAATCTCTGGATGGTGTTTTGTTAGTGTTTTTCTGCTGACCATGAAAGTATACTATCTGTCTTCTGCTATCTAGTAAGCGGACCTCAAATTTGCTAAGACTATTTTCCTGCTGCGTTTGTTGTTTCATCTGAACTCACCGTCATTATATGTGGGGGGCTACTGTCTTCTTTGGAATATTTCTCTAGAGGTGAGCCAGGTCTTATATTTCCCTCTGCTAGCTATTTAGGTCTTAGGCCAGAGCTGGGCATCTAGCTATAAATAGGAAATGCTACCTGGCTATTTCTAGTTGCGCGGCAGGCTTAGTTCATGGTCAGTATAGTTCCATCTTCCGAGAGCTTGTCCCTCTATAGTCTTGCTATGATCTCTGCCTGCAGAGATCATGAGAGTTTGACCGGCCACTAAAGTGTTAAAGACCCAGGTTGAGAAAGGAGAGTTATAAGAAGTCTGCTGGAATTTTTTTTTTTTTTTTTTTCCCAGTTTGCCTTGCTGCAGTCTTTTTTCTCTCTCTCCTCCTAATCTCTGTATGGCTCTGTGTGCACCTGACAATAATGGATCTTCAGAGTGTAACTGCGGGTTTGAATAATCTCATCACGAAAGTACAAAATTTACAAGATTTTGTGGTACATGCTCCAGTATCTGAGCCGAGAATTCCTTTGCCGGAGTTCTTCACAGGGAATAGAGCTAGCTTCCAGAATTTCCGAAATAATTGTAAGCTTTATTTGTCCCTGAAGTCTCGTTCAGCTGGAGACCCTGCTCAGCAGGTTAGGATTGTGATTTCCTTGCTCAGGGGTGACCCTCAAGATTGGGCCTTCTCATTGCCAGCAGGGGATCCTGCGTTGCGCGATGTGGATGCGTTTTTTCTGGCCTTGGGCTTGCTTTATGAGGAACCTCATTTGGAACTTCAGGCAGAAAAAACTTTGATGGCACTATCTCAGGGGCAAGACGAAGCTGAGGTTTACTGCCAAAAATTCCGTAAATGGTCTGTGCTTACTCAGTGGAATGAGTGCGCCTTGGCGGCAACTTTCAGAGAAGGTCTCTCTGATGCCGTTAAGGATGTTATGGTGGGGTTCCCTGTGCCTGCAGGTCTGAATGAGTCCATGACAATGGCTATTCAGATTGATAGGCGTCTGCGGGAGCGCAAACCGGTGCACCATCTGGCGGTGTCTATGGAAAAGACGCCAGAAAGTATGCAGTGTGATAGAATTCTGTCCAGGAGCGAGCGACAGAATTTTAGACGGAAGAATGGATTGTGCTTCTATTGTGGGGATTCTACTCATGTTATATCAGCATGCTCTAGGCGTACAAAGAAGCTTGATAAGTCTGTTTCCATTGGCACCATTCAGTCTAAGTTTATTTTGTCTGTAACCCTGATTTGCTCTTTGTCATCCATTGCCACGGACGCCTATGTTGACTCTGGCGCCGCTCTGAGTCTTATGGATTGGTCCTTTGCCAATCGTTGTGGTTTTGATTTAGAGCCTTTGGAGACTCTTATTCCTCTGAAGGGGATTGACTCCACCCCATTGGCTAATAATAAACCACAATACTGGACACAAGTAACCATGCGTATCAATCCGGATCACCAGGAGATTATTCGTTTCCTGGTGCTGTATAATTTACATGACGATTTGGTACTGGGATTGCCATGGTTGCAGTCTCACAATCCAGTCTTGGACTGGAGAGCAATGTCTGTGTTGAGCTGGGGATGTAAGGGTATTCATGGGGACTTACCTTTGGTTTCTATTTCGTCGTCCATTCCCTCTGAAGTCCCTGAGTTCCTCTCTGATTATCAAGACGTCTTTGACGAACCCAAGCTTGGGTCGTTACCTCCGCACCGTGAGTGCGATTGTGCCATAGATTTGATACCGGGTTGCAAATATCCAAAGGGTCGTTTGTTTAATCTGTCTGTGCCGGAACATGCTGCTATGCGGGAATATATAAAGGAGTCTTTGGAAAAGGGACATATTCGTCCATCTTCTTCTCCCTTGGGAGCTGGGTTTTTCTTTGTCTCAAAAAAGGACGGCTCTTTGAGACCATGTATTGATTATCGGCTTCTGAATAAGATCACTGTTAAGTACCAATACCCATTGCCATTGCTTACTGATTTGTTTGCTCGTATAGAGGGTGCTAAGTGGTTCTCTAAAATTGATCTTCGTGGGGCGTATAATTTGGTGCGGATCAGGCAGGGGGATGAGTGGAAGACCGCATTTAATACGCCCGAGGGCCACTTTGAGTATTTGGTCATGCCTTTTGGTCTTTCTAATGCCCCTTCAGTTTTCCAGTCTTTTATGCATGATATTTTCCGCGATTTTTTGGATAAATTTATGATAATATATCTGGATGATATTCTGATTTTTTCTGATGACTGGGACTCTCATGTCCAGCAGGTCAGGAGAGTTTTTCAGGTTCTGCGGTCTAATTCTTTATGTGTGAAGGGGTCTAAGTGCGTTTTTGGGGTCCAGAAAATTTCCTTTTTGGGGTATATTTTTTCTCCCTCTTCCATTGAGATGGATCCCGTCAAGGTGCAAGCTATTTGTGACTGGACTCAGCCCTCCTCTCTTAAGGGTCTTCAGAGATTTTTGGGCTTTGCCAACTTTTACCGCCGATTTATTGCTGGTTTTTCGGATGTCGTTAAACCACTGACTGATTTGACCAGACATGGCGCTGATGTTGCTAATTGGTCCCCTCATGCTGTAGAGGCCTTTCAGGAGCTTAAGCACCGTTTTGCCTCTGCCCCTGTGTTACGTCAGCCTGATGTGAATCTGCCTTTTCAGGTTGAGGTTGACGCTTCGGAGATCGGAGCTGGGGCAGTGTTGTCGCAGAAAGGTTCCGACTGCTCCGTCATTAGGCCTTGTGCCTTCTTTTCTCGCAAATTTTCGCCCGCAGAGCGGAATTATGATGTTGGGAATAGGGAGCTTTTGGCCATGAAGTGGGCGTTTGAGGAGTGGCGCCATTGGCTAGAGGGGGCTAAGCATCAGGTGGTGGTATTGACTGACCACAAAAATTTGATTTATCTTGAGACTGCCAGGCGCCTGAATCCTAGACAGGCGCGCTGGTCTTTATTTTTTTCTCGCTTTAATTTTGTGGTGTCATACCTACCGGGTTCTAAGAATGTTAAGGCAGATGCCCTTTCTAGGAGTTTTGACCCGGACTCTCCTGGTAATGCTGAACCCACAGGTATCCTTAGGGAGGGAGTAATTTTGTCGGCCGTTTCTCCTGATCTGCGGCGGTCCTTGCAAGAGTTTCAGGCGGATAGACCGGATCGTTGTCCGCCTGATAGACTGTTTGTTCCGGATGATTGGACCAGTAGAGTCATCTCTGAGGTACATTCTTCTGCATTGGCAGGTCATCCCGGAATTTTTGGTACCAGGGATTTGGTGGCAAGATCCTTCTGGTGGCCTTCCCTGTCACGAGATGTGCGAGTCTTTGTGCAGTCATGTGACATTTGTGCTCGGGCCAAGTCTTGTAGTTCTCGGGCTAGCGGACTGCTGTTGCCCTTGCCTATTCCTAAGAGGCCTTGGACACACATCTCGATGGATTTTATTTCAGATCTGCCTGTTTCCCAGAAGATGTCTGTCATCTGGGTGGTCTGTGACCGTTTCTCTAAAATGGTCCATTTGGTTCCTCTGCCCAAGTTGCCTTCTTCTTCTGAGTTGGTTCCTCTGTTTTTTCAGAATGTTGTCCGATTGCACGGTATTCCTGAGAATATTGTTTCTGACAGAGGTACCCAATTTGTGTCTAGATTTTGGCGGGCATTCTGTGCTAGGATGGGCATAGATTTGTCTTTTTCATCTGCTTTTCACCCTCAGACTAATGGCCAGACCGAGCGGACTAATCAGACCCTGGAGACATATCTGAGGTGTTTTGTCTCTGCTGACCGGGATGATTGGGTTGCTTTTTTGCCATTGGCAGAGTTCGCCCTCAATAATCGGGCCAGCTCTTCCACCTTGGTGTCCCCGTTTTTCTGTAATTCGGGGTTTCACCCTCGATTTTCCTCCGGTCAGGTGGAATCCTCGGATTGTCCTGGAGTGGATGCGGTGGTGGAGAGATTGCATCACATCTGGGGGCAGGTTATGGACAATTTGAAGTTGTCCCAGGAGAAGACTCAGCGTTTTGCCAACCGTCATCGTCGTGTTGGTTCTCGGCTTTGTGTTGGAGATTTGGTGTGGTTGTCTTCTCGTTTTGTCCCTATGAGGGTCTCTTCTCCTAAGTTTAAACCTCGGTTCATCGGCCCTTATAGAATATTGGAGATTCTTAATCCTGTTTCTTTCCGTTTGGACCTCCCTGCGTCCTTTTCCATTCATAACGTTTTTCATCGGTCGTTATTGCGCAGGTATGAGGTACCTGTTGTACCTTCAGTTGAGCCTCCTGCTCCGGTGTTGGTTGAGGGTGAGTTGGAGTACGTTGTGGAGAAAATTTTGGACTCTCGTGTTTCCAGACGGAGACTCCAGTATCTGGTCAACTGGAAGGGTTACGGCCAGGAGGATAATTCTTGGGTCAATGCATCTGATGTTCATGCTTCTGATCTTGTTCGTGCCTTCCATAGGGCTCATCCTGGTCGCCCTGGTGGATCTGGTGAGGGTTCGGTGCCCCCTCCTTGAGGGGGGGGTACTGTTGTGAATTTGGATTCTGGGCTCCCCCGGTGGCCGCTTGTGGAATTGGACTTGTCATCCTCTTTCCTGTTTCACCTGGTTCCATCAGTAGTGGGTGTCGCTATTTAAGCTCATTTCTCTGGTGGTTTCTTGCCGGTCAACAATGTTATCTGATGCCTCTCAGTGCTTGTTCCTGCTTCTGACAACTACTAGATAAGTTGGACTTTTGTCCATGTCTCGTTTTGCCTATTTGTTCCAGTTCACAGCTGAAGTTTTGTTACTGTGTCTGGAAAGCTCTCGTTGATCAGGGATTGCTACTCTGGCGTTATGAGTTAATGCCAGAGTTTAAGGTAATCTCTGGATGGTGTTTTGTTAGTGTTTTTCTGCTGACCATGAAAGTATACTATCTGTCTTCTGCTATCTAGTAAGCGGACCTCAAATTTGCTAAGACTATTTTCCTGCTGCGTTTGTTGTTTCATCTGAACTCACCGTCATTATATGTGGGGGGCTACTGTCTTCTTTGGAATATTTCTCTAGAGGTGAGCCAGGTCTTATATTTCCCTCTGCTAGCTATTTAGGTCTTAGGCCAGAGCTGGGCATCTAGCTATAAATAGGAAATGCTACCTGGCTATTTCTAGTTGCGCGGCAGGCTTAGTTCATGGTCAGTATAGTTCCATCTTCCGAGAGCTTGTCCCTCTATAGTCTTGCTATGATCTCTGCCTGCAGAGATCATGACAGCGGGCTGTCTCACCTAAATCACCTATGCAGTCTTGGGGGGCAACTTGTGGAGAGGGGCGGCTCTAGGGTCCCGGAAGAGCTCCGAGCCTACCCGTCAAATGGGTGCCGTCCTAACCGTAACATCAGGGAGGGACGGAGGATTAGCAGAACATCATCTAATCGAGTTGTGAGGGAACTTAAGAAACAGACACAACAGTTGTGGGGACTTTCCGTAAGCACAGCAGGGAAGGACCACAACACATAGCGCTAGCAGGAAGGCACAGATTTCCACCTGCAAAGAGAACTCTGGAGGTGCCATTGGACCGGCCGGACTTGCGCAGCCTGGTGAACCGTATTCCGGACTGAGGACCCAGAGATCTTCAGTAAAGAGGTAAAGAGACTGCAACCTGGTGTCCTCGTTATTTACTGCGACCGGCGCTACACCGCAACACCGCACTACCACCATTCACATCCATCTATCATCATTATCAGATACTGTGCGCCCCTCGGCAGGGTCACGGACCGGGGCCTAGCCACCGTGACAACCCCAGAGCAGAGACTCAGAGGCCCGGTACCGGGTACCCCTCGGCCCTGCGGCAGTGGGGGCGCTGCAAAACTTGGCGTCATGAACAGGATCTACTTAAGCCTGAAGAATCAGGTCATGTGTGCCTTGGAACTGTGATTTATTGTGCTTGGACTGTACTTTATTGCAAGGACTGTGCTGCGCCATTTACCGCCAAAATCCGCCGCCATTACAGCGCTGAGGGGAGCGCAGGAGAAGAAGAGGGGCGTGGAGTGGGCGTAGACAAGCTGGGAAGCGCGAAAGACAATGACCGCCCAGTCTAAATATTGCTGTGTCCTGAGGACGTGTCCGTCAGCAGTCGAGACCCGCCTCCTGATTTTCTATGCTGGGCGGAAACCGAAGAAACGAAACTATGACTCAGATGAGGTGGAACTGGGGACCAGGGAAGGCCTGCAGAAAAGAATGGCCCCGCATCGACCCCCGTCACCAGCGGATTATTCCGATATGCCCCCGCTGGAAGATTTGGATCCTTGGGAGCTGCCGATGGGGCATCCCGTGCCTGAATGGTCTCCGGTTCGTACGCCTTCTGCAGGAGAGGAGAGCGGCGCCGGAGGAGCTACTGTGAGTGAAGGTACCCAATGCCGCGACCCCCGGGGAGGCCACCTCACCTCTGCACACGACCCGGTCACTGCTGCGACCAGTGGCGCCCCGATGTCCCCGCCGTCTGGCACCAATGCACCGGGGGGGCATGACCTCGGGCCCTGTTATGACCCCAATGGCAGAGGGTCTCAGAATTTATAACCAAGTCTGCAAACACAAAAAACCAGCTCATAGGGCAGTGGTAACTAGGCTGACCGTATACCTGAACCTAGCACAACAATTAGCAGCAGCCGGGGAACGTACCTAAGTTGGTTCTAGACGTCTCGCGCCAGCCGGAGAACTAACTAACCCTAGAAGGGAAAAGATAGACCTTTCTTGCCTCCAGAGAAAAGACCCCAAAAGTTGAATAAAAGCCCCCAACAAATAATAACGGTGAGGTAAGAAGAAAAGACAAACGCAAGGATGAACTAGGTTTTTTAGCAAAGAGAGGCCCACTGACTAATAGCAGAATATAGGAAGATGACTTATACGGTCAGCAAAAACCCTATCAAAATTTCCACGCTGAATATTCAAGAACCCCCGAACCGTCTAACGGCACGGGGGGAGAATATCAGCCCCCTAGAGCTTCCAGCTATATCAGGAATCACATTTGGTACAAGCTGGACAGAAATAAGAGCAAATGCGAATAACCAAAAAATAAGGAAGCAGGACTTAGCTTATTTTGCAAGAACCAGGACAGCAGACAGGAGCAACAGAAAGGAACTGATTACAACGATGCCAGGCACCAGACTGAAAATCCAGGAAGCTTAAATAGCAACACCCCTGGACTAACGAGCCAGGTGGGTACCAAGCTAGAGAAAGAAGCTCAAAGTGTCATGTCGCTAGTGACCACAAGAGGGAGCCAAAAAGTCCAATTCACAACAGTACCCCCCCCTTAAGGAGGGGTCACCGAACCCTCACCAAGACCACCAGGACGATCAGGATGAGCAGCGTGAAAGGCACGAACTAAATCGGCCGCATGAACATCAGAGGCGACCACCCAGGAATTATCCTCCTGACCATAGCCCTTCCACTTGACCAGATACTGAAGCCTCCGTCTGGAGAGACGAGAATCCAAGATCTTCTCCACCACGTACTCCAACTCGCCCTCAACCAACACCGGAGCAGGAGGCTCAACAGAAGGAACCACAGGCACAACGTAGCGCCGCAACAAAGACCTATGGAACACGTTGTGAATGGCAAACGACACCGGAAGATCCAAGCGAAAGGACACTGGATTAAGGATTTCCAAAATCTTATAAGGACCGATGAAGCGAGGCTTAAATTTAGGAGAGGAGACCTTCATAGGAACAAATCGAGAAGACAGCCACACCAAATCCCCAACACGAAGTCGGGGACCCACACCGCGGCGGCGGTTGGCAAAACGCTGAGCCTTCTCCTGTGACAACTTTAGGTTGTCCACCACATGATTCCAAATCCGCTGCAACCTATCCACCACAGAATCTACCCCAGGACAGTCAGAGGGCTCAACATGTCCCGAGGAAAAACGAGGATGAAAACCAGAGTTGCAGAAAAATAGCGAAACCAAAGTAGCGGAACTAGCCCGATTATTAAGGGCAAACTCAGCCAATGGCAAGAAGGTCACCCAATCATCCTGATCTGCAGAAACAAAACACCTCAAATAAACCTCTAGAGTCTGATTTGTTCGCTCCGTTTGGCCATTAGCCTGAGGATGAAAGGCAGACGAAAATGACAAATCAATGCCCATCTTAGCACAAAAGGATCGCCAGAACCTGGAAACAAACTGGGATCCTCTGTCAGACACGATACTCTCAGGAATGCCGTGCAAGCGAACCACATTCTGAAAGAATAAAGGAACCAGATCGGAAGAGGAAGGCAGCTTAGGCAAGGACACCAAATGGACCATCTTGGAAAAGCGATCACATACCACCCAGATGACAGACATGCCCTGAGACACCGGAAGATCTGAAATGAAATCCATGGAAATGTGTGTCCAAGGCCTCTTCGGGACAGGTAAAGGCAAGAGCAACCCGCTGGCACGAGAACAGCAAGGCTTAGCTCGAGCACAAGTCCCACAGGACTGCACAAATGACCGCACATCCCGTGACAAGGAAGGCCACCAAAAGGACCTAGCCACCAAATCTCTGGTGCCAAAAATTCCCGGATGCCCTGCCAACACCGAGGAATGAACCTCGGAAATGACTCTGCTGGTCCATTTATCAGGAACAAACAGTCTGTCAGGTGGACAAGCGTCAGGTCTACCAGCCTGAAATCTCTGCAACACACGTCGCAAATCCGGAGAAATGGCTGACAAGATTACTCCCTCTTTAAGAATACCAGCTGGCTCTGAAACTCCAGGAGAGTCAGGCACAAAGCTCCTTGAAAGAGCATCAGCCTTCACATTCTTTGAACCTGGTAGGTACGAGACCACAAAGTCAAAACGGGAGAAAAACAATGACCAACGGGCCTGTCTAGGATTCAGGCGTTTAGCAGACTCGAGATACATCAGATTCTTGTGATCAGTCAAGACCACCACACGATGCTTAGCACCCTCGAGCCAATGACGCAACTCCTCAAATGCCCACTTCATGGCCAACAACTCCCGATTGCCAACATCATAGTTCCGCTCAGCAGGCGAAAACTTCCTAGAAAAAAAAGCACATGGTCTCATTACAGAGCAACCAGGGCCTCTCTGCGACAAAACGGCCCCTGCCCCGATCTCAGAAGCATCCACTTCAACCTGAAAGGGAAGTGAGACATCAGGCTGGCACAAAACAGGCGCCGAAGTAAACCGGCGCTTCAGCTCTTGGAAAGCTTCCACGGCTGCAGGAGCCCAGTTAGCAACATCAGAACCTTTCTTGGTCATATCCGTCAAAGGTTTAACAACGCTAGAAAAGTTAGCGATAAAACGACGGTAGAAGTTAGCAAAACCCAAGAACTTCTGAAGACTCTTAACTGACGTGGGTTGAGTCCAATCATGAATAGCTCGGACCTTGACTGGGTCCATCTCCACCGCAGAAGGGGAAAAAATAAAACCCAAAAAGGGAACCTTCTGTACTCCAAAGAGACACTTTGAGCCCTTAACAAACAACGCGTTCTCACGCAAAACCTGAAACACCGTCCTGACCTGCTTAACATGGGAGTCCCAATCATCAGAAAAAAACAGAATATCATCCAGATAAACAATCATAAATTTATCCAGATACTTCCGGAAGATATCATGCATAAAGGACTGAAAAACTGAAGGAGCATTAGAGAGCCCAAAAGGCATCACCAAGTACTCAAAATGACCTTCGGGCGTATTAAATGCAGTTTTCCATTCATCTCCTTGCTTAATGCGCACAAGGTTGTACGCACCACGAAGATCTATCTTGGTGAACCACTTGGCACCCTTAATCCGGGCAAACAAGTCTGACAACAGAGGCAAAGGATACTGAAATTTAACAGTGATTTTATTCAGAAGCCGATAGTCTATACAAGGTCTCAAAGATCCGTCCTTCTTGGCCACAAAAAAGAATCCCGCACCAAGAGGGGAAGAGGATGGACGGATATGCCCCTTCTCCAGAGACTCCTTGATATACGAACGCATTGCGGTATGCTCAGGTACAGACAAATTAAATAATCTTCCCTTAGGAAATTTACTACCTGGAATCAAATCTATAGCGCAGTCACAATCCCTATGAGGAGGAAGAGCACTGGACCTGGACTCGCTGAAAACATCCTGATAATCAGACAAATACTCAGGAACTTCCGAAGGAGTAGAGGAAGCAATAGACACCGGCGGGGAATCACCATGAATTCCCTGACAGCCCCAACTTGACACTGACATTGCCTTCCAATCCAAAACTGGATTATGGGTCTGTAGCCATGGCAGACCCAAAACGACCAAATCATGCATTTTATGCAGAACAAGAAAACGAATCACCTCCCGATGTTCAGGAGTCATGCACATGGTTACCTGTGTCCAAAACTGCGGCTTATTTTCCGCCAATGGCGTAGCATCAATACCTCTAAGAGGGATAGGATTTACCAACGGCTCAAGTACAAAACCACAGCGCTTGGCAAATGACAGATCCATAAGACTCAGGGCAGCACCTGAATCCACAAACGCCATAGCAGGGTAGGAAGACAATGAGCAAATTAAAGTCACAGACAAAATAAATTTAGGTTGCCCACCGCAGAAAGAGATAACAATTTTAACTTGCTGAGCTGAGTCTCCAGACGAACGGGGTCTCAGAGATATAAACAATTTACAATTATTCCTGAAATTCCTAAACTTAAATCGGTCTCCAGAAAACAGTTCAGGAATAGGTATTTTAGGTTCTGACATAGGACTACTGGTAACAAAATCTTGAATACCCTGCACACGAACAGCAAGCTGATCCACACTAGTAATCAAGGTCTGGACATTCATGTCTGCAGCAAGCTCAAGCCACTCTGAGGTAAAGGGGAGGAAGAAAGAAAAAAAGAAAAAAAAAACTCAGAATTTCCTTTCTTATTATCCCACTTCTGCAATGCATTAAACATTCACCTTTGGCCTGGCATACTGTTATGACCCCAATGGCAGAGGGTCTCAGAATTTATAACCAAGTCTGCAAACACAAAAAACCAGCTCATAGGGCAGTGGTAACTAGGCTGACCGTATACCTGAACCTAGCACAACAATTAGCAGCAGCCTGGGAACGTACCTAAGTTGGTTCTAGACGTCTCGCGCCAGCCGGAGAACTAACTAACCCTAGAAGGGAAAAGATAGACCTTTCTTGCCTCCAGAGAAAAGACCCCAAAAGTTGAATACAAGCCCCCAACAAATAATAACGGTGAGGTAAGAAGAAAAGACAAACGCAAGGATGAACTAGGTTTTTTAGCAAAGAGAGGCCCACTGACTAATAGCAGAATATAGGAAGATGACTTATACGGTCAGCAAAAACCCTAACAAAATTTCCACGCTGAATATTCAAGAACCCCCGAACCGTCTAACGGCACGGGGGGAGAATATCTGCCCCCTAGAGCTTCCAGCTATATCAGGAATCACATTTGGTACAAGCTGGACAGAAATAAGAGCAAACGCGAATAACCAAAAAATAAGGAAGCAGGACTTAGCTTATTTTGCAAGAACCAGGACAGCAGACAGGAGCAACAGAAAGGAACTGATTACAACGATGCCAGGCACCAGACTGAAAATCCAGGAAGCTTAAATAGCAACACCCCTGGACTAACGAGCCAGGTGGGTACCAAGCTAGAGAAAGAAGCTCAAAGTGTCATGTCGCTAGTGACCACAAGAGGGAGCCAAAAAGTCCAATTCACAACAGGGCCCTTCCCCTGGGGGGAATATCGGAACCACCTGATCGCGCAGTTCCAGCGAGAAGTGGAGCGGGAGGCGCGAGGTGAGCTGCTAGAGGGCTCCCTGCCGAAGTGGGGCGTCGTGATTGTTTATCTGCCCCAGACAGGAAAGGGCTTCGTGCAGGAGATCGGGACAGCCCTGAGAGTCCGCATCACCCGGGACGAAGTGGAGCCCTGCCTGTGCGGAGACGGCGCCAAGTCCTTCCTGAAGCCGGGGGATGTGGTCACATATCGCCGGCACCTAAAGGAGAGCAGCTGGTGGGCTCGGGATATGCAGCGCTGCACCGCCGTTCTGGCGGTATCCCGAACCGAGGGGGAGGAGCTCGCCGCTGAAGCCGCTGCTGCCGCCGCCGCTGCAGCCAGCATTATCCATCGACCCACACAGACCCTCATTGCAGCGCACGACCTGGTCGTGCAGAAGACCCAAACCCACGGGGTGCACCTGGCCGCGGGAGTGAACTTGGAGTCCGACCTGCCTGGGCCGCAGAGGGCCACATGCCAGGTGAAGCCTCGGTGGGGGCTACTGAAAAATGAGTAAGATATTACTATTTCATGACATGTAAATAGTTACTGTTCTACTGTTTTGCTGCTAAACCCGTCCAGGGTTAACCCTTAAAGGGATCCCTTTGTTGATCCGGGATCCCTATTGCTTTTTGGTTATTTTCAATTTTTTTTTCCTTTGTTATCAAGAACTGCCGCAATCATGAACAGTGCATGATACAAACTGCTTGTAAATAGTTTGCACCTCCTTAAAGGTGCTCCCTACTGGTTTTACTTAAAGAAGGACTCTTTGCGAAGATACCGCACCGGAGTCCTTACTGTGTATGGACTGGTAGCTTGAGAAGATGCGCTACCTCATAAAGACTTGGTCCCCTCTTAAAGGGGATGTTCACCTGTGTACTTACGAGTAATACTGCCTTAAAACAGTAAACTGCTAATGATGTCTTAAAAGAGAAAGTTAATGATGCTGCTGATATGTGCAAGTTATATGCAACTAACTTGTTGAAAGAAAGAAGTGTTTAATAATGTGTTCTGAGATAAAGTGAAAGTTAGAAGAAAGATGCAGCAGACCCGTAGGGGTAGACATAGTGTCCTGCATACGTGTTAGTAAGAAAAGTAATGATGGAAATTTAATGTTTGATAATGTTGATAGAAAAATGAGGACAGAAAGTGAACCCGTAGGGGTTAGTGGCGAGTCCTCCTTAGAGCCATATAGAGATGGCTCAGTGATTTCAAACTGAAAGTAATGTTATGTTCTATACTGTGTATAGTAGTTGAAAAGGCAGTAGGCCCGGGCTGAAAGGGGCGGTCCTGTAAAGAAAGGAGAGGCAGCAGGCCTGGAGCAGTTAGGACAGGCGGTCCTGCAGACGTAAAGTAGGAGAATGTAGCACAGTTGCTCAAGCCTTATAATGTGTTATAAGAAGGTCTTTAGTGGATTTAGAGTGTACATCTTTAAAGGCAATGTTAAATTATTTGTAAAAGTCTATATATGGTGGCGCTAAGTATCAATGTGCTAAAGTCCTTGCAGCGACACCAACAAACCTCCACAAATGGTTAGTGCAAAGTACGTAATATTTAAGATAGTATACACCAAAATGTATACAGGTACGCGCTGAACAGTAGCAGATGGAAAAATAATAATAATAATATGGGTGTCTCTTATATATATAAAAATGTACTCAAATGCCAGAGACTATAGCCTATTATAATAACTACATAAATGTACTTGTTAGAGAGATCGTTTAGCTAAATTCCAGTGGCTGGAGGAGAAAAGAACAGAGTACCTACACGGAGATAGTCTGGCTAGATTCCAGTAGCCAGAAGGGAAAAAGTACATGCACGTGTGCCTACCTCCAGTGCTGAATCCTTGGAGCGCTGGAGGACTGTATAGATGCCGTCGTACTTCTAAGAAGGATCCAAGTGGATTGAAGAAAGTCCAAGCAGGTGGCTGCTCCGGCCGGTAGCAGCCGCCTAAAAACTAACCTCCAGGGAGAGGGCAAGATCCTGTCAGTCCGGCCGCCGCGTGTGATGAGAGCGGTGAGTCCGGATTGTTTGCAGGACCTTTCCGACGTCACAGAACACATGACCGCTTGCCCGAGCCCGAGAGCGAAAGTGAAAGTGAACGCGAGTACGGGGTGCAGTGAGAATCAGTCTCTACGCGTTTCGGAGACGCCTGTCTCCTTCCTCAGGAATGATCCCTGCTCCGTACTCTTATTCCTTATATAGATTATTGAAATCCAAAAAGTTCTGTGCCCATATTCAGGCCTCTTGGCGCAATAGTATCCAGCATAAAAATCCATTTTGTCTCAATTCTGGACATGGCTTTGATATAATCTCCGCCCCTCCAATGTCTATATACTGTGGCTATGCCAGAGACTTTCATTTGTCGTGACAGTCCTTTATGATGTTCTACGAAATGCTGAGAGAGAGGGTGACCCATGAAATTATTATTAATGTTTCTAATGTGTTCACCTATTCTTGTTTTCAACGGTCGCTTCGTCCTCCCCACATATAGTTTCCCACAGGGGCATTCTATAGTGTAGATTACCCCTGTAGTGGAACATGTTATAAAGTCCTTAATTTGAATCTTCATATCCCCTTTTTTAATGTCAGTGCATTTCCGTGTGATAGTCTGTTTGCACATATTGCATCTAAGGCATGGAAAAAATCCTTGTAACTTCGTATGAAATATAGAGGACTGTATCAGAGAGGACGTTTTCTGTACAGTGGGGGCAATCAGATTTCTGAGATTTTGAGATTTTTTGTATACAAAGCGGGGCTTATCCGTGATCCTATCCCCCAGGATCTTGTCATTTTTTAGGATGTGCCAATATCTGCTGACTATCTTGCGCAAAATGTTAGAATTGGTGTTATATTTGGTTATGATAGGAATAAAGTCCAAGTTTTCTATATGCCTGGGAGCTGGATTAATTAGCTCCTTTCTCGATTTAGTAAGGGCCATTTCCTTCAATTTTTCTAACATTTTTTTGTCGTAGCCTTTTTCTAAGAATTTTTCTGTTAGTGTTAATGCTTCTAGTTCAAAATCCTGGGGCCTAGAGCAGTTACGGTGAATCCTGGTAAACTGGCTTTTCGGGATGTTGAGCAGCCAGCTAGGGAGATGACAGCTATCCAGAGGGATATAGCTATTGGTGTCCGTGGGTTTCATGAAGGTGCATGTGTGAATTTTAAAATCCTCAATAAAAATTTTCAAATCTAAAAAATTGATCTCAGTGGTGCTGGTGGTGGAAGTGAACTTTAAATAATACTGATTTTTATTTATATCCATTAAAAACTGATTAAGAGTGTCCCAACCACCAGACCAGATAAAAATAATATCATCGATAAAACGCCTCCAGAGGACCAGGTTCGCGCGCAGGTGACCCCCCGGGTATATGTGATGTTCCTCCCACCTGCCTACATAGAGGTTAGCATAACTGGGCGCGAACCTGGTCCCCATAGCGGTACCCCATTGCTGGGAGTAGTAGTCCTCTTCATATAAGAAATAGTTATGGGTTAAAATGAACTGCATGAGTTCACCTAAAAATTCGATTTGTTCCGGAGGAACTACAGACAATTTATTTAAAAAATATTTGGCAGCCTCACAACCTTTCTTATGGTCAATAACCGTATATAATGAGGTTATGTCCAAAGTACCCATAATATATTCTTTTTTCCAAATTACTTTTTGTAGAAGTTGGAGGATATGTGAGCTATCTTTCAAATGTGATGGCAGTGATGGTTATGTATCCTTATCCTTATGTATTTCCGGTAGATAATAAAATACTGCCAATCTAGGAGGTCCACAGTTTATAAAATCAAACTAGAGTTTGATTTTATTATCTACCGAAAATACATAAGGATGCTAGTAATCCGCCCGGTAGACCGATTGTCTCGGGCATCCAATGTCTGACAGCCAATATGTCTAAACTTGTGGATTCACATCTACAACCTATTGTACCATCACTGCCATCACATTTGAAAGATAGCTCACATATCCTCCAACTTCTACAAAAAGTAATTTGGAAAAAAGAATATATTATGGGTACTTTGGACATAACCTCATTATATACGGTTATTGACCATAAGAAGGGTTGTGAGGCTGCCAAATATTTTTTAAATAAATTGTCTGTAGTTCCTCCAGAACAAATCGAATTTTTAGGTGAACTCATGCAGTTCATTTTAACCCATAACTATTTCTTATATGAAGAGGACTACTACTCCCAGCAATGGGGTACCGCTATGGGGACCAGGTTCGCGCCCAGTTATGCTAACCTCTATGTAGGCAGGTGGGAGGAACATCACATATACACGGGGGGTCACCTGCGCGCGAACCTGGTCCTCTGGAGGCGTTTTATCAATGATATTATTTTTATCTGGTCTGGTGGTTGGGACACTCTTAATCAGTTTTTAATGGATATAAATAAAAATCAGTATTTTTTAAAGTTCACTTCCACCACCAGCACCACTGAGATCAATTTTTTAGATTTGAAAATTTTTATTGAGGATTTTAAAATTCACACATGCACCTTCATGAAACCCACGGACACCAATAGCTATATCCCTCTGGATAGCTGTCATTTCCCTAGCTGGCTGCTCAACATCCCGAAAAGCCAGTTTACCAGGATTCACCGTAACTGCTCTAGGCCCCAGGATTTTGAACTAGAAGCATTAACACTAACAGAAAAATTCTTAGAAAAAGGCTACGACAAAAAAATGTTAGAAAAATCGAAGGAAATGGCCCTTACTAAATCGAGAAAGGAGCTAATTAATCCAGCTCCCAGGCATATAGAAAACTTGGACTTTATTCCTATCATAACCAAATATAACACCAATTCTAACATTTTGCGCAAGATAGTCAGCAGATATTGGCACATCCTAAAAAATGACAAGATCCTGGGGGATAGGATCACGGATAAGCTCCGCTTTGTATACAAAAAATCTCAAAATCTCAGAAATCTGATTGCCCCCACTGTACAGAAAAAGTCCTCTCTGATACAGTCCTCTATATTTCATACGAAGTTACAAGGATTTTTTCCATGCCTTAGATGCAATATGTGCAAACAGACTATCACACGGAAATGCACTGACATTAAAAAAGGGGATATGAAGATTCAAATTAAGGACTTTATAACATGTTCCACTACAGGGGTAATCTACACTATAGAATGCCCCTGTGGGAAACTATATGTGGGGAGGACGAAGCGACTGTTGAAAACAAGAATAGGTGAACACATTAGAAACATTAATAATAATTTCATGGGTCACCCTCTCTCTCAGCATTTCGTAGAACATCATAAAGGACTGTCACGACAAATGAAAGTCTCTGGCATAGCCACAGTATATAGACATTGGAGGGGCGGAGATTATATCAAAGCCATGTCCAGAATTGAGACAAAATGGATTTTTATGCTGGATACTATTGCGCCAAGAGGCCTGAATATGGGCACAGAACTTTTTGGATTTCAATAATCTATATAAGGAATAAGAGTGCGGAGCAGGGATCATTCCTGAGGAAGGAGACAGGCGTCTCCGAAACGCGTAGAGACTGATTCTCACTGCACCCCGTACTCGCGTTCACTTTCACTTTCGCTCTCGGGCTCGGGCAAGCGGTCACGTGTTCTGTGACGTCGGAAAGGTCCTGCAAACAATCCGGACTCACCGCTCTCATCACACGCGGCGGCCGGACTGACAGGATCTTGCCCTCTCCCTGGAGGTTAGTTTTTAGGCGGCTGCTACCGGCCGGAGCAGCCACCTGCTTGGACTTTCTTCAATCCACTTGGATCCTTCTTAGAAGTATGACGGCATCTATACAGTCCTCCAGCGCTCCAAGGATTCAGCACTGGAGGTAGGCACACGTGCATGTACTTTTTCCCTTCTGGCTACTGGAATCTAGCCAGACTATCTCCGTGTAGGTACTCTGTTCTTTTCTCCTCCAGCCACTGGAATTTAGCTAAACGATCTCTCTAACAAGTACATTTATGTAGTTATTATAATAGGCTATAGTCTCTGGCATTTGAGTACATTTTTATATATATAAGAGGCACCCATATTATTATTATTATTTTTCCATCTGCTACTGTTCAGCGCGTACCTGTATACATTTTGGTGTATACTATCTTAAATATAATGTTAAATTATTGTTCAACAATTTTGCACTAGTAGAATACCCGGTTGGGTAACAGGAGTTGTTTATAGCCTGTAATTTATAATGTTTAACTATGTTTGTAACGTTCAAGTGTCCTCACCTCCCATAAAGGGAAGCTCTGTTCAAATATGCTTATTGTTATTGCACTCAACAAAAATTGTATGTCTTTTTGCTAACCTGTATTGTTGTTTTCTTCCCAGTCCAGGAGTACTGGATTTAACCGGGGGGGAGTGCAGCGCCCCAGAGTCCTGGTCATTGCAGTACTGTGGCTCCGCCACTAAGGGGAGCCATGGTACGTCTGATGGCACTGAAAGAGTTCATCTGACCAGGTATCACAGACACCAATACATTTCACAGCCGGGCCTCCAGGGGGAGCTAAGGGTTCTATTCATTAGGCCACTCCTCACATACTGGTAAAACTGGGGGTCAGGCAGGAAGTTAGGGAGAAAGCTGACTGGGTTGGAACCAGGCAACACCTTGTGGCAGAGGGTGTTGTGGGAGAAGATTCGGTAGGGTCCCTGTCAGGGGTGGGATCCTGACAGAGGCCTGGCTACAGGAAAGAACGTAACGGGACCGTGCCTGCTCAGTATAGCGGCGGTGCCCAAGGAAGGATCAGAAGCGAGATAGATTGTGCTGAGTGAGAAACGAGATCAAAGCAACAAGGAGAATACCAGTAGGAGTCGTGCTGTAAGACCGAGGCAACATCCTACTGAGGCGCAAACCACCGGTGGCCGGAACGCCGAGGAAGTATTTCTATATACAGCTTCAGGCAATACTTCAAACCTACGGCAGGACAGTCAGTCTCAGGCGGGCTGTCTCACCTAAATCACCTATGCAGTCTTGGGGGGCAACTTGTGGAGAGGGGAGGCTCTAGGGTCCCGGAAGAGCTCCGAGCCTACCCGTCAAACGGGTGCCGTCCTAACCGTAACATCAGGGAGGGACGGAGGATTAGCAGAGCATCATCTAATCGAGTTGTGAGGGAACTTAAGAAACAGACACAACAGTTGTGGGGACTTTCCGTAAGCACAGCAGGGAAGGACCACAACACACAGCGCTAGCAGGAAGGCACAGATTTCCACCTGCAAAGAGAACTCTGGAGGTGCCATTGGACCGGCCAGACTTGCGCAGCCTGGTGAACCGTATTCCGGACTGAGGACCCAGAGATCTTCAGTAAAGAGGTAAAGAGACTGCAACCTGGTGTCCTCGTTATTTACTGCGACCGGCGCTACACCGCAACACCGCACTACCACCATCCACATCCATCTATCATCATTATCAGATACTGTGCGCCCCTCGGCAAGGTCACGGACCGGGGCCTAGCCACCGTGACAACCCCAGAGCAGAGACTCAGAGGCCCGGTACCGGGTACCCCTCGGCCCTGCGGCAGTGGGGGCGCTGCAAAAATAATTTTAAAAAAATTAAGAATGGTGCTATTCTCACCTTCCGCCATCCACCGATGCGCGCGAGCGCGAGACCACTAAGTCATCTGGGTAATTTCGCAATGCATCACTGGGAACGGAAGCTGGCGGCAGCCTTGCACGCATTGGGCAACTTCGGTGGACGCTGGAGGGTGAGTGTATAACTATTTTTTATTTTAATTCTTTTTTTAACAGAGATATGGTGCCCACACTGCTGTATACTACGTGGGCTGTGTTATATACTGCGTGACTGATATATACTACGTGGGCAGTGTTATATACTGCATGGGCTGTGTTATTTACTGCGTGGGCTGCACAATGCACAACGTGGGCTGCGCAATATACTACGTGGGCTGTGCAATATACAACGTGGCCTGCGCAATATACTACGTGGACTGCGCAATATACTACGTGGGCTGCACAATATACAACATGGGCTGTGCAATATACAATGTGGGCTGCGCAATATACTACGTGGCTGCTATATACTACGTGGCTGCTATATACCACGTGGATGTGCTATATACTATGTGGCTGCTACATACTATGTGGCTGCTATATACTACATGGCTCTGCTATATACTATGTGGCTGTCTGTGTTATATAGTACGTGGGCTGTGCTATATAGTAAGTGGGCTGTGCTATATACTACATGGCTGTGCTATATACTACGGGCTGTGCTATATACTACGTGGCTGCTATATACTACGTGGCTGTGCTATATACTATTTGGCTGTGCTATATACTATGTGGCTGTGCTATATACTACATGGCTGTGCTATGTACTACGTGGCTGTGCTATATACTATGTGGCTGTGCTATATACTACATGGCTGTGTTATATACTACGTGGCTGTACTATATCCTGCACTCCGAACCCCCGACATCCAGCGCACTGAACCCCCGACATCTTGTGACCAATCAGCGACAGACGCAGTCCAGCCGCGAATTGACACGGGATTTAAACCACGCTTCAGTGATTGGTCGTGCATGGCTGGCCGCGACCAATCAGCGATACTAGCGCGGTATTTAAACACCGCTTCGGTCATTGGTCATGCCCGGCCGGCCGTGTCCAATCAGCGATATTGGCGCGGGATTTAAACACCGCTTCAGTGATTGGTAGCTCACGGCCGGCCGCGACCAATCAGCGATATTGGCACGGTATTTAAACACCGCTTCGGTCATTGGTCGTGCCTGGCCGGCCGCGACCAATCTGCGACAGGCGCAGTCCCGACGCAAATTGGCGCCAGATTTGAACCACGCTTCGCTGATCGGCCAGCCGGGCGTGACCAATCAGCGATATTGGCGCGGAATTTAACCCCCACTCACAGCGCGACGTACATACATACATACATATTCTAGAATACCCGACGCGTTAGAATCGGGCCACCATCTAGTCTTCATATAATGTTCCAGGGCGCAAAAGACAAGTACCTCGCACACAACTACCACCCTGTGCCATGTAGCACAAGGGTACACGGAGCACCTTATACAGTCCATTTAACTTCTGAATAAAGCAGGGAGGACTGCAATGTTTGAGCTCAGAATTGTGAATGTAGTTCTGAAATAGAACAGGCTATAAAACCTCCATAACTTGGAACAATACAAAGCTAGTAAATCTAAGCATATACAAAGATACTTTTTAAGTAGATAACCTCTAAATGCAAAGTATAAAATGACTCTTGAAGTTGAACTACACCATAAAATCACTCGTTCTACGGTACCTTGCAAATCCCCATGGAACATTTCATTACAATTATTCTAAGATTTCTCTTTCCCCTTTTTCACACCAAAATGTGTAAATAGGAAACATTTTGCCGGACAGCTGCGGCGGACGTGTGTCTGGAATTTTAATTTCCATCTTGTTTCCAGGGAATGAACGTACATCACAGAAGGAAACCGGAAGACTCAGGAAGTAATTTTACTTTACTGGCGGCTCTGTGATGTGATAAGGTATAATTAGAAAGGTACAAAATAACACATGGTGCAGATTAACGAGGCGGGGTCTGGTATATAGCGCAACATTTCATGAAATAAAGATTTTTTCCCAAATATTCACATGCAATAAGTATACATCAGACATGTCACCTTTAGAGAAGGAAAGTGTAGGTGATTCTAAAAACTGTCATATAAAGCAGCATTCAGAGCCGACCTCTAAATGTTTAGTGTTTTGCTCCGCCCACTTGTATAAAACCTCCCCCAAACTGACATCTATTAAATCATGAAATGCATATGAACTTTTCTACTATACTTCAAATACAGGTGCCAGATCAGATCCCTGAACTAATACAGACCAAAGGAAGAACTCCTTTATATACAGATCTAAATACAGTAAAAAATAACTTTGAAACTCTTTTCTGAAAGGCCACAGAGGCTGCAACACCATTAGTGGAGGCACCAGTAACCAAACAATACCATGAAGACGAAGGAAATCTCCAAACAAGTTAGGGACAAAGTCGTTCAGAAGAACAAGTCAAGGTTGCGTTATAAAAAAAATCTCAATTACTGATAATCCCCTGGAGCACTATCAAATCTGTTATCATCAAATGTAAAGAACATGGAACCACAACAAACCTGCCAAGAAAGTGCCACCCACCAAAACTCTCAGCCCGGGCAAGAAGGGCATTAGTCAGAGAGGCAGCACAGAGACCAAAGGTAACACTGAAGGAGCTGTAGAGTTCCCAAGCCAAGACTGGAGTATCTGTCCATATGACCACAATAAGCCATAGAGGTGGCCTTTATGGCAGAGTGGGCAGGAAAAAGCCTTTACTTACACACACAAATTGTAAGGCTCGTTTTGAGTTTGCCAAGAGACATGTGGGAGACTTTCCAAATGTATGGAGGAAGGTGCTGTGATCAGATGAGACCAAAATTTAACTTTCTGGCCACCAAAGTAAATGCAAGGTCTGGTGTCAAACCAACACGGCTCATCACCCCAAGAACACCATCAACACAGTGAAACATGGTAGAGACAGTATCATGCTGTAGGGATGTTTTTCAGGAGCAAGTACCGGGAAAATTGTTCTAGTCAAGAGGAGGATGGATGTGCAAAAAATAGGGATATTCTTATCGAAATCTGTTTCAGTCTGTCAGTGATTTGAGACTGTGACGGAGGTTCACCTTCCAACAAGACAATGACCCAAAGCATACTACTGAAGCAACACTCGAGTGGTTTAAAGGGAAACATGTAATTGTTTTGGAGCGACCTAGTGAAACCCAGACCTTAATCCAATTTACAATCTGTGGTCAGACTTGAAGATTGATGTTCATAAGAGGAAACCATCTAACTTGAAGGAGCTGGAGCAGTTTTGCATTGAGGAATGGGCAAAAATCCCAGTGGCAAGATGTGGAAATCTCATAGAGACTTATCCGAAGAGACTTGTAGCTGTAATTGCTGTAAAAGGAGGCTCTACAAAGTACTGACTTTAGGGAGGTGACTAGTTATACTCACAGAAGTTTTTGTCATTTTGTCCCATTTGTTTTCTTCACAAAAAAAAAAGAAAACCAAATGTTCACAGTTGAAGGCATGTTCTTTACGTGAACTGATGCAAACCCTCAAAAAAAGAAAACAGTGAAGTTCCAAGTTGTGAGGTAGCAAAATAGGAACAATGCCAAGGGGGAGGGTGGGGTGTGTATACTTTCGCAAGCCACTGTAGATAGTATTGATAATGCCACCAACCTGATCATTATCATTAACAAAAATTACAGTACCGCAACTGATATTATTTATCACCAGTGAACATATAATGGTAGATATCAATGACCCACTGGTGACATTCTCACTGATCATAGTCACTCAGTTTCTCTTTTCCATTCGCCCAAGACCGCCATGACGTCTTTTACTCATGACTCGCCTCTGCAGAATTAACTGTCACGGTGATACCCCGACAGAGAGGGGCCTGAAAATTGTGGCGTATGGTTACACAAACTCCTGCACTGATTAGAACTGCTTCAATAGCCCATTAAACAGTGCAGGTTTTCTTTGCTCTGTCACTGCAAGGGTTAATCAGTTCAGTTCACCTCCCGGAACTCTCCGTCCTGAATTGTTTCATCTGTTCTGTGTTGGTCACTCTGCTCTGGTACATATGCTGGCCACTGGCACTTGGGAGTTGCCAGTGATAGTTACAACTTCCTGGTTTAGTGGTTAAGGAGAATTCTGAATTAGTAGCAGTCAGTTGGTGTAGTTTACAGGAGATTTCTGAATGGATTCTGTAGTGTGTGTTTATCCTAATCCTCTCCCATTTGGTTTACCACTCCTACTGTTCCCTTGATTTCCACTCTGTTGATTTGTGAGTCTGTCTGGATATTGTTTTTCAATACACTTCAGCTTCGCACCTCCCTGGGTGGGGGAGGGATCAGATAAGGGTTAATATAGTAGTATAGCAAGGTACAAAACTCCTCTCATCTCCGCCATTCGGGGTAACCCAGGGGACTGGGATAGGCTAGAGTGTCTCTAGTTTGAGGGATCAGATAGGTGCCCACAGTCCGTTGTTACTCTGTGACAGTAATGCACAAAAAACTTTGGCTTAATGTTTTTCAAGCCCCCTCCTCACATTCCCCCACCTCTACTCAAACCATATAGTGTTATAACCAGTGCTCCAGACAGAAATAAAGTCCCCTCTGTTCCCCACACAATCATAGTACCCTCTTTTTGAGCCCTGCACAATATTATTGCCACTTTCATCCCCTTACACGGTAATAATGCACTCTTAATAGCTCAATATAGTAATTATGCCCCAGTGGCTCCTTATAATATTAACTAGATGGCAGCCCGATTCTAAAGAATCGGGAGTCTAGAATCCATATATACTTTATTTATTCAAATGTAAGAATAATACAATTAATAAATAATAGTAAGAAAGAACAAAAAATGGCTGCACTCACCAGCTCTTGACAATTCTTGTTATTTAAGGTACAGTTACACAGGATCCATGAACATGCTTATGAGGGGAGTGATGAAAGACATCAGACAACAACTTTGCGTGTTGTGGCAAATGCCACAACAACGGTTCTTTGCTTAAGAACAATAATGTAAATAATAAATAATATGTATCAATAACTATGTATATTGGTATGTTCTTTCTTGGCACAAATTGCAGGAAGTAGTATTCTAGGCAATTATTTATTAGATGGCCATTTCCTGAAGGAAATACATGGTGCTTGAACAGCGCTACCAGCTTTACAGCAGCACTTTTCACACACGGGACTGGGGGGCGCGCTTACTTTTGCACCCGGGGCCGGGGGCGCGCTTACTTTTGCACCCGGGGGCGCACTTACTTTTGCACCCGGAGGCGCACTTACTTTTGCACCCGGGGGCGCACTTACTTTTGCACCCGGGGGCGCACTTACTTTTGGGGCCGCACTTACTTTTGGTGGGCGGGGCTCCTCGGCCTCCGATTTGGTTGGTGGGGCCCCTCGTCCTCCGATTTGGTGGGTGGGGACCCTCGGCCTCCGATTTGGTGGGCGGGGACCGGCCTCCGATTTGGTGGGCGGGGACCCTCGGCCTTCGATTTGGTGGGCGGGGACCCTCGGCCTCTGATTTGGTGGGCGGGGACCCTCGGCCTCCGATTTGGTGGGCGGGGACCCTCGGCCTCCGATTTGGTGTGCGGGGACCCTCGGCCTCCGATTTGGTGGGCGGGGCCCCTCGGCCTCCGATGTGGTGGGCGGGGACCCTCGGCCTCCGCTTTGGTGGGCGGGGCCAGGCCCCTCGGCCTCCGCTTTGGTGGGCGGGGCCGCTCGGCCTTCGATTTGGTGGGCGGGGCTCCTCGGCCTCCGATTTGGTTGGCGAAGCCCCTCGGCCTCCGATTTGGTTGGCGGGGCCCCTCGGCCTCCGATTTGGTGGGCGGAGACTCTCGGCCTCCGATTTGGTGGGCGGGGACCCTCGGCCTCCGATTTGGTGGGCGGGGACCCTCGGCCTCCGATTTGGTGGGCAGGGACCCTCGGCCTCCGATTTGGTGGTCGGGGACCCTCGGCCTCCGCTTTGGTGGGCGGGGCCCCTCGGCCTCCGATTTGGTGGGCGGGGTCCCTCTGCCTCCGATTTGGTGTGCGGGGACCCTCGGCCTCCGCTTTCGTGGGCGGGGCCCCTTGACCTTCGATTTGGTGGGCGGGGCTCCTCGGCCTCCGATTTGGTTGGTGGGGCCCCTCGGCCTCCGATTTGGTGGGCGGGGACCCTCGGCCTCCGATTTGGTGGGCGGGGACCCTCGGCCTCCGATTTGGTGGGCGGGGACCCTCGGCCTCCGATTTGGTGGGCGGGGACCCTTGGCCTCTGCTTTGGTGGGTGGGGCCCGGCGGCCTCCGATTTGGTGGGCGGGGCCCCTCGGCCTCCGATTTGGATGGTGTGGACCCTCGGCCTCTGATTTGGTGGGCGGGGACCCTCGGCCTCCGATTTGGTGGGCGGGGCCCCTCGGCCTCCGATTTGGTGGGCGGGGCCCCTCGGCCTCCGATTTGGAGGGCGGGGACCCCCGGCCTCCGATTTGGTGGGCGGGGCCCCTCGGCTTCCGATTTGGTGGGCGGGGACCCTCGGCCTCCGATTTGGTGGGCGGGGACCCTCGGCCTCCGATTTAGTAGGCGGGGACCCTCGGCCTCCGATTTGGTGGGCGGGGACCCTCGGCCTCCGATTTGGTGGGCGGGGACCCTCGGCCTCCGATTTGGTGGGCGGGGACCCTCGGCCTCCGATTTGGTGGGCGGGGACCCTCGGCCTCCGATTTGGTGGGCGGGGCCGGGCCCCTTGTCCTCCGCTTTGGTGGGCGGGGCCGCTCGGCCTTCGATTTGGTGGGCGGGGTCCTCAGCCTCCGATTTGGTTGGCGGGGCCCCTCGGCCTCCGATTTGGTTGGCGGGGCCCCTCGGCCTCCGATTTGGTGTGTGCTCTGCCTGGGGCCACTGTGCTCTGCCTGGGGCCCCATCTGCTGCCTGGGGCCCCTGTGCTCTGCCTGGGGCCCCATATGCTGTCTGGGGCCCCTGTGCTCTGCCTGGGGCCCCTGTGCTCTGCCTGGGGCCCCATGTTCTGCCTGGGGCCCCTGTGCTCTGCCTGGGGCCACTGTGCTCTGCCTGGGGCCCCATGTTCTGCCTGGGGCCCCTGTGCTCTGCCTGGGACCACTGTGCTCTGCCTGGGGCCCCATATGCTGCCTGGGGCCCCTGTGCTCTGCCTGGGGCCACTGTGCTCTGCCTGGGGCCCCATATGCTGCCTGGGGCCACTGTGCTCTGCCTGGGGCCCCATATGCTGCCTGGGGCCCCTGTGCTCTGCCTGGGGCCCCATATGCTGCCTGGGGCCCCTGTGCTCTGCCTGGGGCCCCTGTGCTCTGCCTGGGGCCCCATATGCTGCCTGGGGCCCCTGTGCTCTGCCTGGGGCCCCATATGCTGCCTGGGGCCCCTGTGCTCTGCCTGGGACCCCATAGGCTGCCTGGGGCCCCTGTGCTCTGCCTGGGACCACTGTGCTCTGCCTGGGGCCCCATATGCTGCCTGGGGCCCCTGTGCTCTGCCTGGGGCCACTGTGCTCTGCCTGGGGCCCCATATGCTGCCTGGGGCCCCTGTGCTCTGCCTGGGTGTAGGACACTGGTGACGTCACTTATCTCCGGACATTAGCTCCGGACATTAGCTCCGGACAAAGCCACGGAAGTTGGCACAAATTGCAGGAAGTAGTATTCTAGGCAATTATATATTAGATAATTCTGATGATCATAATTAATATGTCAGTGAAGAGTCACAGGTCAGGGGTGCACAAGTAAAGTGTTTTTAGACATGCAGATATTTACATAGTTTTTAATGTGATTGGTTGTATATACCAAGTCTACAAGCAATCAACATCTTTGGATAATATATATTATACATGCATCAAAAATGACATGGACACATACAGTGTGCGTTTATACTGTTTTATTGTATGCTTTATGACTAAGGGTGCAGTAGGCGTCAGATCGGTTCCTGTTCCACATCATCCCCCCGTGGAATTTAATGATATGCATCTACTATATAATTGTCTAAGGGTCACTTCCGTCTGTCCTTCTGTCACGGATATTCATTGGTCGCGGCCTCTGTCTGTCATGTAATCCAAGTCGCTGATTGGTCGTGGCAAAACAGCCACGACCAATCAGCGATGGGCACAGTCCGGCGGAAATATGGCCGCTGCTTCCTCCCCGCAGTCAGTGCCCGCTCCGTACTCCCCTCCAGTCTGCCCTCACACAGGGTTAATGGCAGCGGTAACGGACCGCGTTATGCCGCGGTGTAATGCACTCCGTTACCGCTGCTATTAACCCTGTGTGACCAACTTTTTACTATTCATGCTGCCTATGCTGCATGAATAGTAAAACGATCTAATGTTTAAAAAAAAAAAAAATAAATCGTTATATACTCACCGTCCGTCAGCCCCCGGATCGACAACAGGCCTTTCCCGCTCGCGACGCTCCGGTAACCGGTCCATGCTGCGATCTCGCGAGATGATGACGTGGCGGTCTCGCGAGGCCGCTACGTCATCATCTCGCGAGACCGCAATGCACTCTTGAGAACGGAGCGCACGAGCAGCGTCGGTAACCACTTTGCTTGGATCCGGGGGCTCCGGAAGGTGAGTATATATATATTTTTTATTTTATTTTTTTTTTTTTAACAGGGATATGATGCCCACATTGCTATATACTGCGTGGGCTGTGTTATATACTACGTGGCTGGGCAATATACTACATGGGCAGTGCTATATACTACGTGGCTGGGCAATATACTACATGGGCTGCGCAATATACAACATAGGCTGCGCAATATACTACATGGGCTGTGCTATATACTACGTGGCTGGGCAATATACTACGTGACTATACTACGTGGGCTGCGCAATGTACTGCGTGGGCTGCGCAATGTACTGCGTGGGCTGTGCTATACACTACGCATACATATTCTAGAATACCTGATGCGTTAGAATCGGGCCACCATCTAGTCTTTAGTAAAGCTTGAAGAATTTTTGGCTATTGGATGTGCCTATCATTTCTTTTTTCGGTTGTTGGACATTTCTGGTTGGTCAGCCATATTGGAATGGCACTGAGGAGGATAAAGACAGGCGTTTCCTAAATGTGAGTATGATGAGAATTTTTTCTTCTGCTATATGGAGTACTATTTTATTGTAATGTACCCTTAATTCAAGAGTTCAATAAAACGAGCTAAAAAATAAATATAAGAATTCCATGAGCCTCCTGATAATAATAATGTCTTCCTATACCTCCTGATAATAATATAATTATGATATCTTTGCGCCGCTTTAGAATAATAATGACCCCATTTTGTCTCCTTTTAGTAACGTCCCCCATTGTTCCCCTTTCTAATAATAATAAAGTTCTCCTGCGCCTGACAAAGAATGAAAATAAGCTACTACTCACCTCACCCTGATCACACACCAAGCGGTGATGTGCTGCTCCATTGCAGTCTCTTGCAGGCCTGCAGTTTCCTGCCTGAGTAAGCAGGCAACTATTTTTAATACTATTGGCACCCTGGGGACTCCGATACTGTTCAAAGTGTTGAGGACAGATGTGGCCAATTACCAGACTGACCGGTCTGGCATTTTTCAGTCTAGTACTCACCTTGCGGTTGGACCGCAATGCACGGACTGGCTACCGGTCACATGACGTGAGTGTGACAGCTTCATATTTCTATGAATCTGTCATACGCGGATCAGGAGATCTGCGGCCAGTCCGTGCATTGCGGTCCAATTTCCGACCAATTTTTATAGTCGTCTGAGTGTGCCCCAATATTCTCCCTACTAGTCACATCAAGGCTACCTCCATTCCACCAGTAGTCATAGCATTATATCCATTTCTCACATAAGTCACAACAGGGTTAGGGCCTTACTTTTCTTGTATTGAATGATGCATTAATCACTGCTTAGTTTAGCATTGTACAGTGTGTTTTATTATGAGTTACTCAGAGACTTTATTATCAATTATTTTGGAGACGGAGGACTCACACCCTGAGCAGTACAAGCAGAACCAGATAACTGCAAATTGCTAAGATGTTCTTACTTTACATGGAAAACAATTAAATGAATAATTTAAAGCACATCTCATTGCTCAGGAAATTACATGAGGTGGGCAGAGAAGAGACTATAATATCTGATCACAGGGCTCAGCCTTCAAAAACTTCCTTATTCCAAGGTATGATGGCTGGCGTCAAACGTTTCCATGGTACACAAATTATATAATTATAATTTATCATTTATTTTTATATCGATAGATACAGTGGCTTGCAAAAGTATTCACCCCTCTTGACGTTTTACCTATTGTTACATTATAACCTAGGTTTAAATGATTTTGTAATCAGATTTGTGTGTGATGCATCATCTCTAAATAGTATAAATTGGTGAAGCGAGAAAAATATAGGCATAAATTAAAGTTACTGGATCAAATAACAAAAAATTGGCATGTGCATATGTATTCACCCCTTTTGCGGTGAAGCCCCTAAAAAATTCTGGTCCAAGCTATTATCTTCATAAGTGATATGTTAGTGAAAGGACGTCCCCCTGTGTGCAATCTAAGGGTCACATGGCCTGTCAGTTTATATACACCTTTTCTGAAAGGCCTCAGAGGCTGCAACACCATTAGGCAAGAAGCACCACTAACCAAACAACACCATGAAGACTAAGGAGATCTACAAATAAGTCAGACACAGAACGCTGCCAGACAGGTCCATTAACGGGATTATGTCGGGCCAGAAACCAGCCTCGGTAGCATGGAAAGTTAAACCAAGAAATAGACGCGTGGATTCAGGATCGAGATAAAAGAGAAAGCCAAGACAAAATATATAATTTAATCACCTTAAGGGCACACTAGACAATACACTATATACACAATGGTTATACATTACAATGGTCAGATATGCAAATACAATATTGGTAGGATAAAAGATATAAGTAGATGGATCAGGTCAAATTACCAGTTTGATGTTAGGCCATGTGTACGCTGGGCTGCAGAGGGCATGGGCTGCCAGTTGGTTCTTCCACAGCACATTACTCGAAATGGCCCCCACTTTCGAAGTGTACCACAAGCATAACAGGGAGAGAACCCACATGGCCTTACACTAGACTTTATCCCCTTTAAGTCACTTTCCTCCTGCCCTCTGGTCTGAACCTAAATCCCCTCATCTTGCCTCTAGCAGCTAAAAACTCCAAAACTGAAGACGGGTCACAACTCCTTAATGTACGGTTCTAGGGAGGTGGTTTTGGCACCATTGGATCAGACTGGGGCCCTGGTATTAGTTGAGACTAAACACAGCTTTGCTACCTGGCTCCTACTTGCCAGTTTACGTATCTTCCCACCCTGTGGTGCTAGAACAAATCGAGACCCTGGAAGGCATTTGGTCCGTTCCAGAGATCTTGAAAATGTAACCGGTGCGTGGCCAGGATGTACGATAAGTAAAATCTCGTGTCTCCCCTTTTCCTCATAGTTTGTAAGCTTGCCAGCAGGGCCCTCATTCCTCCTGGTATCTATTTTGAACTGTGATTTCTGTTATGCTGTAATGTCTATTGTCTGTACAAGTCCCCTCTATAAGTTGTAAAGCGCTGCGGAATATGTTGGCGCTATATAAATAAAAATTATTATTATTATTATAGCTGATTCAACAAAGCAGTTCGACTGCATGGTATCTACTTTGCAAGCAAGCCTTTTGTCTGAGATTAGTTGGCTCAAGGTGTGAGATCGGTCACTCACAGGCTTTTGAGGCTCAACCCCCTGCTGAGCCCAGTTATCCCAGTTATAGCTGCACATGGGTAGGGGGTTTTATAATCCCATCCCATATAGGAAACAAACGATTGACATGAAATTATATCTCCACTATTCTTCACATACATGATGAAAAAATACAACATAGTGAAATCCACATTTGATGTAGGGCTGTGTACATATGGACTTAGTACAAATCCTATTCGTGCCTCTGATTTTATGAATGCATGAAGAAAAAAAAATTAATGTCACTTTTTATTCATGTTGAATTACAGAGGTATTCCTTCTTAGATGTCTATGGAGACACTCCTGCCCCGATTCTTCAACGAGTTTTCGCCAGCTCAAACTTTTGACATTTTTATGCTAGCCCTTGCCAGCTCGGAAAACTTTCTATAAAGTTGGTCAAAGCTCAGGAAGGACAGGAGTGGTGAAGTTCGCTCAACAAATTCATCAAAATTTGCACCACAAAAGTTTGCCACAGGTGATCCTTTGTTTTTTTTTTCTTATTGATTATAGGGTGACATTATGAATCTTGCGGTGAGCAGAATATGGATCTAACAAATGCCATTATAAACTAGTCCCAACGCTCGTTACTGGTAGTTTAGTGTAACTCGGAGCTGTACCTTCATATTGTCAGTCTGACATTACAGTGTGAACATGCAGGTCACTATCCCAGCAGCTCAAATCATTTGCTTTGCAGGCATCCTGGAAAAAAAAGAAAAGCAAAATCCTGTTTGGGTGTACGTCAATGGACGTACAAGATAGGAGACATCTGCAGGATATTGACACCTACAATTTGGCAGAGGCGTTGGAAAGGATGTTTGGTGACATCTATGAAGCAGGGCTTTTTTTCCTATCGCCATATGTACATCACAGAGCGAATAGAATAAGTTGTTGTGTGACTTGTCGCATGTATTTGGTGAGGGCAGATGTTTCGGGAGGCTGTGACTCTTCCTTTGTTATTTCCTTGAAGAAACAGATGAAAATCCACTGACCCAACCCAACTACAAGCATAGAGAGAGTTGTAGGTTTAGAACATCTGGACAAGCACAGATTAGGACCCAAGTGTTGGACATTTTCACATTTGGTCAAGTCAAATCATATAGGCAGCAAGAAGATGACAAATATGGCCAAAATTCCCACCGCTACGGTCACTCATCTAGGAAAAATTACAATGGAAGACTAGAAAAACTGGGCAAAAGCCAACATGGCTGCCATCACAGCTCCCACAAAAGCAGTCACCTTGCTACATCCCTTTCCCTACATTACTGTATGATGCTTTTAGGGAAAATACAAAGTTTTGTTAGGAGTCTTTTGGAGCTTAAAAAACACTTGAAAAAAACATAGAAAGTGCACATCACCTCTTTGAAGTGGCTTCTGACAGAAAACGCTCCAAACTTGGCACTATCCAATCAAAAAGACTGCAAAAAAAAATCCTAAAAAAACTCCCCAAACTATGAGAGTTTCCTGAATTTGTTGACAATTCTTTTCTTTGTAAAGGCTCAAAAAAACTGAGTGCACGTACCTCAAAGCCTTACCTGTCTGGAGAAGCTGGGTAACAAGGTTTAGGCTATGTGCGCATATAGTTCTTCGAGGAGTTTTTGGAACAGAAACTCTACATTTCCTCCTCCAAATACGAGTTATTACAACTTCTTAAAAAGTTTTGAGTTTCTCCTCAGTTTGTGCTCCAAAAATTCAACAAAAAGACTCTGTGTGAACATAGACTTACGAGAATTTGTACAAACTTGATTCCTCAAGTGACCGGGGATTACATAGAACCGTAATATGCTCTGTCATTAAGTGAAGCAGATGAGATGCCTAATGCAGCTAGTCTGAAATCCCCCAGAGTCACAAATAATTCAAGGCTTGGCACGAGTGGCCTAGATCCTTCCCGGTAAGCACCTGTGCCAAAAGTCGACTATGACTTCTGTTTTATTTTTAAAAAAAAAGAAAAAAAGACAAGAATACTAACAAATTGAGCATATACCGTATAGTAAGTTAACAGTTTTAGTATATGTTAATAACATAGGCATTTATCTATAGTCCTGTCCTCCTCTTCCTCCTCCAATCAATGTTTTTTATCTTCTTAATATATTGCAGTCATCATATTATATAGCACTGTGTACTTACAATTGCTCATTTTGCCTTTCTACCCAGCTAATTCTCTATGTAGAAACAGGACGTTTCTTGTCCCTGCAGAAATCATTCCCTTCTTCAACTCCTGACCCGGCTGCCCCACTGCTCCCTCCTGCCATTGACTTTTGCAGTGATTGATCAGTCATACAAGGAAAATTTACCTCCCATTTCTACATATTGCTTAGAAGGATTTAACTAGTCAGTTTTTAATCACGTGATCTCAGACTCAATGGAAAAGAGAAGAATCATCTGGGTAGAAAGGCAAAATGAGCAATTGTAAGTACACAGTGCTTCATAATATGATATGATGACTAAATCAAGCAATGTCCACAAATAACACAACTGGCACTTCAAATAGTTAAACAACAACAAAGCCAGACCAGTGAAAGTAGCTGGTTGGAAGAAGAGACTCAAAATGATAAAATTCAGAAAACGTTTATTAGAACTGCATAAAACTGAATATGTGAAAAAAAGCCAAAAGACACGGAGAGAGTACCCTGTAGGGGGGAAGTGAACCCCAGCACTATCCACTTAATTACAGTGGTAAAGAAGTAACCTATACCTAAGCCCTGTAGCTGGATAAACACACTAAGCATCAAGATAAAAAATAGTAAATGCAATGAAAATAATTACTTATGCAACAAATCATGGGAATAGCAGTAGGTGACACATCGTAAGGACCTGTAACTAAAGTGCTTAGTATAGGAAATACAAAGAGCGGCCAATAAAGAAATGCTATGCGAGGTTAGTGGCTGTCAAAAGTGAAAAAAGGGTAAAGGGGTGTAAATATCACCCCCTGAAAGGTCTACACCTATTAACATACACAGAGGCCATATTAGACCCGATCAGCTGTATCAATAACAGTTATGATAAAGAACATATAGGCGACATTACCTAGTAACCCCTGGGCCGCAGGTGAATGGACAGTCCGGGCGTCCCCCTCACCCACACTGAGGCCCAGAAGGGAGGGGAGAGCAGTGCAGAAGACGCAGCGGCGCCCGGCGGTGGAATGCGGACAGGTGACTATAGCAAGTGCCGGGGGCCTGAGCGACGAGAGGCGAGTATGTGATTTTTTGTTTTTTATTTTTTTTTTAACCGCAGCAATAGCATATGGGGCATATTTTAATATGGAGCATCTTATGGGGCCCATCATGAACTGTATGGAGCATTATATGGGGCTCCTGATTCAATATGGATATTCAAAAACACACTAAACCTACTGATATCTCAATCAATTTTACTTTTATTCGTATCTTTTTATTTTTGACATTTACCGGAAGCTGCTGCATTTCCCACCCTAGGTTTATACTCGAGTCATTAAGTTTTCCCAGTTTTTTGAGGCAAAATTAGGGGTCTCGGCTTATACTCGGGTCGGCTTATACTCGAGTATATACGGTAGTTTGTTTTGGCCTTTTTACACAAAAACTATTTCATAGAAAAAATAATTATTTTTGCATCGCTTTATTCTGTTAGCTATAACTTTATTTTTATTCTGCTGATGGAGCTATATAATGGCTTGTTTTTTTTGCGGGACAAGATGTAGTTTTCAGCTGTACCATTTTTATTTGCACTCATCTTTTTGATCGCGTTTTAATGCCCTTTTTGTTCGGCGATGTGATAAAAAAAGGCAAAAACAATGCTTTATAATGTTCACTGAAGGGGTTAACTAGTGGGACAGTTTTATAGAACGGGTCGTTATGGACGTGGCGATGTCAAATGTGTACTTATATTTTTTTTATTTACGTAAATAAATGTATTTAACCCCTTAATCCCATATGACGTACTATCCCGTCGAGGTGACCTGGAACTTAATTGCCAGTGACGGGATAGTACGTCATATGCGACGTGAGAGCTATCGCAGCTGACATCCGGCACTATGTGCCAGGAGCGGTCACGGACCGCTCCCGGCACATTAATCTCCGGCACACTGTGATCAAACATGATCGCAGTGTTCTGGGAGCACAGGGAAGCATCGCGCAGGGAGGGGGCTCCCTGCGTGCTTCCCCGAGACCCTCGGTACAAGGCGATGTGCTCACCTTGTACCGAGCGTCTCCTCCCTGCAGGCCCCAGATCCAAAATGGCCGCGGGGCTGCATCCGGGTCCTGCAGGGAGGTGGCTTCATAGCGCCTGCTCAGAGCAGGCGCCAGAAAGCCTGCAGCCCAGCATGTCAGATCGCTGATCTGACAGTGCACTGCAAAGTGTCAGATCAGCGATCTGACCCTATAACATGATGCCCACCCCCCGGGGCAATGTTATAAATAAAAAAATTAAAAAAAAATTCCTAAATAGAAAAGAAAAAAAAAAAAGGGGCAAAAAATGCTTTATTATCATACAGCCGAGCAAAAAGTGGAATAACACGCGATCAAAAAGACATATAAATAACCATGGTACCGCTGAAAACGTCATCTTGTCCTGCAAAAAATGACCCGCCATACAGCATCATCAGCGAAAAAATAAAAAAGTTATAGTCCTCAAAATAAAGCGATGCAAAAATAATTATTTTTTCATAAAATAGTTTTTATCGTATAAAAGCGCCAAAACATAAAAAAATGATATAAATGAGGTATCGCTGTAATCACTGACCGGAAGAATAAAACTGCTTTATCAATTTTACCAAACGCAGAACGGTATAAACGCCCCCCCAAAGAAATTCATGAATAGCAGGTTTTTGGTCATTCTGCCTCACAAAAATCGGAATAAAAAATTATAGCTCTCAAAATATGGAGACGCAAAAAATATTTTTTGCAAGAAAAGGCGTCTTTTAGTCTGTGACAGCTGCCAATCATAAAAATCCGCTAAAAAAATGCTATAAATAGTAAATCAAACCCCCCTTCATCATCCCCTTAGTTAGGGAAAAATAATAAAATTTAAAAAAATGTATTTATTTCCATTTTCCCATTAGGGTTAGGGCTAGGGTTAGGGTTTCAGTTATAATTGGGGAGTTTCCACTGTTTCGGCACATCAGCGGCTCTCCAAACGCGACATGGCGTCCGATCTCAATTCCAGCCAATTCTGCGTTGAAAAAGTAAAACAGTGCTCCTTCCCTTCCGAGCTCTGCCGTGCGCCCAAACGGGTTTACCCCAACATATGGGGTATCAGCGTACTCAGGACAAATTGGACAACAACTTTTGGGGTCCAATTTTTCTTGTTACCCTTGGTAAAATAAAAATTTGGGGGGCTAAAAAAACATTTTTGTGAGAAAAAAATGATTTTTTATTTTCACGGCTCTGCGTTATAAACTGTAGTGAAACACTTGGGGGTTCAAAGTTCTCACAACACATCCAGATAAGTTCCTTGGGGGGGGGGGGGGGTATAGTTTTCAATATGGGGTCACTTGTGGGGGGTTTCTACTGTTTAGGTACATCAGGGGCTCTGCAAATGCAATGTGACGCCTGCAGACCAATCCATTAAAGTCTGCATTCCAAATGGCGCTCCTTCCCTTCTGAGCTCTGCCGTGTGCCCAAACAGTGGTTCCCCCCACATACGGGGTATCAGCGTACTCAGGACAAATTGGACAACAACTTTTGGGGTCCATTTTCTCCTCTTACCATTGGGAAAATACAAAACTGGGGGCTAAAAAATAATTTTTGTGGGAAAAAAATAATTTTTATTTTCCCGGCTCTGCGTTATAAACTGTAGTGAAACACTTGGGGGTTAAAAGCTCTCACCACACATCTAGATAAGTCCTTAGGGGGTCTACTTTCCAAAATTGTGTCACTTTTGGGGGGTTTCAATGTTTAGGCACATCAGTGGCTCTCCAAACGCAACATGGCGTCCGATCTCAATTCCAGTCAATTTTGCATTGAAAAGTCAAATGGCACTCCTTCACTTCCGAGCTCTGCCATGCCCCCAAACAGTGGTTTACCCTTACATGTGGGGTATCTGCGTACTCAGGACAAATTGCACAACAACTTTTGGGGTCCAATTTCTCCTGTTACCCTTGGTAAAATAAAACAAATTGGAGCTGAAATAAATTTTGTGTGAAAAAAAGTTAAATGTTCATTTTTATTTAAACATTCCAAAAATTCCTGTGAAACACCTGAAGGGTTAATAAACTTCTTGAATTTGGTTTTGAGCACCTTGAGGGGTGCAGTTTTTAGAATGGTGTCACACTTGGTTATTTTCTATCATATAGACCCCTCAAAATGACTTCAAATGTGATGTGGTCCCTTAAAAAAAATGTTGTAAAAATGAGAAATTGCTGGTCAACTTTTAACCCTTATAACTCCATAACAAAAAAAAAATTTTGGTTCCAAAATTGTGCTGATGTAAAGTAGACATGTGGTAAATGTTACTTATTAAGTATTTTGTGTGACATATCTCTGTGATTTAAGGGCATAAAAACTCAAATTTGGAAAATTGCGAAATTTTCTAAATTTTCTCCAAATTTCCATTTTTTTCACAAATAAACAAAGTGTTATTGAAGAAATTTTACCACTATCATGAAGTACAATATGTCACGAGAAAACAACGTCAGAATCATCAAGATCCGTTGAAGCGTTCCAGAGTTATAACCTCATAAAAGGGACAGTGGTCAGAATTGTAAAAATTGGCCCGGTCATTAACGTGCAAACCACCCTTGGGGCTGAAGTGGTCAATAGGAAAAAAAATAGTTTATTTTTTTTTTTCTTTATTTGTGGATTTTTTTAATTTTTTTTTTAAAACTTTTTTACATTGTCCCAATATGGAAAACTACTGTATATCATCAGATCGCCTGTCAGTCGCTGCAGAACATCGGAGCAGAGTCCGTCAGGCAGGGAAGGAGGCATCTCAGGTCTTGCTCTCTGCAGGCACTGACATGCCACCTTCCCTGAAGGACACCATGGTCATCTCGCGGCCGGGGGTCTCCATGGAGACCATCAGGACAAAGCGATTGCATTGCATTGTCCTGATGGAAGCGAGCAGGTAACTCATACCCTGCGCGATTCTCTATGTCAATGTCACTACTGACAGCAGCATCGGAGGGCTTAAAACTTTGATGGGAGAAGGGCTTCTTTAATTCACTTTGTATGGGTATGGATAGTAGCTTCCTCAGACCTCTACCAAAAAATTATGCATGTGATTACAGTCAATGTTTCATCTATTATTCACTACCAGTGGATAAATCTCATTGCAAATTGGAGAGAATATACAACATAGCAAAGGGAAAAACTGTTCCACTACTTTAGTGGTCCTTGTTTTCTTCCTGCTATATGTGCCATACAGTAACTTATTCTCTGCTGTCAATCACTTGTCTGAGAGGTGTAGTTTGCATGTGTGCGCTGGCCGCCCATGGCAGCTAAGGTGATGAAGTGCAGCAGTCACATGAATGATTTAGGCTGGTTTCAGATACGGGAGGGCTGCGGATGGCAGCATACTTCCTCCCTTCTTCCTCCCTGAAACCACGCCTACGCCTCCTTGCGTCTTGCGGTGCCCCGAGTACCTATCTTTAATATTGGGTATGCAGGGACGTACGCTGTATGCGGATGCCTCTGCAGTTTTGGTGCTGCGCCGACCGCAACAAAATGCAACATGGCAAGCTGTTTTTGTTTTTTTTACAATTTAACCCATCCCCTGCACATAGGGTATGTTCACACAATATTTTTCAGGTTCTCTCCACTTTCTGAAAAAGCCTTTAGAAGATGTCCCAAAGCATGAATATATATGCATTAATATGTGAAAAAAACGGCTTGACAGTGATAGTGGTTTCTTCATTGTTAAAAAAATCATTTGGAAAACACCACTGTAAAAACGCTTAAAACTGCTGAAAGAAAAAAAACCTGTGGCATTTCCCACAAAGACGACGAGTGAACCTACCCTATGTGTGCATCTATACACACACACACACACACACAGTATATATAACACACAAGTACATTAACTCGCTCTTTAAAGGGGGATTTGGGGCTCTGTGTCAGTGCTATGATTACATACTTTAAAAAAGGAAAACAAAAAAAAAAAAAAACACCAACACTAAAATGTGGAACATGCCCCAAAAGACTTTGTTACTTACCGGTAACGGGATTTTTCAGAAACCATGACAGCACCATGAGAGGGGGGATCCGCCCTTCCAGGACAGGAAACCTACAGGCTAAAAAGGGCGGCCCCTCTCATCAGTTGGATTACAGAGCATGAGAGGACCTCCAATGGTTATTACAACAAATCAAAGTTACCAGCAGCACCACGTATCACCACTTAAAACGTGAACTTGTAACACCAGCAAAATAAGTGCTCACCCACAGGTGACAGGAAGGATTGTAAGGGTGTTGTCATGGGTTTTAAAAAAGAACCGTAAGGGTCGCTGATTCTATGGGCTCAAACGGTAACTCAGTCATGGCAGTCAGGACTCGATTTAAATCCCATCGCACTAATTTTACCTCTCGAAATGAGCCTAGATCTAGATGAAGCTCTAATAAACCTTGAAACCAATAATTTTCTGCTAAATCACAGTTATACAGAGCCCCTAGAGTTGACACCTGGACTTTGAGGGTACTAGTGGATAGGCCTAGTTTGAGACCTTTTTGCAACAAGTCCAGAATATGACCTACTGGCGCCACATCCTCTATTTTTGATCCTGAAGAGGTTAGAAATGTTCTCCAAGAACTAGCATAGATTCTTGTCATAGTTGCCTTCCTACTCTGAAGTAGAGTGGAAATAAGGTTAGGATAAAAACCTCTTTCTCTTAACAGAGCCCTCTCAAATTCCACGCTGTTAAAGGTTAGCTACTTGTGGATGGTGAGCCATCCCCTGCGGACATGCCCCCCGGTTATCTGAACATGCTGGCCGGCGTGCATCCACAGCGCCTCCCCGCACATGCCAGCTCATAATTAGCCACGCTAGAGCAGACCATCACCAACCCAGGAGGCCACTCATCTGCGCCAGCACAAGAGTGAAAATCCCCATGGACCCACCATGGCTCTTCCAAGGACCCTGCACAGGCTGAGGCAGGAAAGGGATCGCTGCTTGAGCCGACCGGCTAGGCCAGGCAAGGAATAGATCTTCAGGTACGCCTCCAAGAAGTTCTCCCGTCAAGGACAGGAAACCAACTGATGTGAGGGAGAGGTGCAGCCTTTTTAGCCTGAGGTTTCCAAGGACAGGAAACCAACTGATGTGAGGGAGAGGTGCAGCCTTTTTAGCCTGAGGTTTCCAAGGACAGGAAACCAACTGATGTGAGGGAGAGGTGCAGCCTTTTTAGCCTGAGGTTTCCAAGGACAGGAAACCAACTGATGTGAGGGAGAGGTGCAGCCTTTTTAGCCTGAGGTTTCCTGTCCTTGAAGAGCGGATCCTCTCTCTCGTGGTGCTGTCATAGGTATTCGATAAAAATTTTTAAAAAATATCCCATCGAATCCTCCTCTTTGTCTAGGATTCTGTTTTGACTCATATACTAATTAAAGCAGATTTCTTTGTCCATTTCTTCATTTTTTGTGTCTCAGGAGCTCAGCCATGTCCCTCTCTTCCTCCTCACTGTTCTGGGTGTAGCTGTAAAACTAATGGCTGCAGCAGGAGCCTCCCCCCTCTGCCCTGTTTGTAGTAGGACTAAAGAATGTGAACCTTTGCCTTTTAGCCAAGGAGGCAGAGCTTCAGTCGGCCATGTGCCAAAGGTGGAACCTATCAGCAGATTAACTCCTGTATTCTCCACGGCACGTCTACTAAAAGATTTTAGGCTTAGTCTGCAGAAAATATTGTTCATTTCAATGTTCATATTTAGGTTCAATGTTACATAATGGGAACAGAGTCTAGGCCATAAATATGCTAATGGGCTGCTATCAGCGAGCAATATTAATGAACGCACCTACTACCAGAATTAAATACAAAATAAAATGAAGCTTTATTTATAAGCGTTTATATCAAACAGCGCTTCATCTATGGTGTCCAGTCCCTCCGGCCGCCATCTATCCGCCTCGCATGGCCGGTGACGGGTCTCAAATTCCCACCCACATCACAGCTCTTCATTATAGAGTTCGGGCGGCTCTCTAATGGTCAGTGACCAGAAGATCTCAAAGTCTCAGATTAAAATGGCCTCCCCCTGGCGGGTTTGCTCTTCAAGTGTCCTGCAGAGCGCCGCAGCTTCTTCCGCTCCTCTCGGTGTTGTTTCTCAGCTTCTTGTCTCTTCTTTTGTTGTTCGGACTGTAGCAAAAAAATAAAATAAATCAGAATACAGAAAACACACAAAAAATGGAGCCATTGCCCATAGCAACCAGATCCTAGATGAATGTCTCATATAAATTGGTTGCTATGGGGATTTCTTAAAAGCAATGCAAGTGAAAAAGTGCAGTGGTTGCCAAATAGCGAGTAATCATATACGGTAGTTACCTTCACCTAGAAAAGATTCAATCTGGTTGCTATGGGCAACCACTCCATTTTTTCTTTTTTACTAGTTTCGATAAATCTGTCTTTGTTGCCCATAGCAACCAATCACAGCACAGCTTCAATTTTGTACTCTGCTCTAGAAAAATGTAAGCTGCACTCTGATTGGTTGCTATGGGTTATAGGTTTTAGGACCTATCAACCAACAGATTATGGTACAAACAATACAAATCGATCCATTATCGTGAGTAGGACCGCCAGTGACCCTTATAACAGCACTATAATGGGGCGGGCTCACTAATAATATGTAATCATTAAAGCTTTGTGTTGGGGAGACAAGGACACATCTGTCCAGTCTTCTGATCTGATACATGGGCTCTCCTATACATCCACCCATATCAGATCTCACAAGGTGCCGACAGCTGGAAGACAGTTTCCTTATATATTCCTCGCCATGTTTGGTGGTGATCTTATGTCGGTGGCGGACATGAAGCAGCTGTCACAGTTGTCATAACCGCACAGCAAACAAAAATCCACTCCAAACACTTGTTAGCCCAAATTGCACACAATTTTCCTCTTTGGGTCATTTATATTGAGTTCTAAAATCCAGAAATCATAATCAGAAATAAGCATCTAAGGAGGTATTAAAAATGGTGTAAGTGTAGATACCAGTGTGCACAAAATGGATCACTCTACATCTATCCCTCCTCTCCACTGGGCATCTCAGGCAGATACTAGAGAGTTCTTCTTTCTCTAGTTCATCCCGACTCCTCAGCTGGGTGCGTCAGACTCCCATCCCCCATCTCCATGGGGTAAGCCAGCCCCCCCCATCTCCATGGGGTAAGCCAGACCCCCCATACCCCATGGGGTAAGCCAGACCCCCCATACCCCATGGGGTAAGCCAGACCCCCCATACCCCATGGGGTAAGCCAGACCCCCCATACCCCATCGCCATTGGGGGTGCCAGTCCCCCTTCACATCTCCATAGGGGGTGCCAGTCCCCCTTCACATCTCCATAGGGGGTGCCAGTCCCCCTTCACATCTCCATAGGGGGTGCCAGTCCCCCTTCACATCTCCATAGGGGGTGCCAGTCCCCCCTCACATCTCCATAGGGGGTGCCAGTCCCCCCTCCCATTGGGGGTGCCAGTCCCTTCCTTTACCATTGGGAAGGCCAGTTCACTGCCCCAATATCTCCATTGGGTGCCTCAGGCCCCCCTCCCCCATTCGATGTGTCTGCCCAACCACAATTGAGTGTGTGTCACCCCCCATCCCTCCCCCCCTGGGATCAACATTGGCTTTTGCCCCTGTACCACCATTGGGTGGTTCTTGTCCCCCCATGTTTTTCTCTTGGCCAAGTAGAAAGCCAGACTCGCGTATCACAATGTCCTTCTAAAGCAGGGATGGGGAACCTCAGGCCCCAGGGCCATTTACTGCCCTCGATGACCTTTTATCAGGCCCCCAGGCAGATTCTCAGGGTCCGCATTCTTGGGCAGGGAGGTGTATTTTGATTGCCACCAGCTCATTAATTTCTTCTTGCTCTCTTAGCACACACACGCAGTGTTCACAGCTGAACACTGAAGGGCATGCAATGAAAGATTACGTCCTGAAACCAGTGCCAGAGTCAAGATGTACTTTGTGGGCGGAGTTTGAACTGCCCCCGAAAGATGGTCTAAATATCCAAATGGCCCTTGGCAGAAAAAAAAAAAAAAAAAAAAAATTCTCCACCCCTGTTCTAAAGCATACGATGGGGAGGGATCAAGGCCCTAATTGGACACCCATATGACCCTTTTAGACCTGTACAGAAATCGACCTCCTAGGACAGCTTTATAAGGCTGCTCACATGTGTAATGACAGCGGCTGACTTATTCGGTTTTGGTCGCTAAGGTTTACACTACAGTTTTTGTCTCAATATTCTAATTCTATGAGAAATCTCTCCCCACCCCCTAGAGTTATTTTTTACCACTTGTCCCCCAGATACACAACAGGGGACAAAAACTGAACTTGAAACACAAGCCTAGCATTGACGTGGCTGGCACGCCGGCTGATGAACCATGGTCGTCTCTTGTCCTGCCAGCTATAATAAGCTCTAGGCTGTTGCCTGATCGGATTCCCTGCGAGCTAAATATAAGTCCTACAAAGCTTAGTCAGAGAGACGTGTCACCGGAGGAGATCGGAGATGATGACTGAATCCTCCGTCATCCCCCTCACACAGGAGCATCAGCAGCTTGATGGGAATTGCAGAATATTTTACTAGGCGATGCCAATGGAGGAAACCTTTAACCACTACAGGTTACTAATTTTGATAGTATGGCATGGTCCAAAACATAAAACCTATTGAGTCCTGGACCATCAGAAGTTCCAGACGTTGGCCAAAAATAACAGCTTATATCCTAAGACCAGTGGTCGGCTACTGGCCACTAGGACCCCTCCAATCCCAAAACAGGGCTCCAGGGAATACTCATAACAGCGCGTTTTGCTATTAGATTGTTTTTCTTTATTAAATCAGAAAACTTCACTGCATCAATAACATTAAAATCATTTTCTATGATTGGTGCATACAGATTTGCCAGATCTGGTCCAGTGTCCAGGTAATTAATCTTTGGCTTCCGGTTTGGCTTATCTGCCGGCATCGCTGGTTCTTCTTTTGATTAATCCGCCTGATGCAACATCTTGGGACGGCTCACTAGGCTGGCCAATCATAAGAAGATCTGCAGTAGGTAGGTGGTGGTTCTCAGGACTCATGTCTGGTGGCCACAGATGACCGATCTGGCTACTGGACCAGATCCTGCGAACTGATTTGCACCATCTCTAGCTATGATTCATTCATACTTCCCCCCAAAAAAAACAAACCACAGAACATCTCTCAGATTTCTCATGTCCCGCCCAAACACCCATTTCTTACCTTTTTCAGCTGGAACGTTAACCGTTTGCTGCCCACGGCGGTGTCCGACACATTGAGCGTTCCGAGCTGCTCTTCCACCTTCAGCCGGTCTTCAAGTGTTTTCCTTAAATGACAAAGCAAGAGTTGAAGCAGAATGTACTTGTCCAACTAGGTTTGTCCAAGAGAAGAACAACATGGCGCCTTTCTCCTTCAAAGAAACAGTGTCATTAACCATGGCCTGTGTCATTTGTTGCAAACTTACCAAGATGGCCAAAAGCGCCTCCTCGGGAAACCATAAAGGAGAGGAGCAGCTGGACTGGGTTTGTATAAAACCTGCCTCTTTCGTGGTCCTGTTCACAGGATTGTTCTGGCCGAATTGGGACAGTTTATACCATTGCATGCAATACTAACCTAACCACTTGCAGGAGTACAATTTTTTTTGCACTCATATTAGGGATCCAGGAGTCATGAGAACAGGAACCTGCGCACCAAAGGTTTTCACACTACACTTTCCATATTCACAGGCATATTTGAGATCAGTGTCACTGTGTCGAAGGGATTGGTGGTGTACCTCCAAAAGAACAGCTGCATGCATGAACCTAAAGGATTCTCCAGAGCTTTCAGAGGTGGACAAGTTTCCTAGTCAAGAAGTGTGAGCTTGCGAACTGTACAGCTTGCAAGATCCGGCCTCAGTGCCTCCCATGCTGCAGACGCAAAGCTCACAGTATAGCAAAGGGCACATCTCGGACCAGTAGAGGCCAATACCGCAGTCTTAAAGAGCACCTCATTCCCCGGCAAGCAGAGGAGCGGTGAGCTCCTGGAGAAAGAGGATTGGACAAACCCCTTTACCGTGAGTCACCATATGCAGACATCGAGCCAACAAGGGATGATGGGAGATTTCAGCCCTGAAGCTTGCAGAATAGAGACCACAATTCTGGGGTATAGTAGAGACTGGTAAGGCCCATTAATGGAAGGCTGTAGTTTATATGCAAGTGAATGGGCAAGTGTTTATGGCTTGTTCCAACCGGCAGACAAAAGGAGTACAACTCACCTTATAATGAGTGATGAGCGAGCATGCTCAGATAAGGCGTTATCCCATGCTCAGGTGCTAACAGTGTCACCGACGCGCTCGAATAATATGTTAGCTGTGTCTAACAAACATGCCATCCCCTGCATGTGTTGTGGCCGTCGAAAAGAGATATGCAGCGCAAGGACTCGAACATAATATTCGAGCACGCCGAAGACACTTAGCACTGGAGCATGCTCACATAACACTTTATTCCATCACTACTTATAATACTCCCCCAGATTGTGGGAAAATAATCCCCTCTGTTCCCTCATTAGAGGACAGGGAGAACCATGAAATCATTTATTTAACCTTCACTCGTGAAACCGGACTTACAAGGCAATAACTGGGAGCGAGAATGAGCCGCACTGCACCTACGACACACTGGCACCGCATTACTTCATGGGACGGGCATTTTATAAGACAGTGCCACCTGCGATCAGACCGGAGAGGGAAGCCTTATGCAATGTTACAGCTATTTCCCTAATGAGGAGGCGTCATTGCACAACATTACAATTCAGATGTAGGTCACGCTCCAATTAACGAAAAATACAATCAGACATGTCGGGAAATGATACAGTGAGAGCATGTCAAAACAATACATGACCCTGCCGTGCCAAGGTCATTCAATGACGTAACCTAGAATATCATTCCTATAGTACAAGGATGGGGGCTAAATAAGCAATTTAAAAAAATTAAAAAAAAAAACAAAAAAAACCTTGGATGTGAAATTTGAGATTCTCCCATGATATAAATACCATCTCCCATGAATACAATGGGTAATAAGTGTCTGAATTTTAGAGAGTTGAACAAAGATTCACTTCACCGTGGTCCGGCAGCCAAGTTGGCAACCAAAGCTCTGCGGACCTCCTACCTGTTGACGTCCCTTACAATTTATGTGAGTAGTTGGTCCAATGCAATATCATGCACGACAATGACATAGTACCGGGTCTACAAATCGGGGGATATACCATGTTTTGGCATAGGTGGTTTTCCTTTATTGGATGCTGCCCTTCCCGTGTTTGTTCCTTCCCGGTGAAAGACCTGGCTATTCACTGCTTGCGTTGAGAAACACGTGATGGTGTCTCCGCGGCTTTTCTACATGCATTTGTATATTTCCCATAAGGGATGGGGGCAGTGTTCTGGATCACTGCGTTGAGAAACACGTGATGGTGTCTCCGCGGTGTTGGATGTTTTGATCTCCCCGAGGTCATTCATCCTTACGTTTATAGCCTTTTCACTAGGCACTGCTCCTAATAGCCAGTTTCCTACTCCACACTGATGAGGGGCAAATACCCCGAAACAGCTGCCTGTGGATGGATACCATGTCTTGGCATAGGTGGTTTTCCTTTATTGGATGCTGCCCTTCCCGTGGTTGTTCCTTCCCGGTGAAAGACCTGGCTATTCATTGCTTGCGTTAACACGTGATGGTGTCTCCGCAGCTTTTCTACATGCATTTACAAATCGGGGGATGTCGGCAGGTAGAAGGTGGTTCGCGGTGAGCTGGTCAGCGGCCACAGACTACCAATGTAGCCGCTGGACCAGGGTCCTGCCAATCATCTTCATCATCTATAGGTGCCACTGACCACGAGCATTGTGGTGGTTAACATTAGAGTCCACTGCTCTATTCAATGTCTCTAGTATGGTCCACAGACTGAGTGAAGTGGTGGCCATACATGTGCTCTACAGCTCCATTTATACAATGCATCCTCATTCTCGTTGCCAAAAATGATACATGTCCTCACAAATCCACCACTCCCTGGATCACTGCTGGTCCGTGATACCTGGCTTGACCTCGACACATCGGAAAGACCTTCACAGACAAGCCCTAGCTGCTTCCATGATCTTCCTCAGCCAGAGTGGACATTTCAGACCATTCTGTGATGTGTTGAGGATGGGGATAAGTAATCACAGGAGATCGGAACAAGATATTCTTATCAACTGGAAAAATTCCTTAAAGGAACCATTGAAGTTTAGCAGACAAGCCATTTTCACCTGCTGCATGTAGTTAGTTGGTCTGAAGACATCATGTGGCTGTAGACAGCAGGGCGTTCGGACCTCTTAAAGAATTTGGTTCGTCTTGAGAGGAAAAAAAATAATTTAACGAGTGCGTAAAATGACTGGAAAAGGCGTGGGTGGGGGAGGCTTGTTAGATCGTTGTTTCTGAAAGTCTTCAATTGTGTTGGGGTCAGGAAAGGATTAGTCATTGAGGTTGCGTGAAACAAGCCGATAAGCAGTGTGCTGGCATCTGATCACATTACGACCCTGCCCAGCTACACGCAAGCACAAAAGACGGTAATAAGTGTTCAACAGGGCCGGGCACTACAGGAGGAACCGGCTAAAAACCTTTTTGTTCCAAATCATCCAAGCCAATATTTGTGATCAAATGGTTATGTCCAGGAGTGTAGACAATAGGCACGGGCAATTCAGTTTGGAACACTAAGCCAGTAAGACGTTTTACCCCTCTGGTGCGAGATCTTGTTTGAGGAGGGCTTATAAATCAAAGAGACCCCTCTTACAGACACTAGGTAAAGTTTACATAGGTGCAATTCTACCCAGCTATATTCCACCACTCCAGTACATGGGATGTGTCTGGAAATGTGGCGCAGGTAGATGAGAGCTCTGGTTGTCCTCCCATCTCCCGAAATTCCAGTAGACATAAGAGACAACAGTCATTGGTAGAAAAGGGATAATAATCAGCGTTCTCAGGTTCGGAGTGGTGGATTTCCTGATGGAGTCCCCTCTTAAAGAAGTTGTCCACTACTATAACCTTTTCTTTTTTTTTTTCATAAATCTTGCTATTATGGGCCACTGAAAACATCTACTGTGTTTACTTTAGCAATATTACCTTTTATCATGCTGTAGCAGCACATTTTAGTGCTGGATTCATCTCTCATGGGGTTAATCGACAACTTCCTTTCTCCTGAGTCATTGTTCTCTAATACTGCAAGTTCCATGATGCATTGCACTGCTACTAAGCCTGAACCTAGCACACCCACTCCAAAACACACCCAACCCCCTCCCTCCTCTCCCTCCTCTATCTTCAGAAAGATTTGTGATGTCATTTCTGTCCAACCTCCTCTTTTACATCTGTCCAACCCACACTCCATTACACACAGATAGATAGAGGGAAAGATAGATAGATAACAGATAGATAGATAACAGATAGATAGATAACAGATAGATAGATAACAGATAGATAGATAACAGATAGATAGATAGATAGATAGATAGATACATACAGATATATCTATGTCTATTTCCATAGATATGTCCATATCCATGTTTCTAAACCCCTTCACCCCCTGGAGCTTTTTTGTTTTCGTTTATCGCTCCCCTTCTTTCCAGAGCCATAATTTTTCCGTCAGTATGGCCATGTGAGGGCTTATCTTTTGCAGAACAAGTTCTACTTTTTAACGACATCATTGGTTTTACCATGTCGTGTAGCAGAAAATGTGAAAAAAATTCAAAGTGCAATGAAATGGCAAAAAAAGTGCAATCCCACGCTTGTTTTTTGCTTGGCTTTTTTGCTAGGTTCCCTAAATGCTAAGGCTGTGTGCACACGTTGCGGATCTGATTGCAGATCCGCAGCGTTTTTTGCCGCACTGAATTGCATCAAATCCGCAGTGTAGTGTACAACCAATGTAAGTCTATGGGAGCCGCAGACTTGTGCACATGCTGCGGAAAAAGCCGCACCGAAACCGCACCAAGAACTGCATCAAAACCGCACCAAAAACTGTATCAAAACCGCACCAAAACTGCGAAACTGCACCAGGTTTTGATGCAGTTTTTGGTGCAGTTTTTATGCTTTTTTTGGTGCGGTTTATGCGCGGTTTTAATGCCGTTTTTGGAAATAAGTAAATAAACGGAAAATGTGCATGATTTGAATGGAAACATGCATGAAAAAACGGATTCCAAGGCCGGATTCATCATTTCACAGCTCAGTTTCATACTTTTTTTGCCGGATCCGTCGCTGTGCGTTTTTTCGCCGGACAGAAAAAACGTTCCTCTGTATGTGTTTTCCATCCGGCGGAAACAGCTTTTTTGACGGATCCGGCAAAAAACGGATGAAACTCTATGAGAAAAAGACGGATCCGTCGTAAAAAAATGGATCCGTTTTTTTCAAAACTCGCCGGATTGTGCCTCACGGCAAAAACCTGATGTGTGAAAGCAGCCAAATATATGGATAGATACATCTATGTATCTATAGATATATCTATAGATAAATATATCTATAGATAGATATATCCATAGATATATAATAGAAAGGCCGATGTTTCTATAAGGCTACTTTCACACTTGCGTTTTTCGCAATCCGTCTTTTTGGGAAAAAAACGGATCCTGCAAATGTGCTCGCAGGATGCGTTTTTTACCCATAGACGTGTATTAGTGAAGGATCGCGACGGATGGCCACACGTCGCGTCCATCGTGCAATGGATGCGTCGTGTTTTGGCGGACCGTTGGCACATCCGTCACGTCTGCCATTTTCTACCGTGCATGCGCGGCCAAAACTCCGCCCCCTCCTCCCCGGACTTTAGAATGGGCAGCGGATGCGTTGAAAAACTGCATCCGCTGCCCACGACGTGCACAAATTTCACAACGTGCGTCGGTACGTCGGCCCAACGCATAGCGATGGACCCGTGCCGACGCAAGTGTGAAACAGGGCTTAATGAGCGTTTAATTTAATAAAAAACTGAAAAAAACGGCGTGGGCTCCCGCGCAATTTTCTGCGCCAGAGGTGGAAAGCCGACGGCCGAGGCCAATATTTGTAGCCTGCTATGAATATCAGCCCGCAGCTGTCTGCGTAGCCTTTACTGGCTATTAAAATAGAGGGACCCCCCCAAAAAAATGACGTGGGGTCCCCCTATATTTTATAGCCAGAAAGGCTACGCAGACAGCTGCGGGCTGATATTAATAGCCTAGAGAGGGGCCATGGATATTGGTCCCCCCCCCCGGCTACAAATACCAGTCCGCAGCCACCCCAGAAATGGCGCATCTGTAAGTCTACGTTCACATTAGCGTTCGGCGCCGCAGCGTCGCCGCATGCGTCATGCGCCCCTATATTTAACATGGGGGCGCATGGACATGCATTGTGCTGCGTTTTGCGACGCATGGGTTTTTTTGGCCGCAAGCGTTGGGCGCAGAGGACGCAGCAAGTTGCATTTTTTTTGCGTCCAACTTTCGGCCAAAAAGGACGCATGCTTCGCAAAACGCAGCGTTTTAGCGTGCGTTTTGTTGCGTTTTTGTTTGCGTTGTGCGTTGCGTCTCCGACGCTGCGGCGCACAACGCAAATGTGAACGTAGCCTTAGATGCGCCAATTCCGGCACTGAGGCTGGTTTCACACTTGCGTTTTTGGACGCTGCATTTTAGCTCTAAAAAACGCATGCGTTTTTTTCCTATACTTAACATTAAAAACGCATGCGTTTTTCGCATGCGTTTTGACGCGTTTTCGGCAACGCATGCGTTTTTGAACGCGCGCGTTTGTTTGCGTTAAAAACGCATGCGTTTTTATAGAAAAAAAAACAGAAAAAACACTGAAAAACCACCCACCACCATCAGGGTGATAAAGGGATCCAAACCCTAACCCTACCCCTAACCTCACCCCTAACCGTTTAATGAACATATCATGACATAGTGCCACGATATTTCAGTGCCACGATATTTCAGTGCCACGTATGTAAGTGCCACGTATGTGTCACGTATATAAGTGCCACGTATATAAGTGCCACGTATATAAGTGCCACGTATGTAAGTGCCACGTATTTCAGTGCCACGTATTTCAGTGCCACGTATTTCAGTGCCACGTATTTCAGTGCCACGTATTTCTGTGCCACGTATTTCTGTGCCACGTATTTCTGTGCCACGTATTTCTGTGCCACGTATTTCTGTCACGTTTAGGGTTAGGCCCTAACCCTACCCCTAGCTATTTATATTTATATTCTTGTGGATTTTGATGATTGGCAGCTGTCACACACTTCTCAGCATGCGTTTTAAAAACGCAAACGCATGAAAAAACGCATGTAAACATGGCAAAACGCCGCGTTTTTTTTCTACATGCAAAAACGCATGCGTCTAAAAAACGCAGCGTTTTACCACGTTTACATGCGTTTTTTCACACATGCGGTTTTTAAAAAAACGCATGCAGATAAAAACGCAAGTGTGAAACCAGCCTAAGCCCCTCTCTTCCCACTCCCGTGTAGCGGTGGGATATGGGGTAATAAGGGGTTAATGTCACCTTGCTATTGTAAGGTGACATTAAGCCGGGTTAATAACGGAGAGGCGTCAATAAGACGCCTATCCATTATTAATCCAATATTAATAAAGGGTTAATAAAACACACACATTTGGAAAAAGTATTTTAATATTCTTCATTTCACCATACTTACCATACTTCAGCGCCTGCAAAAAACGTAAAATAATAAACCGTATACTACCTGTCCGCCGTAGTCCAAATAATAACGAGTGTCCCACGACGATCTCCCCTATAGAACAGAGACATCGGGTGATGTCACTGCTCTATAGGACCCTCAGTGACACACTGACAGGAGACAATGGCTCCTGCACTGCATCACTGAGGTTACTATAGTTCACTGGTCTCACTTTATGGCAAAAAGCTGCGTGGGAACTTTCTCATACAGCATACCATAAAGTGAGACTAGGGACTATTTTCTCACAGGGGCGTAGGAATACATTGTGGGGAATACATTGTGGAAGGATACCTTCCTCCCCTCATTGTGTTCCTGGAGCCCCTGGAGAGTGGTTGCATCAGCAGATGCTCCTGTTCTCCACGGGAGATCGTCGTGGGACACTCGTTTTAATTGGATTTCTGCGGATCAGGGAGTATATTGGTTGTTTATTATTTTAATATTTTTTATGACACTGGCTTCGGGGATCAAAGTGACAAGTGATGGTGAGTATGTAATCTATGTTATATGTACTGTATGTATGTACTGTATGTCTGTATGTATGTATGTATGTATGTACTGTATGCGCATGTCGTCGCATGCCGCATGTTGGCGCATGCAGTCGCGTGGCGCATGTCAGCGCATGCAGTCGCGTGGCGCATGTCAGCGCATGCAGTCGCGTGGCGCATGTCGGCGCATGCAGTCGCGTGGCGCATGTCGTCGCATGCAGTCGCATGGCGCATGCAGTCGCATGGCGCATGCAGTCGCATGGCGCATGCAGTCGCATGGCGCCGCATGCCGTCACATGGCGCATGTCGTCGCATGCTGTCGCATGGCGCATGCAGTCGCATGGCGCATGCCATCGCATGGCGCATGCCATCGCATGGCGCATGTTCTGTATGTGTGTATGTACTGTATATGTGTGGTTTTTTTTTTGTTTTGTTTTTTTTTACATTCAACACATTAGCCGGATGATGGGACTACTACTGTCCCATCATTGGCTAATGTGTCACTGACTGTCACTGTAGCAGGCAGAGCCCGATGGGACTTGTAGTCCCATCGGACAATGCCTGCACACAGAGACACACACACACACACACACACACACACACACACACACACCAAAGACCACCCCACCCCCCGCAGCAGACCCAGCACATACCGGCAGCAGAGCCCCGGCGCCGGCCAACCCACCCCCACCCCCACATGCCGGCGCAGAGCCCCGGCGCCGTACCTACATACTGGCGCTGGCACGCAGGGCACCGGCGCCGGCCCCCACCCCCACATGCCGGCGCAGGGCCCCGGCGCCGTACCTACATTCCGGCGCTGGCACGCAGAGCACCGGCGCCGGCACGTACATACAGACCCCAGCGCCCGCACCTTCTTCATCCCTGCCTAGCCCCGCCCGCCCCAGCACAGCCCCGCAGGCAGCCACCAGCCCCGCCCACAGCCCAGTCACTCTTGATGAGTGACTGCTCTGACTGTGCGGCTGGGACACACCTGCTGCTGACGTCACGTCAATTTCCAGAGCCTGGAAATTGACGTGACGTCGGCGGAAATAAGCGGCGGCTGCAGCCTGAGGGTCACGTGACCCGGACTCAGCCGCCGCTACAGCGCCGCTCACAGGCAAAAACGGCAACACAAGGTATTTGCACAATTCATCAGGGGCCCAGGGGGGATACATTGGGGGGTTAATTGAAAGTAGTGGACAACCCCTTTAAGCTACTTTTCGATTATGTATGAACTTTTGGTTTGTTTTTCTGGTGTCTAAATAACTAAATCATGCAAGATAATTCTGAATCTGCACTTTCTAAGAGCAATTTGCTCATCCTCTCCTCTTGCAAGACAATCTGACTGATTAGGCGTTCTGCCATCGTGCCCTGAGCTCGGATTTTCCTGGTAAATCCCTGTACAAACATCTCTTGTGCGCGCCTGCAAGCTGACTATGGCAGGAGATCAGTTGCTGGCACAGGCCCTCAGACTGAGGTCCTCCTCCTTTGGCCAATGTTTCCATATTCTGGACGACCTTTGTCAGAGTGCACAGAAGCTTCAGATCAAGAGGAGATTATATGAAAGAGAATCGAGTGGTTGAAAGCCTGCTGAAACTATTTATATGTGCACACAGCAATTTAAAGACAAGTCCAGCTATACCTTCACATGGCCCCTCCTCCATTACTGAGAAATCAGTGTTTGAGTTGACATGCAAATGAGGCTTAAGAGCTACGGTAGATCGGAAGCCTCTATCACTCCAGCTCAATTCCACGCTAAGCATTGCAGCCTTCTGCTTGGCTGACAGCATCTATCATATATAACAGAGGAGCAGCCTTTCAAGCGGGAAAAGAAGGCACTGGGTGTGAAATAGCGTTGGAGCGACAGAGGCTTCAGATCTACCATAGCACTCCAGCCTCATTTGCATATCAACTCAAACGCTGATTTCTCAGTAATGAAGGAGCGGCCATGTAAAAGTATTACTGGACTTGTCTTTAAATTGCTACATGCACATATAAATAGTTTGTCAGCAGGATTTCAACCCCTCGATTCCCTTTCATATTATCTCCTCGTGATTTCTCAGTAATGGCGTAACGGACTGGTCATTTAAAGGTATTGCTGGAGTTGTGTTTGATAGAGTTACATGCACATATATCTAGTTTGGGCTATTAAATCCTGATGACAGATTCCCTTTAAAGCACAAAATTTTATATATCTTTGACAATTACTGATTTTGCAAGGACATTCTGATAGATGGGACCAAGAATATAAATGGTGGCTGCACATGAGCAGCTTTCTCCATTAACTTCCATGGGCAGCACAGTGGCTCAGTGTAGCACCAAGGGGTCCATGGTTCAAATCCCACCAAGGAAATCTGTAAGACATTTGTATGTTCTCCCCCGGTTTGCGCGAGTTTCCGCTGGGTTCTCAGATTTCCTCCCACAATCCTTAAGACATATGGAAAGTTAGTTTGAGCGACCTGATGGGGACAGTGATGATGTCGGTAGAGCACGGTGGAATTAATGGTGCTATACAGAATGTGTAAAATAAATACATTAAAAAAGTAATTATCTTCTATGGGAGTTCCGAAAAATCAGGTCAGAGCAGCGCAGATGACCGATTTGCATCTGAAATTGCCGTTTTCACCATGAATATTAAATGATTGGATGCGGCACAGATGAGTGCAGATAGGAGGATGGGGTTAATCCTTCAGATTTCCCAGCGGGTACTCCTGTCTGGCCTGCAGGCCTCGTGCTGTGCCCCCCTATTGTCCGCGTCTGCTTTATGCCATCTCATTGTTTTCCGCTCTCAATCATTTATGAAATGCTCTCTTGTCCTTATGAATTCCCGATCAGACGATGTCCGCTCTCCTCCACATCACTCAGACATTATTCACAACCGGAGAAGAGACAACGAGGCGGTGAGCAGGAGCCGTCCCCACACCGCTTATTTCAGGGCCGGTCATTATTTTACGGTATGGGAACAACTGCAGAATAAGCTCACAAGATGCTGCCTGGAAAGGTTATGGACACCTTGGAGGCAAATCTTACATAACGCCGGTGTTTTTTACTGTAAATTATTTTTTTATTTAAATAGAGTTTCAGATTTTTTTTTTTAGATCAACTGGCCTCTATGTATTACTGCACATACTGGGCTGCAGAATGAGTCACTAATGAATCAGTCAGTGAGCTCATCTGACGGAAGGGTCTGTAATCATTATCTATCGTCTCCCGAACCATCAAAACTCAAAAGTTCAACTCTAATTCAGAAAAAGATATAAAAGATTAGAGACCCTGCAGTCCGGAGGAGCTCACTGGCTGATTAACTTGTAACTCATTCTGGGGTCTGCTGCATAAAGAGATGCGTAGAGGCTGCAGAAATCAACCAGTCTAAAATTTTAAATGAAACTAATTTCACAAATTAGTTTTAGCCCCCCAAAAAAGCACCCATTCATTGGAAAGAAAGATGGCGCTGCAGAAGGACCTGTACTTGTTGGCTTCTAATTGTTTTGCTGCTTATTTCTAGAGAGCCGAGCAGAGGTCCAGTTCAGGCTGCTACAAAGGCCTGCACTGTCCAGTCATCAACAATGCCGCTGAAATGTGCGATTGTCTGCAGTGGTCAGATAATTAGTAGAACGTATCATCAGATCTTTTTCTCTTATGATGTGCAATGACCGCTGCAACCAATCAAGGTTTTAGTGGTCCTGTTGATAATCAGGTGATAAACACATCGCTTCCAAAACTGTGGCAGGCTTCCCGAGCAGCCTGTGCTACATTGACCGGTGTGACAAAAAAAAAAAACAACACCACATTTTAACATCGGACAAGGATGCATTGAATTTATGGTGACATTAAAAATTATTAAAGAGGGATTCCCATCTCCAAGATCCTATTCCAATATGTGGCATGTGTAATAATAACATTAGCAAATACCTTCAATTAGAAATGTAGTATAGTTCTTCTGATTCACTATGTCGCTTACCCCATGTGCAGGGCATTGCAGTAGCTTAGGTATCCATGGTTATGAAGACTCATACAGTGACAGTTGTTAGTGGTTGTAACCATGGATACCTAAGCTAATGCAATACTCTGCACATGGGGTAAGCGACATCGCTAATCAGAAGAACTATACTACATTTCTAATTGGAGTTATTTGCTAATATTACACCTACCATATATTGGGATATATCTTTGGTAATAGAAATGCCCCGTTAACCTCTTAGTGACCACCAATAAGTCTTTTTACTCACCTGAGATATAAAAGACTATCATCCCCCGATGGGTGACAATCCTGTAGCTTTTGGCTGTACACGATAGCTGACAACTTGCTGCATCAGTGTTGCCAATGACTATGTTCATTTAACCCTTTTAATGCTGCTGTCAAAAGTGACTACAGCATTTAGATGGTTAACAGAGTGTGGGGGTTCCCTCTGTAACCCCATCGGCACCCTGAGAGCTTGATCGTGTGGTCCTGATGTTTTCCATGGCAATTCATGACCAAATAACGGCCTGAAAGTCTGCCGGCTATAGCGGCCTGTTCAGAAGTTAGCCAAATGTTATGCCGCTTTGCATTAATTACTGGAAAGCACTTGAAGGGTTAATGAACTACCTGAAAGCAATTTTTAATACAATGAAGGGTGTGTTTTTTTTTAAATGGTATCACTTTTTGGGGTTTTCCAATATATAGGACCCCCAAAGTCACTTCATACCTGGATAGGTCCCTAAAAAATAAGTTTTATGAATTTCCTTGTAAAAATGAAAAATCACTGCTACATTTTCAAACCTTCTAAAATCCTAACAAAATAAAAATATTTTACAAATGGTGCTGATGTAAAGCCGACATGAGGGAAATGTTATTTATTAAGGTTTTTGTATGATATGACTATCTGGATTAAAGGGATGATTAATCATTCAAAGTTTGAAAATTGCTAATTTTTTTTTTTACATTTTTGACAAAATTCTGATTTTTTTTTAATAAACGCAAAACATATCGACCTAAATTTACCATTATCATAAAGTATAATGTGTCACGAAAAAACATTCTCAAAAACAATGGGATATGTTGAAGCGTTCCAGAGTTATTACCATATAAATTGAGACTGGTCAGATTTACAAAAATTGGCCTTGTCACTAAGGGGTTAAGATTTCTTGGGACTTCTCGCCGACCTGTAATAAGTATATGATGCCTTATTTCCATCTGCACGTACAAGTATATATTAATCAAGGCATTTACGGGACAAAGACGTTTTACGCTTGAGCTCCTGAGTTCTGATTTTCTGAGACGACTTCTATTTTTTTGCCAAGAATTATAACGGTGGTAAAACTTTAAAAGGCAGAAGAAAAGCAGCGAAATTAAAATCAGGGTCAGGACGTTCCGACGCCAGGAAAATAAAAGGAAAGAGGACGAGGTGGAAAATGCAGCCGTCACACACGGATGACAAACCCCAGAGGCCTCGGGCTCCGGAGCGCTGGGCTGTGGATCGCACGGTCCCACCGAGGACCCATCCTCCAGGATGAGTTCAGACAAAACGGAAAACCTGCAGCTTACAGAATTTTTATGGCATTTTTTCAATGGCATCTCTTCATTTTTTAAAAATTTTTTTGCAGTGCACACAAAAGCCTATAGAGAAAAAAAAAACACCTAAAAACGCCATCAGTTCAGCATAATAGTCCAACGCACAGCGCCACCTTCGTAGGCAGGTCGTGTCGGGTTTTGTCACTCAGCCCCAATGATGCTAATCAGCAATACTAATCAGTACTGACTCCTCAAAAAGCTTTTTTGGGGGTCAAAGAGTTGCATATTTTTTGTTGACTGTCACTGATTACTAAAAACAAAAATTTTAGAGTTTGAGATATTTTAGGTTCCAACTGCTTTCTGACAACGTGTACGGAGAGTGGCCTGTAAATATACGATAACTTACGGCCTGCAACAGCTACAAAAAATAGGGATTTTTGTGTGTACTCACCGTAAAATCCTTTTCTCCGAGCCACTCATTGGGGGACACAGGACCATGGGTGTTATGCTGCTGTCACTAGGAGGCTGACACTAAGCTGAGACAAAAAAAGGTTAGCTCCTCCCCTGCAGTATACACCCTCATGCTGGCTTCCAGAGACCCAGTTCAGTGTAAAAGCAGTAGGAGAATAACAACAAAGTACCGTGTAACAGTAGAGTACATGTCAAAGAAAGACCTAAAACTAAAAACGGTAAAGAGCCGAACAGGCTAACAGGGTGGGTGCTGTGTCCCCCAATGAGTGGCTCGGAGAAAAGGATTTTACGGTGAGTACACACAAAAATCCCTATTTCTCCATCGCCACATTGGGGGACACAGGACCATGGGACGTCCCAAAGCAGTCCCTGGGTGGGAAACAATACAACCAAACAACTCCGTGTACCATCTGACTTACAAATGCGCGACGGCTGCTTGCAGAACACGTCTGCCAAGAGCCGCGTCCGCAGAGGAATGGATGTGGACATTGTAGTGCCTTGTGAATGTATGCAGGCTGGACCACGTTGCGGCCTTGCAAACCTGCTCCGCCGTAGCCTGGTGCCGGATGGCCCAGGAAGCACCCATCGACCGAGTGGAGTGAGCTCTAATCCCCGCCGGGATAGGTCTGCCCCTGACTCGATAGGATTCTTGGATAGCCGAACGAATCCATCTGGCTATCGTGGCTTTAGACGCAGCCAAACCCTTTCTGTGACCCTCCGGGAGAACGAAAAGGGAGTCTGATTTTCTGAAAGGAGCCGTTCTGGAAATGTACCTCCGAAGGGCCCGTACGATGTCCAGAGTATGAAGGGCTTTTTCAACCCTGTGTTTTGGCTGCGGACAAAAAGAGGGAAGAATGATGTCCTCGTTAAGGTGAAAAGAGGACACCACCTTAGGGAGAAAATCCGGAGAAGGGCGAAGGACTACCTTGTCCTGGTGGAAAGCAAGAAAAGGAGCTCGGCAGGATAAAGCGGCCAATTCTGAGACCCGTCTGATAGACGTTACAGCCACAAGGAAGGCAACCTTCCAGGAGAGGACTGTAAGCGGGATGTCCTGAAGGGGCTCAAAAGGAGGTTCCTGAAGAACCCCCAGAACCAAGTTGAGATCCCAGGTCTCCAACGGCATTCTGTAGGGGGGTACGACATGTGAGACCCCCTGAATGAAAGTTTTAACTTGAAGGTTGGCAGCGATCCTACGTTGGAATAACACAGATAACGCTGAAATCTGACCTTTAAGGGAACTCAGAGCCAAGCCGGAGTCCAAACCGGACTGAAGAAAATCCAAGATGCCAGGTATAGAGAATGCGAGCGGAGGGCGACCTCGGAGCCTGCACCACGAGAAGAAAGTCTTCCAGGTGCGATGATAGATAGAAGCAGAAGACGACTTGCGAGCGCTTAACAAGGTGGGAATGACCTGCTGAGAGAAACCGGCTCGAGTTAGAATCCAGGTTTCAACAGCCACGCCGTTAAACGTAGGGCCCCTGAGTTCTGGTGGCAGATCAGCCCCTGAAGAAGATCTGGGCGGTCTGGTAAGCGCCAGGGAACGTCGGCTACGAGCTGAACGAGCTCCGCGTACCAAGCGCGACGAGGCCAATCCGGCGCGACCAGGATGACCGGAACCCCCTCCGTCTTGATCTTCCGGATTACCTTCGGCAGTAAGGGAAGAGGAGGAAACACATAGGGCAGTCGGAACTGATGCCACGGGGATATCAGCGCGTCCACTCCGATGGCAAGGGGGTCCCGGGAACGAGCAATGAAATCGAGAACCTTGGCGTTCAACCTGGACGCCATCAGATCCACGTCCGGGGTCCCCCAGCGAAGGCAGATCTGCCGAAACACCTCCGGATGGAGTTCCCACTCCCCCGAGGCAAGGCCCTGACGGCTTAGAAAGTCCGCCGCCCAGTTCTCGACGCCTGGAATGTGCACTGCGGAAATGGCGGAATGGTTGACTTCGGCCCAACGAAGGATGAGAGACTTCCTGCATCGCCGCCCTGCTGCGGGTACCCCCCTTGTGGTTTATGTATGCCACCGCTGTGACATTGTCCGATTGGATTCGGATCGGGCGACCCGCGAGCAGGGGGTGAAAACGAGCCAGGGCGAGCCTGATTGCCCGAATCTCCAGAATGTTTATAGGGAGCTTCGACTCCCGAAGAGTCCAGCGACCCTGGGCAGAGTGGTGAAGAAACACCGCACCCCAGCCGAGAAGACTGGCGTCGGTGGTTACCACAAACCATCGGATCGGGAGAAAGGATTTCCCCTGGAGGAGAGAGGCACCCAGGGTCCACCATAGCAGGGCTTGTCTGGTCCGCAGAGATAAAGGACATGGCCGGTCGAGTGATAAGGGACTCCTGTCCCAGTTGTCCAATAGAGCCTGTTGCAAGGGGCGAAGATGAAGTTGGGCGAAAGGAACTGCTTCCATCGCGGCTACCATTTTGCCCAGGATCCTCATGGCGAAGCGAATGGTTCGGGGATGAGGATGGCAGAGCGTTCGAACTCCAAGCTGAAGCTCTCGGGCCTTGGACCGATGGAGTAAGACCAGACCCCTTGAGGTGTCCAGGATCATTCCCAAAAAGGAGATCCGACGGGCAGGAACGGGGGAGGACTTGTCCCAGTTGATCAACCAACCCAGGCGCGAAAGCGAATCCAAGGTAATGGACCCTTTATAAGGAGGTCGTCTAAGTAAGGCAACACGACCACTCCGCGAGAGTGAAGAATTGACATGACGGCCGCCATGACCTTCGTGAAAACCCTGGGCGCCGTGGCAAGACCGAAGGGTAAGGCCGTGAATTGGAAATGGTCGTCCAGGATGGCAAAACGGAGGAACCTTTGATGAGGCGGGAATATTGGAATATGGAGATAGGCATCCTTGATATCTATTGATGCCAGGAATTCCCCCCTCTCCATTGAGGCGATGACCGACCGGAGAGATTCCATCCTGAAGTGCCGTACCTTTACGCTCTTGTTCAGGAGCTTCAGGTCTAAAATGGGACGCACTGTTCCATCCTTTTTTGGCACGACGAAGAGATTTGAGTAAAAACCTCTGAACCTCTCGTGTTCCGGAACCGGAACAATGACCCCACACTGGCGGAGGGAATGAATGGCGCAAAGAAGTGCGCGAGATTGGGCACCCGAACTGGGGAGGCGAGAGGGAAAAAACCGCGCTGGGGGGGAGGCGGAGAACTCTATTTTGTAGCCAGACGACACCAGATCCCTGACCCATTCGTCGTGTATGACGGAGAGCCAGACTTGCTGAAAGAGAAGTAGGCGTCCGCCTACCTTGGAGGTGTCGCCTGGACAAGTTCGCGAGTCATTGCGAAGGGAATCTAGCAGGCCTGGACCCTCTGGTTCTGGGCTGCCTAGGCTTTCCTCGCCAGGACGGGTTTGGCCTAAAAGAGGGACGAAGGTCTCTGTCTGAGCGAGCGGATCGGTCCAATCTGGAAGGGGGGCAGGATTGGACCAGGCTGGACTGCTACGAAAGGGCCGAAAGCGAAAATATGGTTGACGCTGGAAAGCAGTCTTTGGCCTCTGTTGGGGAAGGAACTTACTCTTTCCCCCTGTAGCGTCGGAGATAAGTTGGTCTAGTTTTTCTCCAAAAAGACGCCCCCTCTGAAAAGGGAGAGAAATGAGCAACTTTTTTGAGGAGGAATCTGCACGCCACTCTCTGAGCCAAATAGCCCTTCTGATGGTGATGGCATTAGAAGCTGCCGATGCTGCACAGTTTGCTGCATCGAGAGAAGCGTACATTACGTAATCACCGGCCATGGCAATTTGTCTGGCAAGGTCCGCCATCTCAGAGGGAAGATCCTGTTCGTGAACCGATTTTGCTAGGGCATCTGCCCAGGAAACCATTGTCTTGGCCGCCCAAGCCGCGGCAAAGGAAGGAGAAAAGGAAGATCCTGAGGCTTCGAACACTGAGCGAGCTAGGGAATCTAGCTGGCGCTCTGTGGGATTTTTAATTGAGGCGCCATTAGGAACGGACAAGAGGGTTTTGGACGCTAGGCGCGAAACCGGAGGATCTACCAAAGGGGATTCCGTCCAGTCTTTAACCAGATCTGCGGGAAAAGGATATTTCGATTCCAGGGTCTTTTTGCCTGTGAAACGCTTATCCGGGCGCTCCCTGTGTCGCTTGACAATATCCAGAAAATCTGGGTGAGAAGCGAACGTCTTATGGGAACGCTTGTTTCTAGTAAAGGAAACAGAATGTTCCGGAGCAGGATTAGGGTTATCGTCCACTTTAAGGGCGTGATTGACAGCCTCAATGAGGGAGTCAACTGTAGATCTAAACTCAGGAGCGTCCGGGTCTAAGGATACATCAGACTCATATTCAGAGTCGTGAACGCTACGAACCTCTAACGAGGGTGAGCGAGAGGCGGAGCCGCCAGAAGCTGAGTGGCGTGGTGAGCGCTCAGGAGAGGTAGAGCGGATCCGTTTTCTGGATAACCGTGCCTCTTTCTGGAGAGAGCGGCCCCTGCTGGCCGACGATTCCCCTGCTACGGAGGGATCTCTTAGTCCGAGAAAAAGATTGTCCCGCTCCCCAGGAGGGTGCTGAATGGATTTGATAGCATTGGCTAAAAAATCCACAGACAGACAGAGAGGCAACCCACGCGGGGAGACTAGATACACCTGAGTCGGTGGCGGTGGAGGGCTCCTGGGCACTTGGGGCATCGCAGGTTGAGGAAATCTGAGGCCGAGGAAGTGGAGCCTGGCAGGTGGTACACGCAGAAAAAAAGGTAGTGTGCACCTTTGAGGTTTTAGACCTTGTCTGGGACATGGTGTACCCTAGTGTAACAGATTGCAGGGTCTAAAATAAGGAAGTGAGGGCGGCGCTGCTGGGGAGGACCTGACGTGGTCTCCTTACCCGAGGTCCTGTGTCCCACCGAGGAGAGAGGAAGAGTGGTGGAGTCGGAGACAGTCGGTGTTCGCAGCGCTGCACGTGGAGAAGCTGCGGCCGGAAGATCTGGAGCTGCAGTGTGCAGGAGAAGATCCAAGATGGCCACCGAGAGTAAAAGTAGGAAGTCTCGCAGAGAGCAAGAAGCGCCAGGACCGGGGGGCGGCGCCGCCGATGATGCGAAAAAAGGGGCGGAGCCTATTGGAAGAGCGGCCGAGCTAGGCCGAAGCCGGGGACTAAATTTGCGGCTTCGGCCTGTCGCGATGCCGCTGCGCACCGGAGGCTATGGGACCCGGGGAAGAACGTACCACTGCTAAAAGGGAGCCCTCCGACCGCCACGGGCGACCCCCCCCCTTTTGCCCTCCCGAGGCACTTACCCCAATAAGGAGAGCTGCCCACAGATCCAGGTGAGCTGTGCCCGGGGTTAGAAGGACGGTGCAGGGATTGGGGAGCCTCTGGCCACCATCCCCTGAAAAGGGGAGTGGAGAGGGAACCGTCCGCCACCATCCATCAGCCGCATGATCAGTGGTGATGCAGTGGGGGCTGCACGGACGCCACAAGATGAGGTGCCTCTGAACAACCGAGGGTAAAACCTGGTGGGCAGGGCATATGTCCGGCAATAGAGCCTGGCTGCAGAAGAGGGTACTGGAGGTGATACTTCAGTGCTCGTCTGTAAAGTGGGGGGGGAGATCGGACCCTTGAAGGGGCCCGTCACCCCAAGAATCAGCTCAGGCAGTGGCATCCCACGTCGCAGGAGAGGATACGGAGAGGTGAAACTCCTGTGCTCGCCTGTTGTTGGTTCGGGGGAGAACGGAACATGAAAGAATCCGTCGCCCCCTTCGTCCGGAAATAGAAAGGTATTAAGAAAAAAATTCCAGTGTGCCTCCTACGGACACTAAGCTTGAACTGGGTCTCTGGAAGCCAGCATGAGGGTGTATACTGCAGGGGAGGAGCTAACCTTTTTTCGTCTCAGCTTAGTGTCAGCCTCCTAGTGACAGCAGCATAACACCCATGGTCCTGTGTCCCCCAATGTGGCGATGGAGAAAGGCAAAACTCTCAATCTAGTAGAGGAAAAATTGTGCAAGTAGGAAGAAAAAAAAAACTAGACAAAAGAAGTGTTACATCTAAAGATGCGCCAAATCTAACGAACATCTTGTCTTCAAAAAATAATAAAAAAAGAGTGATCGGGTAACTGATAGGAGTCAGTGGGCCCATCGTCCTTCTGCTGATGAAGGTCTCAGTGGGAATTTAAGAGACCTTTCCACTGTGTTGCAGCCATATTTTCTCATCCCTGATATGGCTGCAATTCTCAAGGCCCTAACTTTCCGCTCCGTATGTGGCCACGGCGTTGTTAGTTTGGATCGCGAGAACTGCCGTCGGCTGGATGTAATGAAGACGAGAGAACAAAGCTGCGGAGCAGTCACAGCGACCTGTACCGTCTATCTCTCTACACCCACATCACGGGTCAGTGACGGCATCTAGTGCTGACATCCATGATGCCAAGCCCATCACGTGATCGGAAGGTGGAACACATTGTTACCCAGCGACTCATACACAGTGTGTCATGGGATTGTGCGAAAGTGCGATAACGATGTAATCCCCACTGATAAGATATCCGCAACAGGAAACGTTCAGCTCCGTACTGTCAGGAAAACAGAAGACATCTCATCTGAGGTTTCCTCAGGAGATTGTCCCTCATTCCTCCTCCTGTGTGCGTGGAGCAGGTCTCTAGAACCCAACAGTCACAGTTTTCAAAACACCCCTCACTATTCTGTATCTGGCTGTGATACAACTGGAGGCAGCAGGAGCCTCCCCCCACTGTCCTGTATCTGGCTGTGATACAACTGGAGGCCGCAGGAGCCTCCCCCCACTGTCCTGTATCTGGCTGTGATACAACTGGAGGCAGCAGGAGCCTCCCCCCACTGTCCTGTATCTGGCTGTGATACAACTGGAGGCAGCAGGAGCCTCCCCCCACTGTCCTGTATCTGGCTGTGATACAACTGGAGGCCGCAGGAGCCTCCCCCCACTGTCCTGTATCTGGCTGTGATACAACTGGAGGCAGCAGGAGCCTCCCCCCACTGTCCTGTATCTGGCTGTGATACAACTGGAGGCAGCAGGAGCCTCCCCCCACTGTCCTGTATCTGGCTGTGATACAACTGGAGGCAGCAGGAGCCTCCCCCCCACTGTCCTGTATCTGGCTGTGATACAACTGGAGGCAGCAGGAGCCTCCCCCCACTGTCCTGTATCTGGCTGTGATACAACTGGAGGCAGCAGGAGCCTCCCCCCACTGTCCTGTATCTGGCTGTGATACAACTGGAGGCAGCAGGAGCCTCCCCCCACTGTCCTGTATCTGGCTGTGATACAACTGGAGGCAGTAGGAGCCTCCCCCAACTGTCCTGTATCTGGCTGTGATACAACTGGAGGCAGTAGGAGCCTCCCCCCACTGTCCTGTATCTGGCTGTGATACAACTGGAGGCAGTAGGAGCCTCCCCCCACTGTCCTGTATCTGGCTGTGATACAACTGGAGGCAGTAGGAGCCTCCCCCCACTGTCCTGTATCTGGCTGTGATACAACTAGAGGCCGCAGGAGCCTCCCCCCACTGTCCTGTATCTGGCTGTGATACAACTGGAGGCAGCAGGAGCCTCCCCACACTGTCCTGTATCTGGCTGTGATACAACTGGAGGCAGCAGGAGCCTCCCCCAACTGTCCTGTATCTGGCTGTGATACAACTGGAGGCAGCAGGAGCCTCCCCCCACTGTCCTGTATCTGGCTGTGATACAACTGGAGGCAGCAGGAGCCTCCCCCCACTGTCCTGTATCTGGCTGTGATACAACTGGAGGCCGCAGGAGCCTCCCCCCACTGTCCTGTATCTGGCTGTGATACAACTGGAGGCAGCAGGAGCCTCCCCACACTGTCCTGTATCTGGCTGTGATACAACTGGAGGCAGCAGGAGCCTCCCCCCACTGTCCTGTATCTGGCTGTGATACAACTGGAGGCAGCAGGAGCCTCCCCCCACTGTCCTGTATCTGGCTGTGATACAACTGGAGGCAGCAGGAGCCTCCACCCACTGTCCTGTATTTGGCTGTGATACAACTAGAGGCAGCAGGAGCCTCCCCCTCACGACCTGTATCTGGCTGTGATACAACTGGAGGCAGCAGGAGCCCCCCTCTATTGTCCTACCCCTCACTATCCTGTATCTGGCTGTGATACACCTGGAGGCAGCAGGAGCCTCCCCCCACTGTCCTGTATCTGGCTGTGATACAACTGGAGGCAGCAGGAGCCTCCCCCCACTGTCCTGTATCTGGCTGTGATACAACTGGAGGCAGCAGGAGCCTCCCCCCACTGTCCTGTATCTGGCTGTGATACAACTAGAGGCAGCAGGAGCCTCCCCCTCACGACCTGTATCTGGCTGTGATACAACTGGAGGCAGCAGGAGCCTCCCCACACTGTCCTGTATCTGGCTGTGATACAACTGGAGGCAGCAGGAGCCTCCCCCCACTGTCCTGTATCTGGCTGTGATACAACTGGAGGCAGTAGGAGCCTCCCCCCACTGTCCTGTATCTGGCTGTGATACAACTGGAGGCAGCAGGAGCCTCTCCCCACTGTCCTGTATCTGGCTGTGACAACTAGAGGCAGCAGGAGCCTCCCCACACTGTCCAGTATCTGGCTGTGATACAACTGGAGGCAGCAGGAGCCTCCCCCCACTGTCCTGTATCTGGCTGTGATACAACTAGAGGCAGCAGGAGCCTCCCCCTCACAACCTGTATCTGGCTGTGATACAACTGGAGGCAGCAGGAGCCTCCCCCCACTTTCCTGTACCTGGCTGTGATACAACTAGAGGCAGCAGGAGCCCCCCTCTATTGTCCTACACCGCACTATCCTGTATCTGGCTGTGATACACCTGGAGGCAGCAGGAGCCTCCCCCCACTGTCCTGTATCTGGCTGTGATACAACTGGAGGCAGCAAGAGCCCCTCTCTATTGTCCTATCCCTCACTATCCTGTATCTGGCTGTGATACAACTGGAGGCAGCAGGAGCCTCCCCCCACTGTCCTGTATCTGGCTGTGATACACCTGGAGGGAGCAGGAGCCTCCCCCCACTGTCCTGTATCTGGCTGTGATACAACTAGAGGCAGCAGGAGCCTCCCCCTCACGACCTGTATCTGGCTGTGATACAACTGGAGGCAGCAGGAGCCTCCCCCCACTGTCCTGTACCTGGCTGTGATACAACTAGAGGCAGCAGGAGCCCCCCTCTATTGTCCTACCCCTCACTATCCTGTATCTGGCTGTGATACAACTAGAGGCAGCAGGAGCCTCCCCCTCACGACCTGTATCTGGCTGTGATACAACTAGAGGCAGCAGGAGTCTCCCCCCACTGTCCTGTATCTGGCTGTGATACACCTGGAGGCAGCAGGAGCCTCCCCACACTGTCCTGTATCTGGCTGTGATACAACTTGAGGCAGCAGGAGCCTCCCCCCACTGTCCTGTATCTGGCTGTGATACAACTGGAGGCAGCAGGAGCCTCCCCCCACTGTCCTGTATCTAGCTGTGATATAACTGGAGGCAGCAGGAGCCTCCCCCCACTGTCCTGTATCTAGCTGTGATACAACTAGAGGCAGCAGGAGCCTCCCCCTCACGACCTGTATCTGGCTGTAATACAACTAGAGGCAGCAGGAGCCTCTCCCCACTGTCCTATATGCAGCTAGACAAAGATGGTTAATGGCATCGCTCCATATCACCTATTTTTTGCCCGCAGGGTTAGATAATCTGTAAAATAAACTGAGTTCTACTTACCCTTCCTGGGTCGAGTGCCATTACTCCACTGCTGCTCCAGTATCTGTTGATCAACTGCAGTGGTGACAAGCACAAGTTACTGAGCTCCATGATTGGCTGCAGCGCCGTTGACGTGACGTTACCACTGCTGCAGATCCTGGGGCAATGGCAGAGAAACAGTGTTGGACCTGGGAAGGGCATATAGTTTGCTATTTTATACATGTCATCCTTGGATTTCCATGTGAAGTAATTCAGGAACATCTTTTTTTGGGGCCTCTGCATTGTGCCATTTCTCATGGCAGTACTGATCCCCTTGAGAAATCTCAGGGTAGGTAGGAGCGCTCCCTATTAACAAGGGAAATGGTGATGCCCAGTCGTCAATATCTGTATACATTTCCTGGAGGAATAAAGAAGTATCCAGACAAAACAGGTCTAAGAAAAGATGTTTCGGCATAGCCATTTTATGGGAAAAGATAACCTAATTTTTTTTGTCAAATGGTAATTACTTCTGATCATATTTAAAAGGGGGACACCAAGTGAATACAGTATCCCCCCATCAATATCACTTGGGGTCAGTGGTACTTGTCTCATAGAGAATGAATGGCGTGGAGGGGCACATGGTTGTCCTGCACTCCTCTTCAGAGGCCCACATTTCGGGATTGTAAGGGGTGCCAGTGATCAAAAACTTATCTCTAATCCTGTCAATAGGTGACAACTAGTGATAAGCGAACGTCCTTGGATGAGGTGTTATCTAAGCATGCTCGGGTGCTAATTGAGTGTCTCTGGGAGTGCTCAAAAAAAAAAAAAAAAAAAAAGGGTTCCGAGCTCCCGCCGCTGCATGTCTCATGGCTGTTGACTGCAGAAGGGTTTTTGTTTTTTTTCTTCAGTATGTAGATATTTATTATGCAAACTAGTGGGCAGGTCAGTGAGGGATCAGTGACCTATCAGCAGTCTGCATTATGAATACCTAGTAAGGGCCCCACATGAAGACTCCCACACGCCGCCCCGGAGCACGGGCATATCATTAAGTGAAAACTGAAAATAAAGATTACACAACAACCACAAGACGGATTTCATCACCAGGTATCATTGTAATCAGTAGAACGGCGCCGACCTGACACTGTGTGTAGGTTAGGCTACTTTCACACTTGCGTTTTTCAGCTTCTGTCACAATCCGTCGTTTTTTGAGAATGCAGGATCCTGCATTTTCCCATAGACTTGTATTAGCGACGGATTATGACGGATGGCCATCCGTCGTGCACTGGATGCATCGTGTTTTAGCGGACCGTCGGCATGAAAAAAACGTTCAATGCAACGTTTTTTCGCACGTCGGATCCGCCATTTCCTACCGCGCATGCGCGGCCGGAACTCCGCCCCCTCCTCCACGGGACTTAGAATGGGCAGCGAAGGCGTTGAAAAACTGCATCCGCTGCCCATGTTGTGCCGAATTTGCACAACGTCCGTCGGTACGTCGCGCCGACGCTTTGCGACGGCTGCGTACCGACGCAAGTGTGAAAGTAGCCTTACTGTGCACAGTCCTGCTGACAGGTTCCCTTTAAATGAACCTTTCATATGACCGACGTTAACAGGACAACTTTACGGCATCTCTGCCCAATCTTTTCCAGGAGGAACATGATAAGTGCTCCTCCACATATTATCCCCATATATGAGGCTGGAGCCTGAGGTCGTAACAGTCCGCCACGTGTCTCATCCACCTACCTAATCATCTTCTGCTTTTTGGCAGCATCCTGGAAGCTTCTGAACTCCTCCCCGGCTTTTATCTCATAGAACTGAGGCTTGGGGGCTGCCTGGCGCTCCTCAATCTCCCTTTCCTGCCTCTTGGATTTTTCCTCTTGGCGTAAGAGTTTGCGCTGTTTCCTGACCTCTTCGACCCATCCCTTTTCATCATCGGAAGACTCTGAGCTCTCTGCATCACTTGGTTTTCCTTCTGCCTCTTCCTCTTCCTCCTGGGGCCAAAATTAGAAGCAAGTGACAATCAGACAAGTGGCTTTCGGGCGTTAATGGTTATATATAACCCTCAGCTGTGTCCTCCAGGACAGATGCAAATGACACATTACCCGGGAGACAAAAGGAGGCGACACCTGTGTTTTTACCGAGAGACATCCAAGGAGTGATCAAGATCTTTTTACCCACCCCATTCTTTCAATGGAGACTAAAAATATATTTTGGGCAAAAAGGAAACAAACAATCTGTATTTCCACAAGAGAAAATGTTTTTTTTTTTGTTTTTTTGTTTTAAGTAATAATTATCACGTTATTTAAACTTGGTCAAGATCATTGGATCTTCACTCAGTCAATACACTTGTCTTACGTTGCACATTAGGACAGGTCCTTTAAAAAAAAAAAAAAAAAAATTAAAACTCTCAGATGGCCGCACATCTGGGATTATAATAAATCTACAACGGTCGCCATTACTGCACCTTCTCCTGCCGCACTTCCATCTCCTTTAACTTCTTCTTTCTCTTCTCGCTGATTTTCGACACCAGCGGGTTCAGCAGCCTGAACTCCTCGCTCCGTTCATCCACCTGGTAATCGGGATTCTCAAACATGACTTTAAACCGGTCATCAGAGAGAATATTGGGCATTTTCTGTACAGGAAAAGAAAAAAAAAAAGAAAGAAGTCAAGCATGTTTTAAAAAGACAAAGCCTTACAAAAACAAATAAAAATAAAAAAAACATTTGTAGCCTCTAGGCTAGCCACAGATAGGTGATCCGGACAGGACACTGCCAAGTCCTTTCTTAAAGGCTTCACCCCATAAGCTGGAGAAGCTCTATCCCACCATTTCTCCTGCGCTGCTGATGTGTCCCAGAAGATAGTGGTGGATCACCATCAGTGCTGACCCTCGTGTCGAAATAAAATACTGTTCAGGTCAAAATGCTGGCAGCATAAGTAGCTCATTATACCGTACAAGTGAGATTATACTGTACAGCTTCATTCTTCGGCCATGGCTGACACGCATCTCACCTTTTGCTTTTTCTTCTGCAAGACAATCTCCCCATCCTCCTCTTCTAGAAGTTTGAGTGCAAGCTCCTTATTCACTTTGGGCAATTTCTACAATGGAGATGAAAGGTTCATGTTAAATAATCTACATCTGAAGACATATATAGAACGGCAAGGAAAAGAAATGGCCCATGGTATGATATAGACCCACACAGAGGAGGAGCAGCTCCAAGAACCAGACACAAATACCAGAAACGTGCACCACCCAACCATAAGGAGAAACACTTAGCGCTGCACTACTAGGTGGCATCGGAAAGGCCATTATTTCTACAAATGATATTCACCATCAACATTATGAACAATGAAGAATCACCTCAAAACTGAACAAATTAAAGTGTCACCTACTTATCACACCCTTGCTGGGATAGCAAGGGCTCGGTAACAGGGAGCATTGCCACAAAAGTCAGCACTCCATTCATTTGGCTATGGGACTGCCGGAGATAATTTCACTGTCCAAGATCCATGTCAGTAATATTTGGCCGCTGGACGGGAACAGGAAAACTGCCTCTTACCTGTCGGCATCCACAGCTCTACTGTTATTGGCTAGCCTGGCGAGACATCATCGATGCGGCGTGATCCACATGCGACATTGCGCCATGCCGGCTAGTCAAAGCCGCGGATGTCGTTAGGTAAGAGCAGTTCTTAGGGCTCTCGTCCAGTGGTCATAGACCAAAAGCGCGGCTGATGGTCTGGGTCCTGTGATTTCATTCTCACCAACTGAATGAGGAGATTGACGGCACGAGCCACAGAACCCACGCAGTGCAGTAGTGATGACGTAGTGGAGAGGCAGCGCTGGAGCTAGGGAATCTAAGTTTGCTGTGATATTTTAATTTCGGTGGATCTATTACATACATTTCCGGACAGTGTCATTTGTTCTGCGAACAGATTTAGGGAATTGCTGTGTAACGCGCTCTCAAAACGTGGAACGTAAAATTGGGAAGCAGTTTGCCGCAAAATGTCTCCTGGTTACTTTACTGTCTTAGTCCGCACATCTCACCTTAAGCTGGACCCGCTGAGCCCGAGTCTCCTCGATCTTTTGCCTGATCTTCTCCCTCTTGTATTCTTCGTAAGCAAACGGATTCACCATTGCTTTCACCTGATGTTAAGAGACAACCGGTTATAATGCAGAATTTTTTTTTTTTTTCTTTTTTAACTTTTCCAAAAAAAGCTATAGAAGCTTCATTTGTAAAGAGAAAAAAAATTAATTCAATGACCTTATGGTACAGCCGTATGTCGATAAAATAGCCGTGCATGTAAGCGCGGAGCATGGGCGATCCGATGAGATGGGATAGTCCTGAAAGAGGAAACAGGCAAAAAGTTAGGATTATGCCAACTCATTAACCCTTTCACTGGCCATGGTGTATGCAATAAGTCACTGCTTACTGCCGCTAGGCTATAAGGCTCCGATCTTAATATTCTAGGTGTGAAACATGTGGTGGAGCATTTAAAGTTCGGAGCAGCATGAAACGTTCATGAACAAAAAGATCATCTGCTGAAATTCAACAGGCCGTATTCTTCTCTGCCCTGACATCATATGTCCAGGAAATCCAACCCTTCATACACATTAGATGGTCGGCCAATCCCACCAAAATTGGCCCACTGTGAATTAGGGCCATAAGAGAGAATTGGGGAAGGGAAGCCACGAGAGACTGGCATCTCGCCTCCCGTATGGTCTCCACTGGCTTATGGAAGGGAAGACAGGAGCTTTCCTTCAAGTAATCACCCACTTTACCAAAAAGACTTGCAGCCACAAATGTGATTGCATACTTCAGGTATCATTTCTAAAAGCACACGGCAACTAACATCTTCTAAAATGTCACTTAGACGTCACTTAGTAATTTGGTAGAAAGTGGAGTGTCAAAACAATTTTGCAGTTCCGGATCTGTAAAGGGTTGTCATCCAGAGATACAGAAAGAAGGATGCATCTAAGTATAAAATAGGTTGTTTTATCATAGAAGACCCAAGCTGGGTAATCACCTTTAAGGCAGTAAGGTTGAGATGATTTTCCAGAAATGTAACCCATCCATTTGTCCCATTGGAGCATATGGAAATGATAGAGGGCATGTCAGTACTGCCCCCTCTAATCCATAGATAAGAGCCGCAGCAGGTCTCGTTAAACGTTTGGGTCATCAATGCAATTCCTCTGAGCCGCCATCATGTAGTACTACATCTGCCCTATAACCGTCGCTTTAAAGATCATTTTTATTGGGGATCTCGTGAGCTGACCGCGATCAATCGGCTCTTCTTACAATGGCCGTCTGAGGAGGACGTAGAGAAAGCAGTATATTTTTATGGGGATAAAATATTTATGATCTCTGTGTCATGGCAAGGAAAGAAATTATACTGATATGAGAAAAGCAGATGTTGGGGGGGGCACGTTATTCTTGGAAACAATAGTATGAGCGAACCAGCTGTATATATAACACTACTCACCGAGGTCATCCAGATCTTTTTTGGTGACAAACTTGTAGTCGTCATAGACTGTGCTTTCTGGGTTCTCTTCCAACTCCTCCGTCAGGTTGTCCAAGAACGAGCACCATCTGGGAGCCGGGCCCAGAGCCTGAAATCACAGACACGGGCTCAGTACAAACATGCTTCTCAATCCAGACACTGCGGACAAACTAACATCGACGTCCCGTCGTCAGCATTGCTTCCCACTGACACAGAAGTCCATGCCGATTCTGATCTATCACACATACAAAAGGACCTAAAGACATTTCTTAACATCTAAACTCAGAAAGATATAAAAAGGGTCTGACCAGTTAAAACAAGTCATCACTTATCCACAAAATAAATGACAACTTGATTGGGGATCCAACTGCCGGGATCCATACTGCTTGATTGGTGGAAATCCAACCACCGGGACCCACACTTCTTAATTTTTGGGGGTCAAACTGCTGGGACCACACTAAATCGGTAGAAAGGAGAATGTTTATTACCGGTACAAACTGGAGCGGCAGGTCAGACGCCCGGCCGCTGCTTAACCAACTCTCTATAGGGCTGTCAGAAAAAGCAGAGTGCAGCGCTCCACAGCCCCGTGTGGTTGAGCATGTGCACCGCTGTTCCATTCGAACGAGAATCAAAGCATTCGACTGAACTGATTGGTGCGGGTCCCAGAAGTCAGACCCCTACTCATGAACAACTTATACCTTATCCAATGGATAGATGATGATTTGTTTTCACGAGACACCCCTCTAAGGTTGGCCAAAACCTTCAACTATTTCAGCCATCAATATTGTCCCAACAGATATAATATGGAAATGCAAATCATCTGTGGATGGGGATTATGTGACAATGCAAATATGAGGTATACAAATATATTGAAAGATGAGTCAAAGATACAATAATCATAAAATAACAATCACCAACTACAATAGTTATTTCCACAGTGAAAATTTTTCGGTTTACAAAACTGAGGATTTTTGATTGTGGGCAGTCATGTTGAATTTGGCACACTGATTCAGTGTGGTTGGTGCTGAGTCACTACTCCTATGGATGGGTACTGTCCAAATCTAGATCCCTGAACTTAAGCCGGCCATACACATTAGATGACTGTCAGCCGAAGGATGAAGTCATCAGCCATCTCTGCCCACTCTGCCATACACAGGGGCGCTCATTCGGCCGAGCTCTTCTGTGCTATGAGCTATCCACCAGCAGATACGTCGGCCGGTGGCTTATTTCAGGCAGAATAATGCGATCAGCAGTCACTGGGAAGAGGCCATCTCCCCAACCATCAGTCATCCAGCTCCCCCATACACATTAGAGCCATTGATATCGGCAGGTTCGGTCGGCATTAGTTTGGGTATGGGGGGCTTCAGTAGCAGGTGATAAGGCTGTGTCTATCCGGTGTTATACACAATAAAGCAAAGTGCAGTGCTCACCCCGGAAGGCCTACACGGATGTGAACCAGGTGATGGTTCTGCATACAGCTGACATCAGGATAAGCACACACTCCTCAGGAGTCATGCGGTGCTGGTGTGCAGATCTCTTGACGGCACATCACAAGGATTAGCACCCGCAGGTCAGATTATAACACTGACTAGGTGGCATCCCAATGGTGGTATCGTTCAATCCCTGCATTATCTAGACAATCCAGACTACAGTTAACCTATTGACTACTGGTGAAATCTCTTGCACGCACCTACTTTATAGGGGTTTTCTGGTTTTGAAAAACCCGTTTTTCGGCTAGTGTTTGCTTAAAACTGCTTTACTCACTCGCTCTTCTTTTGATTAGACGGCCTAGTTTGTCATCACTTGTGTGACGTCGAGCCAGGCCGACAAATCAAAAGCAGAGCTGCTGATCCTGTCAGATGAGGTTGATCTCAGGACTCCCTCGGCGGCCACCGATCACTGACCTATGCACCGACTGGCACCAACTCTTATTTATCAGTCGTGTCTTAAGGCCCCGTCTCACATAGCGAGATCGCTAGCGAGATCGCTGCTGAGTCACAAGTTTTGTGACGCAACAGCGACCTCAGTAGCGATCTCGCTATGTGTGACACGTACCAGCGATCAGGCCCCTGCTGTGAGATCGCTGGTCGTGTCGGAATGGCCTGGACCTTTTTTTGGTCGTTGAGGTCCCGCTGACATCGCTGAATCGGTGTGTGTGACACCGATCCAGCGATGTCTTCACTGGTAACCAGGGTAAACATCGGGTTACTAAGCGCAGGGCCGCGCTTAGTAACCTGATGTTTACCCTGGTTACCAAAAAAAACAAACAGTACATACTCACCATCTGATGTCCGTCAGGTCCCTTGCCGTCTGCTTCCCACACTGACTGAGCGCCGCAAAGTGAAAGTACAGCACAGCGGTGACGTCACCGCTGCGCTCTGCTCTCACTGTACGGCGGCACTCAGTCAGAGCAGGAAGCAGACGGCAAGGGACCTGACGGACATCAGATGGTGAGTATGTACTGTTTGTTTTTTTTGGTAACCAGGGTAAACATCGGGTTACTAAGCGCGGCCCTGCGCTTAGTAACCCGATGTTTACCCTGGTTACCCGGGTGCTGCAGGGGGACTTCGGCATCGTTGAAGACAGTTTCAACGATGCCGAAGTCGTTCCCCTGATCGTTGGTCGCTGGAGAGAGCTGTCTGTGTGACAGCTCCCCAGCGACCACTCAGCGACTTACCAACGATCATGGCCAGGTCATATCGCTGGTCGTGATCGTTGGTAAATCGCTATGTGAGACGGGGCCTTTAGTGTGTTCATCAATGCAGACAATAAACCCCTAGCTGTTCTACTTTTGAATTAGATTGAGAAATAGTAATCTATAAACCCTCTCCTGTCTGAGGCCCCGATGTGTCTTTTACGATTAGTTGCAATGTATGAGGTACATCAGCCATACCGGCCATGAGACCAAAATCATTGACCAGGGTAGGTTCACGGAGAAGAGTTTTCATGCAATGATGTTGGTGATCGCCAGTAACCCACCGATAGTGGCAGATCATAGAAATAAACTAAAGACTGTCACAAAAGGACTTATTTAAGGGTATGTGCACATGAAGGTGAATCTGTAATGGCAATACCACACCAAATCGTGCAGTGTGCAAATAAAAAGAAAAACAAAAATACTAAAAATCACTCCCCGATGCTTCTGACACTGCCTGGATTCCTTCCCTGCCGGTCTCTATATAACCCATCCTCTCCCCAATACATTTTCTCCCCGCAACCCCGGCAGGGGGAACAGTGGATGAGTCGTCGGAGTCATGGAAATTGAGTCGGAGGTTTGGCTAACCAACTCCACAGCCCTGACGGGAGGTGACAAAACTTTTTAAACTTTGGGACAAAGTTTTCGGAGGATTTTACTGCAGGCAATTCCCTTGCTTTTAATAGGTGCTCGATGCTCCAAAATGCTAACTTGTGAGTAATCAGTCTCATTATCTGTTTAGACAGATGGACACATGCATAGATATACACACTTTGTACTCCCGAAAACGTAATATGATTGTTGTTTATAAGCATAGGAACAAAAAAGAAAATAAAAATAAATTGCAGTTTGGAACTTAAAGGCTGAAATTGAAAAGATGAACATATTGGGTCTGTCTGTGACTCCTATAGAGAGGGATCATAATGAAGGTGTTAATGGCCGTCAGTGCTTTTGTCAGAGGAAGGCAGGTGTCAATGCCAAACGGGCTCACTATCGAGCAGATGGCAGCGAGGTGAAATCAGGACATCACAGTGATGCTGTGCGGAGAACACGGAGCAATCAGAGCTGGTGGCCCCATGGACGTCCCACAGCGGCAGGATGGGACCACCTGTGTGACTGCATGTGTGGTTATGGCTGAATACTGCACCGTGGGAAGACATGGTCTTCTAGGAGACAACAGATCCAAAATATGGTAGCGTACTCATGGATCAAGAGTATGGAGCCCCAGGGGTTGTGTCTCCATCTAAGCTCAGGTATGAACATGTGGCCAGAGTTATGCCCTGAATTTAAAGACTTTATGAAACATCCCCTATTAGGATAAATGGGAGCCATAGAAAGGCTCACCGTTCGGTAAGAGCAGCTCCCATCCTGATGAAGTTCAGCAGCCCTTGCAGTTGTACAATACTACATAGTATGTGGCAGGGGGGAAAGCTTGGCTGGTTCCAACTTTTTCCCCATTCACTAAAATGGGGATGAGCAGTGATCGAGCCAGTGGACAGATATGATGCTATGGAGTGCTGTAGACCTTGTTTTCAAACCCTCAAAGAGGACCCATCGCTTGCCATAAGTGTCTTTTTTTTTTACCTGGTGTAAATGCCGCCATTTTCCTGAATCCGGCATCATTCTTTTCTCCGTTCCTCAGTTATGGCCCTCTCTCCCCAGTACATAAATTTAGTCAATTTAGCCAACTATAGATGGTCCCCAATAAAATTTCCATAGAGAAAAATATTGTAGTCTGCCCCCCCTTTTGCAGATATAAACCAACCAGATTTATATACAGAAAAAAGGGGGTGGCCATAGGTCGGGAACAGAAAAAAATGGCAAAATAAACAGCTTTTATTTGTACCAAGTAAAAGGTTTTTTTTTAGTTTATTTATATTACATATTTATGACAAACGAATGGTCCTTTTTAAAAACCAATTCACAGATAAAATTTTAAGAAAATTCATGCTCCCTGGCTGCAGTTTGCTCTTTACCCACCATCCCCAGGTCCAGTGCTGAGCCTCTGGCGCCTATGGCACAGGCAGCGGAACAGCCAATCAGTGAGCTCAGCGGCTCCGAGTGTGGCCGTGCCGTCTATCTGGGCAGAGCCGCTGATCCACGTGAAGTCAGCACCAGGGACCTCGCGAGGATGAGTATAGAGCAGTTATATTATTTTCTGAAATGGGACAACCCCTTTAAAAAGTTACACATCTCCTTTATTGAGCCCTAAAACACAATACAAAATTCTGCTTTTGCTCTTTTTTTTTCTACAGTTTTAGGAACTGTGAAGTTCCCAATATCTGCGCACCTGGCCGGTGCTGTAATGTAACCCAGAGGGAATGCTCCATAATCTTGTGCCAAAAATCACAAGGGGGCACGGGATCAAAGATAAAAACGTTAAACAAGGATTCTCTTCCTTTTCGGAGCCAAAAGTTTTGCACTTGAAGGAGAAGTTCCAGTAACAATGAAGTGCCTCATTCATGGCGATAAGGCAATAAAGCAAACACATCGCACACGTCGGGCCTCACTGGAGGAAATCACTAGGATTTCCTGTCGTTGGGTCTGATTTTCTCGTTTCTCTCGCTCTTAGACATGTTTGGACTGGCGGCGGAGGATGCACATGTTTTCCACCCTGCACTACACACAAGCCGGGTGAAATCTCTAACACATTGACCTACTTCTTCCTGATCCTGCCCATCTGTGTACGGCTCAACCAGAGCACTGAGCGGAGACAGAAAAAGACAAAGTGCACGTGGGGCCAAAGCGAGGGCTCCATCCTTCCCCGAGCAAGACTCATTCACTTTTCTACCACCCTGATCTATGGAGGTCCCAGTGGACCACCCAATTATTCTAATCGGAAAAAAATAAAATGGTTGTGTATTTTTCAGAAAATATAGGGGACTAGAAATAAGTCCATTATTCCAAAACACCACAAAAATATTGCACTACTACAACGCCACTCCAAAAAGGTGGCCAAGCTGCAAAATCACACCCAACTCATGGACATGTGACGCAGTTTTCGGAAGGAGACATTTTTTTTAACCTTTGAAATATCTAATTAGTGACACCAATGGCCACCTCCTTCTCCACAGTAAGATCAGCACAAGTTCAAGTACAGGTCCTTCTCAAAAAATTAGCATATAGTGTTAAATTTCATTATTTACCATAATGTAATGATTACAATTAAACTTTCATATATTATAGATTCATTATCCACCAACTGAAATTTGTCAGGTCTTTTATTGTTTTAATACTGATGATTTTGGCCTACAACTCCTGATAACCCAAAAAACCTGTCTCAATAAATTAGCATATTTCAACCGTCCAATCAAATAAAAGTGTTTTTTAATAACAAACAAAAAAACCATCAAATAATAATGTTCAGTTATGCACTCAATACTTGGTCGGGAATCCTTTGGCAGAAATGACTGCTTCAATGTGGCGTGGCATGGAGGCAATCAGCCTGTGACACTGCTGAGATGTTATGGAGGCCCAGGATGCTTCAATAGCGGCCTTAAGCTCATCCAGAGTGTTGGGTCTTGCGTCTCTCAACTTTCTCTTCACAATATCCCACAGATTCTCTATGGGGTTCAGGTCAGGAGAGTTGGCAGGCCAATTGAGCACAGTAATACCATGGTCAGTAAACCATTTACCAGTGGTTTTGGCACTGTGAGCAGGTGCCAGGAAGCATGAAGTGCTCCAAAATCTCCTGATAGCTAGCTGCATTGACCCTGCCCTTGATGAAACACAGTGGACCAACACCAGCAGCTGACATGGCACCCCACACCATCACTGACTGGGTACTTGACACTGGACTTCAGGCATTTTGGCATTTCCTTCTCCCCAGTCTTCCTCCAGACTCTGGCACCTTGATTTCCGAATGACATGCAAAATTTGCTTTCATCAGAAAAAAGTACTTGGGACCACTTAGCAACAGTCCAGTGCTGCTTCTCTGTAGCCCAGGTCAGGCGCTTCTGCCGCTGTTTATGGTTCAAAAGTGGCTTTACCTGGGGAATGCGGCACCTGTAGCCCATTTCCTGCACACGCCTGTGCACGGTGGCTCTGGATGTTTCCACACCAGACTCAGTCCACTGCTTCCTCAGGTTCCCCAAGGTCTGGAATCGGTCCTTCTCCACAATCTTCCTCAGGGTCCGGTCACCTCTTCTCGTTGTACAGCGTTTTCTGCCACATTGTTTCCTTCCAACAGACTTACCATTGAGGTGCCTTGATACAGCACTCTGGGAACAGCCTATTTGTTGAGAAATTTCTTTCTGGGTCTTACCCTCTTGCTTGAGGGTGTCAATGATGGCCTTGACATCTGTCAGGTCGCTAGTCTTACCCATGATGGGGGTTTTGAGTAATGAACCAGGCAGGGAGTTTTTAAAAGCCTCAGGTATCTTTTGCATGTGTTTAGAGTTAATTAGTTGATTCAGAAGATTAGGGTAATAGGTCGTTTAGAGAACCTTTTCTTGATATGCTAATTTATTGAGACAGGTTTTTTGGGTTATCAGGAGTTGTAGGCCAAAATCATCAGTATTAAAACAATAAATGACCTGACAAATTTCAGTTGGTGGATAATGAATCTATAATATATGAAAGTTTAATTGTAATCATTACATTATGGTAAATAATGAAATTTAACACTATATGCTAATTTTTTGAGAAGGACCTGTAATCTACGTCCTCGTTCCAGTTAATCGGGGGCAGATTTTTAGTATCGTTCACAGTAGGCTTTGTCCTCAGCGTGAAGGAAAACATGGAGACGATGCATGTTCCTTTTCGTGATTAGTGGGGGGACCAAAGTCTGGGACCATCGAGGATACCCATAAAGAAGGTCGCCTTGGCTTTTCTTCAGCTCACCTTCTTCCGTAACTCCCACAAAAGTGAACAGAGAGGAGGAAGCTCAAACTATCTTCATCTCCATTTTCCACCTTTTCCCCCAGTTGTGGTCAGAACATCAGGAGAGTCTAAGACTCATGATCTTGCCATACCGTTAGGTACGGGTCCCAGAGGTTGCAAATCTCACTGAGAGTGGTGACCAGGTGACTAAAAACTAGCACCACAAGGAAACTGGAAGCCGTCCGAATGACAAACTCCATATCGTTTAGGGGGAAGACTGGGATACGGACTGGTGTCCCTTAAAGAATTCCTATGGAACGACAGAAAAAGAGAAAACTGTGTAAAGTACACAGGCACGCAAAGGTTCAATTCTGATGTGAAGTTTCCCGACGAGCCTTCATGCGTGCCATATGTTAGATAACCGGTTTCTGAAACGTAACGCCCAGTAATAAGACGGCGAGATTTAATGATTTCAAGGAAAATGGCTCAATTCCAGGGAGTGAGAATTTCCAGCATTCCCCTGATACCACTCACGCACTTTGCTGACGTTAGGCAGCTTAAACACAGGACACACAGTATCAGCCGCGCAAGCCCCTTCATGTCACGGCCGTAATTATTTCAATGCAAAAGTCAAGTCAAGATTAAAGGTATATCCTGTTGTGAACGTCCTCCACCCCTCCAGCACCACATCCCATAACTAATGGTTTAATGGCTTTTATTACCCCAAATATTCACAGGCTTCCCACCGTGACCAGAAATAACTGGATCTGTCTGATCTGTGAAGTGCAAGAGCCGCAGGCAGGTGATTTCCAGCTGCCAAACAGAAGTAAAATAAAAAATAAAAAGTAAAATGGCCATCTTGTCACAGACAACCTTTTACTATGAGACCAGCTGAGCCACAATGTGAAAATATGGCCTACTGGTTGATCAAACATTGGCCTGTCGACCATGCGTGTAACTCATTTTGGAGTATACTGAACAGTCATCAGTTGGTTAAAACATTTACTGCTAAAATACGATCTTTCTTTACGGTTTAACAGGGCAGAGGTTTTAGAGGTGGGAAAGTAGCCAAGTTTTCATGGAGGGCAGATCACACAAGCTGCAGACAGGGAGGAAAGCATCCACAGTGCAGTGGGAGGGTTGAATCTTAGTGGGAAGGACAAAACCAAGAGGAACGTTTGAAAATAGTGGTAAGTTTCAACCTGCATTGCAGGATTATCTCAGACAGCAATACAGCTTGTGGTCACAGCTAGTATTTCTGCTTGCCACGTACTAGATCTCAAACCTAAAAAGATTATTCACAATTTGTCTTTTAGCAGCTCGCAACTAGTCTCTTAAATTGTAGTAGAACTGTAATATTAGCAGAACTATAAAGCTCCGCACGAGTTCTGCTGTAACACTTTCAGTTCTTTGTGGTTTCTTCTGGAGTGTGTCTACTGCTATCATTATATTTAGAAACAGAGATAACAGAGCATTTGGACAAGCACAATGCTTGGGACAGTGGAGCCCCAATTAGGAGACCTGCTTTAGGGGCAGCAAATGTTGGGTGCTTGTTATTTTGCTAAATTTATAGCAGCTTGTCAGGAGCTGAGAGTAAGGGAGGAGAGTAGCTAACTGCTGTAAAGAAATCACTGGGCTGGAGAGAGATGGCTTGTATGTTAGGAGTTAACCCCTCTCCTCAAATGTAACTACTGCTCACACAGGCTCTGGATAGCCACCAGTAACCGTACACCATGAAAACCAGCTGTACAATATGGAAGATTAAAGCTCTCCCAGCAGAAGAATGACATAGGATAGAAAAAGCAAGTCAGTTGCAAACTTGCATATTTCCATGCTGTCTAACTAACCAAAGCAATTTAATAACTTGAGAATACTCATTTAAAGAGTGACTTTTTTCTACTTTTCTAAAATGATCTCCAGCATGGAAAGTTATGAAACAGGGGAGCACCTGTTCAGTTTGTGCTCTGAGAAGCAGGAGGATGCCTTTCAGCTGCCCTCCCCTCAACTGCTTTTAACTTGCATCTCCAGGTCTCAAAGATTTACTAATCTGTTATGCATTTATTTTTTATATATATTTTTTTAAGCAGGGAAAGTTATGAAACTTTGCAAAATCACTTTATTATGGGAATTTTTCTTCATACATGTAAAAAAACAAGTGGCCGCCAACCCTTGCTTTCCCAAGTCTATCTGCCTGCCTTAATCGCAGAATGTGCTCATTTGGAGTACAGATGATGGCAGTGAAAGCCTCTGCCAAGTACCTATATCACTATTTCCTCAGGGGATAAGCTGTATGAGATTGTTGTGAAAAGCACACCACTCATCAGTGAAATGGCCAGCTCCTGTGTCCTCCTCCGAGTGCTTATCCACATAGTGGGACAGTTGCTGAGCTGATCCATCACTGCTATCATCACCTGTACTCCTAATCAATACATTCTGATATCAGTGCAAACAGATCAGGGAAAAGCAGGGGTTTGGAACACCGTTATTTTATTCTACAGGAATGAAGACAAATCCTATAATAGAGTGATTTGCAAACTTTCCATGCTGGACAAAATTCTGAAAAAAAAACAAAAAACACCACAAAATAAAAACAAGAAAGAGAGGAGTCCTCCTACTCTTCATAGCAGAATCAGAGCAGGAGATCCACCAGTGATCTAGACAGTGCATGACATAAAACAGAAGCGAAACTGAAAAAAAAAATAAAAAAAAATATAATATATATATATATATATATATATATATATATATATATATATATATATATATATATATATATATATATATATATATATATATATATATATATTTTTATTTATTTTTGGGAAATTTGCAATGGGTGTCCCATTTTGACACCTTCAATTTGGATAACTATTTATTTTACAAGAAAACAGCCAAAACAAATGTGACAAGAAAAATAAATTTGTGCCAGTGCTGAAAAATGTCACCTTCCTGGTAAAGTGAGGAGGCAGTGGTTAGGAGACAGAACATATGTCTCCATCCGAGCCCAGACTGTATAATTGGATGCTGCACTGTAATCCTACAGCTGAAGAGCTGCATCTATTGCATTTGGCCCGGCACCTTTATTCTGCAGACGCCCTCTACACCGCGGGGCTATTTTTTGCAGGGCTTTGTTCTTAAGCAGCTCATTTCAGCGGTATAGTAATGAGCAGCACACAAGACATTGCATGTTGTGGCGGTAGGATGTGGCTACGGCTGGGCGTTCATTTTCCAACCACAAGACGAAATGACATATGCTTCAAAGTGACGAGAGGAGGGAGCTTCCTATACATGTCATGTGCTTCTCTTATATACAGAGTTCTGGGCTCCATATGTTAGCATCAGCCACACTGAATGACCGCTATCTTTACATATGGGGGCAGATTTAATAATACCATACACTATTTAGACAGTGCATACATAGACCAGAGTGGCACAGCACCTTCCCTGGTCTCCAATAAAATATTATAAAATAAATGTATAATATATACCGTATTGTGCGGGTTATAAGACAAACCCCAAATTTTGGGGAGGAAAATAGGATTTTAAAATAAAATAGTAGTGCGTGTTATAGTCCGCTTTAACGGTAGCTTACTGGGGGTGGTGGAGCGGGGTCCCAGGAGGCAGGGTCGCTGCAGCAGGAAACTGGCAGTGGCAGGAGTGGCGCGATGCTGCAGGTCCCAGGCTGATAGGAGGGGGGCTCGGCGGTGCCGACATTTTGTGAAAGCCCGGACCCCTCCGCACTTTCCATTGTTTTTAATGCGTTGGGACTTGGGCCACTGGAGGCGTCACATGTGCAGATTGAGATCTCTGATCCCTATATCTGTAGCTTCCTGCAGCAGTGACCCTGGGACCCCACTCCAATTTTAGATCACTCTTCTTTTGCAAACTGCTCCTCCAGGTCTCTCATATGTGAAGGCGCCTTCTCCCAAACTTTCATTTCTCTCTACAGGTGTTCAAGATTTAGATCCGATCTCATTGCTGCCACTTCAGAACTCTCCAGACCTCCATCCATTTCTGGGGGCTTCATGAAGTACCGTTTCATTGGGGTCATTGTCCTGCAGGAAGACCATGACGCAAAGCCGGCTTTCTGACACTGGATGCTACATTGAGACTCAAAATCCTTTGGTAATCTTCAGATTTCACGATGATTTGCACACAGTCAAGGTACCCAGTGCCAGAGGCAGCAAAACAACCCCAAAACATCTTTGAACCTGACTGTAGGTACTGTGTTCTTTTCTTTGTAGGCCTCATTCTCATTTCGGTAAACAGTAGAATGATGCGCTTTACCAAAAAGCACTTTTGCCAGTAGGATTTTGGGTTACGTACATTTTGGAAAACTGCAGTCTAGCATTTTTATAGGTCTGTGCCAGCAGTGGGGTCCTCCTGTGTCTGCTGCCATAGCATTTCATTTCACTCAAATGTCGACGGATAGTTTGCGCTGACACTGAAGCACCCTGAGCCTGCAGGACAAGTTGAATTTCATTGGAACTTGATTGGGACTGCTTATCCACCATTGTTGCAACCTTTCATCAATTTTTCTTCTGCCGTCCAAGTTCAGGGAGATTAGCCACAGTGCCATGGGTTGTAAAACTTCTTGATTACGTCGCACACCGTAGACAAAGGAGCATCAAGATCTCTGGAGATGGACTTGTAACCTTGAGAGCGTTGATGTTGTTCAACAATTTGGGTTCTCAAGTCCTCAGACAGTTCTCTTCTCCTCTTTCTGTTCTCCATCCTTAGTTTAGCACACACAATGGAAAGATTGAGTCAACTTTCCCCTTTTTAAGTAGTTTCAGGTGCGATTTTCAAATTGCTCACACCTGTTACTTGCCACAGGCGAGTTGGAACGAACATCACATGCTCAAAACCAAGTTGATTACCCACAATTTTGTAAAGGTGCCAACAATTTTGTGCGGCCCATTTTTGGGGGTTATGGGTAAAATTATGTCCAATTTACACTTTTTCTCAGTTTTTCTGCCTTGTTCTAACACACGCAAAAGAAAAACCATGTGTAATTGTGATAATTTTCTGGGAGAAATCCTTCATTTTCTGGAACAATTTCAAGAGTGAAAACACTTTTGGCCGTGACAGTATGTAAAAGTGTGCTTGACTTTCTTCCAGTTTCAGACGATGAATGGAGTTGAGGTCGAGCACTCGCACCTCTACTCATACTCAAGACAGGGCACTGTGGAGCCCCATGGATATGGACCAACTTAATCTCGGGATGCCAAAACACAGACCTGAAACTTTCTATCAAAGCTTTTCTGTAGGTAGGTTCCACTCCCTATGACTCAGATTCCACCATAATGGTCTCAGACTCCACAGCCCTGGATCAAACCGTGTGAGCCCATCTGCCAGCAACAAGGCGACCTCTTTAGATGGGATCCTACACCTACCATCCCTGAGCCTAGGCCACCGGCAAATGTAACTCCTTCCCAATGTACTATTATGGCATGAAATGGGTGCAGGAGTGTGGAGGAGGCCAAGAGGCAATGACTGATCCACACAGCGCAGGGGCTGGCCGTGTTTACAGCCGCACTCTCCTCTAATAGCAGCAAACGGCATTCAAATGGTGCAATCCTGACGGGTTATTCATCATTCCCAAATCCCCCAGATGATGTGACCACATGGTGCAGATGGATCAAAAATATGGGTTCTGTTGAAGGGCCACATCTTCTGTGCCATGGTAGAAAAAAAAAAAAAGATCCTACAGGTACATCAGAAACTAAGCAATTTTTTTAAAACAACAACAAAAAAAAAAAACCTGTAAAACGTTTGGTATCACAGTAATTGTACTGGGCTGAAGAATCATGTTGCCAGGTCATTTTTACCACAATGAACGCTGTAAAAAACAAAACATAAAAACCAACAATGGTGGAATTGATTTTTTTCCCCCTTTTTCTACTATTTTGCCACACTTGGAATTTGCTTTCACATTTTTCAGAACATTTCGTAGTAAAGTGAATGACGTCATCAAATAACTGGAGCTTGCCTTCCAAAACATCAAAGTCTTCATACGACTATCGTGAAGGAAAAATTTGACAAAAAAAATAAATAAATAAATAAATTATGGCTCTTGGAAGAAAGGGGGGAGGAAACGAAAGGGTAAAAGCTGAAATTGGATGAATTTTTAAGGGTCTGAAAATCCAGCGCTAATTAGAGAAAGGTAGGGAAAAGCCGGTCTGTTAGCGCAGAGGCGGCCTTGTCAATGGCACATACACTTTGAATATTTTTTTTTTCTTTTTTTTCAAATGGAATACGCAGAGAAGCAGCGGAAATAAGAGGAGAGCAAAAAAATGGGCCACTTCTGACCTGGTAACAGGCCCTCTTAAAATGGGTAAATTCTCAACGGAGACATTGAAAGCACAGAGTGTTTCCAGAACAGTGGGGAACAGAGGCGAGCCTGCATGTACAGCTCTTCCGGGCAGCTATGGTGGCTTCAAAAATGAGTCACTCCTTTGGCTTTTTTTTGTTTGTTTTGGTACCTCACAATCTGGAATTTCAGTTTTTTGAGGGTTCATGTAAAGAACATGCCTACAACTGTGAACATTTGGTTTTCTTTTTATTGTGAAAAACAAACAAACAAAAAAAAAAAAATAAGACAAAATAACGGAAAACGTCAGTGTGCATAACTATTCAACCCCCTAAAGTCAGTAACTTGTAGAGCCAATTTTTAGGTATTTGATCCCATAAATGTAACTTATTCCTATACTTTTATCACTTCGCCAATTAGACTATTTAGTGCGGATGCATCTCACACAAATCGGATTACAAAAATATTTACACACAGGTTGTAATGTAACAATAGGTAAAAAGCCAGGGGGTGAATACTTTTGCAAGCCGCTGTAAGCGCCAGCATGGGGTCCCGAGTACACAATCAGCCCGGTTATGCTGGGACGAGCAGGTTTCTGTGCATTATTGGGCAGATTTGCCACCCATGACGGATAACCACACAAGAGGCTGTCATTTTGGCAATGGCGTTTACCAAGCGCTCACGATCCAAAGACCACGGCTTGTACTGAGCCCCACTAATGGCAGCTGTATGTATCTGGGCCCGATATATACAGTGTCCATGTCACACAGCGCCCCACTACACAGAACGGACGGAACCTACCGGGATATAATAGACGTTCATTTTCGGAGCTTCGTTGGCAGTGAACAGCATTCCTGGGGACACAAAACAGGAGAGCGGGAATGAACGTTATCAGACACCTGGCAGCTGTGCGGGCGCGGAGTCTACGGGCAGCCTGATAGCGGGGTCATGGGAACCTCGGCAGCACACCACCACCATCAGTGCTGACAGCAGGGAGCCATGACCCACAACATGTACAGTCAGGCCTCAGACACGGAAATACAACAGCGCCCTCTACTGGACAGGAGGGCAATGGCCACCAGAGAAGGAACAATTGTATAAATCAGTCTCTTTTTGCTATATTTTTCCCATTGGAAGTAGCAGTCCTACAAGTCAACGTCAACCCTGTAACAAGCCGTGCTACATGAAGCCAAAACAGACCCTCCATATTCAGACACTGTTTCAGGGCTTTTTCCCCTCATCAGTACAATGCAGGAGATCTGTTCTGTCTAAACGACTCTGGGTCTAAGGGGGAACGTTTCACGTTGTGGAGGGTCCAAGTTGACGGTGTGTCTGGTATATAATAGCTGAAGGAAGGAGCATAAATTATGCTTGCACCTTTAACCAGGGCTGTGGAGTCGGGAGTCAGAGTCATGGAAATTGAGGAGTCTGAGCCCATTTTGGTGGAGTCAGAGTCTGAGTCGGTGTCATGGAGTCGGAGCCCATTTTGGTGGAATCGGTGTCATGGAAGTTGAGGAGTCGGAGGTTTGGCTTACTGACTCCACAGCCCTGCCTTTAACGCCAGCACTGCCCAAGTTACCTAGGTCATAATTTCCCTAAAATTAGGGAAGTTACAATGCAAATCTGACCCAGTTTTTGCAAGGAGCGGACATTGCCCTGCGGTAACATGTACTGGAGGACAGCGGTGAGGGAGCACTGGTTGTAAGGGCTGACGGTGGGGATAGCGGTGGGGCTTGGGGCCGTATTAGGGGGTCACATCTTCTATACACACACACGTAAAATGGGTTCTCACCTGAATTAGGGTAAAGGCAAACATCGTTGACATCGGCCTCCGGTTCAATAGAGGTAAAAACTTTTCCCTGTGGAAAAAAAAAAATAAAAAATACAATCCTGGTGACCTAACAGTAAGAAGGACTCCCTGGTGAGGAGATCCAGGTAGATTATGAGCACGGCCAGAGGGGGCGCCGCCGGCTGCACATTATGGGGCATCTGGAAGCATTCCCAGGCTGTACAATCCTGTTGCGAAATAACTGCAGAAAGTAAAATCCCATTCATTCCCGTAATCCCAGCAAGATCTGCTATAAAAGCGGAGAACGCACCTCGGAGACGTGCGCTCGTAACTGGGAAAGGCTGCCCATATACCGGGAGCGGGCACATGATCCAGATCTGGGCACCACAGAGTGCCATGTTCACCCTGCACAAAGCTTTAACCCTGTCCCAACCAGAACCTTTTTATTCTTCCTGGACAGAAGTATGAAGGTTTGTTTTTCGCTTGACGAGTTGTAGCCTTAAATTACACCATTTACTTTACCTATCATGTCATGAAAAAAAAAAAAAAATCTAGCGTGGTGCATTGTGAAAAAAAAAGTTTTTCGGGTGATTACAGTTTTCGCTGTGCAGTATTTGGAGCTGCGAGGGCTGTTTTTTTTTTTATCCGCTGAGCTGACGTTTTTATTGATATCATTTTGACTGTTTCTTATTGCATTTTTTTTTATGTTTTGGCGACTATATAAAACAAAAAATAATATCTGGAATTTCAGATTTTTTTCTCATTACGGAGCTTAGCAGTAGCATTACTTGATTTTTATAATTGCCAGATCAGACTCTTGCGGGTGCAGCGATATCAGGTTTAATTTTCTTTATTTGGAATGGCGGAAAAAAGGGCAATGCAAGTTGAATTTTTTTTTTCCCTGTGTTTTTAAAAACTTTTTAATTGTATTTTTTAGTTCCCTTAGGGGACTTGAATCTCCGAACATCTATACTATAAACTGCAATACCAGAGTATGGCAGCATATAGCAAGAATCAGAATCTCCACGCTGGTCTTCACTGGAGCACTGTCATAGCAGACCACCGACAGCTGGATTCTAACCTATAGGCACCGCAATCGTGTGATGGCTAAAGGGTTCCTGGAACGGTGCCCCACCTAGTTTACAAACTGTAGACGCTGCTGTCAAGAGATTGGCAGAGGCATTTAAAAGGGTTGTCCGCCCTTGGGTTGGCGTGTCTGCAGTCGCTCTGTGAATCCTCACAGCACTTCATCGGTGCCGCCACAGGTAGCCAGATTTGCACACATCCAAACTAGATATGTCCGGCCTCACTCAATACACTTGCACTGAGAGAGGCTGCGCTCGTCTACTCGGCATGTGACCACGTGTATGCAAATCACATACTTGCGGTCAGGCATCGGATGCTTCTGGTGCTGGAGAATCCTCACTCCTCGCAGCGAATAGTCACAAGTCTGCAGTCGCAAAGAGTGACTGCAGACTTGTAGCCTACGGCTGAACAACCCCTTTAAAACAATAACAGCAGCGGGCTACATCTGAGTGTCCAGCTCCTGTAGGCGTTCGCTCCCGAAAAAAGTGCACAGCAGAGCGCGCGTTCGCTCTGACATCACCATTACATTCTATGGCCCCCCGTGGGTGCATGCATCTGGACCCCGTTTTGTGGACGATTTCAGACGTATTCCCTGACGGGGACACAGGACGCAATGTGAAAGCCCCCTTAGGGTAACGCATCAGGTCCTGAAGACTCCGGCTGACTGTTCGCTCAGCAATCTACCAGCACCACATGTCTGTGCACTTACATTATCCTTGTTCCACATTTTGATGATTCTGGAATCAGAAGATATAATCAGCTCTAACGGATCATGAAACTGGATGGATTTGATGGGGAGCCCGTACTGGTGATCCTTTACAATCAGCGGACGGTTGGAGCGGAGATCGTACACCAGAACCTGCAGAAGGAAAATGAAAAGAATTGTTCTATGCATGGAAACCTAAGAAGCGTGACTGTGCCCACCACCCACATAAAGGGGCACTAACTGATCGCTGGCTCGGCGTCCGCTTCCCCCAGTTACTCTAGACTGTAGACAGGGGGATTCTCCTGCAGACCCCGGGCTGTCATGCCAACCCGTCAGCGACCCGCGGTTATGTGACACGAGCGCCGATGGGAAGGATTAGTGACTCGCTTCAGGCGTGTGCATGTTAAATGACACTGTCAGAGATTGACAGCAGCATTTAACATGTTAACAGCCGCGGGTGGAATCGGGGGCACATGTCGGCTCATGAAATCAGCTCACATGCGCAAGAAAAGATGCGGGCTCAGTGCTGAAGCCCACATCAAAGGGTGAGATAAGACAGGCGTCATATATACACAGCAAATGTCGTGAAGGGGTTAAAAAGGATTCGGCTTTATCTTCTGTGCAATAAACCAGGACCCATGGTCATAATTGGATTTTGGGTTACTCTCAGCCTTTTGGGGGTATTATGTCCATGTTAGCATTTGTTGCAGGAAATTCTGCATCTCTTGGCAGAAAAACGCAGCGTATAAGACGTTTTGGATGATTTTTCCGCACTCATTCGTTCGGGTGAAATCTGCAGCAAAAACACTGAAATAATTGACATCCTGCAGATTTACATCTGCAAGGAAAAAAATAAGCAACGTGTGCACAGACCCTTACAATCCATGCCATCGCCTTACCTGTCCGGTGGACATGCCCACGGCCATGTGCAAGGGGCCATTAAACCTCAAAGCAGAGACAGACGGTAAACCCTCAATTCTGAAAGAAAGGACACAGACGCACGATAGTGATATCATCCATGTAACAAAGATAAAGGGACGATTCATCATTTGCCTTTTTTCCCTCTAAGTCAATTATGTGGTTCGTGAATTTTTCACAAAAATAAAAATGAGCAAATGAAAAAAGTACCGAACCGTAGGGATCAATGAGGGGATAACGAGCTAGCAGCCAGTGATGAGCTGCAGTCCATCATTGTACTTACTCTGTGTCCTCCGTTACACTGCCCAAGGCACAGTCCAGAATCCCCACACGGCTCCTCATCCGGGGGTCCCAGCACTCCACTTTACCCTATGGGGAGGGGATATTTACAAGAGTAAAGCAATTTTAACCCCTTCCCGACATGTGACGGAATAGTACGTCACATGTCGGGACCCCCGCTTTGATGTGCGCTCCGGCGGTGAGCGCACATCAAAGTCGCGACATGTCAGCTGTTTTTTACAGCTGACATGTGCGCGCAATAGCGGCGGGTGAAATCGCGATCACCCGCCGCTATTAACTAGTTAAATGCCGCTGTCAAACGCAGACAGCGGCATTTAACTACCGCATCCGGCCGTGCGGCCGGATATGAGCGCATAGCCGACCCCTGTCACATGATCGGGGGTCGGCGATGCTCCTCCATTGTAACCATAGAGGTCCTTGAGACCTCTATGGTTACTGATTGCCGGTGGCTGTGAGCGCCCCCCTGTGGTCGGCGCTCACAGCACACCTGCATTTGAGCTACAGAACAGCGATCTGATGATCGCTGTTATGTAGCAGAGCCGATCGGGCTGTGCCTGCTTCTAGCCTCCCATGGAGGCTATAGAAGCATGGCAAAAGTAAAAAAAAAAAAGTTTTTAAAAATGTGAAAAAAATAAAAAAAATATAAAAGTTTAAATCACCCCCCTTTCGCCCCAATCAAAATAAATCAATAAAAAAAAACCCCAACCTACACATATTTGGTATCGCCGCGTTCAGAATCGCCCGATATATCAATAAAAAAAAGCATTAACCTGATCGCTAAATGGCGTAATGAGAAAAAAATTCGAAACGCCAGATTTAGGCTACGTTCACATTTGCGGTCAGCGCCGCAGCGTCGGGCGCCGCAGCGTTGGGCGCCGCAGCGGCGCCGCATGCATCATGCGCCCCTATATTTAACATGGGGGCGCATGGACATGCGTTGTGCTGCGTGTTGCGCCGCATGGCCGCAAGCGTTGGACGCAAGAAACGCATCAAGTTGCATTTTTTTTGCGTCCAACTTTCGGCCAAAAAGGACGCATGCGGCGCAAAACGCAGCGTTTTAGCGTGCGTTTTGCCGCGTTATTGTTTGCGTTGTGCGCTGCGGCGCCGACGCTGCGGCGCACAACGCAAATGTGAACGTAGCCTTACGTTTTTTTGGTCGCCACGACATTGCATTAAAATGCAATAACGGGCGATCAAAAGAACGTATCTACACCAAAATGCGATCATTAAAAACGCCAGCTCGGCACGCAAAAAATAAGCCCTCACCTGACCCCAGATCACGAAAAATGGAGACGCTACGAGTATCGGAAAATGGCGCAATTTTGTTTTGTTTTGTTTTTTGCAAAGTTTGGAATTTTTTTTCACCACTTAGGTGAAAAATAACCTAGACATGTTAGGTGTCTATGAACTCGTAGTGACCTGGAGAATCATAATGGCAGGTCAGTTTTAGCATTTAGTGAACCTAGCAAAATAGGCAAGCAAAAAACAAGTGTGGGATTGCACTTTTTTTGCAATTTCACTGCACTTGGAATTTTTTTCCCGTTTTCTAGTACACGACATGCTAAAACCAATGATGTCGTTCAAAAGTACAACTCGTCCCGCAAAAAATAAGCCCTCACATGGCCAAATTGACGGAAAAATAAAAAAGTTATGGCTCTGGGAAGGAGGGGAGCGAAAAACGAAAACGGAAAAAGCTCCGGGGGTGAAGGGGTTAATCATCATACAAAAGCTCAGAGACCAGCAATCTAGGTGAGAAAAGGCAGCATGGCAGCCAAGCGTTACCTCCACTGTGCCGGCAGCAAATAAATGGTGCGCAGGATTGATGTCACAAACGTTAATCTGCCTAAAAATAAAAATTAAATTAAAAAAAATATATATACATCAGATACTGTCAGCAAGGTTAATACTTGGAGAAAAACTAAAAAAAAAAACAAAAAACAAAAAAAAAACGGAAATCAAGAAAAAGTCCTAAATAAACTCCTGTACAGATGGATGATCTGCGAGTGATCACATTCATTGCTATGTGACAGTGTGGTGCCACCTGGTGGCTTTTAGCATGTATTACCACAACTTACGTAGCTTCAGTCTGCAGGGAATTTAGATAGCGTCCTTGCTCTAAATTTAACCGGTAGACTTCAGAACTGAAGAGAGAGGAAAGTTTATTTTATTTTTTTTATAAAAGAAAAAAAAAAAATCTCAAGATAAGGCGAGCTCTAGTTTATTGTCGGAAATTCATGTTCTTCAACATATACTTCTTGAGTACGTCACTTTATATCCATACATCAGCACACAACATTTACATCACTCAAAGAAAAAAAAATAATTATTGGCTCACAGTGAATAGACAGGACACGTACTAGGTCAATGGGAGGCAAAAAGGACACTATTGGGCATTGTAAGGTGCATGGGAGGCTTATGGCTGTAACCGAAATAATCGCCAATACCTCTCCCAGGGCCTAGACGGATCCTCACAAGGTTGCCCCATAGAGGAAGGCCCTGTGACTAGTTCATTAGTGGGGGACTTATGGAATAAAAAGGGATTGTCCAATGTAATGAGGCGGCCCCTCCTCGTCTTACCTTGCTCCGACAAAGTACACATCGCAGGACGGGTAGTGGTAGGAGAAGTCTCGGCCAAACTTTGGTATCCTCAGCTTGTAGTAGAAGCCGTGCTGCGAGTGGAACTCCACGTACCGGTTGCTGTAGAGGAAGAGGAGCTGGAACAGAAGAGACAATGAGGCTGAGCCTCCGCTCAGTGAGGCCGCCATCGCTGACAAGTCTATGTGCTGAGCGGCTATTCTGAGCAGCTACTGTATGGCGCGTCTAATATAAAGTCATTCCCTCATGTGCCGTCTGACCCCCACCACCCATTGCTTAGAAGGGGTGCCCATTACTAGGTGACCCCCCCCCGCCCCTCCATGCCCTGCTCGGATTGATGGCTGCCCACGTGTGTTATGACCCCAATGGCAGGGGGTCTCAGAAATAATAACTAAGTCTGCAAACACAAAAAACCAGCTCATAGGGCAGTGGTAACTGAGCTGACCATATATCTAATCCTAGCACCACAACTAACAGCAGCCGGGGAACGTGCCTACGTTGATTCTAGACGTCTCGCACCAGCCGGAGAACTAACTAACCCTAGAAGGGAAAAGAAAGACCTTTCTTGCTTCCAGAGAAAAAGACCCCAAAAGTTGGATACAAGCCCCCAACAAATAATAACGGTGAGGTAAGAGGAAAAGACAAACGTAAGAATGAGCTAGGTATTTAGCAAAGAGAGGCCCACTAGCTAATAGCAGAATATAGTAAGATGACTTATATGGTCAGCAAAAACCCTATCAAAAATATCCACGCTGGAAATTCAAGAACCCCCGAACCGTCTAACGGCCCGGGGGGAGAACACCAGCCCCCTAGAGCTTCCAGCAAGATCAGGAATCACATTTAGTACAAGCTGGACAAAAATGAGAGCAAGCAAATAACTGAAAAAACAAAGAAGCAAGACTTAGCTTAATTTTGCACGAACCAGGACCAGCAGATAGGAGCAAACAAAAAGGATCTGATTACAACGATGCCAGGCACTGGACTAAGGATTCATGAGGTTTATATAGCAACACCCCTGGACTAACGACCCAGGTGGGTGCAAACTGAGGGAAGAAAATCCCAGAGTCATATCACTAGTAACCACCAGAGGGAGCCAAAAAGTCTAATTCACAACAGTACCCCCCCCTTAAGGAGCGGTCACCGAACCCTCACTACGACCACCAGGGCGATCAGGATGAGCAGCGTGAAAGGCACGAACTAAATCGGCCGCATGCACATCAGAGGCAACCACCCAGGAATTATCCTCCTGACCATAGCCCTTCCACTTGACCAGATACTGAAGCCTCCGTCTGGAGAGACGAGAATCCAAGATCTTCTCCACCACGTACTCCAACTCGCCCTCAACCAACACCGGAGCAGGAGGCTCAACAGAAGGAACCACCGGCACAACGTAGCGTCGCAACAAAGACCTATGGAACACGTTGTGAATGGCAAACGACACCGGAAGTTCCAAGCGAAAGGAAACTGGATTAAGGATTTCCAATATCTTGTAAGGACCGATGAAGCGAGGCTTAAATTTAGGAGAGGAGACCTTCATAGGAACAAATCGAGAAGACAGCCATACCAAATCCCCAACACGAAGTCGGGGACCCACACCGCGGCGGCAGTTGGCAAAACGCTGAGCCTTCTCCTGTGACAACTTCAAGTTGTCCACCACATGATTCCAGATCTGCTGCAACCTATCCACCACAGAATCCACCCCAGGACAGTCAGAGGGCTCAACATGTCCCGAGGAAAAACGAGGATGGAAACCAGAGTTGCAGAAAAATGGCGAAACCAAAGTAGCGGAACTAGCCCGATTATTAAGGGCAAACTCAGCCAACGGCAAGAAGGTCACCCAATCATCCTGATCTGCCGAAACAAAACACCTCAAATAAGCCTCTAGAGTCTGATTTGTTCGCTCCGTTTGCCCATTAGTCTGAGGATGAAAGGCAGACGAAAACGACAAATCAATGCCCATCCTAGCACAAAAGGATCGCCAGAACCTGGAAACAAACTGGGATCCTCTGTCAGACACAATATTCTCAGGAATGCCGTGTAAACGAACCACATTCTGAAAGAACAAAGGAACCAGATCGGAAGGCAGCTTAGGCAAAGGCACCAAATGGACCATTTTAGAAAAGCGATCACATACCACCCAGATGACAGACATGCCCTGAGACACCGGGAGATCAGAAATGAAATCCATGGAAATGTGTGTCCAAGGCCTCTTCGGGACAGGCAAGGGCAAGAGCAACCCGCTGGCACGAGAACAGCAAGGCTTAGCTCGAGCACAAGTCCCACAGGACTGCACAAATGACCGCACATCCCGTGACAAGGAAGGCCACCAAAAGGACCTAGCCACCAGATCTCTGGTGCCAAAAATTCCCGGATGACCTGCCAACACCGAGGAATGAACCTCGGAAATGACTCTGCTGGTCCACTTATCAGGACAGGGTGGATAAAAATCAATGTTTTTTTAAAAAAATCAAAAAAATCGGATTTTTTTGATTTAAATCGGATTTTTTTGATTTAAATCGGATTTTTTTCAATAAACTGCTTTTTGAGGAAAATATTTTACCATCCAAAGGTTCTTCCATCATGAGATAAAGCTGAGTTGTTTAACTCAGTAGAATAAAGGCTGTATATGTGTAACATTCACAATGCCATGCTCTTCCAGAGGTTTCTGTAGGATGCTGACTATCCAACAAGTTTGGGCATGTCAACTGAATGGAAAAAGAAACTAAACCAAAAGTGAAACCAAGCTAGAAGTGTGGAATTAAAGGGGCAGTATGAACAAAATGTGGAGGCTATTAATAGTTTATACAATTAAGACATGCTGCTTTTAAACACCTACCTATTGCCATATAGTAAAACAAAAAAGATTTTTACTTACTTTGGGGTCCCCCCCTCACCCTGGCGTTAGATCGTTGCCCCTAGTTTCGTCCGTGTAACTATGGGCGCACATGCGCACTGCTCTCACTTCTCATTTTAATCGTGATTTATATTAAAAAAAACCTTTTGATTTAAATCAGTGATTTAAATCATGATTAAAATCATGATTTAAATCGATCCGATTTAAATAGAAAAAAATCTTTTGATTTAAATCGTGATTTAAATCATGATTTAAATCGGCGTGATTTAAATCAATCCACCCTGTATCAGGAACAAACAGTCTGTCAGGTGGACAAGAGTCAGGTCTACCAGCCTGAAATCTCTGCAACACGCGTCGCAAATCCAGAGAAATGGCTGACAAGATAACTCCCTCTTTAAGAATACCAACAGGTTCAGCGACTCCAGGAGCATCAGGCACAAAGCTCCTGGAAAGAGCATCAGCCTTCACATTCTTTGAACCTGGTAAATACGAGACCACAAAGTCAAAACGGGAGAAAAACAATGACCAGCGGGCCTGTCTAGGATTCAGGCGTTTAGCAGACTCGAGATACATCAAATTTTTGTGATCAGTCAAGACCACCACACGATGCTTAGCACCCTCGAGCCAATGACGCCACTCCTCAAATGCCCACTTCATGGCCAGCAACTCCCGATTGCCAACATCATAATTTCGCTCCGCAGGCGAAAACTTCGAGAAAAAGGCACAAGGTCTCATCACAGAGCAACCAGGGCCTCTCTGCGACAAAACGGCCCCTGCCCCAATCTCAGAAGCATTCTCTTCAACCTGAAAGGGAAGTGAGACATCAGGCTGGCACAAAACAGGCGCCGAAGTAAACCGGCGCTTCAACTCTTGGAACGCCTCCACGGCTGCAGGAGCCCAGTTAGCAACATCAGAACCTTTCTTGGTCATATCCGTCAAAGGTTTAACAACGCTAGAAAAATTAGCGATAAAACGACGGTAGAAGTTAGCAAAACCCAAGAACTTCTGAAGACTCTTAACTGACGTGGGTTGAGTCCAATCATGAATAGCTCGGACCTTGACTGGGTCCATCTCCACAGCAGAAGGGGAAAAAATAAACCCCAAAAAGGGAACCTTCTGTACTCCAAAGAGACACTTTGAGCCCTTAACAAACAACGCGTTCTCACGCAAAACCTGAAACACCATCCTGACCTGCTCCACATGTGAGTCCCAATCTTCAGAGAAAACCAGAATATCATCCAGATAAACAATCATAAATTTATCCAGATACTTCCGGAAAATGTCATGCATAAAGGACTGAAACACTGAGGGAGCATTAGAGAGCCCAAAAGGCATCACCAAGTACTCAAAATGACCTTCGGGCGTATTAAATGCAGTTTTCCATTCATCTCCTTGATTAATGCGCACCAGGTTGTACGCACCGCGTAGATCTATCTTGGTGAACCACTTGGCACCTTTAATCCGGGCGAACAAGTCCGACAACAGAGGCAAAGGATACTGAAATTTAACAGTGATTTTATTCAGAAGACGATAGTCAATACAAGGTCTCAAAGATCCGTCCTTCTTGGCCACAAAAAAGAATCCCGCACCAAGAGGGGAAGAGGATGGACGGATATGCCCCTTCTCCAGAGACTCCTTGATATACGAACGCATTGCGGTATGCTCAGGTACAGACAGATTAAATAATCTTCCCTTAGGAAATTTACTACCTGGAATCAAATCTATGGCGCAGTCACAGTCCCTATGAGGAGGCAGAGCACTGGATCTGGACTCGCTGAACACATCCTGATAATCAGACAAATACTCAGGAACTTCCGAAGGAGTAGAGGAAGCAATAGACACCGGTGGGGAATCACCATGAATTCCCTGACAGCCCCAACTTGACACAGACATTGCCTTCCAATCCAAGACTGGATTGTGGGTCTGTAACCATGGCAGACCCAAAACGACCAAATCATGCATTTTATGCAGAACAAGAAAACGAATCACCTCCCGATGTTCAGGACTCATGCACATGGTAACCTGTGTCCAAAACTGCGGTTTATTTTCCGCCAATGGCGTAGCATCAATACCTCTAAGAGGAATAGGATTAACCAACGGTTCAAGAACAAAACCACAGCGCTTGGCAAATGACAGATCCATAAGACTCAGGGCAGCACCTGAATCCACAAACGCCATAACAGGGTAAGAAGACAATGAGCAAATTAAAGTCACAGACAAAATAAATTTAGGTTGCAAATTACCAATGGCGACAGGACTAACAACCCTTGTTAGGCGTTTAGAGCATGCTGATATAACATGTGTAGAATCACCACAGTAAAAACACAACCCATTCTGACGTCTATGATTTTTCCGTTCATTTCTAGTCTGAATTCTACCACATTGCATTAAATCAGGTGTTTGTTCAGAAAACACCACCAGAGGATCAGCAGTTTTGCGCTCCCGCAAACGCCGGTCAATTTGAATAGCCAGCGCCATGGAATCATTCAGACTTGTAGGAATGGAGAAACCCACCATCACATTCTTAATGGCTTCAGAAAGGCCATTTCTGAAATTTGCGGCCAGAGCACACTCATTCCACTGAGTAAGCACGGACCATTTCCGAAATTTTTGGCAATACACTTCAGCTTCATCCTGGCCCTGAGAAATAGCCAGCAAGGCTTTTTCTGCCTGAACTTCAAGATTGGGTTCCTCGTAAAGCAATCCGAGCGCCAGAAAAAACGCATCAATATTTGCCAATGCCGGATCTCCTGGCGCTAGCGAGAAAGCCCAATCCTGAGGGTCGCCCCGTAAGAAAGAGATAACAATTTTTACTTGCTGAGCTGAGTCTCCAGATGAACGGGGTCTCAGAGAAAGAAACAATTTACAATTATTCCTGAAATTCCTAAACCTAAATCGGTCTCCAGAAAACAGTTCAGGAATAGGTATTTTAGGTTCAGACATAGGACCACTGGTAACAAAATCTTGTATGCCCTGCACACGAGCAGCAAGCTGGTCTACACTTGTAATCAAGGTCTGGACATTCATGTCTGCAGCAAGCACACGCCACTCAGAGGTAAAGGGAAGGAAGAGAGGAAAAAAAAAAAAAAAATTCAGAATTTCCTTTCTTATTATCCCACTTCTGCAATGCATTAAACATTCAATGTTGGCCTGGCATACTGTTATGACCGCAATGGCAGAGGGTCTCAGAAATAGTTACCAAGTCTGCAAACACAAAAACCAGCTCATAGGGCAGTGGTAACTGGGCTGACCATATATCTAATCCTAGCACCACAAATAACAGCAGCCGGGGAACGTGCCTACGTTGATTCTAGACGTCTCGCACCAGCCGGAGAACTAACTAACCCTAGAAGGGAAAAGAAAGACCTTTCTTGCCTCCAGAGAAAAAGACCCCAAAAGTTGGATACAAGCCCCCAACAAATAATAACGGTGAGGTAAGAGGAAAAGACAAACGTAACAATAAGCTAGGTATTTAGCAAAGAGAGGCCCACTAGCTAATAGCAGAATATAGTAAGATGACTTATATGGTCAGCAAAAACCCTATCAAAAATATCCACGCTGGAAATTCAAGAACCCCCGAACCGTCTAACGGCCCGGGGGGAGAACACCAGCCCCCTAGAGCTTCCAGCAAGATCAGGAATCACATTTAGTACAAGCTGGACAAAAATGAGAGCAAGCAAATAACTGAAAAAACAAAGAAGCAAGACTTAGCTTAATTTTGCACGAACCAGGACCAGCAGATAGGAGCAAACAAAAAGGATCTGATTACAACGATGCCAGGCACTGGACTAAGGATTCATGAGGTTTATATAGCAACACCCCTGGACTAACGACCCAGGTGGGTGCAAACTGACGGAAGAAAATCCCAGAGTCATATCACTAGTAACCACCAGAGGGAGCCAAAAAGTCTAATTCACAACACACGTGCGTCACTCCTCGTTCACCTATATAGACGTCAGGACCTGCATCCTGTGCATCATATGCCATAAAGGTCTACGAGAAAAACAACCCCTTTAAGTTAAAGGATCTGCTGCACATGGATGGGCCATGATGAAACATTTCTGCCACCTGTGAATGTCACATCGTCATCCCGAGACCCCTGTGAACAGTAAATGGGACCCCATGCTCGTACCTTAGAGTAGTCTTCTGATAAGACGTCAAATTTGACCACTGAAAAGGAAAAATAAGTGAGGTGAGTGGCTGTGCCGTTACAATGAGGCAGAGTTAAAGGGATAGTCCCAGAATTAAAGAGACATCTTATTTCCAAATGAAAGAACGTGATCAGATGTAACGGCGGGTTAATACCTCGTCCTCAGAGTAATACTGGTTGGTTAGGGTCACTGACACTGTCTCCTGCTCGGCTCACACGTCTCTAGCCAGCATTCACCATAGGGGTGTCACAGCTCACCGCCGCCGCCTCCCTTCACAATGACCTATGCCCAGATTAGAGCATGCTCAGCTTACACAAATAGGGCCTGCTGAGGTCACCCGTTATTTGTTATAGGGCGCCTCGCCTGTGGCTGAGCTTCTAATATAGCTATATAATACAGTACCGAGTCGCTGTGGTACATGGTAGAAGCAATCGAGTGATCGTAGGTTCCATTGCTCTTTTGCTAGATTTGCAGGGATTGTCTAACAAACAGGAAATCCCGGCATGTGTTGCTGTCAAACAACCGCGAGACGTGCAGCCGCGGGGACTCGGACATAGTATTAGAGCACGCCGAAGACACTATCAGCACTCGAGCATGCTCAGATAACACCTGATCCCAGCACGTTCGCTCATCACTAGTACTGACCTTAAGAATAATGTTACCGGGTCACTTGTTCCGCACAATGAATGCTGGAAAAACAAAACCCAAAACAGTGGCGGAATTGCGTTTCTTTCACTATCTTACCACATGTGATTTTTTTTTTTCCCGTTGTTCAGTGAATTACATTTTAAAGTGATTGATGTCACTGCGAACTACTTTTACAGTTTAAAAAAAAAAAAAAAAAAAGATAAAAAAAACCGAGCCCTTGAACAGCCATGTTGGCAGACAACTTAAGGCACTTGGAAGGAGGAGAAGGAAAATTTAAGAGGAAAAATGGAAACTTTCACGGACATGAAGAAGTTCCACACTCTCCCATTTTACAATGACACGTTCCCTTTAACTCATCACATCCCAGCACTACGGCAAAACCGGCTGCAAATACATGCGGTTTATGCCACCATTGTGCTTTTTTCCTAAAACACGGCAAACAGCGAGTATTTACCTGCACGTCCCCATATCACCTGCCACATTCACAGCCCCAGGGATCGCACACTAATCACCGATACACAGAGCAGAACCCTTCCCATTGGAGCCCGTTTTCATTTTTGCACTTTACCTTCCTATTTTTCAGGGAGACTTTCTTTGGACATAAATATGAGAACTTTTTGCGAGACAAGTTGAAGTTTTAAATAACATCAGTCTAACATATAATGTATTAAAAAATGGGAAATAAGTTCCAAATAGCGAAAAATAAAGCAAATCTGCTATTTGTTTCATTTTTCCAGAGCTCAATGTTCTTCTTCAGGGGGCGTGTGAACGAAACGCGCGTCGGGGTGGAGGGACGCGGCACAAACTCTGCACACATAGTGAGTATTATTATGATGTAAGCTCACACTGGTTCTCGGAACAGACAATTTGTGGATACATAATTTCATTCATAACTCCTATGGTGTCTAGCACTCTATCATTGTGGAATCCCATTGCAACGTATTGTAGCAATCAGAATATCCATATATACAAGGAATGACGCAAGCCGCCATCACTGTTTTCACTTTAGCACAAGCACTTTAGAAAAACTTATATATGCTTTGTTAAGCATCCCAAAGGTGCTTGGGATAGTATATCTACCTATATACTAAACTACTAGCAATGTGCGCTTAATGGAGTTTGTTAGCCCTTAGCGTCCCTCACATTGGAGGCATTTGTTTTATATTTTTCATTTCTTTCTGTTAAAACTTTATTTTGTATATTTAATAAAAATTGCAATAGATTTTTAATGATAGCACAACAAGTTTTATTTACTGGCTGCCTTTCTCAGTGTAGAGGAGTTTAGTGATACAAACGGGATTTTGATACTATTAGCCAAGCACATGATACTTTTGGATCACACCTTTTTGATTTCACTATAATGTGTACAGCAGGCTCAGCTCCTGAGCCTGCACCTTACTCCCACGCCATGGCATGTGACATAACGGAAAGGGGTTAAAGTAGCCAAAGTTGGGTCTGGCTAATCGATCATACAAGTATTCCAAAATAGGTTTTATCAAGAAGACACCCCCCTGTGAGGACCGATGATTACCCTCCGAATCCAAGCACCTCTCAAACTTCAGAGACAGCTGGTAAGTGTCATAACAGCGGACACGAGGCTTGTACGTTCCTGAAAGAGACAAGCAGAAAGGTCATGGACGCCACCTTCACTGCACACTATCCATAAAGGAAGCGTAAAAGCCTCATTCACACACTCACCGGTGGCCATAATGTACTGCCCGTCGCGGGAGACCCTGATGTTGGTGCTGACCGTGGGCATCTCAAAGTCCTGGATGAGTTCGATCCTCCTCCGAACATCTAAGAAAACATTTCATGTTACAGGTGAGCTTTGGAGCAGGGAAATGTGAAGGAAGCGGCCCATTATAGGCTACAGGGCTCACGTGGCACCGACAAACTCGGCAAAGACATCGATGGAAAGGCTCCGGGGCAGCAGGAGACTAGACAGGTTTTGTTTTTAAATTCTACAACATTTAAGAATAGTGGACGACCCCTTCATGCGGTTTCCGAGCACTTCTCACACTTACCGACATTTTGTTTCTGCAGTGCCCTCTTCTTCCGATCAGAAAGCCACTGGAAGAGAAGATGGATTCAGGTCATTACCCGATAACGATGTTTTACGTCACACAGTACCCAAACGGTTAAAGCTTGTAAGACCCCGGTCCAGCAGGGATGTCGGTAGCCGCTAGCTGCCGGACCGGAGCCCTGCTAACCCCATACTGTCAGAGTCCCCAGCGTCTCTTCTGTTCCCCACAATGTCAATACGGGTGTCGCGCTGTGACGTCACAACATCATGGGGGTCTAAAGATCAGAAGAGGAGCTGGGGCAGGTAGGGGGCAGAGTGCAGGGCTACCGACATCGATGCTGCAAATCTGACCTGTCCCATCACTGGCAGGTCAGGGAATAAGTGCTCGATCACCCCCGCCAATAACAAGAATGGGGGCACATGTCTCAGGATGGACCACTAATAAGTGCTCGATCACTGCGACCGCCCGCCAATCACAGGAATGGGATCACGTGTCTCAGGATGGACCACTAATAAGTGCTCGATCACCCCCGCCAATAACAAGAATGGGATCACGTGTCTCAGGATGGACCACTAATAAGTGCTCGATCACTGCGACTCATGCCAATCACAGGAATGGGATCATGTGTCTCAGGATGGACCACTAATAAGTACTCGATCACTTTGACCCCCCGCCAAACACAGGAATGGGATCACGTGTCTCAGGATGGACCACTAATAAGTGCTAGATCACTGCGACCCCCGCCAATCACAGGAATGGGATCATGTGTCTCAGGATGGACCACTAATAAGTGATGGATCGCTGCGACCATCATAGGAATGGGATCACGTGTCTCAGGATGGACCACTAATAAGTGCTGGATCGCTACGACCCCCCGCCAATCACAGGAATGGGATCACGTGTCTCAGGATGGACCACTAATAAGTGCTCGATCACTGCGACTCACGCCAATCACAGGAATGGGATCATGTGTCTCAGGATGGACCACTAATAAGTACTCGATCACTGCGACCCCCGCCAATCACAAGAATGGGGTCACGTGTCTCAGGATGGACCACTAAAAAGTGCTCGATCACTGCGACCGCCCGCCAATCACAGGAATGGGATCACGTGTCTCAGGATGGACCACTAATAAGTGCTCGATCACCCCCGCCAATAACAAGAATGGGATCACGTGTCTCAGGATGGACCACTAATAAGTGCTCGATCACTACGACCCCCCACCAATCACAAGAATGGGGGCATGTGTCTCAGGATGGACCACTAATAAGTACTTGATCACTGCGACCCCCTGCCAATCACAAGAACAGGGTCACGTGTCCCAGGATAGGACCACTAATAAGTGCTCGATCACTGCGACCCCCTGCCAATCACAAGAACAGGGTCACGTGTCCCAGGATAGGACCACTATATTGACTGAAAGTCATAGAAGATCTAAGATTGGAACATCCCTTTAAGAACACTCCTGGGAGCACATAACCCGCAGGAACCACCTGCTGGGGGGCGGCAGCAGTCACTCACCTCCGGCAGGGACTTTCCGCAGCTCAGGCTGTAGATCTTCACGTCGTTCACATTAGACACCTGCATGGCCGAAGAGTGCGGAGACTACCGGCGCCACATCCCCAGATAACCCGGCGAGCCCTGCCTGCTCCGAGCCGGACACTCACACAACCACATGGACAGGAAGAAGGAAGTTGTAGCAGAAAATCTGGTAAGCGACGCCATCTTGTGGTTGTCCGCGCTTTGGTATGACGTAATGAGAAAACACGGCTGGTTGGCAAAACGTTTCACTCAAAAGAACAGCGCCATCTTGTGATTGTCCGCGCTCGGATGACGAAATGATTAGTCACGTGGTTGGCAGTGCTGCGCGCCCTGAACGAATTTCATAGTATTAACAAGTTTACCGATTTTTATTTTTTGTTGAAGTTGGACTTTTTCTAAATCCATTAACGATTTATAACATTTTTTGGCTTTATCACAGTTTTATAATCCACTAGTGGTTAAAAATCTGTCATGAGACTCACAACACCTCTTAAAGGGGTTGTCCATGTTTATGACAAAAGTCACTTTATGTGGGCAGGAAGATGTATATCGCATACATGTGGTCACATGACCGCCCGCTCTCGCCGCCGGCACCGGAGAACCCTCACATCGCGCATAGCGAGGCCGTGCATGTCTAGTCGGAATGTGACCGGGAGGCTGTATATGGCATACACGTGGTTACATGACCGCCCTGTCCCCTCACCGGAGGATCCTCACATCGCGCATAGCGAGGCCGTGCATGTCTAGTCGGAATGTGACCGGGAGGCTGTATATCGCATACACGTGGTCACATGACCGCCCGCTCTCGCCGCCGGCACCGGAGGATCCTCACATAGTGCATAGCGAGGCCGTGCATGTCTAGTCGGAATGTGACCGGGAGGCTGTATATCGCATACATGTGGGCACATGACCGCCCTGTCCCCTCACCGGAGGATCCTCACATAGCGCATAGCGAGGCCGTGCATGTCTAGTCGGAATGTGACCGGGAGGCTGTATATCGCATACATGTGGTCACATGACCGCCCTGTCCCGTCACCGGAGGATCCTCACATAGCGCATAGCGAGGCCGTGCATGTCTAGTCGGAATGTGACCGGGAGGCTGTATATCGCATACACGTGGTCACATGACCGCCCGCTCTCGCCGCCGGCACCGGAGGATCCTCACATAGTGCATAGCGAGGCCGTGCATGTCTAGTCGGAATGTGACCGGGAGGCTGTATATCGCATACATGTGGTCACGTGACCGCCCTGTCCCCTCACCGGAGGATCCTCACATAGCGCATAGCGAGGCCGTGCATGTCTAGTCGGAATGTGACCGGGAGGCTGTATATCGCATACACGTCACATGACCGCCCTGTCCCCTCACCGGAGGATCCTCACATAGCGCATAGCGAGGCCGTGCATGTCTAGTCGGAATGTGACCGGGAGGTTGTATATCGCATACGTGTGGTCACATGACCGCCCTGTCCCGTCACCGGAGAACCCTCACAGCACACAGCGCACATAAAGTGACTGCAGACTTTCGTAAAAATCCTGGACAACCTCTTTAAATAAGTTCAAGATTTCCAGGGTACCATTCACAGTAACCCCTTAAGGAGCAGCCAGTTTTACTCTTGAGGTTTTTATTTTCTTCCTCCTTTTTTATTCTTCCTCCCACAGTCCTAGCCTGGGGCCTATTGTGTGTGGTACAAGTTGTAGTTTAGAAAAGACATCGTTCGTTTTACCATATAATGTCCGGGAAATGGGAAAAATACAAGTGGGGTGAAATCTACTTTTCGCCTTTTTTTCCCAGTCCCCATATGGGGACTTGGACCTGTGATCGTTTGCTTGTACCATATACAGTCAGTAATACTCCAGCATTGCAGTGTACAGTAAAAATCATGGTTTCCTTTTATCCCAAATCTATCGCTGATAAGGACATGGCAGTGACAGGGGAGACTTCAGCAGACCCCCAAAGTGCCATGGCAACCCATCGCTGCGTCTCAAGAAGGGCAGTGGGTGTGCAAATGAAGGCGCAGGACAACCCCTTCACGACCAATTACGGTACGGACTGTATATTTATGTCATCGACCGTGTCCCTGCCTCTGATGCGGGCTCACAGTATTCGAGTGTATTGGACGATTACAGCACAGGCTTAAGTGACTTAAGGCTCTAATAAAAAAAAATGTAAAAAAAAACAAAACAATGAAAAATAAATAAATACAAAAAATATATATTTAAAAAATAGGAATAATGAAGCATCACTAGAATTATCTGCCAGTGCACACTTTCAGAGGATTAGCAAAAATATTACAAATAACAAAAAGAAAGGGAGGGCAGCACTCCAATAGTTAAAGGGATTTTTCCCTTTCAGTTAATGTTGATTCCCAGTTGCAGGATGTTCTAAAGAAACAAACTGTGCTGTACTCACCTTCCCCAGGTCCAACAATAAGTCTCGGTCACTGCAGTGTCTGGCATTGGTTGCAGCCAATCTGTGAACTCAGCTACTCTGCACGGGGCAACCTGTCTACACTGTCAGAGCCACTGAGCTCAGTGATTGGCTGCTGCACTGTTAGCTTCAGCCAATGTCAGACACCGGCAGTAGCAGAGACTCAGCGGTGGACCCGGGGAGGATGATAGCATACCAGTTTGTTTTTTTATAATAAGCTGCAGTCACTATAAGGCTAGAATCACATAACTGTATTTTCTCCCATCCCAGAGAATTGGGCCGATTATGCTAATAAAATTCTAATCAGATTTTGATCAAAGTGTGTTCTGATATTCCCAGATGTGGAGAAGATGGGAAAAAAAATTCTCCAACTTGTCAGTGCGTAAAAATGGGACAGCACTCAGATGGCATCCGAGTGCAGTCCGATATGTTCCACATTGACTTACATGGCTGAGTGCTATACGAATATCAGACGCATATCGTGCGTGCTGCAATTTTATCCTCCGCCCTAAGAACGACTGAATGAGTCCCCCTCCACCACTGACAGCTCGGGTAACAGCTGTATATACTATATACACTATCAATTGATCAGTACACAGAGAGTAGGGTGTACAGTGTATACAGTGTAAATCACACTGCAGTCCCAGTCTTCACTAGATCGAGAAACACACACAAGACTGGTTTATACCACAATATCCACTGGTTACTTATTATTTACTGCCTAAATAGCACCAACATATTCCACAGTGCAGTACATAGATAGTCGTCACATCAGTGCGATGAAGAAAAAAACTAAGTCCATTGAGTTCCCCTTTTATCTGCGATCCGACGTCTTATTCCAGAGAAATCCAAGTTTTTCTTAATATGTAAATGAGCTGTTACGATCTATGGGCCGGATATAGATCTCCCCAAGAATCTGCCTCCAGAGCGGGGTCACCAAGGTACGGTGGCCTATAAGCTCCTATTCAGAGAATGAACTGACAAGCTTCCTCTGTGTGTGTGATTCCCTGATTTAAAGCCCTGCAATGCAAAAGCATTCCAGAGTATTAGATCAGCAATCAGGGCAGTGAAAGTTCATGTTCCATCCTGGGACAAGATAAAAAAAAGTTGGAGAAAAAAACAAAAAAAAACACGTTTAAAAAAATTGAAAAAAAACACAAAAAACAATGAAAAAATAGCAAATATATATATATATATATATATTAACATACAGTATATATATATATATATATATATAATGAATAAAATACACCTATTTGGTATCGCTGCGAACGATCTGTCGTATAAAACTGTCAGACAAGTTAACCCCTTAAGTAAACACCAGAAAAAAATGTGTCCACTATCTATTCCAGCCAATTTTGCATTCGAAAGGTCAAATGTCGCTCCTCTCCTTCCAAGCCCTGCCATGCGCCCAAACAGTAGTTTTCCCCCCACATATGAGGTATCTGCGTACTCAGGAGAAAATTCACAATAAATTGAATGGTCCATTTTACCCTTGTAAAAATGCTAAATGTATGGTCTAAATGAACATTTTTGTGAGGAAAAATTAAAATGTTCATTTTTTTTCTTCTACGTTGCTTTAAGGCCTGTGAAGCAACGGAAGGGTTAATACATTTTTAAATGTGGTTTTGAGGACTTTGATGGGTGTAGTTTTTAATAGGGTGTCACGTTTTTGGTATTTTTTGTCATTTAGACCCCTCAAAGTAACTTCAAATGTGATGTAGTCCCTTAAAAAATACGTTTTCTGTACATTTTTGTTGCAAAAATTAGAAACGTATGATAAACTTGTAACCCTTCTAACTTCCTAACGAAAAATAAAAAAGATGTTTAAAAAATAATACTGATGTAAAGCAGACATATGGGAAATATTCTTTATGAATTCTTTTGTACAGCATGACTGGCTGATCTAAGGATATAAAATTTGAAAAGAATTGCAAAATTTTCAATATTTTTGCCAAAATTCTGACATTTTCACAAATAGACGTAAAAAATTTCGACCTTCATTTACCACTAACATAAAGTACAATGTGTCGCTAAAGAACGGTCTCAGAATCACAGCGTACCAGAGTCATTACCCCATAAAGGGATACTGATCAGAATTCAAAAAATTTGGTCTGGTCAGGAAAGTGAAAACCGACTGGGAGGTGAAGGGGTTAAAATATTTTTTTTTACAGTATTGATATTTGTTATATTTTTCTTTTTCACTTATTATCATCACTGTTTTTTTTATGATTTCTGTATGTTTTCGATATTTTACAGCAGGAGTATAGATATATTGAATTGTCTGGGTGTTTCACTGTAGATAAGGTCCTGATAATTGGGAGGTGACGGGAGCAGTGTGAAGAGCGCCTGTAGGGGACAGCACTGAGCTGGATGTCAGGTGCCACCTACTGATGCTCCACACATAAAGGGAGGCTCGGAAGGGTGAGGTGCAGCATTGGTGTGCAGGAGAGGAGGCTGCAAGGAGGTGCCCTGGACTGGCACAGCGCACAGAACGCAGCACATACACCCAGGTAAGGGCAGAATCCTTGTGCATTTGTGGAGGTCAGGGTTAGACATTGCACATTTGTCCTATCAAAGTCACAGAATTTTTTTCATTTCTGTAATTTTTGAACATTTTCCAGTTTTTATTGACAATGACGATTTTGCACTATTTAGAAAAAAATGCGAACATTGAAAGAATAAGATTTATCAACGTTACACCAGGTTTTGCTGTAAAATGTACCAAAACCCACAGTGAAATACCCCCGAATTCTGCAAAGTTTTGACACTTTTTTTTACTCAATCGTGAAAGTTAAAGTGGGTATGGCTTCCTGGGAGACACAGTTCAGGCCAAATTAGCAATAATAATGAATAATCAATGAATAATATAATTATCAATTGGACAATTGGCTCAATTCTACATCGGCTCGGAACAAGGTTGGAAAGATCAGAATGTGACTTACGGTATTTTTTATTATAGGCGGCCGCCTTTTAATAAATTTGCCTTCAATTTTTCAAACTCTTCTCTCTTTTTAGACCTCATTCAGACACGTTTTTCACCTGCGTATTCTTTTGAACGTGCGCCCATTACAGTCTATGGGACCCCCACATGTTCGTGTTTTTTGGTGGACCAAGTGTCCGCAAAGAAAAAAAAATGGCGTGTGTTATCTAAGTCCTTTTATTTCTAGCTGTTTAGCTCTGATTTTTTTTTTCCTTTGGCATACGAGAAAAAACGGCCACAGAGATCAATAATGGAAAAAAAATCTCATCCAGTAAACTGATGAAGAAAAAAATAATCCAGATGCTTAATTGATGCTTAGACTTGTTAATAAAGGCGGGCCAATAAGTGTGGCTACAATAGGGCGTAACCATATGGCCATATAAATCGTCTGTATGAAGGAACGCAATGCTCGGACTGGCCGTCGGCTCTTCTGACCCGAGCCTGGCAGCTGCACAGAAATATATGAGGCTGCCACACTCAGGTGGGCAGAGCTGCCGGCCAGTCACTGCGCTCTGATCTGTGGCCGATTTATACCACCGCGTGACTACGCCCTTAGAATGATTCTCCCTTGTTATTTTATGGCTTGTGTGCTTCACATTGGAGTCATTTATAATTCTATATTACCAGTGATATATATATATATATATATATATATATATATATATATATATATATATATATATGGGAAAGGGGGGATTAATATTGAATTCTCGCCCTTGTGTGCCTGTGGTATGTTTAGAAAGTAAACTACCGTATTTGAGATATAGATTAGGAAATCCCTTAAAATCTCCCGATCAGCCATTTTGGGTTTGTCATTTCTGCGCAGATGGAGCAGGATGGATTGCTTCATCTTGCTGAATGTCACATTAGCAGTCTCTCTGACACCTCTTCCACGCAGAAGATGTCAGTAATCCCACACCTCAGGTAATATCGCAGGTACAAGACACCCGATCCCCCCATGAGAAGTGCAGTGTACTGTGTGACAACTTTTCCTGCAGGAGGGAGCATTCATCTGGGGGGGGTTATCAGACAGAATTGTACTTATTATTTGCATGTGTATTATGTAGTGCATTTATCACTTAGCATATGTATTACTTAGTATATTTGTGTGTATTACGCTGTATATTCACATGTATTACTTACACTATTCTTATACACTAAGTAATACATATATACACTGCTCAAAAAAATAAAGGGAACACTAAGATACCAAATCCTAGATATCAATGAATGAAATATTCCAGTTGTAAATCTTTATTCATTACATAGCGGAGAACATGCGTTGAGAACAATGAAGCATAAAAATTATCAATGCAAATCAAAATTAATATCGCATGGAGGTCTGGAGTTGGAATGATACTCAAAATCAAAGTGGAAAATGAAATTACAGGCTGATCAGTGGAAATACCTCAAGACAAGGAAATGATGCTCAGTAGTGTGTGTGGCTTCCACGTGCCTGTATGACCTCCCTACAACGCCTGGGCATGCTCCTGATGAGGCGGCAGATGGTCTCCTGAGGGATCTCCTCCCAAACCTGGATTAAAGCATCCGCCAACTCCTGGATAGTCTGTGGTGCACCGCGTTGGTGGATGGCATGAGAGACATGTTGTGCTCAAATGGATTCAGATGTGGGGAACAGGGTGCCAGCACATGGCATCAATGCCTTCATCATGCAGAAACTGCTGACACATTTCAGCCACAGGAGGCCTAGCATTGTCATGTATCAGAAGGAACCCAAGGCCCAGGGTACCTGCATATGTTCTCATAATGGCTCTGAGGATCTCATCTCGGTACCTAATGGCAGTCAGGCTACCTCTGGTGAGCACATGGAGGGCAGTGCAGCCCTCCAAAGAAATGCCACCCCACACCATTACTGACCCACTGCCAAACCGGTTTTGCTGGGGGATGTTGCAGGCAGCAGAATATTCTCCAATAGAAAAATAGAACTTAATATTTGGTACAGAAAAATGTGTTTGCAATTACAGAGGTCAGACTTTTCCTGTAGTTCTTGACCAAGTTTGCACACACTGCAGCAGGGATTTTGGCCCCCTCCTCCGTACAGATCTTCTCCAGATCTTTCAAGTGTCGGGGCTGTCACTGGATGACAATGAGCTTCAGCTCCCTCCAAAGATATAAAAGAAGCTGATGTACAAGTAGCGCATGAATATGCATTACTCAGTATATATACATGTATTACTCAGTGTATGTACATGTATTACTCAGTATATATACATGTATTAGTCAGTGTATGTACATGTATTACTCAGTATATATACATGTATTAGTCAGTGTATGTACATGTATTACTCAGTATATATACATGTATTAGTCAGTGTATGTACATGTATTACTCAGTATATATACATGTATTACTCAGTGTATGTACATGTATTACTCAGTGTATGTACATGTATTAGTCAGTGTATGTACATGTATTACTCAGTATATATACATGTATTAGTCAGTGTATGTACATGTATTACTCAGTATATATACATGTATTAGTCAGTGTATGTACATGTATTACTCAGTATATATACATGTATTAGTCAGTGTATGTACATGTATTACTCAGTATATATACATGTATTAGTCAGTGTATGTACATGTATTACTCAGTATATATACATGTATTACTCAGTGTATGTACATGTATTACTCAGTATATATACATGTATTACTCAGTGTATGTACATGTATTACTCAGTGTATGTACATGTATTAGTCAGTGTATGTACATGTATTACTCAGTATATATACATGTATTAGTCAGTGTATGTACATGTATTACTCAGTATATATACATGTATTAGTCAGTGTATGTACATGTATTACTCAGTATATATACATGTATTAGTCAGTGTATGTACATGTATTACTCAGTATATATACATGTATTAGTCAGTGTATGTACATGTATTACTCAGTATATATACATGTATTACTCAGTGTATGTACATGTATTACTCAGTATATATACATGTATTAGTCAGTGTATGTACATGTATTACTCAGTATATATACATGTATTACTCAGTGTATGTACATGTATTACTCAGTATATATACATGTATTAGTCAGTGTATGTACATGTATTACTCAGTATATATACATGTATTACTCAGTGTATGTACATGTATTACTCAGTGTATGTACATGTATTAGTCAGTGTATGTACATGTATTACTCAGTATATATACATGTATTAGTCAGTGTATGTACATGTATTACTCAGTATATATACATGTATTAGTCAGTGTATGTACATGTATTACTCAGTATATATACATGTATTACTCAGTGTATGTACATGTATTACTCAGTGTATGTACATGTATTAGTCAGTGTATGTACATGTATTACTCAGTATATATACATGTATTAGTCAGTGTATGTACATGTATTACTCAGTATATATACATGTATTAGTCAGTGTATGTACATGTATTAGTCAGTGTATGTACATGTATTACTCAGTATATATACATGTATTAGTCAGTGTATGTACATGTATTACTCAGTATATATACATGTATTAGTCAGTGTATGTACATGTATTACTCAGTATATATACATGTATTACTCAGTGTATGTACATGTATTAGTCAGTGTATGTACATGTATTAGTCAGTATATATAGATGTACTAGTCAGTGTATGTACATGTATTACTCAGTGTATGTACATGTATTAGTCAGTGTATGTACATGTATTACTCAGTATATATACATGTATTAGTCAGTGTATGTACATGTATTACTCAGTATATATAGATGTGCTAGTCAGTGTATGTACATGTATTACTCAGTGTATGTACATGTATTAGTCAGTGTATGTACATGTATTACTCAGTGTATATACATGTATTAGTCAGTGTATGTACATGTATTACTCAGTATATATAGATGTGCTAGTCAGTGTATGTACATGTATTACTCAGTGTATGTACATGTATTAGTCAGTGTATGTACATGTATTACTCAGTGTATATACATGTATTAGTCAGTGTATGTACATGCATTACTCAGTATATATAGATGTACTAGTCAGTGTATGTACATGTATTACTCAGTGTATGTACATGTATTACTCAGTATATATAGATGTACTAGTCAGTGTATGTACATGTATTACTCAGTATATATACATGTATTAGTCAGTGTATGTACATGTATTACTCAGTATATATACATGTATTAGTCAGTGTATGTACATGTATTACTCAGTATATATACATGTATTAGTCAGTGTATGTACATGTATTACTCAGTGTATGTACATGTATTAGTCAGTATATATACATGTATTAGTCAGTGTATGTACATGTATTAGTCAGTGTATGTACATGTATTACTCAGTATATATACATGTATTAGTCAGTGTATGTACATGTATTACTCAGTGTATGTACATGTATTACTCAGTGTATGTACATGTATTAGTCAGTATATATACATGTATTAGTCAGTGTATGTACATGTATTACTCAGTATATATACATGTATTAGTCAGTATATATACATGTATTACTCAGTATATATACATGTATTAGTCAGTGTATGTACATGTATTACTCAGTGTATGTACATGTATTAGTCAGTATATATACATGTATTAGTCAGTGTATGTACATGTATTACTCAGTATATATACATGTATTAGTCAGTGTATGTACATGTATTACTCAGTATATATACGGTACATGTATTACTCAGTGTATGTACATGTATTAGTCAGTGTATGTACATGTATTACTCAGTATATATACATGTATTAGTCAGTGTATGTACATGTATTAGTCAGTATATATACATGTATTACTCAGTGTATGTACATGTATTAGTCAGTGTATGTACATGTATTACTCAGTATATATACATGTATTAGTCAGTGTATGTACATGTATTACTCAGTATATATACATGTATTAGTCAGTGTATGTACATGTATTACTCAGTATATATACATGTATTAGTCAGTCTATGTACATGTATTACTCAGTATATATACGGTACATGTATTACTCAGTGTATGTACATGTATTAGTCAGTATATATACATGTATTACTCAGTGTACATGTACATGTATTAGTCAGTATATATACATGTATTACAAATTCAAAGAAGCTTTATTGGCAGGACCAAATACACATCAGTTTTGCCAAAGCAAGTGTATAAAGGCAATAGGAATAGGGACTGTGGGGATGTTGGGTAGGAGCTGTAGGGAAGGTGGATGGGGGCAGATCCAGGGTGGGGGCTATAGTCCATGGCATAGGGAAGGTGGATGGGGGCAGATCCAGGGTGGGGGCTATAGTCCATGGCATAGGGGAGGTGGATGGGGGCAGATCCAGGGTAGGGGCTATAGTCCATGGCATAGGGAAGGTGGATGGGGGCAGATCCATTGTGGGGGCTATAGTCCATGTCATCATAGTTCTCTTTCTCGCAGTCTATGACATTCGCTCACATACCGCGCTGCTATCTCCACTGCTCTCTCTTCTTCTCCCAGCAGGATATATGTCTTCTCTTCCTCCTTCATGGTGATGAAGTCCGGGAAGAGATGTGAGAGTCTCCTGAAGTGAGTGTCCCTCACTGCTGAGTATTTGGAGCAGTGTAGCAGGAAGTGGGTTTCGTCCTCTATGGCCTCCTGATCACAGTGTTGGCACAGTCTTTCCTCCCTGGGCTTGTAGTTCTGCCTGTGTCGGCCACATTCGATGGCCAGACTGTGGGCACTGAGTCTATATCGGCTCAGGATCTTGCGATCTCTGGGGTCCGGGAGTTTCTCCAGATATGGGGCCAGTCTGTAGTCTCTCTGTAGACTCCGGTACATGATCAGTTTCTGTGAGTTGTTGATATCATTCTTCCAGTCACTGACATACTTCTCCTGGCCTTCGTCTGCCATCTTCCTGATTCCGGCTTTTGTCAGGTTGTTGTGATTGGTGTTCTGGTCCGGTTGGGTTAGGCTTGGCTGTTCCGAGAGTTCTGGTTTTTCTGTTTCACCTACATGTATCAGGGCTTTATGGTGATGGGAGCTTGGATTGCTCCTATGCAGGTGAGCCCGGAATGACAGCGCCCTCTTTAGAACTGTTAGGTGTAGAGGGAATCTGCCCAGCTCGGCCCGACAAGCACTGTTGGAGCTGCTCCGATGGACCTGGAGAAGGTGCTTGCAGAATTCCAGGTGGAATATTTCTGTTGGACTGGAATCCCACCTTGACCAGTCTGGGTAGGTGTGGGGACCCCAGACTTCGCTGCCATACAGGAGGATTGGGGTGATGATGGAGTCGAAGATTTTTAGCCAGACCCTCACTGGTGGTATTACTCAGTATACTGTATATGCATGTATTAGTCACTGTATGTACATATATTGCTTAGTGTATGTATTACTCAGAGTATATACATGTATTACTTATTATATCTTACGGCATGACGCACAGTGATATAACAGAGCCGCCGGCTTCCTTTCCTTGACATACTGTAACACTATGTCTTCCAGTGCCTGACGCTCCTCATAGCAGTAGAAAATGTCGGAGTTTTGGTTGATTTCGGTTCCTGGAGATAAGACCAATCTAACAGCCCTGGAGAGGATGAATACAGTCACTTCTAAGGCCAACCTGTCCGACAACTCAAAGTTCATCATACCTGACCTGAAGGTGAGGGCAGATTACCTGTGTGTTGTAGATTATCACCACCTACATGGGAGCGCGGCAGAGAAGAGTGAGCGGTAACAAAGCCTGTCTGTTTTCCTCTATGATGTGACTTTATCCTGAAAGTACAAGGTGGAAGCAGAATCCTTGAATCTTTTCTCTTTTTTACTCATTTTGTTTCCAAAATACAATTTGTATTTGTTGTGAAATAGTCATGAGGTTCAGGCCACAACAGAAGACTTAAATACGTCTGCGCCTTGTTATAAACTTATCATATAAAACTTCAATAAATTCAGCAAATTCGCAGAAAGGTCGTGTGCGTGTCGTAGTCACCCGCTGCCTGCACAGTGGTCCTAGAAAGCAAAGTCACATGGAACTCATGACCCGCGACCAAAATCTATTCAGACGTTAGGCACAGAAGTGGACATGTAAATGGTGAAGCCGCACAGGGGCCCAGGAGGTCAGGGGGCACTACCACCTCCAGAGTGGCAAGAAGCTTCTATCATAGACACATTAATGCACAGGAGTCCTCTGTCTGTGTCTGCCGGTGCTTGGATGGATGGATGGATGGATGGATGGATATGGGATAGATAGATAATAGATAGATAATAGATAGATAGATATGGGATAGATAGATAATAGATAGATAGATATGGGATAGATAGATAATAGATAGATAATAGATAGATAGATAGATAGATAGATAATAGATAGATAATAGATAGATATGGGATAGATAGATAATTGATAGATGATAGATAGATAATAGATAGATAGATATGGTATAGATAGATAATAGATAGATAATAGATAGATAGATATGGGATAGATAGATAATAGATAGATAGATATGGGATAGATAGATAATAGATAGATAATAGATAGATAGATATGGGATAGATAGATAATAGATAGATAGATATGGGATAGATAGATAATAGATAGATAATAGATAGATATGGGATAGATAGATAATTGATAGATGATAGATAGATAATAGATAGATAGATATGGTATAGATAGATAATAGATAGATAATAGATAGATAGATATGGGATAGATAGATAATAGATAGATAGATATGGGATAGATAGATAATAGATAGATAATAGATAGATAGATATGGGATAGATAGATAATAGATAGATAGATATGGGATAGATAGATAATAGATAGATAATAGATAGATATGGGATAGATAATAGATAGATAGATAGATAATAGATAGATAGATATGGGATAGATAATAGATAGATAAATATGGGATAGATAGATAATAGATAGATATGGGATAGATAGATAGATAGATAGATAGATAATAGATAGATAATAGATAGATAGATATGGGATAGATAGATAATAGATAGATAGATAGATATGGGATAGATAGATAATAGATAGATATGGGATAGATAGATATGGGATAGATAGATAGATAATAGATAGATAGATAATAGATAGATAGATATGGGATAGATAGATAATAGATAGATATGGGATAGATAGATAATAGATAGATAATAGATAGATAGATAGATATGGGATAGATAGATAATAGATAGATAATAGATAGATAGATATGGGATAGATAGATATGGGATAGATAGATAATAGATAGATAGATATGGGATAGATAGATAATAGATAGATAGATAGATATGAGATAGATAGATATGGGATAGATAGATAGATAGATAGGATAGATAGATAGATAGATAGATATGGGATAGATAGATATGAGATAGATAAATATGAGATAGATAGATAGATAGGAGATAGATAGATAGATAGATAGATAGATAGATAGATAGATAGATAGATATTGGGTATATAGATGAAGCATTCTCCTAAGGTAACCTGTCTAACGCTTCATGTCTTGTTAGGTGGGGACTCTGGACGCTCTCATTGGACTTTCGGACGATCTGGGGAAACTTGACATCTATGCTGAAAGGTACAACATGAGGTGTTTACTGCACACAGCGTCCGGGGCCCGATTGTTTTCACATACACAGAGATCTTGACTGAACCCAACTCTCACTCGACCGGCTCTGGATCTAGACCTCAATTACGGTGGCTGGGGTCAGCTCCGGGTGTGTCTATGTGAGGCTACAACAATCATGGCTGTCCGGGATGTATCACTAAATATCAGGGCTCTGTATTCAGCGTCCTTCTGTGGCGGGGTTTTTTTGGACCTGAAACCTAGTGAAGACCAATGTGTGGCCTATTTGTTGAGGAACAGTCACAGCACAGCCTTCATTTGGGCACAGCTGCCTGACTTCTTCTCACTCCATGACTTACTGACACATCATGGAGAGGGTGCAGGTGCATGGAGCGGACTCAGGAGAATGATGCTGGCTGAGTGATACAGCCAGCATTTGCCTCTAACAGCAGTAATCAGAGTTAGCTTTTGTCACTGCTGTTTAGCCACTTACTGTAGATGCCGCTATCAATGATCGGGGCTTTCAAGTGATGTGATCCTCCAGTAGACGGAAAAGTAAAAATACTCTGGTTCTCTGAAGGGGAAGGGAGGGAATTAAATCGCAATATACACTGCTCAAAAAAATAAAGGGAACACTTTAATCCCACATCCTAGATATCACTGAATGAAATATTCCAGTTATAAATCTTTATTCATTATATAGTGGAATGCGTTGAGAACAGTAAAACCTAAAAATGATCAATGTAAATCACAACTAATATCCCACGGAGGTCTGGAGTTGGAATGATGCTCAAAATCAAAGTGGAAAATCAAATTGCAGGCTGATCCAACTTCAGTGGAAATGCCTCAAGACTAGGAAATGATGCCTCAGTAGTGTGTGTGGCCTCCACGTACATGTATGACCTCGCTACAATGCCTGGGCATGCTGCTGATGAGGCGGCGGATGGTCTCCTGAGGGATCTCCTCCCACCTGGACTAAAGCATCCACCAACTCCTGGACAGTCTGTGGTGCAACTGTGGTGGTGGATGGAGCGAGACATGATGTCCCAAATGTGTTCAATCAGATTCAGGTCTGGGGAACGGACGCGCCAGTCCATAGCTTCAATGCCTTCATCTTGCAGGAACTGCTGACACACTCCAGCCACATGCGGTCTGGCATTGTCCTGCATTAGGAGGAACCCAGGGCTAACCTCACCAGCATATGGTCTCACAAGGGCTCTGAGGATCTCATCTCGGTACCTAATGGCAGTCAGGCTACATCTGGCGAGCACATGGAGGGCTGTGCGGCCCTCCAAAGAAATGCCACCCCACACCATTACTGACCCAATGCCAAACCGGTCATGCTGAAGGATGTTGCAGGCAGCAGATTGCTCTCCACGGCGTCTCCAGACTCTGTCACGTCTGTCACATGTGCTCAGTGTGAACCTGCTTTCATCTGTGAAGAGCACAGGGTGCCAGTGGCGAATTTGCCAATCCTGGTGTTCTGTGGCAAATGCCAAGCATCCTGCACGGTGTTCGACTGTGAGCACAACCCTCATCTGTGAACATTGGGCACTCAGACCATCCTCATGGAGTCGGTTTCTAACCGTTTGTGCAGACACATGCACTTTTGTGGCCTGCTGGAGGTCATTTTGCAGGGCTCTGGCAGTGCTCCTCCTGTTCCTCTTTGCACAAAGGCAGATGTAGCGGTCCTACTGCTGGGTTGTTGCCCTCCTACGGCCCCCTCCACGTCTCCTGGTGTACTGGCCTGTCTCCTGGTAGTGCCTCCAGCCTCTGGACACTACGCTGACAGACACAGGAAACCTTTTTGACAAACCTCACATTGATGTGCCATCCTGGATGACACTACCTGAGCCACTTGTGTGGGTTGTAGAGTCTGTCTCATGGTACCACGAGTATGAAAGCACAACCAACATTCAAAAGTGACGAAAACATCAGCCAGAAAGCATTGGTACTGAGATATGGTCTGTGGTCCCCACCTGCAGAACCACTCCTTTATTGAGTGTGTCTTGATAATTGCCAATAATTTCCATCTGTTGTCTATTCCATTTGCACAACAGCATGCGAAATTGATTGTCAATCAAGTTTGATTTACTTGGAGTTACATTCTGTTGTTTAAGTGTTCCCTTTATTTTTTGAGCAGTGTACACCGTATACATATATATATATATATATATATATATATATATATATATATATATATATATATTATGGGTTGTCCGTTTTTGATAACAATTTTTTTAGATATATGTATAAATTCTGGCCTAAAAATAATTTTTGCAGTTCGTTTACATTAACCCCTTCCCGACATGCGCCGTACCAGTACTGCTCTGCGGGAACTGATTTCCCGCAAACCGCAGTACTAGTACGGCGGCACGATCGCGCGGCCTCACGCTGAGCGCCGCAGCGATCGCGTGCGTGTGTCAGCTGTATATGACAGCTGACACCCCGCAGCAATGCCCATGATCGTGGGCATTTAACCCCTCTGATGCCGCTGTCAGTAGTGACAGCGACATAGAGGGGCATCGCGCAGGGACGGGGCTCCCTGCGCTCTCCCACCAGAACAACGCGAAGCGATCGCGTTGTTCCAGTGTTCTGGAAGGAGTCCCCGGATCCAAGATGGCCACGGGGCTCCTTCCGGGTCCTGAAGTGAGGTGGTGAGGTGAGGTGGAAAGCCTCCTGTACTGCCTGTCAGATCGCTGATCTGACACAGTGCTATGCAAAGTGTCAGATCAGCGATCTGATCTAATATAGTGATGTCCCACCCTGGGACAATGTTAGAAAGTAAAAAAAAAAAAAAAAAATAGAATGTATAAAAAAAAAAAAATCCCCAAATAAAGAAAAAAAATTTTTCCCAATAAATCCATTTACCTATGTAATTAAAAAACAAAACAATAAAAGTACACATATTTGGCATCCGTAACGTCCCGCTTTATAAAACTATCCCTCTAGTTAACCCCTTCAGTGAACGCCACAAAAAAATAAATATAAAACAAGGCAAAAAACAACGCTTTATTATCATACTGGCGAACAAAAAGTGGAATAACACGCGATCAAAAAGACGGATATAAATAACCATGGTACCCCTGAAAACATCATCTTGTCCTGCAAAAAAAAAGCTGCCATACAGCATCATCATCAGCAAAATAAAAAAGTTATAGCTCTCAGAATAAAGCGATGCAAAACAATAATTTTTTATATAAAATAGTTTTTAGTGTGTAAAAGCGCCAAAACATAAAAAAAATGATATAAATGAGTTTTCGCAGTAATCGTACTGACCTGAAGAATAAAGCTTCTTTATCAATTTTACCACATGTGGAACGGTATAAACGCCCCCCTAAAAGAAATTCAGGAATTGCTGGTTTTTGTTCATTCTGCCTCCCAAAAATCAGAATAAAAAGCGATCAAAAAATGTAATGTGCCCGAAAATGGTACCAATAAAAACGTCAACTCGTCCCGCAAAAAACAAGACCTCACATGACTCTGTGGGCCAAAATATGGATAAATTATAGCTCTCAAAATGTGGTGATGCAAAAACTATTTTTAATTCTAATAAAAAGCGTCTTTTAGTGGGTGACGGCTTACAATCATAAAAATCCGCTAAAAAACGCTATAAAAGTAAATCAAACCCTCCTTCGTCACGTTAGTTAGGGAAAAATAATAAAATTTAAAAAAATGTATTTATTTCCATTTTCCCACTAGGGTTAGGGTTATGGTTGGGGCTAAAGTTAGGGTTGGGGTTTGGGCTAGGGTTAGGGTTAGGGCTAGGGTTAGGGCTAGCATTAGGGTTAGGGTTAGGGTTGGGGCTAAAGTTAGGGTTGGGTTAGGGTTAGGGTTGGGGCTAAAGTTAGGGTTGGGGCTAAAGTTAGGGTTTGGATTACATTTACGGTTGGGATTAGGGTTGGGATTAGGGTTAGGGGTGTGGTTAGGGTTATGGTTGGGATTAGGGTTAGGGGTGTGTTTGGGTTAAGGTTTCAGTTAGAATTGGGGGGTTTCCACTGCTTAGGCACATCAAGGGCTCTCTGAAAAACTAAAACAGTGCTACTTCCCTTCCGAGCTCTCCCGTGCGCCCAAACAGGGGTTTACTCCCACATATGGAGTATCAGCGTACTCAGGACAAATTGGATAACAAATTTTGGTGTCCAATTTCTCCTGTTACCCTTGGGAAAATACAAAACCGGGGGCTAAAAAATATTTTTTGTGGAAAAAAAAAGATTTTTTATTTTCACGGCTCTGCATTATAAACTGTAGTGAAACACTTGGGCATTCAAAGTTCTCAAAACACATCTGATAAGTTCCTTGGGGGGTCTAGTTTCCAACATGGGGTCATTTGTGGGGGGTTTCTACTGTTTAGGTGCATCAGGGGCTCTGCAAATGCAACGTGACGCCTGCAGACCAATCCATCCAAGTCTGCATTCCAAATGGCGCTCCTTTCCTTCCGAGCTCTGCCATGCGCCCAAACATTGGTTCCCCCCCCACATATGGGGTGTCAGCGTACTCAGGACAAATTGGACAACAACTTTTGGGGTCCAATTTGTCCTGTTACCCTTGGGAAAATAAAAATTTGGGGGCTAAAATATCATTTTTGTGGAAAAAAATATATTTTTTATTTTCACAGCTCTGCGTTGTAAACAATAGTGAAACACTTGGGCATTCAAAGTTCTCACAACACATCTAGATAAGTTCCTTGGGGGTTCAAAACAATGGTTTACCCCAACATATGGGGTATCGGCGTACTCAGGACAAATTGTACGACTTTTGTGGTCCAATTTCTCCTGTTACCCTTGGTAAAATAAAACAAATTGGATCTGAAGTAAAAATGTTGTGAAAAAAAGTTAAATGTTTAATTTTTTTTAAAGATTCCAAAAATTCCTGTGAAGCACCTGAAGGGTTAATAAACTTTTTGAATGTGGTTTTGAGTACCTTGAGGGGTGCAGTTTTTAGAATGGTGACACTTTTGGGCAATTTCTGTCATATAGACCCCTCAAAGTCACTTCAAGTGTGAGGTGGTCCCTAAAAAAAATGGTTTTGCAAATTTTGATGTACAAATGAGAAAGCGATGGTCAATTTTTAAGCCTTATAACTTCCTAACAGAAAAAATTATATTTCCAAAATTGTGGTAATGTAAAGCAGACATGTGGGTAATGTTATTTATTAACGATTTTGTATGATATGACTCTCTAAATTAAGGGCATAAAAACTAAAAGTTTAAAAATTGCAACGTTTTCAAAAATTTTGTCAAATTTCCATTTTTTCACAAATAAACACAAGTCAAATTGAAGAAATTTTACCAGTATCATAAAGTACAATATGTCACGAGAAAACAATCTCAGAATCACCAGGATCCGTTGAAGCATTTCAGAGTTATGACCTCATAAAGTGACAGTGGTCAGAATTGAAAAAAATTGCCTGGTCAGGAAGTTGAAAACAGGCTTCGGGGTGAAGGGGTTAACCTGTTCCCATCCACCAACTGTAAATAAACATCAGTGTTTGCTGGACTTTGTGCAGCGCCGATGATTCTCTATGGTCAGCAGTCTTGCAGAGCTCGAGATCCCCAGAGTCCTACAAGGATCCTGGTGCAGAACGCTAGTTCTGGCCAGCAACATCATCGGGACCTGATTGGCTCAGGTACCAGTGATATTAATCTTGTCTTATCTTCTAGCACTCGTGTTTTTGAGACGTTTGTAAGAGGAAAGGGACTCCTTCTCTCATCCCTCCAGCACCCATAAGACGTGATCATGGGGGAGCCAAGAGCTGTCATGCCAGAGGTCATATGATGACCTCCAGGTCTGTCAGCTACGGTGGCCTGTTAGACCAGCGATCTGCCAGTGTAGAACTGAGAGGTCTCATGCATTGCAATACATCTGTATTGCAATGTATGAGACTAGTGATCAGAGAAATAAAAGTTGAAGTCCCATAGAGGGACTAACTAAAAATGTAAAAAAAAAAAATATATATATATATATATATAAAAACACAACATAAATTTAAAAAATGAAAAAAAAAATGATACCAATAAATGAGTACATTTATGTAAAAATAAAAATGAACCGAAAAGTATATACTATATTTGTTATCGTCAGGACGACCTGATCTATAAAACTGTCAACTGCTTCAGTGAACATCGTAAAAAAAATAAATAAAAAACGTGGCAAAAAACTATGCTTTTTCGTCATACTGCCGAACAAAAAGTTTAATAAAACGTAATCAAAACCTCGAATGTAAATAAAAATGGTATAGCTGTAAACGTTATCTTGTCCTGCAAAAACAAGCCCCAATACAACTCCATCAGCGGAGAAATACAAAAGTTATAGCTCTCAGAAGAAAGTGATGCAAAAACAATTATTTTATATAAAATGATATTAATGTGGTATAGCTGTAATCGTACTGACGCGAAAAATAAATCTGCCTTATCACTTTTACCACGTGTAGAACGGCATTAAAAGAACAAACCCCCCCAAAAAATTCCTGAATTGCTGGTCTTTGTTCATTCTGCCTCCTAAAAATCGGAATAGAAAGTGAACCAAAAAAGTTATATAACAAGCCCTGACATAACTCTGTCAGCCGAAATATAGAAAACTTATAGCTCTCAAAATATGACGATGCAAAAACTTTGTTTTGCAAAAAAAAGGGTATTTTTTAGTGTGGTATTGCTGTAATCGCACTGACCGAAGAATAAATTCGCCTAATCACTTATACCGCACCAGGAACAGCATAGAAAACAAATAAAACCAATTGTTCACCTGCTGTTGATTTGTTCATTCTGCCTCCCAGAGATCGCTGTAAAGCTTGGCCCATATTTATCCTGCGCTCTGCGCTGAGCGCTTACACCAGGATTTCCATGTAAATCTCTGAAATACGTGATTCAGATGGAACCCCCAGCAGAAGATTCCCTATAATGAGACAGATGGACACACTGTGAACACTGTCTGACCTGTGATCCGGCGGTTTCCGTACTTTGAAGCGTGCATAAAAGCGTGGTCGGCCACAGTTTTCTGCACCTCTGAAAAAAATTAGTCCAGAGTAACGCTGCTGCCTCATTATAGTAAATGGATCTTTCGTTGGTACTGGTAGTACGAAGGCTCTGGAAAAGTGCTATGGCTTCTTGCCACCCAAAAGAAATCCAGTGAATTCTGTGCTCTCAAATCTAAATTCACCCCTCCCTTCTGAGCCCCAGTGTGCCTAAATCAGATTTAGCATCCACATGTCTGGCATTTCTGTAGTGATAAGAGCCCGCCTAATTTACGGGTGCATGTCTCCAGGAGCACAAAGTGGGCACAATGTACGGGCACTACAATGTACAACAGTAGTTTTCTAACAAATATGAGGCATCAGCGTACTCAGGAGAAATTGTACAACAAATTGTATGATGATGTCGATGGTGGACAAGTGTGTGGTGCTTTGTAGTGATCACAGATAAAAATTGTCAACTTCAACAAAATATTGTTCTTATTCAAGAGAAAGTGCTTTCTTTTATGGTTACGGATCACGTGATCTACAAAGCTTGGCGATTATGTTTAGGTGAAGGCAAACAAAAGTTACAGCAAACAGCTAGAAGATCAGTCTATTTCCAATAATCATCACCTTACATACACACCACTATAGTAGTGTTATATGTGCTGGGGGCCTGTTAGTTGTTCTCATAGGGGATGGTTGTGTCTCCCCTTACTGAAACTCAGTTCTGTAGGGCTGTTATGGGTTGGATGTTTCTCTTCATTCTAGGCCTGTAGGGCTGTGAGAGGGTGGATGTGTCTCTCCAAGGAGGTCTGTAAGGCTCTGAGGGGATGGACAAGTCTGTCAATTCCTGGATTTTTCTACTGCTGTGAGGGGATGGTTGTGTCTCTCAATTATGAGTGTGTAGTACTGTGAGGGGATGGTTGTGTCTCTCAATTATGAGTGTGTAGTACTGTGAGGGGATGGTTGTGTTTCTCCATATGGGGTTTGTAGGGCTGTGAGGGGATGGTTGTGTTTCTCCATATGGGGTTTGTAAGGCTGTGGGGAGATGGTTGTGTTTATTTGTTCCAGGCCAGTAGGGCTGTGAGAGGGTGGATGTGTCTCTCCATACTGCATCTGTAGGGCTGTGAGGGGATGGTTATGTCTTTCCATACCAGGGCTGTCATGAGATGAATGTGTCTCTCCATACCGGATCCCTAGGGCTGTGACTGGATGAATTTGTCTATCCATGCCAAGCCTCAACTGCTGTGATGGGCTGGCTGTATCTCTCCATTTTGGGTCTATAGGACTGTAACGGGATTGATGTGTCTCTTTGTACTGGGTCTGAAGGACTGTGTTGCTTTGGATGTAAATCCCATACCGGGTCTGTAGGGTTGTGTGGGGGGGTGGAAGTGTCTCTCCATACCGAGTCTTCTCTCCATACTGGGTTTGTAGGGCCTTGATGAGATGATGTGTCTCTCCATCTGGAATTGTGGGGCTCTCAATCTGGTATTATCTTGTTACTCTTTGAACAGTCTCTCTAATGTCCTGTGTTCCTCTAATACACCTCTCCTGGCTCGGGATGGGTCTTTTGTACCTCTCTGACACTGGCTGCATTGGCCTTACAATACGAGGTACATTCTCTACCGTGCTGCCATCACTGGTGGTAATATGTCTATAGAGTATCAGGTTGTTTGTAAACAGAGCCGAGTAGCCGGCTGAACTCTATTTACCCTGAGCCGTATGAAACACTTACAAAGAAAGTAGACTCCTCAATATTTCATTAGGAAAATATTCAGCGCACCCTTTATGGGAAGTAGGTAACATCAGGTAACGCAGAGTCACCTGAGGCCATCTACCACTCCCAGTATAATGGACATTTTCTGGATTTTATGACATGGGCTGCTTCCTGTTAGCTAGACTATGACATCCGAACCTGCACTTAACCCTAAAATGGTCTTTAAATCCATATATTTTGTGCATCATTTGTCCAATTTGGTTCAGACAATTTGGACCATAGGTGTAAGCAAAGTTTAATGTGGAAGTTTAAAATGTATTAATTGTTTTAGATAAGGCCTACTAGCTGTGCTAGCCGTTACCTTGGGTGGACACCTCAGAGAACTTTCATTAAAAACTCCCAATTTCTCTCTTTACAAATTCAACTTATTCTGAACCAGATCCATATAGCGTAAACAATGCCCAATAGGTGTGCTCTTTCCAGAACTCATTCATAAATTTGGCTGCTGTGCATTTTGTAACGCAATTTTTTTGGGAAAAAGCATAATGTGACCACAGTGTGTGAACACAGCCTTAAAGGTTTTTTTTTTCTTCCATTTTTAAAAAAGTGGACCCCAATTAAACAGATATTAATCAACAAATACAGATAGTTACTCTCCCTTCATTGGGTCTATCCCTTCTCTTAGTCCTCTTTTTGTGGCTTTGCTATTAAGTTTAGTGTTAGGACTCGCATGCGTGACGACCCGTGACGTTGGGTTGCAAGCTTGCATATTTGGCCAAAATATCGACCAATACCTCACATATTTATATATATTTTTTGCACTTTATTTTTCAGTGTGCCTCTTTTGTGCAATAATATACTGAGCAATCACCCCCTCCATGGATTAGTAGGCTGTGAGTGGCTGTCTTATTAGTATTTTGCACCTGTGTTGCCACCATCTTTGCTACTTGGGTTTGCTGCATCCCGATAGTGCATTTGTTCAGAGACCTTGGCAGGTAAATACTGCTGCCCCTTTTCTGCAGTATTAATTCTTGAATTTTTGGAGGATTTTTAGTCATCTTTGTGTGGCTTTGCTATTAAATTTATGGATGTATGCATTTATTATATAGAGCTGGATCACAAAAGTTTAAACTCTTAATTGCCTGATGTCCATCATGACAGTAGCATTTAAGAGGTTAGGAATGTTTAAATAACCCTACCACCCCTTCTGAAAATGTAAATAATAAAATCTAAAATACCGTATGTACTCAAGTATAAGCCGAGATTTTCAGCCCATTTTTTTGGGCTGAAAGTGCCCCTCTCGGCTTATACTCGAGTCATTGTCCCAGGGGGTCGACGGGGGAGGGGGAGCAGCGGCTGTCACATACTCACCTGCTCCTGGCATGGTTCCTGCATCTCCGATGGTCTCCGGCAGCTTGTTCCTGTGTTCATCGGACACGTGGTACCGCTCATTAAAGTAATGAATATGGACGCATATTCATTACTTTAATGAGCGGTATGTGACTGCTGAACATAGGGAGAAGCTGCCGGCTACATCTGAGAGTGAGCAGCTGCCAGGGACCGCATCGGGAGCAGGTGAGCATAACGGGGAGGGTCAGCATTGCGCCATAGTCACCTTCCGGGCGCCGCTCCGTCTTCCGCGTCCTCTGCCTGTGACTGTTCGGGTCAGAGGGCGTAATGACGTAGTTGGGGTGCGCGACGTCTGCCTGAACAGTCAGAGAGCCGGAAGACAGAACGGCGCCCAGCGGTGGAACGGGGAAGGTGAATATCACAAGTGCCGGGGGCCTGAGAGACGAGAGGTGAGTATGTGATTTTTTTATTTTAATCGCAGCACATGGGGCATAATCTATGGAGCATCTTATGGGGCATAATCTATGGAGCATTTTATGGGGCATAATCTATAGTGCATTTTATGGGGCATAATTTATGGAGCATGTTATGGAGCATAATCTATGGAGCATCTTATGGGGCATAATCTATGGAGCATCGTATGGGGCATAATCTATGGAGCATTTTATGGGGCATAATCTATGGAGCATTTTATGGGGCATAATCTATGGAGCATTTTATGGGGCCATCAACCTTTATACAGCATTGTATGGGGCAAATGTTTCTATGGAGCATCTTATAGGGCCATTATTAACCTTTGTGCAGCCCTGTATGGGGCATATTTTAATATGGAGCATCTTATGGGGCCCATCATAAACTGTATGGAGCATTATATGGGGCTCCTGATTCAATATGGATATTCAAAAACACTTAACCTACTGATGTCTCAATTAATATTACTTTTATTAGTATCTATTTTTATTTTTTAAATTTACCGGTAGCTGCTGCATTTCCCACCCTAGGCTTATACTCGAGTCATTAAGTTTTCCCAGTTTTTTGTGGTAAAATTAGGGGTCTCGGCTTATACTCGGGTCGGCTCGAGTGTATACGGTAATTAACATATTTGGAATTTCCATGTGTGTAATTGTCCAAACTAATAAAATATAATAATATTTACCCAATGGGGTAAACATTGAGAAAGAGAAATAGAATCAATGGCAGAATTGCTGTTTTTTGGGCACACCACTTCCGATAAGGCCTCATTTGTTTTCACAGACAGAACATGTATCCATTATAATCTATGGTGCTGTTCACACTAACATTTTTTTTTTCGGTATCGCAGATGAAAAGGGCCAATGCAAGTCTATGGGTCTATGAAAAACACATCACATGGATGTCATCAATGTAAAGTCTGTGTGTTGACCGTATTTAAGATTGCAAAGAATAGGAGAAGCTTTGTAATTTATTTATCTATTCATAAAAAAACACTGATGACTGATTGTAAAAATGGACAAACCCTGACAAACTGATCCAAAAACTCCAAGTATTTATGTAGGTGGTTAAACAGGGACGTATGAATGAGGCCTAAAGCACAGTCCAAAGCTGGAGGACAGGGATAGCGCTCATCAGTAAAACGAAAAGTTGTACAATCTTCAAGCAATAATGCAAAAACACATGGGGAAAGTGCACGAGGCACCAAGGCTACAGCCGTTTCGCACTGGTCTGTGCGTCATATGGCCATTTCTACTTCAGGGATTTGAGCACAACCCAAAAAAATGTTTTATTTTGCTCCTATTTGAAGCTAGCCATCCTATAAACATAGTCTACGGTTCATAAGCCTGATTGCAATGTATTGCCGGCTTGGTTACTATGTGTTGTTCTATTGAATTCCCCCAAAACAATAAAAAAGGTATGATTCTCAAAATATTGGGACTGGAGGCAGTTTTTATAAACAGTAAAGAAAAATAAAATATATATTTAGCCATGGCCAAAAATGTTGGCATCCATGAAATTGTTCCAGAAAATAAGGTATTTCTCCCAGAAACTTATTGCAATTACACTTTTTGTTATACACATGTTTATTTCCTTTGTGTGTATTGGAACAGCAAAAAAAGAGAAAAAAGGGGAATCTAGGGCCTCATTAGAAGTAAAATTATTTGGTGAAGGCTGCAAAGTTTTGAGATGTGCTCTTCTGTTTTACTTCTCTTTTGTTGAGGGAGGGCAATTAGAACTTCAGCTATTGTGTCCCATGATTTCTATGTACACTCTGCGTGCTTGTGTTGGCTTTTCGTCAGCCGTACTCGAATGGGGACCCTACAACAAGTCAGAGTTCCCTGGTAGAGTATTTGAAAACTTCCACAAAGGAGGTCACTACGCTCACTTGGTGGTGCAATTATCAAATATAGATGACATGAAGACTAAAGTAAGAGGAAAGCTTTGCAATCCATTTTAGCTAATGCTAAATGCTGGGGGTCTGCTTCATCCTGAAGTACATTAGTATTGTGACCAGGTATTGGAAAGTATGGCCTTTTTTCTGTGATGGGTTTTGGATTTGATGTCTTGTTATAAATGAGATCTCATCTGAGGCGTCTTTTTTTCCAAGATAAACAAGCCCAACTTTTCCAACCTCCCATTATATGAGAGGCCTTCCATGGCTGGTAATAATCTAGTTACCGCCTTTGATCTGACTGTAACTTCTGAATATTCTTTTTAAAATGTGGAGCCCAAAACTGGATCCCATATTCTAGATGCGGCCTCACAAGTGATTTATAAAGGGGTAACAATATGTTGGGATCCCAGGATTTTCTCTCTCCTTTTATACATCCTAAAATCTTGTTTGCTTTTGTGGCTGCTGCATGACATTGAGTACTGCTGCTCAGCTTACTTGTAGCCAGAATCCCCAAGTCCTTCTCCTGTTCTGTAGTCCCCCACTGCTTCCAGTACAGATCCCTGCGGTCCCCACTGCTTCCAGTACAGATCCCTGCGGTCCCCACTGCTTCCAGTACAGATCCCTGCGGTCCCCACTGCTTCCAGTACAAATCCCTGTGGTCCCCACTGCTTCCAGTACAGATCCCTGCAGTCCCCACTGCTTCCTGCACAGATCCCTGCGGTCCCCGCTGCTTCCAGTACAGATCCCTGTGGTCCCCACTGCTTCCAGTACAAATCCCTGTTGCCCGCACTGCTTCCAGTACAAATCCCTGTTGCCCCCACTGCTTCCAGTACAGATCCCTGTGGTCCCCACTGCTTCCAGTACAGATCCCTGCAGTCCCCACTGCTTCCTGCACAGATCCCTGCGGTCCCCGCTGCTTCCAGTACAGATCCCTGTGGTCCCCACTGCTTCCAGTACAAATCCCTGTGGTCCCCACTGCTTCCAGTACAGATCCCTGCAGTCCCCACTGCTTCCTGCACAGATCCCTGCGGTCCCCGCTGCTTCCAGTACAGATCCCTGTGGTCCCCACTGCTTCCAGTACAAATCCCTGTTGCCCCCACTGCTTCCAGTACAAATCCCTGTGGTCCCCACTGCTTCCAGTACAGATCCCTGCAGTCCCCACTGCTTCCTGCACAGATCCCTGCGGTCCCCGCTGCTTCCAGTACAGATCCCTGTGGTCCCCACTGCTTCCAGTACAAATCCCTGTGGCCCCCACTGCTTCCAGTACAGATCCCTGCAGTCCCCACTGCTTCCTGCACAGATCCCTGTGGTCCCCACTGCTTCCAGTAAAGATCCCTGCAGTCCCCAACACTTCCAGTACGGATCCCTGCAGTCCCCACTGCTGACTATATACCATTTATGACAACTCTTTCTTTCCTGTCATTTAACCAATTCCTTACCCATCTGCATATAGTTTCCCTCAGTCCTTGCTTCTGTAGCTTCAGTATAAGGCTGTTATGTAATACAGTATCAAATGCCTTTGTAAAGTCCAGATAAATCACATCAGCCGCATTAGGCGTCTTTCACACTTCCGTCTTTTTGTTTCCGTCAAAATCCGTCGTTTTGTGAAAAAAACGGATCCAGCAAATGTTTCTGCTGCATCAATTTTTCTCTCATAGACTTGTATTAGCGACTGATTGTGACGGATGGCCACACGTTTCATCTATTGTGCACTGGATCTGTCGTAAAATTGCTGTCCGTCGGGCAAGGACAACACACAGAGGAACGTTTTTTGTGTACGTCGGAAAATCGGCCAGCGATGGATCCTGCGCTGCCCGTCGTTGGCTATAATGGAAGCCTATGGGCGCAGGATGCGTCACTGACCGTCAAAAGCAGGAATCCAGCGATGGATGCCGTCTTTTGAAACTGAGCATGCCTGAAGCATTTCCAGTCAGGGAAATTCTCTCTCACTCTCTTTTTACTATTGATGTTGCCTATGCAGCATCAATAGTAAAAAGATATAATAATTTAAAAAAAATAATAATAAATAATAAAAAAAAATAAAAAATCGTGATATTCTTACCTTCTGGTGTCCCCCACAGCCTTCCCGCGACCCCCACAGCCTTCCTGCTCCTCGTGATGCTCCCGGCTGCTCCCGTTCCCAGTGATGCCTTGCGACAATAACCTGATGATGTAGCGGTCTCGCGAGACCGCTACATCATCACAGGTCATTGTCTCGCAATTCATCACTGGGAACGGGAGCTGCCGGGAGCATTTCGAGCATCGGGAAGGCTGCGGGGGATGCCGGAAGATAAGAATATCACGATTTTTAATTTTTTTAAATTATTTGTAACATGGGTTGTGTTGTGTATACGTTTTCGCAGCGAAAAAACATGGCAATTTTACCTCACTGCAAAGTCTCTGGCAGCACAGTTCCACCCCCTCTTAAAATACTGACTCAGCTGCTCTACTCCTTCCCCATGCTAGTTTCCTTGCAGGAATGTAGAATTATAGTTCTAATGATGACTCATGCACGGAAAATAGACTTCCTGTTTCTACATAGAGCTTAGAAGGATTCAGTTAGTCAGTTATTAATCACAAGATGTCACACACCGAATGGAAAAGAGAAGAATTAGCTCGGTAGAAAGGCAAAATGAACAATTGTAGATACACAGTTGTGGCACCCCAGGAGTACGGATACCACAGTGGCATTGCCTCCCTCACAGGGAGTAATGTCATGCCTGGAAGCAAGGAGGGATCCCCTTACCAGGTGTCAGTTGGAGAGAAGTAGAGCAGAACCTGGGGAGTGGAGCTGTGATTACGATCTGTTACCAGTACCCCGGTCTGTACTATCAACCATCAAGTAAAGGAAAAGAAAACTACAGCCCTTGTGTCATTCAGTGATCTCTTGCGCCCTGAGTCCTGCACCATAAGGTACACGAAGCCTGACATAGACTGGGGCCCCGCTCCACCTGTGGGGAGCAGAACCATCTCAGCTGTGTCACCATCAGCCCCAGAGGTCTCCTTTAGCAGTGTCGGCCATCCTTTGCCGAACACCACAGGTGGCGTCACGTTAAATCCCATTTAGATATTCTCCATTTTATGGCACAGCCAGGGCCACGGAGTCGGGTCACGGCCCCGTGGCTTCCCCAAAGAACTGTCTGACCCGGTTCTGAGTACTCCACGGCCCTGGTGGGCGTGTAACAGTGCTATATAATATGATGATTTCAATATATTAAGAGGATAAAAACTTTGATGGGATGAGGGCTTCTTTAGATCTCATTGCTATGGTGGGTACTGTAAATAGCAGCTTTTACTTTGCATTAAAAAATGCACCAAAAACGCTGCATGTGAACATAGCCAAACTGGGCAAAACATACAAGTTTTTGAGGAGTTTTGAAATTTGGAAGAAGATTTGGAGAGTTGATGCTCAATTTCCGCATGGTTTCTGCTCCAAAAACTCCTCAGAAAACTCTGTGTGCACATAGCCATTTGTAGCTTTTATCCAAACTGAACCCCCCCCCCCCCCCCAGAACAATGTGCACTAGAGGCAAATTTTCCTGTTGAAAACAATAGGAAACTTATTGATACATTATTTGAAGTAGGATTTTTAAGGTGGATTTCGGAGCAAAAGCTGTTCCGAAATTCATGTAAAATACATGTGTGAACATACTCCTATAGGATCATTGTTAGCAGAAGGCATAGCCATGGTCAGTGTACATTTAAGAACACTGCTCTCTCCTGGTTCTCTTCCTATCTTTCTGACCGCTCCTTCAGTGCTATGTTCTCCGGCTCCACTTCATCTCCTCTTCCTCTCACTGTTGGGGTACCTCAGGGCTCAGTCCTTTGCCTCTTTCTCTTCTCCCTCTACACAGCCCCAATTGGACAGACCATCAGCAGATTTGGCTTTCAGTACCATCTTTATGCTGATGACACACAACTATACACGTCATCCCCTGACCTTACCCCCGCTGTACTACAGAACGCCACTGACTATCTGTCTGCAGTCTCCAACATCATGTCCGCTCTCTACCTGAAACTCAACCTCTCCAAAACTGAACTTCTTCTGCTCCCGCCTTCTACTAGCCTCCCTAAATCTGACATTTCCCTCTCCGTGGGTGGCACCATAATAACGCCTAGGCAGCAGGCACGCTGTCTGGGTGTTATGTTTGAATCCGATCTCTCCTTCACCTCCCACATACAATGTCTTGCCCGCTCGTGCCGCTTACACCTAAAGAACATCTCTAGAATCCGCCCTTTTCTCACCATGGAGACAACAAAAACTCTCACTGTCGCCCTAATCCACTCCCGCCTGGACTACTGCAACTCTCTATTAATTGGCCTCCCTCTCACACGACTTTCCCCTCTCCAGTCTATCCTTAATGCAGCAGCCAGGGTCGTCCATCTGGCTAATCATTACTCGGATGTGTCTGCTCTTCGCCAGTCATTACACTGGCTGCCCATTCATTACAGGATACAATTCAAAGTACTTGTTCTCACCCACAAAGCTCTTCACAGTGCGGCACCCCCATACATCTCCTCCCTCATTTCTGTCTATCGGCCTAACCGACCTCTGCGCTCTGCAAATGACTTTCGACTAACCTCTGCACTAATCCGTACCTCCCACTCCCGACTCCAAGACTTCTCCCGTGCTGCGCCAATCCTCTGGAATGCTCTACCCCAAGACATTAGGACCATCCACAACTTGCATAGTTTTAGCTGCTCGCTCAAAACACATTTGTTCGGAGTGGCCTATCACGTTCCCTAATCAAAGTCATTTTATGTTTGTGTGTGTGTAGCCCATCCACTATCTCCATCTACCCCCCACCCCCTGAAGATGGCTGGACCATCATTGTAAATACACCATTGTAAATACACACCTGTGCTTTGTATCCCCCCACCTCATTGTGGATTGTAAGCTCTCACGAGCAGGGTCGTCTTATTTTGTCTTATTTTGCTTTATTACTGTATTGTTAACGTTGTTACCTATGACTGTTGTATTTGAAACTGTTAAACTCTAAAGCGCTGCGGAATATGTTGGCGCAATATAAATAAAGATTATTATTATTATTACATTTGCAGACAGGCCCATCACGTCCAGGTATATATGAGCTGGATTTCTGTATTAGGACTGCAGCTACTCCTGCCGTCTGCAGCCCTGTAGTGTTATGGGATATACAGCTCCGGCGTAACCAAGCAGTCTGAACCTGTCAGCGCTGTCTCTGTCCGGTACAAGAGAGAAGGGAGATATTTTCAGTGTGCCGTCTCATCTCCTACCATTATTTATTTACTGTGGCTAGTCTATGGCTCTGAGTGTTTTTCCATGTCACTTTTGAACAGTGAAGGAGGTTTTGCAGCGTACTGTCACTTTAAACCTGTAATTTAATTCTACACCCTACATCCATATTTAAAGGGGCCGTATCATGATTTGTTTGGTTTTTTTATTGCGTTTTTTTTTTGTCTTGTATTCGTTGACATTTTCCACTACAAATTTTTTGAAATTGCACACCCAGTTCAAGAATTTTGCTTTGCATTTTCAGTCTATATTTTATATTTTCAGTCTATTATATTAACAAACTAACAATGACAGACTGGAACAGAGGGCAGATGGCCCTGTCCATGTGGGCCTACAGTCTACAGGATAATGGGGTAGGAGACCGTAGGATAGGGGGTTGCGGTAGGTTTAGTGGCAGTGAGGTGGCAGGGGCTCCGAAGCGTTCTCGAAGAGATGGGTTTTCAAGCACCATTTGAAAGTTCCGAATGTGGCGAATAACACGACATAGAAGTCCAGAGGATGGAAGATACTTAGGAGAATTCTTGGAGGTAATTGGGTGAGGAATGTACAAGTATGGAGGAGAGAGTAAGTAAGTCATTAGTAATTCTGGTCAGGGCAGTTTTGGTGGAGTGGTGGGGACAGAAGCCGGACTGTAGATTGTCAAAGAGTGAGTTAGATGAGAAGTGGGAGGAAAGTTCAGAATGGACATGCTGTTCGAGGAGTTTGCTAGCGAACGGGAGCAGCGGTATGGGACAATAGCTGGACATAGAAGTTGGATCGAGGCATAGTTTCTTCTGCATAGGTGTGATTGTAGCATGTTTGAAAGCAGAAGAGGAGGTACCAGACGTTAATGACTGAAGAAATGGATTAGGGCTGGAATAAGCGTGGTGGTGAGGTTGGAGAGGAGGTGGGAAGGCATAGGGTCAAGTGCACAAATGGTGAAATGGAATGTGGAGAGGAGATCAGAACTCTTTTAGTGATGTAGGTGAGCAAGATTATGAGGGAGAGGAAGTGGTCTGTTATAATTAGGGGTTGAGGTGGTTGTTCAGTAAAAACTTGGCTTGTTTGGTCGATCTTATTTTTGATATGGGATTAATCTGTAGGTTAATAGAGTTCTGAAACCGTGTGGCCATGGCCACCGCACTAAAAGCCCCACTGCCAGCTTCATGCTTTCAGTCATAGGGGCGCATCGGTGTAGTTTCAGTCACCGCTCTGTAACCATGTCCTAGCACTTACTGACAGGCAGCTCAGCAGATCATCATTACAGAATCGGCTGTCAGTCAGTGCCGGGGTGTGGTTTGAGCCGCCGCTCACTATGTATTGAGCAGTGACGAAAGTCATACTTCTATGACTGAAAGTCTGAGGCTGCCGGGTGGAGTAAATTTAATTTCCTCAGGTTCCTTTTCTTTAAAAAAATACCCCATAATTGTGACTTTGCATGCCCTTTTCTGGCTCCACACAAATGTCTGTTCACATGCTGCATATGTGTTGCAGATTTAGTTGCTTAAAGTTCTGCAAATGGCTTATTCATCTGAAACAACCTTATTAAAACAACTGGAACCAATTTTCAGTCAAATACATTTTTGCAACAGATGGGAAAAAAGTATACAACCGGAAAAAAACCAATGGGTTATGCAGCTTCTTTTATTGGACAGTGCGCACAGGCTTTTTTTGCAGCAGATTTTTGCCCGAAAAAACTCACACAGCTAAAAATGTATTGCTTTTTCGCTATATCGAAACATAGTCTTTGGATTTTGCACCTCTTGATGGAGATTGAAGCAGAAGTCGGAAAATCCCTTTGGGCACAGTAATAGTCCTTAGTGGATGTCACCACTGATATAGTAACCATATATGATACATGACTGATGCAGATCGCCAGGTGCTGGCTTGGTCTTGTGCAGGTTATAATGTGATGATACATGAACCTCTTCTCTTGGTAATCATGCTGTCTTTTCTCCTCCTCAGTGTAATTAAGAAAATTGCTCAGTATATTGGAGAAATCATGGTTGACTCTGCAGAGAAAGCCCAAGAAAACCTACTGGCAAATGGAGGTGAGAACTTGCATATCCACATTGTAGCTTCAGGTGTAAAGACTGTGGTATGAACTTCAGACATGCAACCTACCATCATGGCAGGTCCTAGGTTATCCGCCCATAAATGCCATTGCCAAATTTTTCCCTTGATATGTCCATGCCTAATGCTTATGTCTATCCTCCCTTTGACTACAGTGACATCTCCGTTTCTGACCTAGATTTTATTGCACAGGCAGATGGAATCTTTTTCTTATGGATTTGGTGTAATTCTGTAAGAAAACAAATAATTAGAACAGAAAATAAAAATGTGTATCATTTTCCAGTTTATACCATGCTATGCAGATATTTTCCTTTATAGGTAATGTTAAGTGACTGGCTATGGGTAGGTATTAAAGACTAAAGCCAACCATACACAATAGATGGCTGTTGGCCGAATTGTGGTTTGGCCGATCGTTCGACTGACAGTCATCACAGCTGACACTCCCATACTCAAGAGCGCTCATTCTGCCAAGTGCTCCTGTGTCCTCCTTGTAAAGGCTGGCTTATCTCCAGGAGAACAATGCTGTCGGCAGTCCGAAATCGGAAAAGGCCCAATTAACATCCCCGCTGACAATTAGTCCTTCTACGACCACATACTCATTAAAGTGTCGGCTGAACCTGTCAATATAGGCGGACTAGGTTGACATTAGTCTGATGTGTGTGGGGGCCATAGGGTGCAGTCAGGCGGTCTCATTACTCGCACGAAGATCGCATCGCAATCTTCAGACTGGCTTCCTTCTCTCCTGACCTGAGCCAGTGACAGCCTGTGACAGTTGCATAGAAATACATACTATCACGCTCAGGTCAGAAGAGCCGATGGCCAGTACAAGGATTACTGTGCGATTCTCGTGAAAATAATACATTCGTCCGATTGTGCCCTTACGGCATAATACACAATAGATAGTTGTCAGCAAAACAATCATTTGACCAACACCTATCTCACCTAACTCCGCCGTACACCGTATCACTCTTGTGCTCTGCACGAGAGAGCCAGTGCTAGACTCCCCTGGCGGCAGCTTATCTTCCCGAGAACAAATGGATCATTTGAAATCCAACTGGCCAGATCCTCATCTACCCCAACATCATTTAACGGGGGAGAGTCAGGAAGCCCCTATACACATTAAGACTGTCGGATGATCTCACCAATATTCCTGACTACAGTCTAATGTGTATGCTGTTAAGATGAGGAAGTATTCTGGATTCCAAATTTATGGAAGAGATTATGAGAGTTTGCTAAGTATAAGGCACTGGAATTGAGATGATGGTTAGGTTTTGAGGGATAGTCTAGTAGGATAAGGAAGAATGCTCATTGGGACAGGGGCTACTCTTGAGAAGTCCTAAATTAATGCATGGAAAAGGATAGAAGACATAAAGATATCAGCACTTCAGAGGAAAGACAAACATATTGATTTTGATGGATAGTTTAGTAGAACAGGGAAGAGTTCTCTAGGAGATAGGGGCAGGTCAAAAGAAGTTCTATAATCGTGAATGTGAATAGGTTATAATGAAAAAGGAAGACAGTGGGTCAGAGAAGGAATGATTGATTATGAGATATAAGCATTGAGGTGATGTAATTACGGTACATCATTGAATAACGACCACCGTTAGATGTGAGAACCTCCTCCTACTAATCTGCATCCGCGGCTCTTCTTTTGATTGACCAGCCGGGCACAACATCATTGTCTTTTCAAAAGAAGAGCCGCGGATGTCGGGAAATAGGAGGCGATTCTCAGGGTTCCCATGCCAAGGCCACAGATTAATTATATGGCCGCTAAACAGGGTCCTGCAAATCGATTCTCACAGTTGATTTTTTTCAGGCAAGAAGAAGAAAGTGAAACACATACACAGTATGTAAACTGCCCGTGTGCCGTGGGTTTTATTTCAGCATGGATTGTCCAGGTCTCCGTGCTCCAGAGACACCGGCTCTAGTTGTAGGGGTACAGTGATCAGGTTACGATGGATGTGTCACATAATGGCCTCGTAGCCTGGTCACCATATCCGTATGGCTCAGATAACATCCCTGCAGAGTTATGAGTTCTTTCCATTCTTCTGTTACAGCTATGCAAAAACTGACCGTTCACCTCCATTCTCCAGGTTCCCCAGGTTCTTCTGACTCCACTAGTTGAGTCCTATCTAATCGTGGATATAGAAATGGCATCTGGAAGAGGCTTGGCTTTCATTTTATATACCGTAAGGATATGTTCACATGGTGCGTTTTTGAAGCAATTTTTTGTTTCTGAAGGAAGATTGCACAAGGAAAAAAAACAACAAAAAACTAAAAATGCTGCATGTGAACAAGCCCTAACTGTAGTGACCAAACAGTGATGTCTCCATATCCACCAGCTTCACTGGTTATGTATCAGCACACAGTAGGCCTCCTTTTTTTAAGAAACTGGATTAGTTACATTTGCATAAAATCCTTGAAAACATGTAGAAATTCTTCATGGATGCCATTTTTGCTTTGCTTAGTGCCACATTATCCTCAGTGATTTAGCAGTAATGGATTGCAGTCACAACTGGATGCATGGTCGCCTCTTGCCTCTTTGAGAAACGCATGGGGCTTACTGTCTATGGTGGACTCACGCTATCTCACTGTGCACATGAATGCTGTATACTAGTATCCAGCATGGTGACATCCTAGTTTAAGTACAGTACGCTGATTTTAGTTAAGATATGTGCACGCAATGTCTTTTTTTAATCCGATTCTGCTTATTTAAAAAAAAAAAGGCGCTAAACAAACGCCAAAAAGAATTGCACTTCAATGTCAAAGCGACTTGCAGCTCATATGTTCAGTTTTTGTGTTTTCAACCAGTCAGGTTTTCAAAGCCTGAAAGCAGTTAAAGGGAACCTGTCAGGTCCAAAAATGATATGAACCTGAAGATATAGGGTTAATCTGTAGGTTAGTAGCATTATAAAGTTGCCCAGTCGGAGTACTGAAATTACAGAACCCAAGAGAAAATGAACTTTATTTACTTCGGAAGCTGACGGCTTTCGGGCATGCAGGCGTGGCAAGAGGAACTACAGTCACCGCTCACAGCCCTGAGAGCAGCGGCTGTAACCGCTCCGCGCCACTGACTGACAACCGGCTATGTACTGATGCACTGCAGAACTTGCTGTTAGTCAGGGTTGGGGCACGGTCCACCGCTCTCGCTCCGCTCTCGGTTCACTTCCCTGGAGTTGTGGTTAGGAGAAGGTCCCAGCTAAATATCAACACATTCAAATGCATTATAACAATACATGTGTCTTCAAGGGGGAATGTAGGCAACACTTCCATCTTCTTACACAACAATGATATGACACCAGGTCTACTACTCAGAAGAGGCGCTAGAGATTACGGCACATAGAAGAAGGTTTGCAGGGCAATTGGATTATTTATGACGTATGATGGGAGTTGTAGTTTAGTTTCCTGAGAGACTGATGGAATTTACCTGCAGGATACCTTCCTTCTAGTGGAATGGAAATGTTGCTGAGTTCGTGCTCTTTTCAGGCCATATCAGTTTCCGCACTTCTAGTACCTGAGATGGAAAAGCAGTAGTTGGGGTCAGCTATCAGTGGGAAGAGACAACCCCATGTACAGCTCATATCCTGCGCCTTATCCCACCCGCAGCGAAGTGTCTGGGGCCCATTACAATAGGATAAGACAATCAAGAACTTCTCTTATATTAGTTACAGGTAATTTGTGACATAGTGTTCAGAAAATATCATAATCAGGCATCTCTGTGCCAGAAGTCAAAGGATCGCAGTAATCTTCTCATAACCTGGTCATCTCGCATAGAAAAGCCATATTTGAATATTGTATTAGGAAATCCTCAAGTAGTAAAGTGGAATAACCCATTCCGGACCGCCGTTAATTATTCCATATTTCATAGTCCGTATATGGTCACAATGCCTTGACTGACCGCGGGTCTCCTGAGCCGAACTAACGGCCTCATAGGAATATTTGAGACTGTATATTTGGGTAAGGAAACCTAGGCATTACGGGACATGATATGGCTTTCTGAACCCAGGCTTAGGCCTCATGCAGTCTCTCGTATGAGTGCCATCTGTTATTCGTACCTATAATAGTGAATGGGCTTATTCACGTACCAGTGATTTTTTGGCGGAACGATCGCAGACATATGTCTGATCTTGATGAAGGGTTTATATAGGGCAGTGAAAAAAATTAGACAGCACTCAGATGCCATCACAGTCTCCTATGAACACCAGTCACATGCTGGTCTTTACAGGAGCACCATCATGGCAGGAATTGGGCCCTTCAACCGACCCCTGGCTGCCAAGGCAACCCATTAGCACTCAGTGAGGGGAGCTGATCGGCATCTGAAACTGCATGCCACCCCCCGAATAGACACTGTAAGATATCGACTACTAGTTGTAAGGTGCACAGGGCGGTAGTCTTGGGCGAGGGGCTGCTGTGTTCCCACACCCTAACACCCTGCAAATAAGCAGTGTCCCGATTCTCTTGTGTTCTGTGTATGCTGTAGTACATGCATCGTTTGGCCGCAGGCCTCTTCAGTCTCCTTGACTCCGGATCCATGAACAGCCGCACACAAACCAGACGAAACCATCTTCTGCCTAACCAGTCCAACTTTACTTAACAGCCTCAGCTCAGCAGATGACATTATGCAGTATTGGGCACAACCTTCATTGCTGTTATTATGGTTCCTGGCACATTACACATTCACATTCTCCATTCTTTCAGCCTGAATTATTCCTCTGTTTATTCGAACCTTCAGCCCCAGGGATTTTCTGATAGGCTCCGCAGTACTCAAAGGATCTGTCATGTCCCTCTCACTCGTTTCCCCGTCCATGTTCCACGTTATGGAAGTAATGTCAGCGCTCTCCATAGCCACTGACTCTAGCTCAAGGCTCCGCACATTCCAGGAATGTCCACAGGGAGTTCCACAGGATCCCATACAACCCAAACTATAGGTACTTCTCATGCCTCCAGCCCACTGCCCTTGAACTTCACTTTTCTCTTTACTAACACGGTACTTTTTTTTACATTTAGGTGTTAACAGCAGCGAAGGGAGCTCAGCTCCACTCACTGCTGTTAGAGACAGATACATGGGGTGTAACAGCCTGGTACCTCACAGAGCCCATGCTGCAAGACAAAGTGCCTCCTAGACCTATGTAATAGTCTAGTCATGGAAACAGCAATATTGTCATGGGGGTTAGCTTATTTGGAGGGCTATAAGGCAGAATAAATAAAGTTAAATTCCCTTTTCGTCTCGAGAAGGTGTTTGCAATCAGTTGTATTTAAGATTTTTGTAAAGAAATTCATGTGGAGCTGCACTCTTGAGATCTCAAAAACTAGAGCGCCACCATTGTTCAAAGACAGTGTCTGGTATTGCAGTTGTCTGGTGTGGCAGGTAGGAGTTCGTGTGAAGTTTATACACAGATTTTGAAACTGAAATCTGCAGCTTTTCTGCATCCGTGCATATTTTTTTCATTTATTTTTTGTTTTTTTATGTGCATTTTTTGTTGCACAAATGCAACAAATAATTTGAAATGAATAGATAGAATCTGCACCAAAAAATCTGCAAAAGAAATTGACACTATGTGGATTTAAAAAAAAAAAAAACACTTTTTTTTTTACATGGATTCTGCACCAAACAACAATGAAAAACTCATATTTTGCGGATACTATAAATGCTGCAGATTTTATATGTGGAAAAAAATAGACATTCTTTTAGTCCAAAATCAAGAGATACCGTACTTATAAATGCTGGATTATATGATATTCTGGATTTTAAAATTGTCATAAAGGTATAGAAAATTGACAGAATAGAGAACCTTCAGGGAATTAAAGCCATATATGAAGTTAACAGCAAATATTCCACTATAACGTTTGTTTTTCTGTTTTTGCAGTTGACTTGGTCAGCTACCTGGCCCGTTTTGAGTGGGACATGGCAAAATATCCCGTGAAGCAGCCATTGAAAAATTTAACTGACTCCCTGTCCAAGGTGAATTGGGATCATATATCGTACACATTTGTTTCTTTCCTTTATGTCAAAGCTTAAGGCCATGTTCACACGTTCAGTATTTGGTCAGTATTTTACATCAGTATTTGTAAGACAAAACCAGGAAAGGAACAATCAGAGGAAAAGTATAATAGAAACACGTCCCCACTTCTGTATTTATCACCCACTCCTGGTTGTGGCTTACAAATACTGAGGTAATACTGAACAAATACTGAACATGCGAAAACATGTCAATTTCTCTTGCGGAAACCTTAGTCTCCGCAAGAGAAATGTAATCAATAGAATGTATTGGATCATACACAGCAGCATGTAAAAATTTGGGCACCGCTGGTCAAAATTACTGTTATTGTGAACAGTTGAGCAAGTTGAAGATGAAATGATCTCTAAAAGGCCTAAAGTTAAGTTTTTTAGGCAAAAAAAAACACTTTTTGTAAACACTTTTTGTAGCCAGCCAATGATCTTTCAATTCTTGTTTGAGGGATTTTCGTACATTCTTCCTTGGAAAATCCTTCCAGTTCTGTGAGATTCCTGGGTCGTCTTGTATGCATTGCTAGTTTGAGGTCTAGACACAGATTTTCAATGATGTTCAGATCAGGGGACTGTGAGGGCCATTGTAAAACCTTCAGCTTGCGCCTTTTGAGGTAATCTATTGTGGATGTTGACGTGTGTTTAGGATCATTATCCATTTGTAGAAGCCATTCTCTTTTCAAATTCAGCTTTTTTACAGATGGGGTTTTGTTTGCATTAAGAATTTGTTGAGTTTTTTTAATCCATTCTTCCCTTTACCCATGAAATGTTTCCCGTGCCATTGGCTGCAACACAACCCCAAAGCATGATTGCTCCACCACCATGCTTAATGCAATACGAAAACAGTTTTGTGACAAAAGCATAAAATTTTTTATTTAGAAGAAACCACAAAAGGTAGGGAAACACATAAATGGTTAAAAACATGATCAAAAGATGCCAAAAGAAAATACACACATGTCATGGTGCAACACAATTCGTAGTGCAATCAATATCATGGTACTATTTAAATCTACCGAAGGCAGACAGGAGCATTTGGCAGTCAAGTTTATGCATATAGTGATGCTTGAGCTAGGATTGCCTAAATGGCTGCCATGTCCATAAACCCACCATGTTACTTAAACAATGTCAAATAAAGTGCCTGTGCATGGTAAAGAGGTAGATTAATTAATTGCACTCCTACCTATATAGGCAAGTAAAAAATTCCCCTGGACCTAAACAGAGCCCCAACCTGCATTTTGTGTGTGTGACATCTTGCTTTCCCCAAATTTGCCCAAACTTTTACTTGCCACTGTAATTTGTTGTGCAATTTCTATTGAGGACACTGATACCACATATGTGGGGGGAAAAAAACTGTTTGGGAGCATGGCACGTCTTGGAAGGGAAGGCGTGACATCTGACTTCTGGACAAAATTGGCCTGAATAGATAGCGGACACCATGTTGAGTTTGCAGAGCCCCTGATGTGCCTAAGCAGTTGAAAGCCCCCACAAGTGACCTTATTTTGGAAGCTACACCCCTCAAGAAACTTATCTGAAAGTGTGGTGAGCACCTTGAACTAACAGGTGCTTTAACCCCTTAATCCCATATGACGCACTATCATGTCGAGGTGACCTGGGACTTAATTCCCAGTGACGGGATAGTACGTCATAGTGGATCGGCCGTGTTTACGGGGGGAGCGTGGCCAATCGCGGCTGGGTGTCAGCTCACTATCTCACGGACCGCTCCTGGCACATTAACGCCCGACACACTGCGATCAAACATGATCGCAGCGTTCCGGCGGTAAAGGGAAGCATCACGCAGGAAGAGGGCTCCCTGCGGGCTTCCCTGAGACCCTCGGTACAAGGCGATGTGCTCACCTTGTACCGAGCGTCTCCTCCCCGCAGGCCCCAGATCCAAAATGGCCACGGGGCTACATCCGGGTCCTGCAGGGAGATGGGGTATCAGTGTACTCAGGACAAATTGGACAACAAGTTTTGGGGTCCAATTTCTCTTGTTACCCTTGGGAAAATAAAAATTTGGGGGGGCTAAAACACCATTTTTGTGGTTTTGTGATTTTTTATTTTCACGGCTCTGCGTTATAAACTGTAGTGAAACACTTGGGGGTTCAAAGTTCTCACAACACATCTAGATAAGTTCCTTGGGGGGTCTCTTTGATTTAAGGGCATAAAAATTAAAAGTTGGAAAATTGCGAAATTTTCAAAAGTTTCGCCAAATTTCCGTTTTTTTCACAAATAAACGCAAGTCTTATCGAAGAAATTTCTCCACTATCATGAAGTACAATATGTCACGAGAAAACAATGTCAGAATCATCAGGATCCATTGACGCGTTCAGAGTTATAACCTCATAAAGGGACAGTGGTCAGAATTGTAAAAATTGGCCCGGTCATTAACATGCAAACCACCCTTGGGGCTTAAGGGGTTAAAGGATTTTATAATGTTGAGCCGAGAAAATGAAACCCCCAAAACATGTTGTTTTTGCCCCAAATTTTTCATTTTCACAAGGGTAACAGTAGAAAATGAAGCATGCAATTTCTCCTGAGTACGCCGATACCCCATATGTGGTGGAACACTACTGTTTGGCCGCACGACAGGGCATGGATTCGTTGAAGCGTCATACGGATACAAAACGGCCGTCGTTCACCGCATGACCCGCTCCCCTGCATCCATTTTTTTATCTCCCTAAATAGAGAAGATTTTTTACCAGCACACAGAGTGCCACCTCTTCATCTCTTTCGTTGGAGAAAGATGAAAATGATGGTTTCAAGTATTTGAGTTCAAAATTTTCTCAACTAAGTCATGCAGAGTTGAAAGAGAGTATCAATCAGTCTGTCCAAAAGGCAGAGTGGAATAGTTTTAACCCCTTCACCACCTTGCAATTTTCCATTTTTGCGTTTTAATTTTTTCCTTCCCCTCTTCCCAGAGCAATAACATTTATATTTTTCTGGCAATGCAGCCATATGAGCCATATTATTTTTTGTGCGACGAGTTGTACTTTTGAATGACACCATTGATTTTACCATATAGTGTACTGGAAAAAAATGAAAAAATGTTCTTAGTGTGGTGAAATTCCAACAAAAAATTGAAATTCCTCGATCAATCGTTTGTTTTTGGTCTTTTATTTACCATGATTACTAAATGCTAAAACTGACTGAGGAATATGATTCCCCCGGTCATTACGAGTACGCAGACACCAAACAAGTAGAGGTTCTTTTTTATTTAGGTGGTGAAAAGAAAATCAAACATTTGTATGGAAGAAAAATTTGCTTATTTTTCAAGACCGTAGTGCTTCATTTTTTGGGATCTGAGGCTGGGTGAAGGCTTATTTTTTTCTGCCTCGAGCTGACGTTTTTATTGATACAATGTCCCTATTGCCTTTTATTATATATTATTGCAATGTTGTGGTGGACAAAAACCTCCCGAAATTCTGACTTTTTGATTTTTCTTTTTCTCATTACGTCATTTACCAATGAGATTAATTTAGTTTATATTTTGATAGATCGGACATTTCTGAACACAGCAATACCAAATAAGTGTTTTTTGTTTTATTTTAAACTGTGTTTCTTTTCAATGAACAAAAGGGGGGGGGGGTGATTTGAACTTTTGTGTTTTTATCTATTTTTTAAATATTTTTCAAACTTTTTTTTTAACTGGCTTCAATAGTCCCCCTAGGAGACATGAAGTTGTGATCGTCCGATTGCCGGTGCTACACATAGCTTAATTGTTTAAAATTCTTTTTTCAACAAACTTTTGACTTTCTATGGGAACCATGAGCTGGATCTTTTTCTTCATAATTGATTGATCTTCCTGCTGCACTGCCTGTCTTGCGTGCTCCGGACGTCCATACGGGCGAGCTGACTTTATACCTTTTTCTTCTTGTGTTTCTACACATAGCAGGGCTTCAGCAGGAGACTACTGCTGGACACTACAAAAGGCCGGCCAAGAGACAGCGCCCAACCTGAAATTGCAATAAATGTAGTTATTTATTATGTACTTTGGCCCATGAAATGATAGTTGGTCATAAAAATTGTGGAAGGCTTTTGCAAATTTCACCTTGTAACCATGAATTTAAAATTTTCATTAATTTCATTGCCCCACATCTCCCATTTTAAAAACTAGAACTAGTGATTTAACGATATGGTAATATTCCATTCTCTTATGGTCATAGAAGTGTGAATAACCTCATTTGAATGGATTTACAAAGAATAAATGAAAATTTGTAGAAAAGTGTTATTGTAGAATGTGTTGCGGACTCCATGTACAGAGCACTTAAGTGCCAGAAGAAGAAACTAACACCATCAAATGACCCCATTTTGGAAATTAGACCCCTCTAGAAATGTATCTACAGGTGTAGTGACAGTTTGACTCCATGGATGTTTTCCAGAAACAAGCAGCAGAGGATGTTGCTGAGTGAAAATTGCTAATCTGCCATTGCAGTGACCAGTATGTTGTAGTGACCAGTACGTTGTAGTGACCAGTACATTGTAGTCGCCAGTACGTTGTAGTCGCCAGTACGTTGTAGTGACCAGTACGTTGTGACCAGTACATTGTAGTCACCAGTACGTTGTAGTCGCCAGTACGTTGTGACCAGTACGTTGTAGTCACCAGTACATTGTAGTGACCAGTACGTTGTAGTGACCAGTACGTTGTAGTCACCAGTGCATTGTAGTGACCAGTACATTGTGACCAGTACGTTGTAGTCACCAGTACGTTGTGGTGACCAATACATTGTAGTGACCAGTACGTTGTAGTCGCCAGTACGTTGTGACCAGTACGTTGTAGTCGCCAGTGCGTTGTAGTCACCAGTGCATTGTAGTGACCAGTACATTGTAGTCACCAGTACGTTGTAGTCGCCAGTACGTTGTGACCAGTACGTTGTAGTCACCAGTACGTTGTAGTGACCAGTACGTTGTAGTCGCCCGTACGTTGTGACCAGTATGTTGTGGTGACCAGTACGTTGTAGTCACCACTACATCGTATTGACCAGTATGTTGTGGTGCCCAGCTCATGCTCCTGGAGACATTCACCTGCAAATTCAGTCGGGCTCTCATCGCTACAGAAATGGCAAACATGTGGACAATAAATATGGATTAGGCACACTGGAGTTCAGAAGGGAGGAGGGTCATTCGGATTTGGGAGCTGGATTTCTTTTGGGGGGCGAGGAGCCATAGTGTTTTTTCGGAGCCTTTGTGCTACCAATAACGTGGAAGCCCCCTATTTTTGCAAAAAACAAAAACATAAAACATTCAACACAAAAACCTGACTTAAACAATAGGTCACCAATTTCTGACAATGCATTACCTTTACGTTTAGTGTAAATTTTAGGGGAAATAATCGAGATGGGCCTATTGACCTGAATGTATTTTAATTTCTCACCTTTTTTTTCCCAGCAAATGTCACAAATAGACACAGATCTGAAGTCAAGAGCACTTACATATAACAATATTAAGAGCAATCTGCAGAGCCTGGAGAGGAAAACTGTGTATGTATAGAGATTTATGTGAGTGACTTTGCATTTCTATGGGAGATCTGTTGATAATAGTAAGAGTATTAGGCCTCATGCACATGGCTGCATTACTGATCTGGACTGCGTGGATCCACAGTACTTGGCCTATAGAGTTCTATGGGCCCACACTATGTTTTTTTTGTGCCTCTAGTTTTATACAATGACAATTTGAAGGTTTTTTTAGTAGAAATCTGGCAAAAAGAATGAAAGATAGATATATAAATACAGTAAATATATTACAGACTTTTTTCTCAAGTATATGAGGGTCTTAAAGGAAATCTGTCACCAGGTGTTTATCACCTAGTCCGAGAGCAGGATAATGTAGAGACAGAGACCCTGATTCCAGCGATGTGTCACTTCCTGGGCTTCTCAGTGTAGTTTTGATAAAATCACTGTTTTGTCAGCAGGAGATTATCATTAGAGGACTAGTAACCCGTTTGCCAGATAGTCCTACCACGCCCTCATCACTAATTGGACGCTTTCTGCCAATCAGTGGTGTGGGCGGGGTTATGCAGAGCTCAGCATTCATAGAACTGGTAGAACTGCAGCAGAGAAAACTGTGATCTTATCAATATATTGACAGCAAGTAGCCCAGTAAGTGATACATTGCAGGAATCCGGGTCTCTGTCCCTACATTAAGCTGCTCTTAGATGGGGTAGCAAATCCTGCTGACAGATTCCATGTGACAATTTGTAGGAAGAACTTTTTTTCGCCTCCCTGTGTTGGTGATGTGGTAGGGGGGCTGGCTAAGTTTATTAGAAAAGCCAGCCCCTGTTCTCTGACTTCTCATCAGCTGTGATGGAGAAAGAGGGAAGGTGGCTTAACTAATTAAACTACGTAGACAGCCAGCCGTCCTGCGTCAGAGGTCAGATGCTCTTTCCTATGTCCGAGAACGAATGAGGAAATGTCCGGGGGTATTACAACTGATACTAAAATGGAATCAGCTGTGTAGATTTCATTATTAAAGTAGATTTGTAAGTTTCATTAATTTCCATTTTTAAAACAAACAACTTTCTATGCACACAGACAATCCCTTTAATTTCCTGTAAATCTGATTTTCTAGATACTAGTAATAGATGTCTCCTTTATTCCACAGGGGCAATTTACTGACGAGAACCTTAGCTGACATTGTAAATAAAGAAGACTTTGTTCTGAACTCAGAATATCTCATAACACTTCTGGTGGTCGTCCCAAAGTAAGTAGTATAAATAGTCAGTGCCTACACCTATACTTAATCAACCTCATTAAAGCAGAGCTGTGATCTGTGGCTACTGCTCATCTCTCAGTGTCTACAGGGAGACTGAGGTGGTCTGAGACACACCCACTGGCTTATCATTGGTTCAAGCTGCTGCTCTTTCCCTCCCCCTGCCTCTCCGTCTTCCCTGATTGGCTCACTATGATGACAGTGCATGCTCAATATTCTAATATATTTGCTGTGTCAATTCATTACGGTTTTCAAGATCTCTGCTTGCTGTTCATTGGGAACTCTTTTCCGCCTCAGCTATTTTCTTTTCAAGTGGATTCCAAGACTTTAAATTTTTTTTTTTTTTGAGGGTCAATCTTACAATTTTCATACTGGTCACTGGGACTTTTTAGACTCATACTTCCTGTCCTTTCAGGAATAGTTTTCAGCATATGCACTATCATCAGAGTCAGGATCACAATCACAGGTATCATCCCTATGTATAGCTGATAACAAAGCATCTACTAATTACAATAGGCGATGTCACCGCTGACCCTTCTCCATGTCCCTTCACAATTACCTTTGCACACGCTCATGATATGCTTGAATACAAAATTTAGGGTCGGGATCTGACCATTGTGGCTAACGTACTAATGTACATGTATTGTTTGCTGAAACAACAGGAAGTTAGAATTAAAAAAACCCCAGTGGGCAGTGTGAGAATTGCAAGATTTCTATTTTTTATTACCAATACAGATTTTACCATGTAGTAAAGATGATATGTAGAACTTTATTCTTTGGGGATGTACAATTATCAGAAAATCATATATAGTTGTTTTTTTTCATGCTTTACTATTGTTAAAAAAAATTGTTTTGTGTTGCCTTATTCATTTACTTTTTCAATGACATAGCTGTGTGAGGGCTTGATTTTTGCTGGAAACAAGAAAATTGTTATTGCAACCGTTTTCTGGTACATAAGACCTTATGATGACATTACTATTTAATTTTTTTTTAGGTGACGTATTCAAAAAAGAGCAATTCTGGCAGTTTTATTTTCATATAGAATTTACAATGTAGAACAAATAACATGGATTTTTTTATAATTTAATTATAATAAGATATTTTGAGAGTTCCAACATGCAGCAATATGTTAATTTAGAGTTTTTAAGAGATAAATGGGATAAGGAAGAGGAGTTTACATTTTTGTATTTTTGATTATTTAAAAAAAAAAAAAAAAAAAATACGGTAGTTTTTGACTATTTTAAAAATGTTGTATTATTAATCTCACTAAAAGGGTATTTAAGGGGTAGACGAATAGTGTACTCAGATCGACGCTCAGCTGTCTCACTTCAGCTCCCTGCCCAGAACTCCACTGTCTCCCCCGGCTCTGTCTTCACAGGAGGTGATGTCTTCTTCTACATCTCCCTTCACTTTGTACCTACGCTTCCAACGCTCAGTATGCCCCGTTGCCACATGTCATGACATCACAAAATCATGACGTGCATCACCTGATGTCTATTTAGTAGCTCACAACCTACTCAGCGCAGGACGCACTGTTGCAAAGAGAAGGAACATACAGAAGAGGAGATCGCCTGCTATGAAGACCTGTAAAGTCTGGAGCCAGACGAAGCCAGCAAAGGATCTGGCGGGGAGAAACGGTGGTGGGACAGGTGAGCAGCAAGGCGAGTTTACGATTTTGTTTTTCTCTTTTAACCCCTTTCACAGCCCTTTACAGTCCATCCAAATGGGGACTGAATTTGCACACAGTGAATCACAAATAGTTTGGAGTGAATGGAGTCTAAAATTTTAGTAACATTCGAGATTAAGCTGTTTTGCCTTGATCCGCATGGCTCATCTTTATAAAATAAGTGTTATTTGTTGGATATTATGCAATCATTCCACCGGTGTGCAGAGCCTCGTAAGGTCACAAAAACTTAGTTATGGCGATCTTGGAGGCATTGCAAGTTTTACTAATACCAAATGAATGATGGTGATGAATGAGAACATGCCACATCTTATTCTTACAAATTCTGTAAATTTTCACTTACAGGACCGGCTATAATGCTTGGCAGAAGACCTACGAATCTTTGGCCGATATGGTTGTACCTCGGTCAACCAAGTAAGAATCAGTGGGTATAATGGTTAAAAACACAGTAGGAGGACTTGGGCGACACAGGGATTTGAGAAATGTATACTCTGTTTCCGGGTAGACTGTAAAGCCGGCCATACACATCAAATTTCTGTCGGCCAATTGATTCTTCAGCAGATCGTTCGGCCAACTGCCATCTTGGCTAACTCTCCCATACACGAGAGGGCTCATTCGGCCAAACACTCCTGTGCTCTCTATGAAAAAGCCACCAACTGACATCTCTGCGTTGCGTCTTATCTCTGGGAGTAGAAGGTGATCTGAAATTGGACATCTTCCCGGGCGATCTGTTGGCCAGAGCCCCCATACTCAATAGACTATTGGCGAACACGAGCGTAAGACTGGAGTGCTGGGAGGAATTTGGTTGTGGGTTTTGCCAAAAAGTTTGCACCAATCTAATCTGGTGACATGTACCGTAAATAGTTTTTTCACAGAGGAAAAGACATCGCCTCTAGTGCCAATCCTGGAAGTGAATATCAACCAATTAAAGAGTCTCGCCACATGATTTGGGATATATATCCAGATCAGAACCTCCGTTTTCATGCAGCTGTTTTGGTGTAAGACCAGGTTCACGAGTGGACTTCACTGTCAGTATATCGACCCCAATGCCAGATCTGGTATTGGATCTTCCAACCCCAATTTACAGCCTTATATATGTTTAAGAGGCTGCGAGGTCAAGTCAACCCATGGTCAGTCCGGAAATTACCGACACTGAAATACGCTAGTGTGTATCCTGCCTTAAGAAGGAGAACTGGTTGGCTGGGTGGAAAGCTATTGACAGTGGGTATAAAGAGTTCCCCAGGTGATAGTTCTTTTCTTCTGTGAAGAGGCTATTTGCATATTTAGGGCTTAATAAATTATTGTATTTGTACCACAGTTTTTGATTTTTTCACATGTTTTTATTTGTGTCTTTTTTTCAATTTATTTTATATATGTATACCGTATATATATATATATATATATATATATATATATATATATATTTATTGGCCTATTTTTTTTCTAGTTTGCCACTATGGACAGAGTTTAGTGTTTCCAATTTTTTTTTTTAATGATCCATCATTTGCATCTTTTCGAAAAGTCACAAAATTTGTTGCAAGCGAACTCGAGTCTTGCTCTGGAGTAATTTCACGAACACCTGAAATTTTGCGATATTTTAGAGGAACATAAAATGTTTCTCTCTAAAGGTCAATACATAGGTTAAAGACAAAACTAAACACCATTTTGAAGAATTTTGAGCAAAAACGTCAACAAAGACAAAAAAAGAAAAAGTAACTTAAAAAAATCACAAATGTTGAATCAGGCCTCTAATTTTCAAGGATAGCATTGCATAACCTAAGTCTCTCCACATCATCTTGGCGCTCTTAGTCCCCATTTCAAACGCCTCCCACCCTGCCAGCCAGTCTTGTACTTTGCACTGATGAGCGGCAAAAATACTGAAACAGCTGTATGTAAAAATGGAGTTTTTGGTTTGGCGTCATATCCTAAATCATGTGGCCCAAAAGGTCGATATTGACTTATAGGATCGTTACTTCTAACAGGTGGCACTAGAGTTGTTGTTCTCTTCCTCTGTGAACAGGCTATCTGTATATTTAATTTCTCAGGGGAGCATAGCATGGCTCATAAGAAGTAACCATAGTTGTTTTTTTTTCATTAAATTAATAGTACATGTGAAAATAGGAAATTTTGTAATATATTTTATTTGAGAAATCCACTCCATTCTCCTCCAGGACTGATTATTGTTTCTCAAAATTCTCAATTCAGGGGTAAAATCTGTATTCAGTGACTAGCGACTTTCTCATTACTGAGATAGGAGGTGACAGTTTGTGTTCATAAAGTTCTATAGAGAATTGCACCTGTCATTTCAGGAGAACTTGCAGTAGAATGTCTGGGTTCCGCTAGCTCCTCCCTCCTTCTCCTCCCCCTTCATAGAGTCTTATAAGCACCAAGTGTTATTTTTTTATCTCAGTAATGGGGAAATCTGTCTTCATTGAATACAGATTTTATCCATGAATTGAGAGTAGAAGATCAGTCCTGGAGGAAAAAGAAGCACATTTCTCTGATAAGATACATTACAAAGTTGCTTAATTTCATGTGTGCTAATGGTTTATGAAATACGAGTTAAAATGATGGTTACTCTTAAGCTCTTAACAGGGAGAAACTTTACCAATTCGATAATCAGGTGATACAACTATTCATAACATTTTATTTCAGCTGAGTTTTCTAATAAGCCATGAATGCACAGTTACATAATGGCATGGGTCGATCCTTTGCCATGTTGAAATCTCGTTGGGCCTGAGAGTATATCTGATGCCATGAAAAGATATTTTGGTTGAAAAAAATTGTTTGAAACTAATAGTCACCAAGAATCCCTCATTAGGAAGATGTTCTAATACTAAGCATCACTTTATTAGGTATCTGTCTTCATTCTTGTAAAAAAAATTCATGTAAGTGGCTTCCAAGCCCCGGCTTTTCCCCAGTTTATGTTCCTGCCTTTAGCTGCATCAATATCAGAAGGTTCTCATTAGGAGTACAGATGATGGCAGTGATGGAGTCAGCTTCTGTCTCCTCCTTTGACTGTTCTGCTTATCAGAACAATATCCTGCCGCAGCTTACCTCCATAGTTAATAAGACACAAGCCGAGCTGGCCCATCACTGCCATCATCTGTACTCCTAATAAGTACTTTCTGCAGCTGAAGGCAGGAAATAAACTGGGGAAAAAGCAGGGGTTTGCAGGCCATATACATGCAATTTTTGTTGTTGCAAGAATGAAGACAAATCCCCTAATAAAGTGATGTGCAACGTTTCATACTGGACAAATATATAAATAGAAAACCATTAAGCTTTAGTTACTATTTGGGTAGGGTCACACAACCATTTCCTCCCCCCTCAGAAATGGTCCAAGAGTGGTATCAGTTTTTCTCCGATGTGGAGGGAAAAAAAAAAATGTCTCCACCTTCTTCAGTCTGACAGTCCATGAAAACCATAGATAGCACTTGTGCGAGAAAATCGATTGTGTGCATGAGCCATTTGAGTAATTTCTGTGGAGGATTACTGGTGATCCTCCCAGTGAGGGATCCACCATGACGATGAGTTCCTTAGGAGGAGATCAGACAGTGCACACAGTGGGAAGAAGCGACCGATTCATATCGGGATAAGGATTAGTGACACCATTGGCTGTAGAGACAAAATGGGCACAGGCGGTACGACCTCAGGTCATCAGAAACTTGGCGCCGCTGTTCATTCCGCCATCTGTATGCTTCCGTGCAGGATGATTGCGGAGGACGCAGAAGGAGGCTTGTTTACCGTCACCCTCTTCAGAAAAGTGATTGATGAATATAAAGCTAAGGCTCGGGAAAACAGGTAAGAGTTTGGCATTAGTGATGAGCGAGCTCGGGTAAGGTGTTATCCGGTGTGTCCTGATCCAGTATTTTTGGCGTGCTCGAAAAAATGCTCTAGTCGCCGTAGCTTCATGTCTCTCCGCTGTCTGACAACCGCAACACATGCGGGGATAGTCTAACAAACAGGCTATCCCCGCATGTGATGACCTATCCTAAGGATGGGTCTTCAATGAAAAACTAGTGGGCAACCTCTTTAACTGTTGCCTGACTGTATTGATCATATTTTCTCTCTTTAGGTTCATAGTGCGGGAGTTTTACTTCAACGAGAAAGAGCTGCAGTCTGAAAAAGATGAGATCATTAAACTGGAGGCAGATAAGAAGCAGCAGTATGTGAGTCTTAATGCCAGCAGCCTACGGTTTGGACAGTTTTTTTTTTTTACTTGTTTTATTGAAGATCATACATCATTACAAGCAGTAGCGGACACTAAGAGCTTGGGGCCCCTGTGCAAGAAATGTGTCTGGGCCCCCCTCCCTGACGGGTACACTTCTTATGATGATGGTGTAAAGGTCGGCCAGGGCCATAGTCGTGGCTGAGCTTATCGGGTTTTGTGTGCCCTGGCCTCCCTTCACATAAAAATCACATTTCCCTGGCAGCTTACTTGCATCTCCATTTTCTGCGCTGACAGGGCCTCTCCTCTGTTTCTCAAGGTCTCCGCCGGTCTCCTGCGAATAAGCAGAGACACAGTTCAGGTATAACTCAAAACACAAAACTTTACTCTCACTTCTTCGCAGCATATCCAGATCCGTTACAGCGTTAACATCAGGTTTCACATTACGTGTCACTTCAGCTTTCCCTTCACTCCTCTCCTTGTCACACGGCTCGAACGGGTCCTACCATATCACAGCGTCCTCCTTGTCCAGATTATCTGCATTCTGGTGTTCCCCCAGCCGTTTCGCACCGGATCTGAGGGCATCAGCCCATGCGATCACCTGCCACATGGCAAGCGACCTGCCCGTCTTTCCTGCTGTGTCCTTTCACTGCGGCTCTAGCTCCTGAAGCTGCTGATGCTACTGTTGCTGGGGTTATGCTAATCCCCTGGTTCTGGATGGCTGGGCTCCTCTCTTGTTGTTGGGTATCTAAGCTACTCGGGCTATAATCCCACCCGAGCTCTATGCGCGTCCAGGCCCCTATTCCCTCTAACCAGGAAGCTCCCTTCCCCTTATCACAGTGACCCCTCCTACAATTAACTATTCACCTGGTGTACTACCGTGCTAAACTAGATACACCAAAATGACTCCATCTAGTGGTCTATTACCAACACTACGCTTTCCCTACATAACACACATTGACAAAAGTACGTAAACATAGATATATATTGTAAGATAGCGCTTACCGCATGTGTTGGGGGACACTCGCTTGGCACGGGATTCAAGCACACAGGAACGGTTTTTCGCTTAAACACAGTCTATGCGGTTTATTAAAGTGTCATAAACTGGTCATGCACAGTTCATTGTATATATTTTGTATGGCTTCAATTCACAGTTCAGTAAACATGCTGGACCTCTCACTTAGTCCAGTTACCATGGGTGACCGTATGCCGAACAGTTCATATGGCAGATACACTTCTATGCCATATGATACAGTATATGAAAATCCCCTTGTCCGGGGATACCTTCCAGGAGCTCCTGCTCCACACGCTGACCTCCTGTCAGTCCTCTCACTCAGGGAAGCTGCCTCACGGGGTTCACCAACTTGCCTAGCAGGCACACAGCAGTTAGTCCAGAGCCGCCGAAGGACGGTAGCTTCCCAAACATAGACCGTCCAGGTCCACGGTGTCTCTAGGTGCTTCAGGAAGACTCCACTCACTGGAGCTTCCAACACAGAGACCGTCCAGGACCACGGTCTCAGTGTGCTAATCAGGACGTCCATCCCCACCTGGGACCGTCCAACACACAGGCATGTGGCTTGTTCGGGTGCTATTCATGACGTATGTCCAACACCCCAGGCCACCAGGTCCAAAGCCCCAGCACGTGCTCTTCAGGGAGACGGCACTCCTAACACATAGGCTTCCAGGACCTTTATCAGAGACCATGTGACCCACACCCTGGTCACATTATGAAGCTGTAACCACTCCCACAGGTGGGAGTGTGTGTGGCTAGTTTGACCTGCCCATCTCTCATAACTAGCCTTGCCAGCCTCCCTTCACATTTATACAAACAACACTTTTACTTGTGGATCCAAAAAAGGAAGAAAAAATGGAAAGCACTCACCGCTCTTTGAAATTCAGTCCTTTATTGAGACATCTAAATCTTCAGCAGGGGAGAATGTGAGCAATGGACCTAAGGACCCGTGGAAGCGTGAAACGGCCATCGTCCGTTCATTGCTCACATTCTCCCCTGCTGAAGACGTAGATGTCTTAATAAAGTACTGAATTTCAAAGAGTAGTGAGTGCTTTCCATTTTTTCGGATTTTCAATGCTGTTTTTCTGGATATAGTAACCGCTTCTTTTTATATGATGGGCGTTACAAGCATGCGGCTGTGCACAATATAAGGCATTTTTGGTCTGGATTGTTGTGAATTCCGTTCTCGAACTCCCTCCTGTGGTCATGAATGGTACTTCGGTGAGTTCTGTCCGTGGACTCCCTCTGGTGGCTGTGAGTGGAGCTGCTGGTTCTGAGATTCCTTCTCCAGCTGCTCTCGTTTAGGGCTAGGCTGGATTCTCTATTTAACTCCACTCAGATCGTTACTCCATGCCAGCTGGCAATGTTCTAGTACTGGTTCAGATCTCTCCTGGATCTTTCTGAGGACCTGTCTACTCCAGCACAAGCTAAGTTCCTGCTTGTTCATTTGTTACATATGGTTTTTCTTGCTAAGTTCCAGTCCAGCTTGCTATCATGAAACTGCCTGGCTAGCTGGAAGCTCTGGGGGTGCAGAGTGGCACCACCGCACCGTGAATCGGTGCGGGGGTATTTTTTGCACACTCTGCGTGGTTTTTGTAGCTTTTTGTGTTGACCGCAAAGATCCCTTTTCTATCCTCAATCTGTTTAGTTAGACTGGCCTCTCTTTGCTAAAACCTATTTCATCCTGTGTTTGTGATTTCCTCTTACTCACTGTCAATACTTGTGGGGGGCTGCTTTTACCTTTGGGGAAATTTCTCTGAGGCAAGTGAGGCTTTGTTTCCTTTCTTTAGGGGTAGTTAGCTCTTAGGCTGTGAAGAGGCGTCTAGGCAGAGTCAGGCACGCTCCACGGCTATTTCTAGTTGTGTTGATAGGAGTAGGGTTTGCGGTCAGCAGAGTTCCCATTTCCCCAGAGCTCGTCCCGATTCCGTGTTTAACTATCAGGTCAGTCCTGGTGCACCTAACCACCAGGTCCATAACACTGGATTGCGCAGTTGTGCGGATATTTTGCCTCTTTTCTATTGACATTTACTTGTGGGACTACAGGTCCCAGAACAACCTTACCTCAGGCTGGCAGTGCAAAGTGTCTTCCTCTATGACACACATATTGGCCATTCACAATACTCCCGGATTTTGACTCATTACCACAGTTATTCCTGCGATTGCCATGCATTCCTATGGCCTCAATACGCCTCCATACGTATTCCGGGAAGACCATGCAGTGCCCCCTACCTGTAACAGGGGTCACTGCATCACAATATATACATTTTGCACACTGTACACCAGGAAACGTTACATTATATGTCTGCTCTATCCATTGTCTGTGGAACTGATGGAAATAGCCGAGCGCAGCGCTCACAAGCTCTATAGATAATGGAGAGCGCAGAGGCCGAGCACACACAACTCTGATCCATCTAGGATGAGACTGCGGACCCTTGTTCTCAGAATCTCTGGAGGGCCCAGTGGTCGAATCCCCAGTGATCTGCAGGTTATCCATGATTCAATGGATCACACATACATCGTATATATACCATACATACATACACGCATACACCGTACATACATATACCGTACATACACACAGATACATATACCGTACATGCACATACCATACATACACACACACACACTTATATACACATAATATACACAAACCGTACAGTATATACACACACATACACAGATGTACAGACACATACATACACACATAGACACACACATACATACACAGATCTACACACAAATACATAGATACACACATATATACTGTACATACATACACACACATACACACACATACATACATGCACATTACATACTGTATACTGTACATAGACACCCACACATACAGTATGTACATATACAAACACACGCATACTAATCTATGACCTCAGGTGTTCAGATGAGCCTTGGAGGATGTTGGCCTCATAGTTCAGAGATCACCTGAAGAGTAGGGTTGAGCGACTTTTGCTTTTTTAGGATCGAGTTGGGTTTTGTGAAACCCGACCTTCTCAAAAGTCGGATCGTGTGAAATCGGCCGATTCTACTGTAAAGTCGGGTTCCGGTCCCGGAACACGAAACCCAATGCAAGTCAATGTGCATTCATATCTCTCTCTCTCTCTCTCTCTCTCTCTCTCTCACTGCAGCCCAAACGGTAATATGGCTCTATGACGCCGCAGAAACCGGGCCGGAACCTATGTCATCACGCTGCCCACAATTAATTGGCTGAAAAAATGGCGGGGAAGGCGTCATTCAAAACGCGACTTTGGCGCCAAGATCGCGTACCGCATGGCCGACCCCACGCTGGGGTCGGGTTTCATGAGACGCCGACTTTGCCAAAAGTCGGCGACTTATGAAAATGACCGATCCGTTTCGCTCAACCCTACTGAAGAGGGCTGCAGACCCCACTGTGGGGGATGGGAACACAGTAGAGAGGACTGATATCAGCCCCTGCTGCTGCCATGCTGTCCCGTGCAGTGAGCCTCCTCCCCTGACCTCTTCTCTGAGATGCTGCAGCCTGCTGGGAATAGAACAGAGGACCCACAGTAAGTCCTGCTCTTCGTCCACTGTTGTCCCCTGTATATTCACCATTGGGATGCGCCATGCAGGAGGACAGACGGCAGCCGGTGAGCGCTCTCCTCAGTCTTGTAGGGAAAGCATTCATTGACCAGCGTCTCTCCCTGCATGACATGCCCCCTTTTTGAACTCCTGCACTCTGTGCGCCGCTCTCTCCCTGCCTCTGGGTATTCACATGATTATGGGAGGGAATGAGAGGGGCCTGATCCAGCATGACACCGCGCCCCTCTCAATCCCACCCGTAATCTCAACTAAGTGCTCCCATAATGGCTGCACACTCTGCTGCTATGGGCAATACGGCCCTGCCTGCAGGGGTCCCCCTTCACCTTCAGGCCCCGCTGCAGTTGCACCGGCGGTATGTCCGCCCCTGATTACAAGGTTACATCATAGAGGAAATATTACATCGTTACATCATTTCTCATTGCTCATTGATTTTGTCTCGGAAGTCTAACCTTGCCCTAAACATACATTCGTGTAAGACAGGCACCAAATATCACATACTTAATCAGGAGAGAATACCACTCATCACCTCGTGACTCAAGAAATCCAATCTCCACTATGTGTGCACGGACGCCTCCGGCTTCCCTGCGGAGACAGACATGTGGCGCGTCTTTCCAGACCGCAGCATGTCTATTTATCTTTCGGAAACGCTCAGTCTCTGCAAGATAAATAGCACCGTTCTATGTATAGGATGCGGTGATTCCGCACGGTTCAATGAACACATAGGGAATCACCGCGCGCACAAAAAACGGCAGCGCTTTGGACGGAGCGGACATGTGCTGCGTCCAAAGTGCTGCCGATTACTGACCTTGAGAATGCGCCTCATAAACACACCTTAGGGCAGACTGGTACAGCTCAGTCGACATGACGTCAGTGGAAGCCACTGAATCGCTAGCAAGAGGGGACTTGTCATGTCGGACGCTATTCACTCTAGGGCGTCCGACAGACAGCGGTAATTCCGCATTCGTCCACTATACGCTCAGTGGCGCCGGCTAGATTTTATCTAGGTTGTCTGGGGTTAATCTAGCTGGTACTTGGGTTGGAGGCTGGGTCACGCCCACTGCCTTTAAATAGTTCTGCGGGACTTTGGGCGTCGCCGATAATAGCTTGTGTCTTGTGCCTAGTGATTCCGGTCTGGAGTGGTGGTCTTGGAGAAGAAAAATTGTATCTGGTGGTGTATTATCCTTTGTCATATTTCTCCTTCCTATATTTGTATTTGTTTTGCCCTGTGCACATTATAGTGTTTTCCTGTGTGTCTGCGGCATGGTGCGTTTTTAGTTTTCCCTGTCTGTGCTTTCTGTGGGGATTGGTGTGTGGTCTAATCACTGGGTGGCGGGTGGAGGTTTCAGCATAGGGCTGAAAAAGGAGTCAGGGTCAGGCCTGGTGGCCCAGACAAGCACACCATTAGTGTAAATTCTGGGAGAGGGACAGACAGGGTTTTCCCTAGTCTGAGGGATATCGCAGGGGTCCGGGTAACCAGCCTTAGCTTACCCAGTACCCCCGTGACAGGTCTATGACCACCCTGTGCCAGGGAAGATCAGCTGCGGGCACCACAGACAGGTAGGTTGCAACTACCTGCCTATTAGTTTTTAGGTCCATAGTAACAAGAAATAGTCCCCCGGTTAACCCCCTTAAGGGGTAAAATGTGCCTAAAATAGCAAGTTATATGGGTTTCTAATAAATGTTAATAGTACCCTGTCCTAAAGTGATTCACCCTGGTCCAAGATAGAAGAAGGTTGACTTCTGGCTTGTGCTCCATACTGGACAACATTTCATATATAGACATTTCCCTAATGTGGTGTGTGAAGGGGGCAGGCTGAAAAGCCAGCTCCCTTCTTTGTCTCAATCCATGCACAGAGATTAAAATGAGCAATCAGCCAGCCTCCTTCACACACAAAACTGATGATGCACCAACAAAGGCCAGGAATAATCTTATTTTTTTTGCATCTCTAACGATAATTAAAAAATTCAGAACATTTGTCATCATAATGTCCTGTACTAACCTGTAGGAAGCTGATCTTTACCTCTACTGCTCTGACCTACAGGGGCCTCTGCTGCGCTGGTTAAAAGTAAACTTCAGTGAAGCGTTCATTGCCTGGATTCATGTGAAAGCCTTGCGAGTTTTCGTGGAGTCTGTTTTAAGGTGAGGACATTGTAGTACTGATTGTATATAGGAATATTGCTCCTGGGTGGAGAGAAACTTTCTTTAAGGCTACATTCACATGACTGTGTTTTTTTTGGTCTGTTTGTGAAAAAAACTGATCTTGCACAGACCAATGTTACGCAGTAGGACTTCTCAGAGTAGGGTTTTTTTGTGTTTCAGCTGAAACTCAACCATCAAGCCTATGGGTTGCTCAAATAAAAAAAAAACGTATCCCATTCGCGGCCACTGTATAGCATCCAGTTCTAACATGGGAAACTATTTGGTCTTGCTAATTTTTATACTGCTGATGTACAAAAATGAACTCTGTCGATGAAAAATTGTGCTTTTTTTTTCTGGGTGAAAATCAGACAATTTTCACATTGCCTGTGACATGGATAATGCTGCTGCACAGAGTGCAGTCTGCAGCACTTGCATCCAGGACTCTCCGGCACAATATGGTAAAATTTAGTTACATTTTTTGGGGATACAGTTTTTATGGCTGAAATGTTACCTGGGTTCCTGCGGTACCAGTAGGTTAGACACTTTTTAATTAAAGAGGTTCTTTTTTTTTAATTACTTATGTTTTTGTTGTGTGATTTTTGTAGTATTACACACACACACATATATATATATATATATATATATATATATATATATATATATATATATATATATATATATATATATATATGGTATATATATATATATACTCATGGTGGACCCGCCGTTCTTACCAGGGCTTTGTGTTACTTGGTCCCTTCGTTGATCATGTGATTTCTCAGAATGAAGGATTGTTTCTCAGAGCGCAGGCCTTTTGTTTTTTTCCCTATGTATTTGCTGTGAGTAACCGTGCTTCAGACTGCCCATGTGCTTCATTTATTGAGATGTTGGGGGAAGATCTGAGCAGGGAAATTCACATGCATAGTTTAAGGCGCATAGTGGGGCACATTTTTGTAAAAAGGGGTTATCAAGCCCCCCATGGCAGCCCCTTGAAAGATTGCCCATAAAGTTTGTAACTTACGGTTGGTATCCTTGTTATCGTAGGTATGGCTTGCCAGTGAACTTCCAGGCAGTAATTCTACAGCCCAACAAGAAGTCCATGAAACGATTACGAGATGTCTTGAATGCCCTTTTCCGACACCTGGATGAGGCAGCGGCTGCCAACATGAAGGATGTAAGTAGAAGGCTCCAATGAAAGGCCACCTTTTCTGGTTTTGTTGCCTTAAAGAGTTTATCCCCTTTGAACCTCCCTTTTCTCTTGAGCACTTCCCCCAAAATGGTGTCATATAACGACAACCGCTAATCTTCTTAGCCTTTCTTAAGGCCACCATATACATTAGAGTAATGAACCCACTGATATCGACCGGTTCAGCCAACGGTCTAATCAGTAACGGGCCACCGACTGTAGGCATGGAGTTTAAAGATGTTTTCAACTGATTTATCAAATGTGACTTTTTAATAAGTCAGAGGTTCATTTCTCCTACTCACAAGATAGCAGTGGCATGGGGAGTGCAGCGGTAAGTCTAAGCCACGCCTCTCCGACCTGTCCTATCACACAGCAGTCATGACCAGGAAGGTGTGGCTTAGACTTCCCAGTGCGCCCCCCATGCCACTGCTATCTTGTGAGTAGGAGAAATGGACCTCCGATTTTTGCAGAGGAAGCTGCGAGAGGCAAATGGAGGACACCAGGGTGGAGGATCACTTTAGACGACACAGGAGATTTGCTAAGTCATCTCCCCTGTTTGTGGTACCGAATGTTGGCTGTCAACACCGATTTCATGTGTCCACTGGAGTTTCTGTAGAGTTTCTCCATAACTTGTACTGACTATAATTTGCTTGTTATCATAGGTGAATATGGATATTCCTGGCTTACAACTGAACAACCAAGAGTATTACCCGTACGTCTCCTTCAAGATTGACCTGACCAGCTTAGACTTTGAGTCGTAGTGTTAGATGCTGTCTATGCAAGACACAGAACACACCATAGTGAATTCCCTAGTGACCATCGTCCCTTTAACACTGTGCTGATATTGCTGCCTAGTCTTTCCTCAAGACATGTCCTTTAAGGGTATGTTCACACATTGTGGGTTTTTTTAATGAAAATTAAAACCTGCTTTTTACAGTACCATCAAAAGCTATAAGATTTCATAAATCTTGTTTCTAAAGCATTTTTTCACCTTAGAACGCGCAAAAAAAATGAAACCATGTGTTTTGGGTGAATGAAGCTAACTTTATTAAACATGTACTCTAAATAAATGACACATCTGCATCAAAAAATGCAGGAAAACATGCTTTTTTGTAAGCAGCTTTTTTTTTTTTTTTACTGCCAAGAGAGCAGATTTTGGCTTCCGGAAAAAAGCGCATAAAAAAACCACAACGTGTGAACACAGCCTTAATCAGCATCAAAAAGGAAACTGCATGAAACCAGAGCTATATGAAGACGACATCAGTCAGCAGCATGTCATATTTGTAAATTATATCATGACCCTGTGCCTGGTGGACTGTGACCACCTACAATAAAAGATATATTATATATGTAACTGTGTCGTACAATCTGTGACTAATTAGTACTAACTGTGATGTAGTCTGCAATACATGACGCACACATGTTTATTAAAATTTTTAGCTGTTCTCAAGATATTAACATTTGGAGACATTTGTTGCCTTGGAGACCGACCACCACCGCCAGACAGTGAAGCATGCACAGTGTTTACAAGCTCTTTTTTATTGAGCTTGTAAGCACTGCTTTGAAACTGGTCTGGATCTATGGAGGGCGCTGTTACCTCCTAATCCTGGGCAGCTTTAGCGCAGGGTTTACAAGCTATACAGCAGTGGTGGTCGGTCTCCTAGGAAATGAGATGTAAACAAAATAAGTAAAGTGTTGGTATCTCAAGAATAGCTGACAATTTTTAATAAGAAATAAATAGCAAAAGTGTGTGTTTTTACAAGCACTATCCGACAATATCCATCCATGAAAATGGGAACGACCAAATAAATAAATGTGACTCCCCAGGAGTTCGGTTGTCAGTGGTGTTGCTTTCCTCACGTGGAGGGTGATGCCATGCTTGGAAGCGAGGAAGGATCGCTGTAACAGGTAGCACGTACACACAACACTGTTCTGACTCCAGGCCAGAAGGGGGAGCTCTGATCCAGTTTGTGGGTGTCTTCCCTATATATTCTGGCTGGAGGAGGAGTTAGAGTTCAGTCTGTCAAGGAGGAGTAAGGAGTGAGGAGTGAAAAGCTGGGGCCATGCAGACACGAGGTTCTGCAGCTCCTGGGAAGAGAAGAGAGAGACAGAGCAGTCTGTGAGAGACTGTGAGGGAGAAGAGGCAAAGGACAGGAAAGATACTGGGAGTGGAGCTGCGAGAGGGCTCACTCCAGAATTGGCGCAAGTAACTGGAAGCCAGAATTCCAAGGTTGTGGGGGTAACTATGCCCCACAGCAGAACCCGGAGGGCAGGAGATTTCAAGTCGCCTGTCCACCATTACATCCGAAGCCACAGCAGCATATAGAGCCTGAAGTCGCCGCAACCAGGGACACCTATAAAAAGGCTCGGGTTGTCCTACTTAAAGGGACAGAGAGAAAGTGAGGACCTTGTGTGAAGCCTTAGGCAGCAAGGGACTTAAACCACAGCGCAGTAAGGAAAGCTTCCAACCCCACCTAGCCAGGGGGATCTATGAATCGCTTCCAGGCTGGCTGGACCACACCAACACCTGTGATCCGTACCCTGGACTGTGGCTGATTACTACAATAAAAGGTAAAGAGACTGCAACCTTGTGTCCTCCAATTCTTTCCGGCAGTACACAGTCTGTCATCTTTGCCTTCTACACTGGAAGCCCTGGGGACTGAGTTCTACCTGTGGGGAACTATACCACCTCAGCTACAACACCATCATCCCCAGAGGACCCCTTTAAGCAGCGTCGGCCATCCCGGGCCGAATACCACAGGTGGCGTCACGAACACTACTACAATAGACTTTATTCCCACTGCACCTTTTCCCTTTTATTGGACGCCCAGGGCCACGGACGAGGTCACTGCCACTGTGACCCACCCCTTTAAATACTGCGGCACCGAGTGCCCCACAGCCCTAGTGGGCGCTCCATAAACGCATTCACGTTTCTAAATTGTTGAAGAGTTCAAGATATCTCATTCACGTACACTGGAAAAAAATGGCAAAAACAAATTAACCTGAAATTCACAGCACGTCCACGTCTGCTGTGGATGTAATGAAAAAGGTGAATTATGCCAAAAATATGCACATTTCCACAGTGGAATATACTGCTGCGTGTTATTTTCTATGGCACATGGGAATATACCTTTGTCTAGAATTTCATTAAAAAAGTTGTGAGGTTTTTTTTTTCTTTCCACAGGCTCTGTGTAGAATAGATGTAACTGAGAATCAGTCAGTGAGCTCATCTGACAGCAGGGCTTGCATCCCTTATCTTTCCTATGATAACATCAGAATTCAACTTTGATATGGTAAATCATCTTAGAATACGGTTCAGGAGAGGACAGATCAGGAGGATCCATCCAACAGTGGTGAAATGAACATTACATTTTTTTTTTAAGTCATTTTTCAACTATGGGCTATGATGAGAACTAGTATCAATAAGATGCTGTGGACATAAACCATATTAAAAAATGCAGTCTATATACTGACTCTGAACCATTGCTAAAGGTTACATTTACAGTGGTGCTCAAAATAATATCGGTCCAATATGACTAATAAACAGATTAATCCCTGGTTTTGGAATAAATTCTATTACCACATGTCGCACAATTTACCAGTTGGTGCAGGAGATTCTAAGAAAACCCCCAGACTCCGCATTCATCATCTGCAGGCTTTTGTGACTGTGTATTACTTAGAATACTTAATTGACAGGGGGGTGTGGAGATCAATTAGTGAGGTCAATCATTCTGTGAATGATTTTGCATTTTCGTTTTTCGCTCCCCTTCTCCTCACAGCCATAATTTTTTTATTATTCCGTCAATATGGCCATGTGGGGGCTTGTTCTTTGCAGGACAAGTTGTACTTTTGAACGTATTTTGGTTTTACCATGTCTTGTACTCAAAAATGAGAAAAAAATTCCAAGTGCGGTGAAACTGCAAAAAAAGTGCATTTCAACAACTTTTTTTTAATTTTTTTTACCTTGTTCATCAAATGCTAAAACTGACCTGCCATTCTGATTTTCCAGGTAATTACGAGTTCATAGAGACCAAACATGTCTAGGTTCTTTTTATTTAAGTGGTGAAAAAAAGAAAATCCAAAGTTTGTTAAATTTAAAAAAAATTGCGCCATTTTCCAAGACCTGTAGCGTCTCCATTTTTCATGATCTGGGGTCAGGTGAAGGCTTATTTTTTGCGCGCCCAGCTGACGTTTTTAATGATACCATTTTGGTGCAGATGCGTTCTTTTGATCGCCCGTTATTGCATTTTAATTCAATGTCGCGGCGACCAAAAAACCATAATTCTGGCATTTTGACTTTTTTTTCTCACTACACCTTTCAGCGATCAGGTTAATCCTTTATTTTAATTAATAGATCGGGCGATTCTGAACGTGGCGATACCAAATATGTGTATGTTTGATTATTTTTATTGTTTTATTTTGAATGGGGCGAAGGGGGGGATTTAAACTTTTATTTTTTAAATATTTTTAATAACATTTTTTTTTTTTTTTTTTTAACTTTTGGCATGCTTCAATAGCCTCCATGGGAGACTAGAAGCTGCCATAACCCTATCGGCTCTGCTATATACAGGCGCTGAACAGATTGCCTGTATGTACCAGAATACCTCACTTGCTATGAGCGCCGCCCGCGCTGACCATCGGGCGGCGCTCACAGCAAGCCGGTAGTGAGAACCATAGAGGTCTCCAGGAGACCTCTGGTTGTCATGCCAACCCATCGGTGACCTGTGATCACGTGACGGGGGTCACCAATGGACTGATTTCCGGCCTGATGTCCGTAAACATGCGATAAATGCTGCTGTCAGAGTTTGACAGTGGCATTTAACAGGTTAATAGCTGTAGGTGGATTGCGATTCCACCCGCGGAGGTTCAGGGCACATGTCAGCTGTACAAAACAGGTGACATGTGCCGGGAAAGATGTGGGCTCAGCGCCGGAGCCAACATCAAAGGGAGAGACACGACATGCGCAGTACCAGTACTGCGCATGTCGAAAGGGGTTAAGGGTGAAGCCAGGACATGGTGTACATGCATTTCTCCTTGAAAGCCTGAGAAATATGGGTCGTTTGAGACATTGTTCAGAAGAACAGTGTACTTTGATTGAAAAGCTGATTGGAAAGGGTAAAACTTATAAAGAAGTGCAGACAATGATGTTCAGCTAAAATGGAAAACCAAACCAGAGAGACGTAGAAGAAAATGGAAGACTACCATCCGAATGGTGGAAGAGCCAGAATGGCAAAGGCTCAGCCAATCAGCATCTCCAGGATGATCAGAGTCTCAAGTTACCTGTGAGAACTGTGACAGGTAGAAGACACCAGTGTGACGCTAATCTCTTAGCAAGAAGTTCCCGCAAAGTCCCACTATTAAAAAAACAAAACAAGTACTGAAGAGGATACAATTTGCCAAAGAACACATCAGCTGGCCTAAAGAGAAATGGAGAAACATTTTGTGGACTGATGAAAGCAAAATTGTTCTTTTTGGATCCAAGGGTCACAGACAGTTCATCAGAAGACACCCAAACTTTGCCCCCAAGCCACAGTACACTCTGCACACAGTGAAGCATAGTGGTGAAACATCACGATATGGGCAGGTTTCTCATACTATGGTGCTGGACCTGTTTACCGCATACCAGGGGTCATGGAGCAGATTGCATATATTCTTGAAGAGGTCATGTTGCCTTACGCTGAAGAGGATATGCCCTTAAAATGGGGGTTTCAACCAGTAAATGAGCAAAATCTTGGTTCCAGTCCAATAAACTGAGGTTATGGAGCGGCCAGCCCAGTCCTCGGACCTTAATCTGATAGAACACTTGTGGGGTGACATCAAAAATGCCGTTTCTGATGCAAAGCCAACAAATGCCAAAAAATTGTGGGATGTAATCCAAGCATCCTGGGCTGGAATAACAGGTGACAGCGGACAGAAGTTGGTGACTCTGTGCAACATAGATGTGAAGCAGTTCTAAAAAAAATAACCTAAATATTATGTTATTAGGTTACTGATTCACAGGAATGCTAAATCCTCAAAATAGTACATATTGTGAGATTGTAAAGACACATGCAGACACTGCTATTTTTTTTTTTAGAAAGGCCCAATGGTAATTTTTTGCTTTTTTCTGTAAAGTAGTTAATAATTATATACATTTCTCTTCATGTTTTCAATTAGAAAACAGTGTGCAATGTTCCCAATGCTGGAAATAAAAACTGGGGTAAAGATTGTGATTAATTCATGTTTTTGACCACACTGCTATTATTTGGAACTCTACTGTATATGGGCTTTTCTATTCCTTCACTGGAAGATCATCAAAGTCTTCATAGGGAAAAGTGATCTGCTGCTTACAATGCCGGTTTCCTTCCTAGGAAGAGGAGACGGATTCGTCCTTGACTTGTGCGATGTATTTTACCGCCTGAAGAAGCTCCTCCATGGCTGAGGTAAACGTTGAATTCTGCTCATATTCAGAGTCAGAGGAGTCCCCCAAGAATTGAGTCTGGGCAGGGGGTGAAGCGGCGTCATCTGCTGGGGCTCTGTCCCAGGATACTGAAGATCTGTTGGAAGGGATCCTTTGTGTCTTGTGAGAAGGTCTGTGGGGTGAGGTGGATTCCACAAGCTCAGGGCAGTGATTGTGTAAGAAAAGGCTCACGTGCGAGCCTGGCTGGCAAGCGCACCAGGGGAACAACCATGGATTGGGAGAGGTCTGTGTGATAGACCTGACCCATTCGGGGGACATTGGTTCCAGAGTGGGCAGGAGGTCTAAGAAACTCGCAGAGGGAACCTGGCTCACCACATGGCAAGGTGTTTGTTGCAATGCAAGTATGTAACCAGGGGCTGCCTGGGGAGTCTTCCAGGGAAGAGAACATAGGAGCTGGAAAAAAAAAAAGAAAATATACCAAAGAAAGGCACCTACTGGTAGCAAGCAAAGTGCAGGAGCAGTTAAACAGAGGATTTGTTTCCATCAAATGGCGCTGAGCAGCTTGATATTATATCGGCAAGCTACTTGAGACTTGTGACTAGAAAGTGACACAGAAAAGATGCCTGTAGGAGTGGAGAGACAGCTTTGACTCCAGGAAGGACAAAGCTTAAAAAAAAGAAAGCCCTCTCCCCAAAAAAATAGTGAGAAAAGCACATGAAGGGAGAGAAAGCCCGTTCTTCGAATCCCTTTGAGACGGGAGATAACAGGCCATCACAGACAGTGAAATGGAAGTTGCGGCCTAGCCAGAAGTAAAGACCATGCCTCGATTAGTTAAGACTCCACAGCCGCACAGCACCCCCATGGTGGTAATCACTAGAGAAGGCCCACAGGCTGGGAAAAAGGCCTCACCGTTCACAGAGAAGGCGATTACCAAGGGTCACCATGGGATTGTTGAAGGCCCCAGTGGATGGTGCCAGGGAAATTGGCCAAAAAAGTGCAAAAAACAGCCAAACGAGCTGTAAACGTGTCCTTCCTGGGATGCTATCCTAAGACAGGGTACATCTGCACCAACTGAAGACAGAAAGAAAACGTGTAGAAGATCTGATACAGATCGTGTCTGCCTCCTACAGACACTAAAACGGAGCTGCCTAGTGTCGTAGGAGAAGATGGAACCCACCAAGTGGAGTCAAAACTTTTCGATCATATGTGGAGCCATATTGTGGCAGAGCGTACACCCATGGTCCTGTATACCCCTATGCCATTATCGAGAAAAGTAGAATATATTTGATTTTGTACCTCCAGAACACAAAAATACAAAAACCCTGCTAAAAAAAATATACATTACAAATTATGATATGAAAGCTACTTTTCCAGAAAGATATAACACAAATCAACCAATAAAAACACCAAGTGTCAAAAAATATTTTATTCAGAAACTGAGTCAAGCTGATCAATTTGCCAATGAAAATACCCAAAACATAAAATACATTAAACAAAACAATATTTGCAGCATCGGCCAAGAAGACGATCTGGGTGACAGTTTTTAACTGGCCAAAAAAGCCAAATAGGGTGTAATTCCTTCAGTCTGCAAACACCACAACCCCAGACCCCAAAAATAAAAATGGAAAACAAAAATCTAAAGAGCAAACAACAGAAGTCATCACTGTTACGACAATTCATAGAATTTTTTTCAGTGTTCTCCCGAGAGGAACTGTCCATTGGTAGAATTGAAAACCTTCTCTCCGAGTGCACACATAAAAGTCATTGCAGCTGCCACCCCAGCGTTCTGGACGGGTGACGTCCACCCCACCATCTAGAACGTTCCTCCGAGAGGGGGGATGTAACGATACGACATGGAGGCATGTGCTGCTTCTTTTCACAGTTCGTCTTTCTCCATGTCGTCAAGGTCTACATCGCTGAGATCAATGTCGTCCTCGACCGGAAGCTGCAGAAAAAAAACAAAAAAACAAAACAAATGTAGGATGGATTTATTAAAGAGGTTCTCTGGGCACAAGATATGGATGACAGCACAGTGCTCAAGGTTTATATCTGGCCATCACTGCAATGGCTAGCCGCTGACTGATGGAGGTACCAGGTGTCGGACCACCTGCTGATCTATTATTGAGGACATGAGTATAGGTTATTAATATCAGACACCCAGAGAGCCCCTTTAAGGCATTGGCAAGAAACTCAATTTGGGTGATGTTCAGTCAGCAGTTTTTCTTCTATGTAATCTGAGAGCAGCATGATGTTGGGGCTCAGATCTTGATTCCAGGGATGTGTCACTTACTGGGCTGTGTGTTGTTGTCTCAATAGAATAAGGGTACCGTCTCACAAAACAATTTACCAACGATCACGACCAGCGATACGACCTGGCCGTGATCGTTGGTAAGTCGTTGTGTGGTCGCCCCTGGGAGCGGTCACACAGACAGCTCTCCAGCGACCAACGATGCTGAAGTCCCCGGGTAACCAGGGTAAACATCGGGTTACTAAGCGCAGGGCCACGCTTAGTAACCCGATGTTTACCCTGGTTACCAAAAAAAAAACCAAAAAAAAAAAACAGTACATACTCACATTCCGGTGTCCGTCAGGTCCCTTGCCGTCTGCTTCCCGCACTGACTGACTGCCGGCCGTAAAGTGAAAGCAGAGCACAGCGGTGACGTCACCGCTGCGCTCTGCTTTCACTTTACGGCCGGCAGTCAGTCAGTCAGTGCGGGAAGCAGACGGCAAGGGACCTGACGGACACCGGAATGTGAGTATGTACTGTTTGTTTTTTTTTACATTTACGATGGTAACCAGGGTAAACATCGGGTTACTAAGCGCGGCCCTGGGCTTAGTAACCCGATGTTTACCCTGGTTACAAGCGAACGCATCGTTGGATCGGTGTCACACACACCGATCCAACGATGACAGCGGGAGATCCAGCGACGAAATAAAGTTCCAAACGATCTGCTACGACGTACGATTCTCAGCAGGGTCCCTGATCGCTGCTGCGTGTCAGACACAGCGATATCGTATGGATATCACTGGAACGTCACGGATCGTACAGTCGTAGCGACATAAGTGCCACTGTGAGACGGTACCCTAAGTCTTTTATCAGTAGGAGATTATCACTGCAGGACTAGAGGTCTTGTGCCTCCTAGTCCAACCACGCCCCCATCACTGATTCGCTTTCTGCCAATCAGGGGTGTGGGCGGGCTATAGAGGGATCAGCATTCTGAGAACTGCTAAATTAGCAGCAGAGAAAACTGCGATTGTATCAAAATGACAGCATGCAGACCAGCAAGCGACACATCGCTGGAATCAGGGTCTCAGCCCTTACATCATGCTGCTCTAAGCTGACATAGCAAAAACCTCCTGAGTTTCCCTTTAAAAGGGGTTGTCTGGGACTTATATATTGATGACCTATCCACTATGAATACGAGATACGATACAATGCCGGCCGACAGCGAGCACTAAACAATGTACAGGGTGGCTGTGTTTCACCCCATACATTTATGGCAACTGCAGGAGCAGATTGATGGGGGGTGCCGGGTGTCAGACCCCCACCATTGTCCTATGGGTAGGTCATCCATATAGAAGTCCCGGACAAACCCTTTAATAACCAGAATTGGATGTGTTCTTACCTCTCCATCCTTCCCATCCCAAGCCTCGACGGAGTTAATCTTGGGAATGGCGCCACCGCCAACTGGAGAAGTGGAGCCGCGGCCAAACGAGAGCTCTCTGCAAACACAGAGGGAAAAGCAAATCTGAATAAACATGGAGGTCAAATATAACCAGAACGTCGCAGAATTCTTTATGGATATCGCTCTGAAAAGCTCAGAAGTGACATCCACCCACGAGACACAATTTACTCTTACCGTAAGAACTCGTTGATTCCCTGCTCGCTGAACGAGCCCTTCAGAAGTGCAAACTTCATCTTTCGTGCATTAATAGCAGCCATGGCCGGATAACCAAAGCCGCCGATGCCAAGAGCGGTCTCCAGATCCAGCTGGGCACCGGCTTCTGTCCAGAGCCATCTGTAACAATACATGGCACTATTAGACGTCCGTACACCGTGGTGTTGTGAATTTGGATTCTGGGCTCCCCCGGTGGCCGCTTGTGGAATTGGACTTGTCATCCTCTTTCCTGTTTCACCTGGTTCCATCAGTAGTGGGTGTCGCTATTTAAGCTCATTTCTCTGGTGGTTTCTTGCCGGTCAACAATGTTATCTGATGCCTCTCAGTGCTTGTTCCTGCTTCTAGACAACTACTAGATAAGTTGGACTTTTGTCCATGTTTCGTTTTGCCTATTTGTTCCAGTTCACAGCTGAAGTTTTGTTACTGTGTCTGGAAAGCTCTCGTTGATCAGGGATTGCTACTCTGGCGTTATGAGTTAATGCCAGAGTTTAAGGTAATCTCTGGATGGTGTTTTGTTAGTGTTTTTCTGCTGACCATGAAAGTATACTATCTGTCTTCTGCTATCTAGTAAGCGGACCTCAAATTTGCTAAGACTATTTTCCTGCTGCGTTTGTTGTTTCATCTGAACTCACCGTCATTATATGTGGGGGGCTACTGTCTGCTTTTGAAATATTTCTCTAGAGGTGAGCCAGGTCTTATATTTCCCTCTGCTAGCTATTTAGGTCTTAGGCCAGAGCTGGGCATCTAGCAATAAATAGGAAATGCTACCTGGCTATTTCTAGTTGCGCGGCAGGCTTAGTTCATGGTCAGTATAGTTCCATCTTCCGAGAGCTTGTCCCTCTATAGGCTTGCTATGATCTCTGCTTGCAGAGATCATGACAGTTTGACCGGCCAATAAAGTGTTAAAGACCCAGGTTGAGAAAGGAGAGTTATAAGAAGTCTGCTGGTATTTTTTTTTTTTTTTTCCCTTCAGTTTGCCTTGCTGCAGTCTTTTTTCTCTCTCTCCTCCTCATCTCTGTATGGCTCTGTGTGCACCTGACAATAATGGATCTTCAGAGTGTAACTGCGGGTTTGAATAATCTCATCACGAAAGTACAAAATTTACAAGATTTTGTGGTACATGCTCCAGTATCTGAGCCGAGAATTCCTTTGCCGGAGTTCTTCACAGGGAATAGAGCTAGCTTCCAGAATTTCCGAAATAATTGTAAGCTTTATTTGTCCCTGAAGTCTCGTTCAGCTGGAGACCCTGCTCTGCAGGTTAGGATTGTGATTTCCTTGCTCAGGGGTGACCCTCAAGATTGGGCCTTCTCATTGCCAGCAGGGGATCCTGCGTTGCGCGATGTGGATGCGTTTTTTCTGGCCTTGGGCTTGCTTTATGAGGAACCTCATTTGGAACTTCAGGCAGAAAAAACTTTGATGGCACTATCTCAGGGGCAAGACGAAGCTGAGGTTTACTGCCAAAAATTCCGTAAATGGTCTGTGCTTACTCAGTGGAATGAGTGCGCCTTGGCGGCAACTTTCAGAGAAGGTCTCTCTGATGCCGTTAAGGATGTTATGGTGGGGTTCCCTGTGCCTGCAGGTCTGAATGAGTCCATGACAATGGCTATTCAGATTGATAGGCGTCTGCGGGAGCGCAAACCGGTGCACCATCTGGCGGTGTCTATGGAAAAGACGCCAGAAAGTATGCAGTGTGATAGAATTCTGTCCAGGAGCGAGCGACAGAATTTTAGACGGAAGAATGGATTGTGCTTCTATTGTGGGGATTCTACTCATGTTATATCAGCATGCTCTAGGCGTACAAAGAAGCTTGATAAGTCTGTTTCCATTGGCACCATTCAGTCTAAATTTATTTTGTCTGTAACCCTGATTTGCTCTTTGTCATCCATTGCCACGGACGCCTATGTTGACTCTGGCGCCGCTCTGAGTCTTATGGATTGGTCCTTTGCCAATCGTTGTGGTTTTGATTTAGAGCCTTTGGAGACTCTTATTCCTCTGAAGGGGATTGACTCCACCCCATTGGCTAATAATAAACCACAATACTGGACACAAGTAACCATGCGTATCAATCCGGATCACCAGGAGATTATTCGTTTCCTGGTGCTGTATAATTTACATGACGATTTGGTACTGGGATTGCCATGGTTGCAGTCTCACAATCCAGTCTTGGACTGGAGAGCAATGTCTGTGTTGAGCTGGGGATGTAAGGGTATTCATGGGGACTTACCTTTGGTTTCTATTTCGTCGTCCATTCCCTCTGAAGTCCCTGAGTTCCTCTCAGATTATCAAGACGTCTTTGACGAACCCAAGCTTGGGTCGTTACCTCCGCACCGTGAGTGCGATTGTGCCATAGATTTGATACCGGGTTGCAAATATCCAAAGGGTCGTTTGTTTAATTTGTCCGTGCCGGAACATGCTGCTATGCGGGAATATATAAAGGAGTCTTTGGAAAAGGGACATATTCGTCCATCTTCTTCTCCCTTGGGAGCTGGGTTTTTTTTTGTCTCAAAAAAGGACGGCTCTTTGAGACCATGTATTGATTATCGGCTTCTGAATAAGATCACTGTTAAGTACCAATACCCATTGCCATTGCTGACTGATTTGTTTGCTCGTATAGAGGGTGCTAAGTGGTTCTCTAAAATTGATCTTCGTGGGGCGTATAATTTGGTGCGGATCAGGCAGGGGGATGAGTGGAAGACCGCATTTAATACGCCCGAGGGCCACTTTGAGTATTTGGTCATGCCTTTTGGTCTTTCTAATGCCCCTTCAGTTTTCCAGTCTTTTATGCATGATATTTTCCGCGATTTTCTGGATAAATTTATGATAATATATCTGGATGATATTCTGATTTTTTCTGATGACTGGGACTCTCATGTCCAGCAGGTCAGGAGAGTTTTTCAGGTTCTGCGGTCTAATTCTTTATGTGTGAAGGGGTCTAAGTGCGTTTTTGGGGTCCAGAAAATTTCCTTTTTGGGGTATATTTTTTCTCCCTCTTCCATTGAGATGGATCCCGTCAAGGTGCAAGCTATTTGTGACTGGACTCAGCCCTCCTCTCTTAAGGGTCTTCAGAGATTTTTGGGCTTTGCCAACTTTTACCGCCGATTTATTGCTGGTTTTTCGGATGTCGTTAAACCACTGACTGATTTGACCAGACATGGCGCTGATGTTGCTAATTGGTCCCCTCATGCTGTAGAGGCCTTTCAGGAGCTTAAGCACCGTTTTGCCTCTGCCCCTGTGTTACGTCAGCCTGATGTGAATCTGCCTTTTCAGGTTGAGGTTGACGCTTCGGAGATCGGAGCTGGGGCAGTGTTGTCGCAGAAAGGTTCCGACTGCTCCGTCATTAGACCTTGTGCCTTCTTTTCTCGCAAATTTTCGCCCGCAGAGCGGAATTATGATGTTGGGAATAGGGAGCTTTTGGCCATGAAGTGGGCGTTTGAGGAGTGGCGCCATTGGCTAGAGGGGGCTAAGCATCAGGTGGTGGTATTGACTGACCACAAAAATTTGATTTATCTTGAGACTGCCAGGCGCCTGAATCCTAGACAGGCGCGCTGGTCTTTATTTTTTTCTCGCTTTAATTTTGTGGTGTCATACCTACCGGGTTCTAAGAATGTTAAGGCAGATGCCCTTTCTAGGAGTTTTGACCCGGACTCTCCTGGTAATACTGAACCCACAGGTATCCTTAGGGAGGGAGTAATTTTGTCGGCCGTTTCTCCTGATCTGCGGCGGTCCTTGCAAGAGTTTCAGGCGGATAGACCGGATCGTTGTCCGCCTGATAGACTGTTTGTTCCGGATGATTGGACCAGTAGAGTCATCTCTGAGGTACATTCTTCTGCATTGGCAGGTCATCCCGGAATTTTTGGTACCAGGGATTTGGTGGCAAGATCCTTCTGGTGGCCTTCCCTGTCACGAGATGTGCGAGTCTTTGTGCAGTCATGTGACATTTGTGCTCGGGCCAAGTCTTGTAGTTCTCGGGCTAGCGGACTGCTGTTGCCCTTGCCTATTCCTAAGAGGCCTTGGACACACATCTCGATGGATTTTATTTCAGATCTGCCTGTTTCCCAGAAGATGTCTGTCATCTGGGTGGTCTGTGACCGTTTCTCTAAAATGGTCCATTTGGTTCCTCTGCCCAAGTTGCCTTCTTCTTCTGAGTTGGTTCCTCTGTTTTTTCAGAATGTTGTCCGATTGCACGGTATTCCTGAGAATATTGTTTCTGACAGAGGTACCCAATTTGTGTCTAGATTTTGGCGGGCATTCTGTGCTAGGATGGGCATAGATTTGTCTTTTTCATCTGCTTTTCACCCTCAGACTAATGGCCAGACCGAGCGGACTAATCAGACCCTGGAGACATATCTGAGGTGTTTTGTCTCTGCTGACCAGGATGATTGGGTTGCTTTTTTGCCATTGGCAGAGTTCGCCCTCAATAATCGGGCCAGCTCTTCCACCTTGGTGTCCCCGTTTTTCTGTAATTCGGGGTTTCACCCTCGATTTTCCTCCGGTCAGGTGGAATCCTCGGATTGTCCTGGAGTGGATGCGGTGGTGGAGAGATTGCATCACATCTGGGGGCAGGTTATGGACAATTTGAAGTTGTCCCAGGAGAAGACTCAGCGTTTTGCCAACCGTCATCGTCGTGTTGGTTCTCGGCTTTGTGTTGGAGATTTGGTCTGGTTGTCTTCTCGTTTTGTCCCTATGAGGGTCTCTTCTCCTAAGTTTAAACCTCGGTTCATCGGCCCTTATAGAATATTGGAGATTCTTAATCCTGTTTCTTTCCGTTTGGACCTCCCTGCGTCCTTTTCCATTCATAACGTTTTTCATCGGTCGTTATTGCGCAGGTATGAGGTGCCTGTTGTACCTTCAGTTGAGCCTCCTGCTCCGGTGTTGGTTGAGGGTGAGTTGGAGTACGTTGTGGAGAAGATTTTGGACTCTCGTGTTTCCAGACGGAGACTCCAGTATCTGGTCAACTGGAAGGGTTACGGCCAGGAGGATAATTCTTGGGTCAATGCATCTGATGTTCATGCTTCTGATCTTGTTCGTGCCTTCCATAGGGCTCATCCTGGTCGCCCTGGTGGATCTGGTTAGGGTTCGGTGCCCCCTCCTTGAGGGGGGGGTACTGTTGTGAATTTGGATTCTGGGCTCCCCCGGTGGCCGCTTGTGGAATTGGACTTGTCATCCTCTTTCCTGTTTCACCTGGTTCCATCAGTAGTGGGTGTCGCTATTTAAGCTCATTTCTCTGGTGGTTTCTTGCCGGTCAACAATGTTATCTGATGCCTCTCAGTGCTTGTTCCTGCTTCTGACAACTACTAGATAAGTTGGACTGTTGTCCATGTTTCGTTTGCCTATTTGTTCCAGTTCACAGCTGAAGTTTTGTTACTGTGTCTGGAAAGCTCTCGTTGATCAGGGATTGCTACTCTGGTGTTATGAGTTAATGCCAGAGTTTAAGGTAATCTCTGGATGGTGTTTTGTTAGTGTTTTTCTGCTGACCATGAAAGTATACTATCTGTCTTCTGCTATCTAGTAAGCGGACCTCAAATTTGCTAAGACTATTTTCCTGCTGCGTTTGTTGTTTCATCTGAACTCACCGTCATTATATGTGGGGGGCTACTGTCTGCTTTTGAAATATTTCTCTAGAGGTGAGCCAGGTCTTATATTTCCCTCTGCTAGCTATTTAGGTCTTAGGCCAGAGCTGGGCATCTAGCAATAAATAGGAAATGCTACCTGGCTATTTCTAGTTGCGCGGCAGGCTTAGTTCATGGTCAGTATAGTTCCATCTTCCGAGAGCTTGTCCCTCTATAGGCTTGCTATGATCTCTGCTTGCAGAGATCATGACACCGTGGCAGCTGTTCAATAGCTGCAAACCGATCCAATATGGTCTGCAGAAAAATATTCCCTTGTTTTTCCAAAGCACAACATCAGCTGCTGAGATGTAAAAGGGTTATTCCCATTTTCAGGACTGGATATCGGTCAGATAGTGCTGGTAAAAGCAAACACTTTTGCAATTTACTGCTTATTAAAATTTGCAGCCGTTCTTGAGATACTAGCATTTTTGTTTACAGCTCGTTGCCAAGGAGACCGACCACTACTGCTGCTTAGCATCCAGGCACTGCGCTGAAACTAGCCAGGATTAGGAGGCAACAGCTCAATCTAGTGATCCTTGTCAGCTTAAAGAAAAAAAAAAAAAATACAGTCCTTACAAGCTCAATAGAAAAGAGCTTGTAAACACTGCTCATGTTCTGTTGTCCAGCAGCAGAGGTCGGTCTCTAAGGCAACGAGCCTGTAAACAAAAGAAAAAGTGTTAATATCTCAAAAGCGGCTGACATTTTTTACAAGCAGTAAATAGCAAAATTGCTTCTAAGTTTAAGCTCTATCCACCAATATCTATATGTGAAACTGGGATTTAACCCCTTCCCGACATGGAGATTTTCCATAACTTTATTTTTTATTCTTCTAAATTGACAGATATACGAGGTTTGTTTATTGAGGGACGTTGTTCTTTCTGACTGACCACCATTTATTTTACCATGCGATGTACTGGGAAATAAATTCCAAGTTTGACCAAATTTCAACCTCCCTCCCCACCCCCAATCCTGCAATTGTTTTTATTTTGTTCATTGTACCATAAAAATGACCAGGCAATACGATTTTCCAGGTCAGGATAAATGCGGTGATACCAGATATGCCTAGTTGTTGTTTTTTTTTTTTAATGGTGTAAAAAAATTAAAAAAAAAAAAATTCAGAAATTCATAAAAATAAAATTTTTATTTGTGTCACCATTTTCCAAAAGTTTTTTTTCTATGACAACATTCATTCATTTACGTTACCACTAGTGTTGAGCGATACCGTCCGATACTTGAAAGTATCGGTATCGGAAAGTATCGGCCGATACCGGCAAAGTATCGGATCCAATCCGATACCGATACCCGATACCAATACAAGTCAATGGGACTCAAGTATCGGACGGTATTCCTGATGGTTCCCAGGGTCTGAAGGAGAGGAAACTCTCCTTCAGGCCCTGGGAACCATATTAATGTGTAAAAGAAAGAATTAAAATAAAAAAATATTGCTATACTCACCTCACCGAGGGAACCGGCAGCGTTGTTTGCTTAAAATGCGCGCTTTTCCTTCCTTCCGTGACGTCACGGCTTCTGATTGGTCGCGTGCCGCCCATGTGGCCGCGACGCGACCAATCACAAGCCAGAACGTAATTTTAAAATCCTGAAGGACCTGAAATTACATCACGGCTTGCTGTGATTGGTTGCGTCGCGGCCACATGGGCGACGCGACCAATCACAAGCCGTGACGTCACGGGAGGCTGGACACGCGCGCATTTTAAAATGCGTGCGTCTCCTGCCTCCCGTGACGTCACGGCTTGTGATTGGTCGCGTCGCCCATGTGACCGCGACGCGACCAATCACAAAGCCGGAACGTAATTTTAAAATACTGAATGCCTAGAAGGACCTGAAAATTACGTCACGGCTTGCTGTGATTGGTCGCGTCGCGGCCACATGGGCGGCACGCGACCAATCAGAAGCCGTGACGTCACGGAAGGAAGGAAAAGCGCGCATTTTAAGCAAACAACGCTGCCGGTTCCCTTGGTGAGGTCCAGGCTGCGTCAGAGAGGTGAGTATAGCAATATTTTATCTTTTACACATTAATGTTGTTTCGATACCGATACCCGATACCACAAAAGTATCGGATCTCGGTATCGGAATTCCGATACAGCAAATATCGGCCGATACCCGATACTTGCGGTATCGGAATGCTCAACACTAGTTACCACGTAATGAACTGGAAATTGAAAAAAAGATAAAGATAAAGAAAATTCAATGTAGCATGAAATAGTGAAAAAAAACCCCCGAACAATTCTGCAGTTTTTTTTGGGAGGTTGGTGGGAGTGATTTTCACAGGGTAAATTGAGAGGTAAATATGGATTTGAAAACGTGACTCTCCAGGTTGTTATGATGGTGTCGATAGCAAACATGCATACTGTTTATTAGTATTTTCATGGTAAAAAACCCCACCAAAACTTAAAAAAAATACAAATTATGCGTGTTGCCATTTTCCCATATCTGCATTTTTCTTTTTTTTAAATGAGTCACGTCGCTGGATTTGTGCGAGGGCTTATTTGTAGAGCGCTGGGCTGTAGTTTTTATTGCTCATTCTTGGCTATGTACAATGCTCTGGTTTCTTTTTCTGGCATTTTTGGAGGGAAGGAAGGTGAACAAAAAAACAGCAATTTTAGCATTTTTTTTATGCTGTTTACTGTGTGGGTTAATGGATTTCATATTTTCGGAGATCGGACGGACTATGACGTCTGCAGAAATTTTTTTATTTTTTTTTTAAATTTTGCATTGGGAAATTGAGGTGATCCAAACTTTTTTAAAAATGTAAAAAAACTCCCATTACTTTTTGCTTATACTTTAGTCCCCGGCAATGATTTGGTTGCTTGACTACATACTGCAATATACAAATTTATTTATTTATTTTTTTTAAATCACGATCTCCAAAAGACGTCCAGTTCACCTAAGTATGTGTATGCCCTATGTCAGGAAGGGGGTTAAAAAATGACGTCTTGGGGGTGACATTTGAGTAAACCACAATAAAGCTCCATGGCGGCTGCAGGCGGACTCACCCCCATATCTTCTTCTTGTACTTATCAGCCATTTTCAGCATGACTTCCAAATAGGCATTCCTTCCAGATGCTCCTGCAAGAAAAAAGGAAAACAAATGAGGTCCTGTCCACGTCAACGAGGGCGAAGGCCAAGCGATGCCAACCACTACCCCTCCGATTAGTCCGACAATGTGCAGGGTGGTGTCACCTGTGTCCAGGATATGAGGCAGGACAGCGACGATGCAGAGCTGGTGTTCCTCGCAGGTCTTCTTCACGAGGGCTTCATTCAGCATCTGTCAAAGAAAAAAGTGTGAGAGTTCATCATCCACGTCCGGGAACATGGGAGGACGTAGAGGAAGGTCACAGAGTTTTCCTGCCCCCGGACAACGGTGGGCTCCTTACGGGTCGGATTAGCGGCATGGATGATCGGCTTGGCCAAACCATGTCGCAGGATAAAGTAGCTGCCTGGAACCTCTGCCACCGCCTCTGCTCACAAATAGGCAAAAATGAAGAAAACCAACCTCCAAGATTTCCGGGGGAGGAGCGTTCTCAGAGAACAAGTCAAGGGCACGAGCCACGATATCCGCCCTCGTCCGTCCACCCTCATAGTCGATGGGTTCCTCTCCTTTCGGGAAAATTTTAATGGTGGGAAATCCTCTGATCTGAAAAGAAAAAGAATTAACGTTACAGATGCTGCGCCTGAAGCTGATGGGGCGCTACAGACACTTATCCGTCACTGCCGAACCCTTTACTGTAGAGGAGAACATGGTCCGATAGAATTTAATTATTAATGCAATTCCCCAATATACAGGGCCTTGAAGAAGTGTTCATACCCCGCAAACTTTTCCAAATTTTTTCACTTTATACCCACAAACATATATATCTTAATGGGATTTTATGTGATATATAAAACACAAAATTAACAAGTATTTGTGAAGTGTAAAGAAAAGGATACTTGTTTTTCTAATTATATTTTAAAAATGTAAAGCTTAAAATTGTGACGTGCATTTGTATTCAGCCCCCCTGACTCAATACTTTGTAGAACCTTTTGCTGCAATTACTGCTACAAATCTTTTGTTGTTCTGCTGCAAGGTTATTACATTTTCGGCCTGAAATCTCAATCCAAAGTGCCGGCCCCTAGGTATCTCAGTTTTGTAGAATTTGCGGTTTGCTGCCTGCTGTCAAGTGTAATCTGTCTCTAAAAGCAGAGATGTCGACAGGAAGTGGAGAAGGGTCTTTTGTGTCTCTGCTTCTGCTCTCCTCACTATCAAACTGAATAAAGGCATAATAGAGAGGTATACTTTCAGCTAAGGACAGGTAAGTCAGTGGACAATGACAGAAGCAATACCCACGGGAAAGTGAGGAGAAAGGAAGTTCCAGCTCCTATAGTGCTGACAGAATACTGATGAACAGGAACCCCACCTACTGAAAGAGTGGAGAGCTAGTTACAAAGCAGGAGAACAGGAACAGTTCCTGGACATATTAGATTGTTATGTACCCCAAAAGCAATTTAAATTTGTTGTGAGGAAAGGGGCAGAATGACCTCACTGTCCTATAGGATTTGAGTGAAAGGCTTTCAATTTCACCAAGGTGAGTGGTCACATTAGTGATTTCTAAGGATTTCTTAGATTTAAAAAAAAAAAAAAAAAAAAGACACAGGATGTACAATAATCCCTCATAGGTCGTAGATACAACAGTACTTAATGGATAAAGAGCAGACAGTTCAGTTGTGGTCATTACTAGAGCTGAGCGAATATGTCCGGGTCTCCGCTTATTTGGCAAGCTATAATGCTTACTGAATAAGCTGCAGAGGGAACCCGGATACATGGAGCGCGCCGGCTGATCGGCACTGCAGCTGCATGTGTCGCGGCTGTGTCACAGTCATAGCACACGAATGGAGAGCCCAACACGCAGCCTCTCCATACATGTGTTGTGACTGTCACACAGCCGCGACACATGCAGCTGCGGTGCCGATCAGCCGGCGCGCTCCATGTATCCGGGTTCCCTCTGCAGCTTATTCGGTAAGCGCTATAGCTTGCCGAATAAGCTGGGACCCGAACAAATTCGCTCAACGCTAGTCATTACTACAGATTATAGTATGGAGGAAAAACAAAAAAGGCACCGGCCCCTGTATACAGTGAAGTCACAGCGATTTCTGATATTATACCTCATTATCAGTGCCGGTACGGGCACCAGTCCCTGCACACAGTGAAGTCACAGCGATCTCATTTATAGCCCAGCGTCAGTGCCGGCACCTGGCGATCCGGTTACACGTAGGTTATATAGGTCACTACTCACCCCATAGCGGCTGGCTAGTCCTTGGTGCACCGTGGCATCAACTGCGCCCAGCTTCACTTTGCCTTTGGTTTGTTCGGCAACTTCGGAGGCTGCAGCGGCCCACTCCGGCTCCAAGCTGAGGGCAGATAGAACACGGCATATTCTTCAATATAACGCTCAGATCAATGACTTACAAAAACTATGATTGCTTCCACAATAAAATAAATAAATCTCTCAAACTCTACCAGCTTATCTGTTTAGGGCACTTTTTTTATACTGCACATAACTGATATTCCGCTGCAACAACCACCGGGGAGAGAACATCAAATCAAGATCAAACCCCTTAGATACCGCGGCCATAAGCGGCTGCAGCATCTACGTGTGTTTAGACAAGGCAAGAGTCTCCCTAGTGTCCCCCCTCCAATGTAATTGCATGTTTTCCGACACCACAGATGATTTGATCAGCTGTCATGTGCCCCTAACAGCTGTACTAACCCCATTAACCCTTTCACGATCTTAGGAGTTTTGGGTCTCCGTTTTTTTTCACTCCTTTTCTTCTCAGAGCCATAACTTTTTATTTTTCAGGTAGATCAATCTGAGGACGAAAAGATCAATTTGCCAAATAAATCTTTATTTTATTCTTCAGGAAAGAAGATCTTCGACCAGACATACAAAAAGCCAACGTTTCGGCCAAAAATGGCCTTTTACACGGCAATTTATCTATAAACATATCACAATAAACAAAATTAAAATTAAATAAGTATCACATCACATATATTTCATGGTCGAAATAACAAATCAGAAGTCAACTCATACAGACTTGTGTTTCCATTAATGAATATATTCCAAATAATAGTCAAAATAATTAGCGGTTTTCCCTTCTTCCGGCTGCTCTGATTACTGACGCCATAAATAGGCGCCGCGCCAGCTCCATAGCACACCACGCACCTTGCCGGCTGTATCCGGGTTGCCCTATACCATATATTTCCTAATCTCAGGTATGTTTATTGCTCTTTCTGTACCTATCTCACCAGATCACCTTTTGTCTCATTCACTTATGGTTACATATTCTATGTTATCGTTTCAGCACTATCTCCCAGATCGACATACAGGTAATCATGGACTTTACTCCCTCTTTGGACATCCACTGGACTTACTCTGATTTACTCTGGATTATTTTCCTATCCTCTTATGATAGCTATATGGATTTGCAGTATATTATGTTTTTTCCTTATTTCGTTTTCCCTTCATTAATAGAACAGATAGGATTACTATTACCAAGATGATGATTTCAGGAGAATATCCCCATTGATTATTATTTTGACTATTATTTGGAATATATTCATTAATGGAAACACAAGTCTGTATGAGTTGACTTCTGATTTGTTATTTCGACCATGAAATATATGTGATGTGATACTTATTTAATTTTAATTTTGTTTATTGTGATATGTTTATAGATAAATTGCCGTGTAAAAGGCCATTTGTGGCCGAAACGTTGGCTTTTTGTATGTCTGGTCGAAGATCTTCTTTCCTGAAGAATAAAATAAAGATTTATTTGGCAAATTGATCTTTTCGTCCTCAGATTGATCTACTTGAATATTTGTTTTTTTTCTGAGGACAGTCTAAGGGTACGTTCACACAGGACTTTTTTGCTGCTTTTTTTTGCTGCTTTTTTTTATGCTAATTTTCAGCTGCTTTTTACAGTACCAGTAAAGCCTATGAGATTTCAGAAATCTCATGCACACACGTTGGTTTTTTGTTTGATCAGTTTTTTCTGCTTTGCTGCTTTTTTTGGACATAGGGCATGTCACTTCTTTCAGCGTTTTTGCTGCGTTTTTGCAGCGTTTTTTCACCCATTGACTTGAATGGGTGATGAAAAAAACGCTGCAAAAACGCTGAAAAAACGCATGTAGCATTATTTGCTGCTTTTTTTGTGCAGAAAATCATGGCCAGCAGGAAGGGATCTCACAGCCAAGAGCTTAGGGGTGTGGTTAGTGAGGTGTGAAGAGCCATTGTGAGCCATTGTGAGGTGTGAAGAGCCATTGTGAGGTGTCCTGATTGTGATCTATTGTGAGGGAGTTCCTGGTAGTGAGGTGTGAAGAGCCATTGTGAGCCATTGTCAGGTGTGAAGAGCCATTGTGAGGTGTCCTTTTCTAACAAATTAAATGACCAGGTAGTAGGTAAATACCTGCGTGCTTGAGTACTAACTGAGTGTCTTTGGTGTAGTCATCAAACATGTTTGATTCACCATATACCACAAAAAAAGCATGAAAAAAAACGCACCAAAAACGCACAAAAAACGCACCCAAAAAACGCACCAAAAACGCACCTATAAACAGCTGAAAATTAGCATAAAAAAAAGCAGCAAAAAAAAAGCAGCAAAAAAGTCCTGTGTGAACGTACCCTAAACCTAGACAATTCAGATCCCCTTGATCTATTAATATTTTTATTTTTCAGATCATATCAGCTGTTAAGTGCAGGAAAACATGCGGGCTCGGCGCCGGAGCCCGCATCAAACAGAGGGAGGCGACCGATGACGTACCTATACGTCATAGGTCGTGAAGGGGTTAACGTGACCTGTATACCAGAGCTTCCAGTGTACACTTACTTCTTACAGTGGCCGCACCACGGAGCGAAGAATTCAACAAGCCAAACGTCATCGCCGTTCAATACTAGTCTGTCAAAATTATCATCTGTCAGTTCAATGACCTCCTTCTTGCTTCCAGTGGTTCTCTGCTACAGAAAACAAGAGAAAGAGAATATAAAGATGAATTATTCCATTTCTCTTTCAATAATATTTACATTTTTTTTTCAGTGTGTCTTGATGCATTGACCCTCAGCAGTCAGTTGCAACCATAAGGGAACCTAACAATAAGCATTTAATTTCTCTGCAGTGCCCCCACAGGGAACGTGAGGGAATACATTATTTGGTCCTCCAGCTTGAGATCTATTTTTTTTTTTTTAAATCACACTTATCCATTGCAGAAAGTTTACTAAGAGTTCCATAACAGTGAATTAAATAAAAGAGAAAAAAAATAAATAAATAGCCTAAAACATTGGCCTATGTTGGCAGGAAAGCCATTGTAAGCTCTCATTTGCTGGTACTGACAATAAGACGTATGACTTCAGAGATTAGCTCGTATCTCGCCCCTATAAGCAACATTGGAAGCACTATGTAGAGGTAGGGAAAGCCGGGCAGTGTGGCCGACAGTGATCCCTGTGAGCTCGTCCATCAAGAAAGTCAATCAGTCTAAACGTCCGTTCCTACACGGAACTTTCACATCCTTTACACAATGGATAAAATGACTGTACACGTTACTAGACATCCTGCCTTCAATTCCCCGGGAAAGGCCCAACTACAAAATATATTAAAAGTGTATCTATGCAAAAGCTATAAAAACATAAACCCATCAAAAACAAATTCAAATGAAGCACGTCAAGCATAAAACATAGGATGATTTTAACGTCATCACCCCCCCAGTCACAACTATCAATTAAATACAAAATATGGAAAAGTTCTAAACAGAAAATGCACACAAAATAAATAAAAAATAAATCCAACAGGTCCTCTCAAGATCTTTTTCATTCCATTTTGCCTCATACTACTCATGAAAGCTAAGAAAATATACTTTGCATCAGGAGCTCAGGCATGCCACCTTCTCCTTACGGTGTTGTATGTGTCTGTAAGGACAACTAGCTGCAGCAGGAGCCTCCCCCCCTCTGATGTCCTGTCCCAGTAGAGGCAATACGCCTTGCAGAATGGGACATCCCATTTGAGAATCCCGTCAACCAAAAAGTCACAGGAAATAAAAAAAAACACAATTAGGGATTAGCTCGATAGGGAGAAGTGTATAGTGTTGTATAATAAAACCAATTACAAAGGTGCTTATAGTGTAAAGATAGATTTGTAAAAAAGGAGATTTTAGGTACCAACCCTTTAAAGGTACCTTCACACTAAACGACTTTGCAACGGTAACGATAGTAATCTGTGACGTTGCAGCGTCCTGGATAGCGATATCGTTGCGTTTGACACGCAGCAGCGATCTGGATCCTGCTGTGATATTGTTGGTCGGAGCTAGAAGGCCAGAACTTTATTTGGTCGTCAGATCGGCGTGTATCGTTGTGTTTGACAGCAAAAGCAACGATGCCAGCAATGTTTTACAATGGTAACCAGGGTAAATATCGGGTTACTAAGCGCAGGGCTGCACTTAGTAACCCGATATTTACCCTGGTTACCATTGTAAAAGTAAAAAAAAAACAAAAAACAGTACATACTCACCTTCTGATGTCTGTCACGTCCCCCGGCGTCCGCGCTGCTGCTCAGAGCTTCCTGCACTGAATGTGTCAGTGCCGGCCGTAAAGCAGAGCACAGCGGTGACGTCACCGCTCTGCTGTTAGGGCCGGCGCTTACACAGTGCAGGGAAGCGGACGCCGGGGGACCCGACAGACACCGGAATGTAAGTATGTAGTGTTTGGTTTTTTTACATTTACACTGGTAACCAGGGTAAACATCGGGTTACTAAGCGCGGCCCTGCGCTTAGTAACCAGATGTTTACCCTGGTTACCCGGGGACTTCGGCATCGTTGGTCGCTGGAGAGCGGTCTGTGTGACAGCTCTCCAGCGACCACACAACGACGAAACAGCGACGCTGCAGCGATCGGCATCGTTGTCTATATCGCTGCAGCGTCGCTTAATGTGACGGTACCTTAAGTTCCATGTGTACTTCTGGTGTTTGCCTCCTCATCCTCTTATCTCTGGCTAATCATCTCTTCACAAACTCCTGTTTAACATCTATTTGGATTTACTTCCTGGCTTGACCTGTGGTTAACCATTTGTCTGATGTAAGAAAAAACTTATCTCTGCTGTTCACGCTATTATGTTGCTGCAACAGTGTGTAATCTCTGCAAGTAAGAATCCAGTTTATATAGTTACTTGCTGTTAACCATTTGCTTGCACAGGTTTCAGCTACTTTCTGTTGATAGTATACAACTTTGCCATTAACCATTTGTTTGCTGCAGGTCCTGGATGTACAATACATTCACAGTCCATTTATATATTCATATTCCCAACTGTGAATACATCCAACAATCAGCATCCTCAAGTCTCAGTACGGACCACACGATTGTGATAAGTTTTAGAGCAACAGAATTACGCCCAAACCTAGCAGCCAAACATTTGTTTCACAGCTACAAATGGAGTCCCAATTCCAGTACTACACTGCTCAAAAAACTAAAGGAAACACAAAAAACAGAATATAACTCCAAGTAAATCAAACTTCTGTGAAATCAAACTTTCTTTATCGCCTCTCATTGGGGGACACAGGAACCATGGGTGTATGCTGCTGCCACTAGGAGGCTGACACTATGCAAATAAAAAAAGATAGCTCCTCCTCTGCAGTGTACACCCCACCGACTGGCATTATACTCTTCAGTTTAGCTTAGTGTCAGTAGGAGGTGGACACGGGTCTTTCTTTAGACCCTTATCTACCTCAATGTGCGTCGTTCCTTTTCAGGTTTTCCGGAGGGATACAGGGTGAACAGTCACACCTGTAGTCCCACAAGGCAGACTATGAGTACGGCGTGTACTGCCACCACGTATCCTCATAGATCCCTCAGCAGGACCATGATCCTAGCACACAAGCGTGCTCAGAAGTCCGGTCCTGGCTCCGTCCCCCACCCACTCGCCCACCAGAGCCTGTCGGTCGGAGGAGACGAGGACGTCCGTCATCGGCTCCACGGACGTCTAATATCTTCCACGCTTTTTCAAGGTTAGTACGACGGCGTGGGATGTTAGGTGAGTATTTGTGCTACCTGTGGGAGCCCCTGCGGCCGCACCTTTTCTGCGCAAGGGTCCCACCGCACACTAAAAAAAAAAAAATGTCTGGGGCTTATCTTTTGCGCGACGCTTCTGATGACCTTCCGCCCCCCCTTCCCACGGCGGCTGCGTTTCTTAGGCAGTCACGCTGCTTACCTGCGACCGTTTTTCCGGTTAATTCTGCGGCGCGGTTCCCCTTCAGGCAGCCGTGCCAGGTTTTCTCCGGCGGCCGCACCTTTGGAGGTGACTCGCGGCCGCGACCCTCCAGCGGCCACCGGCTTCTAATATAGGCCCCGGCTTTCCCTGGGGCCTACTTCCGGCGCCGGTACCGGCGTTTTTTCCTTATTACATGCAGCGGCTGCCGCACCTATTAGCCGGGCGGCGGTGCGCGAGCTAAGAGCGCCGCACCGCTGTTCACTTCGGCGGCCACCGGCTTCTAATTTAGGCCTACTTCCGGTGCCGCGCTCCGCCCACTTCCTTTTGCCTCGGGCGGGCTTTCTCAAACTGTGCCCTGCATTCCCCACCCACCGGCGCGATCTCGGCTGGCTCCGCCCCTTCCTCCACGCCGCTGCTGGACACTCAGGTCACGAGTTTTGTGCCTCGTGCCACGCACTCCGCAGAGCGCTCTTCTTCTGAGGACACAGCAGGAAATCTGCACCGGAGATCCACAGCATCTTCCTCCAGGCCTCCGTGGTTTTTCATCTGCCGTGAGTAGCTCTGCACTGCAGACTGACACCCCCCTCTGCTCCACTGTCCCCTAACCTGCTGGCATTTCTTCAGGGAGCTCTCCATAATGTCTAACTCTAAAGGGGGCCGCTCTCGTCCTCCTACTTCCTCCTCTAAGTCTTCTGTCTTAGTCAAATACTTTGCTTGTTCGTCCTGTAACAGCAAACTTCCCTCAGGTCAGTCCTCTCCGCTCTGTCAGGCCTGCAGCAACCCGATTGTTCCCACCGCCCAGGATCCCCCGGCCGCTCTGCCCGAGAGTGATACCCCCATCCCAGGCTGGGCCTCCTCTCTGTCTCAATCCGTGGCCGATTTAACACGAGTGTCTCAAACCCTGGTGTCGGTACTGGATCGGTTACCCCTGCAGACTCCAGCAGTAGCCAGCGGGTCCCAGGAACCGCCGCCCGAGCCCTCTTTGATAAGCCACAAAAGGTCCAGGCAGGTATGTCGGTCTGAGTCCTCTTCGCGTTCTATCTCGCCACACGGCCCTCCCCTGCGGTCGGTGTCCCCCCGATCCTCCTCCCCTGAGTCAGGCGAGGCTTTCTCTGATGCGCCCTCGGAGGATATTTCGGAGCTGGATTCTAACCAAATCGCCACCATGAGAGATATGGTCCAGAATCTCATTGGGGCAATAAACCAAACCTGTGGCATCAAGGATCCCTCTACGGAACCCGCAGATCAGGCGGTTTCGTTTAGACGGGCCAAACCACCCTCCAAGTTTTTTGCTCCTCATCCTGAATTCGTGGAAATCTTGGCCAGAGAGAGAGAGAGAACCCGACCAGACGTTTTCAGAGGGGAAAACGCCTGGGTGTGTTATATCCTTTTCCTCCAGAACTTACCGCCAATTGGACGGTCTCTCCCTCGGTGGATCCCCCTGTTTCCAGGCTGTCCACCAACACGGTGCTTCCTCTGTCCGGCGGAGCATCTCTGAAGGACTCTAACGATAGAGTTGTAGAATCCTTCGCGAAGTCAGCCTTTGAAGCAGCTGCGGCGGCGCTATGCCCAGCTTTTGCTTCCACTTGGGTCTCAAAATCTATTTCCAAATGGGCCAAGGATCTCCGTCGAGGTATCCTGGACGAGGCGCCTCCCGCGCAACTAGCGGAGCTTGCCAACCAGATTTCCCACGCTGGTGAATACCTGGTCTCCGCCTCCCTGGAAACCGCGTCTTGTGCGGCTCAGGCTTCCAGCAATGCTGTTGCCATCCGCCGGACCGTTTGGCTCAAGGCCTGGCAGGCGGACTTATCTTCCAAAAAGTCCATTACCAGTCTGCCCTTCCAGGGCTCTCGTCTCTTTGGTCCCCAGCTGGACCAAATCATTAAGGATGCCACTGGGGGTACAAGTTCTCTTTTCCCCAGGCTAAGCCTCGCCGCCCTCCTCCTAAACGGCAGTTTCGATCCTTTCGGCCTTTTCGACGCTTCGCGGCGTCAAACTCCTTTGCCCAGCAGCAACAGAGGCCTCAGGCACGTCAAGAGAAGAAGGCGGTGTCCTTTAGGCCCACTCCGTCCTGGCGTCCTCGCTACTCCCAGGGTAGATCTTCCAGGCCCAGGACCGGAAGATCCACCTCTGCATGACTCTCGGCAAGACTCCAGCCCAACTCCCAGGTTGGGCGGCCGTCTTCTCTTTTTCAGGGACGCCTGGCTTTCCGCAGTAGAGGACGCATGGGTCAGGGAAGTTGTATCCTCGGGATACAAGATAGAGTTCATTTCACGACCCCAGGATCGTTTCTTTGAATCCCGTCCTCCAAGAGATCCCGCTTTAGTTCCGGGCTTCTTTGCAGCCATCGCTTCTCTTCTCAAAGCCGGGGTTATCGTTCCCGCACCAGAAAAAGAACGTTTCACGGGTTTCTACTCGAACCTTTTTGTGGTACCGAAAAAGGACGGCAAGGTTCGTCCCATTCTAGACCTCAAATTGCTGAACAGGAGAGTTCATCTGAGACGCTTCAGGATGGAATCTCTTCGTTCAGTAATTGCTTCCATGGAGGCCCAGGAATTTCTGTGCTCAATCGACATCCAGGACGCCTACCTCCATGTCCCGATATTTCCCAGACATCACCGTTTCCTGCGCTTTGCAGTGCTCCGGGAACATTTTCAGTTCGTCGCCCTGCCGTTCGGCCTAGCAACCACTCCAAGGGTTTTCACAAAGATCATGGTGGCACTGATGGCCATCTTGAGAGTCAGAGGCCTGGTCCTTTTTCCTTACCTCGACGACATCCTCATCAAGGCTCCGTCCTTTGCTCAGGCTCACGAAAGCCTGTCTATTGTTATCGACACCTTAGTCCGTTTCGGGTGGCTGGTCAACCGGAAGAAGTCCTGCCTTATCCCTTCTCAGCGCATCATCTTTCTGGGCATGCTCTTCGACACTCGTCAGACCAGAGTCTTCCTTCCCAAAGACAAGAAATCCACCCTTTGTTGGGACATACGCTTGCTCCAGGGTCCTCGGCCTCCCTCCCTCCGTTCGGCCATGAGGGCTCTTGGGAGGATGGTAGCAACATTGGAAGCGATTCCCTTCGCCCAATTTCACTCGCGACCCCTCCAGCAAGCCATTCTGTCTCAATGGGACAGGTCTGTCTTCTCCCTGGATCGGCCAATCCGTCTCTCTTCTCGGGTCAAACGGTCTCTCAACTGGTGGCTGACGTCACCTCTTGTCTCCCAGGGCAGGTCCTTCCTTCCAGTTCACTGGCAGGTGGTGACGACGGACGCCAGCCTGCTCGGCTGGGGTGCGGTGTTTCGTCACCTGACGGTCCAGGGCCGTTGGTCGTCGCAGGAGTCGTCTCTGCCAATCAATGTCCTCGAAATTCGGGCCATTTTTCTGTCCCTCCGCCACTGGGAAACTATTCTCAGGGGCCTGCCAGTCCAGGTCCAGACGGACAACGCCACGGCCGTGGCATATGTCAACCATCAGGGGGTGACCCGGAGCTCCTTGGCCCTTGCCGAGGTATCCAAGATCCTCCTTTGGGCAGAGGCTACAGTTCCGGTGATATCCGCGGTGCATATCCCCGGCGTGGACAACTGGGCCGACCGACTTCCTCAGCCGCAAGGGCCTCGCGGCAGGGGAATGGTCCTTGCATCCGGAGGTCTTCCATCAGATTTGTCTTCGATGGGGGACTCCGGACGTGGACCTCACGGCGTCTCGAATGAACAGGAAGGTTCTGCAGTTCGTCTCCAGGTCTCGCGATCCTCTCGCAGTGGGCGTCGACACTCTGGCCATCCCTTGGTCACAGTTCGGGCTGCCTTACCTGTTCCCACCCCTTCCACTTCTTCCCAAGCTGTTGAAGAAGATCAAAGCGGAAGGGGTGCCGGTCATCCTGATCGCCCCGGATTGGCCCAGGAGAGCTTGGTTCGCAGAGCTCGTCAACCTTCTCGCGGACGCTCCCTGGCGCCTTCCAGACAGGCCCGATCTGCTGTCTCAGGGTCCGATCTGCCACCCGAATTCTCGGTCGCTCAGTTTAACGGCGTGGCTGTTGAGACCGCGGTTCTAAGAGCGTCCGGCCTTTCAGACCGGGTGATTCACACGATGATTCAGGCTCGGAAGCCTTCGTCTTCCAGGATCTACTACCGTACCTGGAAGGCTTACTTCCGTTGGTGCGAGTCCAACCGCGTTCCGTCTATGACCTTTTCCCTGCCTTCTCTTTTGGCCTTCCTTCAGGCAGGACTGGATTCAGGCCTGGCTCTTAGCTCCCTGAAGGGCCAAGTTTCTGCGCTTTCCATCCTCTTTCAGAAGACTTTAGCTTCTCGGCCACAGGTTAAGACCTTCCTTCAAGGAGTGGCCCACACTGTCCCGCCGTACAGGGCTCCTGTGGATGCATGGGATTTGAACCTGGTACTGGACGTTCTGAGGGTTTCTCCCTTTGAGCCCCTTCGGGAGATTCCTCTATCAGTTCTATCTTGGAAGGTGTCCTTTCTTGTGGCCATCACGTCTATTCGCCGCGTTTCCGAGTTGGCGGCTCTGTCTTGCCAACCTCCATTTTTGGTCATTCACCAGGATAAGGTGGTCTTCCGGCCTCCACCTTCTTTTCTTCCTAAGGTGGTTTCAACCTTCCACCTCAACGAGGACATCATTTTACCTTCCTTTTGTCCAGCTCCGACTCATCCTCTGGAGCGATCTTTGAACAAGCTGGACCTTGTCAGGGCAGTGAGGATCTACCTGGATAGAACCTCCACTTTTCGAAAGACTGATTCCTTTTTCATCATTCCTGATGGCACGCGCAGAGGCCAACCGGCTTCTAAGGCGACTATTGCTCGCTGGATCAGAATGGCAATTTTGGAGGCTTACCGGGTCAAGAACAGAGTGCCCCCTCCTGGGATTAAGGCTCACTCTACCCGGGCAGTCGGCGCCTCCTGGGCGGTGCGCCACAGGGCTTCCGCCCTACAGCTTTGCAAAGCGGCAACTTGGTCTTCCATCCACACGTTCGCCAAATTTTACAAGGTCCATACCTACGCTTCGGCGGACGCCAGCCTAGGCAGAAGGATCTTGCAGGCGGCAGTGGTGAGTCCTCTGACCTGATGGAAGTCTGTTTTCCCGCCCTAGGGACTGCTTTGGGACGTCCCATGGTTCCTGTGTCCCCCAATGAGAGGCGATAAAGAAAACAGGATTTTTGGTTGCTTACCGTAAAATCTGTTTCTTGGAGCCTTAATTGGGGGACACAGCTCCCTCCCAGGTTTTCTGTTGTTATCTGTTATATGACTGTTCTCACATTACAGTTCTCAAGTTTGTGGTTATGGTTTTTCAACCTTGTTCTTTATCTCCTACTGCTTTCTCACTAACTGAAGAGTATAATGCCAGTCGGTGGGGTGTACACTGCAGAGGAGGAGCTATCTTTTTTTATTTGCATAGTGTCAGCCTCCTAGTGGCAGCAGCATACACCCATGGTTCCTGTGTCCCCCAATGAAGGCTCCAAGAAACAGATTTTACGGTAAGCAACCAAAAATCCTGTTGTTCACTTAGGAAGCAACACTGATTGACAATCAATTTCACATGCTGTTGTGCAAATGGAATAGACAACAGATGGAAATTATTGGCAATTATCAAGACACCCTCAATAAAGGAGTGGTTCTGCAGGTGGGGACCACAGACCACATCTCAGTACCAATGCTTTCTGGCTGATGTTTTGGTCACTTTTGAATGTTGGTTGTGCTTTCACACTCGTGGTAGCATGAGACGGACTCTACAACCCACACAAGTGGCTCAGGTAGTGCAGCTCATCCAGGATGGCACATCAATGTGAGCTGTGGCAAGAAGGTTTGCTGTGTCTGTCAGTGTAGTGTCCAGAGGCTGGAGGCGCTACCAGGAGACAGGCCAGTACACCAGGAGACGTGGAGGGGGCTGTAGGAGGGCAACAACCCAGCAGCAGGACCGCTACCTCCGTCTTTGTGCAAGGAGGAACAGGAGGAGCTCTGCCAGAGCCCTGCAAAATGACCTCCAGAGGGGGGTTGTGCTCACAGCCCAACACCGTGCAGGATGCTTGGCATTTATCACAGAACACCAGGATTGGCAAATTCGCCACTGGCGCCCTGTGCTCCTCACAGATGAAAGCAAGTTCACTCTGAGCACATGTGACAGACGTGACAGTCTGGAGATGCCGTGGAGAGCAATCTGCTGTCTGCAAAATCCTTCAGCATGACCGGTTTGGCAGTGGGTCAGTAATGGTATGGGGTGGCATTTCTTAGGAGGGCCGCACAGCCCTCCTTGTGCTCGCCAGAGGTAGCCTGACTGCCATTAGGTACCGAGATGAGATCCTCAGACCTCTTGTGAGACCATATGCTGGTGCGGTTGGCCCTGGGTTCCTCCTAATGCAGGACAATGCCAGACCTCATGTGGCAGGAGTGTGTCAGCAGTTCCTGCAAGATGAAGGTATTGAAGCTATGGACTGGCCGCCTGTTCCCCAGACGTGAATCCGATTGAGCGCATCTGGGACATCATGTCTCGCTCCATCCACCAACGTCACGTTGCACTACAGACTGTCCAGGACTTGGCGGACGCATTAGTCCAGGTCTGGAAGGAGATCCCTCAGGAGACCTTCCGCCGCCTCATCAGGAGCATGCCCAGGCGTTATACAGTAGGGAGGTCATACAGGCACGTGGAGGCCACACACACTACTGAGCATCTTTTCCTTGTCATGAGGCTTTTCCACTGAAGTTGGATCAGCTTGTAATTTTATTTTCCACTTTGATTTTGAGTATCATTCCAAATCCAGACCTCCATGGGATATTCATTTTGATTTACATTGATAATTGTTATGTTTTATTGTTCTGAACACATTCCACTATGTAATGAATAAAAATTTATAACTGGAATATTTCATTCAGAGATATCTAGGATGTGGCGTTTTAGTGTTCCCTTTATTTTTTTTGAGCAGTGTATATTTCCACCCCCATCTATAAAAGAACTATCTTGAAAATGAAAGTGCAGAGCAAGAGGGTTGCAAATTGGTCCAAGTCTCAAGTTATGTGGTTCTCTAGTGTGATTTTCTCATCTGACAATGTGGAGTACTTTTGTGTTTACTTTTAACTCCCCCACCCCTTATCTTCCTGAACGTAGAATTCATTTCCCAAAATTATGTATATAATCACGTCAATGTGGATAGAGGAGGGTTTTTCACCTTTTGAGGTCATTGGTCTTCCCACATGGCTGATTATTGAGAGAATTCAAAAACGGATACTCCGTTCAGTGCACAAACAACTTTCATCTCCAACTCTTCCAGATAGATCTACCATCACCGGAAGATGAGTGTAATCTTGCCATAAAGGGTAGGACTGAATAATATGAATAGGTTGAAAGTCTGAATAAGGGATTTGCTAGGGTCTGGGCTAAGAATATGTGGTTGGGTGAGAGGAGCCAAACAAATATGTGGTCATGTGGCTTTTGACTCAATGTTCTGTTCAGCTAGAGTGCGACCTTCCTCCGATTAATAGATTGGGTTCTTCATGGGCGTAACCCCTTCACTCCCATAGTCAGTAGAGTCCAATGGGATCTAACTTATTTTTGCCAGACCACCTCCAGAACCACCAGAGTATTATATTGAATGGATAGCCATTAATGCTTTATTATTCCAAGCTTCTGAATTGTCTTTTTTTTTGGTAGCATGAACCCAACGGTAACGAAAATCGCGAAGGTTGTGTTGCACCGTCCTTAATTCTTCACCGGTTGCTTCAAGAGCCACCACGTCATTCATTTATTTTGTTATGTTCTGGATGTAAATTTGGCCATTTAGTTGTTCTTGAAAACACCCTAAACATTCAATCCATCCATCCCTAGCGCCACCTGACACGAAGTCCAATGTGATCGCAGGTACCAAATAACCAAACTCATCGCATGAGGGCAGAGCTGATGTGCGATTTATAATTTATCAGGACAGGTTTGTACAGAATTTAGACAGCAGTGGTATGGACGACCAGAACATTACGTAATCTTTAGATGATAAAATGGAGAAACGCGTTACATCCGTCCTCACAAGAGCGCTAAACAACTAAATCAGCACATTGACAGACGCTAAGCTTCATGGAAAACAGAACCCTAAGAGATATAGCGCACAGACAAGCATGCTCTGGATTTTGATTCCAATCAGTTATGGCAGAAGGTTTGATTCATGGTCGTAGGCTGGATCTTGGTCAATGGCGTTGAGTATGAAGAGGTCCAAGCTGCTGCTGGAAGCCGCGTTGTTGAGAAGGCTGATGATGTTGTGAACCCTGGCGCTGACAGTGTTGCTGACGACCCTGGGGATCACGGTGCTGTTTGTGTTGCTTCTTTGGTCGTCGTCTATAGTGCTCCATGTCTTCTTCCTCTTCGGATCGATCCTACACAAGGATAACTCCATCATAAGAAAAGCTCTATGTGGACGTCTTCACTATTAGAGCTTCTCGTCTTATTAGGAGTTGCCTCAATAATATTTGTGTGGTCACCAGAAGATTTTGATTACAAAGGATTAGCGTTTCCTACTTTTCTCCCCAAGAACTCAGTTGTAATTTTGGACATGGAGGGAATGTGGATTGGAAGGCGGAGGCAGAATAGTTTTCGGGTGTCTGTAGGAAGCTTTGTATTCTCTTCCGTATAGTTTACTCTCATATAACAATAGCAGACATTAAAGAAAACCTGCAATGCTAACTATTCATGGCTCCTTTGTGTCTACCGTATCTCAAAATAAATGTTTTTATTTCTCTACTCGGGTCCAAAAATGTTAATCTTGTCGGCCCTCATATTTCTCACTAACTTCAGATCAGACCTGTCCCTGGCTGTAAGGCTCCTTAGGGCCACATGAGCACTCCCCAAGCCCTCCATGCTAAGCGCTGGCCTCTCATATCAGCCACAAAGCACAAGGACCAGGAGGAAATTAGAGAAGTACTCCTGATTGTCTGTCACACAATACACTTCTCGGACATACATAATACAGTTTTCTTTCCTTCACCCCTTATCTTGGTACCTAGTTCTACCCTTGCATTTTATTCAGCTATCCTCTTGAGTCAATCTCATGGTGCATCGTTACACAAGATACTCAGTACCATCGCCGACTACTAGGACACAGATCATCCTTCATTTTCCTATATAAGCTGCTATATTATAAAGGTACAGTCAGTGATCCACATCCATATAACTTTGACAGGAGCTGTGCAATCATCACCATTATCTGTGATAGGAGTTTTTGTCTTTGCTCTGTAGAAAACTTCAGTGGTAAAATCCTTGCAATTTCATCACTTAGGAGCTTTTAATGATTGGGATGGTAATGACAGTGATGGTAATACCAACTGAGAATATAATATAATTTATCTATATATTTATTTTCATATATTATATTATATTCTCAGCTGGTATTACCAACCCTGTCATTACCATTTTAACATGACTGATTTCACAGAACTCTCTCATTAACCCATAACATGAAAAAAAAAAAAAAAAAAAAATATGTATATATACACACACACACACAAACATACATACACACTAGATGGTGGCCCGATTCTAACGCATCGGGTATTCTAGAATATATATGTATATAGCAGCCACACAGTATATAGCACAGGCCACGTAGTATATAGGAGCCATGTAGTATTTAGCATACAAATAGTACGTGGCCTGTGCTATACAGTATGTGGCTGCTATATACATACATATTGTAGAATACCCGATGCGTTAATAGAGGCCACACAGTATATAACACAACCCACGCAGTATATAGCAGCCACGTAGTACATAACACAGGCCACGTAGTATATAACACAGGCTCACGCAATATATAGCACAGCCCACGCAGTACAAAACACATAGTATGTAACACTGCCCACGTAGTATATAGCAGCCATGTAGTATATAACGCAGCCCACGCAGTATCTAACACAGGCCACGTAGTATACAGCAGCCATGTAGTATATAGTACTGCCCATGTAGTATATAGCAGCCATGTAGTATATAGTACTGCCCACGCAGTATATAGCAGTGTGGGCACCATATCCCTGTTAAAAAAAAAAAAAAAAAAGAATTAAAATAAAAAGAGGAGGAGCCACAGTTAATCTTTTTCAGATTATGCATAGTGTCGCCTCCTAGTGGACAGCAGCATAACACCCATGGTCCTGTGTCCCCCAATGAGGCGACAGAGTAAATAGTTACATACTCACCCGCCAGGATCCAGCGGCGCTCTGGCGATGGGCGCCGCTGGTCTCGCGAGACCGCTAAGTCTTCTGGGTAATTTCGCAATGCATCGCCAGGAACGGAAGATGGCGGCAGGCGCGAGCTACGGAGGGTGAGTATAGCAGGTTTTTTTTTTTTTATTATTATTATTTCTAACATTACATTTTTTTACTATTGATGCCGTATAGGCAGCGACAATAGTAAAAAGTTGGGGACACACAGGGTTAATAGCGGCGGTAACGGAGTGCGTTACCCGCGGCATAACACGGTCCGTTACCGCCGGCATTAACCCTGTGTAAGCAGTGACTGGCTGTTTTGCCGCGACCCCAATCAGCGACTTGGATTTGCATGACAGACAGAGGCCCCGACCAATGAATATCCATGAAGGACAGACAGACAGAAATGACCGTTAGACAATTATATAGTAGATAGAGATATAATATATATCTCTATTTTTTTTTCATGTTATGGGTTAAAAAAAAAGTTCTGTGAAATCAGTCAAGTCAAAATTTTGGAAATTCATCTAGGTGTTAAATGAGATATTGATGAAATATTACTATTCAAATGGGGTGTACTTGTGCTGATCACAGTAATATAGCTATTTATGAAGTTAAAAAAACAAAACAAAAACACAACTTGTAGGATTACTTTTAACGCAAATTTTTGCAGGCTATTTAAGGAGCAGAAATCCCTGCAGTCCGGTGAATACTGGGACTGTCATTTCTAGAGTTAATGACCTTTAACTTCAGAGCCAGCAGGATATCTGCACATGGTAAGGAACGGCAGAATCTGCAGAACTGATTTTTCAGAAATTGCAATGATTGATGTGAAATTGTGACTATCCAAACCAGAGCTCGTAAAAAAGAAGTTATGCACTTTCCTGTAGAATTCAAGGCAAACAATGGGACACGGACCCCCCACCATCCCTTAATTGTTAGAAAGCAGAGACCAGATGCTCCTTCGTCCATGCATTACACCGTTGCTGTCCGTGGACTGTGTTAAGAATGCAACTTTATCTATAGCCTAATCAACAGCATTGGGCGGAATTATAAAGGTACCGTCACACTAAGCAACGTCGCAGCGATATAGCCAGCGATCTGTGACGTTGCAGCGTCCTAGGTAGCGATATCGCTGTATTTGACACGCAGCAGCGATCTGGATCCCGCTGTGAAATTGCTGGTCGCTGCTAGAAGGTCTGAACTTTATTTGGTCGCTAGGTCGCCGTGTATCGCCGTGTTTGACAGCAAAAGCAATGATACCAGCGATATTTTACACTGGTAACCAGGGTAAACATCGGGTTACTAAGCGCAGGGCCGCGCTTAGTCACCCGATGTTTACCCTGGTTACCAGCGTAAAATGTAAAAAAAAAAACAGTACATACTTACATGCGTCCCCCGGCGTCCGCTTCCCACACTGAGCGCAGTAAAGTGAAAGTGAAAGCACACGTCACCGCTGTGCCCTGCTACTGCCGGCGCTCAGCCATTGCAGGAAGCGGACGCCGGGGGACGCATGTAAGTATGTACTGTTTGTTTTTTTTACATTTTACGCTGGTAACCAGGGTAAACATCGGGTTACTAAGCGCGGCCCTGCGCTTAGCAACCCGATGTTTACCCTGGTTACCCGGGGACCTCGGCATCGTTGGTCGCTGGAGAGCTGTCTGTGTGACAGCTCTCCAGCGACCAAACAGCGACGCTGCAGCGATCGGCATCGCTGTCGCTATCGCTGCAGCGTCGCTTAGTGTGACGGTACCTTTACTCAGCATGCTAGCCCATGATGTCATTAAATGCTGATAGTCATCAGGTCCGAAATGATATTCATCCCTTTAAATTAATTATTACCTCCAGTGCCAGAATAAATGTTGCAAAGTTGAGTTTTCCTGCTGCTTTTGTGGAGGAGTGTAGCATGAACTCAGAGCATTAAAGTCTGAACAGACTGCAGCGCAGCTGTATGGTAAGTAGGGCAGTGCCATCTATTTGGCATCATGTAGACATCCATGAAACTCGTACCACAAGGCAGAGACGGTCTGCAGGTCTCCCAACCTGAATGAGAAAGCCTCCTAGGCATAAACGAGACCCACGGGCAGACGGAGGTTCATGGACAGCTGCGTGAGCCCTTACTCTACTTGTTATGAAGCCGATGGTCCCAGAGACTCGCCGCCATTTAAAATCTTCATTTATATTCATCCGTCCAATGATCATGTAACATGTGTAAAATGTATTTGCTCACTTATAACATACATTTGACTAGACAGATTTATTAGTTAAACCCTTTTCGACACAGGAGATAAAATAGCGGGCTCAGGAGTCGAGACTGCAACATGCCCAGTAGATGAGAGGCTGCCATCCTGTGATCCCCAGATTAAAAAGACGGAGTGCTCATTTCATGGCTTTGTATTGAAAAATATCTTAGTGCACAGCTTCAATTTCCATTGTTGCCATCTCCATAAATGATTGCACACTGAACGGCTCGGTGTTTGGCCTCCTCCATTATACCGGTGGGGCAGGACGTTAGCCATACCCTCCTTGTCTGTATGGAGGTGCAACACACAGCCGGAGTCAGACGGGTGCTCCCATACCTACCTGTTTTCCAGAATCATAGCCACCGCCTCCTCTTCCGCTCAGCCGATCCTTCACTAGAGACCGGAGGGCATTTAATGCTCCATCAACAATGGCTTCACTGGTTCTTCCTCCTGGAAAAGAACAGGACAAGATGCAATCAGCGAAACTGAGGAACCTGAACAAACCAGGAACAGAATAAGGATTATTTTATTATGAGCTTCAGCGACGTCCCAGGTCATAGGCCTGCAATAGTTATGGGGGGTCGTGCAGCCCCTCTCAGCTCTACATCCTGCACGGAAAGACGTCATCACATGCTGGGCAGGAGGGAGGGACAATATTTCCCCTAATATGGAGGAAATTAGCATTTGCCTCATGTGGTTTTTGCCCTCCTTTGGATCAACAGGTTAGGTTATAGGTTGAATTCAATGGACTACTTTGTTTAACCCCTTCCTGATGTCAGACGGGATAGTACGTCCGACGTCAGGTCCCCTGCTTTGATGCAGGGCTCCGCGGTGAGCCCGCATCAAAGCCGGGACATGTCAGCTGTTTTGAACAGCTGACATGTGCCCGCAATAGGCGCGGGCAGAATCGCGATCTGCCCGCGCCTATTAACTAGTTAAATGCCGCTGTCAATCGCAGACAGCGGCATTTAACTACCGCATCCGGCCGGGCGGCCGGATATGACGTCATCGCCGACCCCCGTCATATGATCGGAGGTCGGCGATGCTTCAGAATGGTAACCATAGAGGTCCTTGAGACCTCTATGGTTACTGATCGCCGGTAGCTGTGAGCGCCCCCGTGGTCAGCGCTCACAGCACACCTGCAATTCTGCTGTGTAGCAGCGATCTTATGATCGCTGCTACATAGCAGAGCCGATCGGGCTGTGCCTGCTTCTAGCCTCCCATGGAGGCTATTGAAGCATGGCAAAAGTGAAAAAAAAAAAAGTAAAAAAAAAAAAGTAAAAAAAATAAAAAAACATAAAAGTTCAAATCACCCCCCTTTCGCCCCAATCAAAATAAATCAATTAAAAAAAAAAAAATCAAACATACACATATTTGGTATCGCCGCGTTCAGAATCGCCCGATCAATAAAAAAAAAAAAAAAGCATTAACCTGATCGCTAAACGGCGTAACGAGAAAAAAAATCTAAACGCCTGAATTACGTTTTTTTGGTCGCCGCGACGTTGCATTAAAATGCAATAACGGGCGATCAAAAGAACGTATCTGCACCAAAATGGTATCATTAAAAACGCCAGCTCGGCACGCAAAAAATAAGCCCTCAACCGACCCCAGATCATGAAAAATGGAGACGCTACGAGTATCGGAAAATGGCGCAATTTTTTTTTTTTTTTTTAGCAAAGTTTGGAATTTTTTTTCACCACTTAGGTAAAAAATAACCTAGTCATGTTAGGTGTCTATGAACTCGTAATGACCTGGAGAATCATAATGGCAGGTCAGTTTTAGCATTTAGTGAACCTAGGAAAATAGGCAAGCAAAAAACAAGTGTGGGATTGCACTTTTTTTGCAATTTCACCGCACTTGGAATTTTTTTCCCGTTTTCTAGTACACGACATGGTAAAACCAATGATGTCGTTCAAAAGTACAACTCGTCCCGCAAAAAATAAGCCCTCACATGGCCAAATTGACGGAAAATAAAAAAGTTATGGCTCTGGGAAGGAGGGGAGTGAAAAACGAAAACGGAAAATCCCACGGTCATGAAGGGGTTAAAGTTGACCTATCAAAGTAGGAAACAGATTTATGCTAGCCTGCTTGACCCCAAATGCAAAAATTATTTTGTCCTGCCATGTAAAGTGAAAGAGTGGTTAGAAATGTATACAAATAATAATAATAATAAAAAAAATTGTATGTATGTATATACACACACACTCTCAATTCATCAAGCAGTTTTCACCAGGATTTTGACTTAAAACTGTGTGCAGTGTTTTTTCTGTGCAAGAGATACAGCTGAGTTATGTATCACTATAAACACTTCCAGAGGTCCTCTCATTGCAGTCACTATGGGGGGGGGGAATAAGAACAGACAGCACTGCGAGATGAGATTTAGAAGCATAGTAATTATATATAACTCTGCTCAGCTGTATTATTACAAACACTTCCAAATTTCTTCTCATGGCAGTCAGTATGAGGATGAGAGCTGAAAGTGCTGCGAGATGAGATCTGGAGGTGTTTGTCATGATACATAGCTCAGCTCTACTGCAGTTCTCCAGTAGATGCAGAAATCAGTGAGTAGAGGGTGTGTTCTTTTCTCCAATTCATGACACCTCCTGCTTATGATTGGTCAACCTCATGCAGGGGCAGGAGTACACGCCCCCACCACTGACTGTATAATGACAGAAAACTACCAATCAGTGGTGTGGGCGGGGTATAAACAACTCCACATTCTGAGCACTGCTAGATCTGCAGCAGAGAAAACAGGGATTATTAGAAAATGACGGCATGTACACCAGCATGTGACATCACTGGAATCAGGGTCTCGGCCCCTACATCATGTTGCTCTTGGATTACATAGCAAAACCTGCTGACTTATTTCCTTTAACACCAGAGACCAGAAGCCTCAGCTAATCAATTGGACACATACCTTGATAATCATCCGGCTTATTCTTGTTTGCCCCAAATATCTTGATTGTTGGGAACCCTCGAATCTCGTACTGACCACCCAAGGCCTTGTGCTGATCACAGTCCACAGCTCCCACCTTCACTATTCCCTGAAATAGACATCGGACATGAGCTAAGAGGGCGGTAACTTGGAGCTGTATACGCATTAATTAGTGCATGACAGTTGCAGTGCAGCGGTATCCACACTGTGAAGTGATGAGGTAGTGACCCAGCAAAGTTCCAAAACAAACGTCCCTTTAATGTTCAACTCACAGCAATACACAGTACACAATATCCTCCGGAGAACCATATTCTCCAGTTTGCAGCTGATAAACATTCCAGTCCACCTTCGAAACTAGTTACCGTGGGCAACGGCACCGCTGTGTACGATGTGGGTGTCAGGTCTGTCAGCTCCGCTTGCCTGTGTTGCCTCACACAGGTGGAGCTCTGCAGAGCCACTTGCTTGGTCTGCACTCCTGCAACAACCAGACTGACCGATACTGATCCTGACACACCCAAACCCTTTACTTCAATTTAAATGGAATTTAACTGGAATCTGTGGCCTTCAGCCACATGGAAAACCCGGGTCGGGAATGAAATGGACTGCACGACTACATCCTGTAGTCCGTTTCAAGACACAAAAGCCCAGAGCAGGTTTTCCCTAAATCCCCAAATAGTTTGCCCAAGACTAACACTTTGTACTCCGCATTGCAATAACAGCTACACCTGTGACTGCAATGCACTCCCATGGCCTCAATATGTGTCAGTGCACATCCTGGCGGGAAGGTGGTGAGACACACAGTGACCCTCATATGCAACACCAGTCACTGTCTCACACAGTATATATGGGATCAATATGGATTTGCTCCATATTGAGGTCAAAGTTACAATACATCAAGGAGGCGGGGGGAAAAGGATTACGTTTTTTTTTGGCCGCCGCAACATATCAGAAGCAATAAGAGGCGCTCAAAACATCACATCTACCCCAGAGTGGGGGTCAGTAAAAACATCAGCTAAGGATCAATATATAAGGCCTCGCACAGCCCCAAAAAGTTAAACTGTTACGGTCTTGGAAAATGGAGACAAAAGCAAAAACTCTACATGTTTGGTATCTGCATGCTCGTACGTCCCCGTCAAATTTCAATGACAGGTCAGTTTTACCATATAGTGAACACTGTAAATAAAAAACCCCAAAAACAAATTTGACACTTTTTTTTTTCCAATTTCAACGCACTTGGAATCCTTCCCCATTTTCCAGTAGACCATGTAATAGATTGAACAGTGTCATTCAAAAGTACAACTCAGCCTGCAAAAATAAAAAGCCCTCGTACGGTTATGTGGGCAAAAAAAAAAAGAAAAATGGCCATGTCATGAAGGGGTTAAAGCTAAATACTACGACCTGATGTCAATGTAAAAATTTCTACCAATAGAATAAAAATCCCACCACCTACACAGCAATTTGGTTTGTGCCATTTGGCATCCTGTGGTCATTACTATTTTTGCGCTGTTCCCCACCCCCACATGGGATGTAAAAATATGAATGTACAAAATAATAGAAAAAAAAAGCAAAAAGTGAAAAAAAAAAAAAAAAAGTCATTCTTGGCTGCACGCCGGCATTTACCTTCAACGCAGTGGCAGCTTTCTTCCAGTCGGGGGTCAGTCTCTGACAATGGCCGCACCTGGCAAAAGAAACCTTGACACGTCACCATTCCATATAAAGTTATTCTACGGATCTAAACTAGTTTCTTAAAAGGGGTTTCAGAAATTCCTTACCGTTTCCTGGACCAGCGCTGAATCTCCGATGCCTCCCCCAGTATCTGAGATTGTCTGCAAAACTGACTTTATATCGACAGCGCTGCAGCTAATCAGTGAACTCAGGATCTCTGCCTGAGTAAATGGCACGAGCCCCAGAAACAAATGATTGGCTGCAGCGTTGTTAACTTGATGTCAGTGCTGCAGACAATAACAGACACTGGGAGCAGCGGCAAAGACTCAGCCCTGTACCGAGGGAGGGCGAGTAAGGCACGGTATGTTTAAAAAAAAAACTGCGGCCGGGGGACAGGATGATGGATACTGACATACATGTATCACATCCATGGAAAATTAAAACAATTAAGTATATCAAAAATAGTTTATTTGTACATAGACAAAGTATAGATAGCAATAAAATCACTAAAATATTATGTACACAAATATTATATACGGTAGGTAGCATTAGATGTGAAAGACACAGGGCAAAGAAGGGGGATGTGTCTGGAAGACAACACTACAATAGAAATATATGACCGGTAGGACCAAGTTTATGTAAATCCTAAACCACAAATAACAGTGTGCATGGACCTTTAAGAGGCAAACAGTAAAGTGGATAATTCAAAACTGATCCTTATCCATATCGGTCATAGTGTTGTCACCAGACTGCCAGCCCCTACGCGCGTTTCGCGTAGGCTTCTTCCACAACCAGCTGCTGTGGAATCACAACTCCCAAGATGTAGAGGGGTTGTAATTCACAGGAGCTGGAGACCCCCAGCATTATCCCCTCACCCCCAGTGACAATCATACCCACCAGGGAGCATAGAACTCCACCAGCCACAGACTGTCGCTCTGGACGACTTCTCTTTGGAAATTGGAGGCCGTTAACGTTACGACATCATCGCTGGCCGAGTACATGCACCGCGCCGCCACAAACAGCGAGCAAACGACTGCGCCTGGAAGAAGAGACCAGCTCATTAATATACAAAACATGTAATGCAAGAAGATACAAGAAGCATGGGAGAGAAAAATCCATCTCTGGGTCTATGGCGAGCTGAGAGTGGGCGTCTGCAGCAAGTCACGGCTGCATCACTTGGAAGCGTCATACCCGGACACCTGTGGATTTCCACGCTCCGGCGTCTAGGTTATTTTTTTTAACTATGAGCAAAGCAAATGCACAAGTCCTCATCGTGTGCGTCACCCTGTACAAAGACCACCAAGCAGCTAAATACCAGCAGACTGCTGGTCACTTAGGGGGCAACCAGAATGACTGCTCATATCATACGATTGTTCTGAGTGCATAAAACATCATGTTCTCGGCAGCACAGCTCCGGTTTACATATGTCGATGTGCTGCCGAGAACGATTTTTTTTTCCATTGCAGACGTGAACGATCTGATCACCTGACAAAAATTGCAGAGAGAACGTACATCATTATCGGGAGCGTACGCCTACAGGAGGGGGACAGTCAGATGCAGACTATTACACCTGAGTGCTTCCAGTAGGCAGACGCTCCGAAAAATGATGCACGCTCGCTCTGCCGTCATCATTACAGTCTACGGCCCTGACGGAGCATGTGTGCGGACCCCGTTGTGCTGGGGGTCCAACATGTATCCCGACAGGGCCACTAAATGCAATGTGAACGTGCCCAGACAGCAGAAGCAAAGTGTACGAGACTTTACCAAACATCATCCACACGCAGCACAAGAAGACGGCAGTGCCCATGGGTCTACAGTGAGGATCATGTACATCATGTGTCTGCAGATGTCGCCTACGGCAACGCAGAATGAAACTAAAATTAAATATCGGAAAAAAAAAACAAAAAAACACTCGCCTGGGAGCATTGTGTGTGCAGGATGTGGTTACACCTATACAGAAGATCGGAGACGTCCAGATTGCACGTTACACGGATTTCATTACAAGATTTGCACCAAAAACTACTTGGATTTCTGCAGTATCGGATCCATCCACACCCCCGTATTAGTACCAATGTGTCTGCCCCTCAGTCGATCCGTCCGCACCCCCGTGTCAGTACCCGATCCGTCCGCACCCCCGTGTCAGTACCCGATCCGTCCGCACCCCCGTGTCAGTACCCGATCCGTCCGCACCCCCGTGTCAGTACCCGATCCGTCCGCACCCCCGTGTCAGTACCCGATCCGTCCGCACCCCGTGTCAGTTCCCGATCCGTCCGCACTCCGTGTCAGTTCCCGATCCGTCCGCACTCCGTGTCAGTTCCCGATCCGTCCGCACCCCGTGTCAGTACCTGATCTGCCCACCCCTCAGTATCACCCGATCCATCCGCACTGCTGTCCTCACCGGGGCCGATCCGCCAGCATCCTCACACTGCTCAGCGCTCCCTCTGCCCCGCAGACAATTCTCACTTTGGGGGTCACTATGAATGGCATTGGCCATTTTCTCCCCGCACAGTGGCGGCCATCAGTCACCATAGCTGCAGGTAGGGGACTGCAGCCTCAGATGCTGCTATGAGAGGTTTCACCTAGAGGGAGGCTGAGCCCAGGGAGAAGAGGCGCTGGGGGCCGTCACTATAGAAACCACCACTGAGAACAATGGCTGCACACATGCACCGCACACATGCACCACACACAAGCTCCCGGTACCCCAGCGGCATACATACCTAGCAGCATCCTGGCCGTGCTCTCCCGGGTCCCGGTGTCTCCCCTCTCGGTGTGTGCGGTCTCTGCCTGACTTCGCCTCAGTAGTACGGAGCTGCTCTCTCACCTTCCGCCGTGTCCGCCGCCCATTGGTCACTCCGAGGATTCCATCATTAATATAGCCAATCAGCGTCGGCCGGGTAGCGCAGCCGCCTCAACCCCGTCCCACAGCCTTCCTCCGGCAAGGCGAGCTGGGGGGATCTGATTGGCTGGCGCCGGCTGACTGGTCGATGTGGGCGGGGTTTGTTAGTATTCTAGAATGGACCGTGACGTCACCGCCGGATAGAACGTTGTGAACTTTGGGGGGAAGTTTCCTTCTCCTTTGTCTCCTGTTTTTCTGCCCTTTTCCTCTTACCCGAGACCTGTTATTAGTCTCTTATCAGGCTGATGTGACTCTGCCCCACTAAGGGAATACTGCGGGAATAAACACACGTGGGTGATAACAGTTTTGGATCATGTCAGAGTCTTGTCATAGTTGGACCCCCTCCCCCAAAAAGTCCCAGCATGCACCATTCATTATTTGGGACAGCGAGGGACATCAGGACGACAACTCCAAATCTATCATTTACATGATTGTGGATGGGAGCGGTTATACCATTTTATCTCTTGGTTTTTTTTAATGTGTTGGTGGATTTTGCGCCAAATTTATTAAAATTGGCATTTAATTGTTTATTTTTGTCTCTTTTGCACCATCTTAGCATAAAAAGTTCCACATTAGTCTTCAACTCTGAAAAACAAGAAAAAGCACACATTTTTCATTCCACTAGGGTACTGGAGTATAATTAAAAGGAATCTGTGACCAGATTTTTGTGATGTCATCTGAGAGCAGCATAATGTAGGGGCAGAGACCCTGATTTCAGCGATGTATCGCTTACTGGGCTGCTTGTTGTAGTTTTGATAAAATGAGCGTTTTCTCTGCATAACCCTGCCCACATCACTGATTGGCTGCTTTCTGTGTACACTGTGCATAGGCAGAAAGTTGCCAATCCATGGTGGAGGCATGGTTGGTCTACCTGGCAGAAAATGTACTAGTCCTCTAGTGATAATCTCCTGCTGATAAAACAATTGTTTTATCAAAACTGCAGCAAACAGCCCAGTGAGTGACCTATCACTGGAATCAGGTATAGGTATGTCCAAGGTCATGTTCCTGCATTTGCTGCAGGCTCTGGCGCTCTTTCCCTGCACACGACAGCTGATCTAACAGTCGAGGGTGGATTCGCGATCCATCCTCGACTGTTATCAAGTTAAATGCCGCTGTCAATCATAGAGCACCGATGGGGTTGTCATGACAACCAGGGTCTGCAGAAGACCCTTGTGCCTGTCATTGTAAATCTATGAACGCTGACACGAAAGCCCTGCTATGTATAGCACAGGCAATCAGACGATCGCAGCTTCATGTCTCCTAAGGAGACTATTGAAACAAGTAAAAATGTTTTTAAAAAATACTTTAAAAAATAATACATCTGCACTTTTTTTTGCAATTCCACCGCACGTGGAATTGTTTTTCCCATTTTCCAGTACACTACATGGTAAAACCAATGGAGTAATTCAAAAGTACAACTCGTCTTGAAAAAAACAAGCCCTCACATGGCCATATTGACAGAAAAATAAAGAATAGTTATGGCTCTGGGAAAAAGGGGAGCAAAAAACAAAAGGGCAAAAACGGAAAATCGCAAGGTGCTGAAGGGGTTAAGCCAAAAAATGTAGCAATATTTTGAAAAAGCTGCAAATCATGAGAATTGGAGTAAAACATCTTTATAACCAAAACCATGGCCACAATGACAGCTAAAGAAGGATAAAACCAAGTGGCATTATAATAAAAGGAGGTGCAAATGAAAACATTAATATGGCGCAAATGTAAAAACAGCACTTTTAGAACCATTTTTACTCTACAAAAAGCAAAAGCAAAAATAAATCTGCCCCATGGATCGTCTTAGAAGTCTATGGGGTGCAATATTTTAAGCTTTCTGCTTCTAATGGAAAACTGGAAAGAAAAAGAACTCAAAAAGCTTTAGCTGTACATGTAATGTAGCTCAAGGCAGTGGCTGTGGACTAGGTGATCGTCTTCCACGCCCCGGCTCACTACAGGAAAATGGGGGTCCTGGCTGGGTGTGCGGACTTTGTCTACGGGAGCACTACACCCTTGCAGACAGCATGATACCGGTGACTGGCCAGGTCAGATGTTGTAGAGTTCAACGAGAGAGAACAGCACTCAAAAATAAACTATAACATAGGGAAGAGTATGTGCAGCAGATGGCGGGTGCAAATCTTCACATAAAACATCTTCATACACCTTCCTTCTTTGCTTCCTAAACTCACTCGGTTCTACCTCAGTTCCTCTGTTTTCACCACAGCCCATGACAGTTCTTCGGGAGTTTCCCTTCTCCCCAGTAAAGGAACTATTGTACTGTGAGAGAGAGTCCTATTTTTCAACCCACGGTTCCGCGTCCTTTTCCCTTTAGACAAGCTACTTTTGCAGACGTCTTGGAACTACCACACAGGGCGCTCTCTTTGTCTCATGTTCCCTGCTTCGATTCGTCCTGTTATCTGTTTGGCTTACAAACTCAGAGAATCACTCACTCCTTCTTACACTTTTCCTCGTCTTAACCTTGGATCTCGCTATCTGTTGCCTCGGTCTCCTCTCACTTCAGGGACACCCACTTCATGCAGCTCTGCTCGCTGGTCGGACCATAGGACTGCTCCTACTGCACGCTGGGCCCTATCTACCTTCCTGACAGGAAGTTGTCTAAGTCCCTTCATTTTAGCCCCTTCCACTTTGGGCTAGTTCCAATCATTAAACCTAACTATCCCTACCGTTGGACAGAACACAACACTGTCATTAATGACACCTCATTAAACACTTCATGCATTTAAAAACATTACAAGAAACATGTCTTCAAGGGGAAACGAGGGCAACATTTGTATCTTCTTACATACCCATGAAATTATGGACTAGACTGGAAATTAACTGTTTTGAGTCCCTACGTCAACTGTTGGCCTCTAATTGATTACGTTATTATTTGAAAATGACTGATGACTGTTGGACAATCCAAACATTTGGACCCATGTTGAATGGAATATGGACAATTATTATAAATTGAGAGTCAACAGTTGATACTTTTTAATGGCTAACTGAAAAGATGATAAACAGCAAGCTTTCCCGACTTCTCGGGTCTTTTCATCAGTAATATTATAATACAGTCACCACTCACCGAGAAGATCCGGTAACCTGCAAGAGTAGGATTTCATCTGAGATCACACTTGGTGGATCAATGGTGGCAGCAGGTGACACGTACAGTATAAAGCCTATCTGTATAGTACTGTCTAGCCATCACCGGACCACCAGTGGCATCATGACTATTTTGGATAAAAATAAGGGGCACTGTCATTTCCACTTTCTTGGTGGCACTGCGACTGTTACTGACAAGCCATATTCCGCACTGAAAAGTCACAATGCATTACAATTTCCACATTGGATGAATCCACAGCAAAATCTGCATCTGTGCCTTGAGGATTTTGTTGCAGATTTTGTAAAGGGAGAAACCCACTCCTTTTCCGAAATATAAAGAAGATGCAACCCATGGTATTACCACTGCACCTTAATAGGAACCTGTCTTCTGATACAGGCTGCCCAATCCAGCATGTATCAGCCACTGGCTGTAGTGTGCCAGCGTTTCAGAAAAAACATACTTTTAATAGTCGCCGGGGACCGAGCTACACCGTGCACTAGTCGTATTGTCTGGTGCCTGGCGGCTTTTCCCCGGCTATTGGTAGTGATTGACAGGACTTTGCCTATATGTGCACGCAGGCAGATGCTTGCCAGTCACTGTCAGTGGGCAGGGAGAGGCCACCAGGGACCCGCCTGTACGACTTGTCAATAGTTTGTCTCGTAAGTAAGTTTTCTCTGAAAGGTCACAGTTTTTAGTGACAAACATACACGGCTGGGATGGCTGGGATACTACAACCAGTTTGGGCACCATGTATCTGTAAGGGTGGTGGACAATGGCTATCGCATTCCTGCCGGAGAAGACAACAATCGCGTAATGTGTTGTAATGTGAATAATGTTTTGCTCTTTTGTAAATACAGTGTTATGATGTATCGTGATGTAGAGTGTGATAAGCATTGATAATAAGGTGTGTTCCTATAAAGTGTATGATAATGTAAGATAAATAGTGCAATGTAATTCATAGTGTAACATATAGTGTTATAAGATGATGTATATAGTTGACTGTAGGGTAAGTTGACAGTTTACAGTTGGGACTAGCCCGTACTGGGAGGGTTAGTGAAAACAGAAAGTGACTGCTTCCTGCTAGCAAGGTAGATAGGGTCGAGAGTGTAAAGTGAGAGGACAGAGTCCATCGTGCACCATGCATTTGAGGGTGACCCTGAATGAGAGGAGACTGAAGAGGAGAGATAGCGAGATTCTGAGAATAAGTGACAGAGAGACATAGTGGCTTTCTGGAGACGGGTCCTAGGAGAGGACACTTAGCCACGAGACCTTGGTCTTTTAAAGCTAAAGGTAAAAGACATTAACAGGACTGAGAGACTGAAACTAGTGAAGAGTGCCCAGCGGGAGTTCCAAGGCCACAGTAGTAGAAGAAATAGGACGCAGAACTTCTGAACAAGTAAAGGAGACTTGTTATTCAGGACTGCAGCATTGAAGCATTGAGTTGAGGTGAAGTAGGGAGAAACAATGGTCATAGAATGCCCTGGAGTATATGACGGGGGGGAGGTTGGGATGAAGAAGATGTCGTGGCAACAGATGGGCTTGTGATGATGATGTTGAGTTCTACATATTTATGCGTGATAACGTTATATTATATTTTATGCCTATGGCCGATGTTGCATGTTCGTTCTCCTACTGGCTATGCCTAAGGTCATCCCTTGGAATGCGGAAGTCTGTCCACTAGGGAAGCCATACACCATACAGTAGATAGGGATACAGTTTGCACTACACTGGGGATTAGATAGTTAATAGTGTTGGGATTAGCCCACAGTTTGGGAGGGGTTAGATGAGGTTTTATAGAAAATGTTTTCCGGATTACAGGCAGTCATTTAGAGACCGTAAGTCAGACAGTCTAGTCAGAGTCTAGGACTCCTCAAGTGCAAGTCTGGGTGGAGTGGAGAGCAAGGCTAAGCAAAGCAGAGTTAGCAGGTTCTAGCGCAGCTGAGCTGTAGCAGAAGAGAACAATTCCGGTCAGTATTAGTTTCTTAGAAGAATGAGGACACAGCTTCGGTCATGTCTGGACACCGGGACAGTCCTGAACCTAAGGTTTGGAAGAGGTATAGAGTCATGCCTTTGTCTCCCTGATGAGGAAGATGTCAGCCGGGTTGCAGAGTGAGTTGAAGATGGTGAGTCTAAGGGCAGGATGGGGACAAGGACTGATGGATCACAAAACCAAAGAACCACCACTAAAAAGAGACTTTGTCTTAGTCTGTATGCTGCAGCCACGTGTAAATTAATTGCAAAGTAAAGTCAAACATGTTAACCCGGACTAAAGGTCTTCTGTCTTGTATGTAGTACCCCTGCTGGTTTGAGGAACCTTGAACTGCGAGAGGGTCCTACAGCCTTTGCCATGGACTTTGCCCCAAACGGACTGTGCCCCCGTCCCATGGACTGATGACGGACTGATGGTAGGTGGAATGGATGACCCGATGTTCTGGCTGGTTGAAGTTGTTCTTATGGACTGTGTGGTGTTGGCCTATGCTCCCCTGTTTATAATGAACCTGAGATACTGGAAACCACAGGTAGAGAGTAGATGCCAAGAGAACCACAGACAGGCTGACGGAATTCTGGTAACCGCAGGCTGCTGTAAACTGCAGGCAGGAGACATTCAAGACTCTCAAGAGACAATGGGCAGGCAGGTGGGATGCTGGAAACCTCTGGCAGGAGGAAGATGTCCAGGAGACTGTAGGCAGTAGCTGAGCAGGTCATGGTGTATAGAGAAAGCCAGAGTCTAGCAACATGGAAATCACAGGTGTGCCTTGGTGAGCCTTATATAGGCCCATACAGGTGCCCACATGGGATCACTCCAGGCCATCTGCAAAACCCGATGTAGAGCATAACAGAGTACAGCGGACCGTGGTGAGGGAAGCAAAGCTCGGATCTAGGATAGGTGCGTAACAATTACCCATGGTAGTTACAGCATTGCCCCTTCTTACCTCTAATGGCAAAAATTGTGCCTCTGGAGCACCCCCAGACGCAGGGCCGCGGGGTACTCGGTACCGGGCCTCTCGGTCTCGGTCCTGGGGTTGTCACGGTGGCTAGACCTGGGTCCGTGACCCTGCTAAGGGGCATCCAATGAAAGATGTGATGATGGTGCGTGGTGCAAGGTGCGATGAATAACGAGGACACAGGGTTGCAGTCTCTTTACCTCTTTACTGAAGGCTTCAGGGTCCGCAATCCAGAGCACTGCTAACAGGGCTGGCTGAGACCGGCCGGTCCGAAGGCACATCCAGAGTTCCCTTTGCAGGTGGAAATCAGTGTCTACCTTCTAGCGCCTGTGTGTTGTAGTACCTCCCTGCTGAGCACCACGGGATAGTCCTCACAACCGTTGTGTCTATTTCTGATGTTCTTTCTCACAACTATCGTATCTGTTTTGATGTTCTTCTCCGTCCCCCAGATGATTTGGATAGGACGCACCCGTATGACGGGGTAGGCCTGGAGTTCTTCCGGGACCCTAGAGACGCCCCTCTCCCACAATTGCCTCCTATGTCTGCTTAGGTGATTTAGGTGAGACAGCCAACCTATAGTTAACCGTCCTGACGCTGTTTGAAGTAATGCGTGGAGCCCAATACTTCCTCGGCGTTCCGGCCACCGGCTACGCGCCTCAGTAGGATGTTGCCACAATCTTAAGGCACAACTCCTACTGGTTCTATTCTCCTTTGTGCGGTGATCTCGTTTCTCACTTCTCCACAATAAACCTCGCTTCTTGTCCTTTCTTAAGATACCGCCGCAATGTAGTGCAGGCGCAGCTCCATAACGATCTGTCCTGTTCGCTAGGCCACTGTCAGGATCCCACCCCTGACAGGGACCCCCCTGAATCTTTCCAAGCAACCTCTTCTCTCACTAGATGTTACCTGGATCCAACCCAGTCAGCTTCTCTAACTTCCTATCCAGCCCCCAGTTTTACCAGATTGTGAGGAGTGGCCTAATCATAGAACCCTTTGCTCCCCCTGGTGGCCAGACTGTGAAGTGTAATGTGTGACTGTGATACCTGGTCAGGTGAACTCCTTAAGTGCCATCAGACGTACCATCACTCCCCTTAGTGGCAGAGCGACGTTACTGCAACGACCAAGTCTCTGGGGCGCTGCACCTCCATTAGTAAAAATCTGTGAGACCAATTAGTCATCAGAGCAACCCCATCAAACACTTCTCCATAAATCACTGCAACCCGCCCAACTGCCCATGTAGTCATAGTGGATCCCCTCACATCCAAAGCAATTAGAACAGGGGTCCTGGTCCACTAGTGGTCAGTGTCACACAAGGGCCACTGTCCTGCACTCATTCTTTTGTAAGTAAAACAGTAAGACCAGATTCACACAAGACCATGGTCTGATCGGAAGACCAGTCCCCACCATTCGGTCTCCCAATCTGTGCCGATCCACACATGCTCAGGTCAGTAGACCAGTGTCTTCCAATCCGAGCAATGTCTGTCTTTCACAGATAAGTGAAACCAGCCTAAGGGTACGTACATGCAATTTTTTGGGGGGTAGATTCTAGCTGGAACCCACCTGAAAAGTGCTAAAAAATGACAAAAAGAATAGTCATATGCCCATAAGTGTAAAAATGACTTGTGCACATATTCAGTATTTTGGAGCGTCTTTTAATGTTTCAAGTGGCTTCTTCTTGGGAGGTGCTCACTAGTTTATATAGTTAAAAAAATTGATGCAAGTTTTTGATGTTAGATTTGCGCACAGGAAACCAGATGAAAACAGTGTTGAATCCCTAAATAACGAAAAAAAACACTAAATGATATTTAAATAGAAGAAATATATGTTTACTCGGGATATATATTGAAGAGTTGTATAGTATACATAAGTGGAGGGTAGTAAAATATATAAAATATACACTATGAAGACAACAGTATCCTGTATGATTCGATTGCAATATGCCCAAAAAGCCAAGAAAATTTGATTGACGATGCTATGAGAATAGTAACATATAGCGCTAACCACCTGTGGAAAAAATGAGCAGTAAGGGTTAATGCACTGTGTGATCAAATATCTGGTGGGTTAGTGCAGCGCCCCAGAGTCCTGGTCGTTGCAGTAATGTCGCTCTGCCACTAAGGGGAGTGATGTTACGTCTGATTGTACTAAAAGAGTTCACCTGACCAGGTATCACAGTCACACACTACACTTCACACTCCGGCCACCAGGGGGAGCAAAGGGTTCTATCTATTAGGCCTCTCCTCACACACGGGTAAAACTGGTAGTCGGTTAGGAAGTTAGAAGAGAAGCTGACTGGGTTCTGCCCCAGTAACATCAAGTCAGAGAGAGGAAGCTGACTGGGGAGACCCAGGGGGGTCCCTGTCAGGGGTGGGATCCTGACAGCGGCCTAGCACGAGATAGAGCGTTACGGAGCCGTGCCTGCACCTCATTGCGGCAGCATCCTAAGAAAGGACAAGAAGCGAAGTATATTGTGGAGAAGTGAGAAACGAGATCACAGCACAAGGAAATAATACCAGGAGGAGTTCTGCCTTAAGATCGTGGCAACATCCTTCTGAGGCGCGTAGCCGGTGGCCGGAACACCGAGGAAGTACTGACTCTACGCATTACTTCAAACAACGGCAGGGCAGTTAACTCTAGGTTGGCTGCCTCACCTTTACACCTATGAAGACTACGGAGGCAATTGTGGGAGAGGGGCGTCTCTAGGGTCCCTATAAATTAACTCCAGGCCTACCCCGTCATACGGGTGCGTCCTATCCATACTATCTGGGGGACGGAGAGAACATCAGAAAAATACACGACAGTTGTGAGGACTATCCCGTGGTGCTCAGCAGGGAGGTACTACAACACACAGGCCCTACACCATCATCATCTACCTTACTGGGAAGCCCTGGGGACATACTTCACCTGTGGGAAGGTATACCATCTAACTGCCATTCCATCACCCCAGCGGACCCCTAAGCAGGTGGCGTCACGAACACTTGACAAACTCTCACCTACACCTTTAATTGGACGCCCCTTAGCAGGGCCACCGACCGGGTCGGGCCACCGTGACATCCTCAGAACCGAGACAGAAGCCACCCGGTGCCGAGTACCCCATTGCCCTGCGCCTGGAGGCGATCCATTATTGCAACCACCTGAAATGAAGCCTGCAAAGTTATTATACTGCGAGCCTGTTTTCATCTGGTTTCCTGTGCGCAAATCTAATAATTTTAGAATTTCTTATTTTTCTGACAACATGGTTATTGTCTAGATTTGCAGCAATAGGACACCTTATATACTAGCGCCGCTGAAAAATATACATTTTAACTAAAGTTTTTGATGTTGCAGATTTTAGAAATCTCATTTATTTTGCTGCTATTGTAAAACGCTGCTTTATTTCTGCATGACTGACCTAGAATATTATCAAACCAAGTGATCATGTCCTGACCACATGCACCGAGCCAAAAAAAGCGGTGGCAGGGACTGTATTACTTCTGTGAGTTAAGGTAAAAATACTTTTTCAATATTTTTTTTTTTCATTCTGCACATAGCACCAACATAGGCGGCAGAGCTGTCGTCGCTCTCATCAGATCTTTCTCCCTAATATAGCTCACAGTCTATTTTCCCAAGTTCACATGAAGCCAATTAATTTAACAGTATGTTGTTCTGAAATGTGTGGGAGGAAATCGAGAACTTGAGTAAATCCACACAAGCACCTTTCTGCAATTTCAAAAGCACCTAGAATGTTTATCCCTCTTTGCAGGGCATCACATGATAATATGATGTCATCTAAAAGTATAATCATCCAGCAGAAAAGAAGCCTCATACAGCCATATTGACGGAAAAATATGAAAGTTATGGCTTATGGAAGAAGGGGAAGAAAAAACGAAAATGCAAAACTGGAAAATCGCATGGTCATGAAGGGCTTAAAAAAAAAAAACTGGTTTATTCACCCTCTCCAGGTCCAGCACTGAGTCGCCGCCGCTGCTCCCAGTATTTGTTATTGTCTGCAGAGCTGCAGCCAGTCAACACAGGCAAAGCCGCAGAGCTCAGAGACTGGCTGCAGTGCTGTCAACGGGAGACAACAGAAGCAGAGGCTGTGATTCAGAGGGGATTTTTTTTTTTTAGAAAACACAAACAAACAAACTGCAGCTGGGGGACAGGAGTTTTCCAAAAAACAGGAAACCCATTTTACTTACAAAAAGTTGATTTTTTATTTAACATTAATATAAGTTGCCAAAAAGAAAAAAAATATTGACGTACAAAGCCTGAATTGTGCTACTTTGGTTTTGGGTGTTCCTCAGCTGTCTACATCTCTGCCAGCAGTTGCAATTCTGCTCTTTACCGGTGGATAATATTCCCATGACCCAATAATGGGAGATTATTTTCTTATCAGATTTGACATTATGAGTTACAATGATAATTCTTTTTCAGATAACAGGATCTTGTGAGCACATTTCAGTCACATAGTAATATCACATCAGTAATATTTTTGAGCAAGAAAAAACAGGGGTTAAAAATTTGTGCCACCAGAGATGTGTGTGACATTGTTGGTCTTAGTTCATTCAAGGCCAGTAAACTGCTTCTTATTAAAGTTCAGCTTTGGAGGAAATTTTTCTACTTAAAGAGACGACGCAGGATAGCTGGGATACTGGAAACCACAGGCAGGTGGGAGACATCCAGGAGATCATGGACAGACAGCTTAGATTCTGGAAACTGAGGTGGTCAGGTTATTTCTAGAAGAACACAGACAGGCGGTTAACATGCTGGAAGCTGCAGGCAAGCAAGAGACATCAAAGAGCATGGTTAGGCAGCTGGGATGCTGAAAACCACAGGCAGGAAGGAGACATCCTGGAGACTGTAGGAAGGCAATTGTGAAACTGGAAATCACAGGCAGGCAGAAGATGTCCAGGAGATCATGGACAGGCAGCTGGGATTCTGGAAACCGCAGGCAGTCAGGATATGTCTAGAAGACCCCAGACAGGTAGTTAACATGCTGGAAGTCACAGGCAAGCAAGAGATATCCAGGAGACCATAAATAGGCAGATGGGCAGCTGGAAACCACAGGCAGAAAGTAGACGCCCAGGAGACGGTAGGCAGGCAATTGTGAAACTGGAAATCACAGGCAGGCGGGAGATGTCCGAGAGACTGTAGGAGGCAACTGAGAAGCTGGAAACCACAGGCAGGTGGGAGACATCCAGGAGACTGCAGCACTCAAATCTTAATACCAAGACACAGGTATCTGTTTTGGTGAGCCTTATATAGGACCTGGCAGGCTCACGTGGGATCATATCACGTCATCTGCAAAGTCCAAAGTGGACCATAGCAGAGTCTAGTGGACCAGGGTGAGGGAAGTAAAGCAAAGATCCTGGACCAGTGCATAACAGATACAGTACAGTGCCAAGATCCTTGGAATATGTATTGCGTTGAATAACAACAGAAATAGCAGCTCCCTAATATAATTTGAATATACCATATGCTCATTTGGCTGTATTGTTCATCCAAGCAATGAGAAATAAATGGATAAGTCATATACTCTAGCTCAGAATTTAGACCTTCATGGTTATTTTATGAGGTTGTAATATGTAAACTGTCCACTAGATGGCAGCAATATGACAATATCAGTATGGAGGAGCATAGCGTCACTGGGACCGCACATCACCGACCCATAGGCGTTCTGCGTGCCGCCATATGGTGCTTCCATAAGTTGTTTTGTTATAGGGATAATTCTTTCCTTCTAGCAATGCTTTCGGGAGAAAATCGCTGTGTAAATTGGCGTCTGATGGAACAACAACAAACATTTGTAATGCAATTTTCTCAAGGCACAATACTGTTCTGTCTGGCTAATATTGAGTTAATTAATATTGTGACCCTGACAGCAGTTTCCCTGATATTAGGCGCTTGTTCACATAGTGATAGTGTCTCGCGCTGCCCCATGGTCCAAAATCGCACTGCAAACCCATTGTAATGCATGGGAAAACCTCAGGTGGGGTTGCTGTGTGGATTGTGGCCATGTAACACACTATTCCTTTGTTTATAAGCCCCCCTGTTGGAACGTTTTGAGGACTTTTTAATTTGTAATCTCCTTTAGCCCGGCGAGCAGCTGCAGCAAGCATCCCTCTCTCTGGAGGACCCAGCATGTCCGTGCAGAGATTGGTCAGCCCATTGATTTCAATAGCTACCATGTAATACTTACTTTCCTCCATGGTGGCGCTGCAAGAAATTGGAATATTTGCTATCAGGCTGACCTGAGATTACATGTGGAAGCAGTGAGGCACCCTGTGATCAGTTCATCCTGGAAACCTTTCAACCAGGGCCGGACTGGCCATCTGGCAATTCTGGCAAATGGCAGAAGGGCCTGTCTGGTCGTGGGCCGGCTTGTCTGCTACCTTGTTTTCACAATCTGCATCCTCGAGACGCCAATACTGTTAACGTTGCTCCATCACTTGCCCCAGCAGGCCGCTGGTGTCCTTTCTGGCTGCGACCTGCCGGAGGCCGGCACCAACAGGTAACGTCGGCAGTGCAATAACATCACTGCATCCACTGCGAGAATGGATAGAAGAGGAGTCAGACGCTGCCGAGGATGAGATGTCTGACTTAGATGATTATAGGGATTTCTTTAATCTTTGGGTGGTTGTGGGGGACCATCACACTATATAGGGCACTGTGAGTTGGACCATCATAGTATATAAAAGGCTGTGGGGAGGACCATCATAGTAAATGGGGGGGGACTGTGAGGTGTACCATCATACTACATAGGAGCTGTGAGGTGTACCATCATAATATATAAGGAGCTGTGGGTTGTACTATCATACTATATAGGAGGTGTTTTTAAGGGGACCATCATAGTATATAGGGGGCTGTCGGAGGGACCATCATAATGTATGGGGGGGCTTTGAGTTGGACCATGATACTATATAGGGGGCTGTGATGTGGATCATCATACTATATAGGGGGCTGTGATGTGGATCATCGTACTATATAGGGGGCTATGAGATGAAACCTAATATATAGGGGATTGTTGGTGGTACCATCATACTAAATAGGGGGCTGTTGGAGGGTCCATCATACTATATGGGGGACTGTGAGGTGGGCCATCATACTATACACGGAGCTGTGACAGGACCATCATACTATATAGGGGGCTGTGGGGGACGTCATATAGTATTTTGGCTATGGAGGATCTCAATAGTGTATGACCGATCTATCATACTGTGTGGGGTGACTGTGGTGGACATCATACTGTCATGGGGATTGTGTGTGGGGATTATGTGGGGAATAATCCCCACATAACTAACTAGGACAGGGTCCACATAGCCACTCTGTATTGGCAGCACTCTACCAGTGATATCTATGCTGAGTTACTTTTTCTTACAGGGGATCACCTAAATCTCACCTGTGAAGAAACCAGATTGTATCTTAATTTCCCAGACAACCATGTTTTTGCAAACCAAAAGAACTGGCTTTTTATCTGTATATTGGCTTGTGAATTTAAGTGTTTATGTCTGGTGGGTCAAGAAGACAGACTTGCCAACTGATATATTATCTAACATGCTGTGTAAAGGTACCTTCACACTGAACAACTTTCCAACAAGAACGACAACGATCCGTGACGTTGCAGCGTCCTGGATAGCGATATCGTTGTGTTTGACACGCAGCAGCGATCTGGATCCCGCTGTGATATCGTTGGTCGGAGCTAGAAGGCCAGCACCTTATTTCGTCGTTAGGTCGGTGTGTATCGTTGTGTTTGACAGCAAAAGCAACGATGCCTGCAATGTTTTACAATGGTAACCAGGGTAAATATCGGGTTACTAAGCGCAGGGCCGCGCTTAGTAACCCGATATTTACCCTGGTTATCATTGTAAAAGTAAAAAAAAAAAACAAACACTACATACTCACCTTCTGATGTCTGTCACATCCCCCCGCCGGCGGCTTCCCTGCACTGAATGTGTCAGCGCCGGCCGGCCGTAAAGCAGAGCACAGCGGTGACGTCACCGCTGTTACTGCCGGCGCCGCTGACACATTCAGTGCAGGGAAGCCGCCGGCGGGGGACGTGACAGACATCAGAAGGTGAGTATGTAGTGTTTTTTTTTTACTTTTACAATGGTAACCAGGGTAAATATCGGGTTACTAAGCGCGGCCCTGCACTTAGTAACCCGATGTTTACCCTGGTTACCCGGGTGCTGCAGGGGGACTTCGGCATCGTTGAAGACAGTTTCAACGATGCCGAAGTCGTTCCCCTGATCGTTGGTCGCTGGAGAGAGCTGTCTGTGTGACAGCTCCCCAGCGACCTAAACAGCGACGCTGCAGCGATCGGCTCGTTGTCTATATCGCTGCAGCGTCGCTGAGTGTGACGGTACCTTAAGGGTACCGTCACACAGTACCATTTTAATCGCTACGACGGCACGATCCGTGACGTCGCAGCGATCGTATGAATATCGCTCCAGCGTCGTAGACTGCGGTCACACGTTGCAATCACGGCGCTGGAGCGATGCCGAAGTCCCCGGGTAACCAGGGTAAACATCGGGTAACTAAGTGCAGGGCCGCGCTTAGTAACCCGATGTTTACCCTGGTTACCAGCGTTAACGTAAAAAAAACAAACAGTACATACTTACATTCCGGTGTCTTTCCCCGGCGTTCTGCTTCTCTCCACTGTGTAAGCGCCATAGCCGGAAAGCAGAGCGGTGACGTCAGACGTCACCACTGTGCTCGCTTTCCGGCCGGCTGGCGCTCACACAGTGGAGAGAAGCTGAGACGCCGGAGGACAGACACCGGAATGTAAGTATGTACTGTTTGTTTTTTTTACGTTTACACTGGTAACCAGGGTAAACATCGGGTTACTAAGCGTGGCCCTGCACTTAGTTACCCGATGTTTACCCTGGTTACAAGCGAACACATCGCTGGATCGCTGTCACACACAACGATCCAGCGATGTCAGCGGGTGATCAAGCGACGAAAGAAAGTTCCAAACGATCTGCTACGACGTACGATTCTCAGCAGGATCCCTGATCGCTGCTGCGTGTCAGACACTGCGATATCGTAACGATATCGCTAGAACGTCACGAATCGTACCGTCGTAGCGATCAAAATGGTACTGTGTGACGGTACCCTAAGTCTGTAATAGTGACTGTACATAGAGTGTGTTAAGCTTTGTTTATTGATGTGTGCTGATATGCTAATAGTGCTACCTTGATCCCATCACCATTGTTTACCTTATCTTGATGTTGGACTGAAGGACCCTGGGTAATTCTAAAAATAGCTTACATGCCTTGGGTATAAAAAGACTCAGCGATCAGATCCTGAGAGACTTCAGTAATACAGAGCTACGAGCCAGACATTCTGCAAACCACCCAACAGACAAGAGAAAGGACTGCAGCCAATTCATCATGGCACCATCACGAGGGACACTGATCTATGATTCTATAGGAAACATCCTAGGGGTTTTCAGCTCTAGTTGGAAGGACACAGATCTGATCCAGTGACCATCTCTGAACCATGGATATGTTTGGAGAAAGCCAGGGTTGGGACCCGCTGGTCGCCTGGCTCCATGGAGATGGTCAGATAAGCCAGGTGGTGACTCTCGTGTCAACTGGCTTTGGACCTTGTATGGACTCTATGGACAGTTCTTGGTCATCTCCCTATGCTTGTCGTTACCCCTTCTCTGTGCGTGCATCCACAGATGGAGTAGCGACCCTGGGAGCTCTGACATAACATCTACCATTATCTCGGCGAGTCAGCGGAAGGGTGAGGCCCTGTAATGTGCACCATCTTGGGGTAATTGGTGGGATTGTTCTGTTTGCTATTGTGTGTTGTGGTTCAATAAAGTATTGCCACACTGTTTTACCTTAACCCTGTGTTGTCTGTGTAGTGTATTGCCCACTGGGAGATAGAGCGGGCGTTCAGTGGTATGAGCCGTGTCCATGCAGTCTTGCTAAAGACAGCCGGGCCAGCGGACGAGAGCACCCACTGACCCCGTTTCTCCACATCACCAATTACCACTCGGTACATTGAGGAAGGTCTATATGACCGAAACGTCTGTTTTTTTATGTATCTACCTTTTGAATTAAATTGAAAATCATTAAAGTCAAGATGTTTGTGTTTTACATTTTGCAGGGACGAATTATAGATGAAATAAGAGGTCATGGTGGTCTGGACCGAATGCAAAGGCAAAAGGGAAAATGATTGACAACAAAGAGCGAGAACCTGCACAATATACACATATATGCTCTGCAGAGCGCTGGTGTAAAACGGATATTACCATTATATGGTCACTGTATGGCGGTATTATCAGTTTTAGTACAGTGCTTTGGTTAGAGTTGTTGCCGGAGCTTGAAGCTAAAGTCTGCGGTGACTCTATGTGACTCTATGTGACTGCAGACTTCTGAATCCTCAGAGTTCGCTCGCTTTGAGAATTCTCCGGTGCTGGTACTGGGACTTGGGAATCATGTGCAGTGTGGTAACTTGAACAGCATGGGCTCCAAAGCAAAAGCTCTGAGGTTGCCCCAATTACTTCAAGTTTTTAATAGCATTGGTCTTTTTATATTATAGGCCAAATGGACTTTTGGGGTCCTCTAGGCTCCAGGGCCTTAGTGCGATGGCAGCCCTTGCATCTACTGTAATTATGCGATTTGCAGACATGTGGTCACATGCTGACTAGACGTGCACGGCCTTGCTCAATACAAGTGAAACACACAAAGCCGAGTACAATCAGTCAGAATGTGGCCGGAGGTGTGAAAATCGCATACATGCGGTCACATGATGGCCGCTCCCAATGCCGGCAGCGGAGAATCCTCCCAGTGTGCGCTATGAGGATTCTGAAGTCTGACGTTACATAGACTTTAACCTCAACCTCTTTAACAATCAGTACGGTGGTGTTATCAATAATGTATTTGCTGGTTATATTTGGTTAAGGTTTTTTGGTATTTGTCTGTAATATTGCAATATTATTATTTTGATATTATAATTATTTAATCTTATATAGCAATGTTATTGGTATTATTAGAAATATTGGTTTTGTAGTAAATCTTGATTTCTCCATCCAGGGTAACATTAGTAATATATCCCATCTGGTGATTTCAAATGCCAGGGCTGAATTTCAGTCCCAGTCTGTCCCTGCTGGCCAGTGTGGGGTGCGTCACATTCACCTGTTGTTGTGATTTTGCTTTTTGCTCCCTCTAGTGGTCATTAGTGATTTGACTCTGGAGCTTCTGTCTTTTCCTATATCCTCACCTGGGCCGTTAGTTCAGGGGCGTTGCTATATAAGCTCCCTGGACCTTCAGTTCAATGCCTGGCATCGTTGAAATCAGAGCTAATCTGTTGTGCTCTTGTCCTATGATCCTGGTTCCTGTATTTCAAGCTAAGTCTGCTTCTTTGCTTTTTGCTTTTGTTTTGTTTGGTATTTTTGTCCAGCTTGTTCCAATCTGTATCCTGACCTTTGCTGGAAGCTCTAGGGGGCTGGTGTTCTCCCCCCGGACCGTTAGACGGTTCGGGGGTTCTTGAATCTCCAGCGTGGATTTTTATAGGGTTTTTGTTGACCAGATAAGTTATCTTGCTATATTCTGCTATTAGTAAGCTGGCCTCTCTTTGCTGAACCTGGTTCATTTCTGTGTTTGTCATTTCCTCTTACCTCACCGTTATTATTTGTGGGGGGCTTGTATCTTGCTTTGGGGTCCCTTTCTCTGGAGGCAAGAGAGGTCTTTGTTTTCTTCTCCTAGGGGTAGTTAAATTCTCCGGCTGGCGCGAGTCATCTAGCGATCACCGTAGGCATGATCCCCGGCTACTTCTAGTGTTGGCGTTAGGAGTAGCTATTTGGTCAACCCAGTTACCACAGCCCTATGAGCTGGATTTTTGAATCTCACAGACTTACACGTTCCTCTGAGACCCTGTCCACTGGGGTCATATAAGTATGCCAGGCCAGTATAAAATGTTTAATGCATTGCAGAAGTGGGATTATAAGAAAGAAAATTTTGAGTTTTTTTTTCCCTCTCTCATTTTTTTTTTTTTTTTTTCTTTTCCCCTTTACCTCAGAGTGGCTTAAGCTTGCTGCAGACATGAATGTCCAGACCTTGATTACAAGTGTGGACCAGCTTGCCGCTCGTGTGCAGGGTATACAAGATTATGTTACCAGAAATCCTAGGTCTGAACCCAAGATTCCGATTCCTGAACTGTTTTCAGGAGACCGATTTAAGTTTAGGAATTTCAGGAATAATTGTAAATTGTTTTTGTCCCTGAAACCTTGTTCGTCTGGAGACTCTGCTCAACAAGTAAAAATTGTTATTTCATTCTTACGGGGTGACCCTCAAGATTGGGCTTTTTCGTTGGCGCCAGGAGATCCGGCATTGGCTGATATTGATGCGTTTTTTCTGGCGCTCGGTTTACTTTATGAGGAACCCAATCTTGAGATTCAGGCAGAGAAAGCCTTGCTGGCTATGTCTCAGGGCCAGGACGAGGCTGAGGTGTATTGCCAAAAATTTCGGAAATGGTCCGTGCTGACACATTGGAACGAGTGTGCACTGGCCGCTAATTTTAGAAATGGCCTTTCTGAGGCCATTAAGAATGTTATGGTGGGTTTTCCCATTCCCACAGGTCTGAATGATACCATGTCCCTGGCTATTCAAATTGACCGGCGGTTGCGGGAGCGCAAAACCGCAAATTCCCTCATGTTGTTGTCTGAACAGACACCTGATGTGATGCAATGTGATAGAAAAACCGCAAATTCCCTCATGGTGTTGTCTGAACGGACACCTGATTTGATGCAATGTGATAGAATCCTGACTAGAAATGAGAGGAAAATTCATAGACGCCGGAATGGCTTGTGCTACTACTGTGGTGATTCTACACATGTTATCTCAGCATGCTCTAAACGTATATCTAAGGTTGTTAGTCCTGTCACCGTTGGTAATTTGCATCCTAAGTTTATTCTGTCTGTAACTTTGATTTGCTCACTGTCATCTTATCCTGTCATGGCGTTTGTAGATTCAGGTGCTGCCCTGAGTCTTATGGATCTCTCATTTGCTAAGCGCTGTGGTTTTATTCTTGAACCATTAGAAAATCCTATCCCTCTTAGGGGTATTGATGCTACGCCATTAGCAGAAAATAAACCGCAGTATTGGACACAGGTTACCATGTGCATGACTCCTGAACACCGCGAGGTGATACGTTTTCTCGTTCTACATAAAATGCATGATTTGGTTGTTTTGGGGCTGCCATGGTTACAGACCCATAATCCAGTCCTTGACTGGAAGGCTATGTCAGTGTCTAGTTGGGGCTGTCGTGGTATTCATGAGGATTCCCTGCCTGTGTCTATTGCTTCTTCTACGCCTTCGGAAGTTCCGGAGTATTTGTCTGATTATTAGGATGTCTTTAGCGAGTCCAGGTCCAGTGCATTGCCTCCTCATAGGGAATGTGACTGTGCAATAGATTTGATTCCAGGCAGTAAATTTCCTAAGGGAAGACTGTTTAATCTGTCGATACCTGAACATACCGCTATGCGTTCATATATCAAGGAGTCTCTGGAGAAAGGACACATCCGTCCGTCTTCTTCCCCTCTTGGTGCGGGATTCTTTTTTTGTGGCTAAAAAGGACGGATCTTTGAGGCCTTGTATTGACTATCGGCTTTTAAATAAGATCACTGTCAAATTTCAGTATCCTTTGCCGCTGTTGTCTGACTTGTTTGCCCGGATTAAAGGTGCCAAGTGGTTTACCAAGATAGACCTTCGTGGTGCGTACAACCTTGTGCGCATTAAGCAAGGGGATGAATGGAAAACCGCATTCAATACGCCCGAAGGTCATTTTGAGTACTTGGTGATGCCTTTTGGGCTCTCTAATGCCCCTTCAGTTTTTCAGTCCTTTATGCATGACATTTTCCGGAACTATCTGGATAAATTTTTGATCGTTTATCTGGATGATATTCTGTTTTTTTCTGATAATTGGGACTCGCATGTGGAGCAGGTCAGGATGGTCTTTAAAATTTTGCGTGAAAATTCTTTGTTTGTCAAGGGCTCAAAGTGTCTTTTTGGTGTACAGAAGGTTCCCTTTTTGGGGTTCATTTTTTCCCCTTCTGCTGTGGAGATGGACCCAGTCAAGGTCCGAGCTATTCTTGATTGGACTCAGCCCTCGTCAGTTAAGAGTCTTCAGAAGTTCTTGGGTTTCGCTAACTTCTACCGTCATTTTATCGCTAACTTTTCTAGCATTGTGAAACCTTTGACGGATATGACCAAGAAGGGCTCCGATGTGGTTAATTGGGCTCCTGCTGCCGTGGAGGCTTTCCAGGAGTTGAAACGTCGGTTTACTTCGGCGCCTGTTTTGTGCCAGCCTGATGTCTCGCTTCCCTTTCAGGTTGAGGTGGATGCTTCAGAGATTGGAGCAGGGGCCGTTTTGTCGCAGAGAGGCCCTGGTTGCTCTGTTATGAGACCTTGCGCCTTTTTCTCTAGGAAGTTTTCGCCTGCGGAGCGAAATTATGATGTGGGCAATCGGGAGTTGTTGGCCATGAAATGGGCATTTGAGGAGTGGCGTCATTGGCTCGAGGGTGCTAAGCATCGTGTGGTGGTCTTGACTGATCACAAAAATCTGATGTATCTCGAGTCTGCTAAACGCCTGAATCCTAGACAGGCCCGCTGGTCATTGTTTTTCTCCCGTTTTGACTTTGTTGTCTCGTATTTACCAGGTTCAAAAAATGTGAAGGCCGATGCTCTTTCCAGGAGCTTTGTGCCTGATGCTCCTGGAGTCGCTGAACCTGTTGGTATTCTTAAGGATGGTATTATCTTGTCAGCTATTTCTCCAGATCTGCGACGTGTGTTGCAGAGATTTCAGGCTGATAGGCCTGATTCTTGTCCACCTGACAGACTGTTTGTGCCTGATAAGTGGACCAGCAGAGTCATTTCCGAGGTTCATTCCTCGGTGTTGGCAGGTCACCCAGGAATTTTTGGCACCAGAGATCTGGTGGCCAGATCCTTTTGGTGGCCTTCCTTGTCTAGGGATGTGCGGTCATTTGTACAGTCCTGTGGGACTTGTGCTCGAGCTAAGCCTTGCTGTTCTCGTGCCAGCGGGTTGCTCTTGCCCTTGCCTGTCCCTAAGAGACCTTGGACACATATCTCCATGGATTTCATTTCTGATCTTCCGGTGTCTCAAGGCATGTCTGTTATCTGGGTGATATGTGATCGCTTCTCCAAGATGGTCCATTTGGTTCCTTTGCCTAAGCTGCCTTCCTCTTCCGATCTGGTTCCTGTGTTTTTCCAGAACGTGGTTCGTTTGCACGGCATCCCTGAGAATATTGTGTCAGACAGAGGATCCCAGTTCGTTTCCAGATTCTGGCGATCCTTTTGTAGTAGGATGGGCATTGACTTGTCGTTTTCGTCTGCTTTCCATCCTCAGACTAATGGACAGACGGAGCGAACTAATCAGACTTTGGAGGCTTATTTGAGGTGTTTTGTCTCTGCTGATCAGGACGATTGGGTGACCTTCTTGCCGTTGGCTGAGTTTGCCCTTAATAATCGGGCTAGTTCCGCCACCTTGGTTTCGCCGTTTTTCTGCAACTCTGGTTTCCACCCTCGTTTTTCTTCGGGTCATGTGGAACCTTCTGACTGCCCTGGGGTGGATTCTGTGGTGGATAGGTTGCAGCGGATCTGGAATCTTGTGGTGGACAACTTGAAGTTGTCACAGGAGAGGGCTCAGCGCTTTGCCAACCGCCGCCGCGGTGTGGGTCCCCGACTACGTGTTGGGGATTTGGTGTGGCTTTCTTCCCGCTTTGTTCCTATGAAGGTTTCCTCTCCCAAATTTAAACCTCGTTTTATTGGTCCTTACAAGATATTGGAAATCCTTAATCCTGTATCCTTTCGCCTGGATCTTCCTGTGTCGTTTGCTATCCACAACGTGTTTCATAGGTCCTTGTTGCGGCGGTACGTTGTGCCTGTGGTTCCTTCTGCTGAGCCTCCTGCTCCGGTGTTGGTTGAGGGCGAGTTGGAGTACGTGGTGGAGAAGATCTTGGATTCTCGTCTCTCCAGGCGGAGGCTTCAGTACCTGGTCAAGTGGAAGGGCTATGGTCAGGAAGATAATTCCTGGGTGGTCGCCTCTGATGTTCATGCGGCCGATTTAGTTCGTGCCTTTCACGCCGCTCGTCCTGATCGCCCTGGTGGTCGTGGTGAGGGTTCGGTGACCCCTCACTAAGGGGGGGGGTACTGTTGTGATTTTGCTTTTTGCTCCCTCTAGTGGTCATTAGTGATTTGACTCTGGAGCTTCTGTCTTTTCCTATATCCTCACCTGGGCCGTTAGTTCAGGGGCGTTGCTATATAAGCTCCCTGGACCTTCAGTTCAATGCCTGGCATCGTTGAAATCAGAGCTAATCTGTTGTGCTCTTGTCCTATGATCCTGGTTCCTGTATTTCAAGCTAAGTCTGCTTCCTTGCTTTTTGCTTTTGTTTTGTTTGGTATTTTTGTCCAGCTTGTTCCAATCTGTATCCTGACCTTTGCTGGAAGCTCTAGGGGGCTGGTGTTCTCCCCCCGGACCGTTAGACGGTTCGGGGGTTCTTGAATCTCCAGCGTGGATTTTTATAGGGTTTTTGTTGACCAGATAAGTTATCTTGCTATATTCTGCTATTAGTAAGCTGGCCTCTCTTTGCTGAACCTGGTTCATTTCTGTGTTTGTCATTTCCTCTTACCTCACCGTTATTATTTGTGGGGGGCTTGTATCTTGCTTTGGGGTCCCTTTCTCTGGAGGCAAGAGAGGTCTTTGTTTTCTTCTCCTAGGGGTAGTTAAATTCTCCGGCTGGCGCGAGTCATCTAGCGATCACCGTAGGCATGATCCCCGGCTACTTCTAGTGTTGGCGTTAGGAGTAGCTATTTGGTCAACCCAGTTACCACAGCCCTATGAGCTGGATTTTTGAATCTCGCAGACTTACACGTTCCTCTGAGACCCTGTCCACTGGGGTCATATCACCTGTAGACCGCAGGCCTCTGCTTTCTCCAGGTCTCCCTCCTCAGGAGACGCCGCACATAACTCTGGGAACACACAGTTCATTGTAACAAGCAAACATTTATTGGGCACTTCAAGTTCTTCAGACTGTAACCTGCAGTTTCGGACACTTCTTATTCCTTGATTCAATAGTACAGTACGTCTCCAGCATCGTTGTCCGTTCCTCCTGGACTATCCTCACGTTATAGGGAGCCTGTAACTCCCCCTGCGCAGTGGAGCGGGTCACCGTGCTCCTCGATGGAAGTGCCGAAGTCTCGCGAGACTTCACAAATCTCGCGAGACATCGGCACTATCTTCAATGGAGCACCGCTCCTCTGCGCAGATTCCCACCAGATTCCCAGCCCTGCAGTGTGAATACATTATAACACACTGCGGGGCGGGATCTGGGGCCTCCGCTACACACAGGCGCGATATCCTGATGTAAGTTCCCGGGCAGCGTGCATGGTGCATACCCAAGAACTGATTGCAGAGCGCAGGTGCTGGTGACGTCACGAGAAAGAGAGGAGGCGGCGCTCGGAGAACACAGGGGGATGATGGACGGCTGCGAGGCGGTAGAGTCAGGGGGAGAAAACATACCTCCCTGACTCAATAGAGGTATGGAAGGAAATTTATAAAACTCATTACTTCAGCGTTCCTAGGGATAATAAACATAAGAGCCACCTTCACAGAATGCAGCCTCAGTGCTGCTGAACGTGGCTCTTTTACTTAAATAGGCCCCGGGGGGGTGACAGGTTTCCTTTAACTGGTTTTCCAGGGATTTCCTGACCAGTCCCACAGTGCACCCTTCCCTTAACGCGGTTTCCCTTCCACTTCCTCTGTACATTAGAGGATAAGGCACTCTTTGTAGTATCTGTACTGAGCCCTAGGCTCCGGATGTTGCTGGAATGTCCGCAAGAGATTCCAGTAAGACCTCCCACTGCCTTGAATGATGGCTGCTCGCCATACTGAACTTCCCTATCTGACTATTAGGAAGTAGTCCTGTTTTACTAGGGCTTTCCACTCCCACTATGGGCCAGTCCGAAGCTTTAACTATGTCTGTTGTTATGAATTGTATTTTTTGGCTCCCTCTTGTGATCACTAGCGGTATGACACTTGGATTGCCTTTCTCCAGGTTTGTTCCCACCTGGGTCGTTAGGCCTTGGGTGTTCCTATTTAGACTTCCTGGAAACTCAGTCTAGTGCCTGGAATCGATGTAATCAGTCTATGTCTTTTGGCTCCTGTCTCCTGGTCTCCTGCTTTTTGCAAGATAAGCCAAGTCCTGCTTCCTTATTTTTGTTAATCCGCATTATTGCTATTTTGTTCCAGCTTGTTACAATGTGATTCTTGATTTTTGCTGGAAGCTCTAGGGGGCTGATATTCTCCCCCCACACCGTTAGTCGGTGCGGGGGTTCTTGGATATTCAGCGTGGATATTTTGGTAGGGTTTTTGCTGACCGTATAAGTCCTCTTTCTATTTTCTGCTATTAATTAGTGGGCCTCACTTTGCTAAATCTAGTTCATACTTACGTTTGTCTTTTCTTCTTACCTCACCGTTATTATTTGTTGGGGGCTTGTATCATACCTTTGGGGTTTCTTCTCTGGAGGCAAGTGAGGTCTTATTTTCTCTGAAAGGGTTAGTTAGTTCTCCGGCTGGTGCGAGACGTCTAGAATCAACGTAGGTACGTTCCCCGGCTACTGTTAGTTGTTGTGCTAGGATCAGATATACGGTCAGCCAAGTTACCACCTCCCTATGAGCTAGATTTTGTGTTTGCGGACTTAGCTGGAACTTCTGAGATCCTCTACCACTAGGATCACAACAGTCTGTACCTACAGTATGTAGCTGGACAGATCACCACTACAAAGTATTATATTTACTTACATTACACATATTATAACGAGGCTTTGACTGGCCAACAGGAGAACAGGAAAATCCTCTAGTGGGTCACTGTGCAAGAGTGAGCCACTACCCTCTTATATGAGCAGTACTCGGCAATATATACTTGAATCGCTATGTACAGATAAAGGCGACATCTTATTCATGGAACAATCTACCCAGTTTATTGTTACATAAATTTGTGATTGAGGATAATGTCACATTATCAGCGGAAAAGTGGGACCCTGGGGTTGGTTACTGGTGGGTCCTTGGCACCCAATCCTACACTGCTCGTGTCTCTTGTATTCTGCAGCGCTGTGTCCTTGTCTTCAGTCTTCTATCAGGTAGTTTGTTGTGTAGGACATATGCTACTTTAGGCATACCTCCCAACTTTTGAAGATGGGAAAGAGGGACAAAGTTTGCGGCGCGCGAAGCGCGTCGCGGCAAACTTTAGGCCACGCCTCTGGCCACACCCATTCATAATTAGTCACACCCATATCCACGTCCCAACCACACCCATTTAGCACTGCTGATCACACTGTTTCATATACAATAGTTATAAACAAAAAATATGGCCACACAGTGCTCCATACTGTATAATGACCACACATGATGCTCCATACTGTATAATGGCCACACATGATGCTCCATACTGTATAATGGCCACACATGACGCTCCATACTGTATAATGGCCGCACATGATGCTCCATACTGTATAATGACCGCACATGATACTCCATACTGTATAATGACCGCATGCATACTGTATAATGGCCGCACATGATGCTCCATACTGTATAATGACCGCACATGATGCTCCATACTGTATAATGACCGCATGCATACTGTATAATGGCCGCACATGATGCTCCATACTGTATAATGAACGCACATGATGCTCCATACTGTATAATGACCGCACATGATGCTCCATATTGTATAATGACCGCACATGATGCCCCATACTGTATAATGGCTGCACATGATGCTCCATACTGTATAATGACCGCATGCATACTGTATAATGGCCGCACATGATGCTCCATACTGTATAATGAACGCACATGATGCGCCATACTGTATAATGACCGCACATGATGCTCCATATTGTATAATGACCGCACATGATGCTCCATACTGTATAATGACCGCACATGATGCTCCATACTGTATAATGACCGCATGCATACTGTATAATGGCCGCACATGATGCTCCATACTGTATAATGACCGCACATGATGCTCCATATTGTATAATGACCGCACATGATGCTCCATACTGTATACTGGCTGCACATGATGCTCCATATTGTATAATGACCGCACATGATGATCCATACTGTATAATGGCCGCACATAATGCTCCATACTGTATGCTGGCTGCACATGATGCTTCATACTGTATAATGACCGCACATGATGCTGCATACTGTATGACTGCACATGATGCTCCATACTGTATAATGACTGCACATGATGCTCCATACTGTATAATGACTGCACATAATGCTCCATACTGTATGCTGGCTGCACATGATGCTTCATACTGTATAATGACCGCACATGATGCTGCATACTGTTTGACTGCACATGATGCTCCATACTGTATAATGACTGCACATGATGCTCCATACTGTATAATGACCGCACATGATGCTCCATACTGTATGCTGGCTGCACATGATGCTTCATACTGTATAATGACCGCACATGATGCTGCATACTGTATAATGACTTCACATGATGCTCCATACTGTATAATGGCCACAGTTCTCCATACTGTATAATGACATACAGGCACGCAGCTCACACACACGCTCACACACACGCACACAGCTCACACACACGGCTCACACACACGCAGCACACACACAGCTCACACACGCCCGCAGCTCACACACATGCAGCCTCACACACACAGTATCACACATACACACGCAGCATCACAAACGCAGCTCACAAACACATGCAGCTTCGACACAAATGCATCACACACGCAGCCATCACACACACACACACACAGCCATCACACACACACGCAGTCATCACACACACACACGCAGTCATCACACACACGCAGCCATCACACACACACACAGCCATCACACACACACACGCAGCCAACACACACACACACACGCAGCCATCACACACACACCCACACACGCAGCCATCACACACACACACCCAGCCATAACACACACACACCCAGCCATCACACACACACGCCCAGCCATCACACACACACCCAGCCATCACACACACACACCCAGCCATCACACACACACTCAGCCATCACACACACACACACCCAGCCATCACACACACACACCCAGCCATCACACACACACTCAGCCATCACACACACCAGATACCTCATACACACATGACACACACACAAATGCAGCATCACACACACACAATGACACACACATGCAGCATCAGACACACACACACATCTCACACACACACACACACACATCACACACACACATCACACACACACACATCACACACACACACAATCTCCTCTGTGGTGCAGGGGCGGCTGATCTGTCCATGTGCAGCTCTTCAGTTTCTCTGGCTGCTCACAGCTCTGCACTGTCCCGGCACCTCCCCCGTCTCTCCTTCTCTGCCGGGATAGCAGCTAAGAGCAGGAGAAGCCGGAGCTCCGTGCACACACAGGAGGGAGGTGAGTCGCTGACCTCTCATCTTGATCGCTGCTGGCTCTCTGCCTCAGCTTGGCAGTGCCGCACAGGATCGGTCGGGAGGAGACCCAGCATGTATAAGAAAAAAAAACCAGCCACAAACCTAAGCTACTCAGGTGCCGCCCCCTGCATTGTCCCCGCCCTAGGCACGTAGTGCGGGACACTAGTGTCCCGCCCGGGATCCCGGGGCTGACTGTCAAAATCAGGACAGTCCCGCGGGATCCGGGACGGTTGGGAGGTATGCTTTAGGGCACTGCCTCGATAACACTTTTAACCCCTTTTAACTGACCTGAGATACAAGAGACTAGCCTCCCCATACAGGTGACAATCCAGCAGCTGTCGGCTGGACACTACAGCTGCTTCGGCCACTATCAGAGTTTGCACCGCCCAAATCTGTTTAACCTCTTAGATGCTGCTGTCAATAGTGACTACATCATATAAATGGTTACCAGAGTGTGGGGGCTTTGTCTTTTAATGCATCTTGGACAGGAGTTGACATTATGATGCCACAATGGGTGGAGAGATATGTGGTCTGCCTTCTGTAATTGGCGCCCCCCTATAATTCCTGGTTCACCTTGTAGAGTATTGAGGGTAGTAATGATCACTCCTATCATTGTAACTGTGTAAAAAGAAAGTGAATACAAAAACTCCCATGACACTTTTATTTTTTCTTTTAATTTTTTTTTTATTGGAATAGCAGTAAGCAACACTGTAATAAAAATATTACCGGCCCTTTAAGAATTAAACCATGATCACAATGACTCTCAGGTCAGTCCCTATACAGACCACAGAACTAGCTGTAAGCATTGAGGACCGGCTGAGAGCCACTGGACCGAAAGATCCAGAGGAAGGCGAAGAAACCCCCCGGAGAGTTCTGCCTCAGGGGGGAAAAAAATTCCTTCCTGACCCCAGTTGTGGCGATCGGATATTTCCCTGGATCACATCTGTCCTGCTGCATATTGCTGTATATCTGCCTGTATTATAAGCTCAGGAGAGTCGATTTAGAAGGGAAAAGAATTTAGTGATGAGCGAATATACTCGTCATAAGTACAAGTGGGGATTCCCTAGGAACCAGGCAACCCCCACATGTACTCAGCCTGGCTAACAGATGTAAATCATTCAGCTGCGGCAATACAAACTAAATCTCCGAGCACTAAAAAATACGCGGAGGACACCCGAGCGTGCTCGGGAAATCTCGAGTAACGAGTATATTCGCTCATCAACTAGAAAAGATAACTACACCCTGCTCCTAGGAGCTTACAATCTAATTTACAATATACACCCTGCTCCTAGGAGCTTACAAACTAATATACAAAATACATCCTGCTCCTAGGAGCTTACAGTCCAATATACACCCTGCTCCTAGGAGCTTACAATCTAATATACAGTATATATCCTGCTCCTAGGAGCTTACAATCTAATATACAATATACACCCTGCTCCTAGGAGCTTACAATCTAATATACAATATACACCCTGCTCCTAGGAGCTTACAATCTAATATACAATATACACCCTGCTCCTAGGAGCTTACAATCTAATATACAATATACATGCTGTTGAGAGCATACAGAATAATGTACAGGTAAATGAGGGAAGGGGCATACAGGAGCTCACTACATTGACAGCTTGCGATCTTCAGTTCAGCCTGGAGACATGCTGGTGGGTGCCGCACCCCCTGGTCATTAGAGTAATACAGAAATGACGAGAGGGCATATATTGGCACATCCAACCAGGAAATAAAAGTTGAAATATTTATTCGTGTAACATTTAAAAGAGCTTACAATCTACAACTACAACTTGCTCCTAGTTTACAATATACAATATATAGGCTGCCCCTGAGAGTTTATAGACTAATCTACACCCTGCTCCTAGTTTGCAATATAATATAAAATATACATGCTGATGAAAGCATACAGACAAATATACACCCTGCTCCTAGTTTACAATCTAGTGTACAATATACATGCTGATGAAAGCATACAGACTAATCTACACCCTGCTCCTAGTTTACAATCTAATTCCATGTATACTTTGCTGATCTAATTAGCAATAGATATTCCACTGCCAAGGGTGCATTTACACTGCAAGATTACTGCGAACAAGAGTTTCTTAGGGGCGCTCGTTCACGATAATTGTACCATCTAAACAGGCAGCAGATCATCCAATGAATGAGCAAAACTCTTGTTCATCAGGTGAAATGATCTTTTCTGCCTCGCAAAAAGATCATCGTTCTTGTTGGCACACCCTCCTGTGTAAATAGGACATGTGCTGGCGAGAATATTTCACACTGAATGATTTATTACAGATCGTTCATTGAACATCTGAAGCTGAGTCTGCCAGTGGGAATAAGCCGCACATTGGGAAATTTAATGCACCACAAGGCTTCTAAACATCTATGCAAGGTCGGCGTTACGGATGCAAACTTGACACTTGACCATGCACAAAGCAACTCCCTGCTTCTGCAGGCATACCGTATATTTCAAATTATGAAACGCACTTTTTTTTCCTCCAAATTTTGGAGGAAAATGAGTGCGTTTTATAATCTGAAGGTAGCTTACCGAAGGGGCACCTGCGGTGGAGCGAGGTCACAGGAGGCAGAGTCGTTGCTTCAGGAGGCGGCAGGAGTGGGCTGATGCTGCTGGCCCTAGGCTCTCATATGATGATGGCGCCAGTGAGCAGAGTCTCCTTTTCCATTGATTTCCCTTCTATGAACTTCGAAAAAATGGCTGCTGAAAGTGGCGCATGTGCAGATTGAGATCTCTGGAGATGAGATCTCGTCTTCCCAGAACTTGACCCCCAAGATCTGAATCCGGGCATGCGCGGCCTCCGGCAGTGATGTTCTCAAAGCCGACCACAGGGAAATCAATGGGAAAGGGGACTCCACTCACCGGCGCAAACATCTTATGAGAGCCCAGGGCCAGCAGCATCGGCCCACTCCTGCTGCCACCGCCAGCCTGCTGAAGCAGTGACTCTGCCTCCTGTGATGCCGCCCCCCCGGCAAGTTATCCACCAACAACGGCGGAGACGGACATGCGGCACGTCTTTCCAGACCGCAGCATGTCTAATTATCTTGTGGAGATGCTCAGTCTCCGCAAGAAAAATATCACCCGTACAATGTATAGGACGCGGTGATTCCGCATGGTTCAATGAACACATGCGGAATCACCTGCTTTCAAAAGCCGGCAGTGCTTTGGACGGAGAGGACATGTGCTGCATCCAAAGCGCTGCCTAATACTATGGGGACGTAGCCGTATAGTCCACAAATTACATATATATAATAGAGTTGCAGACTTCGATCAGGCTTTCATCAGAGTGCGATCGAAGTGGCATCCGTTTCTCTCACAGGTGGAGAGGGGAAAAAAAAGTTTCTCCATTTTGACACTGTGAAAATCGGAGAGAATATATATAAATATACTGTATATGTATAAATATATTTATTTATATATATTGAATTTATTTATATCTAGTATGTATACATAGCGCTGTAGAATTAATGGAGCTATGTAAGCAAGTAAAATAAATAAATATCTATGTGTTGTGTGTATTTGTGCAATTCTATAAGCCTGTACACAGAGTAGAATACAGACTAATAGACTTTCTATCGAGCCTGTACATAGATATGAGCCCGCTCAGGCAGAGCCCTGTGCTTCAGTCTGTTGATCAGCATGCTATAGAGCAGCTGTTTGGAGCGATCGGTGGGTTTCTCAGGACCCAGTCGCCCACTGATCAACTCCACATAAGGGCTCGTGCACACGACCAATTTTGTCATCTGAGTGCTATCTGTGGTTTTGACGTAGAGCACTCGTACCTATGATATTCAATGGGACTGTGCAAATGTCCACAGAAAAAAATCGGAGACAAGTCAAAATCGACAATCCAAGTCTATAGTCCCATGGAAAAATTGGACCCCACTTGGATGACATCTGAGTGCGATCCGATTTTCACAGACTCACAAGATAGAAAAGGTGGAGAAACCTTTTTTTCCCCCTCTCCACGTCTGAGAAAAACTGATGCCGCTCTGATCAAACTCTGATCTGAGTCTGTAACTCTATTACGCCAGTTGTCATTTAATCAATTCTGCTTATGATATCCTGTGGTTCCAGTTCTGGTCCTCCTGCTGGCATCAAGCCACTACGTTGTCCATTGTTTCTGCCCAGCCTTCCTGCTTGCACCACCATCATCTGTCCGTGCTTCGTTACAGCTGCTCATCTGCACTAGATGAGACATAACACCTATCATTACAAAAAAGAGGATTAAATGGTAGGTCCTGTTTAAGGAATTATTCTGATACACAAGAGACAACACGTCAGAGATATTTGCTGAGATTTTTTAGGGGTAAATGATGCAGTTCTAAACATCACCACGAACAACCCAAAGGCACACAATGTGTGAATGGGGCCTTAGTGTTAACCCATTACTTGCCAATTTAGCAATTTTCATTTTTTTTTTAATGACAGATTTTTAATGATTTGGGTCCTAATGAATCAGAAACATAATTTGCAAAATGTTTTCAAGTACGGATTTTTCAGAAAAGGGCGTCCCAATATTCAATAAAAAATGACAATGACATGATTTCCTATTTTGTAAACATTCATTTTACAAACACAACACAAAAAATTGAACCTAATTATAAAAATTATAAAATCTTAGTTGCTAGAAGCTAAAGATTAGGCGTCCCAAAAAAAGGACATTGGTAGATAATGGGTTAAGTGAGCAGCTACCTACCGGGACTTGTTTTCCTCAAGCTGCTCCCTCTGGGGACACAACGTGGTTCAGGATTATAACTTTATACATTCTGTACCAATTGTGAGGTCATGTGATCTCTGATGTCATGTGCCCGGTGATGTCATGTGCCCTGTGATGTCATGTCCCCTGTCGTAATAACGGCCACTGGTGTGTTATCTATCAAGTTTCCAATTGTAGAATTAATAAAACAAAATCACAGGCTGCAAATTACCATCAGCCTCATTTTTCATTGAGTCATGACGCACGTTAAAACCTAAACCTAAAACCTATTTCCACCCTTTTATTCTAATCCGTATCACCTACTGTTCTATGAATTAAAGGAAAGCACAGGACGCCATACTGCAAGTGCTGATCACGATAAACTGCCAGATCCCGGTCACCGCTGATCCGACAGGACCAAGACAGCTGACAATGGAGAACTGTCGCAGTCTGCAATTAAACTTGTTACGATAACGTTTTCACAACATTAATGGCAAAGCTACCCAAACATGGAACCAAATGGAGGTGTCTCACCTGGCCCACACCTTTCTATGTGCTTTTATTAGAGTACATGGGTGTCACAGAGGGTAAACCAGACGATTGCTGATGGTGTTCAAGACCAGTGACACATGATCAGTTGATCACTAACAAATCTTCATTTAGGGAAGGGGTTGTCTAGATTGGTAACCCCCATTGGGCAGGGCTCACACTGACTTAATAAAGAACCAAAATGTTCATATTTTCCTTGGAATCTAGTCACTCACATTTTTTTAAAATCATATATAGAATCATTATAACAATCACAGAACACATGACACAGCGGGTTTTGCTAAGATTTTCTTGTAAAGGATGTAGTTCTGAATCCCACTACCACTAACCCCCCATCCATACAATTTGTGAGTGAGGTCGTAAGTGAAGAGATCCCTACCTGGACTTGTTTCCTTCAAGCTGTCAGGCTCTAATGAAACAAGATGGCTCAGGTTTTGCACTTTGCACATTCTATGCCAATTGTGATGTCATATGATGTCTATGATCTTTATGTGCTTTGTGATGTCATCCAAACTGCCTGTTTATCCCCTTCCCACCCAATGACATACTTTGAATTTTTGAGCAGGTTATTTGGAAGCAACGGAGCAACCAATGAAGGGACAATGGCAATCATCCAAAACGAATCATCTATCTAACTATAGGGGCACACATATATACAGCTCTGGAAAAAATTTAGAGACCTCTGCAAAATTTTCCCTGATTGTAGGCTGGCTGTCTCATTTGGTACTACCACACCTGTGTAGTCGCCATCTTTACTTGGGCCCACTGCACCATGTTAATGCATTTGATTTGAGGCCTAGACAGGTAAGCACCTTTGCCTGTTTTTCTGTGGTGTTTTCTCTAGAATAGTGGATGTTTTTTCCTCCTTTTCATCCTCCTGTTGTGGTTTTTGCTGTTAGACTAGGATTGGCAAGCATTGGCCAGCTTATGCACAAGAACATCAGCCGTATATTACCAAACCAAAAAACTAGCGACTCAACCATGAATATAACATTAATAGGAGAACCATGAGTCAAAAAGGGTTGCCAGCCGTATTTAAATCAAATAATATCAATTTTTATTAAGGTACAATCAAATAACATAATAAAATATTACCACTTATAATAAAGTGACATAGTGACTAAATCCGTGGATGCAGTGGTGAGCTGGGAATATCGGTACGAGACATGAAAGCTCCTATAATATACATATGTGAAGATCGTATATTATCACAATGAAGTGTGCTAGCAGCTGACTGCCGAAAAACGGCAGCCCAGCAAAGGTAAATTGATTCTATAAAGTGCAACAATGCTATGAAACAGACCTAAAGCTGCAAATGCACACAGAGTAAGTAAAAGGTGTTATTTACCCATGTGGGATAGTGTAGAAGTCTCGTCCGGCACCCAGTCACATACCCCAACGCGCGTTTCGCGTTTGAACGTTGCCGCTTCCTCAGGGGGCCAGCTTATGTATTGTGGCCATAATATTAACTAATACCTTACATATATTGATATGTTCTTGTGCACATTTTTTTACTTTTACTTTTTGAGGTGCAGTTGGGCCATGATGGCTTTGTAAGTTGTGGCCTCTGTTCACACAGGACGCATTACAGTTAGCACTGGGCAGCCCCCACATGGCATTACTAATAGGCTATGATCCAGATGCTGTCCATACTCTGTGTGAACACTGCTGCGGATTATTTATTTGCACTGGTGTGCCAAGCAGCCAATCCAGTCCTCAGAGTTGGGGAACATGGCCTGAGCTGAAGTAATCAACTATTTTTCCTGGATAACCTTGTATGCGGCTTGATTCATACGACTTTCGCAAAGAAAAACCTGCGTAATTCCAGCCTTGCTGAAGCATCTCCAGATCATCATCGATCCGCCACCAATTGTCACAGTGGGTGCAAGACACTGTGGCTTGTACGCCTCTCCAGGTCTCCGTCTAACCATTAGACGACCAGGTGTTGATTGCTGTTTTTTTAATTATTTAAATAATAAAATATTTTTTGACAACCAGCCAAGGTAAAGATGACAGCTGAGGGCTGGTATTCTCAGTCTGGTAAGAGACCATGAATATTGACCCCACCAGCCTAAAAATAGCAGCCCGCAGCCCCATCTATTAGATGCGCCTATTCTAGCTCTTTGCCCGACTCTTCCCACTTGCCCTGTAGCGGTGGCAAGTGGGGTTCATATTTTTTGGGTTGATGTCACCTTTGTATTGTCAGGTGACATCAAGCCCACTGCTTAGTAATGGAGAGGTGTCTATAAGGTGTCTATATGGTAAATAAAGACACAGTATGTATAAAGTTCTTTATTTGAAATAAAACAAAACACACTTTTCCATTTTTATTAAAAACTAGCTGAAGAGGCCGGAATTGCCCGGGCATAGTAACTAACTGTGGTTAGTTATAGCACTTCTCTCATTTTCCCCCTCAGACCTTTCATTTTCCCACTCACACCTCTCATTTTTCCCCTCACTCCTCTAATTTTTCCCCTCACTCCTCTCATTTTCCCCCTCACACCTCTCATTTTCTGGTCACTCCACTATTTTCCCCTCACACCTCTCATTTTCATCTCAAACTTCTCATTTTCCCTTCAGTATATATCTGTATGTCATCTCCTGTATATAGTATATACCTGTATGTCATCTGTATTTAGTATATACCTGTATGTCATCTCCTGTATATAGCATATACCTGTATGTCATCTCCTGTATATAGTATATACCTGTATGTCATCTCCTGTATATAGTATATACCTGTATATCATCTCCTGTATATAGTATATAGTATATAGTATATAGCTGTATGTCATCTCCTCCTGTATATAGCTGTGTGTCATCTCCTCCTGTATATAGCTGTATGTCATCTCCTCCTGTATATAGCTGTGTGTCATCTCCTCCTGTATATATAGTATAGACCTGTATGTCACCTCCCCCTGTATATAGTATTTTTTTAACACAATATTAACCCTTTAACGACTGCCGATATGACTTTTAACGGTGGCAGTTAAGGGGCCTTATTCCTCCTGCTCCTCCTTTTATACACTGCATTTTTCTGCAGCACAGCTCAGCTTTTCTCCTTTATAGTTGCCTCCTCTGGCAGGACCTCACACTCCTTTTCCATATACAATTGGAAACACTTGATCCCAAGAGAAATTGTACTAATTGCAATAAAGCGTATCATATACACAGCCTACTTCTTCTGCAGGACCACACTTTTCTCCTTTAGACCCCGTTCACATGTTATTTGGTCAGTATTTTTACCTCAGTATTTGTGAGCTAAAACTTGGAGTAAAACAATCAGAGGAAAAGTTTATTAGAAACATGTCACCACTTCTGTATTTTTATCCCTCTCGTGCTTTTGGCTTATAAATACGGAGGTAAAATATTGACCAAATACTGAACGTGTGAATGTGGCCTTATACACAGCCTCCACCTACACCGCCTCACTCTTCTCTATACGCAGCCTCATGCTGCAGCAGCACTTCACTTCTCTCATTTTCCCCCTGACATCTCTCATTTTCCCCCTCACTGTTCTGTCTCCACATGAGGCAAATGGAGGTGTAGTTGACTAATAAGGGTTGTGAGAGAATCGTACCTTCAGTTTTCCTCGCTGTAGGGCAGACAGGGCCAATGCTGTTCAGCGTCCGGAGAGATGATGCACACCAGGGATTGTGCAATCCAGATTTGTTTATTTGGAAATCTGGACATACAGCGTAGGATGGTATACAGTAACTTCTCCAGAGTTGAGCCAGGTACAGCAAGTGTATTTGTGACAGCGAGTGAGCAGCAAGAGGTCGAAAGACTGATGCCTTCCTAAGCCCGGTTCAAGCGTGTCCTCTCACAACAGCATGTAAACTAAAAATGACTGCCAGAGGAAGAGAAGACTTGACCCCTGAACCGGAAATGGAAGACATGCCCACAAATTAATAGCAAGCTGCCATATGGAAAAAGGCCATTGGGTGGCAGCAGAGCAGAAATGTAAGAACACACATAGCATGAAAATACACATAAAACTGAAGAGCATAACTTACATGGAACAGCACACTCACATCGTTATCCATGAGACTCCTCCCTTTCCGTTGACGTCATACCTCACAAAAGCAACTCTATTCTAGACACAATGGAGTGGAGCTAGATGTGGCCTGTGCCTGCTATGTAGGCAGGGCTATGTGGAATGGGCATGGCTCGATACTCTCTCTCTTTCTCGCTCTCTCTAAATATATATCTCAAACATAGTTAAACTCACCTAAGGCCCATTGCATTGAATCCCTTGTCTCCTGTAATAAAACAAAAATAAAAAAAACAACAATGTCCATCACGTGTCCATCGTTCTGTCCCACGCTGTAATCCATGTCTGGGGATAAATAGTTTTCAACCCAGCACTACATATGGAGGGCATGTATAGAGTGACAGACCTGTGCACTACACATGGAGGGCAGTTAGTGACAGACCCCTGTACTACACGTGGAGGGAAGGTAGAAAGTGACAGACCCCTGCACTATGGATGGAGAGAAGGTAGTAAGTGGCAGACACCCACACTACACATGGAGGGCAGGTAGGGAGTGACAGACCCCCACACTACACATGGAGGGCGGGTAGGGAGTGACAGAAACCTGCATTGCACATGGATGGCAGGTAGGGAGTGACAGACCCTTGCACTATACATGGATGGCAGGTAGCTTGTGACAGAAAAGACCGGACTGGCTAATGGCAAATGCCAGAAGGGCCTGTTTGGACTTGGTCCACCTTGGCTGCTATATTGATATCAGGATCTGCATCCTCAAGACGCCCACACTGTTAGCAGTTGTGACACAGCACAAAGTCGCTGGCTTCATCACTTACCCCAGTAGGCCACGGGCATCCCTTTTGTCTGCAATCTGCCGAGGCCAGCACCAACACGGTAACATTAATTACCAAGAATGATTACTCGAGAATATTGAAACTGCATTACTGCCATAAAAAATGTGAAAAAAGGAAAAAAAAGCGCTATATAGTGTATATATGAAATATTCATCTGCAAAATTGCTACGAAAAATACAGTAAAAAAGAAGATACTTAGTGCATAGATTGGCCAATATATGTGAACCCAACTGCCACGTCAAGGCGTTCTTTAAAGTTGGGTCCCTGTCCTGATATGTCACCTTTCCTTTGCAAAAAAAAGCAAAAGCTGTAATGGGGCCCTCAATTATTGCAACTCTTTAATAGCATTAGTCTTTTCATATTGGCCAAAGGGACTTTTGGGGCCCCCTGGCTCCAGGGCCCGAGTGCGATTGCAACCCTTGCACCTACTGTAGTTTTGCCCCTGATCATTTTACCGCACGTATGCGATTTGTATAAATGCGATCACGTGCTGACTCAACACAAGTGAAATTAGCAAAAGCCATGACGACCCGCTCTCATTGCCAGCGCTGAAGATTCCTCACCGTGTGCGCTATTAGGATTCAGAAGTATAAAGTTACATAGACTTTAACCCCAACCCCTTTAACGATCAGTACGGTGGTGTTATCAATAATGTATATGCTGCTTATTAAAATAAATCATTTATTGATGCCATTAAAAACATACTGTACAGAGTGTACAAGCTCCCTCTGGTATATGCCGATAGACAGCAGAGATACGGCAACGCGTTTCGATCAGAACGATCTTTGTCAAAGCCATACCATGATCTGATTGTTCAGAAAACCATCCAATCAGATCACATCTATTAGTCACATGACATATTGGAAGGTCCTGCAATAAAACCAATGGAAACATATAGACAATACATAAAAAATGCATAAAAATTCATCTTATAGTTAACAATAATGCAGCATTACTTCATTTCGCTTATTTAGTCCTGCCGGGAATCGAGTATTTAAATGAAAAATCCAAAATGCTTCTCGCGTAAGGAGGCACCGTCTGATGTCTCCACCGCGAGATAATGCATTAACATGTTCTATTCCCTGGACTTGGAAGTGTGTTGTGCTGCGGGCATGCTGCGTGATGAAGTGCCTGGACGCCGCTGATACATTTCTATTCATATTGTGAGTTGATAGGTTACATATTTTGCAGTCAATTTTATACACTATATTGGTGGAATTACAATTAATGTACTGCTTGATGTCAAATTTTACTGTTCCATCCGTATTATGAAAAATTCTTGAAACAACCACATTATCTCGCGGTGGAGACATCAGACGGTGTCTCCTTACGCGAGAAGCATTTTGGATTTTTCATTTAAATACTCGATTCCCGGCAGGACTAAATAAGCGCAATGAAGTAATGCTGCATTATTGTTAACTATGAGATGAATTTTTATGCATTTTTTATGTATTGTCTATATGTTTCCATTGGTTTTATTGCAGGACCTTCCAATATGTCATGTGACTAATAGATGTGATCTGATTGGATGGTTTTCCCTATATCAAAGGTGAACAATCAGATCATGGTATGGCTTTGACAAAGATCGTTCTGATCGAAACGCGTTGCCGTATCTCTGCTGTCTATCGGCATATACCAGAGGGAGCTTGTACACTCTGTACAGTATGTTTTTAATGGCATCAATAAATGATTTATTTTAAGGAGCTGGAACTCAACCCCCTTTTTTTTCATGGAATACTACGTCTGTCTGCAGCGGAGTTCCGAGCGCCTGTGGTGAATACTGGTGAGCTGGCTTATGTTTCGTTTTTTTCATATGCTGCTTATATTTGGTTAAGGTTTGTTGGTATTTGTCTGTAATATTGCAATATTATTATTTTGATATTATAATTATTTAATCTTATATAGCAGTATTATTGGTATTATTAGAAATATTGGTCTTGCAATAAATCTTGATTTCCTCCAGGCAGGGTAATATAATATACGACACCTAGTGCTCGGGGGCAGAAACACCATGGGCCTCTATGATTTCAAATGCCAGGGCTGAATTTCAGTCCCAGTCCGTCCCTGCTTCCAACATAAAGGGATTGTCAAAAATGGACAACCCCTTTAATTATACAGCTCGGTCTCTTACCAACAATGAATGTTCTCTTTATCAGTTTTGACATTATCAGCTGGATTAATTCCTGAAAGGTCGACTGTCCAATAACTATAGGGGCGTCACAGGTAATGGCCTGCTTAGATGTTCCGGTATTAGGAGGTCACCTTAATGTCAAGTGGAGAAAACGTTCAATAACAAACCAGATTTTATTCACCACATTTATTATTTTTAGATAGTTTATTAATTAATCACATGTCACTGAGCCGCCTTCCACTGTCTGACATGCCCTATAATTTGGAAGATGCTGTATATATAGGTTTGTTCTCTTGATAGCCAAGATACCAAGAAAAATAGTCCAAAACCCATGGCAATACGGATGGATGGCGGAATATAAAAGACTATGGAGCGTTCAATAGCTGAGTGGGTCATACCAGCCTAATATATCCAGCAACTGTCCCAATTCTTATGTTCTGTAACTTGCCATCCACTTTTTTCAGTGGATAGTTTTGTTGCATCAACATTTTTAAAGCATTATAGGAGCTGAAACTACCTTTACCTCGCTTCAAATTGCATTTGTAGCACAATGGCTGGTGCCCCTGCATGGTGTCCCCTTCCCCCTCCATGCAGGTGCAGCGCCCCAGAGTCCTGGTCGTTGCAGTACTGACGCTCCGCCACTAAGGGGAGTGATGGTACGTCTGATGGCACTAAAGGAGTTCACCTGACCAGGTATCACAGTCACACATTACACTTCACACTCTGGCCTCCAGGGGGAGCAAAGGGTTCTATGTATTAGGCCACTCCTCACAATCTGGTAAAACTGGGGGGTTGGATAGGAAGTTAGAGAGAAGCTGACTGGGTTTGATCCAGGCAACATCCTATGGCAGAGGGTGTTGCAGGGGAAGATTCAGGGGGGTCCCTGTCAGGGGTGGGATCCTGACAGAGGCCTAGCGAAAAGGACAGATCGTTACGGAGCCGCGCCTGCACCTGATTGCGGCGGTATCTTAAGAAAGGATAAGAAGCGAGGTTTATTGTGGAGAAGTGAGAAACGAGATCACAGCACAAAGGAGAATAGAACCAGTAGGAGTCGTGCCTTAAGATCGTGGCAACATCCTACTGATGCGCGTAGCCGGTGGCCGGAACGCCGAGGAAGTATTGGGCTCCAAGCATTACTTCAAACAGCGGCATGGCAGTTGACTTTAGGTTGGCTTTCTCCCCTAAATCAACTAAGCAGACATAGGAGGCAATTGTGGGAGAAGGGCGACTCTAGGGTCCCGGAAGAACTCCAGGCCTACAGACACAACAGTTGTAAGGACTATCCCGTGGTTCTAAGCAGGGAGGTACTACAACACACAGGCGCTAGAATGTAGACACTGATTTCCACCTGCAAAGGGAACTCTGGATGTGCCTTCGGACCGGCCGGTCTCAGCCAGCCCTGTTAGCAGTGCTCTGGACCCTGAAGCCTTCAGTAAAGAGGTAAAGAAACTGCAACCCTGTGTCCTCGTTATTCATCGCGACTTGCACCACGCACCACCATCACACCTTTCATTGGACGCCCCTTAGAAGGGTCACGGACCGGGTCTAGCCACCGTGACAACCCCAGGACCGAGACAGAGAGGCCCGGTACCGAGTACTCCGCGGCCCTGTGTCTGGGGGAGCTCCAACTTGGCGTCACGAACAGGATCTACTTAAGCCTGAAGAATCAGGTCATGTGTGCCTTGGAACTGTGTCTGAATTGTGCTTGAACTGTGATTTACTGCAAAGACTGTGCGTTGCCAATTCCCGCCAAAATCGCCGCCATTGCAGCGCCACGAGGAGCGCAGAGGAAGAAGAAGGGCGTGCCATGGGAGGAGACTATTAAAAAGGCACCAAAAGTGGCGACCGCCCCCTCCGACTACTGCTGCAAGATGATGACCTGCCCCGAAGCAGAGAAGAACCGCCCCCCAGATTGCAACAGCGGGAACCAAGACAAGAAGGAGCCCCACCTTGGAGAAATGGCGGAGCCAGGTGCATGTGCAGCTACCGACCTCAAGACCGCGAAGGTGACCAGCGAGTACCTGAACGACGACGGAGTGATCCCGGATTATACCCACCGGCCAGAAGCGGGTCCCAACTCACCGCCGCTGAAGGACCTGAACTCCTCGGAGCCACAGGAGGGGGAGCTGAGTCAACCTATCCCGGACAGGGAGCCAGCCGATGTGAAGCAATGGAATTCGGAGTTGTGCCAGAGGACGCCTTGGAAGAGCCGCTGTCCGGGCCGCAGCCGACTCCAGTGTCCTCGTCAGTGGAACAGATCGGCATCGGTGGAACCACATCAGACGCAGGTATGGAAAGCGTCCCTGCTCTCCCGACCGATCCTGCTCCCATGACTGCTCCCTGTCTCGACAATGACCGATTCTTCTCCCCCAAGCTGGTAGTGATAACCCCCGATACTATGGAGAAGCTGGTGCCTCCGTTACCGACAACTATGGAAGAACCGCTAGATGTGAGCTCGGAGGGGGTGATCTTCCAATGGGATACCCCGAGGATTGGGCCAAACGGGGCCAGGCAGGAGGGCCTCAGCATTGCTGTGCTCACCTGGGAACAGTATAGACAATGCTTAATTCTGCACTGGAAGAACCGAAAAGAGACTGAACAAAGTGACCCACCGAAAGTACAAAACCCAAAGACTGCACGCGGTAAGAAGGACTTGGTAAAACGGGGGACTGTACTAGCCTTTCACCCGAAACGGGGTTGGGGCTCTATACAAGAACCGGGACTGCCGACTGAAATCTTCTTTACCAGCTACAATGTGAAGATCCCGTTCCGCAATAGATGTGACAATCAGCTACTATGCGGAGGGGACCAGGTGACCTACACTCGCCACCGGAGTGCGCAAGGGTGGTGCGCTCGAGACGTCCAACGATGCGAGCCGGCAGTGGTGCCCCCTGCTGTCCCGACTATGACTAACCCTGATTTGACAAATTTTACCACTATCACTACGGTGTGCATGATCGCCGCTACTGAACTTGCAACCAAAGCCGACATTCGAATCCAGAGGCCGGGTGACCTGACCGCACCTGGAAGACAAACCAATGACACCGACCCCGCGTCAGCCGAGAATAAAGAGCCGCAGCCCTACCGGTCAGGAGGCGTTCGCCCCCAGCTGCTGCGGTGTAACCTACTGTGAGAATAGACCTCGGAGCCATGAGGATGTAAATAGTTAACTGTTTGTTTTCCTGCTGTTTTGCTGCTTTAAACCCGACAAGGGTTATTCTTAAAGGGATCCCTTCGTTTACCCGGGATCCCTATTGTTTTTGCTTTTTGTTTTTGCTTTTGTTCATCTCTGTTTTAAAGACTGCCGAATCATGGACGGTGAATGGTTCACAAACTGTGTTGTAAATAGTTCGCACCTTCTTAAAGGTGCCCCCCCTACTGGTTTTACAAAAAGGAGAGCTTTTTGAAGAGACTGTTCTTGAATACAGCGCAGAAGTTCTTGCCTTTAAACGGACTTGCAGAAAGAGAGTCTGCACTACCTCAAAGAGACTTGAGTCCCTCTTAAAGGGAATGTTCGTATGTTGCATTTAAGTATAATGTTACTTTGAGAATGTTGAATGATAATAGATAGTGTGTAGTTATTAGTGTTGAGCGATACCATCCGATACTTGAAAGTATCGGTATCGGAAAGTATCGGCCGATACCGGCAAAGTATCGGATCTAATCCGATACCGATACCCGATACCAATACAAGTCAATGGGACACCAAGTATCGGACGGTATCCTGTATGGTTCCCAGGGTCTGAAGGAGAGGAAACTCTCCTTCAGGCCCTGGGATCCATATCAATGTGTAAAAGAAAGAATTAAAATAAAAAATAGGGATATACTCACCCTCTGACGCGCCCTGGACTTTACCGCCGTAACCGGGAGCCGTTGTACCTAAGAATGCGCGCTTGAAGGGCCTTAGATGACGTCACGGCGCTCTGATTGGTCCGTAGCGGTCGCGTGACCGCTACGCGCCCAATCACAAAGCCGTGACGTCACCTAAGGTCTTTCAAGCGCTTGAAATACCTTAGAAGACGTCCACAGCTTCTGATTGGTCGCGTAGCGGTCGCGTGACCGCTACGCGACCAATCACAAAGCCGTGACGTCACCTAAGGTCTTTCAAGCGCTTGAAAGACCTTAGGTGACGTCACGGCTTTGTGATTGGCGGCGTAGCGGTCACGCGACCGCTACGGACCAATCAGAGCGCCGTGACGTCATCTAAAGCCCTTCAAGCGCGCATTCTTAGGTACAACGGCTCCCGGTTACGGCGGTAAAGTCCAGGGGCCGCCGGAGAGGTGAGTATATCCCTATTTTTTATTTTAATTCTTTCTTTTACACATTGATATTAATCCCGATACCGATTCCCGATACCACAAAAGTATCGGATCTCGGTATCGGAATTCCGATACCGCAAGTATCGGCCGATACCCGATACTTGCGGTATCGGAATGCTCAACACTAGTAGTTATTTAAAATAGAAAATGTTTAATGATGTTACTAGAGATTGGGGACAGGAGAGTTGAAAGCCGAATTTCAATGAAAGTGAACCCGTAGGGGTTAGTGAGTCCTCCTGGAAACCATAGAGAGATGGTTGATTGATCTTATACTGTGAATAAAGCTTGCAAAAAGAAAAGAGGCAGTAGGCCCGGACGAGTAGCCAGGCGGTCCTGCATGTTCCAAAATCAGAGAGTAAAGAGAAAATATTGCATTTAGAAAAGAAAGATAAAGATAAAGTTAATTTATATTCTAGAGTTTTATAGTAAGCCTTTAGTGGGTTCAGCCTATACGCCCTTAAAGGAAAAGTTAAATTATTGTTCCAGAATTTGCACTTAGTAGATAGAATACCCGGCTGGGTAAAGATGGTTATTTATAGTCAGTCATTTAATAAGTGTTATTTAAAAACTTTAAATATGTTTCTGTTTGTAACGTTCAAGTGTCCTCACCTCCCATAAAGGGAAGCACTGTTAAATTTACTTGTTCATTGCATTTCAAAATTTTGTATGTCTTTTACTAACATGTATTGTTGTTCTTCTCAGTCCGGGAGTACTGGATTTAACCGGGGGGAGTGCAGCGCCCCAGAGTCCTGGTCGTTGCAGTACTGACGCTCCGCCACTAAGGGGAGTGATGGTACGTCTGATGGCACTAAAGGAGTTCACCTGACCAGGTATCACAGTCACACATTACACTTCACACTCTGGCCTCCAGGGGGAGCAAAGGGTTCTATGTATTAGGCCACTCCTCACAATCTGGTAAAACTGGGGATTGGATAGGAAGTTAGAGAGAAGCTGACTGGGTTTGATCCAGGCAACATCCTGTGGCAGAGGGTGTTGCAGTGGAAGATTCAGGGGGGTCCCTGTCAGGGGTGGGATCCTGACAGAGGCCTAGCGAAAAGGACAGATCGTTACGGAACCGCGCCTGCGCCTGATTGCGGCGGTATCTTAAGAAAGGATAAGAAGCGAGGTTCATTGTGGAGAAGTGAGAAACGAGATCACAGCACAAAGGAGAATAGAACCAGTAGGAGTCGTGCCTTAAGATCGTGGCAACATCCTACTGAGGCGCGTAGCCGGTGGCCGGAACGCCGAGGAAGTATTGGGCTCCAAGCATTACTTCAAACAGCGGCAGGGCAGTTGACTTTAGGTTGGCTGTCTCACCTAAATCACCTAAGCAGACATAGGAGGCAATTGTGGGAGAGGGGCGACTCTAGGGTCCCGGAAGAACTCCAGGCCTACCCGTCATACGGGTGCGTCCTAGCCATATCATCTGGGGGACGGAGAAGAACATCAGAACAGAAACGAGAGTTGTGAGAAAGAACATCAGAAACAGACACAACAGTTGTGAGGACTATCCCGTGGTGCTAAGCAGGGAGGTACTACAACACACAGGCGCTAGAAGGTAGGCACTGATTTCCACCTGCAAAGGGAACTCTGGATGTGCCTTTGGACCGGCCGGTCTCAGCCAGCCCTGTTAGCAGTGCTCTGGATTGCGGACCCTGAAGCCTTCAGTAAAGAGGTAAAGAGACTGCAACCCTGTGTCCTCGTTATTCATCGCGACTTGCACCACGCACCACCATCACACCTTTCATTGGACGCCCCTTAGCCGGGTCACGGACCGGGTCTAGCCACCGTGACAACCCCAGGACCGAGACAGAGAGGCCCGGTACCGAGTACTCTGCGGCCCTGCATCTGGGGGCGCTCCTTAGGGACATTGGAATACTCACCCCATGGCCCAGCAGCATGGTTCCAATCAACAAGTTTAGTCATTAGGTAATGTAGTGTTCTACCAGTGGAGTTGTGAGGTCCCCTGGTTCTGGTGCGGCCAGTGTCCTGAATTGAATCCCTGGTCCCGGTGTGGTCAGTGCCTGAATGTTGTCCCCTAGTCATGGTGCGGTCAGTCCTGTTCCTGAAGTCCCCTAGTCCTTGTGTGACCAGTGCCTGTACGTTGTTCCCTGGTCCCGGTGCGGTCAGTGCCTGAGCGTTGTCCACTAGTCCAGATGTGGCCAGTCCTGTTCCCAATGTTCCCATTATCACCTGGTCTTGGTGCGGCCAGAGCCTGAACATTGTCCACTGGTCCTGTAGCAGCCAGTACTGAATCCAAAGTTCCCTGATCCAGGTGCGGCCAGTGTCCTGTTCCCGAAATCCTCTGGTCCCAGTGCAGTCAGTGGCTGAACATTATCCCCTGGTTGTGTGTGCGGCCACACCCTAACCCAGTATCCGAGACTGGTGTGCCTGAAGATAGCCCTAGTCCATGTCAGTGAACCCGACCCCTGGGACAGGCAGGTGCAATACCGGGATCTGCCCAGAAGTGGTACCTGGCGGCTACCTGCAGCTCAGTCTGACTCCACCATCAGGAGCTTCAGAGAACACCTGGTAGCCGCTTAGCTACGCCCCTTCCTAGGCAGGTCTGGTCCAGTGGCTGAGTTGATCCACAAATCCACTTGTGTCACCTTTGGCAGTAACACATTTCACCTACAATTGGTCGATGGCTTGCCTGCCCTGAACTGAAAGCTTACCTGTAGGAAGATTGACAGACAGACCAGGAGGAGCAAATAAATAATTACCCATAGCAACTTCCTGTAGAGAGACATTTAGTCTAGAGCGACAAAGACCTGTCTCCACCTCCCGTAGAGAGGCAAAGACCTGACCCCACTTACTGTAGAGAGACAACAACCTTCTCTGACTCCCTGTAGAAAGACAAGACCCTCCCTGTCTTTCTGCAGAGAAACAAAACCCTCCCTGACTTCCTTTAATCTGACTCTGCATCTCTTCTGCAAAAGACTGATTCTAACTGGCAGACCCCTTGTGGCGGCACTTTGGGGTGATTTTCAGGCGAAATACATAATTTAAAAAAAATAAAGTAATTTGCAGATTTCCTATTTTTATCAAATGAATCAAGATGTCTGAAAGTACAGTGACTATTTGAAAAGGACTGTTCACGAATTGGAGCACATTACACTGACCACATCGTGGAATAGTGGCTACAGAGTGAATAAACCATAAGTGTTTAATTTTAAATTCTCCCCTCTATTGCAGAGATATTAGATTGTAAAGTTTAGGTTTTAATTTCTGATATAGTTCAATTAGGTGTGAACAGAAATTTGTCTTTGAGGGCGTGTACTTCTTCCCAGGCATGAGGTTGACCAATCATAAGCAAGAGACTTCATGCAGGGGGGAAAAAGAACAAGCCCTCCTCTTCTTACTGATCTCTACACCTTCTGTGTAGAGATACAGCAGAGCTGAGTTATGTATCATTACAAGCAGTTCCATAGTTCATCTCATGGCAGTCAGTGCAGGGGGAGGGTGTAAGCAGACAGTACTTAGAGATAAGATCTGTAAGTGTTTGTAATGATACATAACTCAGGTCTGCTGTATTTCGTCATAACAGTTGCAGAGATCAGTGAGGAGAAGAGGGTGTGTTATTTTTTTCCCCTGCATGATGCCTCCTGATTATGATAGGTCAAAATCATGCAGGGGAAGAAGTACACGCCCCCAAAGACAAATCTCTGGTAACACCCAGTTGAACTATAACATAAATTATAACCTAAACTTTACAAGCTAATATCTCCGCTACAGAGAGGAGAAACTAAAAAAATAAAAACTACGTTTTACTCAGCTCTGCAGCCACTATTCCATCATGTGGCCAGTTTAACACGCCCAAACTGGTGAAAAGTCCTTTTAAGGAATATTGCACTATCCAATAAAATATATAAAAAGGAACTTTAATTACAAGAAATGTAATGTGGACCTTCAAGTATATAGAAAAATGTATATAGGGCAGGAACGTGCACAGTGTCAGACTGGGGTGTCAAGGGCCCTCCAGTAACCAACTCCAGGGCCCCATTTTTCAACTACATGCAAATGTGACACTATCATCAATAACAAATTTGTAAAACAATGAACTGGGCAAATCGTTAAATGAATAACATGCCGCCTTTGTCTGTACGTAGTGATTCACGAATATTGTGCCAAGTACTGCTCATATAAGAGGATGGTGGCCCACTCCTGCACAGGGGCCCACCGGAGGATTTTCCTGTTCTCCTGTAGGCCAGTCCAAGCCCGAGCATGCACAATTAGCCACCTAAAACACCCGCATAACAGATCCTGATCCTAAATAGCAGCACGGATTGGGTGTGGGTGCTCATATTTAAGCACAAGGAGACATTGTCCGGTGTCGTGTACAAAGCAGCATTATAAAGTCACATTACAACCTATAGCCCTGGCTCCCGTAATGCAAACAGAAGCGTAGAAGGCTTGTGCTCAATGCATCTATATGGACAGCCCACAGTATAGACTGTATCCGGTCCGAGCCGATATGTAGAAGTAAAATCTGCCATACAAGTGTTTTATAAAAACTCGAATTGTTATCCGATATAACTGGAGGTTCACTTCAAAAATACAGATCTGAAAAAAACAGGTGATAATAAAGCAACCATAACCAAAGTAGTTTCCCCAGGGGTCATATGGAAAAGTGTTGCACTATATCCAGGTCTGTGGGGTAAATACATTTGACCACAACACTGCCTTATCTATGGAGGACCGGTGACAAAGCCAGGTGATATCTAGCATTTTAAAATGATCTTTAAAATGGATTTTACACTTTTAAGTGATGGCAAATCACTGGTCTATGTCTTTATCTTCTGATTGGTGAATGTCTGACCTCAAGGATATTTACTAATGCTGAGAATGAAGAATCAGAAGTTTAGAAACGTCTAAATGTAGCAGTCCTATTAAACAGTTGTAATCAAAAGTTTACATACCCCGGCAGAATTTTTGTTTTCTTGGCCTTTTTTCAGAGAATATGAATTATAACGCCAAAACCTTTTCTCCACTCATGGTTAGTGGTTGGGTGAAGCCATTTATTGTCAAACTACTGTGTTTTCTCTTTTCAAATCATAATGAAAACCCAAAACATCCAAATCACCCTGATCAAAAGTTTACATACCCTGGTGATTTTGGCCTGATAACATGTACAGAAGTTGACACAAATGGGTTTGAATGGCTACTAAAGGTAACATCCTCACCTGTGCCCTGCTTGTAGTCAGTGTGTGCATAAAAGCTGAGTGAGTTTCTGGGATCCAGACAGACACATGCATCTGGAGCGCCCCCACACCGCCGCAGGGCCGAGGGGTACCCGGAGCCGGGCCTCTGGTTCTCAGTCTCGGGGTTGTCACGGTGGCTAGACCCGGTCCGTGGCCCTGTCTGTCAATGGGGGACGTCCGGTGCAATAAGTGATGTTGTAGCGGTGCAGTTGTGGGGTGCAGGTCGCGGTAAATAACGAGGACACCAGGTTGCAGTCTCTTTACCTCTTTACTGAAGCTCTCTGGGTCCTCAGTCCGGAATACGGCTCACCAGGCTGCGCAAGTCCGGCCGGTCCAATGGCACTTCCAGAGCTCTCTTTGCAGGTGGAAATCGGTGCCTTCCTTCTAGCGCTATGTGTTGCAGTCCTTCCCTGCTGTGCTTACGGAAAGTACCCCACAACTGTTGTGTCTGTTTCTCGTGTTCCCTCACAACAACTTAATTCGCAATGATCTTCCTCGTCCCTCCAGATACTATGGTAGGAACGCACCCGTATGACGGGGAGGCTCGGAGATCTTCCGGGACTCTATCTGCGCCCCTCTCCTGTTGGTACCCCCCTTTGCCTTCCTGGGTGATGCGTGAGACAGTCCGCCTCAAGCTAACTGCCCTGCCGTAGGTCTGAGGTATGGCTTGAAACTCTTTACCTCCTCGGCGTTCCGGCCACCGGTAGTGCGCCTCAGTAAGGTGCTGCCTCTTTCAGCACAACCCTCACTGGTATCTCCTTTCGCTTGATTTCGTTTCTCACTCAGCACAATCTATCTCGCTTCTTAGTCCTTCCTTGGGCACCGCCGCTATGCTGAGCAGGCACGGTCCCTTTACGTTCTTTCCATGCCAAGCCTCTGCCAGGATCCCACCCCTGGCAGAGACCCTACAGTCTCTCCCTTCACAACACCCTCTGCCACCAGGTGTTGCTCCGTTCAATCCCGTCAGCGTACTCTCTAACTTCCTGCCTGACCCCCAGTTTACCCACTATGGTGGGGAGTGGCCTAATGAATAGCACCCTTAGCTCCCCCCGGAGGCCCAGCTGTGAAATGTATTGGTGACTGTGATACCTGCTCAGAGAACTCCTTCCGTGCCATCGAACGCAGCATGGCCCCCCTTAGTGGCTGAACCATGCTACTGCAACGACCAGGACTTTGGGGCGCTGCACATCTTTCATCCAGCCACTGACGTTTCTGGATTGTGAGTCATGGGGAAAGCACAAGAATTGTCAACAGATCTACGGGAAAAGGTAGTTGAACTGTATAAAATAGGAAAGGGATGCAAAAAGATATCCAAGGAATTGATAATGCCAGTCAGCAGCGTTCAAACTGTGATTAACAAATGGAAAATCAGGGGCTCTGTAAAAACAAAACCACAGTCAGATAGAACAACAAAAATGTCGTTCACAACTGCCAGGAAAATTGTTCGGGATGCAAAGAAAACCCCACAAATAACATCAGCTGAAACACAGGACTCTCTGAAATCTAGCGGTGTGGCTGTTTCAAGATGCACAATAAGGAGGTACTTGAAGAAAAATGGGCTGCGTGGTCGAGTCGCCAGAAAAAAGACATTACTGCGCAAATGCCACAAAGTATCTTGCCTACAATATGCAAAACAGCAAAGAGACAAGCCTCAAAACTTCTGGAGCAAGGTAATTTGGAGTGATGAGACGAAAATTGAACTATTTGGCCACAACCATAAATGTTAAATTTGGAGAGAGGTCAACAAGGCCTATGATGAAAGGAACATCATTCCTGCTGTAATACACGGAGGTGGATCACTGATGTTTTTTTGGATGTGTGAGCTACAGAAACACAGGAAACTTGGTCAAAGTTGAAAGAAAAATAAATGCAGCACATTATCAGCAAATACTGGAGGCAAATTTGTACTCATCAGCCTGGAAGCTACACATAGGATGTACTTTGACATTCCAACATGACAATGATCCAAAACACAAGGCCAAGTTGACCTGTCATTGGCTACAGCAGTGAAGGTTCTGGAGTGGCCCTCTCAGTCTCCTGACCTCAATATCATTGAGCCACTCTGAGGAGATCTCAAGCACGCAGTTCATGCTAGACAGCCCAGGAATTTACAGGAACTTGAGGCTTTTTTCCAAGAAGAGTGGGCAGCTTTACCATCCGAGAAAATAAAGAACCTCATCTACAACTACCACAAAAGACTTCAAGCTGTCATTGATGTTAGAGGGGGCAATACACGGTATTTAGGCTAGGTTCACATTGCGTTAGGGCAATCCGTTTAGCGCATAGCGCTAGCGGGTTGCGCTAACGCAATGCTTCCCTAGGGTCCGCGTTCGGTGTCCCCGCTAGCGCAGAATCCCGATCTGCACTAGCGAGGAACGGACCTCGGGCGCGCCGCGGACGCTGCAAGCAGCGTCCGAGGTCCGTCACTCAAATGACGCGACATCGCTAGCGCCCGCCCAATGTGGGCGGGCGCTAGCGACGCGCTCACCATTACAGGCTATGGCGGCGTTAACGGACTACGTTAACACCGCGTTATGCCGCGGTGTAACGTAGTCCGTTAAACGCGGTCACATAACGCAATGTGACCCTAGCCTAAGAAATGGGGTATGTGAGCTTTTGATCAGGGTCATTTGGATGTTTTGGGTTGTCATTATGATTTAAAAAGAGAAAACACAGTAGTTTGACAATAAATGGCTTCACCCAACCACTAACCATGAGTGTCATCATTCACATTCTCTGTAAAAAGGCCAAGAAAGCAAAAATTCTAGTATGTAAACTTTTGAGCACAACTGTAGCTGCATACAAAATGCTGCCATCATATGTCTGTGTGCAGGCGCCCTAAACTCTGCATAGTAAAGTCTTTAAAGGCTATGTACTCCTTTGCACAGATTTTTCTTTATTGTTCATTTGCTTTCTAGATATAAAGTTAAGCAACTTTCTAAATCTAAATAGTCTTCATTAAAAAGTTTCCACTGTTTTGTAGTTCATTTTTTAAAGTTATTTTTCTATCTCAGTGCTTTGGCAAAAAGGTTAAAAATCCATCAAAGCTCCCACTCCTTGTTCCCTTATATCTCTTTTGTCTCTCCCTCCCTTCTCTCAGTGTTTAGGCCGGCGTCACACTCGGCGTAGGACAATACGGTCCGTATTTTACGGCCGTAATACGGCCGAAATACGGTGAAATGTTCCCAAAATAGTGATCCGTAGGCAGGGTGTGTCAGCGTATTTTGCGCATGGCATCCTCCGTATGTAATCCGTATGGCATCCGTACTGCGAGATTTTCGCGCAGGCTTGCAAAACCGACATCTAATGGATTTATGTGCTCAAATGTTCATTAAAACATATATACAGTATATATATATATGTCATTGTGACACATATATATATATTCTGTATTTAGATTTCAATCAGCGCGATATCTGTGAACAGCCGGTAATTCAATTGCCGGCTTTTCATTTCTCCTGCACAAACCCGACATGATATGAGACATGGTTTACATACAGTAAACCATCTCATATCCCCTTTTTTTTTGCATATTCCACACTACTAATGTTAGTAGTGTGTATGTGCAAAATTTCAGCGCTGTAGCTACTAAAATAAAGGGTTAAATGGCGGAAAAAATTGGCGTGGGCTCCCGCGCAATTTTCTCCGCCAGAATGGTAAAGCCAGTGACTGAGGGCAGATATTAATAGCCAGGAGAGGGTCCATGGTTATTGGCCCCCCCGTGGCTAAAAACATCTGCCCCCAGCCACCCCAGAAAAGGCACATCTGGAAGATGCGCCTATTCTGGCACTTGGCCACTCTCTTCCCACTCCCTGTAGCGGTGGGATATGGGGTAATGAAGGGTTAATGCCACCTTGCTATTGGAAGGTGACATTAAGCCAGATTAATGATGGAGAGGCGTCAATTATGTCACCTATCCATTATTAATCCAATTGTAGGAAAGGGTTAAAAAACACACACACACATGATTGAAAAGTATTTTAATGAAATAAACACAGCGGTTGTTGTAATAATTTATTGTTCTCTCAAATCCATTTGCAGTCCCTCGCTTGGCAACATAATAAACGCACAAGATACATACCTTCTGATGTACTGTCAGGTCCAACGATGTAATCCATCTGAAGGGGTTAACTAATATTACAAGCAGGAGCCCTGCTAAATGCAGCTGTGCTCCGTGCTTGTAATTCCCCTGCGAATGAATGAAATGTAGGTCATTGACCTACATTTCATTCATTCGCGGTGAGGCGCCCTCTGGTGGATGTTCTCATGAACTGCAGCCTGGGAACTTTTTCCCACGCTCCAGGTCATATGAGGACATCCACCAGGGGGCGCATCACCGCGACTGAAGGAAATGTAGGTCAATTACCTACATTTCATTCATTCGCAGGGGAATTACAAGCACGGAGCACAGCTGCATTATAGCAGGGCTCCTGCTTGTAATATTAGTTAACCCCTTCAGATGGATTACCTCGTTGGACCTGACAGAACATCAGAAGGTATGTATCTTGTGCGTTTATTATGTTGCCAAGCGAGGGACTGCAAATGGATTTGAGAGAACAATAAATTATTACAACAACCGCTGTGTTTATTTCATTAAAATACTTTTCAATCATGTGTGTGTGTGTTTTTTAACCCTTTCCTACAATTGGATTAATAATGGATAGGTGACATAATTGACGCCTCTCCATCATTAATCTGGCTTAATGTCACCTTCCAATAGCAAGGTGGCATTAACCCTTCATTACCCCATAGCCCACCGCTACAGGGAGTGGGAAGAGAGTGGCCAAGTGCCAGAATAGGCGCATCTTCCAGATGTGCCTTTTCTGGGGTGGCTGGGGGCAGATGTTTTTAGCCACGGGGGGGGGGCAATAACCATGGACCCTCTCCTGGCTATTAATATCTGCCCTCAGTCACTGGCTTTACCATTCTGGCGGAGAAAATTGCGCGGGAGCCCACGCCAATTTTTTCCGCCATTTAACCCTTTATTTCAGCAGCTACAGCGCTGAAATTTTGCACATACACACTACTAACATTAGTAGTGTGGAATATGCAAAAAAAAGGGGATATGAGATGGTTTACTGTATGTAAACCATGTCTCATATCATGTCGGGTTTGTGCAGGAGAAATGAAAAGCCGGCAATTGAATTACCGACTTTTCACTAACACCGCTGCGTATTTCTCGCAAGTCACACTGCTGGTCCGTGTGGAATCCGTATTTTTCTCGCCCCCATAGACTTTCATTGGCGATTTTTTTGCGCAGTACGCTGACAAACGCAGCATGCTGCGATTTTGTACGGCCGTAGAAAGCCGTATAATACTGAACCGTAATATACGGCTAATAGGAGCAGCCCCATTGAGAATAATTGTGCCGTATGTAATGCGAGTTTTACGGACGTAGTTTCTGCGCTCTTACGTCCGTAAAACTCGCCAGTGTGACGCCGGCCTTAGAGATAGCAGTAGGTAAAGGAAAGCAATTGTAGACTGATGTCCACAATATGAACAGGGCAAATAAAACAGTCTACAGAGTAGCAGTAAAGCACCTGGATTGGAAATCACAGGATAGAAGCTGTGATGGTATATAAGCCAATGAAAACCTCAGCATCCTGCATACACAGTCTGTATTACTGGCAAAGACACTTGCACAAGAGAAAAAAAAAATCTCATAATTGGATCCGGCTGCAAATTACATACCAGAGTGTCTGGAAATGAATTAAGGAATGAAAGATTGCATACTGAAACTTGGTGAAATTTTATTAATTAAAGCTAGTCACTACACTGTGTGTAAAAATCAACTTTTATGACAATGGTATCCAGAGTGTTTAAAATTTTGAAGTGATATCCCTGAAATATCCACTTGGTGGCGCTCCAAGCCTTGGATGATTACTCTATATACTTAAAGCGATTTAATAAGGTATAGCTGTGAAAAGTAGCGCTTAAAGGACAATATTCAGGATTTTATTACACAGAAATCTCAGAAAAGATTATGCATATACATGCCCATGTAAGGCTACGTTCACATTTGCGGTCCTCGCCGCAGCGTCGGGCGCCGCAGCGGCGCCGCATGCGTCATGCGCCCCTATATTTAACATGGGGGCTCATGGACATGCGGCGCACTTGCGTTTTGCGCCGCATGCGTCGCTGCGGCGCCCGCGTCGGTGCGCAGAGGACGCAGCAAGTTGCATTTTTGCTGCGTCCAAATTCAATGAAAAAAACGACGCATGCGGCGCAAAACGCAGCGTTGTGCATGCGTTTTGCTGCGTTTTTATTTGCGTTGTGCGTTGCGGCGCCGACGCTGCGGCGCACAACGCAAATGTGAACGTAGCCTAAAACAGCTGTAACACATAAATATAGCAGGCAGCACTCATAATATGTACAACAAAATGTGAGACACATCACTACTGCACTAAATTGTATTCTGTCAATTAAAGTTTGCATTGTGAATGCAAAAATGTGAAGCCAGATTGCTGTGCCGAAAAGCATATGAGAAGATGGCCTATTACAGCAAGGCCTCGTGCAGAGCCCAGGTTCAGGACTTTTCTGCTGCAGTCAGTGTTCAGAGTGGCCATAAAGCGCTTCTATGGAGGATCTGGCACATCATGCTTTACACTCACAGCCCATCTATTTCAATGAATGCAATGTAACACTGCATCTTACCTGTTGTGGTGCTGAACAAACGAAGGCTGTAGACACCATAGATATAGAAAAATGTATTTACGTGTTAGAGAATTTTCTTAACTGAAAGTAAAAACTATCAGTCTTCATTTCCTCATTCAGTTTTTTTCAAGTTTTACATTTTTTCTTGTGGGAGTGTTTCTCCCTGTAATGTAGGCTGGATGTGAGGTCTGTGTATAACGTGGGTGCTGCTGTCTGTACTTGCTTATATTTATGCTCAGCTTTCATCCTACACTTAATATTTATTTCCTCAATTGTAGCATATTTTTCTCCTAGAGAAAATGTATCTGCTGTCCATTGCAGGTTTGAGTTGGAGTGTCTCTCCCTGTAATATAGGTTGTCTGTGAGGTCTGTGTGTATCTAGGGTGCTGCTGTCTGTACTTGCTTATATATCAGCACAGCTTCTATACTACACCTATTATTTATTTCCTCATTTGTAGCATATTTTTATCCCAGAGAAACTTTATCTGCTGTCCATTGCAGTTTTGCTTATAACCCTGTTCCTCTCTGCTGCTATCTCTTAGGCCATGTGCACACGTTGCAGATTTCCTGCAGATCCGCAGCGTTTTTTTCTGTGCAGAAACCCTGCAGATCCGCAAGTGATTTACAGTACAATGTAAATCAATGGAAAAAAAAAATGCTGTGCTAATGGTGTGGAAAATTCCACACGGAAACACTGCAGATTAAAAGAAGGAGCATGTCAATTCTTTTGTGTGGATCTGCAGCTTTTTTTGTACCCATTCCATTATAGAAATCCGCAGGGGTAAAAACACATGAAATCTGCACAAAATCCACAACAAATCCGCACAAAATCCGCATTAAAATCCACATCAAATCCGCACCTGCATTTTCTGCCAAGAGATCCAGAATCCCCACAAAAAATTCCAGAGGCTAATCCGCAACGTGGGCACATAGCCTTAGGCTATGTGCACACATTGCAGATTTGACTGTGGAATTTTCTGTGCAGATTCTGAATTTCTTGGCAGAAAATGCAGGTCAGAATCTGCGCCTTTTTTTGGTATGTGCACACGTTGCAGATTTTTATGTGGATTTCTTCCTTTTTTTACCCCTGCAGATTTCTATTATGGAATGGGTGCAGAAACGCAGCAGATCTGCACAAAGAATTGACATGGTCCTTTTGTGAATCTGCTGCGTTTTCCGTGCAGATTTTTCCGCACCATTAGCACAGCATTTTTTTTGCCATTGATTTACATTGTACTGTAAATCACTTGCGGATCTGCAGCGTTTCTGCGCGGAAAAAAAATGCTGCACATCTGCAGGAAATCCACAACGTGTGCACATACCCTTAAGGGGTCTCCTAGACTTGGGGCTCATGTCTGCAGTCACTCTATGAGACTGCAGATTAGTGGATACTCACAGCATGTACACAGCTTGCTGTCAGGATTCCCCAATGCCGGTGTTGGAAGCATGCGGTCCTGTGACCCCAAGTATGGGATTTGCACACTTCTGGCCACGTTCCGACTAGACCGGTCCAGTTGCTCGCGTCTAGTCGGCATGTGACCGCATGTATGCAAAACGCTGTGAGGATTCACAAGTCTGCAGTCACATATGATTGCATTCCTGAGCCCCAAGCTTGGACAACCCTTTTATTGATAGAACTTTTAACAAATTGCAGCACATCTTGTGGTTTCCCAGCAGTTGCAAATCCATTATTCAACTCCTAACAGAAGCATAAGGATAGGTAATCCTACAATTTATAACACTGCCAGTTCTTGTTATACCCCAAATGTGGGTATTTTTCAGCAACTTTGTCCTTTTCAAATTTTAAAAATGACCGTTTCCTCCCAGAAGTGTACCCGTTAATAAATTTGGTGTAACTCTTGCTAATTACCTTATCCATTTTGGGTACAATATGTCATAATTAATCAATCTGGACCATAGTATAGAACAGTATTGCAAAAGGCTGCAGGGCGTTGTATTGCCATGTTCCTCACCAGCCGTATGGGCTCGGTGACATTTTTCGGGATGCCTTGTCATTGTAGTTGTATGACATGCTTTCACGCTCTGCTAAGTGAAGACTTGCTCTTTCTACCTTGTAATGTGTCTGCTCCCTGCCCTCCATTATTAATGTTTGTTGAGAGTATTTGTAATCACTCTAGTTTACAGTGACATTAGCAGGAGGCTTGTCTAACATCACACCACATTCTGCCCCCTTCATATTAATGGAGCTTAAAGGGAACCTGTCACCTGAATTTGGCGGGACCAGTTTTGGGTCATATGGGCGGGGTTTTCGGGTGTTTGATTCACCCTTTCCTTACTCCGGAGGACAGAGAATGAACTTCAATCCAATATTGTGGCCAGCATGCAGCCAGCGGGTAAGGAAAGGGTGAATCAAACACCCGAAAACCCCGCCCATATGACCCAAAACTGGTCCCGCCAAATTCAGGTGACAGGTTCCCTTTAAAGGGGTATTACCATCACACTAAGGACTGATGCTCTCTGTTCTAATTAATTCCAAAAGTGTTGGATGGGTTGAGGTCAGAGCTCTGTGTGGCCAGTCAGGCCAAAATTCTTCAACCATGTCTTTATGGACCTTGCCTTGAGCACTGGAGTTTACACGAATTGGGCAAATATGTACTGTATATACGAGATTGGTTGCCTAAATAATAATAATAATAATCTTTATTTTTATATAGCGCTAACATATTCCGCAGCGCTTTACAGTTTTGCATATATTATCAAAATCTGATTGGTAGTTAAATATCGTATATATAGTACTTTATACTGTAGTACTAAATAAGAAAGTTTGCAATTGATTTGCTTTTTTTCCTATCTGCTGTCATTCTCCCGCAGTGAGAGTTTTTATCTTTCAAAGTGTACAGTTCATTTCTGTGGAGCTTTACCACTAGAGCCTGCGCAGATGCGGCGCCCCAGGGTCCTGGTCATCGCAGTAGTGTCACTTTCCTCCTGGGGAGAGTGATGTTACGTTTGGAGGCAATGAAGGAGAACTCTTTGTCAGGTAACTCAATGCATGCAACATGTTCACACTCCAGACCAGAAGGGGGAGCTCTTAGCCTGTTTAAGGTGAACTCCCCTATATAACATCCTGATCTGGAGGGAAAGAGTTCAGTTCCTGTCAGAGAGACAGAGGGAAAGGAAGCATAGGAGCAGTGTAGCCTGAAGTGCTACAGCTCCTAGGAAGAAACATTCAGAAAGTCGAACACATTGCAGTGAGCGTGCAGGAAAGCAAAGCACAAGAGAGGAGCCCTGCACAGGCTGCCTCCTTCTGAGGCGCAGAACACCGGTAGCCGGGACACCGAGGGAGTAAGGACCTTTATGCTTTGCTCCAGAGATCGGCAGGACAGCTAATTGCAAGTTACCTGTCCGCCCTACACCCAGGAGGCATGGTGGCACCCCTCGGAGGCTGGGGAATGCTAGAGTCCCTATAAACAGCCTCAAGCCACCAGTCATATGGGTTTGTCCTATCCGACTACGGGGGACAGAGAGAAAGACACTACATCTATGAGGACCTTATTTGAAGCCTTAGGCAGTAAGGGACTACACCACTACAGCGCAAGGGAAGGCTACTGATTTCCACCTGGACAAGGGGACTCTGGACTTGCCTCCAAGCTGGCCGGACTCTGCCTGCCCTGTGATATGGTGTCCTGGACTGTGGATGCTGAAGTCTTCAGTAAAGGTAAAGAGACTGCAACCTTGTGTCCTCGTTCTTCTCTGCGCCTCTCACCATCCACCATCTACACACTGGGAAGCCCTGGGGACATACTTCACCAGTGGGAAGGTATACCATCTAGCTGCCATAACATCACCCCAGCGGACCCCTTAAAGCAGCATCGGTCACCCTGACCGAATACCACAGGTGGCGTCACAAACACAAACTTTATCCCTTTAAACACCTTTCCCTTTTACACAGACGTCCCAGGGCCACAGACCAGGTCAGCCAACGTGACATCCCCCCTGTGAACCGCAGGACCCGGTACCGAGTACCCCACGGCCCCATGGGGGCGATCCACAGACACTGTCCAAGTGTGCACAGTGCTTACATTCCAGGACAGGGTTAAAGGGAATCTGTCACCAGGTTTTTGTTACCTCATCTGAGAGCAGAATGATATAGGCAAAGAAACTCTGAATCCAATGACGTATGACAACTTGCAGTTGTTCTGATATAATCAGAGTTTTAGATTTAGCAATGAAGCAGAGCTGAGAAAGCTAACCTCTCCCACACCACAGCTAACCGCTCCCACACCAGGCTCTCAGTGTACATAGCTACAAACCCTGAAATGCTTATCACAGGAGGAGCTGTGTTGGACTACCAGCCACGTGCTGCTGTGTCCCAGCAATGATAAGCTCCTGGTGCAAAAGCAATCATTACAGGTAACCAACAGCACGCAGCCTGATAAGAGAGGCATCACTGAAATCTGTGTTTTAACCCCTACAGCATGCTGTCTGCAGATTACATAGCAAGGCAGATTCCCTTTAATTCTTAACCTACCAGTCATCTCTCTCCAGTCCACTGATTTGATCAGTCAGCTGCTCCCCTCCCTTCCCATACTTCTCAGCTCCTGACAAGCTGTTGTTATCAATCTTGTAGAATCACAAACCCCAGTGCCCCTGCATCTTGGCTCACACTGTCCCGACCTGTGCGATTGTTCAAATGCCCCATTATTTCTATATGTAAACACAGTGACAGCAGTGTAGACTCAGCACAAACCGAAACCACTAATAGCTAAATGTGTCACAGCAGAACGTTTGCTGAGCTTTATAGTTCTGTTAATACTACAGCTCTGCTACTATCCAGAACTGTCTCTCACAGCAGAGAGGCCGCTCTTTCTGAAACCGGGAAGTGAGGAGACTTCAAAGCTGTGAGTTTCTCAAGAGACACGTTTGAGGATAGCCCATTAAGCAGAAAATGACCTTCCCAAACTTTTCCCACACAGTTGAGAGCAACAATTGTCCAAAATGTCTTCTATGTTCAAGCATTAAAGGGAATGTGTCACAATTTTTATGTATACATTAATAAGAATTAATTATATAATCATTTAATTGAAAAATAATATAAAATGTTGTATTTAAACATGTATTTATTTATTTTTTTGCAGCCACTGGGGACTGTCAGCTCTATTTGCTCCAGGCCACTGGAGACTGCCGTGGGTATCCAGCCGCATCCCCTAGCTGTGAACTGGGCACGCCCACTAGGATGTCCTGTTCATGTCTATGGGGCGAGCAAAATGCCATTTTTTTTGTAGCTCAAAGCTGTGCTCTGAAGTACAATTTCCCCCTGTCACTGCTCACAGTGTTCAGTGGTGAGTGATGACAGGAGGTGCTGGGCCGCAGCAGTGAGCGGAGCTTCAGTGCGGCGAGTGGTGATCACATACCGGCAACTATCAACCTGTTTACACCCCTGGAAGAAGTCAATTCCACTGTCCTGCTCTCACCGCTCAGAGCAGGGTTGTAGCGAAGACTTTTTCCAGATGTGAGAACAGGTTTGTACCCTGTTATTTGTAGTACAATGTCAGGTTGCCGGTCTGTGATCACCACTCGCAGCCCTGCTCTGAGCGGTGAGAGTAGGACTGTGGAGTTGACTTCTTCCAGTGGTGAGAACAGGTCGGTAGTCTGTTATTAGTGGTAGAATGTCAGGTTGCCGACCTGCACTCACCGCTGCTGTCACCGTAGTGTTCAGAGCACAGTAGTGTAATCATCACTCTACTGTGCTCTGAACACTGACTCAGCTCTGCTCAGTGTAACGCCTCATTCAGTCGTCACTGCACTGCAGGCAACTGACTGAGACGAGCTGTGTATCTAAGACTAGAATATCTGATGCAACCATATATCTAAACCCATCATGTGTCATGAAGCCGTATATCTAAGCCCATCATGCATGATACAGTCCACTGAGCCATGTATCTGAACCCATCATGCAGGATGCAGTCTGCTGAGTTGCTGTGTGTTCATGCCTTTACATCATGCATGTTTTCAAGTCATACTCCGGCTCAGTTGTTTGTTTTTCTTCAGTATTTTTGCATTCAGTACAAACAGGGTGTGGCCCCCTTTTCACTGTGCTGGGAAGTTCATATATAATCCCTCCAAAGCTGGGTGTCCGGTTGGGACCCGGTGACCCTCTGCCACTATTCACACTAGGTAGGTTTTAACATTAGTTTAGGTACTGTCCCAATTGGATATACCTTGTCGTGGTGGGACAGCTTTATACTTTTTTTTTTAATCAAAAACAGTGTTTACTAAATACCCTATGTAATTTAATGTTCTTGCCTTTTTTACTTATTTTCATTAGGGTATATGCCCACATTGTCTTTTCTTTGCTTTTGAGTTGTGTATCTAAACCCATCATGCATGATGCAGCCTGATGAGTTGTGTATCTAAACCTATCTATGCATGATGCAGTCCACTGAACTGTGTATCTAAACCTGTCATGTATGATTAATTTCGCTAGAGCTAAGTATCTAAACCTTTCATGAGTGATGCAATCTGCAAAGCTGTGCATTTTACCCTATCATGTGTGACACAGTGTATCTAATCCTATCACGTGTGATACAGTGAGCTGCGCAGTGCCACCTAATAGAATTAGCGCTGCCATCCGTCCTTGGTGACGCTCTACACATTTCAGTATCACCTTGCAGTCACCAATAAAATGTCTCTGCACTGTGATCCTAAACATCATCCTCCCCCAGAAGGGGAGGGAAGGAGATGTCACACACAGATCCCGCCCACATTTACTGCAGTCGTAATGCGAGCTGGCAGTGCACTAGGTTTTATGGCAAATTTCAGCTCCCACTTCTGTTTAAAAGTTGAAACTACCAAATGTTTTTCATTATTTTTAATATTTTAGACCAATAAAAAAATAATATAAAAAAAAAATTAGATTTGACATTTTATCGATTGATGAAAAACATTTTTGTTTATGACACATTCCCTTTAAGATTTCCCTTCGCTGAAACTAAAAGGCTCCAGCAAAATTGCTCTAACACAACCCCCATAGCATTATCCCTCCACCACCAAACTTTACAGTGGGAACAATGCAGTCAGGCAGGTGACGTTCTCCTGGCATTCACCTAACCCCAACCCAGACTCAGCCATCAAAACATATTTTTCAGAATCTATCAGCACACATTTCCACTGCTCCAGAGTCCAGTGACAGCTGCCTTACACCACTCCATCCGACGCTTTGCATTGTGCTTGGTGATGTAAGGCTGCATGCAGCTGCTCGGCCATGAAGCTCCCGGCGGGGGCACAGTGCTTGTGCTGGTGTTAGTACCAGAGGAGGTCTGGACTCAGCAGTTATGGAGTCAGCAGAGTAGGGGTGTCTTTTCTGCCTTCTGCTCCTCAGCACTCGGTGACTCCACTCTGTAACGTTACGGGGTCTCCACTTCGTGGCTGAGTTGCTGTGGTTCCTTCCACTTCTCAATAATATCACTCACAGGTAATGGGGAAAATTTAGGAGGAAAGAAATGTCATGAAAGGACTTGTTACATCAGTGGTTCCTATTACAGGACCGCGCTGGTATCAAGGAGCTCTGTACCACCGGCCATTCTGTCACAGGTTAGTAAGGGCAGACGGCATGGCAGGGGGGGAGGCGGAGGTTGTACACCGGGGATGGGGGGAAGGAGGGGAGAAATGTTGTTCAGTGGAGATCTGGATACTGAGGCCTCACAAGGGGTGTATGGTCTATATCAGTAGACCATGCAGCTCGGGATCGGGGGGCACTACACCTCAGCTTCTCGGCCTATCATTACAATTTCAACAATATCTGCATCTGTAGGATATTTTTTAACATTGTCAGTACTTGGGGGCATCACTGTGTGTCTGTGGAGCAGGGATGCAGGGACATCCTATTGTGTGTGGGGGGCATCATACTGTGTGGGGTGCTGTGGGGAACATATTGTCTGAAGGTCGTGGGGGGCATTATACTGTGCACCATCTGCTTGTGGGCACTGTTGGGCCCTAGTGCCGTGTATAGAGTGACTGTGGGGGCAATTATATATTTGACTCTGTCAGAAGATGTGCACTCTTGTGACTTGAGTTGCAGCTTGGCAAGTGTTTTGCTTGTATGTAGCAATAATATATTGAATTTTGTATAAGGAGAAATTGCAAAAGACACACATTTGCCCCAACAGCTGACTTTGAGGGATTAAACCAATAGCAAAAATAATGTCATTCATTGATGTAGAAGCCAAGTAATTATTTTTATTTTTAATGAAATGCTTATGATACAATCTATTGTATGGTGTCATAAAATTGTCTTTCTTACATTTCTGGGACAAAAAAAAAATCAGTAACAGAAAACAGAAAACTTAAAAAAAGCAATGGCAAGTTTTCTTAGAAAGCGAAATGATTCTTTTGCTTCCAATATTTCCTTTTGTTGAGATTTATGGCAATGGGTTTGTACATTATCTCTTTCGAGCCGAAGCATTCATCACAATTACACAATGCCAAGGTCACGTTTTCTGTGGTCGTCATGAGCAGTGGTCGCGTCAGACATGATTAATGTTGGGCAATCTCACATGTTTTTGCAAAGGATTTTAGAACCTTTTTCTGAAATCTTGGCTTTAATAAATATTCTGGTTTTCTACATTTTGTCATTTTTTTTCATTGAAGACTTCCGTTCATCAAGGCTGTGGTTCATCTAGCGGTGGCAATTGGAATCAACCGGACATGTTTAGGAATTCTGAAGATGTTTCATACTTAATCCAGGTGCTTTAACTAAGTAGTATGACATTTTCCTTGTCTCTTACATCCCTCTAAATAATTGTGTAATATTAAGTCTCACATGGCTGTTTCCATAACTCATATAGGCTTTATTGCCACATGCTCCTTTGGTATGCATTGCTTTCATAACATGAGTCTATATACTGCTAATAACCAAACAAGAAGAAAAAATGGAGGAATCATGAACCACAAAGTAAGATGAAAACAGACAAATTTTATATAAATAACATCATAAAATATCAAGTACGTATAGTAGTCAGGTCATACGGATAGCAAGGAGGAACAACCAAAAGCAGAGAGGCAAACCATCATTATGGATAGGGTAAAATAGACACCCAGTGTGGGTGTCTAATAAGATCCTGTGTGTAAATGCACGGTAATCAATAAGTCAATCCCAAACATGTCACAAAGGTACTAACTGCCTCGGACCCATATCTGAGTGAGTTGAAGTGCTCCCCACAACCTCGACGCGCATTTCGCCACGGCTTTCTCAAAGGGAAATGTTGAAATGGATGGAAAAAGTGCTCAATGGAAGAACAGGATTGTGAAGACCCCTGTTTTATTATTTTGAGATAAATAAAGATATTTTATCCCCTTCATGACCCTGGGTATTTTCTTTTTTTCATTTTTGTTTTTCGCTCCCCTCCTTCCCAGAGCCATAACTTTTTTATTTTTCCTTCAATATGGCCACGTAAGGGCTTATTTTTTGCGGGACAAGTTGTACTTTTGAACAACATCATTGGTTTTTGCAGAAAACGGGAAAAAAATTCCAAGTGCGATGAAATTGCAAAAAAAGTACAATCCCACACTTGTTTTTTGTTTGGCTTTTTTGCTAGATTCCCTAAATGCTAAAACTGACCTGCTATTATGATTCCCCAGGTCATTACGAGTTCATAGACACCTAACATGTCTAGGTTCTTTAGTATCTAAGTGGTGAAACAAAATTCCAAACTTTGCTTAAAAAAAAAAAGCGCAATTTTCCGATACCCGTAGCGTCTAGCATTAGGGTAATTGGATTAGGGCTTGGTATAAGCAGCTGTCACTGACACCATACCCTAGGTTTAGTAATGAAGAGGTATCAGCCAGACCCCTCATTACTAAAAGGTAAGTAAAGAGTTAACTAAACACACACATTGTCACCAGCCTATGTAGGAGCGTTAACAGAATGAACGTATATAGGCTGTAACCAAACAGCAACTGTTTTTACAAAATAATTGCGTCGGCTCCCGTGAAATTTTCATAACCATAGAGGGAAAGCCGATGGCTGAGGGTTGGTGTTAATATTCTGGGAAGGAGCCAATAGCCATAAAGATTTCCAGGCTATTAATATCAGCTCACATATTGGACCCCTCCCAGACTAAAATGATCACCTCTCAGCCACCCCATAACATGTGCCAAATCTGGTGCTTAGCTCCGCTCTCCACATTTTCCCTATAGTGGTGGCAAGAGGGGTAATGGTTGGAGGGAGGTTAAAGTCACCTTTGTATTGGCAACTGACATCAAGCCCATTACTAACCCCATAGTAAATGTTTGTCAATAAAATACACCAATAATGAAGTTCTTTATTTGAAATAATGACACAGACTCCTTTATTGAATCTAAATTAAACCATATTCACCAAACACCTAATCCACTGAAGCCAGCATCTCATGTAAATTAATTAAAATAGTAAAAAACAATATTCCTTACCTGCAACCGAGAAAAACCGAGCGAATTTACTCGAGATTTCCCGAGCACGCTCGGGTGTCCTCCGAGTATTTTTTAGTGCTCAGACATTTAGTTTTCAGCACCTCAGCTCAATGATTTACATCTGTTAGCCAGCATAAGTACATGTGGGGATTCCCTAGCAACCAGGCAACCCCCACATGTACTTATGCTGGCTAACAGATGTAAATCATTCAGCTATGGCGAAGAAAACTAAATCTCTGAGCTCTAAAAAATACTCGGAGGTCACCCGAGCGTGCTCGGGAAATCTCGAGTAACAAGTATATTCACTCATCACTAATAATGACCCATAATATCCCACGATGATCCTGATGACTCACTCATGTGACTGCTCTCTAGGACAGCCGGCTACACACTGACACAGGAGGTAATTGCTTCTGCAGTGTATAGCGCTGAGCTGCATTGAGAAAGTTCACTGGAGTTCATCAGCTGATCAGCCCCAGCGATCTCACTTATGGCACACCACTGAGTGTGGTGCCGTAAGTGAGATTACTGGAGCTCATTAGCTGATGAACTCATGTGACCTCTCTCAAGGAAGCTCAGCGATACACTGCTGGAATGATGATGCTCCTGTCAGTGTATCTCCAGCGGACGGTTAGAGCAGTCACATCTCCCGATTGCGGAAACGCAGCAAAAACGCACCGTGTGCACACCCTTGAACTCTTGGCATCTTTTCAAAGCCTATACATACGAACAACTAGCCGTTTTTCCATTGAAATGAAAAAGTCCATCTTTTTAAGCATTTTTTAGTGTTCTTTTTTTGTAGTATTTTGCAAGGCAGAAAAAGATGCAGTGTGAACATACTCTTACATTTTTTTTTACTATTTTCAAGACCAGAAAACTCCTTTTGTTTTATACAGTCGATCAAGGCAGATTATTGTAGCAGTAAAAGGAAAAGTCTTTGATATCACAGAAACAAAAGCCAACTAAAAATTTTCATTGTCTGATTTGAATTCAGGAGCTCAAAATCATAAAGAAATGGCTCATTTCATAACCGAACCTGACAGCTTTTGAAAATATGTAGAACAGTGTTATTAATTAAATAAAATTAAAAAGTAAGAAATCTAACTTCTTATTTCCTCCGCATTATCAATAAGAAGCTACTGGCAACCCCCGGGCAAGCATTTTCTATTAATAAATCTGTGATTAGAGCCATCTGTTGCCTAGTAACAATTGTAGGGTTGTGTGGGAAATAAACTTTCAGAATCATTAAGTTATTCACTGAGACAGCATTAATATGTTCAAATTAGATAACTTCTGGATTTTACCGTAAATGGAAAAAGTTTTGATGAATTAAAAGTTTTTCTGAAAGTGTAATAATCTGTGCGGAGAAATGAGATTTTAAATTACAAATTGAGTTGTCCACAGGTAGAAAAATCTATGTGTTGTCTGATATTTGCAATTTCGTCCCTACTCGCTCGAATGGAAATATTTGCCAACTTTTCGAAACATTCCTGCAAGAGACTCAGATATTTTTTTTTTCATAATTCTCCCCACTGAGGCCGATTATTGTTTTAGCACTTTTTTTGCACTCATCTTCTTCCAAGAGTCATAAATATTTTATTTTTCCGTCACCATAGCCGTATGGGTGTTTTTATGGGACGAGTTGAATCTTTGAATGACATCATTCATTTTACCATACAATGTACTGAAAAACAGAAAAAAATTCCAAATACTGCAACATGCAGAAAAACAATATGTGGCACCCCAGGAGTCCGGATGCCACAATGGTGTTGCCTTCCTCCCGGGGAGGGTGATGCTATGCCTGGAAGTGAAAAGGATCCCCTTAACAGGTAGCACTGACATACAACACTTTTCTGACTCCAGGCCAAAAGGGGGAGCTCTAAACCCGGTTTCAGGGCAGCTTCCCTATAAGTGATGGTCTGGAGGAGGAGTTACAGTCGGTCTGAGTTAGACAATGAAGGGAGAGGAAGCACAGGAGGAGAGAGAAACTGGAGTGGAGCTGCAATTGGGCTCACTCCAGGTTTGAGCGCACAAACCGAACACTGGAGTCCAAGGTTGTGTGATAACTGTATGCCCCACAGCAGAAACCGGAGGGCAGGTGATTGCAGGTCTCCTGGCCACCACTGACTGTGCTGTTCTGTGTAAGTTATGTTCTTCAGTTTTATGTGTATTTTCATGCTATGTATGTTCTTACATTTCTGCTCTGCTGCCACCCAATGGCCTTGTTATTAATTAATTCTTGTGGGCATGTCTTCCACTTCCAGTTCAGGGGTCAAGTCTTCTCTTCCTCTGGCAGCCATTTCATTTTTAGTTTACATGCTGTTGTGATAGGACACGCTTAAACCGGGCTTAGGAAGGCATCAGTCTTTCGACCTCTTGCTGCTCACTCACTGTCACTAATACACTTACTGTACTTGACTCAACTCTGGAGAAGTTACTGTATATCATTCTACGCTGTATGTCCAGATTTCCAAATAAACAAGTCTGGATTGCACAATCCCTGGTGTGCATCATCTCTCCGGACGCTGAACAGCATCGGTCCTGTCTGCCCTATAGCGAGGAAAACTGAAGGTACGAATCTCTCACAACCCTTATTAGTCAACCACACCTCCGTTCGCCTCATGTGGGGACAGAACAGTCGAAAGACTGCCTTGAAGCCCGGCCAAAATCATCCTTATATTCCTATCCATGTGCCCACGCTCTGCCTGCTCACATACTGCAGCTCTGCTCTGCTAAGAAATCTCCTGCAGCATCACCTCAGACCGCATTGTGTATAAAGACTCTCTGTGTATTATACCACATCGCTGCAGATTGTCGAACTGCAGAACCCCACAATTCTCCAAAAACACCTTGGGAATCTAATCAGGGGGTCGCAGCTAAGCCGCACAGCGATTTCCAGCCCCCAATTCAAAAGTTCCGTTTCTTAACCCCTTCATGACCTTTGGATTTTCCGTTTTTCCGTGTTCGTTTTTTGCTCCCCTTCTTCCCAGAACCATAACTTTTTTATTTTTCCGTCAATATGGCCATGTGAGGGCTTATTTTTTGTGAAACAAGTTGTACTTTTGAACGACATCATTGGTTTTAGCATGTCGTGTACTAGAAAACAGGAAATAAATTCCAAGTGCGGTGAAAATGCCACACAGCTTATACGCCCGAGGGGCACCACAAGCTAATACGGTAACAAGGAGTGAAGGATCAGACATGTCCGAGTTGGTAAGGTTCATGGTGAGCAGGGAGCTAATGAACACTAGCCTCTCAAAATTCGACGACCATGCAGAGAACTACAGAGCCTGGAAAGCAACCTTCAAGGCTGCCCAAACATATCATCCTGAACGGAGTGGCTCGCTACCTTCTCCTCCACCCCCATGGTGCCCCTCACAATAGTAATTAGCTCTTCCATATCTTCGGAAGAAAAAAGATATTTTTTATTATCTGGTCTGGGGGTGGAAGTGGAACCCTCATTCTCCCAAATGTCTTCCGAACCCGAGGTACGGATCTCGCCTGAGTCAGAGTCAGAATCCACAGGAGCCATCTTCCTTTTCTTAGGAGGGGGCTGTGGTGTCAGGGCCTGGGAAAGGGCCGCCATAGAGGATTGAACCTCCTGTCTGATGAGGGTTCTGATGCTGTCCAAAAGAGAGGGCTGTTCATTACGCAGCACTTCATCCGTGCATGGTTGGCAGATCTTTTTCTTATAAGCGGAGTGAAGCTTGGACGCACATGCACCACACTTGCCGCTGGGCATCTTATCCTTTTTAGGGGCAGGGACCTTGTCTCCCTAAAAAGAGAGAGAAAGGTGAACTAAGTCACTTTATAATTATCTGGACAGCAAGGGACCTCATCCACTACTTACAGTAGGAGGGTGAACGCTGGGCTCTGCATTAGCAGAGTGCAGGGGTTTGTCACCTTCCATACGGTCAGTCAGTCACCAGTCACAGAGGGACATAGACAAATGGGCCTTACCTGGAGGCTTTTCCCCGACCAGGAATATATAGTATCGAGGTCGCCAGCGAGATTTATTGCTCCTCCTCCCTAGGGTCCGTAGGGGTTGATGCAAGAAACGCCCGTCATGGCTGCTGCTGGGCAAGGACGCCAGCCGGCGTGCGCTCCAGCGTGGAACGCATAGGGAAGAAAGCAGAAATCCGGGAGTGTCACTTCCGGTGCACATGCGCGGCCTCTAACAGCAGCGAGGAGGAAGGAGAAAGCCGGGGAGCTACAGGAGGACCCCGCTGCACTTCACCGCCCTGCTTTACCCCAGGCGTAGGAAGGGTGGGATAGAGGGTCCCAAGTCATGCGGCGAACGCGGAGATGGGAGCAGTCACAGGAGGAGGACAGCAGAGCCCCCGACTTCGACTGCCCGGCATAAAGGTAGCTATCAGAAACGTCTCCATGCCCCATAGGGGACAGGAAAAACACTGGTAGTTGCAGGAAGGGGAGGGGTATTTAACCTCTTTGTTTCCTGTCCCCTATTAGGGCGGGGAGACATCCTCCGATACAGCTGTCGTGGAAGGTGACTGGAGAAAAATGGAGTTAAAACACATTTTTGTGAAAAAATTTTGATTTTTTTTTTTACATTTTCACAGCTCAACATTATAAATTTCTGCAAAGCAACCTGGAGGTTCAAGATGCAGATGAATTCCTTGGGTGGTCTAATTTTCAAAATAGGGTCACATGTGGGGGGGGTTTCCACTATTTAGGCACATTACAGACTCTCCAAACGTGACATGGTATGTGCAGACCATTCCATTAAAGTCTGTAGTTTTCCCTCACATATGGGGTATAGACGTACTCAGGACAAATTGCCCAACACATTTTGGGGTCCATATTCTCCTGTTTCCCTTGTGCAAATAAAATATTTGGGGCTGAAAGATGATTTTTATGGAAAAAATTAATTTTTTTTTCTTTTTAGTTTCATGGCTTTATGTTATAAACTTCTGTGAAGCACCTGGGAATTCATGGTGCTCACCACACATATAGATAAGTTGCCTAAGGGGTCTAGTTTCCAAAATGGGGTCACTTGTGGGGATTTTCCACTGTGTAGGAACATCAGGGACTCTCCAAAGACGACATGGCACCAGCTGTCGATTCCAGCCAATTCGGCGTACTCAGGAGAAATTGCACAACAAATTTTTGGATCCTTTTTCTCCTGCTATCCTCGTGGAAATAAAAAATTCGGTCTAATGTAAAATTTTGGTGAAAAAAAAGTTAAATGTTAATTTTTTCCTTCCACATTGCTTCAGTTCCAGTGAAGCGCCTGAAGGGTTAATAAACTTCTTCAATGTGGTTTTGAGTACCTTGAGGGGTGCAGTTTTGAGAATGGTATCGCTTTTTGGTATTTTCTGTCATATAGGCCCCTCAAAGTCACTTCAAATGTGAGGTGGTCCCTAAAAAATGGTTTTGTAAACTTTGTTGGAAAAATGAGAAATCGCTGGTCAAGTTTTAACCCTTATAACTTCCTAACAAAAAATATTGTGTTTCAATAATTGTGCTGATGTAAAGTGGACATTTGGGAAATGTTATTTATTAACTACTTTGTGTGACACAACTCTCTGTTTGAAGGGCATAATAAGAGTTTGAAAATTGCAAGATTATCAAAAGTTTTGCAAAATTTCCAATTTTTTTGCACAAATAAGCGCAAGTCACACCAAAGCAATTTTACCACTACCCTGAAGTACAATATGTCAACAATCTCAGAATCAGTGATATACATTGAAACGTTCCAGAGTAATTACCTCATAAAGGGAGAGTGGTCAGAAATGACAAAATTAGCCCCGTCACAGAGGTGAAAACAGGTTTTGGGGTGCAAGGGGTAAAACTTATTTTCAACGTTCTGACTAATTTACCTGCACTACCAGTAGGTTATCAGATGAAATAATACGTCATTGTAGGATAAGAATTGTATATATTATTCATTCATTCATTTATTTATTTTACTTACTTAAGTATCTCCATCATATTCCACAGTGCTTTATTGACATTATCATTATTTTTGTCACCTGTAACCATGGAGACACATAGGGATGCATAGAAATTGTAGACAGAAAACATAGATTTTTTTTATCAAGCTTTTCTGTAAAATGTTGTTTATATGACATTTTTATCTTTATATCTGCATCGGAATTACCTGGCCAAACACCGACAGCAAAAGTAAAGTCCATTAGTAAGAAATTGACAAGATGCGTGCTCTTTCTAGGAGGAAAAATAAACTATAAATAAGTAACCGGCGATGTTCAGTGCTAGCCTACAAGGATAAAACATGGCAGGCTAGGACGGGTAATTTTACCTCAGTAACCGGGAGATATATGAAATATTTAAACAAAATGGTCTGGGGCTGTCACTTCTCATTCAGGCCTGTGTGTGAGCTGAGGTGGAATGCAAACGCTCATCTCTGGAGGTGTATTCTTCATGGAAGAAGTATCAGCAGTAAGAGAAGTAAGGAATTTATATACGTAGGTCTATGCTGCCACGGTCTGTGTGTACAGCTCCATAAGGCGCACATTGTAAATATACCACAAATGTACCAGAAATGTAATCTCATGGCCTACATTCATCCATTTTACCATCACTACCTTCTGATCCAATCATCCATCTCTCTCATTCGCAGGAATGTCTATTTTGATTGGTATCTCTGATCCCAGCGTCCCGCAATTATATTGATCCATAGTCACACCTCTGTCTATCTTCCTAGTGTGTGCGTTTCGGTCCCCTTCCTTGTCTACAATAACTTCTTTCACTTAGCACTTGCCTTCCTTTGATTCTCTGACCTGTCTCCTTATATCTTTTGAGGAGCTTGTTACATTTTGAAATTAACCAGAAATGTACCAGAAGTCAATAGAAGGTAACAGCAACTCCTTAGACCAACCGCTCCTCCCGTTTTTGTTACTACTTCAATTACTCTTTACAATACAATGCTTACATATTCCCTCACTGGTATTCAGGGTCGGCTTTAGGCTGAAAGGTGCTCTGTGCAAAATTGCCTTTTGGTGCCCCTGTAAGATCCCAGAGCGAGGTAGTTGTGAGCGAGCTGCTGCTTCTGCACGCTCAGGCACCCTACAAGAAAATTGTGTTCCAGTGCTAGTGTGATCACTTCCTGAACGTCTCGCTCCTCCTCTTCTTTGTCTGGACTTCTGATGTGATCGCTGAACTATATTTTACTCCTGGCAACTTCACCTTTGGCTGCTCCTCTTGCCATTGCCATCGACCACCCGATTGACTATGCTTTACATCGCCCTGTTCCGTAACCCACATCCCATTTTGGGCTGGATCTTGGCTGCAGGTCTCATCCTTCATCGGGCTTACACTCTTGGGGGATGGCCATATTTTCACATTGTTGGGTGCTGTCCACTCTCACAATAGGCAGTCCATCTTATTCTCTTCACTCTAATCGTCGCCATCCTTGAATCCATTCTTCTGGCCACCATCTTGGACAGCTCATATTCCAGCGCTTTTCTATCTGTGTCACGGGTCTTCCTTACTCTGCTTCATATGATGAATGCGCATCCCACTGACTATGCCAAATAGAAGGCATCAGAGTGAGGTAGTCATGGGTGAGCTACTACTTCTACACACTCTGGCACCCTACAGAAAAATCATGTCCCAGTCCTGGCGTGCTGCTATGTGTGGGGTGCCTCACACTTACTGGTGGCCTATAGGCCTCCACTGCCTCCAGACTTTCATCTTCCAGAACACTTGTAGCAAACAATGCACTGTGCATTGCAGGGATTTTCCGGTTTCTGAGGTGAGATCAGAGGTTATGTATGTATTATACATATTACCGGCCTCAGTGAGCATATGGTATCAGTGAGCGTATGGTATATACACCTATGATTCCAAGGCATGAAATACATTTACACCCCGGTACGGTCATTGCTAACTCCACAATAACCCAAGAAAGATTATTATGCTGCCACCACCAATCGTTTATAGACCTAATGGACACCTGGCAAGTAGCGCATGGTTTTCAGGAGTGTGGTTTACAGTACAAAAGAAACAGAACTTTTACATTTTATATTTAATGCAGAATGATAGGCAGTGCATATACAAAAGAATTTACAAAGGGAACAAAACAGTACAGCATATACAATTACATAAACTAAAAGGTGAAACAAAAGAAACTACGCTGGTCATGGAGATGGCTCAGCTTAGTGAAGGAGAGCATTTCAATTAGAAAAGTCCAGTGAACGGGACTCATGCATACACTGATATGTATCTCTCTGCATGGAACACAGATCATAACTCACCTTGACCTTTTATCAGCACCTAAGTTACACCCAAACACCTCCCCTTGATGATTCATAACAGGGCTGGTCATGGGATGTGGCTTCAGTTTCAGAAGATTATGAGATTTCCAACTTCCAAGATATTTTTATCCCTGGGGGTCACAGATGGGATATATTTAATTCATATTTTTTTTATCATCATTTTACCATTGCCCAGAGACCAAAGATAATCTGATTCACATCAGCTATTAGGCAGTTATTTAATTGCAGGGATTCTAGTAAACCCATAGCAAAGTGAGTGAGGGCATCACTTCCATACCCTCGCTGCGACGTCAAAAATATCATAATAATCAGGTTGATACAAACCCTAATATTCATAACTTTCTACCGGTGCCCCAGTGTCTAAATGTTAAGGTTCCTTTCAGAGAAATTAGGACAAAAATTCTCTTAAATGGTATTAGATTTCCTGCTTCTCTTCCTCTCTAATCTAGAAATCACAGACTTCCTCACAATAGACATCTTGCCTGACCCTGAAGGGGTCCTCCGGTTCAAAGGGAGTTTTAATAAAGGTACCTTCACACTAAGCGACGCTGCAGCGATACAGACAACGATGCCGATCGCTGCAGCGTCGCTGTTTAGTCGCTGTGTGGTCACTGGAGAGCTGTCACACAGACGGCTCTCCAGCGACCAACGATGCCGAAGTCCCCTGGTAACCAGGGTAAACATCGGGTTACTAAGCGCAGGGCCGCGCTTAGTAACCCGATGTTTACCCTGGTTACCATTGTAAAAGTAAAAAAAAAAACACCACATACTCACATTCCGGTGCCCGGCGTCCGCTTCCCTGCACTCCTCCTGCATCCTGTGTCAGCGCCGAACATCTCCGGCATCTCCCACAGAGCAGAGCGGTGACGTCACCGCTCTGCTTTACGGCCGGCACTTACACAGTGATGCAGGAGGAGTGCAGGGAAGCGGACGCCGGGCACCGGAATGTGAGTATGTGGTTTTTTTTTTACATTTACAATGGTAACCAGGGTAAACATCGGGTTACTAAGCGCGGCCCTGCGCTTAGTAACCCGATGTTTACCCTGGTTACCAGTGAAGACATCGCTGGATCGGTGTCACACACACCGATCCAGCGATGTCAGCGGGAGATCCAGCGACGAAATAAAGTTCTGGACTTTCAGCAACGACCAGCGATCTCACAGCGGGATCCTGATCGCTGCTGCGTGTCAAACACAACGATATCGCTATTCAGGATGCTGCAACGTCACGGATCGCTAGCGATATCGTTGTAAAGTCGCTTAGTGTGAAGGTACCCTTAGTTTCCTCATCTCTCAACCATACATAATTTCCTGACTTCCCATATGTTAAACTATGTAATTCTACTACTAAAAGAGGTTTAGAATGTCAGCTCTTTTTTTGCCTAGTGGAAATTCTGTTGGAAAGATGAAGGGGGTGAATGCCACCTCACTGGAGCTGTGCTATTGATCTTAATATTTTGTATGACAGTATAGCTTTGCACAAAGCTGCCACATCCAAGATGGCCAGTAATATAACAGGTGACATCTTTTGACATTGGAGTCGTTCTCTTTCTCCGTCTTTTCCATCTGTCCCAAGTCATCATAAAGACATTTTCTTCCGACAGGTGTCTGCAAAATTTGCTACACAGATACATTTTGCTTCTCACATTTCCTGCCCTGTCTCCACCTATTCCCAACATACACAAGCTTCCTATCCTACTGATACCACCAAATCTATGCCTGTTTTTGACCTGACCCCTAGAAATTCTGTGTCCCTTAAAAAGTAATAATGCACCTTAATGAATAATACCCAGTGTGCCCCTAAATCAAAACAAATGTGTGCCATGTGGAGTATCTTTTTTTAAAACAGTGGGTACTTATGATGAACAGATGCCTAGGCATCCTACCTAACTGTGGCTACTCTTGAATGCCCCCTGAGCATATGTGCCCAACAGTGGGCATAAGAGCAATGTATAGATTTACTCACTCTTCTCTGGGCCAGCACTGCCTCTCTGCTGCAGTCCCCAGTCTTTGTTGACATGCAATAATGGCGATGTCACCACTACAGCAGCGGAGAGAGATGAGCGACTAAGTTGAAGTGGAATTAAATTATGCTTGAATTTTACAACAATCCACACTCACCGAAATAAGTTATTTTTGCAATTCGCTTCTGCGCAGATTAAGAAAAATGGCAGCTGCTAATCAGCATTTTTCTGAACCATAAAACACTATCAAAATGTTAAAAAAATCCTCATACTCACCCCTCTGGCCTCTTTGCATCACCTGTCCGGTCCTAGCCACATCTTCAGGTTGCGTCAGATAGCGCTGAAATCCCCAGACTTCTCACCCTGGACTAGGGCTTCTGGCTTTTATAAGTGCCCGGAAGGATTCTGCACAAGTGTGCGTCTTGACTTTACACGCGCATGTGTAAAACCCTCTAGGTCCCCATCAAAGCCGGAAGTCACAGCCTAGTCTGAGAGGCCTACTATCCATGAAGAACTTGTCACTCGATTGATGTACAAAAAAGATGACTTATTTGCAATCCACAGTGAACATACACGACATTTCAGTCTCAGTTTAGATGCAGTAAAGACCGAACGGGTGATGTCGAGGAGAAGAGGGACATGAAAATGGGAACGATAAGGTGAGTATAGGTATTTTTTCTTATTTTTACATATTACATCTATTATGCTCTGGAGCCTGGAGAGCCCCTAGAGCATAAGAAGGGACATTACATTTGCGGAAAATAACTTTACTGCAAACTGAATTTCCTGAGAAAACCGCACAAACAGGCAAATTCAAATTTTGCACGTTTCACTCATCTCTAAGCAGAGGTAAGCAGTGCAAGAACCAAGCATGTAGGTATATATAAAATATTTCTGGAAAAGCCCTTTAAAGGGAATCTGTCACCCTTTTTTTCGATTTGAGATAAAAATATGGTTCAATTGTGCATGAGCTCTGCATTACAGCAGTACCTTTCATATCCCCCGATTCCCCACCTTTGCTGAGAAAATACCTTTATAATCTCTCCGTTTTCGTATGAAAATTACCCCGGTCCGGTCCGATGGGCGGTGCCTATTCGCCGTTTCTCCCCACCTCCTGCCTTGCTCTACGCTCTTCTTTCCTGTGTTGGTGTTGTTTTCCTGTGCCTGCGCATTGAAGTGGCCTCTCGCACGTGCGCAGTATGTTTTGCCCAACAGTGGGCAAAGCATGAAAATCATTATTGCGCATGCGCCATTTTACATTACGTTCTGTGCCCCGGAAGTCTTGCCATGCAACAGGGCATAGAAGGTAATGAAAAATGCAGGCGCATGCACAATAGTGATTTTATGCTTTGACCAGTTTTGCAAAGCATACTGCGCATGTGCTAGAGGCCAATTCAATGCGCATGCGCAAAAACTGTACGGGATCTGTGCTATTCACAGATCTTGTTACGTCGAGAACGCCGAGGAGCGGGGGGAGAGACGGCGAATAGGCCCCACCCATTCAACTGCAGCGGGGTAATTTACATACGATAACGGAGAAATTACAAAGGTATTTTCTCAGCAAAGGTGGTGAATCGGGGGATATGAAAGGTACTGCTGTAAAGCAGAGCTCATGCACAATTGAACCATATTTTTATCTCAAATCGAAAAAAATGGGTGACAGATTCCTTTTAAATTGAAGTGATATGCGCTTTTGTTGAATTTATTCATCCCTGTATAATAGGCATGAAAGTTTTGGTATTTAGTACAAAGAAGTGAGAAATAATGAAATACAAATTGCTTTGTGAAACAGTGAAAGGCTGATCAGCTAGGGGGTCGCAAACAAAAGAAAAAAACTGGGATAATTGGTCCTTGTACCACACTCATCATAGCTGGAGATGCTGAAGTTGTAGCTATAGCATGTGAGTCAAAATTTCAGAGAAAAGAGACACTTTTATATTAAGTTTTGATTTCAGCTCAAGGGCTTCATAGATGTCATGTGTGTTTCATGGTTTAACTGTAAATAAGATGCATGCATGGGAATCTTGGGATCTTGAGAAGCTTCAGATAAAGTTTAAAGGGCATCTATCAATAGGATCAACCCTTCTAACCTGTCTATATGGACATGCAGGTCATTGGAAGCTGAATAAAATGATACCTTTATATCTGCGATCTGATGTCTTATTCCAGAGAAATCCACGTTTTTTTTAAATATGCAAATGAGCTGTTAAGATCTATGGGCCAGACCTAGATTTCCCTGAGAATCTGCCTCCAGAGCTTTTAAATGAAAAGAGGCGTTATCTGGAGAGCAGACTGTCAGTTATTACATGTCTCATATTGGTAATACCCCTTTTCATTTAACATAAGCTCTGGAGGCAGATTCTCAGGGAGATCTATGTCCGGCCCATAGATCTTAACAGCTCATTTACATATCAAGAAAAATGTTGATTTCTCTGGAATAAGACAATGGATTGCAGATATCAAAGTATCATTTTATTCAGCTTCCTATAACCTACATGTTCATATAAATGGCATTGGAGGACTGATCTTACTGGCAGATTCCCTTTAATACAGATAAATGTAAGGTTGTGTACTTGGAGAGAGAAAATGCATGTAACCATTACATACTACACGGAGAATATATGACTAAGAACTTTAATAGCCACTTCTGTTACACAAACTCTGCATAAATCAATAGTGCAAGGGAATAGAAAAAACCCTGTAATATATTGTATTAAAGAAATTTGCTTCTTTCTTCACTTTTGAGCCACTTCTCCATATCCCTCACCTCCTGGATTCATCTTTCACTCTGAAAATCTGTTTTTCTTAAAAAAAAAAAAAAAAAAAAAAAAAAGGGACTGCCGACTTACTGAAGTATCGTATTATAGCTTGCTATCAAAATCCATGGAGAGGGAAAAGAGTGGGGAAAGCAGAGAGACAGATCGTGCTGCAGCTATCTCCTGTTTTAGCTCACTCCAGTGCTGAATTCACAGCTACACTGCTCACTAGGGCTGTGTAATGTCCTTCATGCTGCTGCAGCTGCTTTTAATAATGTGCTACAGCGAGACAGGAGAGCAGGAGTCCTTCATGTTTCTGTGTGCTGTGTAAAATCTCCACTCACTAGCTGAGAGACAACTGAAAATTATAGATTGAGCCTGCATGAGAGAAAACTAGTGAAAAATGCATAAAGTCATATGAGGCCCAGAAATTATACATGCATAACAGCTTGCTCAGAGTGCTTTAAGGTGCCCATAAATCTTAGATCACTCTTGACCGAACAGCTATCTCTCATGACTTTTGCATGTAATACAACCCTTGACTCCATCAAGCTTTCTTTTGTTTTCAGTGGGGAGAGAAGGGAATATAAAATATATATATAATATAATAAAAGAGGTAATAGAAAAAGGATTCATAATAAAAGAGGTAATAGAAAAAGGATTCACTGTTTAAAGCAAAACTGCCCAATCCGTAAGTAATGTCGGCATAACGGCATGATCCCCCTTCTTCCACCCGGCAGGGACTCCAACATGTTCACTGCTCCCAGGGCCTATGCATGTTGCGCAGGTCTACTGTCAAATGTGCTTAGGGAGCACGCTCTGTCTCCTCGCTTCTTTTAGGGGTAGTGCACACACTCCGGAAATGTCCCCAGCCAATAACTGTGAGACATCAGGTACTTAAGCCACCTTCAACTGCAGGAAGATGCTTGAGCAACATTAGTTTCTAGTTAGTGTTTGTACCCACTAGTCTGTTGATAGGTCCCTGTTCCTGAACCCGTCCTGTCTGAATCTGTTCCTAAGCTCGCCCTGCCAGAACATGAACCTGTCCAGTCTGAACCTGTACCTGCATCCTCTGCCAGCGTTTCAGAACCTGTTACATCTAAACCCTGAGTCTCTCCGGTCTGAACATTTTGTTCTGTCCGAAACTAATCCTGCTCTGTCTGAACTGACTCTGATATCCATTCTACCCGTGATCCCGAATCCTGTACTACCAGTATCCCCAAGTCTATGTCCGCATCCCTGACCCTTGGGGTCAACCGCTGCAGTACCAGGGACTGCCTTGGAGTAGTACCTGGTAGCAACCTGCAGCTCAAGCCTAACTCCACCATCAGGGCTCTAGTGAAAACCAGGCAGCCACTTAGCCAATGCTCCTCCAGGTTAAGCCAGGCCCATGGCGCATTGGGTCCATGATCCACCTACGTGACACTGTATTTCCCCCAAAATTATCTGTTGAAAAAAAGTTGGGAGACCTCCATACTCATCATATGGTTGACTGGTCCTGTAGACTTTGGGAGGTGAGGACAAGTTATATCCAGTGTGTATATTTGAGGAGTCTGAATATTTATATGATGTCCTTAGGACTTAGTGAGCCAAACCCTTTAACTAGGACCTTATTCACATGGCCGTATTTGAGAACCATCTTTTAATTTGGAACCTGAATTCTGGACCTCCATTTGTCTCGAGCAAAAATTGATGACATGCTCCATCACATACTGTAGTATACAGATATTCTCTAGACATGAAGCTTTACCGGTTCTCATGTTGACACCATATGGTGGCACAATGTAGAGGATATGCAGTATGGCAAAATCCTAGCGAATGTTGTTTTCAATCTTCCAAAAATAATTAAATAGAAATCTCATTACCATTTAACAAGTGAGTTCAGGAGAAGTCTGTGAAAGTTTAATTACAGATCAGGTTGCAAAGCGCTTGTATTGAGCCATAATCTCTACAAGGGCATTATATCAGATAGATTTATTTGTTCTTTTGTGAGATTTCTTGGCTTTTCTCGTTCACATCCTGTATTCTGCCGCAACATAATAATACCAGTGCATTTTAACATTTCAAAATTAATTACATGCCTTAAGCTGTAAAATCAAGTTGTACAAGAGAAAGCATTGATATCTATTTACTTAGAGAAATAGAAAAGATGGATATAAATCCCACGGCTAAAGTATATGGCATGTTTCCCGCCAAGGAAATCCAGGGATTATGGAAATCATTGACTACCTGGCACGACGCTGATAAAGATCACAATGACCACGTGGCCAACAATGATCCCAATTATATCGCCATTTCTAGAGGTCTTTACTAAGATATTGTTGATATGATTAAACCATTTTTCTATGGAAATCTGTTCCAAACTGGGCATTTGCAGACTCCACATTGGATGTTTTGGGGCTGCTCGCCTTCTGTAGTGAAATACTATCTCCATAGATTTTAAATCTGATGAACCAGATTGTAAATAATAGATTTACTTCATATTTATGTGATGCATGTACACTATCAGGCTCGGACTGGGGCACCGGGACAGCGGAGAATCCTCCGGTGGGCCCGCCCCCAGCCCCTGCCTCCTTCATTTGTCCCTGCCCTGCATGCGGTGCACAGTTTATTTATTCTATAGCCGGCGGCCCTGCTCCGGCGCACAGGCTGTACGGAATAATGTGAAGTGCTGTGTAAGCAGCCGCGCGGCAGCTGCTCGCTCCTTCACATGATGATCATCTCGCACTGCTGACGACGGCGACGCCGAGTCTGTGCTCTTGATAAGAGCGGCCCGTGCGCAGCGTGGTGCGAGTGCCGACCTCACTGACTTCAGCCAGCACACAGCCAGGGGCGCCGCTACCATGTGGCAAGTTGAGCGCTTTGCCTCAGGCGGCACTGCCGTCACTAAAGTGAGGGGGCGGCAGATTCTGCCGCTGTAGTAACTGAATTTGTGTTGGAGATGCAGGTTCAGTTAGTACTCTATTATACAGGGCTCAAGGCCGGCGTCAGCACCCGGGCAAGTGCCGGGACCATAGCGAGAAGGATCACCAAAAAGAGCAGGATCTGTGTGTGACTGGCCGGGTTCTGCTCCTCCTGCAACATTAGCTCAGCTGCGACATCACTGACAACACGTGACTGATCACATGCTCGTGACATCATGAAAGGTCCTCTACCTCCCGGATGTAGTCTTCTCCAGTATGGTAAGTATGTGCTCTGGCCACTGCTGCTCTGTGCAGCTCCGCTGCTTAGGTACGGCGGCCGCATTGTTCTGTGCTCCTCCGCGCACACTATCGGGCGACTGCAGTGACTGGTTGAGAGCTGGGTGTGTCAGGGACCAGGTGCAGTTTGTGCGTGTTCACAGTTCTGTCTGTGCTGCGGATTCCCTGCAGATTTTACAAGTTCACACGTCCAGACCTTGCTGTGGATTCTGCACACGTCTGTAGCAATCTACAGTACTATACAGGTAGCGGGAGTTTCACCATCCCATTCACACAGTGCAGAAAAATGCAGGGTGTGAAACCTGCCGCGGACTTCACCATAGCCTGAGTAGGGTGAACTCATCAGTAACCTGCGGATTCACTCACAAAGCCGCAGCGGATATTTCCTGCAATGTGTGAACACGGACCAGAGTTAAAGAATAAATATAAGCTGAACTATATGCTACGTGGCTGTGCTATATGCTACGTGGCTGTGCTATGTACTACGTGGGCTTTGTTATATGCTACGTGGGCTGTGATATATGCTTTGTGGGCTGTGCTATATGCTATGTTGGCTGTGCTATATACTACGTGGGTTATTATATGCTACCCGACTGCTATATGCTACGTGGGCTGTTATATACTGTGTGGGCTGTTATATGCCACGTGGCTGTGTTATATACTACGTGGGCTGTGTTATATGCTACATGGGCTGTGCAGTATACTACGTGGCTGTGCTATATGCTACGTGAGCTGTGTTATATACTACGTGGGATCTGTTATATGCTACGTGGCTGTGCTATATGCTACGTGAGCTGTGTTATATACTACGTGGGATCTGTTATATGCTACGTGGCTGTGCTATATTTCTGTGCTGTATCTGTGCATCATGAATCGTGGTATGTGTTAAAGGGGGGGCCCACGGGGGGGGCGCCATTTTGCAGCTCGCCTCAGGCAGCAGAAAGGCTAGGTTCACCCCTGCACACAGCACAGTCGGAGAAAACAGCTGACTGACTGTGTGAGTCAGAGAGGAGAAGACAGGGACGCACGCACGCACTGCACTGAGTCTGCAGCACGGGTCATCACCGACCTGTTTCTTGTTACTTTGCCCGCCCTCGACTCCTCCTCTTCATCATTAAAACTCTGTGGTCTGACTCTGCCACTCTGGAGTCTGGACTAAGGGTGTTCTAATGCTGATTGGCTGACAGATGCAGGCAGGAGCAGCCAATCAGCATTAGTTTTCTTTGTGTGACCTCACAGTCACACAGGTCACAGCACACCTCAATGAGCTGTGCTGTGATTGGTCGTCTGTCCTCCTGCCCAAGCAGCACAGGTACACAGGCGCGCACTGTCTGCACTACTATGATCGGAGGCTGAGGAGCTGAGGGACGTCACATTTTTGTTGATGATTGCAGCCAGTCAGTAAGGACCTTACTGCCCCAGTGGGGCAGATTGCTGGACACACTGGGGGCAGTGCTGGACATACTGGGGCAGATTGCTGGACACACTGGGGCAATGCTGGAGACCCTGGGGCAGATTGCTGGACACACTGGGGGCAGATTGCTGGACACACTGGGGGCAGTGCTGGACACACTGGGGGCAGTGCTGGACACTGGGGCAGATTGCTGGACACACTGGGGGCAATGCTGAAGACCCTGGGGCAGATTGCTGGACACACTGGGGGCAATGCTGGACACTGGGGCAGATTGCTGGACACACTGGGGCAATGCTGGAGACCCTGGGGCAATGCTGGACACACTGGGGGCAATGCTGGACATACTGGGGCAGATTGCTGGACACACTGGGGCAATGCTGGACACACTGGGGCAGATTGCTGGACACACTGGGGCAGATTGCTGGACACACTGTGGCAATGCTGGACACACTGGGGCAGATTGCTGGACACTGGGGGCAATGCTGGACACTGGGGCAGATTGCTGGACACACTGGGGCAATGCTGGACATACTGGGGCAGATTGCTGGACACACTGGGGCAATGCTGGACACACTGGGGCAGATATCTGGACACTGGGGGCAATGCTGGACACTGGGGCAGATTGCTGGACACACTGGGGCAATGCTGGACACACTGGGGCAATGCTGGACATACTGGGGCAGATTGCTGGACACACTGGGGCAATGCTGGACACTGGGGCAGATTGCTGGACACACTGGGGGCAATGCTGGACATACTGGGGCAGATTGCTGGACACACTGGGGCAGATTGCTGGACATACTGGGGCAGATTGCTGGACACACTGGGGCAGATTGCTGGATGCACTGGGGCAGATTGCTGGACACACTGGGGAAATGCTGGACACACTGGGGCAGATTGCTGGACACACTGTGGCAATGCTGGACATACTGGGGCAGATTGCTGGACACGGGCAGATTGCTGGACACAGGGGCAGATTGCTGGACACACTGGGGCAGATTGCTGGACACACTGGGGCAATGCTGGACACACTGGGGCAGATTGCTGGACACTGGGGGCAATGCTGGACACTGGGGCAGATTGCTGGACACACTGGGGCAATGCTGGACATACTGGGGCAGATTGCTGGACACACTGGGGCAATGCTGGACACACTGGGGCAGATATCTGGACACTGGGGGCAATTCTGGACACTGGGGCAGATTGCTGGACACACTGGGGCAATGCTGGACACACTGGGGCAATGCTGGACATACTGGGGCAGATTGCTGGACACACTGGGGCAATGCTGGACACTGGGGCAGATTGCTGGACACACTGGGGGCAATGCTGGACATACTGGGGCAGATTGCTGGACACACTGGGGCAGATTGCTGGACATACTGGGGCAGATTGCTGGACACACTGGGCAGATTGCTGGATGCACTGGGGCAGATTGCTGGACACACTGGGGCAATGCTGGACACACTGGGGCAGATTGCTGGACACACTGGGGCAGATTGCTGGACACACTGGGGCAGATTTCTGGACACACTGGGGCAATGCTGGACATACTGGGGCAGATTGCTGGACACACTGGGGCAATGCTGGACACACTGGGGCAGATTGTTGGACACACTGGGGCAATGCTGGACATACTGGGTCAGATTGCTGGACACACTGGGGGCAATGCTGAAGACCCTGGGGCAGATTGCTGGACACACTGGGGGCAATGCTGGACACTGGGGCAGATTGCTGGACACACTGGGGCAATGCTGGAGACCCTGGGGCAATGCTGGACACACTGGGGGCAATGCTGGACATACTGGGGCAGATTGCTGGACACACTGGGGCAATGCTGGACACACTGGGGCAGATTGCTGGACACACTGGGGCAGATTGCTGGACACACTGTGGCAATGCTGGACATACTGGGGCAGATTGCTGGACACGGGCAGATTGCTGGACACAGGGGCAGATTGCTGGACACAATGGGGCAGATTGCTGGACACACTGGGGCAATGCTGGACACACTGGGGCAGATTGCTGGACACTGGGGGCAATGCTGGACACGGGCAGATTGCTGGACACACTGGGGCAATGCTGGACATACTGGGGCAGATTGCTGGACACACTGGGGCAATGCTGGACACACTGGGGCAGATTGCTGGACACTGGGGGCAATGCTGGACACTGGGGCAGATTGCTGGACACACTGGGGCAATGCTGGACACACTGGGGCAATGCTGGACATACTGGGGCAGATTGCTGGACACACTGGGGCAATGCTGGACACTGGGGCAGATTGCTGGACACACTGGGGGCAATGCTGGACATACTGGGGCAGATTGCTGGACACACTGGGGCAGATTGCTGGACATACTGGGGCAGATTGCTGGACACACTGGGGCAGATTGCTGGATGCACTGGGGCAGATTGCTGGACACACTGGGGCAATGCTGGACACACTGGGGCAGATTGCTGGACACACTGGGGCAGATTGCCGGACACACTGGGGCAGATTGCTGGACACACTGGGGCAATGCTTGACATACTGGGGCAGATTGCTGGACACACTGGGGCAATGCTGGACACACTGGGGCAGATTGCTGGACACACTGGGGCAATGCTGGACATACTGGGGCAGATTGCTGGACACACTGGGGCAAAGCTGGACACACTGGGGCAGATTGCTGGACACACTGGGGCAATGCTGGACATACTGGGGCAGATTGCTGGACACACTGGGGGCAGTGCTGGACATACTGGGGCAGATTGCTGGACACACTGGGGGTAATATGCTGGACATACTGGGGCAATATGCTTGACATACTGGGGAAGATTGCTGGACACACTGTCTGGGGGCAACGCTAGACATACTGGGGCAGATTGCTGGACACACTGGGGGTAATATGCTGGACACACTGGGGGCAGGACTGGAGGCATGGGCAGAATGTAGATACGGGGCATGATTGGAGACACGGGGCAGAATGAAAGACATGGGGCAGGATTGGAGACACCGAGGGCAGGATTGGAGACAGATCGTGCAGGATCATGGGGCAGGATGGGGAGATCATATGGGGTAGAATGGATACTCATGAGGGCAGGATGCGAGAACATATGGCTGAAGCCAGGAATGAGATAAACGGGGCCAGGATGGGGGATATTATTACCATAGGGGCTAATTAAGGGATATTATTACTGCAGTGATGTATTTATGTTATTTTTTGAGTATACTGTTTTAAATGGGGGGGGGGGCGGTCCTGTTACTGTGCAGAGTGACACTGTCGCCTTTTTTTCTCCATGTGTAATGTAGAAGTTGTGAAAAATTAAGTAATGTGTTCTGCAAGTGGAGCTCGAGATAACTGTTATTTCCTGCAGAAACGAGTCCTGGCTGGATGAAATGATGGCGGTCTGTGCTGGATGAAAGATGAAGGACTTCACCTAGAGACATCACTGGTGAGTCAGTGTTACCTATACACTGACACTATACACTGTATACTATATACAGAGGTCCTGTGTACAATGTCACCAGTGATCACTGTATTACCTATACATTATATACAGAGCTCATGTGTATAATGTCACCAGTGATCTCTGTATAACCTCTACACAGACACTGCATACTAAGTACAGATCTCCTGTGAATACTGGCACTTATGGTGATAGTATTGTGTTTTTTATTATTATTACTGATCAGTATTGTAGTATTCATTCACTATGTGGTGGTAATATGTGGTCTGGAAATGGTGTTGTGGTATTTGTCCCTTGTATGTGCAATTTGGTCACCAAGTGGTGGTAATATGTGGTCTTGACATGGTGCGGTGGTACTTGTCCCTTGTATGTAGTATTATTCGGTCACTATGTGGTCTGGTCATGGTGTGGTGGTATTTCTTCCTGTATGTGGTATTATTGGTCTTGGTATAGTGGATTGTGTTGTGTATGGCGGTCGTTTATTCTCTCTGATATTAATTAGGAGAAGATTCTTTATTTCCATTAGAGTTTTAATGCTTTGTACACAGCGGCGGAGATGCACTTACAGGGGGTTTCCTGTGGAAAAAAAGTAATCACCTCTCCACAGGATAAGTGATAACGTATTGATTGGCGGGGTCTGACTGCTTGGACCCATTCAGCAAAATGTGGAACTTTTTATCCCCATTAGACTGGAGTGGCATGTCCGACTAGATCACTGATCCATTCATTCACTCTGTGGCTGCACTTGTTTTTTTCTGGAAGCCCCAAAGAGAATGAATGGAGCTGCGGTCAGAAATCCCACCTGCCGCAGCATTTTAAAATAGTGATAAAAGTGTCCTGTCAGGGATAAAACTTCCCCATTATTCTTATCGGTGCAGTTTCTAATGGTCGGATCTAAGCGATCACCTATCCTGTGAAGCTCATGGATCAGTGATAACTTGTTTTAACCAAGAACCCCATTAATGTAAAATACCGTAATTGTACATCCCAGTTATTGGGGCACATGGTAGATGTGCAGCAGCCGCCGGTGTTTTACAGCCGATGCTCCACTATAATGACAGATATTTGCATATAGCTGTAGGGTGGGCCCCTAGAGTCTATTCCTCTGGTGGGCCCCAGACACCCCAGTCCGACGCTGTACACTATGCTAACACAGGTAAATAGAAAGTATGTTGGCTTGAACTTAATTAAAAAGGGTCTAAAGTAAAAACAAATTACTACATAATTTTCAGATGCAGGTCATAGCAGGCTGCCCCTAAGGCCTCATTCAGACATTCATTTTTGTCATGTACTAGAAAAACGGGTGGATGATTTTGATCAGAGTGTGCTCCCAGTGTCATCCATTTTTTTCGTATGTGGGTGAAGAAAATACGTTTCTCCACCTTCTCCTATGTGACTGTCCATGAAAATTTGAAAGCACACAAATGTCATCCGAGTGCGGTCTGAATTTTTCATGGACCCATAGACTTGCATTGTCGATTTTGAGCCAACCCTTAGAATAAAAGTCGGCACTTCTCTTCGATTTCCTGCGGACTGCTCAGTCCACGAAAAGTCACAGACATGTGAATGGCTCCATAGACGAAAACAGGTATGTGCGCTATCTGTGAAAACAACGAAAAGAACTCTTATGAGAAAAATAGACGTCTGAATGCAACCTAAGTCTACATTTACACATGCGTTGTCCATGTTTGTTTGCTATACATTTTTTTTCTCGGACAGCACATGGACCCATTAAGCCTCTTTATCAGGTTGCACACATTCTGGAGGCATCACCCTGAAGTTCAAGGAAGAGGAGAATCTTGGCGGCAATGTGATCAGAGGAAGGAAACCATCAGTGGACTGCGGACTAGTTGCTGTTGCCGCAGTGATTATATATATATATACTAGATTCTAACACATCGGGTATTCTAGAATATGTATGCATGTATGCATGTATGTATATAGCAGCCACATAGTACATAGTACAGGCCACGTAGTATATAGGAGCTACGTAGTATATAGCAGCCACGCAGTATATATAACACAGCCACGTAGTTTATAACACAGCCCATGTAATGTATAGCACAGGCTATGCAGTATATAACACAGCCCACGCAGTATATGACACTGCCCACGTAGTATATAGCAGCCACGCAGTATGTAACAGCCCACGTAGTATGTAGCAGCCACGCAGTATATAACACAGCCCACGTAGTATGTAGCAGCCACGCAGTATATAACACAGCCCACGTAGTATATAACACTGCCCACATAGTATATAGCAGCCACGCAGTATATAACACAGCACACGTAATATATAGCACAGCCCACGCAGTATATAACAGCCCACGCAGTATATAACACTGCCCACATAGTATATAGCAGCCACGCAGTATATAACACAGCCCACGTAGTATATAGCAGTGTGGGTACCATATTCCTGTTAAAAAATAATTAAAATAAAAAATTGTTATACTGTATATTCACCCTCCGTCATCCAGCGAAGCTGTCCCGATGCGCGAGCTGCTGCCGCCAGCTTCAGTTCCCAGAGATGCATTGCGAAATTACCCAGATGACTTAGCGGTCTCGCAAGACCACTAAGTCTTCTGGGTAATTTTGCAATGCATCTCTGGGAACGGAAGCTGGCAGCAGCAGCGCGCGCATCGGTGGACAACGGAAGGTGAGAATAGCAGGTTTTTTGTTTTTTTATTATTTTTAACATTAGATTTTTTTACTATTGATGCTGCATAGGCAAAGTTGGTCACACAGGGTTAATAGCAGCATTAACGGAGTGCATTACAACGCGGCATAACGCGGTCCGTTAACGCTGCCATTAACCCTGTGTGAGCACTGACTGGAGGGGAGTATGGAGCAGGCGCCGGGCATTGACTGGACGGAAGTAGGGAGGGACTAATTGTCAGCCGAGCTGTGCCCGTCGCTGATTGGTCGCGGCCACCAATCAATGACGCGGGATTTCCGGGGCAGACAGACAGACAGACAGACGGAAGTGCCCAATAGACAATTATATATATATAGATATACATTGCTCAAAAAAATAAAGGCAATACAAAAATACCACATCCTAGATATCTCTGAATGAAATATTCCAGTTGCAAATTTTTATTCAATGCATAGTGGAATGTGTTCAGAACAATAAAACATAACAATTATCAATGTAAATCAAGATGAATATCCCATGGAGGTCTGGATTTGGAATGATACTCAAAATCAAAGTGGAAAATAAAATTACAGGCTGATTCAACTTCAGTGGAAATGCCTCATGATATGGAAAAGATGCTCAGTATTGTGTGTGGCCTCCACGTGCCTGTATGACCTCCCTACAATGCTTGGGCATTCTTCTGATGAGGCGGCAGATGTTTTCCTGAGGGATTTCCTCCCAGACCTGGACTAAAGAATACGCCAACTCCTGGACAGTCTGTGGTGCAACGTGATGTTGGTGGATAGAGTGAGACATGATGTCCCAGATGTGCTCAATCGGATTCAGGTCTGGGGAACAGGCGGGCCAGTCCATAGTTTCAATGCCTTCATCTTGCAGGAACTGCTGACACACTTCAGCCACATGAGGTCTGGCATTGTCCTGCATTAGGAGGAACTCAGGGCCAACCGCACCAGCATATGGTCTCACAAGGGGTCTGAGGATCTCGTCTCGGTACCTAATTGCAGTCAGACTACCTCTAGAGAGCACATGGAGGGCTGTGCGGCCTTCCAAAGAAATGCCACCCCACACCATTACTGACCTTCTGCCAAACCGGTCATGCTGAAGGATGTTGCAGGCAGCAGATCGCTCTCCACAGTGTCTCCAGACTCTGTCATGTCTGTCACATGTGCTCAGTGTGAACCTGCTTTCATCTGTGAAGAGCACAGGGCACCACTGGTGAATTTGCCAATCCTGGTGTTCTGTGGCAAATGCCAATTGTCCTTTGACTGTGAGCACAACCCCCATCTATGGACGTCGGGCCCTCAGACCATCCTCATGGAGTCAGTTTCTAACCGTTTGTGCAGACACATGCCATTTGTGGCCTGCTGGAGGTCATTTTGCAGGGCTCTGGCAGTGCTCCTCCTATTCCTCCTTGCACAAAAGCGGAGGTAGGGGTCCTGCTGCTGGGTTGTTGCCCTTCTACATCCCCCTCCAGATCTCCTGGTGTACTGGCCTGTCTCCTGGTAGCGCCTCCAGCGTCTCGACACTACGCTAACAGACTCAGCAAACTTTCTTGCCACAGCTCGCCTTGATGTGCCATCCTGGATGAGCTGTACTATCTGAGCCACTTGTGTGGGTTGTAGAGTCCATCTCATGCTACCACGAGTGTGAAAGCACAACCAACACTCAAAAGTGATCAAAACATCAGCCAGAAAGCATTGGTACTGAGATGTGGTCTGTGGTCCTCACCTGCAGAACCACTCCTTTATTGAGGGTGTCTTGATAATTGCCAATAATCTGTTGTCTATTCCATTTGCTCAACAGCATGTGAAATTGATTGTCAATCAGTGTTGCTTCCTAAGTGGACAGTTTTATTTCATAGAAGTTTGATTTACTCAGAGTTAGATTCTGTTGTTTAAGTGTTCCCTTTACTTTTTGAGCAGTGTATTTATCTATATACTTCATAGACCGATAGATAGCAGAATAGCCGTTAATTCATTTGTCAGCTTCTGTAATATCAATGCAGAAGCCGACAGGATAGGAGACATGGATTACATATAGTAAATCCATGCAGAATAGTTAGATATATAGATGTCAGTGACCAATACAATTAGTATAGTGTGTGTGCAAATTATGGGACATGTATGTATTCAATAAAATAATCTTTTGGCGTGGCTCCCGCGCAATTTTATGCCCCAGAGAGGGAAAGCCAGCGACTGGGGGACCGATGTTTGTAACCTAGGAAGGGGTTAATATCCATGGATCTTCCCAGGTATGAATCTCAGCCCGCAGTTGTATATTTAGCCTTTACAGGCTATTAAAATAGGGGGACCCCCAAAAACATGACCTGGGGTCCTCCTATAATTAATAGCCAGAAAAGGTTATGCAGACAGCTGTGGGCTGAGATTCATAGCATAGGAAGGGAACATGGTTATTGGCCCCCCTGACTACGAACACCAGCACCGCCCCAGAAATGGCGCATCTGTAAAATGTGCTAATTCTGACACTTAGCCTCTCTTTGTAGCGGTGGCATATGGGGTAACAAGGGGTTAATGTCACCTCTGTATTGTAAGGTGACATTAAGCCAGTTTAGTAATGAAGAGGTGTCAATAAGACACCTATCCATTACTAATCCTACAGTTTGTAAAGGGTTAAATAAACACACACACATGCAGAATAAAGTCTTTTAACCCCTTCATGACCCAGCCTATTTTGACCTTAATGACCTTGCCGTTTTGTGCAATTCTGACCAGTGTCCCTTTATGAGGTAATAACTCAGGAACGCTTCAACGGATCCTAGCGGTTCTCAGACTGTTTTTTTGTGACATATTGGGCTTCATGTTAGTGGTAAATTTAGGTCGATAATTTTTGCGTTTATTTGTGAAAAAATATGCAAGTCTGGCAAAAATTTTGAAAATTTAGCAATTTTAAAATTTAGAATTTTTATTCTGTTAAACAAGAGAGATATGTGACACAAAATAGTTAATAAATAACATTACCCACATGTCTACTTTACATCAGCACAATTTTGGAAACAAAATTTTTTTTGCTAGGAAGTTATAAGGGTTAAAATTTGACCAGCAATTTCTCATTTTTACAACGAAATTTACAAAACCATTTTTTTTAGAGACCACCTCACATTTGAAGTCAGTTTGAGGGGTCTATATGGCAGAAAATACCCAAAAGTGACACCATTCTAAAAACTGCACCCCTCAAGGTACTCAAACCCACATTCAAGAAGTTTATTATCCCTTCAGGTGTTTCACAGCAGCAGAATCAACATGGAAGGAAAAAATGAACATTTAACTTTTTAGTCACAAAAAAGATCTTTTAGCAACAATATTTTTATTTTCCCAAGGGTAAAAAGAGAAACTGGACCCCAAAAGTTATTGTACAATTTGTCCTGAGTACGCCAATACCCCATATGTGGGGGGGAACCACTGTTTGGGCTTACGACAGGGCTCGGAAGGGAAGGAGCGCCATTTCACTTTTTCAATGATAAATTGGCTCCAATCTTTAGCGGACACCATGTCGGGTTTGGAGAGCCCCTGTGTGCCTAAACATTGGAGCTCCCCCACAAATGACCCCAGTTTGGAAACTAGACCCCCCAAGGAGCTCATCTAGATGCATAGTGAGCACTTTGAACCCCCAGGTGCTTCACAAATTGATCCGTAAAAATGAAAAAGTACTTTTTTTTCACAAAATTTTTTTAAGCCTCAATTTGTTCATTTCCACATGGGCAACAGGATAAAATGGATCCTAAAATTTATTAGCCAATTTCTCCTGAGTACACTGATACCTCACATGTGGGGGTAAACCACTGTTTGGGCACACGGCAGGGCTCGTAAGGGAAGGAGCGCCATTTGACTTTTTGAATGAAAAATTAGCTCCAATCGTTAGCGGATACCATGTCGCATTTGGAGAGCCCCTGTGTGCCTAAACATTGGAGCTCCCCCACATGTGACCCCATTTTGGAAACTAGACCTCCCATGGAACTAATCTAGATGTGCGGTGACCACTTTAAACCCCCAAGTGCTTCACAGAAGTTTATAACGCAGAGCTGTGAAAATAAAAAAATCATTTTTCTTTCCTCAAAAATTATTTTTTAGCCCGCAATTTTTTAATTTCACAAGAGTAACAGGAGAAAATTGACCCCAAAAGTTGTTGTACAGTTTGTCCTGAGTACACTAATACCCCATATGTGGGGGTAAACCACTGCTTGGGCACACGTCGAGGTTCGGAAGGGAAGTAGTGACTTTTGAAATGCAGACTTTGATGGAATGGTCCGCGGGCATCACGTTGCGTTTGCAGTGCCCCTGATGTGCCTAAACAGTAGAAACCCCCCACAAGTGACCCCATTTTGGAAACTAGACCCCTAAAGGAACTTATCTAGATATGTGTTGAGCACTTTGACCCCCAAAGTGCTTAGCAAAAGTTTACAACGCAGATCCGTGAAAATAAAAAAATCATTTTTCTTTCCTCTAAAATTATGTTTTAGCAAGCAATTTTTTAGTTTCACAAGGGTAGCAGGAGAAATTGGACCCCAAAAGTTGTTGTCCAGTTTGTCCTGAGTACGCTGATGCCCCATATATGGGGGGAAACCACTGTTTGGGCACACGTCGGAGCTCGGAAGGGAAGTAGTGACATTTTGGAATGCAGACTTTGATGGAATGGTCTGCGTGCGTCACATTGCGTTTGCAGAGTCCCTGATGTGCCTAAACAGTAGAAACCCCCCACAAGTGACCCCATTTTGGAAACTAGACCCCCCCAAGGAACTTATCTAGATATGTGGTGAGCACTTTGAACCCCCAAGTGCTTCACAGAAGTTTACAACGCAGAGCCGTGAAAATAAAAAATAATTTTTCTTTCCTCAAAAATGATGTTTAGCAAGCAATTTTTTATTTTCTCAAGGGTAACAGGAGAAATTGGAGCCCAATAATTGTTGCCCAGTTTGTCCTGAGTACACTGATACCCCATATGTGGGGGTAAACCACTGTTTGGGCACACGTTGGGGCTCAGAAGGGAAGTAGTGACTTTTGAAATGCAGACTTTGATGGAATGGTCTGCGGGCTGTTATGATCCTTAGTGGTTGAGGATCACAAATTACTCCAGCTAAGTAACAAAACATAGGACAAGCTCTAGGGAGGTGGCAAACTGGACTGACCGCAAATCTGAACCTATCCAAACACACTAGAAGTAGCCGGTGAACGTGCCTAAAAATCCTAGACGTCTCTAGCCAGCCTGAGGAACTAACTACCCCTAGAGAGAAAGAAAGACCTCTCTTGCCTCCAGAGAAATAATCCCCAAAGATATAGAAGCCCCCAACAGATAATAACGGTGAGGTAAGAGGAAGGCACATACACAGGGGTGAAAGCAGATTCAGCAAAGGAGGCCCACTAATTCTAGATAGCGGAAAATAGCAAAGGGGTCTATGCGGTCAGTAAAAAACCCTTACAAAATATCCACACTGAGATTTCAAGAACCCCCACAACAACTAACGGTGTGGGGGGAGAAAGTCAGTCCCCTAGAGCAACCAGCAAGTAAGAAATCACATTTTAGCAAGCTGGACAAAAAAACATGATGAACGCTGATAATCAGAAAATGAACAAACAAGGACTTAGCTTGTCTTGGAGAGACTGGGAGCAAGGTAGTCACAAGGAATCTGAAGAGCACTGAATACATTGATAGCAGGCAAGGAACTGAGTATCCAGGTGAGTTAAATAGGAAACCAACCAAGGATAACGAACCAGCTGATGAGGCCACCTGCAGAAAGACAACACTACACAGTACCGCTTGTGACCACTAAAGGGAGCCCAAAAATAGAGTTCACAACAGCGGGCGTCACGTTGCGTTTGCAGAGCCCCTGATGTGCCTAAACAGTAGAAACTCCCCACAAGTGACCCCATTTTGGAAACTAGACCCTCCCCGGAACTTATCTAGATATGTGGTGAGCACTTTGAACCCCCACGTGCTTCACTGAAGTTTACAATGCAGAGCCATGAAAATAAAAAAATATTTTTCCTCAAAAATGATGTTTTAGCAAGCAATTTTTTATTTTCACAAGGGTTACAGAAGAAATTGGACCCCAATAGTTGTTGCCCAGTTTGTCCGGAGTACGCTGATACCCCATATGTGGGGGTAAACCACTGTTTGGGCACACGTCGAGGCTCGGAAGGGAAGTAGTGACTTTTGAAATGCAGACTTTGATGGAATGGTCCGCGGGCGTCACGTTGCGTTTGCAGACCCCTGATGTGCCTAAACAGTAGAAACCCCCCACAAGTGACCCCATTTTGGAAACTAGACCCCTAAAGGAACTTATCTAGATATGTGGTGAGCACCTTGATCCCCAAAGTGCTTCGCAAAAGTTTACAACGCAGAGCCGTGAAAATAAAAAATAATTTTTCATTCCTCTAAAATTATGTTTTAGCAAGCAATTTTTTAGTTTCACAAGGGTAGCAGGACAAATTGGACCCCAAAAGTTGTTGTCCAGTTTGTCCTGAGTACGCTGATACCCCATATGTGGGGGGAACCACTGTTTGGGCACACGTCGGGGCTCGGAAGGGAAGTAGTGACGTTTTGGAATGCAGACTTTGATGGAATGGTCTGCGGGCATCACGTTGCGTTTGCAGAGCCCCTGATGTGCCTAAACAGTAGAAACCCCCCACAATTGCCCCTCTTTTGGAAACTAGACCCCCCCAAGGAACTTATCTAGATATGTGGTGAGCACTTTGAACCCCCAAGTGCTTCACAGAAGTTTACAAAGCAGAGCCGTGAAAATAAAAAATCATTTTTCTTTCCTCAAAAATGATGTTTAGCAAGCAATTTTTTATTTTCACAAGGGTTACAGGAGAAATTGGACCCCAATAGTTGTTGCCCAGTTTGTCCGGAGTATGCTGATACCCCATATGTGGGGGTAAACCACTGTTTGGGTACACGTCGAGGCTCGGAAGGGAAGTAGTGACTTTTGAAATGCAGACTTTGATGGAATGGTCCGCGGGCGTCACGTTGCGTTTGCAGACCCCTGATGTGCCTAAACAGTAGAAACCCCCCACAAGTGACCCCATTTTGGAAACTAGACCCCTAAGGGAACTTATCTAGATATTTGGTGAGCACCTTGACGCCCAAAGTGCTTCACAAAAGTTTACAACGCAGAGCCGTGAAAATAAAAAATAATTTTTCATTCCTCTAAAATTATGTTTTAGCAAGCAATTTTTTAGTTTCACAAGGGTAGCAGGAGAAATTGGACCCCAAAAGTTGTTGTCCAGTTAGACCTGAGTACGCTGATACCCCATATGTGGGGGGAACCACTGTTTGGGCACACGTCGGGGCTCGGAAGGGAAGTAGTGACGTTTTGGAATGCAGACTTTGATGGAATGGTCTGCGGGCATCACGTTGCGTTTGCAGAGCCCCTGATGTGCCTAAACAGTAGAAACCCCCCACAATTGCCCCTCTTTTGGAAACTAGACCCCCCAAGGAACTTATCTAGATATGTGGTGAGCACTTTGAACCCCCAAGTGCTTCACAGAAGTTTACAACGCAGAGCCGTGAAAATAAAAAATCATTTTTCTTTCCTCTAAAATTATGTTTTAGCAAGCAATTTTTTAGTTTCACAAGGGTAGCAGGAGAAATTGGACCCCAAAAGTTGTTGTCCAGTTAGTCCTGAGTACGCTGATACCCCATATGTGGGGGGAACCACTGTTTAGGCACACGTCGGGGCTCGGAAGGGAAGTAGTGACGTTTTGGAATGCAGACTTTGATGGAATGGTCTGCGGGCATCACGTTGCGTTTGCAGAGCCCCTGATGTGCCTAAACAGTAGAAACCCCCCACAATTGCCCCTCTTTTGGAAACTAGACCCCCCAAGGAACTTATCTAGATATGTGGTGAGCACTTTGAACCCCCAAGTGCTTCACAGAAGTTTACAACGCAGAGCCGTGAAAATAAAAAATCATTTTTCTTTCCTCAAAAATGATGTTTAGCAAGCAATTTTTTATTTTCACAAGGGTAACAGGAGAAATTGGATGCCAAAAGTTGTTGCCCAGTTTGTCCTGAGTACAGTGATACCCCATATGTGGGGGTAAACCACTGTTTGGGCACACGTTGGGGCTCGGAAGGGAAGTAGTGACTTTTGAAACGCAGACTTTGATGGAATGGTCTGCGGGCGTCATGTTGCGTTTGCAGAGCCCCTGATGTGCCTAAACAGTAGAAACTCCCCACAAATGACCCCACCTTGGAAACTAGACCCTCCACGGAACTTATCTAGATAGTGGTGAGCACTTTGAACCCCCAAGTGCTTCACTGAAGTTTACAACGCAGAGCCGTGAAAATAAAAAAATATTTTTCTTTCCTCAAAAATGATGTTTTAGCAAGCAATTTTTTATTTTCACAAGGGTTACAGGAGAAATTGGACCCCAATAGCTGTTGCCCATTTTGTCCGGAGTACGCTGATACCCCATATGTGGGGGTACACCACTGTTTGGGCACACGTTGGGGCTCAGAAGGGAGGTAGTGACTTTTGAAATGCAGACTTTGATGGAATGGTCTGCGGGCATCACGTTGCATTTGCAGAGCCCCTGATGTGCCTAAACAGTAGAAACACCTGACAAATGACCCCATTTTGGAAAGTAGACCCCCCAAGGAACTTATCTAGATGTGTGATGAGCACTTTGAACCCCCAAGTGCTTCACAGAAGTTTATGACGCAGAGCCGTGAAAATGAAAAATAATTTTTCATTCCTCTAAAATTGTTTTAGCAAGCAATTTTTTATTTTTGCAAGGGTAACAGGAGAAATTGGACCCAAATAATGGTTGCCCAGTTTGTCCTGAGTATGCTGTTACCCCATATGTGGGGGTAAACCACTGATTGGGTGCACGTCGGGGCTCGGAAGGGAGGGAGCACCATTTGACTTTTTGAACGCAAGATTGGCTGGAATCAATGGTGGCGCCATGTTGCATTTGGACACCCCTGATGTGCCTAAAAAGTGGAAGCCCCTCAATTCTAACTCCAACGCTCACCCCAACACACCCCTAACCCTAATCCCAACTGTAGCCATGACCCTAATCACAACCCTAACCCCAACACACCCCTAACCACAACCCTAACCCCGACACACCCATAACCCTAATCCCAACCCTAACCCTAATCCCAACCCTAACCCTAATCCCAACCCTAACCACAACCCTAACCCCAACACACCCCTAACCCTAACCATAACCCTAACCACAGACCTAATCTTAACCCTATTTCCAATCCTAGCCCTAATTCCAACCCTAACTCTAATTGCCAACCCTAAGGCTATGTGCCCACGTTGCGGATTCGTGTGAGATTTTTCTGCACCATTTTTGAAAAATCCGCAGGTAAAAGGCACTGCGTTTTACCTGCGGATTTACCGCGGATTTCCAGTGTTTTTTGTGCGGATTTCTGCTGCGGATTCCTATTGAAGAACAAGTGTAAAACGCTGCGGAATCCGCACAAAGAATTGACATGCTGCGGAAAATACAACACAGCGTTTCCGCGCTGTATTTTCCGCACCATGGGCACAGCGGATTTGGTTATCCATAGGTTTACATGGCACTGTAAACCTGATGGAAAACTGCTATGAATCCGCAGCGGCCAATCCGCTGCGGATCCGCAGCCAAATCCGCACCGTGTGCACATACCCTAATTCTAACCCTAACCCTAGTTCTAACCCTAACCATAGCCCTAACCCTAGCCCTAACCCTAGCCCTAACCCTACTGCTAACCCTAGCCCTAACCCTAACCCTAGTGCAGAAAAAAAAATATTTTCTTTATTTTACTATTGTCCCTACCTATGGGGGTGATAAAAGGGGGGTTCATTTACTATTTTTTTTATTTTGATCACTGTGATAAGTTTTATCACAGTGATCAAAATATACCTGGAACGAATCTGCCGGCCGGCAGAGTCGGCGGGCACACTGCGCATGCACCCTCCATTTTGGAAGATGGCGGCACCCATGGAGAAGACGGACGGACTCCGGGAGGCTTGGTAAGTATGAGGGGGGGATCGGAGCACGAGGGGGTGGATCGGAGCACGGGGGTGCATCGAAGCACGGGGAGAGCGGACAGGAGGACGGGGGAGCAGACAGGCGGACGGAGGGGTCTATGGGACAGAACTGAGGACTGGGGAGGCGATCGGTGGCTGTGGGGGGGGGGCACATCAGGGTTTCCAGCCATGGCCGATGATATTGCAGCATCGGCCATGGCTGGATTGTAATATTTCACCACTTTTTATACGTGAAATATTACGAATTGCTCTGATTGGCTGTTGCACTTTCAACAGCCAATCAGAGCGATCATAGCCACGAGGGGGTGAAGCCACCCCCCTGGGCTGAAGCACCACTCCCCCTGTCTCTGCAGAACGGGTGAAATTGGAGTTAACCCTTTCACCCGATCTGCAGGGATGCGATCCCTCCATGACGCCACATAGGCGTCACAAGTCGGATTGGCACCGACTTTCATGACGCCTACGTGGCATCACAGGTCGGGAAGGGGTTAATGAAGTAAAACACTAAACACTGTTTGACCATTTTATTGTTGCTGCCATTCCAAGTGAAGCCCTTGATCTTCTGTAAAAAATGAAAAACAAACCAACAATATACCCATACCTGTTGGGTGTACAGTCTGTCCCACGCCATAATCCATATCTGTGGTATATACAGTTTACAACCGGGAGCGACTGTCCTGGTTGTAAGCTAGTGGGGAATGAATGAAATGCTGGGAGCGGAGCTTCAGTGATTAGCGGTGACGTCACCGAAGCTGTGCTCCCTGCCAGCATGAACTAAGATGAAGTCTTCAGCGTGGGAAAATCAACTGGCATTTTCCCACGCTCAAGAGTTCATTTGAGTTCATGCCGGCAGGGAGCACAGGTTCGGTGACGTCACCATTAGTCTCTGAAGCTCTACTCGAGATCGAGGGCTTCGCTTGGATTACCAGTAATAATAAAATGGTCAAACTGTGTTTAGTGTTTTATTTCATTAAAAAACTTTATTCTATATGTGTGTGTTTATTTAACCCTTTACAAACTATAGGATTAGTAATGGATAGGTGTCATATTGACACCTCTCCATTACTAAGCTGACAATGTCACCTTACAATACAAAAGTGACATTATCCACTTATTACCCCATATGCCACCTCTACAGGACAGTGGAAAGAGAGAGGCTAATGAAGCCGACAAATGAATTATTGGCTATTCTGCTATCTATCTCTCTATGAAATATAAAGATATAACCTGTCAGTGTGTTTTTTACATTAGCCGCATATGAAATGCTGGCTTTTCAAAGGACACCAGTGCGTAAAAATCGCACCGCACTCGCATTTTGTGAGTGTGGTGTGATTTTTTTTATCGCACCCATTGACTTCTATTGCGGGATGCGATCCATTTTCTGATTACATTTGCAGCATGCTGAGATTTTTTTCCCGCCCGATCATGATCCAGTCCGAGCTGGAAAAAAAACCGCAGATGAACACACAATCATAGATCAACATTGGTCCGAATTCAATCCGAATTTTTACCGGATTGAATTCATCCGATTTCATCAGAAGTGGGCATGAGCCCTAAAAAGGATGAGCGGACCTATGGAAATTCGGGTTCGTCAGGTTCTCCTAAGTTCAGTTTGGGTACCAAACTTGACTCAAACTTGACCCTGGACCTGAACTCTATATAAGTTAATGGGGACCCAAACTTTGGTGTTGTAAAATGGTCATAGTCAAGACTAGAGGACTGAAAGAGATAACAAAATGGGGGTAAAAGTAGGACAATTGCCCTGCTAACAAATGTGGATAGGAAAATTACTTAAAATAATATATAATAAAAAAAATAATCTTGAACCAGGAGACAGAGTGGAGGAGTAGAGCAGTGTCTTGAATGTGAACTTTACTGTTCTTGTTAATGAATAAATGGAAAAAACGACTTGGAGGTTCCCATATTTTTAATGACCAGCAATATAATAGCCCATATCCCAGTTCCGACATAGTCTTTGGGGTTCCTATGATGTCTAGCGACTCTCTAGATTCTCTCACGGGTGATGACATCAATAAAGAAACATAATCGCGAGTGAACTAAGTAGCTTCGTACAGCCTCGTACTGTGACCTATGCTGCCGTGAGTGATTCTGTAGATTATCTCACGGGCAATGACCTTAGTAAAATTATTGCCCGTGAGACATGACCACGAGTCACCTATGCAGCCTCATTCTTGAAGCTGTATATGTCAATCACATCATCGCCGGTGAGAAAATCATCGCCGGTGAGAAAATCATCGCCGGTGAGAGTTGCTCACGGCTGCATAGGTCACTTGTTGTACAAGGCTGCATAAGTCATTCGCGGTCATGTGTCATGGGCGATGACGTCAGTGAGACAACCTAGAGAATTGATGGACGTTGTGGGAACACCAAGGATTGCGTCGGAACTGCTGGGATGATTTTTTTTAATAATAAATGGGTAAACCAGGGAATATGTGGGAGTCATTATTCAAATAAACTTTTTTTTCCTGTATGTGTATTTTTTTCCTTTTAACTTAGTGGGTTAGTAATTGGGGTGTTTGAAAGACACCTCTTCATTACTAACCCCTCGACTTGATGCCAGCTGATATTACACAGCTGACATCAACCCTAAAAACTATTACCCCGATTGCTACCGAACTCGGGAACACGAGAAGAGCTGAGTGTAAACGCCAGAATTGATGCATCTAAGGCAGACCTGGGCAAAGTGCGGCCCAAGACAGCCGAGGGGCTGAAAACTGTGGCCCACGGTCCGCACTGTTCCTGTGTAAGCAGGTTGCGGGATGCAGTGACAGACAGAGCAAGGGTTAACAGATTTAACAGTTTTAATTTTTACAGGGGGTTAATGTAGCGCCCCCACTGCCGCAGGGCCGAGGGGTACCCGATACCGGGCCTCTGAGTCTCTGTTCTGGGGTTGTCACGGTGGCTAGGCCCGGTCCGTGACCCTGCTGAGGGGCGTACAATGAAGGTGGTGGTATGGTGATGATGTTATGGTGCGGTGAAGTGCCGGTCGCAGTAAATAACGAGGACACCAGGTTGCAGTCTCTTTACCTCTTTACTGAAGGCTTCAGGGTCCTCAGTCCGGAATACGGTTAACCAGGCTGCGCAAGTCCGGCCGGTCCGATGGCACCTCCAGAGTTCCCTTTGCAGGTGGAAATCTGTGCCTACCTTCTAGCGCTTGTGTGTTGTAGTACTTCCCTGCTGAGCACCACGGGATAGTCCTCACAACTGTTGTGTCTGTTTCTCGTGTTCCCGCACAACTCGATTCTGATGTTCTTCCACGTCCCCCAGATCTTATGGTTAGGACGCACCCGTATGACGGGGAGGCTCGGAGCTGTTCCGGGACTCTAGCGTCACCCCACTCCTGTTGTTACCCCCCTGTGTCTTCCTAGTTCAATTGGGTGAGACAGCCCGCCTATAACTGACTGTCCTGCCGTAGGTTTGAAGTTTGGCTTGGAGCTCTATACTTCCTCGGCGTTCCGGCCACCGGTTATGCGCCTCAATAGGATGTTGCCTTGTCTTACAGCACGACTCCTACTGGTATTCTCCTTGTTGCGTTGATCTCATTTCTCACTCAGCACAATAAACCTCGCTTCTTATCCTTTCTTGGGGTACCGCCGCTATATCGTGCAGGCGCGGTCCCGTAACGTTCTCTCTGGTTGCTAGGCCTCTGTCAGGATCCCACCCCTGACAGGGACCCCCCTGAATCTTCCCCTACAACACCCTCTGCCACAAGGTGTTGCCTGGTTCCAACCCAGTCAGCTTTCTGAACTAACTTCCTGCCTAACCCCCAGTTTTACCAGATTGTGAGGAGTGGCCTAATACATAGAACCCTTAGCTCCCCCTGGAGGCCAGACTGTGAAGTGTATTGGTGTCTGTGATACCTGGTCAGAAGAACTCTTTCAGTGCCATCAGACGTACCATGGCCCCCCTTAGCGGCGGAGCACCAGTACTGCAACGACCAGGACTCTGGGGCGCTGCACTAACTCCTCGCAGGGAGATGAAGGGTTAAACAAGGTAGTAGCAGTCCAATTGCGGAAAATATGCAGGGTAAATAAAGTGACAGTAGTTCGGTGATTCACTTATCGTGTCTGAAGTTCTTCAGAATGCAGGTACCACTTGGGGGTTGTAGCACCATCAATGGCTGGTGCAGTGTTGGTCCAAGGAGATCCAGCTGGTAATGGCGGTCCTTCTGGTGGCAGCGGTCGGTGTCCTTCTGCTGAGCCCCTAGTCCATGAACATAGGCAGCTGGAGCAAACAAGGCCGTAGCATGATCAAGGCCCTATGTAGGCGGGAAGGCGTCTGTTGTTAAGGTGGGCCGCAAACATCTGTCCAATAGTCAGCTCTCTCTGTGTGGCATGGGCGCCATACTCATGATCACGACGCGCATGGCACTTTGCTCTTTGTCAGTTACCGGGCGCGCTGCACTTCATTCTCTGCAATACCCACTGGTCACGGCGGGAGTACACGAACGTGGGCAGGCGCAGCCTCGGTGCTCAAGGGCTGGAGCACTTCTCTCTCTGTGCTGCGCGCTGCCTGTTCCCGTCAAGGCTGACTGCTTCCACGCACGCTGTGGCTCTTGCCACTTAGCCATACCCCCTATTTCGGAGTGCAAAGGTCTATCCGGTCTCTTACTCCTTCCCCCGGACAACAAAGGATACAGCCCTGACAGTTCTGGACCCGGCATAGGACAGGTATCCATGGCCTGGTGCTCCTCTTTACACCCACTCGCTGTCTACCATATTCAGCGGGTCACAGGAAGGCTGGAGCCGATGGTTGCGGCTAACTCCTGTGCCCGCTGCTAAAGAGAAATGTATATTCACTGCATTTCACATCCATGGTCATGAGGGGCAATGAATATTCATTTCTCTTTAATAGCATCTTGGTATGCATGGCCCCATCCTTATGTTTGGCCCCGACCCAGATCCTGACACGCATGGCCCCATCACAAAACATAAAAAAAAAAAATTACAGTTACCTTCTGGCGCTCCCTTGCAACGTCTCGTTCTGATGTCAGCAGCTGCTTTATGCTTGTAAGCAGTGCATGGCAGTGACACCATGCGTTGCTCACAAGCAGAACACAGCTGCCGGAATACTCACTACTCTGCACACCAGGACTGTGCACGCAGAGAGCAGTGAGTATTCATTTCTAATGTTGAGCATTCCAATACCGCAAGTATTGGGTATCGGACGATACTTGCGGTATCGGAATTCCGATACCGAGATCCGATACTTGCCGCATATCGGATACCGGAATCGGACGTTCCCAGGATTCAAACTGCACGAATTCAGCCAACGAGGAATGATTCTGAGTGTGGGCACATCCTGTTCAGCATGGTGGGCATGTAACTACTGGCAAGGCTGTGATTGGCTGCTGAAATGATGTCATGCTGCAGTTTAAAAGTCGCTGGCGCCATTTTGCGCTCACTCTGCTGTGAATTCAGTTAGTGACAGGACGCTGTGTGCTGACTGAGGGCCAGTTGAGATAGCGATTTGCTTCATTGTTCTTTTCCAAGGCTAATTTAGCAACCGCTGTGTTCACCTACTAATCACCTTGCTTTTGTCTTGCAGCGCTGTTTTCACAGCGATCTGCAAGGTCTGTGTGTGTGTGTGCAGCCCACTCTCTAGTCTGTATGCAGCCATAGGCCATAGCTGGTTGTATTCCGTTCAGGGAGGGTGGTTCACTGCCTCATACTGTTCTATTTTCTTTTTTTTTTTTTTCAAGTAGGGCAGGCTGCTGCACATTTTTTCTAATAATTCCTATTAGTGACTTTCCACCCGTATCCAGCTAAATTGTGGAAAAACACTAGATAGGATAACGTAGAGGAGTGTTTTTGGGTCTTGCAGCGCCGTTTACGGCTGTCTGCATGGTCTCCGTGTGACTGCAGCTCGCCCTGTAGTCTGTGTGCAGCCATAGCCGGTTGTATCCAGCTCAGGGTGCGTCACTGTGTCATACCGTAAAATCCATTTTCCTTTTTTTTAAGTAGTGCAGGCTGCTGCACATTTTTTCTAAAAATTCCTATTAGTGTCTTTCCACCCGTATCCAGCTAAATTGTGGAAAAACACTAGATAGGATAACGTAGAGGAGTGTTTTTGGGTCTTGCAGCGCCGTTTACGGCTGTCTGCACGGTCTCCGTGTGACTGCAGCTCGCCCTGTAGTCTGTGTGCAGCCATAGCCGGTTGTATCCAGCTCAGGGTGCGTCACTGCGTCATACCGTAAAATCCATTTTCCTTTTTTTTAAGTAGTGCAGGCTGCTGCACATTTTTTCAAAAAATTCCTATTAGTGTCTTTCCACCCGTATCCAGCTAAATTGTGGAAAAACACTAGATAGGATAACGTAGAGGAGTGTTTTTGGGCCTTGCAGCGCCGTTTACGGCTGTCTGCACGGTCTCCGTGTGACTGCAGCTCGCCCTGTAGTCTGTGTGCAGCCACAGCCGGTTGTATCCAGCTCAGGGTGGTTCACTGACTCATACAGTTCTATCCATTTCATTGTCATTTTTTGCAAATAGTGCAGCCCGCTGCACATTTTTTCAAATAATTCCTATTAGTGGCTTTCCACCCGTATCCAGCTAAATTGTGGAAAAACACTACATAGGATAACGTAGAGGAGGTTTTTGGGGCCTTGCAGTGCCGTTTACGGCTGTCTGCACGGTCTCCGTGTGAGTGCAGCTCTCCCTGTTGTCAGTTCATCCCCCAAAAAATAAATAAAGAATAAAGTTCACCAAACACACCACTTTACAGTTGTGTAGGCCACATTAGCTCATATTAAAGTCTAGTCCACACTTTAGAAAATTAGTGTTTCTTATACCTGTTATGAGCTGTTCAGGAATAAGCACACTAAGCCGTTAGTACTTTTTTGCTTATCTTCATCAGTCAACCAAGATGAAGAAGGCAGGGAGTAAGGCACGTGGGCGTGGGCGCGGAGCAGGGAGAGGACGTGGGGATTCTGTGCCTGCTGCGGGCACCGGTGACTCATCAGCACCCACTTTCAGCAGGGAGCAGTCGTTCATGCGCAGCTTTGTTGGAGAGCGCCGTACACCGCTGCTGCGTGAAGACCAAATTGAAGCAGTTGTCGGATGGATGGCAGCTAATGCATCGACTTCAATTAGTGCCACATCCTCTCAGACACAGAGCACTGGAGAGCACCCATCTGTCTCTTCGCCACCTGCCAAATTGCCCAGGCAGACAGAGAGCCCAGGACAGGATTCCTCTCTACTTCTGTTCTCTGAATCTCTTGGCTTGGAAACAGGGGGCCAGCCAAGCAGCATTGGAGAAATGGAAGAAGAGGCAGTGTGCAGTGATGCCCAACAGCTTTTTCTCTCTGAGTCTGAAGAGGCGGGTGGGCCAGTGCCTCCGGTCACCACATCGCAGGACGCATCCGCTGATGACACTCAGGTGCCACTTTCTGGTGCGTGCTCTGCTGCTGAGACTACCCAGGAGGAGCAGTTGGTGGCAGAGGGTAGTGTAGATGATGAGGTCCTTGACCCATCTTGGCGTGAGGGACAGGAAGGTGGTGGGAGCAGCTCTGAGGAAGAGATTCCCCGAACGGGCCAAAGAGGGAGAGGGAGGGGGAAGACTGCGGATCCTGTAGCCTCCACTTTGGCACCCGTTAGGAGCATGTCTCTTCCAAAAGCCAAAAAGGGCGCTCCCAAGACTTGCAGTGCCTGGTCCTTTTTTGACACAGATGTAGATGACATTTGCTATGTCAAATGCAAGGTGTGTCATCACAAAGTCAAAAGAGGGAGAAATGTCAGCAACCTCAATACCTCCAACATGTGGAAACATGTGCGGAACAGGCACGCGGCGGAGTTACGAAAACACACTGAAGAGCTAGGCCAACCAACAGCGGCAGCTACCACCACTTCAGCTCGTGTTGCCTCTTCCTCCAGCTCACACGCAGCTGGTTCGGCTTCCTCCCAGGATCGCCATGGAAGAACCTCTGTGTTGTGAATTTACTTTTTGGCTCCCTCTAGTGGCTACTAGTGATTTGACTCTGGGTTTGTCAGTCATTCCTTTTATGCTCACCTGGGTCGTTAGGTCAGGGGTTTTGCTATATAAGCTCCCTGGACCTTCAGTTCAATGCCTGGCAACGTTGATATCAGAGCTAATCTGTAGTGCTCTTGTCTTCTGATCCTGGTTCCTGCGTGATTAAGCTAAGTCTGCTTTTTTGCTTTTTGCAATTCGTTATTGTTTGCATTTTTTGTCCAGCTTGTATATTATCTGTATCCTTACCTTGCTGGAAGCTCTAGGGCGGCTGGTGTTCTCCCCCCGGGCCGTTAGACGGTTCGGGGGTTCTTGAATCTCCAGCGTGGATTTTTGATAGGGTTTTTGTTGACCATATAAGTTATCTTACTATATTCTGCTATTAGTAAGTGGGCCTCTCTGTGCTAAACCTAGTTCATCTCTGTGTTTGTCATTTCCTCTTACCTCACCGTTATTATTTGTGGGGGGCTTGTATCCTACTTTTGGGGTCCTTTCTCTGGAGGCAAGAGAGGTCTTTGTTTTCCTCTTCTAGGGGTAGTTAGCTCTCCGGCTGGCGCGAGACATCTAGCGACCAACGTAGGCATGTTCCCCGGCTACTTCTAGGGTTGGCATTAGGAGTAGATATATGGTCAACCCAGTTACCACTGCCCTATGAGCTGGATTTTTGTACTTTGCAGACTTGCTGATATCTCTGAGACCCTCGCCATTGGGGTCATAACAGTTTGCCAGGCCAGTACTAAATGTTAAATGCATTGCAGAAGTGGGATTATAAGAAAGAAAGTTCTGAGTTTTTTTTTTCTCTCTCTCATTTTTTTTTTTTTCTTTTCCCCTTTACCTTTGAGTGGCTTGTGATTGCTGCAGACATGAATGTCCAGACCTTGATTACAAGTGTGGACCAGCTTGCTGCTCGTGTGCAGGGCATACAAGATTATGTTACCAGAAATCCTATGTCAGAACCTAAGATACCGATTCCTGAACTGTTTTCCGGAGATCGATTTAAGTTTAGAAATTTCAGGAATAATTGTAAATTGTTTTTGTCCCTGAGACCCTGTTCCTCTGGAGACTCCGCTCAGCAAGTGAAAATTGTTATTTCTTTTTTACGGGGCGACCCTCAGGATTGGGCTTTCTCGCTGGCGCCAGGAGATCCGGCATTGGCTGATATTGATGCGTTTTTTCTGGCGCTCGGTTTGCTTTATGAGGAACCCAATCTTGAGATTCAGGCAGAAAAAGCCTTGCTGGCTATGTCTCAGGGCCAGGACGAGGCTGAGGTGTATTGCCAAAAATTTCGGAAATGGTCCGTGCTGACCCAGTGGAACGAGTGTGCATTGGCTGCAAATTTTAGAAATGGCCTTTCTGAAGCCATTAAGAATGTGATGGTGGGTTTTCCCATTCCCACAGGTCTGAATGATTTCATGGCCCTGGCGATTCAAATTGACCGGCGGTTGCGGGAGCGCAAAACCGCAAATTCCCTCATGGTGTTATCTGAACAGGCACCTGATTTAATGCAATGTGATAGAATCCTGACTAGAAATGAGCGGAAAATTCATAGACGCCAGAATGGCTTGTGTTACTACTGTGGTGATTCTGCACATGTTATCTCAGCATGCTCTAAGCGTCTTACTAAGGTTGTTAGTCCTGTCGTCATTGGTAATTTGCAACCTAAGTTCACTCTATCTGTAACTTTGATTTGCTCACTGTCATCGTATCCTGTCGTGGCGTTTGTAGATTCAGGTGCTGCCCTGAGTCTTATGGATCTGTCATTTGCCAAGCGTTGCGGTTTTGTTCTTGAGCCATTAGAAAATCCTATCCCTCTTAGGGGTATTGACGCTACGCCATTGGCAGAAAATAAGCCGCAGTTTTGGACACAGGTTACCATGTGCATGACTCCTGAACATCGGGAGGTGATACGTTTTCTTGTTCTGCATAAGATGCATGATTTGGTTGTTTTGGGGTTGCCATGGTTACAGACCCATAATCCAGTCTTGGACTGGAAGGCAATGTCAGTGTCAAGTTGGGGCTGTCATGGAATTCATGGAGATTCCCTGCCCGTGTCTATTGCTACTTCTACGCCTTCGGAAGTTCCGGCGTATTTGTCTGATTATCAGGATGTCTTCAGCGAGTCTAGGTCAAGTGCATTGCCTCCTCATAGGGAATGTGACTGTGCAATAGATTTGATTCCAGGCAGTAAGTTTCCTAAGGGAAGACTGTTTAATCTGTCGGTACCTGAACATACCGCGATGCGTTCATATATCAAGGAATCTCTGGAGAAGGGGCATATCCGTCCTTCTTCTTCCCCTCTTGGTGCGGGATTCTTTTTTGTGGCTAAAAAGGACGGATCTTTGAGGCCTTGTATTGACTATCGGCTTTTGAATAAGATCACTGTCAAATTTCAGTATCCTTTGCCGTTGTTGTCAGACTTGTTTGCCCGGATTAAAGGTGCCAAGTGGTTCACCAAGATAGACCTTCGTGGTGCGTACAACCTTGTGCACATTAAGCAAGGAGATGAATGGAAAACCGCATTCAAAACGCCCGAAGGTCATTTTGAGTACTTGGTGATGCCATTTGGGCTCTCTAATGCACCTTCAGTTTTTCAGTCCTTTATGCATGACATTTTCCGGAAGTATCTGGATAAATTTTTGATAGTTTATCTGGATGATATTCTGGTTTTTTCTGATGATTGGGACTCGCATGTGGAACAGGTCAGGATGGTTTTCAAGATTTTGCGTGAAAATTCTTTGTTTGTTAAAGGCTCAAAGTGTCTCTTTGGTGTACAGAAGGTTCCCTTTTTAGGGTTCATTTTTTCCCCTTCTGCTGTGGAGATAGACCCAGTCAAGGTTCGAGCTATTCATGATTGGACTCAACCCTCATCAGTTAAGAGTCTTCAGAAGTTCTTGGGTTTTGCTAACTTCTACCGTCGTTTTATCGCTAATTTTTGTAGCGTTGTTAAACCGTTGACGGATATGACCAAGAAAGGCTCTGATGTGGCTAACTGGGCTCCTGCTGCCGTGGAGGCTTTCCAGGAGTTGAAGCGCCGGTTTACTTCAGCGCCTGTTTTGTGCCAGCCTGATGTCTCACTTCCCTTTCAGGTTGAAGTGGATGCTTCGGAGATTGGGGCAGGGGCCGTTTTGTCGCAGAGAGGCCCTGGTTGCTCTACTATGAGACCTTGTGCCTTTTTCTCTAGGAAGTTTTCGCCGGCAGAGCGAAATTATGATGTGGGCAATCGGGAGTTGTTGGCCATGAAGTGGGCATTTGAGGAGTGGCGTCATTGGCTCGAGGGTGCTAAGCATCGTGTGGTGGTCTTGACTGATCACAAAAATCTGATGTACCTCGAGTCTGCTAAACGCCTGAATCCTAGACAGGCCCGCTGGTCATTGTTTTTCTCCCGTTTTGACTTTGTGGTTTCGTATTTACCAGGTTCTAAGAATGTGAAGGCCGATGCTCTGTCTAGGAGCTTTGTGCCTGATGCTCCTGGAGTCGCTGAACCTGTGGGTATTCTTAAGGAAGGAGTTATCCTGTCAGCTATTTCTCCAGATCTGCGACGTGTGTTGCAGAGATTTCAGGCTGGTAGGCCTGACTCTTGTCCACCTGACAGATTGTTTGTGCCTGCTAAATGGACCAGCAGAGTCATTTCCGAGGTTCATTCCTCAGTGTTGGCAGGACACCCGGGAATTTTTGGCACCAGAGATCTGGTGGCCAGGTCCTTTTGGTGGCCTTCCTTGTCAAGAGATGTGCGGTCATTTGTGCAGTCCTGTGGTACTTGTGCTCGAGCTAAGCCTTGCTGTTCTCGTGCCAGCGGGTTGCTCTTGCCCTTGCCTGTCCCGAAGAGACCTTGGACACACATCTCTATGGATTTCATTTCGGATCTTCCGGTGTCTCAGGGCATGTCTGTCATCTGGGTGATATGTGATCGTTTCTCCAAGATGGTCCATCTGGTTCCTTTGCCCAAACTGCCTTCCTCTTCTGATCTGGTTCCTGTGTTCTTCCAGAACGTGGTTCGTTTGCACGGCATTCCTGAGAATATTGTGTCGGACAGAGGATCCCAGTTTGTTTCCAGGTTCTGGCGATCCTTTTGTGGTAGGATGGGCATAGATTTGTCGTTTTCGTCCGCTTTTCATCCACAGACTAACGGACAAACGGAACGAACTAATCAGACTCTGGAGGCGTATTTGAGGTGTTTTGTCTCTTCTGATCAGGATGATTGGGTGACCTTCTTGCCGTTGGCTGAATTTGCCCTTAATAATCGGGCTAGTTCTGCCACCTTGGTTTCGCCATTTTTCTGCAACTCTGGTTTCCACCCTCGTTTTTCCTCGGGACATGTGGAGCCTTCTGACTGTCCTGGGGTGGATTCTGTGGTGGATAGGTTGCAGCGGATCTGGAATCATGTGGTGGACAACTTGAAGTTGTCACAGGAGAAGGCTCAGCGTTTTGCCAACCGCCGCCGCGGTGTGGGTCCCCGACTTCGTGTTGGGGATTTGGTATGGCTGTCTTCTCGATTTGTTCCTATGAAGGTCTCCTCTCCCAAATTTAAGCCTCGATTCATTGGTCCTTACAAGATATTGGAGATCCTTAATCCTGTATCCTTTCGCCTGGATCTTCCGGTGTCGTTTGCCATTCACAACGTATTTCATAGGTCCTTGTTGCGGCGGTACGTTGTGCCTGTGGTTCCTTCTGCTGAGCCTCCTGCTCCGGTGTTGGTTGAGGGCGAGTTGGAGTACGTGGTGGAGAAGATCTTAGATTCTCGTCTCTCCAGGCGGAGGCTTCAGTACCTGGTCAAGTGGAAGGGCTATGGTCAGGAGGATAATTCCTGGGTGGTCGCCTCTGATGTGCATGCGGCCGATTTAGTTCGTGCCTTTCACGCCGCTCATCCTGATCGCCCTGGTGGTCTTGGTGAGGGTTCGGTGACCCCTCACTAAGGGGGGGGGGGTACTGTTGTGAATTTACTTTTTGGCTCCCTCTAGTGGCTACTAGTGATTTGACTCTGGGTTTGTCAGTCATTCCTTTTATGCTCACCTGGGTCGTTAGGTCAGGGGTTTTGCTATATAAGCTCCCTGGACCTTCAGTTCAATGCCTGGCAACGTTGATATCAGAGCTAATCTGTAGTGCTCTTGTCTTCTGATCCTGGTTCCTGCGTGATTAAGCTAAGTCGGCTTTTTTGCTTTTTGCAATTCGTTATTGTTTGCATTTTTTGTCCAGCTTGTATATTATCTGTATCCTTACCTTGCTGGAAGCTCTAGGGCGGCTGGTGTTCTCCCCCTGGGCCGTTAGACGGTTCGGGGGTTCTTGAATCTCCAGCGTGGATTTTTGATAGGGTTTTTGTTGACCATATAAGTTATCTTACTATATTCTGCTATTAGTAAGTGGGCCTCTCTGTGCTAAACCTAGTTCATCTCTGTGTTTGTCATTTCCTCTTACCTCACCGTTATTATTTGTGGGGGGCTTGTATCCTACTTTTGGGGTCCTTTCTCTGGAGGCAAGAGAGGTCTTTGTTTTCCTCTTCTAGGGGTAGTTAGCTCTCCGGCTGGCGCGAGACATCTAGCGACCAACGTAGGCATGTTCCCCGGCTACTTCTAGGGTTGGCATTAGGAGTAGATATATGGTCAACCCAGTTACCACTGCCCTATGAGCTGGATTTTTGTACTTTGCAGACTTGCTGATATCTCTGAGACCCTCGCCATTGGGGTCATAACACTCTGTGTTGTGATTTTGCTTTTTGCTCCCTCTAGTGGTCACTAGTGATTTGACTCTGGAGCTTCTGTCTTTTCCTATATCCTTACCTGGGCCGTTAGTTCAGGGGCGTTGCTATATAAGCTCCCTGGACCTTCGGTTCAATGCCTGGCATCGTTGAAATCAGAGCTAATCTGTTGTGCTCTTGTCCTATGATCCGGGTTCCTGTATTTCAAGCTAAGTCTGCTTCCTTGCTTTTTGCTTTTGTTTTGTTTGGTATTTTTGTCCAGCTTGTTCCAATCTGTATCCTGACCTTTGCTGGAAGCTCTAGGGGGCTGGTGTTCTCCCCCCGGACCGTTAGACGGTTCGGGGGTTCTTGAATCTCCAGCGTGGATTTTTATAGGGTTTTTGTTGACCAGATAAGTTATCTTGCTATATTCTGCTATTAGTAAGCTGGCCTCTCTTTGCTGAACCTGGTTCATTTCTGTGTTTGTCATTTCCTCTTACCTCACCGTTATTATTTGTGGGGGGCTTGTATCTTGCTTTGGGGTCCCTTTCTCTGGTGGCAAGAGAGGTCTTTGTTTTCTTCTCCTAGGGGTAGTTAGATTCTCCGGCTGGCGCGAGTCATCTAGCGATCACCGTAGGCATGATCCCCGGCTACTTCTAGTGTTGGCGTTAGGAGTAGCTATTTGGTCAACCCAGTTACCACAGCCCTATGAGCTGGATTTTTGAATCTCGCAGACTTACACGTTCCTCTGAGACCCTGTCCACTGGGGTCATAATAGTATGCCAGGCCAGTATTAAATGTTTAATGCATTGCAGAAGTGGGATTATAAGAAAGAAAATTTTGAGGGTTTTTCTTCCCTCTCTCATTTTTTTTTTTTTTTTTTCTTTTCCCCTTTACCTCAGAGTGGCTTAAGCTTGCTGCAGACATGAATGTCCAGACCTTGATTACAAGTGTGGACCAGCTTGCTGCTCGTGTGCAGGGCATACAAGATTATGTTACCAGAAATCCTATGTCAGAACCTAAGATACCGATTCCTGAACTGTTTTCCGGAGATCGATTTAAGTTTAGAAATTTCAGGAATAATTGTAAATTGTTTTTGTCCCTGAGACCCTGTTCCTCTGGAGACTCCGCTCAGCAAGTGAAAATTGTTATTTCTTTTTTACGGGGCGACCCTCAGGATTGGGCTTTCTCGCTGGCGCCAGGAGATCCGGCATTGGCTGATATTGATGCGTTTTTTCTGGCGCTCGGTTTGCTTTATGAGGAACCCAATCTTGAGATTCAGGCAGAAAAAGCCTTGCTGGCTATGTCTCAGGGCCAGGACGAGGCTGAGGTGTATTGCCAAAAATTTCGGAAATGGTCCGTGCTGACCCAGTGGAACGAGTGTGCATTGGCTGCAAATTTTAGAAATGGCCTTTCTGAAGCCATTAAGAATGTGATGGTGGGTTTTCCCATTCCCACAGGTCTGAATGATTTCATGGCCCTGGCGATTCAAATTGACCGGCGGTTGCGGGAGCGCAAAACCGCAAATTCCCTCATGGTGTTATCTGAACAGGCACCTGATTTAATGCAATGTGATAGAATCCTGACTAGAAATGAGCGGAAAATTCATAGACGCCAGAATGGCTTGTGTTACTACTGTGGTGATTCTGCACATGTTATCTCAGCATGCTCTAAGCGTCTTACTAAGGTTGTTAGTCCTGTCGTCATTGGTAATTTGCAACCTAAGTTCATTCTATCTGTAACTTTGATTTGCTCACTGTCATCGTATCCTGTCGTGGCGTTTGTAGATTCAGGTGCTGCCCTGAGTCTTATGGATCTGTCATTTGCCAAGCGTTGCGGTTTTGTTCTTGAGCCATTAGAAAATCCTATCCCTCTTAGGGGTATTGACGCTACGCCATTGGCAGAAAATAAGCCGCAGTTTTGGACACAGGTTACCATGTGCATGACTCCTGAACATCGGGAGGTGATACGTTTTCTTGTTCTGCATAAGATGCATGATTTGGTTGTTTTGGGGTTGCCATGGTTACAGACCCATAATCCAGTCTTGGACTGGAAGGCAATGTCAGTGTCAAGTTGGGGCTGTCATGGAATTCATGGAGATTCCCTGCCCGTGTCTATTGCTACTTCTACGCCTTCGGAAGTTCCGGCGTATTTGTCTGATTATCAGGATGTCTTCAGCGAGTCTAGGTCAAGTGCATTGCCTCCTCATAGGGAATGTGACTGTGCAATAGATTTGATTCCAGGCAGTAAGTTTCCTAAGGGAAGACTGTTTAATCTGTCGGTACCTGAACATACCGCGATGCGTTCATATATCAAGGAATCTCTGGAGAAGGGGCATATCCGTCCTTCTTCTTCCCCTCTTGGTGCGGGATTCTTTTTTGTGGCTAAAAAGGACGGATCTTTGAGGCCTTGTATTGACTATCGGCTTTTGAATAAGATCACTGTCAAATTTCAGTATCCTTTGCCGTTGTTGTCAGACTTGTTTGCCCGGATTAAAGGTGCCAAGTGGTTCACCAAGATAGACCTTCGTGGTGCGTACAACCTTGTGCGCATTAAGCAAGGAGATGAATGGAAAACCGCATTCAATACGCCCGAAGGTCATTTTGAGTACTTGGTGATGCCATTTGGGCTCTCTAATGCACCTTCAGTTTTTCAGTCCTTTATGCATGACATTTTCCGGAAGTATCTGGATAAATTTTTGATCGTTTATCTGGATGATATTCTGGTTTTTTCTGATGATTGGGACTCGCATGTGGAACAGGTCAGGATGGTTTTCAAGATTTTGCGTGAAAATTCTTTGTTTGTTAAAGGCTCAAAGTGTCTCTTTGGTGTACAGAAGGTTCCCTTTTTAGGGTTCATTTTTTCCCCTTCTGCTGTGGAGATGGACCCAGTCAAGGTTCGAGCTATTCATGATTGGACTCAACCCTCGTCAGTTAAGAGTCTTCAGAAGTTCTTGGGTTTTGCTAACTTCTACCGTCGTTTTATCGCTAATTTTTGTAGCGTTGTTAAACCGTTGACGGATATGACCAAGAAAGGCTCTGATGTGGCTAACTGGGCTCCTGCTGCCGTGGAGGCTTTCCAGGAGTTGAAGCGCCGGTTTACTTCAGCGCCTGTTTTGTGCCAGCCTGATGTCTCACTTCCCTTTCAGGTTGAAGTGGATGCTTCGGAGATTGGGGCAGGGGCCGTTTTGTCGCAGAGAGGCCCTGGTTGCTCTACTATGAGACCTTGTGCCTTTTTCTCTAGGAAGTTTTCGCCGGCAGAGCGAAATTATGATGTGGGCAATCGGGAGTTGTTGGCCATGAAGTGGGCATTTGAGGAGTGGCGTCATTGGCTCGAGGGTGCTAAGCATCGTGTGGTGGTCTTGACTGATCACAAAAATCTGATGTACCTCGAGTCTGCTAAACGCCTGAATCCTAGACAGGCCCGCTGGTCATTGTTTTTCTCCCGTTTTGACTTTGTGGTTTCGTATTTACCAGGTTCTAAGAATGTGAAGGCCGATGCTCTGTCTAGGAGCTTTGTGCCTGATGCTCCTGGAGTCGCTGAACCTGTGGGTATTCTTAAGGAAGGAGTTATCCTGTCAGCTATTTCTCCAGATCTGCGACGTGTGTTGCAGAGATTTCAGGCTGGTAGGCCTGACTCTTGTCCACCTGACAGATTGTTTGTGCCTGCTAAATGGACCAGCAGAGTCATTTCCGAGGTTCATTCCTCAGTGTTGGCAGGACACCCGGGAATTTTTGGCACCAGAGATCTGGTGGCCAGGTCCTTTTGGTGGCCTTCCTTGTCAAGAGATGTGCGGTCATTTGTGCAGTCCTGTGGTACTTGTGCTCGAGCTAAGCCTTGCTGTTCTCGTGCCAGCGGGTTGCTCTTGCCCTTGCCTGTCCCGAAGAGACCTTGGACACACATCTCTATGGATTTCATTTCGGATCTTCCGGTGTCTCAGGGCATGTCTGTCATCTGGGTGATATGTGATCGTTTCTCCAAGATGGTCCATCTGGTTCCTTTGCCCAAACTGCCTTCCTCTTCTGATCTGGTTCCTGTGTTCTTCCAGAACGTGGTTCGTTTGCACGGCATTCCTGAGAATATTGTGTCGGACAGAGGATCCCAGTTTGTTTCCAGGTTCTGGCGATCCTTTTGTGGTAGGATGGGCATAGATTTGTCGTTTTCGTCCGCTTTTCATCCACAGACTAACGGACAAACGGAACGAACTAATCAGACTCTGGAGGCGTATTTGAGGTGTTTTGTCTCTTCTGATCAGGATGATTGGGTGACCTTCTTGCCGTTGGCTGAATTTGCCCTTAATAATCGGGCTAGTTCTGCCACCTTGGTTTCGCCATTTTTCTGCAACTCTGGTTTCCACCCTCGTTTTTCCTCGGGACATGTGGAGCCTTCTGACTGTCCTGGGGTGGATTCTGTGGTGGATAGGTTGCAGCGGATCTGGAATCATGTGGTGGACAACTTGAAGTTGTCACTGGAGAAGGCTCAGCGTTTTGCCAACCGCCGCCGCGGTGTGGGTCCCCGACTTCGTGTTGGGGATTTGGTATGGCTGTCTTCTCGATTTGTTCCTATGAAGGTCTCCTCTCCCAAATTTAAGCCTCGATTCATTGGTCCTTACAAGATATTGGAGATCCTTAATCCTGTATCCTTTCGCCTGGATCTTCCGGTGTCGTTTGCCATTCACAACGTATTTCATAGGTCCTTGTTGCGGCGGTACGTTGTGCCTGTGGTTCCTTCTGCTGAGCCTCCTGCTCCGGTGTTGGTTGAGGGCGAGTTGGAGTACGTGGTGGAGAAGATCTTAGATTCTCGTCTCTCCAGGCGGAGGCTTCAGTACCTGGTCAAGTGGAAGGGCTATGGTCAGGAGGATAATTCCTGGGTGGTCGCCTCTGATGTGCATGCGGCCGATTTAGTTCGTGCCTTTCACGCCGCTCATCCTGATCGCCCTGGTGGTCTTGGTGAGGGTTCGGTGACCCCTCACTAAGGGGGGGGGGGTACTGTTGTGAATTTACTTTTTGGCTCCCTCTAGTGGCTACTAGTGATTTGACTCTGGGTTTGTCAGTCATTCCTTTTATGCTCACCTGGGTCGTTAGGTCAGGGGTTTTGCTATATAAGCTCCCTGGACCTTCAGTTCAATGCCTGGCAACGTTGATATCAGAGCTAATCTGTAGTGCTCTTGTCTTCTGATCCTGGTTCCTGCGTGATTAAGCTAAGTCTGCTTTTTTGCTTTTTGCAATTCGTTATTGTTTGCATTTTTTGTCCAGCTTGTATATTATCTGTATCCTTACCTTGCTGGAAGCTCTAGGGCGGCTGGTGTTCTCCCCCCGGGCCGTTAGACGGTTCGGGGGTTCTTGAATCTCCAGCGTGGATTTTTGATAGGGTTTTTGTTGACCATATAAGTTATCTTACTATATTCTGCTATTAGTAAGTGGGCCTCTCTGTGCTAAACCTAGTTCATCTCTGTGTTTGTCATTTCCTCTTACCTCACCGTTATTATTTGTGGGGGGCTTGTATCCTACTTTTGGGGTCCTTTCTCTGGAGGCAAGAGAGGTCTTTGTTTTCCTCTTCTAGGGGTAGTTAGCTCTCCGGCTGGCGCGAGACATCTAGCGACCAACGTAGGCATGTTCCCCGGCTACTTCTAGGGTTGGCATTAGGAGTAGATATATGGTCAACCCAGTTACCACTGCCCTATGAGCTGGATTTTTGTACTTTGCAGACTTGCTGATATCTCTGAGACCCTCGCCATTGGGGTCATAACACTCTGTGTTGTGATTTTGCTTTTTGCTCCCTCTGGTGGTCACTAGTGATTTGACTCTGGAGCTTCTGTCTTTTCCTATATCCTCACCTGGGCCGTTAGTTCAGGGGCGTTGCTATATAAGCTCCCTGGACCTTCGGTTCAATGCCTGGCATCGTTGAAATCAGAGCTAATCTGTTGTGCTCTTGTCCTATGATCCGGGTTCCTGTATTTCAAGCTAAGTCTGCTTCCTTGCTTTTTGCTTTTGTTTTGTTTGGTATTTTTGTCCAGCTTGTTCCAATCTGTATCCTGACCTTTGCTGGAAGCTCTAGGGGGCTGGTGTTCTCCCCCCGGACCGTTAGACGGTTCGGGGGTTCTTGAATCTCCAGCGTGGATTTTTATAGGGTTTTTGTTGACCAGATAAGTTATCTTGCTATATTCTGCTATTAGTAAGCTGGCCTCTCTTTGCTGAACCTGGTTCATTTCTGTGTTTGTCATTTCCTCTTACCTCACCGTTATTATTTGTGGGGGGCTTGTATCTTGCTTTGGGGTCCCTTTCTCTGGAGGCAAGAGAGGTCTTTGTTTTCTTCTCCTAGGGGTAGTTAGATTCTCCGGCTGGCGCGAGTCATCTAGCGATCACCGTAGGCATGATCCCCGGCTACTTCTAGTGTTGGCGTTAGGAGTAGCTATTTGGTCAACCCAGTTACCACAGCCCTATGAGCTGGATTTTTGAATCTCGCAGACTTACACGTTCCTCTGAGACCCTGTCCACTGGGGTCATAATAGTATGCCAGGCCAGTATTAAATGTTTAATGCATTGCAGAAGTGGGATTATAAGAAAGAAAATTTTGAGGGTTTTTCTTCCCTCTCTCATTTTTTTTTTTTTTTTTTTCTTTTCCCCTTTACCTCAGAGTGGCTTAAGCTTGCTGCAGACATGAATGTCCAGACCTTGATTACAAGTGTGGACCAGCTTGCCGCTCGTGTGCAGGGTATACAAGATTATGTTACCAGAAATCCTAGGTCTGAACCCAAGATTCCGATTCCTGAACTGTTTTCAGGAGACCGATTTAAGTTTAGGAATTTCAGGAATAATTGTAAATTGTTTTTGTCCCTGAAACCTTGTTCGTCTGGAGACTCTGCTCAACAAGTAAAAATTGTTATTTCATTCTTACGGGGTGACCCTCAAGATTGGGCTTTTTCGTTGGCGCCAGGAGATCCGGCATTGGCTGATATTGATGCGTTTTTTCTGGCGCTCGGTTTACTTTATGAGGAACCCAATCTTGAGATTCAGGCAGAGAAAGCCTTGCTGGCTATGTCTCAGGGCCAGGACGAGGCTGAGGTGTATTGCCAAAAATTTCGGAAATGGTCCGTGCTGACACATTGGAACGAGTGTGCACTGGCCGCTAATTTTAGAAATGGCCTTTCTGAGGCCATTAAGAATGTTATGGTGGGTTTTCCCATTCCCACAGGTCTGAATGATACCATGTCCCTGGCTATTCAAATTGACCGGCGGTTGCGGGAGCGCAAAACCGCAAATTCCCTCATGTTGTTGTCTGAACAGACACCTGATGTGATGCAATGTGATAGAAAAACCGCAAATTCCCTCATGGTGTTGTCTGAACGGACACCTGATTTGATGCAATGTGATAGAATCCTGACTAGAAATGAGAGGAAAATTCATAGACGCCGGAATGGCTTGTGCTACTACTGTGGTGATTCTACACATGTTATCTCAGCATGCTCTAAACGTATATCTAAGGTTGTTAGTCCTGTCACCGTTGGTAATTTGCATCCTAAGTTTATTCTGTCTGTAACTTTGATTTGCTCACTGTCATCTTATCCTGTCATGGCGTTTGTAGATTCAGGTGCTGCCCTGAGTCTTATGGATCTCTCATTTGCTAAGCGCTGTGGTTTTATTCTTGAACCATTAGAAAATCCTATCCCTCTTAGGGGAATTGATGCTACGCCATTAGCAGAAAATAAACCGCAGTATTGGACACAGGTTACCATGTGCATGACTCCTGAACACCGCGAGGTGATACGTTTTCTCGTTCTACATAAAATGCATGATTTGGTTGTTTTGGGGCTGCCATGGTTACAGACCCATAATCCAGTCCTTGACTGGAAGGCTATGTCAGTGTCTAGTTGGGGCTGTCGTGGTATTCATGAGGATTCCCTGCCTGTGTCTATTGCTTCTTCTACGCCTTCGGAAGCTCCGGAGTATTTGTCTGATTATCAGGATGTCTTTAGCGAGTCCAGGTCCAGTGCATTGCCTCCTCATAGGGAATGTGACTGTGCAATAGATTTGATTCCAGGCAGTAAATTTCCTAAGGGAAGACTGTTTAATCTGTCGATACCTGAACATACCGCTATGCGTTCATATATCAAGGAGTCTCTGGAGAAAGGACACATCCGTCCGTCTTCTTCCCCTCTTGGTGCGGGATTCTTTTTTGTGGCTAAAAAGGACGGATCTTTGAGGCCTTGTATTGACTATCGGCTTTTAAATAAGATCACTGTCAAATTTCAGTATCCTTTGCCGCTGTTGTCTGACTTGTTTGCCCGGATTAAAGGTGCCAAGTGGTTTACCAAGATAGACCTTCGTGGTGCGTACAACCTTGTGCGCATTAAGCAAGGGGATGAATGGAAAACCGCATTCAATACGCCCGAAGGTCATTTTGAGTACTTGGTGATGCCTTTTGGGCTCTCTAATGCCCCTTCAGTTTTTCAGTCCTTTATGCATGACATTTTCCGGAACTATCTGGATAAATTTTTGATCGTTTATCTGGATGATATTCTGTTTTTTTCTGATAATTGGGACTCGCATGTGGAGCAGGTCAGGATGGTCTTTAAAATTTTGCGTGAAAATTCTTTGTTTGTCAAGGGCTCAAAGTGTCTTTTTGGTGTACAGAAGGTTCCCTTTTTGGGGTTCATTTTTTCCCCTTCTGCTGTGGAGATGGACCCAGTCAAGGTGCGAGCTATTCTTGATTGGACTCAGCCCTCGTCAGTTAAGAGTCTTCAGAAGTTCTTGGGTTTCGCTAACTTCTACCGTCGTTTTATCGCTAACTTTTCTAGCATTGTGAAACCTTTGACGGATATGACCAAGAAGGGCTCCGATGTGGTTAATTGGGCTCCTGCTGCCGTGGAGGCTTTCCAGGAGTTGAAACGTCGGTTTACTTCGGCGCCTGTTTTGTGCCAGCCTGATGTCTCGCTTCCCTTTCAGGTTGAGGTGGATGCTTCAGAGATTGGAGCAGGGGCCGTTTTGTCGCAGAGAGGCCCTGGTTGCTCTGTTATGAGACCTTGCGCCTTTTTCTCTAGGAAGTTTTCGCCTGCGGAGCGAAATTATGATGTGGGCAATCGGGAGTTGTTGGCCATGAAATGGGCATTTGAGGAGTGGCGTCATTGGCTCGAGGGTGCTAAGCATCGTGTGGTGGTCTTGACTGATCACAAAAATCTGATGTATCTCGAGTCTGCTAAACGCCTGAATCCTAGACAGGCCCGCTGGTCATTGTTTTTCTCCCGTTTTGACTTTGTTGTCTCGTATTTACCAGGTTCAAAAAATGTGAAGGCCGATGCTCTTTCCAGGAGCTTTGTGCCTGATGCTCCTGGAGTCGCTGAACCTGTTGGTATTCTTAAGGATGGTATTATCTTGTCAGCTATTTCTCCAGATCTGCGACGTGTGTTGCAGAGATTTCAGGCTGATAGGCCTGATTCTTGTCCACCTGACAGACTGTTTGTGCCTGATAAGTGGACCAGCAGAGTCATTTCCGAGGTTCATTCCTCGGTGTTGGCAGGTCACCCAGGAATTTTTGGCACCAGAGATCTGGTGGCCAGATCCTTTTGGTGGCCTTCCTTGTCTAGGGATGTGCGGTCATTTGTACAGTCCTGTGGTACTTGTGCTCGAGCTAAGTCTTGCTGTTCTCGTGCCAGCGGGTTGCTCTTGCCCTTGCCTGTCCCTAAGAGACCTTGGACACATATCTCCATGGATTTCATTTCTGATCTTCCGGTGTCTCAAGGCATGTCTGTTATCTGGGTGATATGTGATCGCTTCTCCAAGATGGTCCATTTGGTTCCTTTGCCTAAGCTGCCTTCCTCTTCCGATCTGGTTCCTGTGTTTTTCCAGAACGTGGTTCGTTTGCACGGCATCCCTGAGAATATTGTGTCAGACAGAGGATCCCAGTTCGTTTCCAGATTCTGGCGATCCTTTTGTAGTAGGATGGGCATTGACTTGTCATTTTCGTCTGCTTTCCATCCTCAGACTAATGGACAGACGGAGCGAACTAATCAGACTTTGGAGGCTTATTTGAGGTGTTTTGTCTCTGCTGATCAGGACGATTGGGTGACCTTCTTGCCGTTGGCTGAGTTTGCCCTTAATAATCGGGCTAGTTCCGCCACCTTGGTTTCGCCGTTTTTCTGCAACTCTGGTTTCCACCCTCGTTTTTCTTCGGGTCATGTGGAACCTTCTGACTGCCCTGGGGTGGATTCTGTGGTGGATAGGTTGCAGCGGATCTGGAATCTTGTGGTGGACAACTTGAAGTTGTCACAGGAGAGGGCTCAGCGCTTTGCCAACCGCCGCCGCGGTGTGGGTCCCCGACTACGTGTTGGGGATTTGGTGTGGCTTTCTTCCCGCTTTGTTCCTATGAAGGTTTCCTCTCCCAAATTTAAACCTCGTTTTATTGGTCCTTACAAGATATTGGAAATCCTTAATCCTGTATCCTTTCGCCTGGATCTTCCTGTGTCGTTTGCTATCCACAACGTGTTTCATAGGTCCTTGTTGCGGCGGTACGTTGTGCCTGTGGTTCCTTCTGCTGAGCCTCCTGCTCCGGTGTTGGTTGAGGGCGAGTTGGAGTACGTGGTGGAGAAGATCTTGGATTCTCGTCTCTCCAGGCGGAGGCTTCAGTACCTGGTCAAGTGGAAGGGCTATGGTCAGGAAGATAATTCCTGGGTGGTCGCCTCTGATGTTCATGCGGCCGATTTAGTTCGTGCCTTTCACGCCGCTCGTCCTGATCGCCCTGGTGGTCGTGGTGAGGGTTCGGTGACCCCTCACTAAGGGGGGGGTGCTGTTGTGATTTTGCTTTTTGCTCCCTCTGGTGGTCACTAGTGATTTGACTCTGGAGCTTCTGTCTTTTCCTATATCCTCACCTGGGCCGTTAGTTCAGGGGCGTTGCTATATAAGCTCCCTGGACCTTCGGTTCAATGCCTGGCATCGTTGAAATCAGAGCTAATCTGTTGTGCTCTTGTCCTATGATCCGGGTTCCTGTATTTCAAGCTAAGTCTGCTTCCTTGCTTTTTGCTTTTGTTTTGTTTGGTATTTTTGTCCAGCTTGTTCCAATCTGTATCCTGACCTTTGCTGGAAGCTCTAGGGGGCTGGTGTTCTCCCCCCGGACCGTTAGACGGTTCGGGGGTTCTTGAATCTCCAGCGTGGATTTTTATAGGGTTTTTGTTGACCAGATAAGTTATCTTGCTATATTCTGCTATTAGTAAGCTGGCCTCTCTTTGCTGAACCTGGTTCATTTCTGTGTTTGTCATTTCCTCTTACCTCACCGTTATTATTTGTGGGGGGCTTGTATCTTGCTTTGGGGTCCCTTTCTCTGGAGGCAAGAGAGGTCTTTGTTTTCTTCTCCTAGGGGTAGTTAGATTCTCCGGCTGGCGCGAGTCATCTAGCGATCACCGTAGGCATGATCCCCGGCTACTTCTAGTGTTGGCGTTAGGAGTAGCTATTTGGTCAACCCAGTTACCACAGCCCTATGAGCTGGATTTTTGAATCTCGCAGACTTACACGTTCCTCTGAGACCCTGTCCACTGGGGTCATAACAACTCTGGCACTGTTGTCCAGAGACCCACTGTAATTCCACCCGCAGCACCACGTTCCCAGTTATCCTCACACTCCCAGGCCAGTCTACAGCCATCGGTAGTACAGGCATGGGAGAAAAGGCGGCCTTTCTCGGCAAACCACCCACGAGCACAGGCTCTGACTGCAGGCTGTTGTGAATTGAACTTTTTGGCTCCCTCTTGTGGTCACTAGCGACATGACACTTTGATTTTCTTTCCTCAGCTTGGTACCCACCTGGTTCGTTAGTCCAGGGGTGTTGCTATTTAAACTCCCTGGATTCTCAGTCTGGTGCCTGGCATCGTTGTAATCAGTTCCTTTCTGTTTGCTCCTGTCTGCTGGTCCTGGTTCTTTGCAAAATAAGCTAAGTCCTGCTTTCTTATTTTTTGGTTATTTGCATTGCTCTTATTTTTGTCCAGCTTGTACTAAAAGTGATTCCTGATATTGCTGGAAGCTCTAGGGGGCTGATATTCTCCCCCCGTGCCGTTAGACGGTTCGGGGGTTCTTGAATATTCAGCGTGGAAATTTTGATAGGGTTTTTGCTGACCGTATAAGTCATCTTCCTATATTCTGCTATTAGTCAGTGGGCCTCTCTTTGCTAAAACCTAGTTCATTCTTACGTTTGTCTTTTCTTCTTACCTCACCGTTATTATTTGTTGGGGGCTTGTATCCAACTTTTGGGGTCTTTTCTCTGGAGGCAAGAAAGGTCTATTGTTTCCCTTCTAGGGTTAGTTAGTTCTCCGGCTGGCGCGAGACGTCTAGAACCAACGTAGGTACGTTCCCCGGCTACTGCTATTTGTTGTGCTAGGATCAGTTATACGGTCAGCCTAGTTACCACTTCCCTATGAGCTGGTTTTTTGTGTGTGCAGACTTGGTAATAACCTCTGAGACCCTCTGCCATTGGGGTCATAACAGTATGCCAGGCCAAAAGTAATACTTAATGCATTGCAGAAGTGGGATTATAAGAAAGGAAATTCTGAGTTGTTTTTTTTTTTTTTTCTTTCTTCCTCCCCTTTATCTCTGAGTGGCTTGAGCTTGCTGCAGACATGAATGTCCAGACTTTGATTACTAGTGTGGATCAGCTTGCTGCTCGTGTGCAGGGCATTCAAGATTTTGTTACTTGTAGTCCTATGTCAGAACCTAAAATACCTATTCCTGAACTGTTCTCTGGAGACCGATTTAAGTTTAGGAATTTCAGGAATAATTGTAAATTGTTTCTATCTCTGAGACCTCGTTCGTCTGGAGACTCAGCTCAGCAAGTAAAAATTGTTATCTCTTTCTTGCGGGGCGACCCTCAGTATTGGGCCTTCTCGTTAGCGCCAGGAGATCCGGCATTGGCAAATGTTGATGCGTTTTTTCTGGCGCTCGGGTTGCTTTACGAGGAGCCCAATCTTGAAATTCAGGCAGAAAAAGCTTTGCTGGCTATCTCTCAGGGCCAGGATGAAGCTGAAGTGTATTGCCAAAAATTTTGGAAATGGTCCGTGCTTACTCAGTGGAATGAGTGTGCTCTGGCCGCAAATTTCAGAAATGGCCTTTCTGAAGCCATTAAGAATGTGATGGTGGGTTTCTCCATTCCTACAAGTCTGAATGATTCCATGGCGCTGGCTATTCAAATTGACCGGCGTTTGCGGGAGCGCAAAGCCGCTAATCCTCTGGTGGTGTTGTCTGAACAAACACCTGATTTAATGCAATGTGGTAGAATTCAGAGTAGAAATGAACTGAAAAATCATAGACGTCAGAATGGGTTGTGTTTTTACTGTGGTGATCCTACACATGTTATATCAGCATGCTCTAAACGCTTAACAAAGGTGCTTAGTCCTGTCCCATTGGTAATTTGCAACCTAAATTTATTTTGTCTGTGACCTTAATTTGCTCATTGTCTTCCTACCCTGCTATGGCGTTTGTGGATTCAGGTGCTGCCCTGAGTCTTATGGATTTTTCATTTGCCAAACGCTGTGGTTTTGTTCTTGAGCCGTTGGTAAATCCTATCCCTCTTAGAGGTATTGATGCTACGCCATTGGCGGAAAATAAGCCGCAGTTTTGGACACAGGTAACCATGTGCATGACTCCTGAACATCGGGAGGTGATTCGTTTTCTGGTTCTGCACAAGATGCATGATTTGGTCGTTTTGGGTCTACCATGGTTACAGACCCATAATCCAGTTTTGGATTGGAAGGCAATGTCTGTGTCAAGTTGGGGCTGTCAGGGAATTCATGGCGATTCCCCGCCGGTGTCTATTGCTTTCTCTACTCCTTCGGAAGTTCCTGAGTATTTGTCTGATTATCAGGATGTATTCAGCGAGTCCAGGTCCAGTGCTCTTCCTCCTCATAGGGACTGTGACTGCGCTATAGATTTGATTCCGGGTAGTAAATTTCCTAAGGGAAGATTATTTAATCTGTCTGTACCTGAGCATACCGCAATGCGTTCGTATATCAAGGAGTCTCTGGAGAAGGGGCATATTCGTCCATCCTCTTCCCTTCTTGGTGCGGGATTCTTTTTTGTGGCCAAGAAGGACGGATCTTTGAGACCTTGTATAGACTATCGGCTTCTGAATAAAATCACTGTTAAATTTCAGTATCCTTTGCCTCTGTTGTCGGACTTGTTTGCCCGGATTAAGGGTGCCAAGTGGTTCACCAAGATAGATCTTCGTGGTGCGTACAACCTTGTGCGCATTAAGCAGGGAGATGAATGGAAAACTGCATTTAATACGCCCGAAGGTCATTTTGAGTACTTGGTTATGCCTTTTGGGCTCTCTAATGCCCCTTCAGTGTTTCAGTCCTTTATGCATGATATTTTCCGGAAGTACCTGGATAAATTTATGATCGTTTATCTGGATGATATTCTGTTTTTTTCTGATGATTGGGACTCCCATGTAAAGCAGGTCAGGATGGTGTTTCAGGTTTTGCGTGAGAATGCTTTGTTTGTCAAGGGCTCAAAGTGTCTCTTTGGAGTGCAGAAGGTTCCCTTTTTGGGTTTTATTTTCTCCCCTTCTGCGGTGGAGATGGACCCAGTCAAGGTCCGAGCTATTCATGATTGGACTCAACCCACGTCAGTTAAGAGTCTTCAGAAGTTCTTGGGTTTTGCTAACTTCTACCGTCATTTTATCGCTAACTTTTCTAGCGTTGTTAAACCTTTGACGGATATGACCAAGAAAGGTTCTGATGTTGCTAACTGGGCTCCTGCAGCCATGGAAGCTTTCCAAGAGCTGAAGCGCCGGTTTACTTCGGCGCCTGTTTTGTGTCAGCCTGATGTCTCACTTCCCTTTCAGGTTAAAGTGGATGCTTCTGAGATCGGTGCAGGGGCCGTTTTGTCGCAGAGAGACCCTGGTTGCTCTATAATGAGATCATGTGCTTTTTTTTCTAGGAAGTTTTCACCTGCTGAGCGGAACTATGATGTTGGCAATCGGGAGTTGTTGGCCATGAAGTGAGCATTTGAGGAGTGGCGTCATTGGCTCGAGGGTGCTAAGCATCGTGTGGTGGTCTTGACTGATCACAAAAATCTGATGTATCTCGAGTCTGCTAAACGCCTGAATCCTAGACAGGCCCGTTGGTCATTGTTTTTCTCCCGTTTTGACTTTGTGGTCTCGTACCTACCGGGTTCAAAGAATGTGAAGGCTGATGCTCTTTCTAGGAGCTTTGTGCCTGACTCTCCTGGAGTCTCAGAGCCAGCTGGTATTCTTAAAGAGGGAGTTATCTTGTCGGCCATTTCTCCGGATTTGCGACGTGTGTTGCAGAGATTTCAGGCTGGTAGACCTGACTCTTGTCCACCTGACAGACTGTTTGTTCCTGATAAATTGTCCAGCAGAGTCATTTCCGAGGTTCATTCCTCGGTGTTGGCAGGGCATCCGGGGATTTTTGGCACCAGAGATTTGGTGGCTAGGTCCTTTTGGTGGCCTTCCTTGTCACGGGATGTGCGGTCGTTTGTGCAGTCCTGTGGGACTTGTGCTCGAGCTAAGCCTTGCTGTTCTCGTGCCAGCGGGTTGCTCTTGCCCTTGCCTGTCCCGAAGAGGCCTTGGACACACATTTCCATGGATTTCATTTCAGATCTTCCGGTGTCTCAGGGCATGTCTGTCATCTGGGTGGTATGTGATCGTTTTTCCAAGATGGTCCATTTGGTGTCCTTGCCTAAGCTGCCTTCCTCTTCCGATCTGGTTCCTTTATTCTTTCAGAATGTGGTTCGTTTGCACGGCATTCCTGAGAATATCGTGTCTGACAGAGGATCCCAGTTTGTTTCCAGGTTCTGGCGATCCTTTTGTGCTAAGATGGGCATTGATTTGTCGTTTTCATCTGCCTTTCATCCTCAGACTAATGGCCAAACTGAGCGAACAAATCAGACTCTAGAGGCTTATTTGAGGTGTTTTGTTTCTGCAGATCAGGATGATTGGGTGACCTTCTTGCCATTGGCTGAGTTTGCCCTTAATAATCGGGCTAGTTCCGCTACTTTGGTTTCGCCATTTTTCTGCAACTCTGGTTTTCATCCTCGTTTTTCCTCGGGACATGTTGAGCCCTCTGACTGTCCTGGGGTAGATTCTGTGGTGGATAGGTTGCAGCGGATTTGGAATCATGTGGTGGACAACTTAAAGTTGTCACAGGAGAAGGCTCAGTGTTTTGCCAACTGCCGCCGCGGTGTGGGTCCCCGACTTCGCGTTGGGGATTTGGTGTGGCTGTCTTCTCGGTTTGTTCCTATGAAGGTCTCCTCTCCTAAATTTAAGCCTCGCTTCATCGGTCCTTATAAGATTTTGGAAATCCTTAATCCAGTGTCCTTTCGCTTGGATCTTCCGGTGTCGTTTGCCATTCACAACGTGTTCCATAGGTCTTTGTTGCGGCGGTACGTTGTGCCGGTGGTTCCTTCTGTTGAGCCTCCTGCTCCGGTGTTGGTTGAGGGCGAGTTGGAGTACGTGGTGGAGAAGATCTTGGATTCTCGTCTCTCCAGACGGAGGCTTCAGTATCTGGTCAAGTGGAAGGGCTATGGTCAGGAGGATAATTCCTGGGTGGTCGCCTCTGATGTTCATGCGGCCGATTTGGTTCGTGCCTTTCACGCTGCTCATCCTGATCGCCCTGGTGGTCTTGGTGAGGGTTCGGTGACCCCTCCTTAAGGGGGGGGTACTGTTGTGAATTGAACTTTTTGTCTCCCTCTTGTGGTCACTAGCGACATGACACTTTGATTTTCTTTCCTCAGCTTGGTACCCACCTGGTTCGTTAGTCCAGGGGTGTTGCTATTTAAACTCCCTGGATTCTCAGTCTGGTGCCTGGCATCGTTGTAATCAGTTCCTTTCTGTTTGCTCCTGTCTGCTGGTCCTGGTTCTTTGCAAAATAAGCTAAGTCCTGCTTCCTTATTTTTTGGTTATTTGCATTGCTCTTATTTTTGTCCAGCTTGTACTAAAAGTGATTCCTGATATTGCTGGAAGCTCTAGGGGGCTGATATTCTCCCCCCGTGCCGTTAGACGGTTCGGGGGTTCTTGAATATTCAGCGTGGAAATTTTGATAGGGTTTTTGCTGACCGTATAAGTCATCTTCCTATATTCTGCTATTAGTCAGTGGGCCTCTCTTTGCTAAAACCTAGTTCATTCTTACGTTTGTCTTTTCTTCTTACCTCACCGTTATTATTTGTTGGGGGCTTGTATCCAACTTTTGGGGTCTTTTCTCTGGAGGCAAGAAAGGTCTATTGTTTCCCTTCTAGGGTTAGTTAGTTCTCCGGCTGGCGCGAGACGTCTAGAACCAACGTAGGTACGTTCCCCGGCTACTGCTATTTGTTGTGCTAGGATCAGTTATACGGTCAGCCTAGTTACCACTTCCCTATGAGCTGGTTTTTTGTGTGTGCAGACTTGGTAATAACCTCTGAGTCCCTCTGCCATTGGGGTCATAACAGCAGGCATTGCCAAACTTCTGTCACTGGAAATGCTGTCATTCAGGCTGGTAGAGACTGACAGCTTCCGTGACTTGATGTCATTGGCAGTCCCACAGTACAATGTGCCCAGCCGCTTTTATTTCAGCAGGCAAGCCGTCCCTGCCCTGCACAAGCATGTGGAGGGACACATAAAACATGCGCTACTGAACGCCGTCAGTAGCAAGGTCCACCTCACCACCGATGCGTGGACCAGTCAAGATGGACAGGGGCGATACCTTTCCCTCACTGCCCATTGGGTTAATGTTGTTGAGCCGGGTACAGATCGTGCGAGTGGCGCAGGACGTGTCCTGCCCACTCCAAGGATTGCAGGAATCCAGTCTGTACGCATTGACTCCTCCTCTTACACAAGTTCCTCAGAAACATCGCTGCAGGATCCGTCACAGTCCACCTCCACATGGACCCGTGAACGTTTACCTGTTATGACCGACATGAGCACAGCCGTGGCCAAACGTCAACAGGCCGTCTTGAAATTAATTTCTTTGGGGAATCGAAGCCACACAGCGCAGGAGCTCTGGAATGCCATCAAGCAGGAGAGCGATGTGTGGTTTGTGGCAGCGAATCTCCAGCCAGGCATGGTAGTGTGTGATAATGGCCGAAATCTGGTGGCAGCTCTGGGCCTCGGCAACCTCACTCACATCCCATGTCTGGCACATGTGCTCAATTTGGTCGTGCAGAGTTTTTTGAGGGACTATCCGGATCTTGATGCACTGCTGCACAAGGTCCGCCTAGAGTGTGCTCACTTGCGACGTTCCAGCACGGCAAAATCGCGCATTGCGGCTCTGCAGCGCCGATTCCGCCTTCCGGAACATCGCATCATATGTTACCTACCAGGTGGAATTCCACGTTACATATGTTGGAGCGGTTGTGTGAGCAGCAGCAAGCAGTAATGGAGTACCAGCTGCATCAGGCGCAAAGAAGTCGCACTCCGCGCCGTTCAGACTTCACAACCACAGAGTGGGCCACTATGAAGGACGTCTGCCAGGTTTTGCGTCCCTTCGATTATTCCACGCGGATGGCGAGTGCAGATGATGCACTAGTCAGCATGACTGTCCCCCTTATCTGCCTGCTTGAAAAATCACTGCAAGCGCTAAGGGATGATGTTGTGGAAGAGGTGGAGGATGAGGATTCACCATTTCCATCATCTTCTGGACAGTCAGCGCCACGTGGTTCCTCACAAACGCGTAGGCAGGGGACACTTTGTGAGGAGGATGAGGATGAGTCAATGGAGGAGGAAGACATCCGTCCAGAGGAGGGAGTTACACAATTGTCCAGTAGTCAGTGTGTACAGCGAGGGTGGGGTGATGACGAGCAGGCAGAGATCACGCCTCAAGCAGGGGACAGCGTTTCTTGGCCAGTTGGCAGTCTGCAGCACATGGTGGATTACATGCTGCAGTGCCTGAGAAACGACCGCCGCATCGCCCACATTCTCAACATGTCTGATTATTGGGTGTTCACCCTCCTCGATCCTCGCTACCGGGACAACGTAGAAAGCCTCATCACACCGTTGAACCGGGAGCGAAAAATGCGGGAGTACCAAGACACACTGGTGAATTCCATCATCTTCTCCAGTCCAACTGAGAGAAGTGCTGCTAGTGCATTACAAAGCAGCTCAGTGCGTCCAGGCAGTGGAGGAGGCTCTGCACAAAGAGGGAGCAGAAGCAGTGCCTCTGCCCAAGGCAAGACCAGTATGGCCCAACTGTGGCACAGTTTTGTGTGCCCGCCACAAAAGTCTACACCATCACAGACGGCTCCAGTCAGCAGGAGGCAACGGTTCCGTCAGATGGTGACGGCTCTTCCCCTTTCAAGTTTTGGGTCTCAAAGCTGGATACATGGCCAGAGCTAAGCCAGTATGCATTGGAGGTGCTGGCTTGCCCTGCGGCTAGTGTATTATCGGAATGCGTCTTTAGTGCTGCAGGTGGTGTACTAACTAACCGTCGCATGCGACTATCCTCCAATAACGTTGACCGGCTTACTTTCCTGAAAATGAACCAGGCCTGGATCTCGCAGGAATTTGCCACTCCTCTTCCTGATTAAATAATTAGGTGACTGTCTACAGTATCCAGGTCTCCTGTTGTGTTAATCTTTCTACCACCTGAACTTTAATTCCTGGGCTCCAACACCACCAGTTGAGGCTCAGAAGTGCCGTCTGCACAGTCAAAACATACGACCCAGTGTTATTGGGTGTCAGTAACGTCAGCTGATCCCCAGCTGTGTAGCCGGCAATGTGTCCTGCGACCGCCACGCTGACACAACAACTGAAATGTAAGGGAACCTGTCCCCCCCCCAGGCGTTTGTTACTGAAAGAGCCATCTTGTGCAGCAGTAATGCTGCACAAGGAAAAGGTAGCTAGTTTTGTTTAGCTCCTTGCACACGCAGAACTTAACACTTATAAAATGTGTCCACTGATACCGTAAAACCGTCCCGGAGGTGGGACTTTCCTTCGTAATGTGACGCAGCACAGCCATCATTCTTACCCCCTTGGCGCCGTGCGCCGGCTCCTCAGCGTTGTTTGATTCTGTCCCGAAGCCTGCGCTGTTATGTTATCCCTTGGCCAGCCACACTTAGTGCTGCCCCTCTTCTGACATCATTTGGTGTCAGGCTGACTGCGCCTGTGCGTCCTCGCTGGCCGAGATCCCGCCTCGCAGTGTCTTCTGATTTAATCACACTGCGGGCCTGGGATCCATGGGCATGCGCAGTGCATATCTTCACCTCCGCCTCTCACTCATCTCCCTTCGCCTTCTTCAGACTGTGCGCCGTCAGCTGATCCCTAATAGTATGCCACGGCCGTGACACCGCACAGTCTGAAGAAGCCGGAGGGAGGGGAATGAGAGGCGAGGATATGCACTGCGCATGGCCACGGATCCCAGGCCCGCGGTGGGATTACATTAGACGACACTGCGAGGCGGGCTCTCGGCCAGCGCGGCCGCACAGGCGCAGACAGACTGACATTAAATGATGTCAGAAGATGGGCAGCGCTAAGTGTGCCTGGCCAAGGGATAACATAACAGCGCAGGCTCCGGGACGGAATCAAATAATGCTGAGGAGCCGGGGCACGGCGCCAAGGGGGTAGGAATGACGGCTGTGCTGCGTCATATTACGAAGGAAAGTCCCACCTCCGGGATGGTCTCACGGTATCAGGGGACACATTTTATAAGTGTTTAGTTCTGTGTTTGCAAGGAGCATAATGAAAACAGCCACCTTTTCCTTTTGCATCCTTTGTGCTGCACAAGCTGGCTCTTTCAGCTACAAACGCCTTGGGGGGGGGGGTTAAAGGTTCCCTTTCGACTTTCTCCAATCAGGCTTCGGCCTACACTGTGTTCCTCTGCTCCTCCTGCTGTCCCTGGGCTCCAACACCGCTAGTTGTTGCCTGGAAGTGCTGTCCGCACAGTCAACACTTGCTGCCGTGTTATTGGGTGTTATGGGCCTGGTGGTTAGGTGCACCCAGAATGACCTGATGGTTAAACTGGAAATCGGGACAAGATCTGGGGAGTGGGAGCTCTGCTGACCGCAACTCTAATCCTGTCACACAAACACTAGAAATAGCTGTGGAGCGTACCTAGCTCTCCCTAGATGCCTCCTCACAGCCTAAGAGCTAACTACCCCTAAAGAAAGGAAATAAAGCCTTACCTTGCCTCAGAGAAATTCCCCAAAGGAAAAGGCAGCCCCCACAAATATTGACGGTGAGTTAAGAGGAAAGTCACAAACACAGGAATGAAACAGGTATTAGCAAAGGAGGCCAGTCTTCACTAAATAGACAGAGGATAGTAAAGGGGTCTATGCGGTCAGCACAAAAAACTACAAAAACCACGCAGAGTGTGCAAAAAGCCCTCCACACCGACTCACGGTGTGGAGGTGCAACCCTGCGCCCCCAGAGCTTCCAGCTAGCAAGGAGATATCATGATAGCAAGCTGGACAGAACTTAGCATGTACTAAGAAATATATTCAGAACACAATAAACAATAAATAAGCTAGCAGAGACTTAGCTTCTGTTGGAACAGTCAGGTCATCAGAGAAATCAAAGAGAGATCTGAACCAGTACTGAAACATTGACAGCAGGCATGAGGTAACGATCTGAGTGGAGTTAAATAGAGAAGCCAGCCTAGCGATAAATGAGGGCAGCTGGGAAAGCAACCTCAAGGATCAGCAGTACCACTCAAAGCCACCAGAGGGAGTCCAAGGACAGAACTCACTGAAGTACCATTCATGACCACAGGAGGGAGTCCAAGAACGGAATTCACAACAATTGGGGTTCAGTAACGTCAGCTGTTCCCCAGCTGTGTGTGTGGCAATCCCTCCTATCTCCTCCACCTCCTCCTCCTGCTGTCCCTGGGCTCCAACACCGCTAGTTGTTGCCTGGAAGTGCTGTCCGCACAGTCAACAGTCGCTCCTCTGTTATTGGGGTTCAGTAACGTCAGCTGTTCCCCAGCTGTGTGTGTGGCAATCCCTCCTATCTCCTCCACCTCCTCCTCCTGCTGTCCCTGGGCTCCAACACCGCTAGTTGTTGCCTGGAAGTGCTGTCCGCACAGTCAACAGTCACTCCTCTGTTATTGGGGTTCAGTAACGTCAGCTGTTCCCCAGCTGTGTGTGTGGCAATCCCTCCTATCTCCTCCACCTCCTCCTGCTGACCCTGGGCTCCAACACCGCTAGTTGTTGCCTGGAAGTGCTGTCCGCACAGTCAACAGTCGCTCCTCTGTTATTGGGGTTCAGTAACGTCAGCTGTTCCCCAGCTGTGTGTGTGGCAATCCCTCCTATCTCCTCCACCTCCTCCTCCTGCTGTCCCTGAGCTCCAACACCGCTAATTGTTGCCTGGAAGTGCTGTCCGCACAGTCAACAGTCGCTCCTCTGTTATTGGGGTTCAGTAACGTCAGCTGTTCCCCAGCTGTGTGTGTGGCAATCCCTCCTATCTCCTCCACCTCCTCCTCCTGCTGTCCCTGGGCTCCAACACCGCTAGTTGTTGCCTGGAAGTGCTGTCCGCACAGTCAACAGTCGCTCCTCTGTTATTGGGGTTCAGTAACGTCAGCTGTTCCCCAGCTGTGTGTGTGGCAATCCCTCCTATCTCCTCCACCTCCTCCTCCTGCTGACCCTGGGCTCCAACACCGCTAGTTGTTGTCCGGAAGTGCTGTCCGCACAGAGCCAAACACCTCGCCAATATGTTAGTCGGGTTCAGTAATGCCTGTTGCTCCCCTGCTGTGTATACGGCAACGTGTCATGCGACCGCCACGCAGGCACAACAACTTAAATTTAAGGGAACCTGTCCCCCCCCCCAGGCGTTTCTTACTGAAAGAGCCACCTTGTGCAGCAGTAATGATGCAAAAGGAAAAAGTGCCTCTTTTCGTGGTGCTCCTTGCACATGCTGAACCTAACACTTATGAAATGTGTCCCCTCACACCGTTAAACCGTCCGGTAGGTGGAACTTTCATTTGTCATGTGACACAGCACAGCCGTCATTCTTACCCCCTTGGCGCCGTGCGCCGCCTCCTCAGCGTTGTTTGAATCTGTCCCGGAGCCTGCGCTGTTATGTTAGCCCTTGGCCATGCACACATTTTGTGCTGCCCGTCTTCTGACATCATTTGGTGTCAGGCTGGCTGCGCCTGTGCGGCCGCTCTGGACGAGATCCCGCCTCGTAGTGTCTTCTGATTTAATCCCACTGCGGGCCTGTGATCCATGGCTCTTCTAGTTTGTGACCCCTGAGGGGGGGTTAAAGGTTACCTTTAAAATTGGTTCAATTAGGCTTCGGCCTACACTCTGCTCCTCCCGCAGAGCCTGGGCTCTAACACCGCCAGTTGGCGCCCGGGAGTGCTGGCTGCACAGAGCCAAACACCTCGCCAATGTGTCAGTGGGGTTCAGCACCGCCAGCTGTTCCCCTGCTGTGTAGCTGGCAACGTGTCCTGCAAAAGCCACGCAGACACAAAGCTGCCGCCAGTGCAGGCTTCAGCCTACACTCTGCTCCCTCTGCTCCTGCTGACCCTGGGCTCTAACACCGCCAGTTGGTGCCCGGAAGTGCTAGCTGCACAGAGCAAAACACCTCGCCAATGTGTCAGTGGGGTTCAGCACCGCCAGCTGTTCCCCTGCTGTGTAGCCGGCAACGTGTCCTGCAAACGCCACGCAGACATAAAGCTGCCGCCAGTGCAGGCTTCGGCCTACACTCTGCTCCCTCTGCTCCTCCTGCTGACCCTGGGCTCTAACACCGCCAGTTGGCGCCCGCGAGTGCTAGCTGCACAGAGAAAAACACCAGCCAATGTGTCAGTGGGGTTCAGTAACGCCAGCTGTTCCCCTGCTGTGTAGCTGGCAACGTGTCCTGCAAAAGCCACGCAGACACAACAACTGAAATTGAAGGGAACCTGTCCCCCCCCTCCCCAGGCGTTTGTATGTATTGCAGCCACCTTGTACAGCAGTCATGCTGCATTTGTACAAGGTGGCTCATTAAGTTACTCTCCTTGCACACGCCGAACGAAACACGTCTAAAATGTGTCCCCTGAGACCATTAAAACGTCCCTCAGGTGTGACTTTCCTTTGTAATGACACGCTGCACCCCCCTTGGTAGCGCTGCCCGTCTTCTCACATCATTGTTTGGCTGGCTGCGCCTCTGCGGCCGCCCTGCCCGACACAACGCCCTTCGGTGTCTTATTTATTTTGACTGCAAGGGTGTGATTGACGGGCATGAGCAGTGCATATGTTCGCCTGTCACTCATCTCCTTCCGCCTTCTTCAGACTGTACGGTTTCATGGCCGTGGCATGCGATAAGGGATCAGCTGACGCCGCACAGTCTGAAGCAGGTGTAAGGACCCGAGTGTGAAAGGCGAACATATTGACTGTGCAAGGCCATGAATCCCAGCCCCGCAGTGTGAAACAATGTAAAGACACTGCTGGGCTGGGATTCATGGGCATCGCGAACCGCACCAGCCGACATGAAATGATGTCAGAAGACGGGCAACACAAACAGCGCAAGGCCAAGGGATAACACAACAGCGCACACTCCTGTACAGCTAATAACAACGCTCAGGAGACTGCGCCCAGCACCAAGGTGGTATTTTTGACAGCTGTGCTGCGTCTCATTAAGAAGGAAAGTCACGCCTCCAAGACAGTTTGACTGTATAAGGGGCTAAATGTTATACGTGTTTCATTCAGCGTCTGCAAGATTCAAAACTTAAAGAGCAACCTTTGACTTGTGCAGCATTACAGCTGCACAAGGTGTGGCTCTTCTAGTTTGAAACACCTGAGGGGGGGTTAAAGGTTACCTTTAAAATTGGTTCAATTAGGCTTCGGCCTACACTCTGCTCCCTCTGCTCCTGCTGACCCTGGGCTCTAACACCGCCTGTTGGTGCCCGGAAGTGCTGGCTGCACAGAGAAAAACACCCACCAATGTGTCAGTGGGGTTCAGCACCACCAGCTGTTCCCCTGCTGTGTAGCTGGCAACGTGTCCTGCAAATGCCACGCAGACACAACAGACCTCCAAATGCCTCCAGTGCAGGCTTCGGCCTACACTCTGCTCCCCCTGCTGACCCTTTGCTCCAACCCCACTAGTTGGGGCTGTAAGAAGACAAGCTTGAATAGGTCCCCATCCTGGTTCCAGTACCGTCAGCTGTTTCCGGGCAGAGCCTTTGGCTTAGGTGCCTCCCTCTGGGTATCCGAGTTCCACCAACGTCAGGTGGTCCTTGGTAGTGCTTTCAGGCACGGGTACCTCCTGCTTAGTAACCGGGTTCCAGTAACGTCAGCTGGTCCTCGGTAGTTCCATTGGCTCTTGGACCTTCGGGTACCCATCCGGGTTCCAGTACCGTCAGCTGGTTCTCGGCAGTGTCTTTTGCTCTTGTACCTTCTGCTCCCCATCCTGGTTCCAGTACCGTCCGCTGTTTCCGGGCAGAGCCTTTGGCTTAGGTGCCTCCCTCTGGGTATCCGAGTTCCACCAACGTCAGGTGGTCCATGGTAGTGCTTTCAGGCACGGGTACCTCCTGCTTAGTAACCGGGTTCCAGTAACGTCAGCTGGTCCTCGGTAGTTCCATTGGCTCTTGGACCTTCGGGTAGCCATCCGAGTTCCATTTCCATCAGCTGTTTCTCGGCATTTTCTCAGCCTTCTTGTACCTTCTGCTACATTTCCAAGTTCAAGACCCTAAAGACGATGACCCGGAAGACCACCCCTAAGATGACGACGACACCAGAGACGACCACCACTGAGATGACGACGACCCTGGAGACGATGACCCTGAAGACCACCCCGATGACGACGACCCCGGAGACGATGACCCTGGAGACGACGACGACATGGGAGACTGAGAAGCAGAAGAACTAGAGGCTGCAGAACAAAGAGCAGAAGAACATTAAGCATAACACTAAATATCAGAGCAAAAGATATTATCTAAATTATAAGCAGAAGAAGACTAAGCAGTGTATGGGGGTGAGTCCGTTCCTCCTCGTGGTGCCCCTGGATAAAGCCTGATGCTGCAGGCCAAACTGAACGCGGACAAATGTAACTCTTTTGTGACAGGCAGAATGGAAGGTGTAATCTTCAAACTTTTATAGATAACAACTACGGGAGTGCCTGTCACAAATAAGAATATGATGAAGAACTTGAATATGAAGAAGAATAAGAGTTAAATAAAAAGAATATGAACAATGTAAAAAAAAATAATTATAGGTAGAAGATGAAGAAGAGGATGAATAAGGTGAAGAAGAACTTGATGTCAAAGATGCTGATGATGATGATGAAGAAGAAAGTGTGGGAGAAGTAAAAAAGAGGGTGAAGGGCGTGGAAGTAGTGAAACATCAATATCTGACAAAATAAAAAAAAACTTAACATAGTCAATATCTTTGTAACTCCGAACGTCTTAAATTTTTTTTAAAATTCCTGCTATTCTATTTGATTGGGCTAAACCTCTATGCCTTTAATGTCTCCGCCACCTCCCCCAATACATCCTACATTATTCTTAGTTGTTTTCCTTCATGTAGAATGAACCTACAAGGAAAGAAAGGGTTTATTTTAATTCGATATTTTCGTCCCATTGACTTGCATTGGTATCGGGTATCGGAATCGGCGAGATTTGATACTTTGACGGTATCGGCCGATACTTTCCGATACCGATACTTTCCGATATCGGAAGGTATCGCTCAACACTATTCATTTCTCTTCAGTAGCGCGCAGTGTCAGCCGGAGCCTTCCTGCAGCTGTCGGGTGGTCACATGTGCTGCAACCTCTCTGGGTGTGGAGAGAGGTGAATATTCATTTCTCTTAAGTAGCGGCACACGTGACTGCTGGCAGTGAGTATTCCGCCAGCTGTGCTCTGCTTGTGAGCAGCACATGGGGGCCCTACATACCAGGATAAGGATGAGGGCCATGCATACTAGGACGATATGGGGGCCCTGCATACCAGAATAGGGATGGGGCCATGTATACTAGGACGAGATGGGGGCCCTGCGTACCAGGATAAGGATGGGGCCAGGCATACTAGGATAGGGATGAGGGTGATCATTCCTGCCAAGATAGGGATGAGAGGGACCATTCCTACCAGGATAGGGATGAGGGGGCCATGCACACCAGGATAGGGATGAGGGATCCATGCATACCAAGATAGACATGAGGGATCCATGCATACCAGGGTAGGGATGAGGGGTCCATATATACCAGGATAGGGGATATTAAGTACAGAATTGACCACATTTTTTGCTTCAATTTTTTTTCCTAATTTCCTCCTCTAAAACTTAGGTGTGTCGTATGGTCCAGTTCATCTTATTGTCTGAAAAATATGGTATATCCACACTAACTGCATTGGTGGAGGAGGGGCGTCAAGCCACATCCTCCACCAATCAGCGTGTGGAACAGCTGATGCGATGACGTCATTTGAATCAGTGCACCGGAGACACCGAGACAGGAGCAAAAGCAGAGTGTCGGGGAATGGGACTGAGGTGAGTATGTGTTTTTTTTAGTTATTTATGTATATGGGATGTTTGGCTGCACATGTGGAGGCTATGTGGATCTTACTGTGGACATCAGGAGACTATGGGTGTCTTATTGTTGTAGAAAACCAAAAGAAAATTACCCTTAAAAAAATACTTTTATTTCTACTCTTAAAATTGAATGAGATAAAGAAGTCAAATATCAACACTAACACCAAAAAATAGGGGTAGGGCTGGGTATTGATGGACCAATACAAGGGACCGAAAGAGCAGGGGATGAAGGGTGTTGGCAAATTCCTAATACACCCCTGATGAAATCCTAAATAACCTGTGCCCTACCTACCAGTGGAGGTTGGCACCCTAACCACGATGTGGCGCCCCCACTCCGCGTCGACTGTCCCTTAAGTCCCTACTACGCTCTAATCACTACCCAAAACCAAATCCCCACACACCATACATACAAAAACAGAGATCTAGCTGAGTGATCTATCTTAGAGAGTATTCTGCCTAGCATATGGGCCAGAAATAAGATTTGCCAATCCAATGATGCTGAAATAGGTGGTACAAAATCTTAACTACATGTAAACCACAGATGTGTATATTCAGATGAAAATGTGAACTAGGGTTCTGTTTGTTAACTATAATATATAGTAGATAAATTTATCTGGGAGCAGACAATTCTACCAATATCAGATATGTGTGTAAATAGCACACTCCCTATTCCATAGTAACAAATTACTCTAGGTCTACATGTGTGATAGCTTGCCAGCAGACATTTTAGTATATCTCAGCGATCAATGCATCTTATAGTAGCATGCTATAAATATACAACTTGCTCCTTCCTCCATGGAGCGAAATGTATCAATAAACTTTCAACTCGATATCATAAAATGTATCATAATACACATTTTTAGACAGCAGCATGCTACAAACACCACAATGGGTAAACTTATCTGGGAATACGTGACATTCTATGTCCCAGCGTCCTTGTCCCGTCCCTAGGGGCATGAGGCTGGGCTGAGTGTAATCCCTCTGTATGGTTCCTTGCTTCATGTCCTCGTGCTCTGCCTGCAATGCATCCTCTTTAATTGTGAGCAGAGAGGTTTTCAGAAGGCTGAGAAGTGGGATGGTGACGCTAGTTATGGTGTAATCGCCGCTCACCATCTTGGTGTAGTCCTCAAAGTTTTGGAGGATGGTACATATGTCGGACATCCATATCCACTCCTGAAGTCTTATGTGTGGAGTCTGAACTGAATATCAATGGCCTTGTTGATGTTGGTAGTCAACAACTGCCCTCTTCTGCAAACAAAGCCTTTCCAACGTAAGCAGCGTAGAGTTCCGGTGCGTGGGGACATCACACACCAGCCGGTGAGCTGGAAGCTGCAAACGCTGCTGAAGCACGGCAAGGGCAGTTGAAGCTGTAGCTTACTTTCTAAAATGGGCAGACAGACGGCGTACTTTCAGTAGCAGATCCGGCACCTCCGGGTAGTTTTTCAGAATCCGATCGGAAACTTTGAGAAAAAGAAGGGTTAGAGGGTTGATTGTGACTTGTAGGATCGCTACAAATGTAAAATGTATTTTGCTGTGAAATATGTTAAGGTACATCCTTTCCAGGCTAATGACTTGTATATAAGGCAAAATAATAAACCCCAGACCAAAATGCTCCTCCACCACTTGGGCTATGTTCACACGCAGCGTTTTTGATGCGTTTTTGAACTTTAACATTGCTTTCAACCAATACAAATGCATTCACTGGGAAATGTCATTGTAACATTTAACAACCCTAGCTGGCCACAAGGTGTATGACACATAAGCAAACACATCTTGTTTCATTTATGAAGGAGGGACTCTTAAATTCACAAAGCCTACTTTTAGAGGGGCATCAGATGGCCATTATTAAACAGTGGGTCTCCTATGCTGTTATTGCCTATGAAGTGAGTGGCTGGGCTGCCAAGAATTACGACTTACCCCAATACCCCTTCCACGAAAGGTACAGGAGGGCTTCCTGTAAAAATGTTGCATTGAATGCAAGGCGTTCCCTGGTATCAAGTTATATGCACCCCAATAAGCCTTTGAACCCAGGTATTGAATGGCCACAGGAAAACCCACTTCACATTCTTTAGTTCGTCCTGCCATACTGTTTCCTTATGCATTGAATGCAAGGGCCACCTTGATGCAAATTTGCACGTACCCCAATCACATTTTGGAAGAAACATGGAGGAGGGCCTCATAAAAAAACTGTCCCATTACATAGGAGCTGGTCTCCTAGACTCATAATGCCCATATACTAAGTGCATGGGCTGACAAACATTTGCCCATGGGAGTAAATATTTTAAAAATATTTAATGGGGATCATAAACACCCTTGCCAAAAAATTTACTGTCTGTAGCAACACGGAACACGTGAACCCTGGTGATCTAGTGGTGGAAAATGATAATAGGGGAGGAAGGCCTCATTAAAAACTAGGTCCAATTTAAAGGAGCTGGTCTCCTAGACTTGTAATGCCCATAAACTAAGTATATGGGCTGACAAGTGCAGCGCCCCAGAGTCCTGGTTGCTGCAGTAATGTCATTCTTCCACCAGGGGGAGTGATGTTACGTCTGATGGTACAAAAGGAGTTCACCTTACCAGGTATCACGGCATCACAACACACTTCACACTCCAGACCACCAGGGGGAGCCATGTTCCTATCTAGTAGGGGGGCACTCCTCACAGAAGGGTAAAACTGGTGGGCTGGATAGAAAGTCAGGGAGACGCTGGCTGGGCTTTGCCCAGGCAACACCTGTCAGGCAGACAGGGGGAAAGGAGAAACATCTGAGCTGCAGACAGAGGGTCCCTGTCAGGGGTGGGATCCTGACAGAGGCCTAGCGAGACAGAAAGTTACGGAGCTGCACCTGCACCCCATGCGGCAGTATCCTAAGAAAGGACACGAAAAGAACTGTATTGTAGAGAGTGAGAAACAAAGTCACAGCACAAGGAGGCAACACCGGGAGGAGTTCTGCCCTGAAATAGGCTGCCTCCTTCCGAGGCGCATAGCCGGTGGCCAGAACACCGAGGGAGTAATTTACTCTACGCATTACTTCAGAGACCGGCAGGACAGTCAATTCCAAGTTGGCTGCCCGACCCTAAAACCTAAGAAGACACGGTGGCAACTTGTGGGGGTCGGGGCGTCACTAGGGTCTCTATAAACAAGCCTCAGGCCATCAGTCATACGGGTATGTCCTATCCATACCATCTGGGGGACAGAGAGAAGAGATAGCATCTAGAACATCTACAAAGGTTGTGAGGACTATCCCGTGGTGCTCAGCAGGGAGGTACTACAACACACAGGCACTAATAGGAATGCTACTGATTTCTACCTGGATAAGGGAACTCTGGATTTGCCTTCGGACCGGCCGGACTCTGCCTACCCTGTGGTCTGCACCCTGGACTGTGGATGCCGAAGCTTCCAGTAAAAGGTAAAGAGACTGCAACCTTGTGTCCTCGTTATTTACTGCGCCATCCACCATTACCATCTACACTACAGGGAAGCCCTGGGGATACACTTCACCTGTGGGAAGGTACACCATCTAGCTGCCATTCCATCACCCCAGCGGACCCCTAAGCAGCGTCGGTCACCATGACCGAATACCACAGGTGGCGTCACGAACACTTTCATCTTAAACAAACTCATATCACCTTTTATTTGGACGCTCCTCTTAGGGCCACGGTCCGGGTCGGGCCATCGTGACATCCCCATCGAGAACCGTAGGACCCAGTACCGAGTACCCCATTGCCCTAGCGTGGGGGCGCTCCACAAACATTTCCCCATGGGGGGTACATTTTTAAAAAATATTTAATGGGGATCATAGACACCCTTACCAAAAAATTGATTGTCTGTAGCAGCACGGAACACGTGAACCCTGATGATCTAGTGGTGGAAAATGATGAGAGGTGGAGGAAGGTCTCATTAAAAACTAGGCCCAGTTTAAAGGAGCGGGTCTCCTAGACTTGTAATGCCCAAACGCTAAGTGTATGAGCTGACAAACATTTCCCCATGGGGGGAAAATTTGTTCAAAATATTTAATGGGGATCATAGACACCCTTGCCAAAAAATGGACTGCCTATAGCAGCACAGCACACGTTCAGCGTGATGATCTAGTGCTGGAGAATGAGGAGACATTGCCGAAGGCCTCATAAAAAACTAGGCCCAATGTAAAGGAGTGTATATCCTAGACTTGTTATGCCCATACACTAAGTGTATGGGCTGACAGACATTTCAACATGGGGGGTAAATTTGTTAAAAATATTTAATGGGGATCATAGACACCCTTGCCAAAAAATTGACTGTCTGTAGCAGCATGGAACACGTGAACCCTGGTGATCTAGTGGTGGAAAATGATGAGAGGTGGATGAAGGCCTCATTCAAAACTAGGCCTAATTTAAAGGAGCTGGTCTCCTAGACTTGTAATGCCCATACACTGTGTATGGGCTGACAAACATTTCCCCATGGGGGATACATTTTTTAAAAGTATACTATGGGCATCATAGACACTAGTGATGAGCGAACGTGCTCGCCGCCACTCGTTACTTGCCAGAGTATCACTATGCTCGGTGTACTCGGCAAGCATGTGGGATTATTCGGCGGTAACTTGTGTCTCCACCCAGCGTTTTTGGCGGACTTTGGAGACCCAATCACGGCGCAGGGATTGTCTGCCAGGCCATGAAACGCTGCAGACATCTTTGTTGTGGTCGTGCAATGATTGGGTGGGCCATACAGCATCATCCCGAGTATAAGAGACCTGACACCGCCCTGCTCGCCGCATTCATATCCAGATTCAGCCGGAGTAGGGAGAGCTGCTACAGAGATAGGGTCAGAATCGTGGTTTTTAGAGTTAGTGTAGGTCTGCAACTCTTAAATCCACAACTTCTCAAAAACCAAAAGTCCTTTTTAGGGCTAATTCGTGGGTCCCGATATTGCAGCGCTAGGCAGGCAGAGCACAGCATATCCACATCAGTGCAAGGCCTGCAGGCACTGTACTGTATGTGCGTCCATTGCTCCCACTGCATCCCTCCCAAAGCTCCATAACTGTCTGCTGCTGCAGCTTCTTTACTATATACCAAGTTTCATTTTTTTTTCCAAAAATTCACCCCCAAAAAACAAAAATATACAGTCTGTTCTGACAGACTGAGGCCTGTTGAAAAATCATTGTTTGTCAGGCATACGTAGCATAGTTGTGTGTGCTACCCTTGTGCCACTTTTTTTGTGTGTGTGTTTTAAATTCACCATAAAAGGCCTCATATATCTCTGTGCTCCAAGTTTGGTCATTGTAGGCCGGAGGACCACTTTTTTTTTGCTGTCTGCTACTGAAATTATATACAGCACTATTTAGCATAAAAAAAATATAAAAAGGGCACATATTTGCCAGTGTGGTATTTCCGTGAGAGCCTCATATACAGTATTTGCGTGCTCCAAGTTTGGTCATTGTAGGCCGCAGGACCACTTTTTTTGCTGCCTGTTACTGAAATTATATACATCACTATTTAGCATAAAAAAATATTAAAAGGCCACATATTTGCCAGTGTGGTATTTCTGTGAGAGCCCTCATATATCTCTGTGCTCCAAGTTTGGTCATTGTAGGCCGGAGGACCACTATTTTTGCTGTCTGTTACTGAAATTATATACAGCACTATTTAGCTTAAAAAAATATATAGAGGCCACATATTTGCCAGTGTGGCATTTCCGTGAGAGCCTTCAAATATCTGCGTGCTCCAAGTTTGGTCATTGTAGGCCGGAGGACCACTTTTTTTGCTGTCTGTTACTGAAATTATATAAAGCACTATTTAGCTTAAAAAATATATAAAGGCCACATATTTGCCAGAGTGGTATTTCCATCAGAGCCCTCATATATCTCTGTGCTCCAAGTTTGGTCATTGTAGGCCGAAGGACCACTTTTTTTGCTGTCTATTACTGAAATTATATACAGCACTATTTAGCATAAAAAAATATTAAAAGACCGCATATTTGCCAGTGTGGTATTTCCGTGAGAGCCCTCATAGATCTGTGTGCTCCAAGTTTGGTCAGGTAGATTTGCAGGCAAACTCATGAGATATTATTTCGCTACTAATAAATATATTTGGGTTGAGCATTTGAAATAGTGCTGTAATCCATTTAAAATGGGTAAGGCAAGGGGCAAGGGATGGGGAAGTGGACTTGATGATGATGGTGCATGCAGAGAACGAGGCTGTGGCCAAGGTGAAAGTGGGCCACAACAAAGACCCACATCTTCTCGCTCAACCTTCCTATCCCAGTTTCTAGGGGACCGCAGCACATCACTATTGAAGCCAGAGCAGTGTGAAACGGTTGTTGGTTGGATAGTGGATAATGCTTCCAGTCACTCAGCCACCACCACCACCACCATGTCTTCCACACTGTCAAGTCTGTGTAGCCATGAGTGTGGCCCGGATATTCCTCACCCTGATCCTCCTTCCTCCCCCCATGCCGAGTGCCCTGAGACAACTGATCCCACACTTGGACACTCTGAAGAGCTGTTCAGTTTTCCATTTCAAGATTCTGAAGTGTCGGCCGGTCAATTTGAAGTGGTGACAGCTGAGATCGCATGTAGAGATGCACAGAGCTTTGACCAGCCCCGATCACACGAAGGCGATGGTGGGAAAGTGTCAAGAGAGGCGGACGATGATGAGACACAATTGCCGGAAAGTCAGAAGGAGGAGCAGGGTGCGGATGTGGAAGATGAGGTGGTGGATGACTATGTGACTGACCCAACCTGGCAGGAGGACATGCAGAGTGAGGGCAGCAGCACACATGGGGAATGAGGTATATCGCCCCAACAGGCAGGAAGAAGCAGTGCGGTGGCCACAGACAAAAGGCTTGCATCCATTCCCCGTAACACCAACATGAGGGAAGTAGCCATTCCAACTGTTAGATCTTCCCGAGTCTGGTTATTTTTAAAGCCTCTGCCGGTAACCCCAAACAGGCCATTTTCAGCACCTGCCATGCCCACATCAGCAGGGGTAGCAAAACAACCAGCCTGACCACCACCAGCATGATCAGGCACATGGCAGCAAAGCACCCAACTTTGTGGGCCGAACCCCAGGCTCCAGAGCCACTGCCTGCTGGTCACACCACTGTTTCTTCCACTGTTTTGTGTAGAAGCCAATCCCCAGTACACCGTGCATGTGAAGATGCCTCTAGCTCTGCACCTGTTGTGGCCCACAGTCAAACAGCACCATCAGCAAGCCTGTCCAAGTCCTTGTCCCAGCACAGTGTTCAGTTGTCTATAACCCAGTCTTTGGAACGCAAGCGGAAATACCCAGCCAACGCCCCACAGGCCACAGTCCTCAATTCTAATATTTCTCTCTGCTTGCGCTAGAAATGCTGCCTTTTAGGCTCATTGACACGGAAGCTTTCCGCAACCTGTTGGCGGCAGCCGTCCCAAGGTACTCGGCCCCCAGTCGCCACTATTTCTCCCGGTGTGCCATACTGGCATTACACCAGCATGTGTCCCACAACATTACCCGTGCCCTCAACAATGCTGTTACAGGGAAAGTCCACCTAACCACGGATACATGGACAAGTGCTTGTTGGCAGGGACGGTACATCTAACTTATGGCACACTGGGTTAACATAGTGGAAGCCGAGACCCAGTCGGACCTTGGGATGGAACACATCCTCCCCACACCGAAGATTGCTGGCCCTACGTCAATCAGGGTTGCCCCCACAGTCTACAGCTCCTGCACCTCCTCCTCCTCCATCTCTGAAATCAACACATCAGTCAGAAGCTGAAAGCACTGCAGCACTGCCTCAGCCAAGCGGCAACAGGCTGTGCTGAAGCTAATCTGCATAGGTGACAAACCGCACAATGCAGAAGAGTTGTGGACAGCGCTTAAAGATCAGTCAGATGTTTGGGTGACACCGCTGAACCTACAGCCAGGCATGGTCGTGTGTGACAATGGCCGTAACCTGGTGGCAGCTCTGAGGCAAGATGAGCTCACACACGTACCTTGCTTGGCCCATGTGCCTAACCTCGTGGTTCAACGTTTTCTGAAAAACTACCCGGAGGTGCTGGATCTGCTAGTGAAAGTACGCCGTCTGTCTGCCCATTTTAGAAAGTAAGCTACAGCTTCAACTGCCCTTGCCGTGCTTCAGCAGCGTTTGCAGCTTCCAGCTCACCGGCCGGTGTGTGATGTCCCCACGTGCCGGAACTCTACGCTGCTTATGTTGGAAAGGCTTTGTTTGCAGAAGAGGGCAGTTGTTGACTACCAACATCAACAAGGCCATTGATATTCAGTTCAGACTCCACACATAAGACTTCAGGCGTGGATATGGATGTCCGACATATGTACCATCCTCCAAAACTTTGAGGACTACACCAAGATGGTGAGCGTCGATTACACCATAACTAGCGTCACCATCCCGCTTCTCAGCATTCTGAAAACCTCTCTTCTCACAATTAAAGAGGATGCATTGCAGGCAGAGCACGAGGACATGAAGCAAGGAACCATACAGAGGGATTACACTCAGTCCAGCCTCATGTATTTTCAGTGTGGATTGGTAGCCAATGAGGAGGATGAAGAACAGGAGCTACTTTTGAGTCGCTTGCCACGGCCGTGGGGTACCCGGAACCGGGCCCGGTGTTCACAGGGGGATGTCACGGTGGCTGCGACCCGGTCCGTGGCCCTGGGTGCCCATGTAAAAGGGAAAGGTCTTTAAAGGGAATAAAGTTTATGTTCATGACCCCACCTGTGGTACTCAGTCAGTGGGGACCGACACTGCTTTAAGGGGTCCTCTGGGGTGATGTTATGGCTGCAAGATGGTATACCTTCCCACGGGTGAAGTATATCCCCAGGGCTCCCGGTGTGTAGATGGAAGATGGTGAGTGGCGCAGTAAAGAACGAGGACACAGGTTTGCAGTCTCTTTACCTTATTTACTGAAGACTTCAGGCAGCCACAGTCCAGGGCACCAGATCACAGGGCAGGCAGGGACCACCCGGCTTGGAGGCAAGTTAGGAGTCCCCTTATCCAGGTGGAGATCAAAAGCCTTCCTCTGGTGCGGTAGTGTTGTAGTCCCTTACTGCCTATGGCTTCAGATAAGGTCCTCACAGATGTTCTCTCTCTGTTCCCCATATAGGATAGGACATAACCCGTATGACTGGTGACCTCCTGGGTATTAAGGCGGACAGGTAACTTGCAGTTCAGCTGTCCTGCTGGTCTTAGATGTAAGTCGTGGAGTCCCTTACAGTCCTCAGTGTTCCAGCTACCGGTGTCTGCGCCTCAGAAGGAGGCAGCCTGCTCGTGGCTGGTCTCCCACTGGTGTTCCTCTCCTGTGCATCGCTCTCCTACACGCTCACTGCAATATATTCGGCTTTCATATAATCTCTTCCCAGGAGCTGCAGCACTGCGGCTACACAGCTCCGTACACCTTCTTTTGCCTCAGACTGCTCCAGTCTGCTTCCTGGCAAGAACTCACTAACTTTCCCTACAGAGTACCATGTATATGGGGAGTCACCTAGTAAATAGGATCAAAAGCTCCCCCTGGTGGCCTGGAGTGTGAGCATGTTGCATGCTTGTGTTTACCTGGTGACAGTTATCCTTTCTTGCCTCCAAACAGGATCACTTCCCCCATGAGGGAAGCAATTCTACTGTGATGACATGACCCTTGGGCGCCACACTTTCATGCGCTATAGACGGTACTACAAAACAGCTGTCTTACCGTCTGTTCAGTGGGAATGGCCTGAGGACAGGGAGGAGGAGGAGGAGGAGGAGGAGGACAGCATGGTCAGTCGTCCTGTTGGTGAGGACACGGAAGTCTTGCCTGTTAGCAGTCTGGCACGCATGGCTGACTTTATGTTGCCCTGCGTTTCACGTGACCCTCGCATTATAAAAATTTTGGGTGACACTCATTACTGGTTGGTGACCCTTCTAGACCCACGCTACAAGGAGAACTTTCAATGTCTTCTGCCAGAGGCAGAGAGGTGTACTAAAATGTTGCAGTACCAGAGGGCCCTTGTAGCTGAATTACTTAGAAAATTCCCATGGGAGAATGCTGGCAGCAGACATCAGAGTTTGTTGTACAACCAATGTTGTACAACCAAGGAGTCCAAGCGAGAGAGACAGAAGTACAATCCAGCTCAGGCAGGGGAACAATGGCAAAGTTCTGGGACAGTTTTCTCAGACCCTCCCATTGTGCTGGCACAGAGGCAAGGGGTGCTGTCACAAAAAGTGCAATGTTTGGGAAGATGCTGAGGGAGTACCTTGCAGATCGTAGAAACGTCCTCCAGGATTCCTCTGTGCCTTTTAATTATTGGGTATCCAAGCTGGACACGTGGAATGAACTGGCTCTCTACGCCTTGGAGGTCCTGGCCTGCCCTGCTGCTGGCGTTCTGTCAGAGAGGGTTTTTAGTGCCGCGGGTGGAATTATAACAGATAAGCGCATCCGCCTGTCAACTGCACACCACCAAGTGAAAACAGCCAGTTTGCAATAAAATTGCGTTGTATTGCAAGTATTAGCCTTTTTTAAAGCCGTATCTGAACCTTAGTGTTAAAAACATGGCAAATAAAATTGCCAAATTCTCCTGTAAATAATTCTGGAAAGAGGGAACCATCATACCATTAAAAAATACTAGTGGATTTTCATGGGGTATGTGGGCTCCAAGGCGTAGTGGGGTGCATATGACTATGCAGCAGGGCTGGCCTTGCTGCCAATGTGTAAAACAAAGGAGTACGGAGAACAAAATGCATATTATGAAGTGGATTTTCAGGGGCCCATCCAGTATGTGGGTTCAAAGGCTTATTGGGGTGAATATGAATTGGTACCAGAGCAGGCCTTGAATTTAATGCAACACTTTTTCAGAAGTCCCCCCTGGACATCTTATGACAGGGGTATTGTGGTGCGTCGTAATTCTTGGCAGCCCATCCACTCCCAGCATAGGCTACAACATCTTAGGAGACCCACTGTTTAATAATGGCCCTTTAAGAAGATTAATGCCGCCTGATGCACCAGTAAAAATAGGCTCTGTGTCTTTAACCCCTTTACCCCCAAGGGTGGTTTGCACGTTAATGACCAGGCCAATTTTTACAATTCTGACCACTGTCCCTTTATGAGGTAATAACTCTGGAACGCTTCAACGGATCCCGGTGATTCTGACATTGTTTCTCGTGACATATTTTACTTCATGATAGTGGTAAAATTTCTTTGATATTACCTGCATTTATTTGTGAAAAAAACAGAAATTTGGCGAAAATTTTGAAAATTTTGCAATTTTCCAACTTTGAATTTTTATGCAATTAAATTACAGAGATATGTCACACAAAATACTTAATAAGTAACATTTCCCACATGTCTACTTTACATCAGCACAATTTTGGAACCCAATTTTTTTTTTGTTAGGGAGTTATAAGGGTTAAAAGTTGACCAGCAATTTCTCATTTTTACAACACCATTTTTTTTTAGGGACCACATCTCATTTGAAGTCATTTTGAGGGGTCTATATGATAGAAAATACCCAAGTGTGACATCATTCTAAAAACTGCACCCCTCAAGGTGCTCAAAACCACATTCAAGAAGTTTATTAACCCTTCAGGTGTTTCACAGGAATTTTTGGAGTGTTTAAATAAAAATGAACATTTAACTTTTTTTCACAAAAAATTTAATTCAGCTCCAATTTGTTTTATTTTACCAAGGGTAACAGGAGAAAATAGACCCCAAAAGTTGTTGTACAATTTGTCCTGAGTACGCCGATACCCCATATGTGGGGGTAAACCACTGTTTGGGCGCATGGCAGAGCTCGGAAGCGAAGGAGCGCCATTTGACTTTTCAATGCAAAATTGACTGGAATTGACATGGGACGCCATGTTGCGTTTGGAGAGCCCCTGATGTGCCTAAACATTGAAACCCCCCACAAGTGACACAATTTTGGAAAGTAGACCCCCTAAGAAACTTATCTAGATGTGTGGTGAGCACTTTGACCCATTAAGTGATTCACAGAAGTTTATAATGCAGAGCCGTAAAAATAAAAAATCATATTTTTTCACAAAAATGATCTTTTTGCCCCCAATTTTTTATTTTCCCAAGGGTAAGAGAAGAAATTGGACCCCAAAAGTCGTTGTACAATTTGTCCTGAGTACGCTGATACCCCATATGTGGGGGTAAACCACTGTTTGGGAACATGGGAGAGCTCGGAAGGAAAGAAGCGCCGTTTGACTTTTCAGTGCAAAATTGTCAGGGATTGAGATGGGACACCATGTCGCGTTTGGAGAGCCACTGATGTGCCTAAACATTGAAACCCCCCACAAGTGACACTATTTTGGAAAGTAGACCCCCTAAGGAACTCATCTAGATGTGTTGTGAGAGCTTTGAACCCCCAAGTGTTTCACTGCAGTTTATAACGCAGAGCCGTGAAAATAAAAATTCTTTTTTTTTTCCACAAGCGCGGCCGATCGCGCTGGACTACTATCCCGTCGGTGGTCATACGGGCCAACCCCACCTCGATGGGATAGTAAGTCCAATGTCAGAAAGGGTTTAAGAGTCCCTCCTTCATAAATGAAACAAGATGGGTATGCTTATGTTTCACGCACCACATGGCCAGCTAGGGGTGTTAAATGTTACAATGACATTTCCCAGTGACTGCCAGTCTGTCATCATAAATTTGTGTGCTGTAAATGATATCTATTACCATGTATGTAACCCCTTTCTCATGTACAGCACCATGGAATTAATGGTGCTATATAAATAAATAATAATAATTGTGGTTGAAAGCAATGTTAAAGTTGAAAAATGCTGCGTCTGAACTAAGCCCAAGTGGTGGAGGAAATTTTCGGTCTGGGGTTCATTATTTGGCCTTACAGGCAAGTCATTAACCCCTTCCCGACATCGGACGTACTATACCGTCCGATGTCGGGTCCCCTGCTTTGATGTGGGCTCCGGCGGTGAGCGCACATCAAAGTCGCGACATGTCAGCTGTTTTTTACAGCTGACATGTGCGCGCAATAGCGGCGGGTGAAATCGCGATCACCCGCCGCTATTAACTAGTTAAATGCCGCTGTCAAACGCAGACAGCGGCATTTAACTACCGCATCCGGCCGGGCGGCCGGAAATGAGCGCATCGCCGACCCCCGTCACATGATCGGGGATCGGCGATGCTTGTATATTGTAGCCATAGAGGTCCTTGAGACCTCTATGGTTACTGATCGCCGGTGGCTGTGAGCGCCCCCCCTGTGGTCGGCGCTCACAGCACACCTGCAATTCTGCTATATATCTGATGATCGCTGTTATGTAGCAGAGCCGATCGGGATGTGCCTGCTTCTAGCCTCCCATGGAGGCTATAGAAGCATGGCAAAAGTTTAAAAAAAAAGTTAAAAAAAATGTGAAAAAAATAAAAAAAATATAAAAGTTTAAATCACCCCCCTTTCGCCCCAATCAAAATAAATCAATAAAAAAATATCAAATCTACACATATTTAGTATCGCCGCGTTCAGAATCGCCCGATCTATCAATAAAAAAAAGCATTACCCTGATCGCAAAACGGCGTAACGAGAAAAAAAATCGAAACGCCAGAATTACGTTTTTTTGTTCGCCTCGACATTGCATTAAAATGCAATAACGGGTGATCAAAAGAACCTATCTGCACCAAAATGCTATTATTAAAAATGCCAGCTCGGCACGCAAAAAATAAGCCCTCACCCGACCCCAGATCACGAAAAGTGGAGACGCTACGGGTATCGGAAAATGGCACAATTTTATTTATTTTTTTTTTTGCAAAGTTTGGAATTTTTTTTCACTACTTAGGTGAAAAATAACCTAGACATGTTTGGTGTCGATGAACTCGTACTGACCTGGAGAATCATAATGGCCGGTCAGTTTTATCATTTAGTGAACCTAGCAAAAAAAACAAAAAAAAAACAAGTGTGGGATTGCACTTTTTTTGCAATTTCACCGCACTTGGAATTTTTTTTTCCCGTTTTCTAGTACAAGCAATGGTAAAACCAATGGTGTTATTCAAAAGTACAACTCGTCCCGCAAAAAATAAGCCCTCACATGGCCAAATTGACGGAAAAATAAAAAAGTTATGGCTCTGGGAAGGAGGGGAGTGAAAAACGAAAACGGAAAAACGAAAAATCCCACGGTTATGAAGGGGTTAACCTGCAAAGGATGCACCTTGACATATTTCCCAGCAAAATCCGTTTTGGTTTCGTTTTCATGTGTTTTTTGTGGCACCGGGAAAAATGGCATGAATCTCGGAAAAAAATGATTAAGGCTGTGAACTAGGAGTCAGGAATGCTTCCAGGGCCGATCCCCATGATGTCCCTGTGTCATTTGAGCAGTGTTAACATCATTTTCAGATGTTTTTAGACCTTAAAATGACCCCCGGGGTGGGATCGCTGTAAAAATACATGGGTTTCCCATAGACTTACATTGGGCTCGTTGCTCGGGTCGAGTACCTGAGTATACCAATCTGCTCGACCCGAGCAATGAGCACTCGAGCATTTTAGTGCTCGCTCATCACTAGTGGTGAGCACTTTGACCCACCAAGTGCTTCACAGAAGTTGATAATGTAGAGCCGTAAAAATAAAAAATCATATTTTGATGATAATGTGTGCAAAACTGTAAAGCGCTGCGGAATGTTAGCGCGATATAAAGAAAAAAAAAAATAGGGATTATAAAAAGATTATAAAGATTATATTTTTTCACAAAAATTATATTTTCGTCCCAATTTTTTATTTTCCCAAGGGTTACAGGAGAAATTGGGCACCAAAAGTTGTGCAATTTGTCCTGAGTACGCTGATACCCCATATATGGGGGTAAACCACTGTTTTGGGCGCATGGCAGAGCTCGGAAGGGAAGGAGCACCGTTTAACTTTTCAATGCAAAATTGACTGGAATTGAGATAGGACGCCATGTCGCGTTTGCAGAGCCCCTGATGTGCCTAGACAGTAGAAACCCCTCACAAGTGACCCCATATTGGAAACTAGACCCCCAAGGAACTTATCTAGATGTGTTATGAGAACTTTGAACCCCCAATTGTTTCACTACAGTTTATAGCGCAGAGCCGTGAAAATAAAAAATATTTTTTTCCACAAAAATGATTTTTTAGGCCCCAGTTTTGTATTTTCCCAAGTGTAACAGGAGGAACTGGACACAAGAAGTTGTTGTCCAATTTGTGCTGAGTACGCTAATACCCCATATATGGGAGAAAGCTACTGTTTGGGCACACGTCGGGGCTCGGAAGGGAAGAAGTGGCGGTTTGGATTGCAGACTTTGATGGAATGGTCTGCGGGTGTCACGTTGCGTTTGCAGAGCCCCTGATATACCGTATTTTTCGGACTATAAGACGCACCGGACGATAAGATGCACCCCAAATTTTCAGAATAAAAATAAGGAAAAAATGTTTCAAATGGGGGTACGTCTTACAGTCCGAATTCAGCTTACCAGTGAAGGGATCGCCATAGGTGGAGAAGTGGTCACAGGGGCCTTTCTGTCGTCCTGGCTGGTGCGTTGGCCTCCAGGAAATCCCATCCCAGGCTGGTGCTCTGTGCTTGGGCAGGGGTGGAGGCTCTGTGCTCCGGGGCAGGGGCTGTGCTCCGCTCCAGAACAGTGGCTGGGCTCCGGGGCACAGGCTGGGCTCTGGGGCACAAGCTGTGCTGTGGGCAGTGGCTGCGCTATGGGGCACAGGCTGGGCTCCGGGACACAGGCTGGGCTCTGGGGCACAAGCTGTGCTGTGGGCAGTGGCTGGGCTCTGGGGCACAGGCTGGGCTTCGGGACACAGGCTGGGCTCTGGGGCACAAGCTGTGCTGCGGGCAGTGGCTGGGCTCTGGGGCACAAGCTGTGCTACGTGCAGTGGCTGGGCTCTGGGGCACAAGCTGTGCTGCGGGCAGTGGCTGGGCGCTGGGGCACAGTCTGTGCTGCGGGGCTGTGGCAGCGGCTCTCTGGGCTCAGTGGGGGCTCCGACGGCATTTCTTCAAAGCCCGGAGGCCCCCCGCTCATCCGGCATGTTGCGGTGGCCTCCGAGAACATGGGCACCAGGAAAATGGCCGCCGGGCTGGCGCACCCTCAGATTCAGATCTCGTCTCAGATCTTGAGACGAGATCTCATTGACGAGATTTGAATCTGAGCGTGCGCTGGCCCGGCGGCCATTTTCCTGGCGCCTATGTTCTCGGAGGCCAAAAAAGTTTTTGCATTACCACATTTTGAGAGCTGTACCGTAATTTTCGGACTACAAGACGCACTTTCCCCCCCCAAAAAGGGGGGAAAATAGGGGGTGCGTCTAATAGTCATAATGCAGGCTTACCGCGGCGGCAGAGGTGCGGCGTCAGAGGTGCATCCCCGCACCTCTGCCGGTAACCACTGCTGCAACCCTTCCATGGACACCAGGCCGTGGCATCGCCCACGTAAGCAGGAAGGGACCCTGCTCAGGTGCACCTCTGCTGACACCATGCCTCCTATGACCCTGCTCTGCCACCGCCAGCCCTCAGGTAAGATTCTGTAAATTTAGACAATAAGACGGACCCCCATCTTATAAAAAAATCTTTTTTTCTGCAATTTTCACCCCAAATTTGGAGTGCGTCTTATGGTCCGGTGCGTCTTATAGTCCGAAAAATACGGTAATTTTTCCATATTTTAGTACACAGAGTCATGTGAGGTCTTCTTTTTTGCAGGACGAATTGACGTTTTTATTGGTACCATTTTTTGGCACGACATTTTTGATCGCTTTTTATTCCGATTTTTGATAGGCAGAATGAACAAAAACCAGCAATTCGTGAATTTCTTTTGGGTGGGGCATTTATACCGTTCTGCGTGTGGTAAAATTGATAAAGCAGTTTTATTCTTCGGGTCAGTACGATTACAGCGATACCTCATTTATATATTTTTTTTCACTGAACGGGTTAACTAGTGGGACAGTTTTATAGGTCGGGTCGTTACGGACGCGGAAATACTAAATATGTAAACTTTTATTGATTTTTTATTATTATTTACATAAAGAAAAAAAACACAAAAATTGAGCTTAACTTGAGTTGGTACACATGCAGAAGTTAAACGCATGTTAACATTGGCCACAAAACATATAAAACCTACAAGAGAAAAAGTGAGCAAAAACCCCTGCTGTAACTAAGTAAAAAAGCAAAAGTGCATTTAAATAACACAGAGTTTTTATTAATACTGTTTTTTGATAAAAAAAAAATAGCACAAAAGCCATCCCACCACGTCAAGGTAACTCTGATCAGGACAGTCCTACGCTGTCAAATATTAAAACCTTACCATGTGTCAATATTGACCTCAGTGTGAATAAGGGCAGACAAGAGGACTGGGCCCAACCAGTGAGACACCAGACTGGGGAAGCCTTATATACAGTTTCCAGCTCAGGAGAGGGGAAGGCCACACCCCGGCTTGCACAGAATGCAACAGTACAAAGAAAAAAAACACAAAAATTGAGCTTAACTTGAGTTGGTACACATGCAGAAGTTAAACGCATGTTAACATTGGCCATAAAACATATAAAACCTACAAGAGAAAAAGTGAGCAAAAAACCTAAAGAATGAAATGTATTTATTGGAACAATATTTATATATTTTTTTCTTTATGTAGGAATTTTTTTTAAATTTTTTTTTACACATGTTAATATTTTTTTTTTTACTTATTTACATTGTCAGAGTGTGGGACATCAATGTATAGTGTCAGATCGCTGATCTGACACTGCACAGCACTGCACAGGAGGCTTGCGCTTACAAGCCACTTCCCTGCAGGACCCGGAAGGAACCCCGTGGCCATCTTGGATCCGGGGCCTGCAGGGAAGAGAACGGAGGAGACCCTCGGAACAACGCAATCATATCGCGCTGTTCCGAGGGTCTCAGGGAAGCACGCAGGGAGCCCCCTCCCTGCATGATGCTTCCTTATGCCACCAGAATGCTGCTGTCATGTTTGGTCGCAGTGTTCCGGGGGTTAATGTGCCGGGAGTGGTCCGTGACCGCTCTTGGCACATAGTGCCGCATATCAGCTGTGGTAATCAGCTGACACCCGGCCACAATCGGCCGCGCTCCCCCCCGTGAGGGCGGCTGATCGCGTTGGACGTACTATTCCGTCCATGGGATTTAGGGCCCACTCCACATGGACGGAATAGTACATCCAATGCTAGAAAGGGGTTAAACAGCCCCCATTATAGCTAAGTCATTAGTTTCCATGACTGTCCTTGGGTCTGACGTACAAAATATAGGATGTCAGGAATGAATATCACTATTTATCTCTTGTATTGTGTAAATGGCCAAAAAACAATGACTGCTTCATATCTTTCTTTCTATTTTCTTTTTATTGAAGTTTTAATAATTACAGACAATTAGAACATCAAAAACTACGAGTGAGCATATCAAAATGTAAAAGAACATGTGACAAGATAGCGTTATAAACTCAGGTCAACTGACACTAACAAGTCTATATACTTTTAAAGGAAATGAGTCCAACATCTCATTCAAAATTGTTACTACGGGAGTAACTTTTTAGATTTAGCGAGATGAGAAGATATAGGGGGGAAACAGAGAGATAATGGATAAGAGAGGGGAGAAGGGGATAGGGGGGTAGGGGGAGGGGTTAGGTTAGGGTGACACCTTGAGAATTGAATGATTTATGGTACCATTGCAGAGTAAAAAGAGTTTTGGGTCCTAAATTGGATCCATGAATTCCAAATGTTGTAAAACTTATCAGTGGCATGGTTCACTCTTGCAGCTACTTCTTCTATGTGGAACAGTTGCTCAATTTTGGAGCAGAGCTGGCTGGAGGTGGGTATGTTCTTAGTGTTCCAATATGACGGAATTAAAGATTTCCCAGCCGCTATAATAAACTGAGCCATCTTGGAGGCGTTTTTTTCCTTTGGCCAAAGAGGAAGGTGTTGTGAAATTGGATTTTGGGCTCCCCCGGTGGCCACTGGTGGAATTGAACTTGTGTGCATCATCCCCTCTGTTCACCTGTTCCCATCAGGATGTGGGAGTCGCTATTTAACCTTGCTCCTCTGTCACTTCCATGCCGGTCAACATTGTAATCAGAAGCCTTTCTGTGCATGTTCCTGCTACCAGACAACTTCCAGCTAAGTCGGACTTTTGTCCTTGTTTGTTTTTTGCATTTTGTTCCAGTTCACAGCTGCAGTTTCGTTTCTGTGTCTGGAAAGCTCTTGTGATCTGAAATTGCCACTCTGATGTTATGAGTTAATACTAGAGTCTTAAAGTAATTTCAGGATGGTGTATTGATAGGGTTTTCAGCTGACCATGAAAGTACCCTTTCTGTCTTCCTGCTATCTAGTAAGCGGACCTCGATTTTGCTAAACCTATTTTCATACTACGTTTGTCATTTTCATCTTAAATCACCGCCAATATATGTGGGGGCCTCTGTCTGCCTTTCGGGGAAATTTCTCTAGAGGTGAGCCAGGACTATATTTTCTTCTGCCAGGATTAGTTAGTCCTCCGGCCGGCGCTGGGCGTCTAGGGATAAAACGCAGGCTACGCTACCCGGCTACTGTTAGTTGTGCGGCAGGTTTAGTTCATGGTCAGTTTAAGTTTCCATCCTTCCAAGAGCTAGTTCCTATGTATGCTGGGCTATGTTCTCTTGCCATTGAGAACCATAACAGTTTGACCGGCCCACAAAGGGTTAAATTAATTGGCAGAGAAAGGAGAGAAAAAAGAAGTCTGCTGAAAATTTTTTTTTTTTTCCCTTCAGTTCTGAGTGTGCTTTCAATTGAATCACTTGCAAGTCTGCCTATATTGCAGCCTTCCTCTCTCTCTCTCCTTCTAATCCTGGAATGGCTCTGTGTTCACCTGTTTAAAATGGATATTCAGAGTTTAGCTGCAGGTTTGAATAATCTCACCACGAAAGTTCAAAATTTACAAGATTTTGTTGTTCATGTTCCTATATCTGAACCTAGAATTCCTTTGCCTGAATTTTTCTCGGGGAATAGATCTTGCTTTCAAAATTTCAAAAATAATTGCAAGTTGTTTTTGTCCCTGAAATCTCGCTCTGCTGGAGATCCTGCTCAGCAGGTCAGGATTGTGATTTCCTTGCTCCGGGGCGACCCTCAAGATTGGGCTTTTGCATTGGCTCCAGGGGATCCTGCGTTGCTCAATGTGGATGCGTTTTTTCTGGCCTTGGGGTTGCTTTATGAGGAACCTCATTTAGAGCTTCAGGCGGAAAAAGCCTTGATGTCCCTATCTCAGGGGCAAGATGAAGTTGAAATATACTGCCAAAAATTCCGTAAATGGTCTGTGCTTACTCAATGGAATGAGTGCGCCCTGGCGGCGAATTTCAGAGAGGGTCTCTCTGATGCCGTTAAGGATGTTATGGTGGGGTTCCCTGTGCCTGCGGGTCTGAATGAGTCCATGACAATGGCTATCCAGATCGATAGACGTCTGCGGGAGCGCAAACCTGTGCACCATTTGGCGGTGTCTACTGAGAAGACGCCAGAGAATATGCAATGTGATAGAATTCTGTCCAGAAGCGAACGGCAGAATTTTAGACGAAAAAATGGGTTGTGCTTTTATTGTGGTGATTCAACTCATGTTATATCAGCATGCTCTAAGCGTACTAAGAAGCTTGATAAGTCAGTTTCAATTGGCACTTTTCAGTCTAAGTTTATTCTATCTGTGACCCTGATTTGTTCTTTATCATCTATTACCGCGGATGCCTATGTCGACTCTGGCGCCGCTTTGAGTCTTATGGATTGGTCCTTTGCCAAACGCTGTGGGTATGATTTAGAGCCTCTTGAAACTCCTATACCTCTGAAGGGGATTGACTCCACCCCATTGGCTAGTAATAAACCACAATACTGGACACAAGTAACTATGCGAATTAATCCGGATCATCAGGAGATTATTCGCTTTCTTGTGCTGTATAATCTACATGATGTGTTGGTGCTTGGATTGCCATGGCTGCAATCTCATAACCCAGTCCTCGACTGGAACGCTATGTCTGTGTTAAGCTGGGGATGTAAGGGGATGCATGGGGACGTACCTTTGGTTTCCATTTCGTCATCTATTCCCTCTGAGATTCCTGAATTCTTGTCTGACTATCGTGACGTTTTTGAAGAACCTAAGCTTGGTTCATTACCTCCGCACCGGGAGTGCGATTGTGCCATAGATTTGATTCCGGGTAGTAAATACCCTAAGGGTCGTTTATTTAATCTGTCTGTGCCTGAACATGCTGCTATGCGAGAATATATAAAGGAGTCCTTGGAAAAGGGACATATTCGTCCTTCGTCATCTCCCTTAGGAGCCGGTTTTTTCTTTGTGTCTAAGAAAGATGGCTCTTTGAGGCCGTGTATTGATTATCGGCTTTTGAATAAAATCACGGTTAAATATCAATATCCGTTGCCACTGCTGACTGATTTGTTTGCTCGCATAAAGGGGGCCAAGTGGTTCTCTAAGATAGATCTCCGTGGGGCGTATAATTTGGTGCGAATTAAGCAGGGGGATGAGTGGAAAACCGCATTTAATACGCCCGAGGGCCACTTTGAGTATTTGGTGATGCCTTTTGGCCTTTCAAATGCCCCTTCAGTCTTTCAGTCCTTTATGCATGATATTTTCCGTGATTATTTGGATAAATTGATGATCGTGTATCTGGATGATATTCTGATTTTTTCGGATGACTGGGACTCTCATGTCCAGCAGGTCAGGAGGGTTTTTCAGGTTTTGCGGTCTAATTCCTTGTGTGTGAAGGGTTCTAAGTGCGTTTTTGGGGTTCAAAAGATTTCCTTCTTGGGATACATTTTTTCCCCCTCTTCCATCGAGATGGATCCTGTCAAGGTTCGGGCTATTTGTGATTGGACGCAACCCTCTTCTCTTAAGAGTCTTCAGAAATTTTTGGGCTTTGCTAACTTTTATCGTCGATTTATTGCTGGTTTTTCTGATGTTGTTAAACCATTGACTGATTTGACTAAGAAGGGTGCTGATGTTGCTGATTGGTCCCCTGCTGCTGTGGAGGCCTTTCGGGAGCTTAAGCGCCGCTTTTCTTCCGCCCCTGTGTTGCGTCAGCCTGATGTTGCTCTTCCTTTTCAGGTTGAGGTCGACGCTTCTGAAATCGGAGCTGGGGCGGTTTTGTCGCAAAGAAGTTCCGACTGCTCCGTGATGAAACCTTGTGCTTTTTTTTCTCGTAAATTTTCGCCCGCCGAGCGGAATTATGATATTGGGAATCGGGAGCTTTTGGCCATGAAGTGGGCTTTTGAGAGTGGCGTCATTGGCTTGAGGGGGCTAGACATCAGGTGGTGGTATTGACCGACCACAAAAATTTAATTTATCTTGAGTCCGCCAGACGCCTGAATCCTAGACAGGCGCGCTGGTCGTTGTTTTTCTCTCGGTTTAATTTTGTGGTGTCATACCTACCGGGTTCTAAGAATGTTAAGGCGGATGCCCTTTCTAGGAGTTTTGAGCCTGACTTCCCTGGTAATTCTGAACCTACAGGTATCCTTAAGGATGGAGTGATATTGTCTGCCGTTTCTCCAGACCTGCGGCGGGCCTTGCAGGATTTTCAGGCGGATAGACCTGATCATTGCCCACCTGGTAGACTGTTTGTTCCTGATGATTGGACCAGTAAAGTCATTTCTGAGGTTCATTCTTCTGCGTTGGCAGGTCATCCTGGAATCTTTGGTACCAGGGATTTGGTGGCAAGGTCCTTCTGGTGGCCTTCCCTGTCACGAGATGTACGAGGCTTTGTGCAGTCTTGTGACGTTTGTGCTCGGGCCAAGCCTTGTTGTTCTCGGGCTAGTGGATTGTTGTTGCCCTTGCCTATCCCGAAGAGGCCTTGGACGCACATCTCGATGGATTTTATTTCGGATCTTCCTGTTTCTCAGAAGATGTCTGTCATCTGGGTGGTGTGTGACCGTTTCTCTAAGATGGTCCATTTGGTTCCCCTGCCTAAGTTGCCTTCTTCTTCCGAGTTGGTTCCTCTGTTTTTTCAAAATGTGGTTCGTTTGCATGGTATTCCGGAGAATATCGTTTCTGACAGAGGAACCCAATTCGTGTCTAGATTTTGGCGGGCATTCTGTGCTAGGATGGGCATAGATTTGTCTTTCTCGTCTGCTTTCCATCCTCAGACTAATGGCCAGACCGAGCGGACGAATCAGACTTTGGAGACATATTTGAGGTGTTTTGTGTCTGCAGATCAGGATGATTGGGTTGCTTTTTTGCCTTTAGCGGAGTTTGCCCTCAATAATCGGGCCAGCTCTGCCACCTTGGTGTCTCCTTTTTTCTGTAATTCGGGGTTTCATCCTCGATTTTCCTCCGGTCAGGTGGAATCTTCGGATTGTCCTGGAGTGGATGCTGTGGTGGAGAGGTTGCATCAGATTTGGGGGCAGGTGGTGGACAATTTGAAGTTGTCCCAGGAGAAGACTCAGCTTTTTGCCAACCGCCGGCGTCGGGTTGGTCCTCGGCTTTGTGTCGGGGACTTGGTGTGGTTGTCTTCTCGTTTTGTCCCTATGAGGGTTTCTTCTCCTAAGTTTAAGCCTCGGTTCATCGGCCCGTACAAGATATTGGAGATTCTTAACCCTGTGTCCTTCCGTTTGGACCTCCCTGCATCTTTTTCTATTCATAATGTTTTTCATCGGTCATTGTTGCGCAGGTATGAGGTACCGGTTGTGCCTTCCGTTGAGCCTCCTGCTCCGGTGTTGGTTGAGGGCGAGTTGGAGTACGTTGTGGAAAAAATCTTGGACTCCCGTGTTTCCAGACGGAAACTCCAGTATCTGGTCAAATGGAAGGGATACGGTCAGGAGGATAATTCTTGGGTGACTGCCTCTGATGTTCATGCCTCCGATCTGGTCCGTGCCTTTCATAGGGCTCATCCTGATCGCCCTGGTGGTTCTGGTGAGGGTTCGGTGCCCCCTCCTTGAGGGGGGGGTACTGTTGTGAAATTGGATTTTGGGCTCCCCCGGTGGCCACTGGTGGAATTGAACTTGTGTGCATCATCCCCTCTGTTCACCTGTTCCCATCAGGATGTGGGAGTCGCTATTTAACCTTGCTCCTCTGTCACTTCCATGCCGGTCAACATTGTAATCAGAAGCCTTTCTGTGCATGTTCCTGCTACCAGACAACTTCCAGCTAAGTCGGACTTTTGTCCTTGTTTGTTTTTTGCATTTTGTTCCAGTTCACAGCTGCAGTTTCGTTTCTGTGTCTGGAAAGCTCTTGTGATCTGAAATTGCCACTCTGATGTTATGAGTTAATACTAGAGTCTTAAAGTAATTTCAGGATGGTGTATTGATAGGGTTTTCAGCTGACCATGAAAGTACCCTTTCTGTCTTCCTGCTATCTAGTAAGCGGACCTCGATTTTGCTAAACCTATTTTCATACTACGTTTGTCATTTTCATCTTAAATCACCGCCAATATATGTGGGGGCCTCTGTCTGCCTTTCGGGGAAATTTCTCTAGAGGTGAGCCAGGACTATATTTTCTTCTGCCAGGATTAGTTAGTCCTCCGGCCGGCGCTGGGCGTCTAGGGATAAAACGCAGGCTACGCTACCCGGCCACTGTTAGTTGTGCGGCAGGTTTAGTTCATGGTCAGTTTAAGTTTCCATCCTTCCAAGAGCTAGTTCCTATGTATGCTGGGCTATGTTCTCTTGCCATTGAGAACCATAACAGGAAGGTTTAAAAGAACATTTTCCGGTTTCAGAGTTGTCTGTTTTCCTAAGACTTTATATATAATAGAATTAATCTCACTCCAAATTGGAGTAAGCTTCGGGCAGGACCACCACATGTGTATGTAGGAACCCTCCGCTACTTCACATCACCAACATTTAGTGGTTATATTGCTATGCCATCTCTGGGTGAGCTTGGGCGTTATATACCATCTGGAGATAATTTTATACGAATTTTCCTGAATTCGCACACACGTAGATGGACCATGCGAGTTTCTATATATATATTTTGTTTGTGTTTCATAGAAGGAGGTACCTATGTCTTTTTCCCATCTAGCTAGATAAGCACGTTTCAATGGTGTATCTATGCCAATTAATGATTGATATATTATTGAAAGGGTTCGGGTAGGGGTTTTCGCTCCTGCACATAAGATTTCAAAAGGGGTTAGTGATCTATTAGTGTCAATTAACCGATATTTTTGGTGAAAGAGATAGGAGAGTTTGCCATATTGCAAGAACGTTAGACCCGAGAGTCCCGGTATTTTGTTTAAGTCTTGTAAGGATAGTAATACTCCATCTTTAAACAACTGTTCTATTGGTAAATGTGTAGCGGTACTGGGAAGTGAGTCTAAGATGTTATGATCCTAGTGGTAGAGGATCTCTGGTATTCCGGCTAAGTCTGCAAAAACATAGGAACTGCTCTAGGGAGGTGGAAACTGGGCTAACCGCATACCTGATCCTAACACACAACTAGAAGTAGCCGGTGAACGTGCCTACGTTGTTTCTAGACGTCTCGAGCCAGCCGGAGAACTGACTACCCCTAGAGGGAAAATAAGACCTCACTTGCCTCCAGGGAAATTAACCCCAAAGATATAGAAAGCCCCCAACAAATAATAACGGTGAGGCAAGAGGAAAACACAAACGTAGAGATGAACTAGATTCAGCAAAGTGAGGCCCACTAGTCTAGATAGGCAGAAAATAGAAAGTGAACTATGCGGTTAGCAGAAAACCCTGCAAAAACATCCACGCTGAATATTCAAGAACCCCCGCACCGACTGACGGTGTGAGGGGAGAATATCAGCACCCTAGAGCTTCCAGCGAGCTAGAAAATCACATTTTGAGCAAGCTGGACAAAAAACACTGATAATGCAAATGATCCAAAGTATGCAAACAGGACTTAGCTTTTCTTGCATGAGACAGATGGCAAGGAATCAGGAGGAGACCAAATTGGACTGAATACATCGATACCAGGCAAGACACTGAGTCCTAAGGAGGACTAAATAGGGAACACCCACAGCTTAATGAAACAGCTGAAGCCCAGGCCTGCAGAAAAACATGACTCATACAATACCATTAGTGACCACAAGAGGGAGCCCAGAAACACAGTTCACAACAATACCCCCCCCCCTTGAGGAGGGGTCACCGAACCCTCACCAAGACCCCCAGGGCGATCAGGATGAGCAGCGTGAAAGGCATGAACCAAATCAGCCGCATGAACATCAGAGGCGACAACCCAGGAATTATCCTCCGGACCATAGCCCTTCCACTTAACCAAATACTGAAGTCTGCGTCTAGAGATACGAGAATCCAAGATCTTCTCCACTACGTACTCCAACTCGCCCTCAACCAAAACCGGGGCAGGAGGCTCAACAGCAGGAACCACAGGCACCACGTACCGCCGCAACAAGGACCTATGGAACACATTATGAATAGCAAATGACGCTGGAAGGTCCAAACGAAAAGACACCGGGTTAAGGATTTCCAAAATCTTATAAGGACCGATAAAGCGAGGCTTGAACTTAGGAGAGGAGACCTTCAAAGGAACATGCCGAGAAGACAACCAAACCAAATCCCCAACACGAAGTCGGGGACCCACACCGCGGCGGCGGTTGGCAAAACGCTGAGCCTTCTCCTGTGACAATTTCAAATTGTCCACCACATGGTTCCAAATCCGCTGCAACCTATCCACCACAGAATCAACCCCAGGACAGTCAGAAGGTTCAACCTGACCCGAGGAAAAACGAGGATGAAAACCAAAATTGCAGAAAAAGGGCGAAACCAAAGTGGCAGAACTAGCCCTATTATTAAGGGCAAACTCGGCCAGTGGCAAAAAGGTCACCCAATCATCCTGATCAGCAGAAACAAAACATCTTAAATAAGTTTCCAACGTCTGATTAGTTTGCTCAGTTTGGCCATTAGTCTGAGGATGAAAAGCCGATGAGAACGACAAGTCAATACCCATCTTAGCACAAAAGGATCGCCAGAATCTGGACACAAACTGGGATCCTCTGTCAGACACAATATTCTCAGGGATGCCGTGCAAACGAACCACATTCTGAAAGAACAAAGGAACCAAATCGGAGGAGGAAGGCAACTTAGGTAAGGGCACCAAATGGACCATTTTAGAAAAATGATCACACACCACCCAGATGACAGACATCTTCTGAGATACTGGAAGATCCGAAATGAAATCCATGGAAATGTGCGTCCAAGGCCTCTTCGGGATCGGCAAGGGCAAAAGCAACCCGCTGGCACGAGAACAGCAAAGCTTAGCCCGAGCACAAATCCCACAGGACTGCACAAAGGAACGCACATCCCGCGACAAGGAAGGCCACCAAAAGGACCTAGCCACCAAATCTCTGGTACCAAAAATCCCAGGATTCCCCGCCAACATCGAAGAATGAACCTCGGAAATAACTCTGCTGGTCCATCTATCAGGGACAAACAGTCTCTCTGGTGGGCAACGATCAGGTCTATCAGCCTGAAATTTCTGCAGCACTCGTCGCAAATCTGGGGAAATGGCAGACAAAATCACTCCCTCTCTGAGAATACCAGCCGGTTCTGAGACTCCCGGAGAGTCAGGCACAAAACTCCTAGAAAGCGCATCAGCCTTCACGTTCTTCGAACCAGGCAGGTATGAGACCACAAAGTCAAAACGGGAGAAAAACAACGACCAACGAGCCTGTCTAGGATTCAGACGTTTGGCAGACTCGAGATAAATCAGATTTTTATGATCAGTCAAGACCACCACACGATGCTTAGCTCCCTCGAGCCAATGTCGCCACTCCTCAAATGCCCACTTCATAGCCAACAACTCCCGATTACCAACATCATAGTTCCTCTCAGCAGGCGAAAATTTTCTGGAAAAGAAAGCACATGGCTTCATCACAGAGCCATCAGAGCTTCTCTGCGACAAAACGGCCCCCGCACCAATCTCAGAAGCATCAGCTTCAACCTGGAAGGGAAGAGAGACATCCGGCTGGCACAAGACTGGCGCTGAAGTAAACCGGCGCTTCAGCTCCCGAAAGGCCTCCTCGGCCGCAGGAGACCAATTAGCAACATCAGAACCTTTCTTGGTCATATCCGTCAAAGGTTTAACTACGCTAGAAAAATTAGCGATAAAACGACGGTAAAAGTTAGCAAAGCCCAAGAACTTCTGAAGGCTCTTAACAGACGTGGGCTGAGTCCAGTCATGAATGGCATGGACCTTGACTGGGTCCATCTCCACAGTAGAAGGGGAAAAAATAAAACCCCCCAAAAAAACCTTCTGTACTCCAAAGAGACATTTTGAGCCCTTCACAAACAAAGCATTATCACGCAGAACCTGAAACACCATCCTGACCTGGTTCACATGGGACTCCCAATCATCAGAAAAAACCAAAATATCATCCAGATAAACAATCATAAATTTATCCAGATATTTCCGGAAGATATCATGCATGAAGGACTGAAACACAGAAGGAGCATTAGAGAGTCCAAAAGGCATCACCAAGTACTCAAAATGACCCTCGGGCGTATTAAATGCTGTTTTCCATTCATCTCCCTGCTTAATGCGCACAAGGTTATACGCACCACGAAGATCTATCTTGGTGAACCAACTGGCACCCTTAATCCGAGCAAACAAATCAGACAACAATGGCAAAGGATACTGAAATTTGACCGTGATCTTATTCAGAAGACGATAATCTATACAAGGTCTCAAAGACCCGTCCTTCTTGGCCACAAAAAAGAATCCTGCACCAAGAGGAGAAGAGGATGGGCGAATATGTCCCTTCTCCAAAGACTCCTTTATATAACTCCGCATCGCGGCATGCTCTGGAACAGATAAATTAAAGAGTCGACCCTTAGGAAATTTACTACCAGGAATCAAATTTATAGCACAATCACAGTCCCTATGAGGAGGAAGGGCACTGGACCTGGGCTCACTAAATACATCCTGGTAATCTGACAAAAACTCAGGGGTCTCAGAAGGAGTGGAAGAAGCAATAGACACCAACGGAGTATCGCCATGAATCCCCCGACAACCCCAACTTGACACAGTCATAGCTTTCCAATCCAAAACTGGATTATGGGTCTGTAGCCATGGCAGACCCAAAACGACAACATCATGCAAATTATGCAGAACAAGGAAGCGAATCACCTCCTGATGTACAGGAGTCATGCACATGGTCACCTGCGTCCAATACTGAGGTTTATTCTCCGCCAATGGCGTAGCATCAATTCCTCTAAGAGGAATAGGAAATTCCAACGGCTCCAGGACAAAACCACAGCGCCTGGCAAACGACAAATCCATCAGACTCAGAGCAGCACCAGAATCCACAAAAGCCATGACTGAGTAAGAAGATAATGAACAAATTAAGGTCACAGACAAAATAAATTTAGGCTGTAAAGTACTAATGGCGACAGGATTAACAACTCTTTTTAAGCGCTTAGAGCATGCTGAGATAACATGCGTAGAATCACCACAGTAAAAACACAACCCATTTTGACGTCTATGATTTTGCCGTTCGGCTCTGGTCAGAATTCTTTCACATTGCATAGGGTCAGGTGTCCGTTCAGACAGCACCGCCAAAGGATTAGCAGATTTGCGCTCCCGCAAACGCCGATCAATTTGAATGGCCAGAGCCATTGAATCATTCAGACTTGTAGGGATAGGAAACCCCACCATCACATTCTTAATGGCTTCAGAAAGACCATTTCTGAAATTTGCGGCCAGGGCACACTCATTCCATTGAGTAAGCACGGACCATTTCCGAAATTTTTGACATTACACCTCAGCTTCGTCCTGACCTTGAGAGATAGCTAGCAACGCCTTTTCGGCCTGATTTTCAAGATTAGGCTCCTCATAAAGCAAACCAAGCGCCAGAAAAAACGCATCAACATTCACCAATGCAGGATCTCCTGGCGCCAGAGAGAAAACCCAATCTTGAGGGTCGCCACTCAAGAAGGAGATAACAATTTTAACTTGCTGAGTGGAATCCCCAGAGGAACGAGGTCTGAGAGACAGAAACAATTTACAATTATTCCTAAAATTCAGGAACTTAGATCTATCTCCAAAAAACAGCTCAGGGATAGGTATTTTTGGTTCAGACATAGGACTATGAGTGACAAAATCCTGAATGCTTTGCACCCTTGCAGCAAGCTGATCCACACTAGAAGTCAGAGTCTGAAAATTCATGTCTGCAGCAGAGCTCAAAGCCACTCAGAGAATAAGGGGATGAAAGAAGCTAGACAGACTGCAGCAAGGAAAAACAACACAAAAAAAACAAACCACTCAGTACTTCTTTTTAATCCCGCTTCTGCGATGCATTAAACATTTCCTTTATGGCCTGGTATACTGTTATGATCCTAGTGGTAGAGGATCTCTAGTATTCCGGCTAAGTCTGCAAAAACATAGGAACTGCTCTAGGGAGGTGGAAACTGGGCTAACCGCATACCTGATCCTAACACACAACTAGAAGTAGCCGGTGAACGTGCCTACGTTGTTTCTAGACGTCTCGAGCCAGCCGGAGAACTGACTACCCCTAGAGGGAAAATAAGACCTCACTTGCCTCCAGAGAAATTAACCCCAAAGATATAGAAAGCCCCCAACAAATAATAACGGTGAGGCAAGAGGAAAACACAAACGTAGAGATGAACTAGATTCAGCAAAGTGAGGCCCACTAATCTAGATAGGCAGAAAATAGAAAGTGAACTATGCGGTCAGCAGAAAACCCTGCAAAAACATCCACACTGAATATTCAAGAACCCCCGCACCGACTGACGGTGTGAGGGGAGAATATCAGCACCCTAGAGCTTCCAGCGAGCTAGAAAATCACATTTTGAGCAAGCTGGACAAAAAACACTGATAATGCAAATGATCCAAAGTATGCAAACAGGACTTAGCTTTTCTTGCATGAGACAGATGGCAAGGAATCAGGAGGAGACCAAATTGGACTGAATACATCGATACCAGGCAAGAGACTGAGTCCTAAGGAGGACTAAATAGGGAACACCCACAGCTTAATGAAACAGCTGAAGCCCAGGCCTGCAGAAAAACATGACTCATACAATACCATTAGTGACCACAAGAGGGAGCCCAGAAACACAGTTCACAACACTAAGAGATCTGAGATTTTAGTCAGTGGAGATAGGGGTGGTTCTAAGGACATGCCTGGTTTCTCCCAAATTTTAAGTGTGGCTATTGTGTGTACATTTGTTATTTTGTATGAGGACGAATCTTTGTTTTGTCCAAGTAGAATGGAACGTAGAGGGAGAGGGGACATTTCTTCTTCTATGTTTAGCCATTGTTTATCATCCGATTTTCTAATCCAATAGACCATTCTTGTTATATGTGTTGCTTGGTAATATTTTACAATATCTGGGGCACCCATTCCTCCCAAATCTTTCGGCAGGGTAAAGGTCTTAGAATTAATGCAAGGTTTACTTTTTTCCCAAATATAGCTGAAGAATAAGGAGTGTACTTTGGACAGATAAGAAAGGGGAATTTGGATTGGGAGCATATTAAAGATATAAAGAAATTTTGGTATTATTAAGCTTTTTAAGATGTTTTTTCTTCCTATCCAGGACAGGAATGTGTCTTTCCAGGAACAGAGTCTTGAGGTTATGGTCACTAATAATTGGTTAAAGTTAAGAGCAAAGAGATCTTTGTCAGATGCACACAACTGTATGCCTAAGTATGTTAGACTTTTCATCTGCCAGGGAAAGGGAAATGCAGATTTGAGGTTATTTACAACTTTCACTGGTAGTCCTAAGTTTAGTAATTCAGATTTTGTTTCATTTATTTTGAAATTGGATAGTTTGCTATAGATCTCCATAATATTCATTATGGCTGGAATGCTCCTTAAGGGTTTAGAAATGACTGCTTCATATCTAACGTTGAAAACACACTCTCTGTTGAGCCTCACCTCTAAAGTACCAATCCATGTAGAAGAACAGCGCTCCACCGGGTGTAATAGTCCAAAAGAATCTTTATTTAGCCATATAGCATAAGCAACGTTTCGACCATATGTTGGTCTTTTTCAAGCAAGGTCGAAACGTTGCTTATGCTATATGGCTAAATAAAGATTCTTTTGGACTATTACACCCGGTGGAGCGCTGTTCTTCTACATGGATTGACGTTTTACCCAGGAGGGTTCCCTGGATATGGAACGAGCGCCCAAATGAGTGAGTGCTGCCAGTCATCTGTATACTCACCTCTAAAGTACATCACTTTTTTTACTTTTGTCTGTATTTTTTGGTGAAAAAGATTTAGGGATTTACTTTAGGGATCATTTTACTTTAGTCTCTAACTCATTCCTTTACTTGGGTGCTGAGGGTTCATCAGGGAAATGGTGGGGGTGCGGTCAGCTTCATTTGCCTATGGCACCAAAATAATGTACCTTGTCACGGCCCTGGCTGTGAGTGACAGCTCAGCCACCCTATGGATAGCAGGGGTGTGTCGGGTTGTCAGTTTTGAGTTTGAGATTCCTGCAGGTGTTTTTCGTCCCAGATAATTGCCAGGCTATTTAGCTGGCTGATAATATCAGATCATTGACAGTTGTAGCTTCAAACTCAGTGGTGTGTTGACGCTGTGCTCGGTATTTTGTTATGCTGATCTTTCGTTGCCGGACCTAAGATTTGCATTTGACTACCCATTTGTATAATCCCTTTGCCTTTGACCTATTCTGACTTTAGTTACCAGACCCTGGACTTTGCCCGACTATCTGTTTGTCTTATCCCTCTGTCTTTGACGTACCTTCCTGGCTTTTGACCTTGGACCTCTTGACCACTTTGCCTCATGGTTAGTCCATGAGTAGTGACTAGTGTCACAGGATGAAAGATAGTGAAGTGATGATGGGTCATATCATTATGGGGTTTCTGTTGTTTTCTTGAGTGTAATGGGTTCACCATCTAGGCCTACAACTTCAATTAATCCTGTGGCTTTCAGGGTAGAGACTTCAGATTTCTTTAGGACACTGGGGGCTGCTACAGTGTCCACCAGACACTCTATTGTGTTGAAGGGCATATCAGACAGGGTAAAGTAAACACAGTCATCACACCCCTAGTTTCAGAGATGACTGATAGAACTGGAAGCCCTTCATGTCAATTGATGCTTTCATGCAGTTTTTTCTTTGGGGTCTTACACTTGCTTCTAGAAGTTCATCACAATTGTAGCACCTCACCTTACTGAGGTCCACCCTTCCAGGTAACACCCTTTTTTGGCTGATCTTTCCCATTGTTTGTTTATAAGCATTTTAATTACTATTACTTTCTGGAATGCCTTTTCTTCCACCTCTTGAACATTCCTTTGAATTAAACTAGCAAAACTGAGTGTTGGGACTGACTTCTCATGCCAATTAGCATGAGCAAAAATTAATGAGTCTCCTTATTCAATCTAGACACCAAGAAGGCAATCAACATTTTTCCCACCCTGGTCCTTCAGGCTCACTGCTATATCCTCAACTGCCTGCCTAAATCTCTTAAAGTAAACATCAACTGTTTACTTCGCCTTTTGAAGAATATTTGTCACCCTTAGCCAGGACTGAGGAGCAAAATTCTCTCCAATTTTGCTTTGTAAATTCCAATGCATTTTGAGGGGAGTTTTCTTGCTCAGTTGGGTTAGATGGCAGAATGAGTCTTCTGCAGGTGGCAGAAGAATCAATCTGTCCAGCTATTGCTTTAATTTTCTACAAGTCTCTCCATGTGGGGTTGTAACTGACTAATGTTATACAGCTCATTTACAAATGCATATGGATTGCTCTGTAGTTTGTTGATCGATGAGAGAAATCCCTTCACTTTCCCAGGTGTCCACGGAACATGTTGGGTGATTCTCCTAACTATCTGACCATTTATACAAGGCATAGATTTGTTCTCTGAAAGGATAGGCAGAGGCCTGAGGTGACAATTGTGTCTCAGTCACTTTTCTTTTTTTTTTCGGGTGATCAGAAGTTCTTCCTTCACACCATAATAAACTCTCCCTCCCCACAGGAATAGATATCTATCCCCATATACCTGGGGTAGGATGGGAAGAGAAAAATTCAGGGCCTACGGCCTTCATTTTTTTTTACAAGCAAAAGTGGACTATTGTCAGTTTATATCGGAGATGTGGAGGAAGCCTGTTGCTTAGAGATCTCATGGCATCTGGTAGAGAAGAACTTGTGTGGAGGCTTGAGAATTTGCTGTCTGCTTGCACATAAAAGTGCCATGGTCATGCTTGGGCCTAATGGTTAGTTTGTGACTGTACTGAAAGCGTATATAAGGTAGATAGGGCTGAATGTGTGTAAATTTGGGTACCATTCATTCCATAGGTTCTGGAGACACAGATGACTGTGGTGAGCGCTGCACTCGAGCTCTCCCACAATCATATTATACAAAGGAAATATGTTTACTGCAGGCGTGTAAGTGACCTTCTACAGCTGTCTGTAATAGAGGGGGGTCCTGTTTTGGATAATAAACCAACATGATTACAGCTGTTCCAAATTAAAAGAAAATTAGTTTATTACATTAAGAGTTTGCTCACATAACCATATAATATGGCCTAGAACTATCAAGTGTCTTATCAGATAGCACTAGGCCCAATGTTATACCATGGGGCAGCGCAGATCTGCAATTTTTTTCTCATTCTAATTCGGCATGAGAAAAAAAATCACAGCAACTGGCCACCTCCTGATGGGCCCCATCAAGAATGTTCGTGAAGTGACCAGATTAAGTCCATTATCATTCTTCAACTTGGTTCTGCTGGACGTGGCTCTTCTTTAGAACATGATATTCATGAAGGGGTCACGAAAGCATTTTTTTTATTAAGCGGGTTTTCTATTTCTTGTTCAAATAGTTTTTATTGAAAATGTTTTAACTATTATACAAAATGGAGTTAAACAACATGAGGAAAAGAAACGGAAAAATATGGGAGACAAGGAAAAATAAAGGAAAACGGGAGATGGAACTATCACAAAGCAATAACAGTCATTCTATCTCTGATACATGTACCAAGAGATATTAAGGTCAAGGGTAAGACAATAGAATTATTATTTCTATCACAGTATCTCACCATAGTTTCATTGTCACATATTATGTAAGCTAGCTAACTATGTTCCTGATCAGGGCTGCCAAAAAGAATTTCAGGACCCCATAATGGCTCCCTTGAGACTCCGTCCAGGCTTCACCCCAGTTCTGCCTCCACCCAAGCACCGCCTACACCCCTCAAACTTTCCACTGTCCCACCGCTCACTCTTGGAAAAACTCTTCTGCCTTGTCCTCACTAATCACACAGTAACAGTTCCTATGGAACCATATCACATAACCATCAGCTTTTGTGTTGACCAACAGATTATTTAAGCCTGCCACCACGACAAGGTAGACTCTTTTGGCAGGGCCCTACTCTACTCTAACGTATTAACCATTTCTTAAAATATCCAATAATCTTTTTAGGTATATTTTTAATTACTTTTCTCTAAGGGAATGTGTCTCATACATTTTTTTTAAACTAATTGAAATCAGATTGTGTTATTATCTTTTGTATATCCTGTAGTTCTGATTGCAGATTATTGTATTCTTTTTCCTGTACATTTATGGAAGCTGCTATCTTGCCTGTTTGGAGATATGGACATTGGACATATACATGTGTATATATCATCAGACATTATAGAGGACTCTATTTCCTTGGGAGATATTTCTATTCATGTTCTCATGTTTAGTGACATGCAGATGTCATTGTACAGCATGGGGGAAGAGGTGGGCTGTGACACTACCTTCTGTGAATGGTGGATTCTGTTATCTCTCATTGTAATCCTGATTGCTATGTTAATGAGGTGACTGCTAATAAAGGATCTCTTCTGGGCATGCCAGTCTATTAAAAAAGTAATTTCTGTTTATTTATTATTTTATGATATAGGGGTGACATACTTTATTAAAGTAAATTCTTGAAAAACATTAAACTATGATTAAAAGGATTGGCCATGTTCTGGTTATTGTTGATAAATGTGTTTGAGATGATAGGACTCTTACTTATATGGCCTTTCTTGAATTTCAGCACCAAATATGAAATATGGTAAATAGAAATATAGGCTATGCTGAATTTTTGCACTAAATGCCTTTTAATCATGTCATATACTTGTAGATTGTAAGCCCTCGCGGGCAGGGTCCTTTCTCCTCTTGTACCAGTCTTGACTTGTATTGTTTAAGATTATTTTACTTGTTTTTATTATGTATACCCTTTTCACATGTAAAGCACCATGGAATAAATGGCGCTATAATAAAAAATAATAAAAATAATAAACACATTGGTTAATAATAACCAGAGAGTTGTCAGTGCCCAAAACATAAAAGCTTCATAACATATTCCCACTAAATATTTTGCTAACTAAATCTATTTTCATAAGAGTCATTTAGTTAAATCCTTTGGTCAATTACACAAAATGCAAAATTACAGTGCCCATAACAAAAGAGAAACAAACAAAGAAAACAGACAAAAAAAGACAGCACCTACCTAAAACCAATAAACACAATGAAAATAAGATCATTTTGTGAGATCAGAGAAACATAACATAAAAACAGCTGGATGTTATATTCTGTCTTTGTTAATGATTTCTTCCAGGGTCTGGGGCGTTCGCTGCCTGGAAGAAATCCCTGCCCTCTGTCCTCATTTCAATACTACACTGCTCCCATTAGCGTCAGTTATGGCCTCGGAATCCTGCGCCTGCGCCCTGCACCTTATCGGCGAGGATTTCTTTCAGGCAAACACACGCCCAGGAGCCTGAAAGAAATCATTTTTGGGTTATTGGGCTGATCATTAGGATAAAGACAGAATATGACATTTCTCCACAACAAAATTATTAATATAAGGCATACAGGTAGGACTAGCTTAACATTTCTATTATCTGTATGCCCATAATAGTAGGTCATATATGTCTAGGGGATAAAAGATTCACAATAAAGCATAAACACACATCTATTAATTCTTATCTATCTAATAGGATGACGACAGCTGTCAAGACCTGCATCCCACCACAAGAAACACTCTGAAATTATCCCTGGAAAAAGTGCTGCACAAACAGTTTGGGTGCAGCTGTGGGACCCTATTTCCAGAGATGATGTCCTCCACCCAAGTCTCAAAAAGCTGAAAGGGTCTTCAGGAGAAGTGGGTAGTCGAGCTAGGCTATCAGACGGTCACCTCTGTAGCTGTAGTGTCATCTTTCCTATGGTTCTATTCAGGGGTGGACAGGGGCGGACATGTTATTGGTGCATATTGTGCAACTGCACATTGGCCAAGAGGTAAGGGGACATATTTCCACCTTCAATGCAGATGAAATTGTGTGTTATGATTGAGTTATTGGGATGATCATTAGGAGAAAAGACAGAATATAACATTTCTCCACAACAAAACCATTAATATGAGGCATACAGTTAGGACTACCTTAACATTTCTATTACCTGTATGCCCATAATAATAGGTCACATATGTCTAGGGGGATAAAAGATTCCATATAAAGCATAAACACACATATATTAATTCTTGTCTATCTAATAGGATGACAACAGCTGTCCAGACCTGCATCCTACCACTAGAAACACTATGAATTAATCCCGGGAAAGAGTGCTGCTCAAACTGATGGGGTGCAGCTGTGGGACCCTATTTTCAGAGATGATGTCCTCCACCCAAGTCTCAAAAAGCTGAAAGGGTCTTCAGGAGAGGTGGGTAGTCGAGCAAGGCTATCAGACGGTCACATCTGCAGCTGTAGTGTCATCTTTCCTATGGTTCCATTCAGGGGCGGACATGTTATTGGTGCTACTTGTGCAACTGCACATTGGCTAAGAGGTAAGGGGGCTATTTCCACATTCAAAGCAGATGAAATTGTGCTGTATGATGAGTTATTGGACTGATCATTAACATAAAGACAGAACATAACATTTCTCCACAACAAAACCATTAATATGAGGCACACAGGTAGGACTAGCTTAACATTTCTATTACCTGTATGCCCATATTAATAGGTCATTTACGTCTAGGGGGATAAAAGATTCCCTATAAAGCATAGACACACATATATTAATTCTTATCTATCTAATAGGATGATTACAGCTGTCCAGACCTGCATCCCACCACAAGAAACACTCTGAAGTTATCCCGGGAAAAGTGCTGCACAAACAGTTTGGGTGCAGCTGTGGGACCCTATTTCCAGAGATGATGTCCTCCACCCAAGTCTCAAACAGCTGAAAGGGTCTTCAGGAGAAGTGGGTAGTCGAGCTAGGCTATCAGACGGTCACCTCTGTAGCTGTAGTGTCATCTTTCCTATGGTTCTATTCAGGGGTGCACAGGGGCGGACATGTTATTGGTGCAACTTGTGCAACTGCACATTGGCCAAAAGGTAAGGGGACATATTTGCACCTTCAATGCAGATGAAATTGTGTGTTATGATTGAGTTATTGGGATGATCATTAGGATAAAGACAGAATATAACATTTCTCCACAACAAAACCATTAATATGAGGCATACAGGTAGGACTACCTTAACATTTCTATTACCTGTATGCCCATAATAATAGGTCATATATGTCTAGGGGGATAAAAGATTCCATATAAAGCATAAACACACATATATTAATTCTTGTCTATCTAATAGGATGACAACAGCTGTCCAGACCTGCATCCTACCACTAGAAACACTATGAATTAATCCCGGGAAAGAGTGCTGCTCAAACTGATGGGGTGCAGCTGTGGGACCCTATTTTCAGAGATGATGTCCTCCACCCAAGTCTCAAAAAGCTGAAAGGGTCTTCAGGAGAAGTGGGTAGTCGAGCAAGGCTATCAGACGGTCACATCTGCAGCTGTAGTGTCATCTTTCCCATGGTTCCATTCAGGGGCGGACATGTTATTGGTGCTACTTGTGCAACTGCACATTGGCCAAGAGGTAAGTGAACCCATTTCCACCTTCAAAACAGATAAAATTATGCGTAATGATGAGTTATTGGGCTGATCATTAGCATAAAGACAGAATATAACATTTCTCCACAACAAAACCATTAATATGAGGCATACAGTACATATAGGACTAGCTTAACATTGCTATTACCTGTATGCCCATATTAATAGGTCATATACGTCTAGGTGGATAAAAGACTCCCTATAAAGCATAAACACGCATATATTAATTATCTATCTAATATGATTCCTTCAAAGCAGATGAAATTGTGCATTGTGATAAGTTATTGGGCTGCAAAGGGTCCATATATTGTTCATGCACAGTGTCCCTCTTCTGTCTGGGTTTTCCAGTGGCTCCAATGTATAATTAATTTCCTGTAATGAGAATCACATCACATTAATAATTTCCAGGCAATCAAGCTCAATACAATCAATACTATCACTACCACTATGGGCTTTTGAAAAGTTGAGAGTAAATTGTTTAACCCAACTATGATAGACCCCATCCAGAAAAAGGGATTCCATCCCTCTTTGGATATATCTCTAGCTTTTTGCTGCAGCTCCTTTACTTTATCCATCTATTGAATCATGTGCATCTTCAATGTAGGAGCAGCATTCCTCACCTATAACAGCACTAGTCCCCTTTCAATTGCTAACAGGCAGTCAAGAGCCATTCTCTTCTGAGGGGCTACCATCCTCATTCAGTGACATCACAAGTAGAAGCTAATGGGGGTGAAACCAACAACCAAAACATTTGGTCACATAAGAAGTGGTAGCTTATGGGGGCAAAACTGACAACCAAAACATTCCGTGAAATTACAAATAAGAGCTAATGTGGGCGGAGCCAACAACCATAACATTCCGCGACATCATATTATGCATCTAATGGGGGCGGAATCAACAATCCCATCACTCTAAGACATCACAAGTAGCATCTAATGTGGGCGGAGCCAACAACCACCACATTCCGTGACATCACATGTAGCAGCTAATGGGTATGGATCCAACAACCTCACTTCTATTGAAGTACATTGCCCAATAATATACTAGAGATCAAACAATATGAACCCTACCAATGTGGGGGAATATTTGAATAGCTTTACTACATATGGAGCTAATATGTATATACATCGGTGTTGTACAAGGATTTCCCAATATTGGTTGGATTTATATTTTTGATCTGAACTGTATATTACTATATGTCTCAATAACATCCGACAATTACATAATTATCTTCATGTTACAGGTGTTTCCTTCACAGGATATAACTTTAATCTCTCAGATTTGGATGATTCTATAACAATTTATGGCCTAAAAATCGAGAAGTCCTCATGTTCCAGTTATGGCTGAGGGGATTCTTTCAATTATAACTAATCTATGGACCTGATGAGCAAGAAAGTCAGAAACTAATAAAATGTGATGGATAATCGGTAAATCATTGTCTTTTCTGTACTTGAAGATAAATCCCGTCACATTCTATAGATGTCTTTACTATTGGAAGAAATGCTGTAAAATGTGGACACCTCCTAATATAAGGGGTTCACTAATTATTTTGGGCCTGCTTATATTATATAGAATAAAGACTCCTTAATGAATAAAAAATTGATGAGAAATAGATGATAGGAGAGAATGAAGGACACAGCAAGAGACGACATAGAGCCGACTTACCTCTCTCTCCACCGTCTGCAACTGTCACATGGAATGTTGGCTCTGCAGCTCCTTACACAATGTGTGTGATGTCATAATGGAGGGGGAGGAGTCAGAAACCACAACATTCCGTGACATCATCAGCAGGAGCAGCAGTTCTTATTTAAAGAGATCAGAGCAGGCCATACAACCAATTAATTACCATATAAATGAAGTGGACTCTTATTATCCACCTTGACCTCTTAAAACTTTTATAAAATGCCACAATGTCATTATTACCATACAATGTAATTCCGGAGTAGTTTCTACTGATCTAAACAGTGATAAATCAACAATAATAACATATGTATCCCAGTATTACAGAAGATTAGATTATATGGATGGTTGGATGTAGAGGTGGACATGCTACTGTAGGATAAATGGCCAGTAAATAGAAGAGGACACTATAGCCAATGTTACTATATACCAGGGTTGGGCAATTAATTTTCCCAAGGGGCGACATGAGAGAACGTAACATATTAATTACAATTATTATTTTATATTATAAGTCCGCAAGGACAGGGCTCTCTCCCCTCTGTACCAGTGTGTCACTGTAAACCTGTTTACTGTAAATTATATCTATAACCCTGTATGTAACCCCTTTCTCATGTACAGCACCATGGAATTAATGGTGCTATATAAATAAGTAATAATAATAATAATAATAATAATAATTAATAATAATTGTATAACTTAATATTGAGCAGAATTAAGTATGCTGACACCCCCTACACACCATATGAGCCCATATACAGCTCCCCTCTATACCTGTATATACTGTAAAAGCTGACACCTAGCTTCCTACATACAGCATGAGTCCTCACATAACCCATCCACATACATTGTAAGAATCCACATAGCCTCTCTATATAGAGTTTGAGCCCCTACCTAGCCTCTCTGCAGTCAATATGAGCCCTCACATAGCCCTTTGTATATAGTATGAGACCACACATAGCCCCTTATATACAGTATGAGCCAGAGGTGCATCTAGAAGTGATGAGCAAGCGTGCTTGCCACTGCTCGATACTCGATTACTCGATCAAGCATCGTGGTGCCTTGTTACACTTATTACTCGATTGGGTATCACGGGTGCTCAAGCGCCATTCTCAAGTAGTTTTGGATTAGAGGCATATAGGCAGAGTTTATTCCATAGGTATACTGCTGCTGTAAGGCTAGTTTCACACTTGCGTTTTTGTCTGCATGCGTTTTTAAAAAAAACGCATGTGTGAAAAACGCATGTAAACGCGGTAAAACGCATGCGTTTTTTAGACGCATGCGTTTTTATAGAAAAACACAAGAAAACACAAGAAAACACAAGAAAAAACAAGAAAAAACAAGAAAACCCTAACCCTAACCCTACCCCTAACCCTAACCCTAAACGTGACTGAAATACGTGGCACTGAAATACGTGCAACTGAAATACGTGGTACTTAAATACGTGGCACTTTAATACGTGGCACGTGGCACTTAAATACGTGGCACGTGGCACTTAAATACGTGGCACGTGGCACTTAAATACGTGGCACGTGGCACTTTAATACGTGGCACGTGGCACTTATATATGTGGCACGTGGCACTTATATATGTGGCACGTGGCACTTAAATACGTGGCACGTGGCACTTAAATACGTGGCACGTGGCACTTAAATACGTGGCACGTGGCACTTAAATACGTGGCACGTGGCACTTAAATACGTGGCACTTAAATACGTGGCACGTGGCACTTAAATACGTGGCACGTGGCACTTAAATACGTGGCACGTGGCACTTAAATACGTGGCACGTGGCACTTAAATACGTGGCACGTGGCACTTAAATACGTGGCACTTAAATACGTGGCACGTGGCACTTATATATGTGGCACGTGGCACTTATATATGTGGCACGTGGCACTTATATATGTGGCACGTGGCACTTAAATACGTGGCACGTGGCATACGTGGCACTGAAATACGTGATACGTGGCACTTAAATACGTGGCAATATGACTGTCAGAAAATGTTCATTAAACGGTTAGGGGTGAGGTTAGGGGTAGAGTTAGGGTTAGGGTTTGGATCCCTTTATCACCTTGATGGTGGTGGGTGACTTTTTAGTGTGTTTTCTGGTTTTTTTCTATAAAAACGCATGCGTTTTTAGCGCAAACAAACGCATGTGCTTAAAAACGCATGCGTTTACATAGACAGCAATGCATTTTTTTGCCGCGAAAAAACGCATGCGTTTTTTCGCGGCAAAAAGACGCGCAAGAAAATACTGCAGGTAGCATTTTTGAAAATGAACGCATGCAGTCAAAAAACGCATGCGTTTGAAAACGCGACCAAACGCATGTGCAAAAAAACGCATGCGTTTTCAATGTTAAATATAGGAAAAAAAAACGCATGCGTTTTTTGTGCAAAAAACGCTGCAGACAAAAACGCAAGTGTGAAAGCAGCCTAAGCTAAAAACAAAAGTCCTTTTCAAGGCTACATATTTTCTTTCCCCTATATATATATTTTCCTCATATATCTCTGTGCTCCAAGTTTGGTCATTGTAGGCCGGAGGACCACTATTTTTGCTGTCTGTTACTGAAATTATATACAGCACTATTTAGCTTAAAAAATATATAAAGGCCACATATTTGCCAGAGTGGTATTTCCATCAGAGCCCTCATATATCTTTGTGCTCCAAGTTTGGTCATTGTAGGCCGAAGGACCACTGTTTTTGCTGTCTATTACTGAAATTATATACAGCGCTATTTAGCATAAAAAAATATTAAAAGACCACATATTTGCCAGTGTGGTATTTCCGTGAGAGCCCTCATCGATCTGTGTGCTCCAAGTTTGGTCAGGTAGATTTGCAGGCATACTCATCAGATATTATTTCGCTACTAATAAATATATTTGGGTTGAGCACTTGAAATAGTGCTGTAATCCATTTAAAATGGGTAAGGCAAGGGGCAAGGGATGGGGAAGTGGATGTGATGATGATGGTGCATGCAGAGGACGAGGCTGTGGCCAAGGTGAAAGTGGACTTGAATAGCTAAGAGAATCCTTTGTAAAAATTAAAACATAACTTTTAATACAACTGTTCTAAAAACATTTATGGACACACATAACAAACGTGATAAAGTGCAAACAGTGCATACCAGTGCTCAGTAAAAAAATGGTTTTGTCTCACCAAATAGACGTTTTTGACAGGAGCCAATCGATGCTTTAAGGGGGAAAGGGGAGGAAGAGTTGTCTATACTACCCCGGTCGTGCCCCTGTGTTGCTCCTGCCCTGACAAGGGCAGTACCCAAGTCAGACTGAATTTGTACCCACCACAAGAGATTTAGACTTCCCTACGCGTTTCCTCTCACATAGGTGAGACTCATCAGGGGAACTACAAAACTGTGGGATATATTATCAGAAAGAAGCGCCCCTCCATCGGGAGGTGGCTGCTCAGTGTCCGGTGCTATCGGTTTTTAGCATAGACTGATTATGGTAGGGTGAGACACAAGGTGACAGACCATCCCCTTATATAGTTTCCTGTTCCTTAAGCCAGCTGATTATATGGCTTCCTACCTTGCTTGTATTTAGGCCACGTGGCATTACATGGCGTTGTACCGCCAATATTGTAAAGAGTAATTCCATATCCGTCCTGCGTTCTGCACCGCAGCACATGCATTGAGGACAGGCCGCCGTCACTTCCGGTTTGCATTGCCCAGACCCACCGATTCATTGCGCATGCGCCGGTTGAATCAGGGAGAGCATTCTGCACCGCAGCACAGGCATTAGGGACAGGCCGCCGTACTTCCGGTTTACACTGCCCAGACCCGCTGATTCATTGCGCACGCGCCGCTTGACTCAGGGAGAGATGGTTCCTGAACAGCGGCGTGTGTATCACCTAGGCAACGCGCTTCTTACAGCGGTACCTATCATAATGCCCACATTTGTTATTATGCGCTCCCACAATGCAGCGACATACGGTGTGTATATTTTACAAAAACTGCCAAGAGTGTGCCCATTTGTTCCTAGACTATCCTGCACATATAGACTACTTGCAAAAGGACAAGGGGGCGGAGTTTCAACAGATATCATACCCAGCGCCTGAGTGGTATTAAGATGTGCCAATATTAATGTAAATGGCCATATGTACAAGTATAAAAACCTGTTTCATTTCTTATTATTACCAAATGCTGGATCCATTTAATTACCAAATGATACGGATGATATACTACATGGGCCAGATTTTCCTATACACAGTCCCAAAAAATATGCCACAGGCTCCTATTTTACATTTTTAGGTATATGGGGTTCAAGATGAGACAACATAGTTATATAAAACAGCCATCTCCCCATCTATAAAATGGGTGCAATTGTCAAACATCATGATTATTTGTTCCAATTATATAGAGCAAGTTCAATGATGTAATGCTTACATATGGACCAGAACCTACATATAGGTAAAAACTATATATCAGGGGAAAAAAAGTCGACCGTAAATATCAGTGCAGTCCATAAACAAGAATTCTCAGTTTGTATCACCCATGTTTGAGTTAGAGAAATAGATACATGTAAGATATAGCAGTGGCTAATATCCTACTAATTCTTTCTTAATAGAAGGCCTCAAAACTGTTTTTTTGGCCAAATACTCCAAAGTGCAGGATTACAGACTACCAACCTATAGATATATGACAATAGACCATACTATATTCATATTTACAAAAAACAGCTATAATTCAGCTGCTCATTTAAGCCATATGGATGGCATGTGTTAAGACGAAATATCCACCTAGACTCCCTTTGAAGCAGAATCCTATCATAGTCTCCACCTCTTTTTGGCGGCATTACTCTCTCGATACCCATGAATTGTATGGCTCTCGTGTCTCCAGTATGTAAACCATTTACATGTCTTGCCACAGATGTTTCTCTCTTGTTACGGATGTCACCCAGATGTTCACCTATCCTTCTCCTAAACTCTCTTATGGTTTTACCCACATAGGTCTTGCCACATTTGCAAATAATCCGGTAAATTACGCCCTTGGTTTTACAATTAATGAAGTCTTTTATTTCAAAAGACTCACCAGCGTTTTCAAAACTCCTACCCACCTGAACATGTTCACAGGCGATGCACTCCCCACACCGGTAGCATCCCTTAGTTCTAGTGGGTAGCCATGTTTCCCTAACCGTTGGTGTGACAAAGTGGCTGTGTACTAGGCGATTTCCCAACGTACGACTCTTCTTATACGTGATTTGTGGTCTCTCACCTATGAATTCTCTGATGTCCTCATCCATCTGGAGAACACTCCAGTATTTTTGGACTATCTCTCTAACCATCTGGGCTCCATTATCATAGGTACATACCAGTCGAGCCTTCCCTACTGAATTCTCAGTTCTTTTTTTAGGGGCCAGAAGTCCTCCCCTGTCCTGATTTGCAGCGTGTTTAAACGCCTCTCTCAGTATATGGTCAGGATAACCCCTAGTCAGAAACCTTTGACGCAAGTCATCAGCTTTGTTTTTAAATTCTTTCTCGTTTGAGCAATTCCTCTTAAGTCTAAGGTACTGACCCTTAGGTATGCCTTTTTTCAAAGAATAGGGATGGTGACTATCCCATTTTAACAATGAATTTGTGGAGGTAGACTTACGGAAGATGGTAGTCTCCAAGGTATCCCCCCTCTCTGACTTTGTAATAAGAATGTCCAAAAAGGCCAATTGTTTTAAATTGATTTCAAACGTGAACCTCAGATTCATTTCATTATTATTCAAAAAATCAATGAATTTCTCAAATTCAATCATGGTGCCTCGCCAGAGTACAAAGACATCATCTATGAACCTGACCCACAGGTCAATTTTGCTGGTCAGGTCCATAGGTGTGTCTGAGAAAACGATGGTGTCCTCCCACCAGCCCAGGAACAGGTTTGCATAACTTGGCGCGCAAGGATTACCCATTGCAGTGCCCCTGAGCTGGTGGAGGACCTTACCATCAAAACAAAAGTAGTTCTGGTGCAGAACAAAATCAAGAAGAGACATGACAAACTCATTGTGGGGGATACATTGAAGGCCTCTTGTTACCAAAAAGTGCTCAATGCCTTTCATTCCAAAAACGTGTGGGATAGAGGAATACAATGCCTCAACATCAATGCTAGCAAGGAATACATCTGGTTCTACATTGATGTTCTCAAGTTTATTCAGTAAATCAGCCGTGTCCCTCACGTATGATGGCAATGAGCTTACAAAAGGTCTAACACAGGTTGTCACACCAACGGTTAGGGAAACATGGCTACCCACTAGAACTAAGGGATGCTACCGGTGTGGGGAGTGCATCGCCTGTGAACATGTTCAGGTGGGTAGGAGTTTTGAAAACGCTGGTGAGTCTTTTGAAATAAAAGACTTCATTAATTGTAAAACCAAGGGCGTAATTTACCGGATTATTTGCAAATGTGGCAAGACCTATGTGGGTAAAACCATAAGAGAGTTTAGGAGAAGGATAGGTGAACATCTGGGTGACATCCGTAACAAGAGAGAAACATCTGTGGCAAGACATGTAAATGGTTTACATACTGGAGACACGAGAGCCATACAATTCATGGGTATCGAGAGAGTAATGCCGCCAAAAAGAGGTGGAGACTATGATAGGATTCTGCTTCAAAGGGAGTCTAGGTGGATATTTCGTCTTAACACATGCCATCCATATGGCTTAAATGAGCAGCTGAATTATAGCTGTTTTTTGTAAATATGAATATAGTATGGTCTATTGTCATATATCTATAGGTTGGTAGTCTGTAATCCTGCACTTTGGAGTATTTGGCCAAAAAAACAGTTTTGAGGCCTTCTATTAAGAAAGAATTAGTAGGATATTAGCCACTGCTATATCTTACATGTATCTATTTCTCTAACTCAAACATGGGTGATACAAACTGAGAATTCTTGTTTATGGACTGCACTGATATTTACGGTCGACTTTTTTTCCCCTGATATATAGTTTTTACCTATATGTAGGTTCTGGTCCATATGTAAGCATTACATCATTGAACTTGCTCTATATAATTGGAACAAATAATCATGATGTTTGACAATTGCACCCATTTTATAGATGGGGAGATGGCTGTTTTATATAACTATGTTGTCTCATCTTGAACCCCATATACCTAAAAATGTAAAATAGGAGCCTGTGGCATATTTTTTGGGACTGTGTATAGGAAAATCTGGCCCATGTAGTATATCATCCGTATCATTTGGTAATTAAATGGATCCAGCATTTGGTAATAATAAGAAATGAAACAGGTTTTTATACTTGTACATATGGCCATTTACATTAATATTGGCACATCTTAATACCACTCAGGCGCTGGGTATGATATCTGTTGAAACTCCGCCCCCTTGTCCTTTTGCAAGTAGTCTATATGTGCAGGATAGTCTAGGAACAAATGGGCACACTCTTGGCAGTTTTTGTAAAATATACACACCGTATGTCGCTGCATTGTGGGAGCGCATAATAACAAATGTGGGCATTATGATAGGTACCGCTGTAAGAAGCGCGTTGCCTAGGTGATACACACGCCGCTGTTCAGGAACCATCTCTCCCTGAGTCAAGCGGCGCATGCGCAATGAATCAGCGGGTCTGGGCAGTGTAAACCGGAAGTACGGCGGCCTGTCCCTAATGCCTGTGCTGCGGTGCAGAATGCTCTCCCTGATTCAACCGGCGCATGCGCAATGAATCGGTGGGTCTGGGCAATGCAAACCGGAAGTGACGGCGGCCTGTCCTCAATGCATGTGCTGCGGTGCAGAACGCAGGACGGATATGGAATTACTCTTTACAATATTGGCGGTACAACGCCATGTAATGCCACGTGGCCTAAATACAAGCAAGGTAGGAAGCCATATAATCAGCTGGCTTAAGGAACAGGAAACTATATAAGGGGATGGTCTGTCACCTTGTGTCTCACCCTACCATAATCAGTCTATGCTAAAAACCGATAGCACCGGACACTGAGCAGCCACCTCCCGATGGAGGGGCGCTTCTTTCTGATAATATATCCCACAGTTTTGTAGTTCCCCTGATGAGTCTCACCTATGTGAGAGGAAACGCGTAGGGAAGTCTAAATCTCTTGTGGTGGGTACAAATTCAGTCTGACTTGGGTACTGCCCTTGTCAGGGCAGGAGCAACACAGGGGCACGACCGGGGTAGTATAGACAACTCTTCCTCCCCTTTCCCCCTTAAAGCATCGATTGGCTCCTGTCAAAAACGTCTATTTGGTGAGACAAAACCATTTTTTTACTGAGCACTGGTATGCACTGTTTGCACTTTATCACGTTTGTTATGTGTGTCCATAAATGTTTTTAGAACAGTTGTATTAAAAGTTATGTTTTAATTTTTACAAAGGATTCTCTTAGCTATTCAAGTACATATTTTCTAGAGATTTACCTAAAGTGTCAGGATCTGACACACTTTGCTTGTTAGCAAGGTGAAAGTGGGCCACAACAAAGACCCACATCTTCTCGCTCAACCTTCCTATCCCAGTTTCTAGGGGACCGCAGCACATCACTATTGAAGCCAGAGCAGTGTGAAACGGTTGTTGGTTGGATAGTGGATAATGCTTCCAGTCACTCAGCCACCACCACCACCATGTCTTCCACACGGTCAAGTCTGTGTAGCCATGAGTGTGGCCCGGAATATTCCTCACCCTGATCCTCCTTCCTCCCCCCATGCCGAGTGCCCTGAGACAACTGATCCCACACTTGGATACTCTGAAGAGCTGTTCAGTTTTCCATATCAAGATTCTGAAGTCTCGGCCGGTCAATTTGAAGTGGTGACAGCTGAGATCGCATGTAGAGATGCACAGAGCTTTGACCAGCCCCGATCACACGAAGGCGATGGTGGGAAAGTGTCAAGAGAGGCGGACGATGATGAGACACAATTGCCGGAAAGTCAGAAGGAGGAGCAGGGTGCGGATGTGGAAGATGAGGTGGTGGATGACTATGTGACTGACCCAACCTGGCAGGAGGACATGCAGAGCGAGGGCAGCAGCACACATGGGGAAGGAGGTATATCACCCCAACAGGCAGGAAGAAGCAGTGTGGTGGCCACAGACAGAAGGCATGCATCTGTTCCCCGTAACACCAACATGAGGGAAGTAGCTATTCCAACTGTTAGATCTTCCCGAGTCTGGTTATTTTTTAAAGCCTCTGCCGGTAACCCCAAACAGGCCATTTTCAGCACATACCATGCCCACATCAGCAGGGGTAGCAAAACAACCAGCCTGACCACCACCAGCATGATCAGGCACAGGGCAGCAAAGCACCCAACTTTGTGGGCCGAACCCCAGGCTCCAGGGCCACTGCCTGCTGGTCACACCACTGCTTCTTCCACTGTTTTGTGTAGAAGCCAATCCCCAGTACACCGTGCATGTGAAGATGCCTCTAGCTCTGCACCTGTTGTGGCCCACAGTCAAACAGCACCATCAGCAAGCCTGTCCACGTCCTTGTCCCAGCACAGAGTTCAGTTGTCTATGACCCAGTCTTTGGAACGCAAGCGGAAATACCCAGCCAACGCCCCACAGGCCACAGTCCTCAATTCTAATATTTCTCTCTGCTTGCACTAGAAATGCTGTCTTTTAGGCTCATTGACACGGAAGCTTTCTGCAACCTGTTGGCGGCGGCCGTCCCAAGGTACTCGGCCCCCAGTCGCCACTATTTCTCCCGGTGTGCCGTACTGGCATTACACCAGCATGTGTCCCACAACATTACCCGTGCCCTCAACAATGCTGTTACAGGGAAAGTCCACCTAACCACGGATACATGGACAAGTGCTTGTTGGCAGGGACTGTACATCTCACTGATGGCACACTGGGTTAACTGTTGTGAACTCTATTTTTGGGCTCCCTCTAGTGGTCACAAGCGGTACTGTGTAGTGTTGTCTTTCTGCAGGTGGCCTCATCAGCTGGTTCGTTATCCTTGGTTGGTTTCCTATTTAACTCACCTGGATACTCAGTTCCTTGCCTGCTATCAATGTATTCAGTGCTCTTCAGATTCCTTGTGACTACCTTGCTCCCAGTCTCTCCAAGACAAGCTAAGTCCTTGTTTGTTCATTTTCTGATTATCAGCGTTCATCATGTTTTTTTGTCCAGCTTGCTAAAATGTGATTTCTTACTTGCTGGTTGCTCTAGGGGACTGACTTTCTCCCCCCCACACCGTTAGTTGGTGTGGGGGTTCTTGAAATCTCAGTGTGGATATTTTGTAAGGGTTTTTTACTGCCCGCATAGACTCCTTTGCTATTTTCTGCTATCTAGAATTAGTGGGCCTCTTTTGCTGAATCTGCTTTCACCCCTGTGTATGTGCCTTCCTCTTACCTCACCGTTATTATCTGTTGGGGGCTTCTATATCTTTGGGGATTATTTCTCTGGAGGCAAGAGAGGTCTTTCTTTCTCTCTAGGGGTAGTTAGTTCCTCAGGCTGGCTAGAGACGTCTAGGATTTTTAGGCACGTTCACCGGCTACTTCTAGTGTGTTTGGATAGGTTCAGATTTGCGGTCAGTCCAGTTTGCCACCTCCCTAGAGCTTGTCCTATGTTTTGTTACTTAGCTGGAGTAATTTGTGATCCTCAACCACTAAGGATCATAACAGTTAACATAGTGGAAGCCGAGACCCAGTCGGACCTTGGGATGGAACACATCCTCCCCACACCGAAGATTGCTGGCCCTACGTCAATCAGGGTTGCCCCCACAGTCTACAGCTCCTGCACCTCCTCCTCCTCCATCTCTGAAATCAACACATCAGTCAGAAGCTGAAAGCACTGCAGCACTGCCTCAGCCAAGCAGCAACAGGCTGTGCTGAAGCTAATCTGCCTAGGTGAGAAACCGCACAATGCAGAAGAGTTGTGGACAGCGCTTAAAGATCAGTCAGATGTTTGGATGACACCGCTGAACCTACAGCCAGGCATGGTCGTGTGTGACAATGGCCGTAACCTGGTGGCAGCTCTGAGGCAAGATGAGCTCACACACGTACCTTGCTCGGCCCATGTGCCTAACCTCGTGGTTCAACGTTTTCTGAAAAACTCAAACTTGAAATACTTACCTCTCACTGCTTCACCGCCGTGACGTAGTCCACGTTTCCTGGGCCCACTAAAAACTTGAACCAGCCCTACCCCCCACAACTTTAGCCAAATGACCCCCAATTTCCAATGCCTAACTATTATTATAAAGTTAATTAAGATTGACAAGCTTCAGTAACAAGAATGGATGTTTTGGCCATTAAAATGGGCACTGTAGGTGTTTTCCTGGCCCCCACTCACTGCCGACTATGCTTCCCGATTGACTTGCATTGGGTTTCGCGTTTCGGTCGATCCCCGACTTTTCGCGATAATCGGCCGATTGCACTCGACTCGACTTTTGAGATAGTCGGGTTTCACAAAACCCGACTTGACCCCAAAAAAGTAAAAGTCGCTCAACCCTAGTGGTCACCATCAGTTGCAAAAAAAGGCAACATACCGTATATGCTCGAGTATAAGCCGACCCGGGGATATAAACCGACCCCCCTAATTTTGCTACAAAAAACTTGGAAAACTTATTGACTCAAGTATAAGCCTAGGGTGGAAAATGCAGCAGCTACTGGTAAATTTTTAAAAAAATAGATACCAATAAAAGTAAAATTAATTGAGACATCAGTAGGTTAAGTGTTTTTGAATATCCATATTGAATCAGGAGCCCCATATAATGCTCCATGCAGTTCATTATGGCCCCATAGATGCCCCATATAATACTCCATGCAGTTCGTTATGGCCCCATAGATGCCCCATATAATGCTCCATGCAGTTATGGCCCCATAGATGCTCCATATAATGCTCCATGCAGTTATGGCCCCATAGATGCCCTATATAATGCTCCATGCAGTTATGGCCCCATAGATGCCCCATATAATGCTCCATGCAGTTATGGCCCCATAGATGCTCCATATAATGCTCCATGCAGTTATGGCCCCATAGATGCCCCATATAATGCTCCATGCAGTTATGGCCCCATAGATGCCCCATATAATGCTCCATGCAGTTATGGCCCCATAGATGCCCCATATAATGCCCCATATAATGCACCATGCAGTTATGGCCCGATAGATGCCCCTATATAATGCTCCATGCAGCTATGGCCCCATAGATGCCCAATATAATGCCCCATATAATGCTCCATGCAGTTATGGCCCAATAGATGCCCCATATAATGCTCCATGCAGTTATGGACCCCATAGATCCTCCATATAATGCTCCATGCAGTTATGGCCCCGTAGATGCCCCATATAATGCTCCATGCAGTTCTTTATTGCCCCATAGATGCCCCATATAATGCTCCATGCAGTTCTTTATGGCCCCATAGATGCTCCATATAGCATTGTGCCACATGTAATGCTGCTGCTGCTGCTGCAATAAAAAAAAAATCACATACTCACCTCTCGTCGCTGCTCCTCAGCATCCTGTCTCTCCGCACTGACCGTTCAGGCAGAGGGCGGCATGCACACTAATACGACATTGCGCCCTCTGACCTGCACAGTCACTGCAAGAGGACGGGAAGATGGAGCGGCGGCCGGCGGATGGAGCGCGGAAAGGTGAATATGAAATACTCACCTGCTCCTGGCGCTCCTGACGCTGTCCCTGCCTGTCCCATGGTACCGCAGCTTCTTCCTGTAATGAGCGGTCATTGGTACCGCTCATTACAGTAATGAATATGTGGCTCCACCCCTATGGGAGTGGAGTCCATATTCATTACTTTAATGAGCGGTACCAGTGACCGCTGAATAGAGGTAGAGCTGCAGCGCGGGAGACCATGGGACAGGCTGGGACAGCGTTAGGAGCGCCAGGAGCAGGTGAGTAGGTGACAGTCCTCTCTCACCCATCGACCCCGCCACCGACCATGACTCGAGTATAAGCCGAGAGGGGCACTTTCAGCCCAAGAATTTGGGCTTAGAATCTCGGCTTATACTCGAGTATATACGGTAGATGCAAGGTTTTGGGAGTGTTGGCACACACGAGTATTATTTCTCCTATTATAGATTTAGCAGCTAGAGAGGCAGCCTGGAGCAGACAAGCTTCTGGGATTTTTGAGGACATGCTGATGGTCGATGCTTCTCAGGTGGGTGCATACTGATTTTGATAGTGTAACAAAAGATCTAATAGTATTCCATAAGTCTCTTACCAAGACTTGGTGGAACATAAAGAGTTTGGAGGAATACAAAAGATGTGGGTTGGTCCCGAGAGGACTGAGAGTCCAGATATTCCCAGCCTGAGAGGCTGATTGTTCATTTCAAAAGACCTGGGAAGATGGTTTGTTCCAATGTTCTTCCATTATCATGAATTTAGTTATTGAACATGATCGGTCTTTACTTTCTGGTATTAAAGAAAAAATAAAGAGTTGTGAACAGAAATTGGATACATTTGATAAGAAATTGGTGGAGCCTTTTCAAACTCGATTGAAAACTTCCATTGACCAATATGAGAAGGAAGTGCTGGATGGCAAAAAACGTAAATTTAAACGTGATCAATTAGATTTTAAAAATAGCAAAGCGTATAAGTGGGTTCATAGGGGCAACTGTTGTGAACTCTATTTTTAGGCTCCCTCTAGTGGTCACAAGCGGTACTGTGTAGTGTTGTCTTCTGCAGGTTGGCTGCATCAGCTGCTTCGTTATCCTTGGTTCGTTTCCTATTTAACCCACCTGGATACTCAGTTCCTTGCCTGCTATCAATGTATTCAGTGCTCTTCAGATTCCTTGTGATTACATTGCTCCCAGCCTCTCCAAGACAAGCTAAGTTTTTTGTCCATTCATTTTTTGATTATCAGCATTCATCATGTTTCTTGTCCAGCTTGCTAAGATGTGATCTCCTCGCTGGCTGGTTGCTCTAGGGGACTGAGTTTCTCCCCCCACACCGTTAGTTGGTGCGGGGGTTCTTGAAATCTCAGTGTGGATATTTTGTTAGGGTTTTTTACTGACCGCACAGACCCCTTACTATTTTCTGCTATCTAGTATTAGTGGGCCTCATTTGCTGAATCTGTTTTCACCCCTGTGTATGTGCCTTCCTCTTACCTCACCGTTATTATTTGTTGGGGGCTTCTATATCTTTGGGGATTATTTCTCTGGAGGCAAGAGAGGTCTTTCTTTCTCTCTAGGGGTAGTTAGTTCCTCAGGCTGGCTCGAGACGTCTAGGATTTTTTAGGCACGTTCACCGGCTACTTCTAGTGTGTTTGGATAGGTTCAGATTTGCGGTCAGTCCAGTTTGCCACCTCCCTAGAGCTTGTCCTATGTTTGTTACTTAGCTGGAGTAATTCGTGATCCTCAACCACTAAGGATCATAACAGTATAGCAGGCCAAAAAGTGTTTAATGCATCGCAGAAGTGAGATAAAAAGAAGACCTGAGTACTTTTTTTTTTTTTCCTCCCGCTTTTCCTTTGCTGCAGTCTGTTTAGCTTCTTTCATCCCCTTGAACTCTGGGTGGTTTTGAGCTCAGCTGCAGACATGAATGTTCAGACTCTGACTTCTAGTGTGGATCATCTTACTGCACGGGTGCAAAGTATTCAGGATTTTGTTTTTCATAGCCCTATGTCAGAACCAAAGATACCCATTCCTGAGTTGTTTTCTGGAGATAGATCTAGGTTTCAGAATTTTAAGAATAATTGTAAGTTATTTCTGTCTCTGAGACCTCGTTCCTCTGGTGATTCCGCTCAGCAAGTTAAAATTGTTATCTCCTTGTTGCGCGGCGACCCTCAAGATTGGGCCTTCTCTCTGGCGCCAGGAGATCCTGCATTGCTTAATGTAGATGCATTTTTTCTGGCTCTTGGACTGCTTTATGAGGAGCCTAATCTTGAGAATCAGGCAGAAAAAGCGTTGCTGGCTATCTCTCAAGGTCTGGATGAAGCAGAGGTGTATTGTCAAAAATTTCGGAAATGGTTGGTGCTTACTCAATGGAATGAGTGTGCCCTGGCTGCAAATTTCAGAGAAGGTCTTTCTGAGGCCATTAAGAATGTTATGGTGGGGTTTCCCACCCCTACAAGTCTGAGTGATTCTATGGCTTTAGCCATTCAGGTTGATCGGCGTTTGCGGGAGCGCAAATCTGCTCATCCTTTGGCGGTATTCTCTGAACAGAGACCTGAGTCTATGCAATGTGATCGAACTCTGACCAGAATTGAGCGACAAAGTCATAGACGTCAAAATGGGTTGTGCTTTTACTGTGGTGATTCTACTCATGTTATCTCAGCATGCTCTAAACGTTTAAAAAAAATCGCTAAACCTGTCACCATTGGTACGATACAGCCTAAATTTATTTTGTCTGTTACTTTGATTTGTTCTTTGTCGTCCTACCCGGTTATGGCTTTTGTGGATTCGGGTGCTGCCCTGAATCTGATGGATTTGTCGTTTGCCAGGCGCTGTGGTTTTGTCCTGGAGCCTTTGGAATTTCCTATTCCTCTGAGGGGAATTGATGCTACGCCTTTGGCTGAGAATAAGCCTCAGTATTGGACGCAAATGACCATGTGCATGACTCCCGTACATCAGGAGGTGATTCGCTTTCTCGTTCTGCATAATTTGCATGATGTTGTCGTTTTGGGTCTGCCATGGCTGCAGGCTCATAATCCAGTTTTAGATTGGAAAGCTATGTCTGTGTCAAGTTGGGGTTGTCAGGGAATTAATGGCGATACTCCGTTGGTGTCTATTGCTTCTTCCACTCCTTCTGAGGTCCCTGAGTTTCTGTTTGACTACCAGGATGTATTTAATGAGCCCAGGTCCAGTGCCCTGCCCCCTCATAGGGATTGTGACTGTGGTATAAATTTAATTCTTGGTAGTAAATTCCCTAATGGACGACTTTTTAATTTGTCTATACCAGAGCATGCCGCAATGCGGAGTTATATAAAGGAGTCTTTGGAGAAGGGACATATTCGCCCATCCTCTTCCCCTCTTGGTGCAGGATTTTTTTTTTGTGGCCAAGAAGGACGGTTCTTTGAGACCTTGTATAGATTATCGTCTTCTGAATAAAATCACAGTCAAATTTCAGTATCCTTTGCCACTATTGTCTGATTTGTTTGCTCGGATTAAGGGGGCCAGTTGGTTCACTAAGATAGATCTCCGTGGTGCGTATAACCTTGTGCGCATTAAGCAGGGAGATGAATGGAAAACAGCATTTAATACGCCCGAAGGCCATTTTGAGTACTTAGTGATGCCTTTTGGACTCTCTAATGCTCCTTCTGTGTTTCAGTCCTTCATGCATGACATCTTCCGAGAATATCTGGATAAATTTATGATTGTTTATCTGGATGACATTTTGGTCTTTTCTGATGATTGGGAGTCCCATGTGAAGCAGGTCAGGATGGTGTTTCAGGTCCTGCGTGCTAATGCCTTATTTGTGAAGGGCTCAAAATGCCTCTTCGGAGTACAGAAGGTCTCCTTTTTGGGTTTTATTTTTTCTCCTTCTACTGTGGAGATGGAGCCAGTCAAGGTCCAGGCTATTCATGACTGGACTCAGCCTACGTCTGTTAAGAGTCTTCAGAAGTTCTTGGGTTTTGCTAATTTTTACCGTCGTTTCATCGCTAATTTTTCTAGCGTGGTTAAACCTTTGACGGATTTGACCAAGAAGGGTTCTGATGTGACTAATTGGTCTCCTGCGGCCGTGGAGGCCTTTCGGGAACTGAAGCACCGGTTTTCTTCAGCTCCAGTCTTATGTCAACCAGATGTCTCTCTCCCCTTCCAGGTCGAGGTTGATGCTTCTGAGATTGGAGCAGGGGCTGTTTTGTCGCAGAGGAGCTCTGATGGCTCTGTGATGAAGCCATGTGCTTTCTTTTCAAGAAAGTTTTTGCCTGCCGAGCGGAATTATGATGTTGGTAATCGGGAGTTGTTGGCTATGAAGTGGGCATTTGAGGAGTGGCGACATTGGCTCGAAGGAGCTAAACATCGTGTGGTGGTCTTGACTGATCACAAAAACCTGATTTACCTCGAATCTGCCAAGCGCCTGAATCCTAGACAGGCTCGTTGGTCGCTGTTTTTTTCCCGTTTCAACTTTGTGGTCTCATACCTGCCTGGTTCGAAGAACGTGAAGGCTGATGCACTTTCTAGGAGTTTTGTGCCTGACTCTCCGGGAGTTTCTGAGCCGGCTGGTATTCTCAGAGAGGGAGTGATTTTGTCTGCCATTTCCCCAGATTTGCGACGAGTGCTGCAGAAATTTCAGACGGATAGACCTGACCGTTGTCCACCAGAGAGACTGTTTGTCCCGGATAGATGGACCAGCAGAGTTATTTCCGAGGTTCATTCTTCGGTGTTGGCGGGTCATCCTGGGATTTTTGGTACCAGAGATTTGGTGGCTAGGTCCTTCTGGTGGCCTTCCTTGTCGCGGGATGTGCGTTCCTTTGTGCAGTCTTGTGGGATTTGTGCTCGGGCTAAGCCTTGCTGTTCTCGTGCCAGCGGTTTACTTTTGCCTTTGCCTGTCCCGAAAAGGCCTTGGACGCACATTTCCATGGATTTTATTTCGGATCTTCCAGTATCTCAGAAAATGTCTGTCATCTGGGTGGTGTGTGATCGTTTTTCCAAGATGGTCCATTTGGTGCCCTTGCCTAAGTTGCCTTCCTCCTCCGATTTGGTTCCTCTATTTTTTCAGAATGTGGTGCGCTTGCACGGCATTCCTGAAAATATTGTGTCTGATAGAGGATCCCAGTTTGTGTCCAGGTTTTGGCGGACTTTTTGTGCTAAGATGGGCATTGATTTATCTTTTTCGTTGGCCTTCCATCCTCAGACTTATGGCCAAACCAAGCGAACTAATCAGACGTTGGAAACTTATTTGAGATGTTTTGTTTCTGCTGATCAGGATGATTGGGTGACTTTTTTGCCATTGGCCGAGTTTGCCCTTAATAATCGGGCTAGTTCTGCTACTTTGGTTTCGCCTTTTTTCTGCAATTCTGGTTTCCATCCTCGTTTTTCCTCGGGTCAGGTTGAGTCTTCTGACTGTCCTGGGGTGGATTCTGTGGTGGATAGGTTGCAGCAGATTTGGAACCATGTGGTGGACAATTTGCGGTTGTCACAGGAGAAGGCTCAGCGCTTTGCCAACCGCCGCCACGGTGTGGGTCCCCGACTTCGTGTTGGGGATTTGGTGTGGCTGTCTTCTCGGTATGTTCCTATGAAGGTCTCCTCTCCTAAATTCAAGCCTCGCTTCATCGGTCCTTATAATATCTTGGAAATCCTTAACCCGGTGTCTTTTCGTTTGGATCTCCCAGCATCGTTTGCCATTCATAATGTGTTCCATAGGTCTTTGTTGCGGAGGTATGTGGTACCTGTGGTTCCTTCTGTTGAGCCTCCTGCTCCGGTGCTGGTCGAGGGTGAATTGGAGTACGTGGTGGAGAAGATTTTGGATTCTCGTATCTCTAGACGGAGGCTTCAGTATTTGGTGAAGTGGAAGGGCTATGGTCAGGAGGATAATTCCTGGGTTGTCGCCTCTGATGTTCATGCGGCCGTTTTGGTTCGTGCCTTCCACGCGGCTCATCCTGATCGCCCTGGGGGTCTTGATGAGGGTTCGGTGACCCCTCCTCAAGGGGGGGGTACTGTTGTGAACTCTATTTTTGGGCTCCCTCTAGTGGTCACAAGCGGTACTGTGTAGTGTTGTCTTCTGCAGGTTGGCTGCATCAGCTGCTTCGTTATCCTTGGTTCGTTTCCTATTTAACCCACCTGGATACTCAGTTCCTTGCCTGCTATCAATGTATTCAGTGCTCTTCAGATTCCTTGTGATTACCTTGCTCCCAGCCTCTCCAAGACAAGCTAAGTTTTTTGATTATCAGCATTCATCATGTTTCTTGTCCAGCTTGCTAAGATGTGATCTCCTCGCTGGCTGGTTGCTCTAGGGTACTGAGTTTCTCCCCCCACACCGTTAGTTGGTGCGGGGGTTCTTGAAATCTCAGTGTGGATATTTTGTTAGGGTTTTTTACTGACCGCACAGACCCCTTACTATTTTCTGCTATCTAGTATTAGTGGGCCTCATTTGCTGAATCTGTTTTCACCCCTGTGTATGTGCCTTCCTCTTACCTCACCGTTATTATTTGTTGGGGGCTTCTATATCTTTGGGGATTATTTCTCTGGAGGCAAGAGAGGTCTTTCTTTCTCTCTAGGGGTAGTTAGTTCCTCAGGCTGGCTCGAGACGTCTAGGATTTTTTAGGCACGTTCAACGGCTACTTCTAGTGTGTTTGGATAGGTTCAGATATGCGGTCAGTCCAGTTTGCCACCTCCCTAGAGCTTGTCCTATGTTTGTTACTTAGCTGGAGTAATTCATGATCCTCAACCACTAAGGATCATAACAGGCAACAAAAGACATTTCATCCCAGAGAACAGTAATAGGGAGAATCCCTCTGCAGGGGAATCCCAATCAAGTGATTTATCCTCAGACCAGAGCAACATAGAGGGCGCCACCGGAGGGGAAGGCGTGGCAGGAGACCCCAAAAAAAGAACCAATGGTTACAAACAGTGGTCACGCAGATACCGGAGGGTGAACAGACAGAATCGGAAACACTAATTAACCCATTGGGTCCCACCGCTCCCTGCATGGATGAATTACAGCATGAAGAGGGTAAGCTTCAAATTATTAACCTATCGGACTATGAACTGTCTCCTACTGAAATGTCTATTTTGAAACGGGGTCTTTCTTTTTGCCCCATGAGTGTATTAGACAAATTCACATTTGTCAAGGATTTGTATTTATTTTGTAGGCAGCTCACTTTTAAGCTGATGTACCACCAGCCCTCTGTCATTGATACTTTGCCTCTGAATGAGAGACAGACACTCAGGGATCTTATCGCACTATTGGAAGAGAACGAGAATCCAACATCTAGAAAATGTTTCCTGGGGAGACTACCCTCGCAGGCCACACCCAGCCTTTCACTGTTTCCAGCGGTTCAAATTTTCTTTGATGCGGTATGTAGAGACACTTTAAAGCTGGATACTCAGCCGAATTGGTCAAATAATATCAGTAAAATGGAAAAGAAGGCTATTTCAAATTTGAGTGGGAAAAAGGATTTGGTTATAAGAGAGGTGGATAAAGGGGAGAACATTGTTATTTGGCCAGCTGACCTCTATCTGAAGGAAGCTAATCGACAACTGCATAATCCTCTTTTTTATCAGAGACTTCCCTCAGACCCTACTACTATCTTTAACTCAAAATTGAATAACCTTGTACAGGCTGCCTTCACATACAACGTCATTGATAAAAAAGAAAAGGAATTTTTAATTACTAAACATCCGAGGGTCCCCACGTTCTATATGCTGCCAAAGGTGCATAAATCGCTACATGAACCTCCAGGTAGGCCGATAGTGTCGGGTATCGGGGGATGTTTGAAAAACCTTGCATCTATGTTGACTTTTTTTTGCAACCGATGGTGACCACCCTTATGTCATACGTAAAGGACACGTCACATCTATTGAATATGCTTAAAGATCTCACCATTCCTCCTGATACCTCTATTATCACCCTAGATGTAGAATCTCTGTATACCAGCATCCGACACGATTTAGGTATCCAAGCGGTGTCCTTCTTCTTGAATCAACGTACTACTGGTTATCGGCAGCACGACTCTTTTCTTTAGGATCTTCCTCATTTCATTCTGGACAAGAACTACTTCGTATTCGATCGAGTTTTTTACAGGCAAGTGTCCGGTACTGCTATGGGGGCAAGATGTGTGCCCTCATATGCTAACTTCCTCATATGCCTCACAGCCTCATATGCTGGACATGGGGAGGCTGTGTGAGCCTCATATGATCTATAGAAGAGGCTGTATTTGGGTTCAAACAGTATATAGAGTAATATCGGCATACCTAATTCTGCTCAATATTGAGTGATAATTAATATTAATTATAATTATTATATCAATAATTATATGTTGACATTAATATTGAGCTTAATTCATTTCAGCCTATTGGTTCGGTCCTCCACAACACTCACAGTCTCTCATGTGGCCCCTCGGGAAAATTAATTGCCCACCCCTGATCTAAAGGATGTGCCATTTTTGAGGCAGCTGAGGGCCAGTCTTATTAGGTTGGGAAAAGGTCAATATCCATGAACCTTCTCAGCTTATTAATATCAGCCCACAGCTGTCTGCTTTTCCTTAGCTGGTTATTAAAAATAAGGGTGAACACATGTAATGTTTCTTTGGGGCCCCCCATTGTTAATAACCAGCAAAAGCAAAGCAGATAGCTGGGGCTGATATTTATAGGCTGGGAAGGTCCATGGATATTGGCCCCTTACCAGCACAATAAGACCAGCTCACATTTGTCTGCTTTCCCTTGGCTGATAGAAGTGCCCACAGCCAAAAAGCTTTTTGATTGGCTGTAATGCAGCCTTTTCACCAACTTTATTAAGCATCTGAACTTCGAACCATAAGACAGAATTCTTAGGAATTTCTGGGAGAAATCCGTGTTCGGAGTTCAGTACTAGACACTAGGTGTCTGGTACGAACTCCAAACTTTACAGTTCGGGTTCACTCATATCTATTCAGAACCTTAATCATACCGCATTTAGTTTCAAATATGTAAAATACAGTTGTGTGTCACGACTTCAGAAGGTGACATAAGAAAATCTTTTTCCTTTCTAGATCCTTGTATAAAGTGCATTTCTAGGGCAAATATCAGGTATTTCCATACGTACAATGATTGAGGTTGTAGAAAAAAGCTGTTTTTTCTGAAGTGACGCCCTCGCCTCCAGGAATAGATGCTTTTAACAAAATGATGCAGGATACACAACTGACAGAATACAGATGTTACATTTATATAACAGTCAGAAACTCAGTCTGAATGAGGATGATGGATGCGGAAGTAGGAAAAACACATGACTAACTAGTGATTACATGGAGATAAGTCCTCCAAGATATGACAGTATTATTGCGGTGGGGACTTTACACTGATAATTGCTTAAGGCTACGTTCTCACGATGAGCTTTTCATGCATTTTCAAAGCTGCGTATTTTTGCAGTGACTCGCAGTTCCCACAAAATGGATGAGATTTATAGAAATCTCGTGCCCACTGTGCTATTTTTTTTTAATCAGCGTAATGTGAACTGCGGTGCGTGTTTCAAATCCACAATTTCTCTTGCGAGTACGCCAAGTTTTCTGTGGAGATTTTCCCCATAGACGTGCATGATATGCAGAAAATCTGCAGGCAAAAAACGCACATGAGTTTTTAGTGCATTTCCGTGGCGGAAATGCTTAAAAACGCATGTAATCCACACCTAAGTAAGTCAATAAAGATTAGTCATAGCCAAATACCATGAAGTATCAAAAACAAAGCAGCATTTTTTAAAAATTACACAATAAAAAGAAAAAAAAACACAAAGACAAAAATGTGACAAAAATGCATGTAAAAAACACATTAAAAAACGTAATGAAAAAAATACAAGTAACATAATTTAAATAATAGGTGCAGAAATGGTGCAGTGTGAAAAAGTCACCAGAAGTTCTTTGTGGGATCGTAATCTTACTTCTAGTATTTTACAACCTCCTCAGTTGTTTGAAAGAGAACCTTATCAGCCCGGTAGGACTGCCACCAATTCCTCATTAGATATAAGCCCGGTCCATTAACGGGATTATATTGGGCCAGAAACCAGCCCCAATTTCATGGAAAGTTAAGCCGCGAACACGGTGGATTTGTGGATCGAGATAAAAGAGCAGCCCAAGGTTAAATTATATATTTAATCACCTTAAGGGCACACTAGACAATGCACTATATAGCGTATTTTTCAGACTATAAGACGCACTGGACCATAAGATGCACCTAGGTTTTAGATGAGGAAATTAGGGAAAAAAATTGACGCAAAAAAATGGTCAATTCTGTTCTGTGATATCCCCTATTCTGGTATGCATGGCTCCCTCATCCCTATCCCGGTGTGCATGGCCCCATCCTTATCCTGGTATGATTGGCACCATCTTGGTCCTGGTATGCACGACCCCATCCCAGTCCTGGCATGATTGGCCCCATCACGGTCCTGATTTGATTGGTCCCATCCCTATTGTGGTATAAATGTCCCCATCTGGTATGACTGGCCCCATCCTTTTATAATTGGCCCCATCTTTTTTCTTTTATAATTGGCCGTATCCTGTTCCTGGTTTGATTGGTCCCATGCTTTTTCTTTTATAATTGGCCCCATCCTGTTATTTGTATGCATGACTCCATCAGGAAAGATTAAAAAAAAACACATTAGACTCACCTACATGGCACTCCCTTGCAGCGTCCTGCTTCAGTGCCAGCAGCTGCTTAAGGCACCTCCTATCTTCATTCCATGACGTCCTCTTCTGGTCTTCACGTCGCGGCTGCGGCGCAGGCGTACTTTGTCTGCCCTGTTGAGGGCAGAGCAAAGTACTGCAGTGCGCAGGCACCGGGATAGGTCAGGTTTTACAATAAAAACGAATGTTAACTTTACCACCTGTGCCTCCGTTTCCATTCATTACAGATGGTACTGGAAGCCATAGGACTTTACGAGTTGTCCCAGGCCAAGGGTATAGGTTGAGAAGAGAAGAGGTCCTAGTACCGAGCCTTGAGGGACACCAACTGAGAGGGGGCGAGATGAAGAGGTAGTATGGGAGTAGGAAACACTAAATGAGCGGTTGGTGAGGTATGAGGAGATCCAGGATAGGGCAAGGTCTTTGACACCAAAGAAGAGAGGATCTGTAGTAAGAGGCAGTGGTCAACTGTGTCGAAGACAGAGGACAGGTCTAGAAGGAGGAGTATAGAGAATTGTCTGTTAGCTTTGGCTGTAAGTAAGTCGTTCGTAAGTTTGGCAGTCTCAGTGGAATGGTGGGGATGGAAGCCAGATTGCAGGCTGTCGAAGAGAGAGTTAGATGCAAAGTGAGAGGAAAGTTCAGTGTGGATGTGCTGCTCAAGGAGTTTGGAAGCAAATGGGAGCAAAGATATGGGGCGGTAGCTGGACATAGCGCTCGGGTCAAGGGAAGGCTTTTTGAGGATAGGTGTGATCATTGCCGGACTCGCGATCGGACAGTTATGGCAAATGCCAGAAGGGCCGGTGGCAGTAGTGGGCCGCTCGAGTGTGCCGCTGTCGGCACACTCCCCCCGCAGTCGGCACACTCCCCCCACTGTCGGCACACTCCCCCCGCTGTCGGCACACTCCCCACCCTGCATTCAACTATACTGGCGTCATAGACGCCGGTACAGTTGGATGCAATTGCAGCGCCCTAGAGTCCTGGTTGTTGCAGTACTGTCGCTCCACCACTAAGGGGAGTGATGGTACGTCTGATTGCACTAAAGGAGTTCTCCTTGCAGGTATCACAGACACACATTACACTTCACACTCCGGCCGCCAGGGGGAGCAAAAGGTCCTATCTACTAGGCCACTCCTCACACTTGGGTAAAACTGGGGGTTGGATAGGAAGTCAGGGAGAAAGTAGCTGGGGAGAGCTCGAGAGAGGACCTGTCAGGGGTGGGAGCCTGGCAGAGCCCTAGAAAAGGACAGATCATTACGGAGCCGTGCCTGTGCCTTATAGCGGCAGACTCCTAAGAAAGGACACAAAGCGAAGCATATTGTGGAGAAGTGAGAAACGGGATCACAGTACAAAGGATATAGAACCAGAAGGAGTCGTGCGGCAACATCCTTCTGAGGCGCGTAGCCGGCGGCCGGAATGCCGAGGAAGTAAGAGACTCTACGCATTACTTTGAACCACGGCCGGGCGGTTAACTTTAGGTTGGCTGTCTCACCTTTACATCTAATGAAGACAACGGAGGCAATTGTGGGAGAGGGGCGTCTCTAGGGTCCCTATAAAATAACTCCAGGCCTACCCCGTCATACGGGTGCGTCCTATCCATGTCATCTGGGGGATGGAGAGAGAAAGAAAAGAAACATACATGACAGATGTGAGGACTATCCCGTGGTGCTCAGCAGGGAGATACTACAACACACAGGCGCTGGTAGGAAGGACACTGATTTTCACCTGTAAAGGGAACTCTGGATGTGCCTTCGGACTGGCCAGTCTCAGCCAGCCCTGTTAGCAGTGCTCTGGATTGCGGATGCCGAAGCCTTCAGTAAAGAGGTAAAGAGACTGCAACCCTGTGTCGTCGTTATTTACTGCGACCTGCACTACCACCTACACCTTTTATTGGGCACCCCTTAGCAGGACCACGGACCGGGTCGGGCCACCATGACATCCTCAGAACCGATAGACCCGGTACCGAGTACCCCGCCGTCCTGTGTCTGGGGGGCCGCTCCACAATGATGGAGAAGAGAGCGTCTGCTGACGCCCCCTCTCCCATTATTCATCGCTCTGCCTCTGACACTGCGGGTGCGCGATGACGTCATATCATTGCACACCTGCTGTGTGTCGGGTGGGCAGACTGCAGCTGCTGAGACCGAAGCCTGGAGCAGCACGGGGCAAGAGGAAAGGTGAGTAGAGTGTTTTTTTATTTTTTATTATTATATATATATATCAATGAGTGATAACTGGATTGTGGGGCTATTGGGGGGCTGCATTACATTCTATGGGGCTGTGCTGCCTTACATTCTATGGGGGCTGGCTGCATTACATTCTATGGGGCTGCGCTGCATTACATTCTATGGGGACTGGCTGCCTTACATTCTATGGGGACTGGCTGCATTACATTCTATGGGGGCTGGCTGCATTACATTCTATGGGGGCTGGCTGCATTACATTCTATGGGGCTGTGCTGAATTACATTCTATGGGGACTGGCTGCATTACATTCTATGGGGGCTGGCTGCATTACATTCTATGGGGGCTGGCTGCATTAAATTCTATGGGGTCTGTGCTGCATTACATTCTATGGGGTCTAGCTGTATTATCATTCTATGGGGGCTGTGCTGCATTACATTCTATGGGGCTGGCTGCATTACATTCTATGGGGAATGGCTGCATTACATTCTATGGGGGCTGGCTGCATTACATTCTATGCAGCTGTGCTGCATTACATTCTATGGGGCTGGCTGCATTACATTCTATGGGGACTAGCTGTATTATCATTCTATGGGGGCTGTGCTGCATTACATTCTATGGGGCTGGCTGCATTACATTCTATGGGGAATGGCTGCATTACATTCTATGGGGGCTGGCTGCATTACATTCTATGCAGCTGTGCTGCATTACATTCTATGGGGCTGGCTGCATTACATTCTATGGGGACTGGCTTCATTACATTCTATGGGGGCTGGCTGCATTACATTCTATGGGGGCTGGCTGCATTAAATTCTATGGGGGCTGGCTGCATTACATTCTATGGGGACTGGCTGCATTACATTCTATGGGGGCTGTGCTGCATTACATTCTATGGGGGCTGTGCTGCATTACATTCTATGGGGCTGTGCTGCATTACATTCTATGGGGACTGGCTGCATTACATTCTATGGGGGCTGGCTGCATTACATTCTATGGGGGCTGTGCTGCATTACATTCTATGGGGTCTGGCTGCATTACATCCTATGGGGAAGGGCTGCATTACATTCTATGGGGGCTGTGCTGTATTATATTCTATGGGGGCTGTGCTGTATTGCATTCTATGGGGCCTGGCTGCATTGCATTCTATGGGGGCTGGCTGCATTACATTCTTTGGGGACTGGCTGCATTACATTCTATGGGGCTCGCTGCATTACTTTCTATGGGGGCTGGCTGCATTACATTCTATGCAGCTGTGCTGCATTACATTCTATGGGGGCTGGCTGCATTACATTCTATGGGGACTGGCTTCATTACATTCTATGGGGGCTGGCTGCATTACATTCTATGGGGGCTGGCTGCATTACATTCTATGGGAACTGGCTGCATTACAGTCTATGGGGGCTGTGCTGCGTTACATTCTATGGGGCTGTGCTGCATTACATTCTATGGGGACTGGCTGCATTACATTCTATGGGGGCTGGCTGCATTACATTCTATGGGGGCTGTGCTGCATTACATTCTATGTGGTCTGGCTGCATTACATTCTATGGGGAAGGGCTGCATTACATTCTATGGGGGCTGTGCTGTATTATATTCTATGGGGGCTGTGCTGTATTATATTCTATGGGGTCTGGCTGGATTACATTCTATGGGGGCTGGCTGCATTGCATTCTATGGGGGCTGGCTGCATTACATTCTTTGGGGACTGGCTGCATTACATTCTATGGGGGCTGGCTGCATTACATTCTATGGGGGCTGGCTGCATTACATTCTATGCAGCTGTGCTGCATTACATTCTATGGGGGCTGGCTGCATTACATTCTATGGGGACTGGCTTCATTACATTCTATGGGGGCTGGCTGCATTACATCCTATGGGGTCTGGCTGCATTACATTATATGGGGACTGGCTGCATTACATTCTATGGGGGCTGTGCTGCATTACATTCTATGGGGCTGTGCTCCATTACATTCTATGGGGACTGGCTGCATTACGTTCTATGGGGGCTGGCTGCATAACATTCTATGGGGGCTGTGCTGCATTACATTCTATGGGTCTGGCTGCATTGCATTCTATGGGGAAGGGCTGCATTACATTCTATGGGGGCTATGCTGTAATATATTCTATGGGGGCTGTGCTGTATTATATTCTATGGGGGCTGTGCTGTATTACATTCTATGGGGCTGTGCTGCATTACATTCTATGGAGACTGGCTGCATTACGTTCTATGGGGGCTGGCTGCATTACATTCTATGGGGGCTGTGCTGCATTACATTCTATGGGTCTGGCTGCATTACATTCTATGGGGAAGGGCTGCATTACATTCTATGGGGGCTATGCTGTATTATATACTATGGGGACTGGCTGCATTGCGTTCTATGGGGGCTGGCTGCATTACATTCTATGGGGGCTGTGCTGTATTACATTCTATGGGTCTGGCTGCATTACATTCTATGGGGGCTGTGCTGCATTACATTCTATGGGGCTGTGCTGCATTACATTCTATGGGGACTGGCTGCATTGCGTTCTATGGGGGCTGGCTGCATTACATTCTATGGGGGCTGTGCTGCATTACATTCTATGGGGTCTGGCTGCATTACATCCTATGGGGAAGGGCTGCATTACATTCTATGGGGGCTGTGCTGTATTATATTCTATGGGGGCTGTGCTGTATTGCATTCTATGGGGCCTGGCTGCATTGCATTCTATGGGGGCTGGCTGCATTACATTCTTTGGGGACTGGCTGCATTACATTCTATGGGGGCTGGCTGCATTACGTTCTATGGGGGCTGGCTGCATTACATTCTATGCAGCTGTGCTGCATTACATTCTATGGGGGCTGGCTGCATTACATTCTATGGGGACTGGCTTCATTACATTCTATGGGGGCTGGCTGCATTACATTCTATGGGGTCTGGCTGCATTACATTCTATGGGGACTGGCTGCATTACATTCTATGGGGGCTTTGCTGCATTACATTCTGTGGGGCTGTGCTGCATTACATTCTATGGGGACTGGCTGCATTACGTTCTATGGGGGCTGGCTGCATTACATTCTATGGGGTCTAGCTGTATTACCATTCTATAGGGGCTGTGCTGCATTACATTCTATGGGGCTGGCTGCATTTCATTCTATGGGGGCTGGCTGCATTACATTCTATGCAGCTGTGCTGCATTACATTCTATGGGGCTGGCTGCATTACATTCTATGGGGACTGGCTTCATTACATTCTATGGGGGCTGGCTGCATTACATTCTATGGGGGCTGGCTGCATTACATTCTATGGGGGCTGGCTGCATTACATTCTATGGGGGCTGGCTGCATTACATTCTATGGGAACTGGCTGCATTACATTCTATGGGGGCTGTGCTGCGTTACATTCTATGGGGCTGTGCTGCATTACATTCTATGGGGACTGGCTGCATTACATTCTATGGGGGCTGGCTGCATTACATTCTATGGGGGCTGTGCTGCATTACATTCTATGTGGTCTGGCTGCATTACATTCTATGGGGAAGGGCTGCATTACATTCTATGGGGGCTGTGCTGTATTATATTCTATGGGGGCTGTGCTGTATTATATTCTATGGGGTCTGACTGGATTACATTCTATGGGGGCTGGCTGCATTGCATTCTATGGGGGCTGGCTGCATTACATTCTTTGGGGACTGGCTGCATTACATTCTATGGGGGCTGGCTGCATTACATTCTATGGGGGCTGGCTGCATTACATTCTATGCAGCTGTGCTGCATTACATTCTATGGGGGCTGGCTGCATTACATTCTATGGGGACTGGCTTCATTACATTCTATGGGGGCTGGCTGCATTACATCCTATGGGGTCTGGCTGCATTACATTATATGGGGACTGGCTGCATTACATTCTATGGGGGCTGTGCTGCATTACATTCTATGGGGCTGTGCTCCATTACATTCTATGGGGACTGGCTGCATTACGTTCTATGGGGGCTGGCTGCATAACATTCTATGGGGGCTGTGCTGCATTACATTCTATGGGTCTGGCTGCATTGCATTCTATGGGGAAGGGCTGCATTACATTCTATGGGGGCTATGCTGTATTATATTCTATGGGGGCTGTGCTGTATTATATTCTATGGGGGCTGTGCTGTATTACATTCTATGGGGCTGTGCTGCATTACATTCTATGGGGACTGGCTGCATTACGTTCTATGGGGGCTGGCTGCATTACATTCTATGGGGGCTGTGCTGCATTACATTCTATGGGTCTGGCTGCATTACATTCTATGGGGAAGGGCTGCATTACATTCTATGGGGGCTATGCTGTATTATATACTATGGGGACTGGCTGCATTGCGTTCTATGGGGGCTGGCTGCATTACATTCTATGGGGGCTGTGCTGTATTACATTCTATGGGTCTGGCTGCATTACATTCTATGGGGGCTGTGCTGCATTACATTCTATGGGGCTGTGCTGCATTACATTCTATGGGGACTGGCTGCATTGCATTCTATGGGGGCTGGCTGCATTACGTTCTATGGGGGCTGTGCTGTATTACATTCTATGGGTCTGGCTGCATTACATTCTATGGGGGCTGTGCTGCATTACATTCTATGGGGCTGTGCTGCATTACATTCTATGGGGACTGGCTGCATTGCGTTCTATGGGGGCTGGCTGCATTACATTCTATGGGGGCTGTGCTGCATTACATTCTATGGGTCTGGCTGCATTACATTCTATGGGGAAGGGCTGCATTACATTCTATGGGGGCTATGCTGTATTATATTCCATGGGGGCTGTGCTGTATTATATTCTATGGGGGCTGTGCTGTATTACATTCTATGGGGCTGTGCTGCATTACATTCTATGGGGACTGGCTGCATTACGTTCTATGGGGGCTGGCTGCATTACATTCTATGGGGGCTGTGCTGTATTACATTCTATGGGTCTGGCTGCATTACATTCTATAGGGAAGGGCTGCATTACATTCTATGGGGGCTATGCTGTATTATATTCTATGGGGGCTGTGCTGTATTATATTCTATGGGGGCTGTGCTGTATTACATTCTATGGGGGCTGTGTTGCATTACATTCTATGGGGGAGGGCTGTATTACATTCTATGAGGGAGGGCTGTATTACATTCTATGGGGGAGGGCTGTATTACATTCTATGGGGGAGGGCTGTATTACATTCTATGGGGGCTACATTATATTCTATGGGGAGGTGGGCTGTATTATATTCTATGGGGGGCTGTATTACATTCTATTGGGTGCTGTATTATATTCTATGGGGGGCTGTATTACATTCTCTGGGGGCTACATTATAATCTATGGGGGCTGTATTATATTTTATGAGGGGTGATTGCATCATACTCTATGAGGGGGCTACATTATATTCTATGGGGAGCTGCATTATACTATATGAGGAGGGCTGCATTGTATTCTATGGAGGGGCTACATTATATTCTATGGGGGGCTGCATTATGCTCTATGAGGGGGCTACCATATATTACCGTATTTTTCGGACTATAAGACGCACCGGACCATAAGGCGCACCCCAATTTGGGGTGAAAATTGCAGAAAAAAAGATTTTTTATAAGATGGGGGTCCGTCTTATTGTCTGAATTTCCAGTATCTTACCTGAGGGCTGGCAGTGTGCAGAGCAGGGTCACAGGAGGCATGGTGTCGGCAGAGGTGGGGTGATGCGGTAC